>NC_139680.1:90778337-91978337 GCF_964106915.1 Podarcis gaigeae
TGCCCCGCAAGACGAATGCCTCGCAAGACGAAAAACCCGCTAGAACGAAAGGGTTTTCCGTTTTTCGATGGGCTTCGCAAGACGAATTTCCCTATGGGTTTGCTTCGCAAGACGAAAATGTCTTGCGAGTCTTGCGTTTTTTTCGCTCCCCCCCCTTTTTCTAAGCCGCTAAGCCCTTTAATAGCCGCTAAGCCGCTAATAGCGCTAAGCCGCTAATAGGGTTGCTTCGCAAGACAAAAAACCGCTAGACGAAGAGACTCGCGGAACGGATTATTTTTGTCTTGCGAGGCACCACTGTATTACCATGATCTGAATAGATTTGCCTTGGATTCTAAGGCCTAGAATATGACCCAGAATCCTCTGCAGTGTGCAGTTGCAAGGCAGGTCTGGGTTTCCACAGCAGAAAAATCAGTGTAGCTGAAGATACAGGGTTGAATCCAAAATTCCCATGAGCAGAGCTCCACTCACACAGTTCTCTCACTGAGGAAGCGTTTTGGGTTCTTTGGTCCAATTCCTCCTTCCCTCCTTCCGGTCCCTGTGTAGTTATTCCAAAAGGTTAAGGGCTCTCTAGAACAGGGGTCAGCAAACTTTTTCAGCAGGGGCTGGTCCACTGTCCCTCAGACCCTGTGGGGTGCTGGACTATATTTTGAATATATATATATATATATATATATATATATATATATATATGTATATGTATATGTATATGTATATGTATATGTATATGTATATGTATATATGAGGGGCCCAGGTGGCGCTGTGGGTTAAAGCCTCAGCGCCTAGGACTTGCCGATCGAAAGGTCGGCGGTTCGAATCCCTACGGCGGGGTGCGCTCCCGCTGCTCGGTCCCCAGCGCCTGCCAACCTAGCAGTTCGAAAGCACCTCCGGGTGCAGGTAGATAAATAGGGACCGCTTACCAGCGGGAAGGTAAACAGCGTTTCCGTGTGCGGCTCTGGCTCGCCAGAGCAGCGATGTCACGCTGGCCACGTGACCCGGAAGTGTCTCCGGACAGCGCTGGCCCCTGGCCTCTTAAGTGAGATGGGCGCACAACCCCAGAGTCTGTCAAGACTGGCCCGTACGGGCAGGGGTACCTTTACCTTTATCTTTACTATATGTATATATATATGAATGAATTCCTATGCCCCACAAATAACCCAGAGATGCATTTTAAATAAAAGGATGCATTCTACTCATGTAGAAACACGCTGGTTCCTGGACTGTCCTTTGGGCCGGATTTAGAAGGCAATTGAGCCAGATCTGTCCCCCGGGCCTTAGTTTGCCTACCCATGCTCTAGAATAATGTGGGAGGTGGCCCTGGGGCAGCAGCAGGAAGGGGCATTGGCAAAACCTGCATCGTTCATCTTCCTCCAGTGAGAGCATATGTTGGCTCTCAGTTCAGGAGATAATTTTGGATTCTGCCCTTGCCCCCCTGCAATCTTGCAGCCCTATAACTGCAGTAGCTTGTAATTAGAAGTATTTTACAACTGTTGTATTGAAATGACTTGGTTACACATTCCCCACCCCTCCCTTTTAAGAGACTTCCGGTGTTATCAGTAAGGGCTTTGTTGCTTTTGTGAGAGATGGACAGCATTTTCTTTGCCAAGATCATTAGCCATTAGTGAGTAATAGCTTAGGTCAGGAAAACATCCACTATAAGAGTTGGAGGGTGTTTCCTGATAACATTGAGCAGCCATCCTCATTTGTTTGCACAGCAGCATTTCCTCCTTTTTCCATATTGCAGTTGTCGTGTAGGATATGCAACAGTCAGAACTGGTAGCTTCCTGGGAACACTGGTATGAGGAAGGCATTGGTAACCAATTTCATCTATTCAGAAACAAACAAGCTAGGGAGAAAAGAGAATTACTCAGAATTAGGTAGTAAAACTTTTACTCGGAGAGTAGACCTGTTGAAAGTAATGGATGTAAGTCAGTCAGTCATGTCTATTAATTTCAGGTGGCCTGCTCTGAATATGACAAATGTTGGAAAAAACTCTTAGTGTTCAATTTGCATTGTTCATTGTTAGAGCATCTTCTTTGAATAATGAAGGTCTAAGTTTCAATTCCTGGCATCTCCCAAGAATCCTGAAATCCTGAGGAACCACTGCCAGTCAGTGTAAATGGACCAAGTTAAATGGACCAAGTGTCTGTCTCAGTATAAGACACCTTCTTATAACCCTATGTTATTCATTTATTTATATGAGGAAGAACTATAGCTCATTGCATTTAGAAGGCATCTCCAGGTATGTTTAGGAATGTGCCCTGCCATACAGTGTTGAGCTCTAGTCAGATCAATGGTCTGACTTATGAGGAAGCTTCCTATGTTCCTGTGTAACCGATACTCCAAAACAGTGTTTGAAACTCCCCAGGTGCCAGGCACATTTTGCAATTGGTGCAGGTCCAATTGCAACCATGTGGAGATCTCTGGATCCCAGGTTGGCGACAGACATCTCCATCTGGCTGGCCCCTCCAGTTTTCTTAAGCAGAAGAGCTTATTTGTTGCATTTATATCCCAGCTTTTCCTCCAAGGAGTACATGGTTTATCCCCCCTCCTCAGTTAATGACCCTGTGAGGTAGGTTAAGAGCCTGGCCCAGGGTCACCCAGTGAGGTTCATGTCTGAGTGGGGATTTGAATCCTGATTTCTCAGGTTCTGGTCCCACACTCTTCGCCACCACACCACACTGACTTCCTAGAGTACTTCTGCTGTGGGACAGCTATGTAAATTAAGTAGTTAAATCATTATGGGGAAGGCAAAAAGTCACTTAGAGAAGGATCTGAAATATTTTCCTTGATGCTTGAATTGGTTTTATTCCATATTGTTTTATTTGATGTTTTAATGTGTTATAAACTGCTTTGAGATTTTTTTTCTTTGAAATATAAAGCGGTATAGAAATTAATAATAGTAGTAGTAATTTTCATTGGGGGGGAAAGGTGCCTAGACACCCCATTGTGGTGACCACAACCTAGCTTTAAGGTGCCATTTGGCTATTAGCTTATAGATATATCTGAGCTTCTAACACAGCTCCAAAATGTCGCTGATACGCATTCAAATTAGAAAAATAGATGTACAATAAAAATGACATGCATTATAAATTATGGACCCATGAGGTGATTTCCCCAAACTGCGCACACCTGGCTTCGTAAGTAAGGACGTGGTCACAAAAGACGGAGCCCCGTTCGCAACAGGAGCAGAACGCAACCCACGTCTGCGTGTGCATGGGTCGCGATTCGCGTCTGCACATGCATGAGCAGCGAAACCCGGAAGTAACACTTTCCGGTACTTCCGGGTCGCCGCAGGACACAACCTGAAAACGCACAACCTGAAGCAAACGTAACAAGAGGCATGACTATAATTGGGAGCTTCGTGTGTATCCCTGATTTGTTCCTTTGCAAGTGGGTCTCTCTGACAGTAAACCCCACTGGGATCAGCTACACTAGGGAGTTCCCCATTGGGAAACTGGGGAGGCCTGTGAGCCTATTGGGAGGCTCTGCTTTCAGAAAATACCGTTCAGCCGATTGGGACTGACTGCACGTCTTTGAGGTTGTCCTGTGACGTTTGGTGACTGACAGGTGGGTCTCCCCAACCACCTATTACAATTTCTGGGGCCCCGAGTGAGTTTGCATCAGAATGGTATTGAGTGGGGTGTCAGTTTCAACTCAACCTTGTTGCATTGGAGTAGGGCCTTGAAGCACGAGAGGTTCTGCCTGCTTTGTGAGCCTTTACCTGAGGACATTTAACGTTCTGAAGAGGCCGCTGCTCACGTTTCAGCTTTTAGAGCGTTTAGGATTACTTGGTAATAATGATGGGAGGTTACGCTACGTTCTGCTCTGCCGTTCACAATACTTCAGGCACTTCATGAAAAAAACCCTAGCATCTGCTGTCTGGAGTCATTTATCAGCTAAATGAGATTACATTCCTGTGTGAAGCATTTCAAGGGCGTCAGTAGAAGACAGGGTATTTCATAGGGCTTCCGGCTTCTTCTTTTTTTGGTTTTGAACTTAATTCTGGTCATGCACGGCATATTTCTGACTCCAGTTACTCTGCTCTAATCTGTGTTCTTGATACCTGAGAGCTTCAACATGTCTGCACCCATCTCCCAAGCCTATGCCATTTTTTTGAATACCCTGAAATGCATTAACCTCTTACTGCCACCTTTTATCCACCTGTTCCCAGACCTAAAAGTAAGATTGAATTGTGGAGAATGTTTAATTTAATTCAATATTTATTTTGACCATTTTTATGCCACCTAATTACTGTAGCCTCTTATGTACCATAGAAGGGGACTCGCTCCAATAAGACTAAAAATGAGTTTAAATTAAGAATTCCTGGAGTGGTTTAACAATCAGTCCCTCTTCCTAGGGAACTCTGGGAAATGTAGTTCTGTGAGCAGAATGGGGGTCTCCTAACAACTATCAGCACCCTTAACAGACTACAGTTCCTAGGGTTCTTTGGGGGCAAGCCATGGCAGTTTAAAGTTGCATAATACTGCTTTAAAGTGTAGCTGTGGCCAGGATAGTAACTAAACAGCCTCTGCAGTGCTTTGGTAAAATGATGAAGGATGGAGGGGTGATGCTGTGGTAGGGGGTGAGGTTATAAAATACATTATAAGCTGGGCCAGAATTTCATTGGGTTCCTCCACCCACCCACACACCAAATGGGATAGCCATGTTCATATTTGAGTTTCTTCCTCTCCTTTTCTTATTCTTGCCATTCTTTTCCTCTTAGTCCCCCATGTTTGATGGCAAAGTACCCCACTGGCACCACTTCTCCTGTTTCTGGAAGCGGGCTCGACTGGTGTCCCACACCGACGTGGTTGGCTTCTCGGAACTGCGTTGGGAAGATCAGGAGAAAATCAAGAAGTCCATAGAAAGTGGTGGCGCCGGAACAGGTAGGCAAATGTTTAGTGACGCTCGAAAGAGATAGCCGCTTACTGTATGAGCCCAGATATCAAGCAGCTTTGGGCGATTTGGGTTCCCAGGCTACTTGCTGCTTCAGACGCATGGAAGGTGTCCTGGATGCAAGGAGACCGGCTGTAAATAAGAATCCGCCTCCCATGTAGTTGCCATGGACATTTGCAAGTTTTCAGCTTGAGGACTGGAAGAAATGGTTTTTGCTCTCACCACCTGGAATCTTTATCCCCATGCAAATGGGGATTGACTAGCTGCAGTTTG
Source organism: Podarcis gaigeae (assembly GCF_964106915.1). Classification (NCBI taxonomy): domain Eukaryota; kingdom Metazoa; phylum Chordata; class Lepidosauria; order Squamata; family Lacertidae; genus Podarcis; species Podarcis gaigeae. The sequence goes on from NC_139680.1 coordinate 90,783,507, forward strand.
GCCTCTCTCTTTTTTCAGGCATAGATGGGGCTGCAGGGTTAGATTTAAACCATGATCACTACCCGGAGGTCCATGCAGGGAAATGCTGGAAATTTATCTAATAAAGATATGTATATATGTATATTGTTTGTTTTCCAGGCAAAGGTGACCAAGAAGGAGGTGGCAAAAGTGATAAAAGTTTAAACGATTTTGCCGCAGAATATGCAAAGTCCAACAGAAGTACCTGCAAAGGCTGTGATCAGAAGATAGAAAAGGTAAAATAGGTGTGCAATTCTATGTCTCTGTAATATGAGTTATAGCACTCGTAATGTATAAATCCTTTTCGGGAAGGGCCGTAGCTCGGTCTCTGAGCATCTGATTTGCTTGCAGAAGGTCCCAAGTTCAGTCCCGGCGTCTCCAAGTAGAGCTGGGAATGTCCCAAGTCTGAAACCATGAAGAGCTGCTGCCAGCCAGTGTAGGCATTACTGAGCTGGATGGACTAATGATCTCACTCTAAATAAAGCAGGTTCCAATCTTCCTGTACTGTGGAGGGTTGAGAAATTCTCTAGAATAATGTGGCTGGGGGCTAAAGGGGGAATTGGCAAAAATTGTCTCCTTTCAGAGCATAATCTGTAGTTGTGGACCTTTCTGTATGAATTAGAGGCACTGATTAATTTAATTAATGTGGGGGGGGGGTTAATGAGATTTCTCTCTCCAAAATGCTTCATTATTGTCTTTCAATGGTACATATTTTTCCTCAACCTTCTGTCAGTAACTCATGCAACCTTTTACAATCTTGTAGAGCTCACATGTTTGGTATAAGAGCTGACATAGCCACTATAGTGTGAATTTGTGTATAAAAATTCTCTGGCCTTTTTGCACATAGTGGTAAGTCGAACTATGGCTTACTGCGAACATGCAAGCATGCTGGCGCCGGGAGAGAACATCCTGGCCAGTTTCGCAGCTCATGGTTTGTTTCAAGCAAGACAAACTAGCACTAGATGGAATCTACACACAAATAAAAATCGCTGTGAAAATTCGTTTTTAAAAGAATTTTTTTTTGGGGGGGGGGAATACATTGAAATTGCCATAGCTCACTGTTGCCATCACACCAAATGGGCAACATTTGTATATTGCACTGTACAACACAAAACATTTTATTTGCAGCTGTATAGCTGAGTCCCCAATGTGGCAGTATCAGGACTGGGGGAGGAATGAAGGGGGTTCCAGCATGCTTGCTTGTTCACAGCAAGCCATAGTTTGGCTTACGTGAAGCCAGTAACACAGACAGTTGTATGGTCTCACTCATTTATTTAATCCGCCCTCCCTTCTCCCACTCTCTCCTGCAGGGTCAAATCAGGATTTCAAAGAAAATGGTGCATCCCGAAAAGCCCCAGTTGGGGATGATAGACAACTGGTACCACCCAGCCTGTTTCGTCAGCCGCAGAGCAGATCTGGGGTTTCTTGCCTCTTTTAGTGCCTCTCAGCTGTTAGGCTTTGGGCTCCTGAATGCTGAAGATAAAGAGACTCTGAAAAAGCAGCTGCCTGCAGTGAAGAATGAAGGGTATGTTGAGTATGCCAAAAGAAGGCAGGGTTTCTGTTGACGCAGCAGTAGCTCAGGCAATTGTGAGTCAGGCACAGTAATGCCAGAAACTTTAAAAGGTCTTTCTTCAGTTTTCCACTCCCCGGAGGGAGGGTGTTCAGAGAGCTGCCAAGAGACAGCTCAGGGAGGGGGCTTGGCTAGTCTTAACCTTCCTTGCGAGACAAGTTGCTCAGACTGAAGTCCTGTCGTTTGACCTTCTTGGTTCATGGAGTTACCTGGTCCTGCTGGACTGCTCATCAGCAAGGTGGCACTTCATAGTCACAGATAACAGGCTGCCCATTGTGCTGCCCCAATGGCACAGGGAGTAAGGTGTCTTGACTAAGCTGCAATGGTTGCTCGTGTGAAGCCCTTAACAGGGTCTCCTCTGGTACAGTGGGAGTGCCTCCAAACATAAGATAGACTTGCACAACGTGGGACCGGTGTTTCTCAAACTTGGGTCCCTAACATTGTTGGACTTCAAATCCCATCATCCCTCACCACTGGTGCTGCTGGCTAGTGTTGATGGGAGTTGTTGTCCAGCTGAGGATCCAAGTTTGAGAAACAGCACTTGGTTGCTAATCCAGATTTCCTTTCGTCCCTCTCTTTCCCCTGGGGAAACCCGATCTCTGCCATGGAAGTGGAGCAAATGTCGACTGGGATTTTTCCCCATTTCCTCTGATTCAGTGTTAAAGAGTTGGGTTTTCCAGGGAAAGCTGTGGGACAAATAGAAGACCTCTCGGATTCATGCCTAGAAAGCATGGGGCAAGCAGAAAACCACTCACATCCTTGCTTTCTAGGCACGGGAGAAGTGGAAGTGTGGACAAACTCTAAATGCCCAACTTCTAGCTGAGGCTGTTTAGGACTCTGCAGCTCATGAAATATATATACAAGCCTTACTTCAACATTTGGATGGTATTGTGAGCCAGACAAAGCACCCAGGCCCTCTTAGGAAAGTCACTTCTATGCCATGTTTACACTCGTCAGCTATTGCTTGCAACCAAGGGATCAGATTTGCATGCTTTCTTCCCGTGTCTATTTTGAGGCTGCTGCTTTGCCTCACACCCAGAGCAGCATAGGAAACTGAAGCTGGATAAATGATTTGCTCTGGCAACTGAGCCTAATCGTGGAGGCTTTGACTATGCAAAAGCTTCCGGGGTGGGGGGGGGGGCTTTTACTTCCATTTTCAAAGGAGATAATTTTTCATTAATGCTCCTGCACCCCTTCCATAATGAAATATTTGCGTTTGCTTGCCAAGTTACTACAGAAGCACAGAACGGTGCTAGAATCATGGTGGAAAATAACTTCGCTTTGTCATCGTGTTGCCAGTTTGAAATCACTTAGATTCTTGGTTTCTGTACATGCAGTCATGTAAAAAGTTCACATGCAGCAGAGACATATCCAGGTCTTCAAAAATGGCTGGACTTTCAAGAAGCTTTCTCATTTAATAAGCAGACCTTGCACCCAAAGACCAAACAAGGCATTGTGGCGCAGTTCAGTCGCTTCCTTTTCATTTCTAGGGGAAGGGACCAGAGGTTGAGTCATAGGGCATCTGCTTTGCATACAGAAGGTCCCTGTTCATTCCCATTGTCTCCAGGTAGGGCGAGAAGACCTCATGACCTTTTGGCAAGAGTGTGGTGAAAATGATCAAGGGAAATGCTTTGATTTCAGTAGTGGGAAAGAGGCTGCAGTCTTAGTGCCATTGGTATTAAGTGGGGAACCTAAGACTCTCCAGATGTCGTTAGTCTATAACTCCCATCATCCCTGAAAATTGACCGCCTTGGCTGGGCCTGAAGGGAGAGTGAGTCCAACAGCATCTGGAATGCTGCACTTTCCCCATCCCTGCTGTAGAGCATCAAGATAGCTGAGGAGAAAGATACCTTTTAAATGGCCATTCAGCTAATGCTTTGAGGAAGGGGTAGGTAAGATGGGCTTTCTTTGTTCAGAAAGCTGGTTGCAAGGTGTTCTAGGACTGCAATCTGGGACTGGAGACAGAAGGCCCAAGCACTTGACCAATCTCTAAGCTCAAAGTAGGAAAGGGAGGGCCCCCCCAGCACAGGAACAAAGAGAAGAGGAAATTCTCTACAATTCAATGTTTCTGTGATCTGGTGTGGTGTTTTCAGTTAACAACATTTAACCAATTTTCCATTTAGCTCAATGTATCTCAAAGTGCTAAACCATTTCTGGGCACTTTTCAGTTTCGTGATTTGCATTTTGATGATGGGGATACTTGAAACAGATCTCACAGATACGTGTAAAAACTGCAAAGAAAGGAAGTGGAAAGCCTATGCCAAATATACAGTCCATCATAACGGGCGAAGGAAGACGTCGTGACACCCGGGGCGGGCGTCGCTACGTAGGGCGCATGTGCAGCATCACTATGTACAATGCATGTGCCGTACATAGCGCCGCCGCACATGCGCTGTATAGCAGTTTGTCGCCGCTCCAGCTGCGAACGGAGGATCCTGGCACCGTCCGGCGCTGGAGCAGCACTATACAGCGCATGTGCAGTGTCGCTACGTGCAGCGCATGCGTGCTACGCCACACATGCGCTGTACTTAGCGGTTTGGCACCAGGAATCCTCTGCTTGCTGCTGCAGCCGTGAATGGAGGATCCTCCTCCACATGCGGCTGCGACTTGTCACCCCTGCAGACATGGAACCCAGGGCATTACGCCCCCCCTGCCCCCCCCCCGTTGCGACGCCACTGCATCATAAACTGGTGCTGCCCAAGAACTAGTAAATGGAGCTGATGGGCTAACTTTTGAGTAACTACTGACGTGAGTTTTCTTTCTCCTCCAGGAAGAGAAAAGGAGATGAGGTGGATGCCAACGTGGTCTCAAAAAAGAAACCAAAAAAGGAGAAAGAAAAACAGTCTAAACAGGAGAAGTTGCTGAAGGTGCGTTTCTCAGTGACTTCTCTTTGTTTCTTAGTTTGCTTCTCACTGACTAAACACTCCTGAACTACCTTCTATGGGGGAATTCAAAAGCAGTGTGGACGTATGGAATAAAAGCAGAGATTGTCCTTTCTGCATTGCCTCTATCCCAAAGCGGTTTAGAATCCAAGCATATATGCAAGATTTGCTCCAAGCAGATCACAGTCAGTAAGCCAAAAACAAACATTGGCTGCACCTCATAAACAAACCAGGAGACTCAGGAACGGTGGTGGTTTCACCCAGCAATATATTCCTGAGTGAAACCACCATCCCACTCTGGCCTCATACTGCACAGAGTGAGAAAAAAGCTGCATTGGTGAGGCATCAATACAGTTTGTTCCTTCCTCTGCCTCTTTAAACTGCTCAGCTGAGGATCCCCCAGTCGGACGCTGGCTCCCACACAAGCGGGGGGAGCACTGGGGATGGCTCTGCTGGGGATGGGGAGCCCTCCTGCCCCCAGATGAGCTGTACAAAGAAGCTGACTTGTCCCAGTCCCCTAGGCACTGGGGTGAAACCGCCTCAGCTCCCACGGTGAGAGCTGGGGCAATTTCCTCTGGCGCCTCGCAAGCTGAAGCCAATGCAGCTTGTTTTTTTTAACATCGTGGTATATCGCCAGACCGCAATGCTTGGCTGGCGATATACCGCAGTGTTGAAAAGCTGATACCGCCCAGCCCTAACCTCCACTCCTTTGTTAGCTGACTTGCTAACAACAGAATTAACCGTTAGGATGCAAACTGAATGATCTCTGCTGTTACACTTCCAACATGGGGCACCCCCTTTTCCCCCTGCAATGTTCCTTGCCATGTGTCTAGCATGTGCAGTGGTACCTCGGGTTACGAACTTAATTCGTTCCAGAGGTCCGTTCTTAACCTAAGGCGTGCTTTCGCTAATGGGGCCTCCCGTTGCCGCTGCACTGCCAGCGCACCATTTCCATTCTCATCCTGGGGCAAAGTTCTCAACCCGAGGTACTACTTCCGGGTTAGCGGAGTTTGTAACCCAAAGTGTTTGTAACCTGAAGCGTTTGTAACCCAAGGTTCCACTGTACTGCACTTTAATAGTTCCATTAAGAAATAAATCTTTTTTTACCTGTACTGTTCTCTTCTACAGGAACAGACGGAATTGATTTGGAACATCAAAGACGAATTGAAGAAATCTTGTTCCACCAACGACCTGAAAGAGCTCCTGAAAGCCAACAAGCAGGACATTCCTTCTGGGGAATCCGCTGTGAGTTGGATGCTCTCGTGTAGATGACATTTTGACTATGTGCTTCTCTTTATTAACACTCCTTGCACGTTAATTACATTTAGGTAAATGATGGCAAAGTGAAACCTTTATGGAGGGAAAGCCCTACTCTTAATAGCTTCAAGAAGAATGTGGTTTGCGTCCGCATGTAGGGAAGTGTTAATTTTGTTGCCCTTCAACTGAAGAACTTGGGGTGGCTCACAAGATAAAATTGAGAGAGGAGATATTCAGTACAGTGGAACCTCTACTTACAACCATAATCCGTTCCGGCGGTCCAGTCATAACTAGAAACGTACATAAGCAGAGGCACACTTTTCCATAGAAAATAATGGAAAAGTGAATTGATCCATTCTAGACGATGAAAAACACTCCCTAAAACAGCAATTTAACACGGATTTTACTGTCTAACGAGACCATAGATCCATAAAATGAAGGCAATAATCAATGTACTCCACTATAAAATAAATAAGACAGTATTGTAGATGAAAAATTTAACTTTTTTCCCCCTTACGTGCACTGAGGATGGGCGGGCTTACCTGGCTACAAGCTGGGGGGTGGGGCAAGGGTCAGTAAAGAGCTGATTCACTTTGGCCAGGGTCACTTTTTTTCCTTGCCAGGCCAGGTTCTTCTCTGGACTTTCTCAGGTTAGTTTCTCGGTGGGGCTGCAGTGTGCCCTCTTGCAGGCGGCACCTCTTCCACAGCTTTGGGGGTGGGATGGGGGCCTTCTCCCTGGCGGCAGAGGCCCCAGCGCTGCCCCGTAGCCGGCCAGGCAAGCTCCAGGCTGCTGGCAAGGCCTCTGTTCATATCTAGAGGAAAGTTCATAAGTCAAAACACCTACTGAAGGTCGTAACTGGAATCGTACGTAAGTCGAAGTTCTACTGCCATTGATTCTTCTTCTGAGGGCGGACAAATTGGAAATGGTCAAAATGCTCTTGTGACTATGTGTTCTCTGGGTAGCTGGAAACATTTGTAGAGCTGGAAGGGAGCTAGGAGGTCACCTCTTCTAGCCCACAGCTTAGTCCAAGGCCTGCCATGTAGGAATCAGCCTCGCTGTCCCTGATATGACTGTCCAGCCTCTGCTTAAATATTTCCAGCAAAGGAGAGCCCACCGCGTCCTGAAGCACTCTGTTCTACTGCTGAACAGCTCGTTGGGAATTTACTTTTAATGTTTAACCAAAAACTGCTTCATTACAATTTCCAACCACTGGTTCAATCTCCTGCCCTCTGAGGTGCCTGTCATGTTGTCAGTTTTAAGATAGCAGAGTTTCAAAAAGACCAAATAGAATACGCCAGATGATCATTATGCTTGTTCGTTATCATCATCGTCATTTATTATGGTTGCATACTGCCTTTCATTCAGAGATCACAGGGCAGTTCCAGGGTGGATTTGATTTAAATCATTTTTAAAGGAAAGACTCATTCTTGCTGGTATAATGTTAATATTTACAACCAGAGGAAAGTTTCATTTTTGGAATAATAAATTTTCCTAGCCTGAGTTTTAGCACACGTGAAAAACTTAAAACAAATCCTTATTTCCTAATGAATAGCCTTTGGACTATAATGTAACATAAATAGAAAACTTTCTTTAGAAAGATTTTTCCTTAAAATCCATTTTTTACAAAAATAATAATCATTGATTTTTATCCACCCTGGGAGGTTCATAGAAACACAAAATTAAAACACAAAATACATGGTGATAATAAAAAACACCCAATAATCCAACTCCCACAAACATTTTTAAAGCCAAAGAAAGTTTAATCAGCCAAAACTCTGGTTATAGAGAAACGTATTCACCTAGCTTCTAAAGATATGTAATAAAGGCACTGGATAAGCCTCCCTGAGGAGAGCATTCCACAATTATTATCATTACCATTTATTGATTACCTGCCCTTCACCCTAAAGTCCCAGGGTGGATTACACTAATAAAACACAATATTAAAAACACAACTTACTGTCATAAAAATATTCTAAGAGAGATGCTAAGAGCCATGTCGGGGGGCTTCCTCCTCCACAGTATAAGACGTGTTGCAGCCTCTGCATCGGCAGTGATTGATTTCTTCCCTCCTAAATTGATTTCTAAATTCCCTCCTAAATTGTAGGTGTGAGAGGCTCCTAAATTGATTTCTAAATTCCCTCCTAAATTGTAGGTGTGAGAGGCTGAGAGGCTGTGTACGTGTGAGGTGAGAGGCTGTGTACGGCTGAGAGGCTGTGTACGGTTCTAGACTGGGAATGAGGAACGTTTGGCCCTCCAGATACTACTAAACTGCACCTCCCATCCTACCCGACTCCTGGCCATGCTGACTGGGACTGATGGAAGTTGGAGTCTTAAAAGCATTGGAAGAGCCCCAGGTTCCTCATCCTCAATGCCAATGAAAGCTTTCAGGTTTCTGACCTGCAGCAGATCGCCTTCCCAAACTGGTCTTTCGGACCCAGCAGCTTCCCTTCAGGAAAGCAAAATACTGTACAATCTGGAATAGCATCGACGTCTTCTGCCCCATGAGTCCCAAACTTGGAAAGATGTACAGTGGTACCTCAGGTTACATATGCATCAGGTTACAGACTCCACTAACCCAGAAATAGTGCTTCAGGTTAAGAACTTTGCTTCAGGATGAGAACAGAAATCGTGCTCTGGCGGCGCGGTGGCAGCAGCAGGCCCCATTAGCTAAAGTGGTGCTTCAGGTTAAGAACAGTTTCAGGTTAAGACTTCCGAGTTGGTGATCTATGAGTAGTATGGTGCAATAAATACTTCCTCTTTTCCTTCTTTCTTTCTTTTTCTTGTCTTTTCATGGCTTTTTTAGATCTTGGACTGTGTTGCAGATGGGATGGCCTTTGGGGCTCTGCTGCCCTGCGAGGAGTGTAAAGGGCAGTTTGTGTTCAAGGGCGATGCTTACTACTGTACACGCTACATCACCGGTTGGACCAAGTGTGTTGCCAAGACGCAGACTCCCAAAAGGAAAGAATGGGTAATCCCAAAGGTAGGCAGTGCATCATGTTTTTAACTGCATATTTTAATTTATTTAATAGCTACACACACAAACAGTCTCCATGTGCTGCCCAGTACTGTCATCCCTTCTCCTGCCTCCCTCACCATCATTCTGATGAAAATAGGTTTGGGCTGGACCTGGAGAAATTGCACTGGCTCTGTCCCACGCACAGCTGCCTCGCTCCATCTTCAGCAATAGCCTTGGGGGTTAGGAGAGAAAGGGGGAGACAGATACTTCTCTCGTTTTTCCATCCCTTCCTCTCTCTATCTCCAGGAGTGCCGTATTTTTCGCCCTATAGGACGCACCGGCCCATAGGACGCACCTAGTTTTTTGGGGGTGTGGGGGATAAAGAAAAAAAATTACCCCCCCCAGCCACGGCTTCAGCGCGCCCCGCGCTCCGGGCAGCAGGCTGCGGATGTCTGCCTGAAGCGCGGGGCGCTCTGCTGCAGGGCCTAGGGCTCCCTAGGCTGTGGAAGCTGCGCGAAGCCCGAAGCTTGGGGCGTGCTGAGCTCAGCGCTCCCCAAGCTTCTGGGTGCAGGCAAGCTCTCTGCTAGTGGTGGGAGAGCTGCGCGACTTCACACAGCCCTCCCACGGCTTGCAGAGAGCTGCACTAAGCCCGAAGCCTGGGGGCGCGCTGAGCTCAGCGCCCCCCCCCCAGGCTTCGGGGTGCAGGCAGCTCTCCCCAAGCCGTGGGAGAGCTGCGTGAAGTCGTGCAGCTCTCCCACGGCTTGCGGATAGCTTCCTGAAGCCTGCATTCGCCCCATAGGACGCACACATATTTCCCCTTCATTTTTGGAGAGGAAAAAGTGCGTCCTATAGGGTGAAAAATACGGTATTTTTTCCACAGTTGGCAGAGCCAGGCTTGCTTTGGTTGGCCCAGGGTTGGTCAAATGCATCTAAGTGATTCCTGTTCTGAACCGCAGGTCCCAAGGGGAGCCTGTGTACTTGAGTGGTTTGACGCAAGGATGCCAAAGGAGGGCGTCCAAAACTCCGGCACGATCTGTTCCAGAGCTTTATTGTAAGAAAGAGCAAGCTTGCAGTAAATCAGCCTGCTGGGCTTTGCTGCCATCACAAACGCGGGAATTTTTGGTTTTATTAAGCAGAAATGGTTAGAGCCCTGTCTGGGATGAGTAACGGGGGTGCAGCCTAGATTCCCAGCAAAACCTCTCCCCCCCCCCCACTGAGTTCGGAATGCAGAGGGGAATTCTATGCTTACGATACGATAATCTTTATTGTCATTGTCCCATACAGAACAATGACATTGAAAAATCTACATAAGACATTCAAAAACCAAACAACCCAGCTCTCCCAACCTGGTTAGCCCCCTAAAAACTCTGATACCCCATTTTTAAATACAATATACTCCCATAGAGACTCCTTACACTGTGTTTAAAACCAAAATCGCATTGGATAGAAACTATTTCTCAGGCAGCTAGTCCTAGTCTTTAGAACCCTGTACCTTCTTCCAGAAGGCAGAAGCTGAAAGAGATCATTTCCGGGGTGCGCACTATCCTGTGCTATCTCTGCAGCTTTCTTATGGCACCTGGAAGCATAGATTTGATCCAAGGTGGGAAGAGTGCACCCAATTATTCTCTCCACAGTCTTTACAACCCTGGACAGCATTGTTTTCCCCCTGACCGTGCAGCTCCCAAACCCCTTGAAAGAAATTGTGTGTGGCTCCAAGTCCAGGGTGAATTACATTTTTGGAGAGAAGCAGACCTCCCTCTAGTAGTGCGGAGGAATCTTCACAATAGCAAATATTATTCTCTGAATGAAGTTGATTTTGATCATTGTAGTAGCCTGTGGGATTTTCTCACGTGTGTTAACTTTTCTTACCCAAAACGCAGGAGTTCCGGGAAATTGCTTATCTAAAGAAATTCAAATTTAAGAAGCAGGATAGAGCATTCCATCCAGAGGCTGCCTCTGAAAACTCAGCACTTCCTCCAGCAGTTTCTACCCATATTACAGAGAACTCAGCTGCACCAGCAGGTAAATGACCTGCAGGCGTTGTTCATACTAAAGAGAAACTGATTTGATGAAGAAAACTTTCCAAAATGTTTGCAGAATTGGCTGAAAGGGGTGAGGAAAGCACAGGGCAGAAATGGCCTTTTTCTGTCCTCTTGCTGCCATCTACTGGCTAACTGGAGCATAATAAGTCCCCTAATATCAACTAACACAAAAGCTTTCCAAACTTTTCCTGTTGGTGACCCACTTTTGAGACACGCATCATTTTGCAACACAGTAATTCAGTTCTTCCAGCAAACTGGAGGTTAAACTAAGCCCTTTTTCGAGCCCAGGGAGGAGCGCAGGGATTGTTCATGTGACACACCTACAGACTGCAGCCGACTTTCTCTTAACATGTCGTGACACACAGTTTGGGAAGCTCTGAACTAACAACTTACGACACTCTTCCCCAACCCTGGTGCCCATCACACGCTAAACTACAACTTCCATCAGCCATAGCGATCACAGCCAATGGTAAAGGATGATGGGAGTTGTAATCCAAAACATATAGAAGGCTTTAGGATGGGGGGGGGCAGAGAGAGAGGCTAGCCTGCATGATGCAAATACAAGTTTTAAGGCTTGTAGGCAATGCCAGGCAAAGTCTTGACCTTCATGTAACTTATGTGGTATAATAAACTCTATAAATTAAGCAATTCATACACATTTTCTAAAAATTTGGGTAACCTTGATGGATTTTTTTTCCTCAATACGTTCAGAGTTTTTTGTGTCTCCTGTGTTTCTTCTGTACATCACCCAGTCTGTGTTTACCTTTGAACCACCAGATAAACCGTTAAGTAGCATGAAGATTTTGATCGTTGGAAAACTGTCAAAGAACAAGGATGAAATCAAGTCTGTCATTGAGGAACTTGGGGGAAAGGTGACGGCTGCTGTGAACAAAGCTGATCTTTGCATCAGCTCACAAAGTGAGTAATGCTCTTAATGGGTGGCGTTAAGAAACAGGAAGACTCCCAGTAGGAGAAAAGGGTGAAGTTAGACGAGGTAACTAGTTAATATGAAAAGAAGTACAGCACAGTCTAGGACTGGGCGATAGATCGATATATTGTCTGAAGCCAATTTGAAGCCCCCATCGTGATATTGGTTTCATCATTTTTGACCTAGAAATATATCACGAATCATGATGTGTGTTGTGCATTGTGTGCAAAAATCACAATGTGGGAAAAACCGTGAAGTCAGTCAATGTTTCTCTCGATTCCTGCAGGCCCCTGTTAACTCTGCCAGCTCAGCTCTCTCCTGCCTCTTTGCAGGGGGAAGCAAATCACAAGGACAAGTGCTGGCAAAAATCACAATGTGGGAAAAACCATGAAGCCAGCCAATGCCTCTATACAGCTCTATCCTTATTTCAGACATCATGATATATCAGTATATCACAGCGTTTAGCTGGTGATATATCACGTTGAAAACCAGGTAACTTCTAGCCCTAGTGCAGGCATTGGTATGTTACTGTGGTGCCACTTACCCTTTGAAACGCCCTCCTGTTACATATCATATAAGCACCTCTTATTGTCTTTTTGGTGCCTAGTGATGTGCACCCTTTTTCAACAAGCCTCTTGAGCAGAGAATCTTATGCTGGTCAGTATCTACGTTGAGTTTGAAATTGCTTTTTATATGTTTTATGGTTATTGTGTGCTTTCAATGTCTTTGTTGGTAATTGTTTCGGGATGTTTTGTGGGAAGTGGTTCCTAAGTTAAATTAGATATAATTTATTACTGTCAGAGACCAGCTTATAAAACACACTTGGGGTACGGTCCCAGAAGGAAACCAAACAATTAAAACAATGTACAACAATAAATTTAAAATTTATAAATGCAATAAGCGTATAGACACTTAAAACTTTTAAGATAAACTACTGCAGAGAGCTGACCCAGATTTACCCATGGAAGCAAGTTTGGGGATTTTCTTAACGAACTAGTTTGAGTCGGGAGATGGTCTGTGCCTACAGATGTGTACACAGTATCTGGCGACCATCTGGGTCATCTTCTGATCTTTGCCTAACAGGAAAAGGTCAAATTTTTGCTTTTCCGAGAGATCAGCAAGCCTCACCAGTAGGGGCTCAATGGTCTTACTACGTGCCTCTTCATAAAAGGGACATCTAAAGAACACGTGCTCTGGGCTTCCTATCACCCCCAGGACTCCTTCCAGGACCGGCAAGGGCAGAGCCGAGCTTGCAACTTAAAACTTGCATGTGCAAGAAAATTGCAAGAACAATGACACATCATGCTCTGCTTCCCTTTTCCAGAGGAGGTTGAGAAAATGAACAAGAAAATGGAAGAAGTGAAGGAGGCCCAAGTGCGCGTTGTCTCTGAGGAGTTTCTCCAAGATGTGCAGTCCTCCAGCAAGGGTTTTCAGGAGCTGCTTTCGCTTCATGCTCTTTCTCCCTGGGGCGCTGAAGTTAAGCAGGAGCACAAAGCGGTTCCCGCGGGAGGAAAATCCAGCGGACAGTCGAACACGAAAAGTACCGGGAAGGTCAAAGAAGAGCAAGGTGAAAAACCCACGGGACTCCCAGTTTTTTTTACTATTCTTGGCATTTGTTACATTCAGGGTAGACCTCATCCTAGCAGCCAGTTTTGGGGTTCACTCCTGAAATTAAGGAGGCGATTAGTGGAGGGAAGACTTAGAATCACAGAATTGTGTAGTTGGAATTTACAACACTATAAAATACAGCTTAACACTGCATCTCTCCCTCTCCTGATCCAGGAACGAGCAAATCAGAAAAGAAGATGAAGCTGACAGTTAAAGGAGGTGCTGCTGTGGATCCTGATTCAGGTGACCATTTCTACATCTACTTTAGGGTTGCCAGAAGGTGACAGGACTCCTACACTTTTGCACCTTGAATAGTTGTCCAGAAGAGGGAATTTCAGCAAGTGCAGTTTGCAGGGTAAGCTGAAATTCCCTCTTCACAACTTCTAAAAGGGTGCAGCCACTCTGTCCTTTTATGGATTGGGGACAGGTTGTAGAACACCATAAGTAAATAAATTCCACGTGTTGAGAAGCCCCTTTGAAATGTCTCTCTGTGTGCTTCAGGGAAAGGGAGGGAGGGTGTATCTCCGTGTCTTGTGTTCAAGTTAAAACAATAATTTGGATAAGGGTCACATGCGTTCCCCCCTGTCCCTGGTTGACTGCCTTTTTTTTACAGGCTTGGAAGATTCTGCCCATGTCTTTGAAAAAGGTGGCAAAATCTTCAGTGCCACTCTTGGGCTGGTAGATATTACTAAAGGAACGAATTCGTATTACAAGCTTCAGCTGTTGGAAGATGACCGAGAAATCAGGTTTGCTTCTCCTCCTCCCTTCCCAAATAGAAAGTGTGCTGCAAATTTTTCTCCTGCTTGGCTCCTCGGTTTGAATCATTTTTTGTGAGACTTGCACAAAAGATAGACCTTTGGTCTGATCCAGCCGAGGGGTTCTTAAGTTCTCTATACACCTACCTTGGAGTAGATCCTATTGAACTAGGTGGCTCTCTCTGCTGATACTTGCATAGGGCAGCACCCTTAGTCCTGTCTGTGTCTCCTTTGAAGATGTAACAGAGTTATAGACTCTCATGGACTTGAATGCAAACACAAGAGTTAGTCTGTGCCATTTATGTTTGAAGTTTAATAAAAAGGTTTTTGTCTTACTGTTGAGTTTAAACTGGCACAACAAAGTCAGGAGTACCCCCTATTGCTGCTGTTGTGAATTGATTGATTAAAGTGTTCCCAACCTACCTTTCAGGCCCTCATCAGCTGGGCTGGAAGGAGCAAGGCAGCTCGCAAGAACAGGTTAAAAAAACCGTAAAACAAAACGGAGAGCCAGGAACCTGAATCAACTAAACCTTAAATCCCAGCAGCAAGGGGAAATGGTCACTGTCCTTTTTTAATTTGTTACTTTTGACTTTGATGGAAATGTCAGACTTTATTTTCTGCCCAGAAAAAATTGTTTAGTTTCCTTACCTTCAAACCCCTTTGTAGACAATCTTATCTGTCTTGAGTGACATCAAGCAAACCTGTCAATCAAGATTAGATTGTCCCTTCCTTTGTTCAGCATCTGCCTTTGTTGCTACACTCGATCAAAAGCTGTGTACAGTTCAAAGTGTGCTGTTTGAGTTCTGAAGAAACTCTTATGCAGGAAATATCTCTGTCCCAGCCAGGATGTTAGGTGATGATGGGAGCTGTGGTCCAGCAATATATGGAGAAAACCAGCCAGGTTGATTCCACCTGCCAATTTCTCCCCTTTTCCTTTGAATTTAGATACTGGGTATTCCGCTCTTGGGGCCGTGTTGGCACAGTCATTGGAAGCAACAAGCTAGAGCAGATGCCATCGAAAGAAGAAGCCATTGAGCACTTCCTGAATCTGTATGAAGAAAAGACGGGCAACTCGTGGCATTCCAAGAATTTCACTAAATATCCCAAAAAATTCTATCCTCTGGAAATAGACTATGGGCAGGTAACTTGGGTGACCCTGTTTAAAAAAAAGAAAATCACAACTGTATCAAAGATCATGCAAGCAGGAAATACTTAGGATTATTTGGGGAAAGTTCAAACAGCTGGTTTTTAACACAAATGTGCATGTGTGAACTTCCATCTAAAATTAAGCATTTGAGTCGATATAAGACCCACAGCTGTTAAAATAAGTACCCACACAAAATTTATTTTACAAATTATTTACTTTTTAAAAAACAGGTTCAGATGTTGCAAGGGCAATGAGGTCTTCAGACAGCTGTGTAATGGACAGGGGGTATTTATCCTGCCAGGTTGGAAGTAGAAATATCTTGGCAACCATAAGGGCTTGCAACGTTCACTGTTGTTGACCTATTGTTAATCCCATGCTATAGAAATATAGCTTTACAATATATGCTACCAGCAAATATCAATGATTTTGCTATATACAAACAGACAAGAACTACTACTACTAATAATATGCATTTTTCGCCCTATAGGACGCACTTTTTCCCCTCCAAAAATGAAGGGGAAATGTGTGTGCGTCCTATGGGGCGAATGCAGGCTTTCGCTGAAGCCTGGAGAGCGAGAGGGGTCAGTGCGCACCGAGTTGCCGCCGGGCTCGCAAGGCTTGCGGATAGCAGCCTGTTCTGGGGGGGGATATATATATATATATATATATATGCAGGTTTTGGTGTCCTCGGGTGTCTTCCCGTGTAAAAGTTGGGGTGTCTAGGCGACGTTTCGACGAGGTCTCACTCGTGAGACCTCGTCGAAACGTCGCCTAGACACCCCAACTTTTACACGGGAAGACACCCGAGGACACCAAAACCTGCATTCCTGTACCCGTGAAAATCTACGAAAGCATATATATATATATATATATATATATATATATATATATATATATATATATAATTTCCCCCCCCAAAAAAATGAGGTGCACCCTATAGGGCGAAAAATACGGTACTAGCTCTGGACTTGAATTTCCCAAGCATTGGGCGGGGGGGGGGGGGGAGATTGCCCAGGATTTTAACTGATTTTATATCTACCGCTTTTTGTATTTTTACTGTTGCTACAATAACTGCCTTTGTTTCTGATGTTTTTGATCTTTTTTATATTTGTTTTATGGTTCTCTTTTGTAGGCTATGTTGGAAATCTAGATTAAGAAAATTATGGTGTTTTTTAAAAAGGAATAACTGAATTTTGGGAAATCAACTGGAAATCAATCTTATTTCTTTTACAGAAAAAAAATCTATTGAACCAGTTGATTCAAAACACAGTGTTCAGATTTTGCTTTAAATGCTGGGGGGGGGGGAAAATGCCTGAGCTATAAGATCACTAGAAAACTGCATGAATCTTCAACTTGGAGTATTTAATCAGAAACCATTCTTGCTTCAGAATCTCTGCACAGGTAACAGATATTGGTGGTCTTTCTCCCCCCCCCCCCCCAGGATGAAGAAGCAGTGAAGAAGCTGACCGTGAGTGCAGGAACCAAATCCAAGCTTCCTAAGGCAGTCCAGGACCTTATCAAGATGATATTTGATGTGGAAAGCATGAAGAAAGCCATGGTGGAATTTGAGGTTACTAGGCATCCTTGGCTTAATCCCTTTGTCGCTCTCCCTTTTGTTCACCATGTGACACAATGGCAGCAGTGCGTTCTTAACACTAGCTGTGTTTTCTATGGGGTTCAGTACTCAGTGGTGGCAGCACTCAATAATGAGAAAGTCCCCCACATGAAACTGAGGTGATACAGCACTTACGGCATCTTCAGAGTGCGAAGCTCTTAAATAGTCCTTTAAACGGATAACTCATTTTAAAAAAAAAAGTTTATCTGTTCTCTTCGTGGAACATTCTACTTCAAGACATTGAGCTTTTCAATAAGCAATCTTTGAACGTTTTCACATAACAACAAGTCTCACGTTAATTCCTTCCATTTATCTCATTGCCAGATTGACCTCCAGAAGATGCCTTTGGGGAAGCTGAGCAAGAGACAAATCCAGAGTGCATACTCCATCCTTAATGAGGTGCACCAGGTGAGGATGAAATAAAAGGCATCTTTGGAATGGTTGAGGGAACTCTTGAATTTTTAGTGCTTCTCCCCTCCCAAAAAAATGCACTTCTATTTCCCCCTAAACCCTTTTCATAAAGGTAAGATGAAGAGTCTTTGTTATATAGTGAAAGGGTTGCTCTATTCTCTTTCTCTTGTTTCTTGTTCATCAGAATGGCTGTACCGGAAGGGTGTGATTTGATTATGTGATTATTTCTCAGCTGAGGCGGTACTGAAGCCTTTGAAGTGTTATGGCTTGGCATTCCATGGAAGTCAAGCTAGATTGACAGCTTTTATAAACTCTCTTGTTAAATTTGGTGGGGCTGCGCTGTCAGCTAGTTTGGCCTAATATTACTATTAGAAGAGTTCTTCACTGCATACCCAAGAACGTGACCAGAAATGGGAATTGGGATTGAGCCCAAATCTGTACTTTGCTCCCGGCTTACTTGTTCAGCATATTACAAAGGAAAATCTTCAAGTCCTAAGCAAGCATTTTAAGAGTTCACGCTTGCTGTTTTAAAATAAATGTAAGACAGATTCAAATAAACGTAACTGTCTTTTAGGGCCTGTCTGACCCTATTAACTTGATTCACTATGTGATGGATTTGTGAACAAGACTGAATTGAATTGAAAATAAATGGGAGAGCTGATTTTACAGAAGTGTTGGTTTTTTAGAAAACTTCTAAAGTTATAAATGTGTGACCTGAGCTAAGCCTAGCTTTATGTAAGTGAAGTCACTCAGGTACACATATTTGCTGATTTTTATTATTATTTTTATTTTGTTGCTTTTCCTTTTTATGTAGGCAGTTTCTGATGGTGGCACCGATTCACAGATATTGGATCTTTCCAACCGCTTCTACACTCTGATCCCCCATGACTTTGGGATGAAGAAGCCTCCTCTTTTAAATAATCTAGATTACATTAAGGTATTGATGGGGAACCTCTGGCGCAAACGGCAGCGTTTAGTTTTGACAGCTGGCCCTTAAAGCACAGAAATAAAATAAATTGTGTACCAACTCCTAGAGCAGATGGGCAGTCTGCACCCTTCAGCTGATTTCAGGTGGGGTGGAGGGAAGCCCAGAAGATAGATGCATATTAGGGGGCATGAATGGACAGAGGGGGAGACAAAATGGAAGGAGCAATGGAAGAGGAGCGGGGGATTCTCTCTGAATGTGATGAGTTCAGACATCAGGTGAGAGTGAACTGACCCTTAACCAGAGGCCCACTGAGCAGAGGGCAAAAGAGAGATCCGCATAGCACAATAATAATAATTTATTATTTATATCCAGCCCATGTGGCTGGGTTTCTCCAGCCACTCTGGGTGGCTCCCAACAGAATATTAAAAACACAGTAAAACATCAAACATTAAAAGCTTCCCTAAACAGGGCTGCCTTCAGATGTCTTCTAAAAGTCAGATAGTTGTTTATTTCCTGGACATCTGATGGGAGGGCCTTCCACAGGGTGGGCGCCACTGCCGAGAAGGCTCTCTGCCTGGTTCCCTGAATCTCACTTCTCGCAGTGAGGGAACCACCAGAAGGCCCTCGAAGCTGGACCTCAGTGTCCGGGCTGAGTGATGGGGGTGGAGACGCTCCTTCAGGTATACTGGGCCAAGGCCGTTTAGGGCTTTAAAGTTCAGCACCAGCACTTTGAATTGTGCTCGGAGAGAGCAGGGTGTTGGAATTGAACCAAAGAGATTTGGGTTCATATCCTTGCTCTGCCTTAAAACGTAGTGGGTGACCAAACACCATCCCTCAGCTTAATCAACCTCATGGATTGTTTTTTTTGGGGGGGGGGGAATGAGCGGAAGGGGAGGAACCATATTGACAAGTTTAAATCTGGGACAGAAATGTTACTGTTAACAGGAAGTTGGTGCTGACCTTGTATCTGACTTCCTTAGTAGCAATGTGACATGTAGAGCCCCACACAATCTATTGGGGCTAAGTCCATAGGCTATGAAATGTGTTTGCTGCCAAGAATAACCACATCTTCTTGTTTTATCAAGTCCAAAGTGGAGATGTTGGACAATCTGCTTGACATTGAGGTCGCCTACAGCCTACTCAGAAGTGGGGGTCAGGATGGAGATAAAGATCCAATAGATGTGAACTATGAAAAGCTCAAAACAGATATCAAGGTAAGATATTATGGCACAGAAACAAGGCTGTTGTATATCTCAGAAGGGTTGTTTTTCAACACAAGCTGAGGACACCCACCCAGTGTTGACAGGCAGTTTGGATGGCTATAGCTACAAAGCACATTTTTTTATTTGCTTGGAGATACCAGACAAGGGACACAACCTGGGTTCAACTTACTCCCAGGGTAAATATGCTTCAAAGACACCTCTAGGGTCAGACCTTCCATCTGTGCCTTGGCTGTCTCTTTCTGAACCCCTATTTAAAAGGAGGTAGGTTTATGAAGAAGAGCCGGAAGAGCACCAAAGCCAGATTTCCTGCCTTAGGAAAAGTGGTTCTGTCTGCAGTCTAATCTTTCCCACTCCCTGGGTGCCACTCAGCTGGGCTTTCAGGATCAACCACAGGATACCTCTGAGAAAATGTCCTAACCCATGGATGCTGAACCAGTATTTTTTCTTGTCATTGTCGCCTTTCAAAATAAGGCCAAACCTCCCGGCTTAATAGGAACATGAAATAATGTAAATTGTGCAATACTTTTCATGGCCTAATGTGTTCTTAGCATTATTTTCGCTTCAAGTTTTCAGTATTCCCCCCCCCCCTTTATTTTCCTTCAAAGGTAGTAGATAAAGACTCGGAAGAAGCGAAGATCCTAAAGCAGTATGTTAAGAATACCCATGCAAGCACCCACAACGCGTATGACTTGAAAGTCATGGAGGTAGGTTCTGACTGGGGATGGAAAATAATTGTTTAAATTCAGAACCGGTCATTTTACTTGTTTTCTTGTGTGTTAATTTAGGCATGGTGCTAAGTACCCAACTAACCTTTGTGTAGAATAGTATTCCATATGCAAAACCCTATAGTAAAGGAACACAAAGCTTTTCTGTGAGTGAGGCTGTTGCTCACTATATGTGTATATACCCTGGGAACTTGGGATGAAGGGTGGGAAATAAATACCAGTTGGAATGCCAGTTGCTGGGGTGCAAGAGGAGGTCTCATGTCTTGCTTGTGGGCTTCATAGGCATCTGGGTGCTGGCTGTAGGAGAAGAATGCTGACCTAGAAAATCCAGACAGGACAGTTGTGGTGTTTGGTTTTGGTTTTGGTTTTTTTGTGTGTGTTTTTGCAGATTAAGGATTGGGGATGGGATGGGCCATGGGATTGAGTCTTCTCTTTTCATATTCTTCTATCTTGGTCGATAGCCTGTCTGGGATTCCCCAGTCCCAGGTCAGATGAAAACCCAGCCCATGCAGCTGTCTCATTCGTTTTTGGTCAAGTTTTTTTCCCCTCCCCCCAAAACCAAGTCTAAAGTATGGAAATTCAAACCTTCAAAGCCACCTTAATTCTTAGATGGCTGAAACGAAATGTGGCATCAAACATTTCCATATCTCAAGCAATCTGGAAGATTTAATTTTCCCAGAGAATCCTGAATTTAACATTTTGTGTATAACTTGTGCTGGCAAGGCCCATGTGTGTGCTGTGTTTGTGGCCTGTTCTGCGTGACATGCTAAGCTGAACATGAGGGCACATGGGCATCTGGGCAGGAACTTGGCAGCCGCTTTGCTCCTCCCTGGTCCTTTCTGCTGCCTTTCAAGGCTTGGCTGAGCGTATCATTCAAATCCGGCTCATGGTTAAGCTCACTAGCCATGAACTGTAACCCACAGCAGCAAGGAAAAGCTGGAGCTGTAGTGGTAAACATCAGCCTTGCATGCACAAGTTTCCAAGTCCAATCTCTGGCATCTCCATGTAGGGCTGGGAAAGATCATTGTCTGAAAGAGCTTCTCCCAATCAGCATAGACATTACTGAGCTAGGTGGACCAATGGTCTTTAGTATAAGGCAGCTTATGAAATGGTTTTTCACATACCTTGATGTATGGTTCGTTCCCTCTTCTCCACCCCTTCCGAAGATTTTCAAGATTGAGCGGGAAGGAGAAGCTCAGCGTTATAGGCCGTTCCAGGAGTTGCACAACCGTCAGTTGCTCTGGCACGGTTCTCGCACAACCAACTACGCTGGCATCTTGTCGCAGGGTCTCCGAATAGCTCCTCCTGAAGCTCCTGTGGTATGTACAAGGCTAGTTTGCTAGTGTATTGCGTGTAGAAACAGAGCTTTTAATCCCTCTCCCCCAAAAATGTACAATAGAAAGAAGGAAGTGTGGCCTGCAACAAAATGTCGCCATGTGGGGAGTTCCTGTTCAACGCCTTCCTCCAGTGGATACTCCCAGATTTCCACTCCCACCTATTTTCAAGGCTTTTTTCTCCCCAACAATCAGTCAGTATTCCGTCAGCTCCTAATCAGTCACCTACTAAGCACGTGTGGTCTGCACTGGGGGTAGACAGTATGATGTTGCTGAACTGCAATACCTACCTGCCCCAGTCAGCATGGCCCTTGGTCATGGAATTTGTAGCCCAGCAACATATGTGGGGCACCACATTGCCTCTCCCCGTCCTAAAGGTTCTGAATATATTTTTCCTTTGATTCTGAACTTCTGCCAACTTTGGCATTTCCCCCAAGCCTGCAGATAACACCTCCTTGCATGGTGACTGGTGCTTTTTAGGCTGCGTAAGCAATGGCCCTGGAAACTGGAACATCAGAAGTAGAGGAACGACAAAACATCTAATCTACTACTTGTCTGGAGATGTGCCATTGGAAACCATATTAATGTGGCTCAGGCTAGCCAAAACAACCTTCAAAAACATTCCATTAAGATAATTGCTCAAGAAGGTATTCCTCTAATACAGCTCAGGATATGAATGTTTTTGCATGTCTCTACGTAAGTAGCATGTCTCAGTCTGCTAAAGTGGAGAGAGAATGAGGCATACTAGTCAAACTGTCATGGAGCGCCCAAGTAATTTTGTGTAAGCCTGCCTTTTCCCCTACATTCAGAATTCTGGCAAGATGTATGCATTATTTTATTTCAAAACCATTTCTGCCCTGCCTTTCAAGGTCCAAGGTCGCTAAAGCTTTTACAGCCAATGATAATATCTAGCTTTTCAAAATGTTGTTATCCTTTCGTTCCACTTAAAGCACCCAAGGCAGCAAAGAGTAGACAAATGAGCATAAAAGCAGCCCGTGAGAAAAGCACAAAAAAGCAAGAAATACAGCAATTACATCCCACATAACAGGCTCCTTTAAAAAGTGCAAGTATCCAAGGGAGTCAAGTGGACATACTAATAACATTTAAGCAATACTAATATGTGTCTGTCAAGCATAGTAGAAAGAATTTAAAGACAGCTCCCTATACATTAGAATTCAGAGTTGGAAGGGACTCCAAGGGTCATCTAGTCCAACTCCTTCAATGAAAGAATCTCCGCTAAAGCATCCATCGTAGAGGAAGTCCTTTACAATGAATCCAGCCCTTTGGTAATGATGATCTGACACCCGTCACCATTGTAACCTGCAATACAGTTCTACTCCAGCCTGCCCCAATCTGGTACCCTCACAACTGTTTTAGACTACAGCTGCCTCAGTCCCAACCAGTAGTCAGGGAAGAGAAGGTGTTGTGGTTAAAGGCATCTGGAGGGTACCAAGTTGGGGAAAGTGGTTCTGCTCAGTTTGCCTAATTGGAGGACTGCAAGAGACCGAAAGGCTACCCTTTGCAGTCCAGACCGCGGAACAGAGGCCCAAATGACTAAATCAAGCGAGTGGGGTTGGATGCCACACAGGTGAGTGCAAAAGGAAACAAAACAAAATGGTAAAACTGCTGTCAAAGATGATCTGGAAGAAAATCATTTCCTGCCTTCCAGTGTGGGAAATCTTGTCAGATGCCCAGGAATGAGCTACATGTCCACAGAGCTGAAGCCAGGTCCATTCCTGGTAGAGCTTTCACATTAATAATAATAATAATAATAATAATAATAATAATAATAATAATAATAAAATAATAATAAAAATTATTTATTCCGCAGCCACTCTGGGCTGCATCCAATAAAAGATTAAAAATACATTAAAACATCAGACATTAAACAGGGCTGCCTTCAGATGTTTTCTAAACATCAGATAGTTGTTTGTTTCTTTGACATCTGGGGGGAGGGCGTTCCACAGGGAGGGCACCACTACCGAGAAGGCCCTCTGCCTGGTTCTCTGTAACTTTGCTTCTCGCAGTGAGGTAACCGCCAGAAAGCCCTCGGCGCTGGACCTCAGTGTCCGGGCAGAACGATGGGGGTGGAGACATTCCTTCAGGTATAATATCCATATATTTTTAACTAGGTTTCACAAAACAGGAAGTTGCAGTCTGTCCTCAATTCCTCTGTTTTCTCACTAGACTTCTCTGATGAGTTGGTTTCTGGCTGTTAAACTTCTGCCGTTCTTTTCCTTCTAGACTGGCTACATGTTTGGTAAAGGTATCTACTTTGCTGATATGGTGTCCAAGAGTGCCAACTATTGTCACACCTCTCAGACTGACCCGATTGGCTTAATCTTGCTGGGAGAAGTTGCCCTTGGAAATATGTAAGTTGAGTGTGTTTAGAGTACTTTTGCACCATGTACGATGATGCAACTCCTCACTTCAAAGTATCTTAAATCCAAATTTGGAACTTGACTGATTTTTAAGAACCCTTTCACCAAGTTGATTATTTGCAAAGTATAAATGCTTGTGCTGCAATCATCAAATGGCAGGCTTTAAATCACGGTGAGTCTTATTAAAGGGTTGCATTCTGAAGTGGTGAAATCGTGCATCAGCTGAATCTGCGAACCACTGTTACAAACTGAAAAGGAAAGGCTTTTTCTTCAAATGTATTTGATGTACTGCTCCAAGTTCTCTTCTCTGTTTGCTAGGTATGAGCTGAAGAATGCATCCCACATAACCAAGCTGCCGAAAGGAAAACATAGTGTCAAAGGTAAAACCCCGCTGGAAATGCTGCTACAAATGGGGAATCAAAGACTGCAAGCAAATTTGCCATAATAGCCAAGGCTGGCCCTGGGCTTTTGGTCAAATTCCTTCAAACTGTTTGGTGACTTCTGTAGTTATTTTAGGTCAATATAAGATGTTTTCGAGACCCAAAAATATATTTACTGACAATTTTAGCTGAATAGCAAATTATAAGAGTGGAAATTCTAATGCACCGACGCCAACATGATGCACTGCATATATCCTCAAAGCTGGATATGAGAGATCTGGGTTGAAATCACTTGCTCTGTCACAGAGCTCACTAAGTAGTTCTTATGAAGAAATGTGGCCTTGAGATGCAGAAGATTCCCCCATCTCTGGTATATGCAAATAGAAACCCATTTAACAAAAAGCTTGGATCTAGTGGCTATCTAGTAGAACTGGATTGGCTGGATATCTAATAATATCCTGTTGTAAATCTTTGTGAGCAGTAACAAAGGATTGGATCCAGACTTGAAATCAATAGGGTAAGTGACTTGTCCCATTGATTTCAGTGGGAACTATGTGGAAACTTGTACATAAAGTTCCTATCCCATCACAATGCAATGAAACTATGAAGAATGCCACAGTAAAAATGCATGAAATTCACAATAAAAAAAACATTTGCAGCACAATCCTAGCCATGTCTTCTCAGAAGTAAGCCATATTCAGTTGAATGTGACTTACTTCCAGGTAACCAGGATTAGGATTGCAGCCTTAGTCTGGATTTAACAGGTAGTGCTTTTCCCAGTTTCACCTGAGCAAAGTACTATATATAGATTTATTGACACCAAAGAAACGAGTGAAAATTAGTCACGGTTCAGGTAAGTTCAAAGTCGCTTAATGTATATGTGCATCTATCAGCTGCAATTTTGTTTGCTTTGCCTCCTATATAGGCTTGGGCAAAACGGCACCAGATCCCACAGCCACTACCTCTCTCAATGGCGTAGAAGTTCCTTTAGGCAATGGAATACCATCAGGAGTTAGCAATACCTGTCTTCTCTATAACGAGTATCCTTTGAACAGTATTTTTCTAGGATTGTGGAATCATAGAGTTGGAAGGGACAAGAAAGTGAGTCTAGTTTAGCCCCCTGCCAATGCGGGAAATCCATTCCTGCAGCATCCCTGATAGGGGATAATCATGGCCACAGAGCAGAGCTGGCCTGCCTGCCAATGGCTGCTTCCAGACAATTGAATGCCACCATCAGAAAGGGATACTGACCTTCTAACATCAGTATGAGACTGAGTATGAGTAACTTTATTCTTCAATTTGAAAAGCATGGAGCCAAAGCCCTTGATTTCCACAGGAGTCATGAAGCAAAGCGGGAGTGAGGAGCACCCTCTCTTTCCACTAGTACTTAAGATTTTTTAAAAAACCTGTTCTCAGTGGGTGTGCTTTGATTGCCCTCCAAGCTTGCCAGGGGCTACTGGGTGCGGGAGCGGGGTGTTTGATCAGTTGCACACTGAGGAATTGGCCTTCTCTTCCTGGAAGAGATAGGGGCCTTGTTCCTTCAGCCTTCACTTGACAGACAAGTATCGGCTCTACATGGAGCTCCTCCTGGTGACAGTTCAAAAGCTACAGTCATACCTCAAGTTGAATGTGCTTCGGGTTGAGCACGTTCGAGTTGCGCTCCACTGCAACCCGGAAGTAACGGAGCGCGTTACTTCCGGGTTTCGCCACTCGTGCATGCACAGACGCTCAAAATGATGTCACGCACATGTGCAGAAGCGGCGAAACGTGACCCGCGCAGACGCAACGTCGCGTCCTGCGTTCCATTTGGGATGCAAACAGTGCTCCAGAATGGATCCCGTTCGCATCCCGAGGTACCACTGTACCTTGTTAAAAAGCCAGCATCCTTTAGGATCCTAAGAAAACTGTTGTGGGCCGACAATAGTTGGTTCCTCTAGTTTACTATTGTCTACACTGAGGAGCCGCGGCTCTCTGGGGTTTGAATCCTTTAAATTAGTTGGGAGTTGGGTGATAAGGACCATAAAGTATCAGTGCTCCTGCAGCTATGATATCTGCTAGTTTGTATTCAGGTCCATTTCAGATTGTTTTGATCTTTACTGGTGGAAATCTCCTGGCCCAGCTTATTTAAGGGAACGCTTCTCTCCCCACTCCAATCCCAAACTATAAAAATATTTAGGAGTGATGCTTCTCTGATCCCCATCCTTCAGTTTTATGTCAACCTGGAGTGAAACATCCTCGGCTATGGTGCCCCTTTATGGAGGCTGACTAGACCTTTTCTCTCCTATAGTATCCACGTACGTTTTTCTGGTAAAACTCATCTGTATTGCCAGACTTTGGGGGGTTGTTGCAATCTCCAATGAGGTTTCTAATTATTTTAATTTTCAGATGAAAAGTTTTTTTATTGTATATTTTGTATTCTTAAGTGTGTGCCACTTTGTGTGCTCTGATCAATATGACAAACTACATACATGAAAAAACTTTGTCTCCAAGAGGAGGGACAGAAGCCACCTATCAAGGGCTCCTTTATGAAATTTTAGAAGAATCCAAACAGTGGTTGGTTGGTTGGTTGGTTGGTTGGTTGGTTGGTTGGTTGGTGTGTGTGTGTGCGCGTGCCCCAGAATGTGGCTGCATGGAAGAAACCAGTAACAAATGTAAGAATGGTTTTCCCCATTGGCGCTGCAAACATTTCAGCATCCACCCTGCATTGATGTCCTTCACAAAACATTTTTTAAAGAAAAAGTCTTAACTCATTGTTTCCTTCAGATATATTGTCTACGATACTGCTCAGGTTAATCTGAAGTACCTGCTAAAACTGAAGTTCAACTATAAGACATCCCTCTGGTGAACAAGTATTTTGGAAGACATGTTAAAGGATTTAATAATGCAAAACCCTTTTGAAATATCGAAGTGTTTACTCCCATTGCTGAGATGCAAGAAATAAGTTGCAGGGCTTTGCTGAATCTAAGTTTAGTCAGTCAGCTTAGTAAGACTTCCCCTCCCCCCCCCATACATGTGCAAAAACACATGAAACTGAGTACTGTACTATGAAAAATGTTTGGGTTTTTTCCTCTCTCCTCCCCAGCTCCTCCTTTTTTGGCCAATTCTAGTATGAAGGCCACTCTCTGACTTTTAACCAACAGACCAAAAACAAAATAGCCACACAAACACACCTTTGATTTTTGTCTTTTGTAAGTGAGGCAGGGAGGAGGAGCTTAGAATTGTTTATAAATCTTTTTTGTTTTGTTTTTTCTACAAAATACCTTCCTTAGTTTCGGTTATGAATAAATGTTAAACGTGTTTATTTTGAAGTAAAAATAAAAACTAATTTCATACTAAATATTTAAAGCTTCAGTTGCTTTTTGTGCAATCCTGTGATTGACCAGGGCTAATGCCTCTGTAAATTAGCCACGATTCTATCCTTAACCAGCAGCAGTCAGTAGCACAACAGCAGCTGTAGAAACGAAAGCCAATGTGATGGTACTGCCTGCAATTCCAGTCAATGACAGTAATAATAGTTGATCAGTTGTATTCTCTCCCCCCCCCCCCCCAGCTTTCTTCTAACAGAATTGAAGGTAGTATTGCACGGCATTCCCAGGTGGTCAGTCCAGGCCCTGATGAGGCCCCGGTGATCTTGTCTACACCAAAGGTGGCTGTTTTGTGCGGCTTTCAATCGATGTGTGTCAACAGCTAAGTAACCCGTTGACATCACCCAACTCCAGTACTGTACTCCCAATACCCCTTCCACCATCCACTTACCAGGCAGTCAGAAAGACAACAGCTCTCCTTGCCCAAGCTGTCATGAAACCAGAACCTCCACAGAGCAACCATTTGACAATGTATCCATAGCAGCTTTCTACTCATGCAGAGCCTTGCCATATCCACCCATTGCATACATGGGAGACTTTCTACCCTAGATCAGTCCTGAATGGTAGTTCAGTCTTTGGATTCCAAGATGTTTGATTCCTAGGGCTAAGGAGGACACCAAAACATATAAGCTGCAAATTCAGCATATTAGCCAGTGACTGGTCTGTGGGCCAGTAGCCTCACTTGAGTAGCGAGTGGATTGCTCATCTTACCCAGCCCTTCTTCCAATGCAGTCTTCTAAAGTGTGCACATAGGAACAAATTTTTCATTAGGATAAGTCCCTGTGTCCGCTGGCTTATTGTCCCACGTTATGCAGGGTGATTCATATTGAAGTATAGTTTCCAGATGTTGTAAAACAGTTAACAGGCGACAACACGGACTACAACTGCGAACCGTGAAGTAGATATAGTAATAAAGTTTGTGTTCCACTACTGAGGGAAGTGACATAGGCGATAGCGCATGTGTCACATGACTAGTCAGGCAAAATGGCTGTGTCTGCAGTGGAGAAGGTGTATTCTTGAATTGAGCAGAACGGAATCTGTAACTGTTGTACAACTGCATTTTTTATCGCGATTCAGGGGAAAACCTCCAAGCAGAAAATGTACCTGTTTCTAAAAAAAATTAAGCATTCCCCTACAATTCTGTTACAGGTAACATAAGATACATTACATTCTTTTTTTTAAAGTGCGTTGAAACTATATACTTCATTATGAATCACCCTGTATAATCTTCCTCTTTACTCAACATGGGTCAACTATTGGATTTATCTTCACAACAACAGAAGGGAAGCAGAGAGCCAGAGGACATTGAACAGCTGTGATCTTATCCTTGCCTGTGCTTTAGGTTCTCATTATTAAACACTGGAAAAGCCACCACTATCTGCAAATAAGCCAGCTTTCAACAAGTGATAAGTCTGTGTACAGTGTAAGGCATGAATGCATTCTAGTGGGCTATTTCTGATGTGATGGCAAATGATGATAGCATTTGGATACCACACCTTTATCAGTATGACCAGCAGAGTAGTTGTCCATCAAAGCTTCAGTGTCTTCTCCAGTTGTCAGCCTTTCCAGAGTTGACAGTGAAGAAAACTCATTGCCCACACAATTCAGTGCAAAGTGTTTTATTGCCTCAAGACACAATACAATCCAAACACACTATATACATAAAGTTAGAAGATGCTGGTGCATCATAAACTATGCTACCAGTTTAGCCTGCTGTTAGAGGCTAAACTGAAGAGATCCAAGTTCAGAGAGAGATCCACCACTTTCACCATTCACTGCCAGGTTGCTGCATGCAGCCTTGGTGGAGGGTTGATAAGTCATGGCTGAGGCCTGTGGCCTTGGGCTGTTTCAAGAGGCCCACCACAACTGACGTCCTAACCCTGAACATTGGACATGGGGGAAGCATACCGGTAACTAAAGACACAGACTACGCAGCTACTGCAATTTCACACATTTTCAAATTACACCAACATGAGCATCCCAATTGCCACTATTGGCTAGGCAGGAAAATCTACATGTCACAGGTGAGCTCTGGGGGGAGGAGGGGTAATTTAGGGGAAATGATACAGCGGGAAAGGCTTACACACTTGCCACAGCCATTCAATTCATCCCTCTTTCAGCTTTATTATTATTATTATTAAATGGAAATAGAATGAGAGTGGTAACACCTATTTCCACAACAACCCTGTGAGGCAGGTTAGACAGATGACTGATCCAAGGTCACCAAAGTGAGCTTAACAGCTGAGTGCAGCTTTTAGCCTGTGTCTCTGTAGCCTAACAGAATTTGCATGAGATATTTACATAGAGGTGCAGAGGTATTTCAAATGTCAAGGAAATAAAATGAAAAAATCCCCACTGCTGTGACAGCAACATTAAAGGCAGAATTTGTTGTTCCGTCCTTAGTTACAGCTCCAATTTCTAGCTTCCACTTGAAGACCACCATAGGCAAGACCCCCAACATTCAATTGAATACCAGAAATCATTGATGTAACTCTTTCCCTCACTCCCTATATAGTATAAGGGAGGGGAGAGAAATACCTTTTTAAAAAAAAATAATTAAAATGCTGCAATTGAGGCATTCTTTATCAGATTTCTCCAAAATGCAGACAGCTTGTATGTTTCCCCAAGGAGATTCTGCATGCTAACTTTCATAGTAAGGACAAATTACATCCATTTTATAAGGAATAGAATTATATTTTATAAACGTAAAGTGCTCAAATCTGGTCACATCTCAACTATGGTTACTTACTACACAGCCCCTCCCATATTCCACAAAGACTGCAAATCTATGGTCGCCCTAGTTGAGCGATAGGGACCTTGTACTATTGGACTCCAACTCCCATCAGCCCCAGCCAGCAAGTCCAACGGCCAAGGATGATGGGAGTTTGAGTCTAGCAACGGAAGCTGCCCTGTGACTCCCCGGAGAAGTCCTGAAGAAATGTTACTAGCATTCAATAGCAGCACGCATTGGAGAAAGATCTACTCTAGGCAGCTGTCGTTATCATGTCTTTCTTTCTGGGAGAGGAAAAAACCCTGTTGGAGGGGCAATGGAGAAGAATGAACTGAATCGCTCCTACAGTCGGGAAGTTCTTCCTTCAGCTTATTCATAACCTCCTTTCTCGTCATTTGAACCCACCGGTTCAAAGTCTTGCGCTGTGGGGAAACAGGGTGTGCTCCAACACCTGTGGGGCAGCTTTTCAACATACCCCAAGATGGGTATCATGCCGTCTCTTAATGGTCTCTCTTCTCCAAGCTAAATATATACACAGCCTCGTCAGACGTGGTCTCCAAGTCCCTCACCATCTTCGGACAACAAAAACCCGCAGCCTCCTTAGAATGCGGTGCCCATAAATGAAGACAGTCATCCAGGACTGTAAAAAAAAAACAAACCGAAAATGCAACAACAAAAAGCACCTCGACGAGTACCTATAAAGTTGCTTGGGGAGGGGAGGGGGGTTTCTCTGACGCCCCGCACCACGACACCCAACTGTCCCCTGAGAGCAGAGCACGAGACGCACAGCCCGGTGGCTCTGCGCGTCATCAGCCCCAACCATGCCCACGACTGCAAGACGCGTGTCAGAGGGGGAGCCCTTGCACCGGGCGGGGCGACAGGGAAGCCAGCGCTCTTCCCAGTCCTGGCGCTGAGAGTTCTCTCAAGCCGCTACGAAAGAGAGCCGACAGCCGCGCTGTAGCCAAGCGAAGCGCGCTCCCGGCCGCGCCTGCCTTCGCGGGCACCTCGGCCGTGGCCCGGGCAGGCTGCTTGAGCGGCTTGGCGCGCCCCTGCCGCCCCGGTTCCGCCAGCCAGGCGGGCTGGAGGACTCCGTCTCCTCCCCCACAATGCACCGCGACAGGCAGCCTTTGAAAAAGCGGCGCGGCTCCTTCAAGATGGCGGAGTTGGATCAGCTGCCTGACGAGAGTGAGTAGCGACCCGCGGCGCCCCTCGCTCCGTCCCGCCGCTCGGCCCCTTCCTCCGCCGCCGCTCCTCAAAGGGCGGTCCCGGGGACGGGACCCTCCGCCTGCTCCCTTTTCCCGGCCCTGAGCCGCCCAGGTTGCTCCGGCTGCCGCCGCCGGCGGCGCTCGCTACTGCTGCTGCTGCTTTTGCTGCTGCTGCTGCTGTTGTTGTGGGAGCTGTGCGGGGCCGGAGCCACAGTCTCCTCCTCCCTCAGTGCCCGGCCTAGTGCAGCTCTCCAGTGGCCTCCCCTCCGCCCGCACCCCGGAGCTGCCCTCTTCGGGAGGCGGTGGCGGAGAGAGGCCAGCAGAGCAGGGCCGGAAGCCGCTGTTATATAACCTCCACTTCTGCTGTCGGGGGTGAGCCGCACCCTGCACCCCCAGTCTTGGTGCAGGCCGGGGCAGTGCCCGGGGTGGAAAGGGAGGCGTGGAAGCTTCCCTAGGCCGGGCAGCGAAGTGTTGCGTGCAGAGCAGGTGGCTGCCACTGACATTGCACCTCTCCGGGAGAGGCAGTGGAAATAAAGGGTACAGCAACCACCACAGCGCAGTTGGGGAGGTCTCTGACCTGCCATGGGCATCCTGCCCCGGGGGTTTGACATGGCACTAACCTTCGATGCTTTGGGGGTGGTTTAGGTGCTCACCCTTTCTCACTACGGAACGTCCTGCTGCTTAGGAAGATAGTTTCTTAACCAGGATAAATAAAGCATTGTTTTTCACTCTCCTCTTGTCCATAGCAGCAGGATAGTGAAAGTGGCAAAGGAGAGGTCCATATTGTTGTTTCTCTTGTGTACGTCAACTAGTAATTTAGCAACCTCTGAATTTGGAACCAAGGTAGTGGTAGCGCATTGTTTTGTGCAGTACTTTTTTCTGTGGGGTACACATACCCCTAAACATTTTGTGAATCTAAGTTTGGCCGCATTGAGGGGCAGTATTTCAATATGAGTAAGAAAATGAGAGTACCCCTAAACATTTTTTTTAGGGATAAAAACCACTGGCTTTTTGGCCGATCACTTGACAGGGTTGCATATGCTTACTAGAGTTGGCTTGCTATGTATGTTGCACCACGGAAAACTGTGGCATGGTATATTGAGAAGTTCCATGTATGTGGAGGAGGGGGCATTCAGGTTGTCCAGGGAAGCAAAAACAAGTATATATCTTCCTGAGGAAGCATTTTCGTTGAATCTGGCAGATGGAAGGCACAATGTTTCTCAGCTCAAAAGAGTAAAGCAACTTAACAGGTAAACTGCTCCGAGAGTTCTACTACAGGGTGGTGTGCCAATGTAAGCAAATAAAAAAAGAGTGAGTAAGCACTGGATATAGAAGACTGGTGGCTCATATTATCAATATAAAAATAATGCATATCCTCTGATGCATTTATTATATGAAGGATTGGGAACTGCCACAGAAATTAATCCTGAGACCGATCAAGATTCACTTGACCTTTTATTGTGTTTATGTAAAAAAGTAATCAGAGTATTAACAAAAAAGTAATCACAGTATGACATCCATACTGTGGATGTCATTGTAAACTTCTTTCTAAGGAATAGGAACACTTGGGTGACCTCCATATAGTATTCTGTGTTGAATTGGTGGAAATTGATGCAGGTTTGCATGTATACATACACTGAAAATTACAGTGGTACCTCGGGTTACATATGCTTCGGGTTACAGACGCTTCAGGTTACAGACTCTGCTAACCCAGAAATAGTACCTTGGGTTAAGAACTTTGCTTCAGGATGAGAATAGAAATCGTGCTCCGGCGGCAGCAGGAGGCCCCATTAGCTAAAGTGGTGCTTCAGGTTAAGAACAGTTTCAGGTTAAAAATAGACCTCCAGAACGAATTAAGTACTTAACCTGAGGTACCACTGTACTATGTATATGAAAACAAGAAAATGAATACAAAACATGAAATCTTACTGCATATGGACTCATTTAGTAGTTATGCAGGTGATGGCCAAAGATCCAGTGGCGTAGCGTGGGTTGTTAGCACCCGGGGCAAGGCAAGTAATTTGCACCCCCTAACCCGTGGATTTGCGCCCCCTAACCCTAACCCCCAGATGTTGTGCCCGGTTCGGCTGGCCCCCCCCGCACCCCCCACGCTACGCCACTGCAAAGATCTGTTCAAATGTGCGGGAAATAATGCAAGGCGATATACTGTACGTACTATACACTCAAGTTCACAACTGTGTGGTGGTGCAAAAGTTGAAGCTTAAAGAAAAACAGTGAATTATATAAAATTGCATTTATGGACAAACTATCAATGACTTTGAAGTTTGTTGTGAATATAGGCTATAATAGTGAATTGTGTTTGTCTAATGTGTAGATTAAACAAAGAACTAGATCATTAGTATTTGGGAAAACTGTACAATATTAATAAAATTATTTCGAGTTATATTTGTACATTTGAAAGTAAGGAAGTTGGGTTATTTTGGTTACTGTTTATTATGATTGGTAAAACATACTCAGTGTATTAGGTGATATCAAATGTTAGTCATTCTCAGTAGGTCCATTGGTTCCACATGACAAGGTGTAAGGGTCATTTTGAAAGGTATTTTCTAGTCTGATATGATTTGGGGCTATCATTTAAACTTACTCCTTTTCATAAGGTGAGACTAATGAGTGGGAATGCACCATGTTTATATACAAGCGTTTTGTAATGGGAGATGCATATATGAAAATGACCTGTATGAGAATTCTTTAATGAGAACATTCAAGGCATTTGTTTGTATGTGTAATATTGAATCAGGTACCTATCATTTGCACTAACACTAATCTATCTACATATTAACTTGCATGATCCCAAGTATAACACGTGCATCAAGCAGAAGGCATCAACATCATGTCAGAGATGACCACTCACTAAGGAATTGCACAGTGCATCTATATACCAAATATCTTGAGAAATTCACCCTAGCCAGATGTTAGAGGAAGGCAATTACAGCTTGTTGTCTACTCTGACATAGAAGAAATTTCCTCCCCACTCCAAGCATGATAATCAGAAAACTCAAGATCCATCTTCATTAGCACATGCAACCACCTTCCGAACATCATGTCATTAACAAGGTATGAACATGTATTTAGATCATTGGCCTTCAACTGGTAGGCCAGGACCCACTACCAGGTTGCAGCTTGATTTAAGTTAGGTCACAACAGCAGCACTACCACCATTCAAATATATGGGGGAAATTAAGAACTGGGTTTCCAAATGCATGTTTGGGTTAACGTTGGTCCTTGGTCTGAAAAAGTAGAAGACTACTGATTTAGATAACACAGTTATCTAAATAACTGTTGCTTGTCAACCTATTGACCAAATCTTTTGGCAGTATGGAATTGAACAACATAAAGCTTTATCTTTTGTTTTTTAAAAAATGCAGGTTTCTGCTCAGTAAACTGAATTTTTTTTTTATAAGGACACATGGGTCCGGTCCAGATATCCCCCAAAGAGCATTCTGAAGGACACAGCCGCCTGGAGGAAGTAGTGTTGGTGCAGCCATGCTGATAAGTAGTTTGCGTGATGACTGCATTCACATAAATAATAACTGCTAAGTGCTACTCATAATCATTCAAGCCAGAAGTTCCTTCCTCTACAAAAGGTGCATCTGTTGGGATGTTCTGCATCAACATCTGAACAAAGCTGTCAATTCCCATTAGCCCAGGCCAAAAAAATGAAGCAAAATAGGTAAATTAAGCTACATAAACTAAACTTAATTGGCTCACTTGGGAGGAGTAGGGTGCTGAGATCATCTTCTTATTCAATCATTTGGGCTGTAACAGCTTTCTATTAAATTTCCACATCCCACTCTCCACCAGCTTCACAAAGTGATAGGTAGGCTTTTGTAGTTAGATAAACGTTTCTCAACCACTTTCATACCTTGACTCTAAAAACATTTATTTGCAAATACAATGGTGCCTCGCTAGACGAAAAGAATTCGTTCCGCGATTCTCTTCGTCTAGCGGTTTCTTCGTCTTGCGAAGCAAGCCCATTGACAGCTTAGCGGATTAGCGCTACAGCTGTCAAGCGGCTTCCAGCGATCAGCTATTAAGCGGCTTATCAGCGGAACAGCTGATAAGTGGCTTAGCGGCTTAAGGGCAAAAAAAGCGAAAAAAACCCGCAAGATTTTTTTCGTCTTGCGAAGCAACCCCATAGGGAAATTCGTTTTGCGAAGTGCCTCCAAAACGGAAAACCCTTTCGTCTAGCGGGTTTTTCGTCTTGCGAGGCGTTCGTCTTGCGGGGCACAACTGTAAGTCCTGTTCAAGTGTAATGGAACTTAACTTACCATCAAGAAAGTAGCCTAAGATCATAATCTGGTAGTGTGATTTAGTAGTGCTGGCAAATAATGACTGCTGTTCTAGTACAGTTCTTGCAGTATTGCATACTAATTGTTACTGACTGCCTAACTGGTTTCATCTGGGTCTGTGCTAGACTAGTGTGTGGTCTATCTGCTCAGCATGCTTCCCGCTTACTGCTCACTCGCTCTCTCAACAGGACTCGCTCTCTTTCTCTTCTGTTTGTGGTCTTTGAAAATACAGGTGTGTGATGCTGTATTGCATTATAACATCTGAGTCTTGGGACCTGTGGCTAATCTGTGAGAGTAAAACCGATCTTTTATCGTTACTGTACAACATTGCACAGGGACAGAGGGAAAATCAATGTTGTCAGTAAGATTTTCCTTTGTGTCATCATCGCTTGCATCCACAGGGATCTTGACTCTGCTGTTATAGTAATGACTCTCAAGGGGTGTCCAATGCACTGTCTAGTCCTGTTGAGTTGGATGATTTTCAGTTGGTAAGGCTTGAGGATGTGGACAAGATATATGGATCGGTCAAGGAAGCCGCTTGAGCTTTCGCCCATCTTGACTAATAAAAACTAGCAGAGAGAGTACTGTGATGGGGGTGGTCCCTGCCTGCTTGAAAGAAGCCATTGGTAAGACCACTCCTTAAGAAGCCCTCCCTGGATTCAGAAAAATCTAAGTAATTACTATCCAGTTGCCAATCTCCCCTTCTTGGGCAAGGTTCTTTAGGAGGTAGTCACAGACCAGATCCAGATGCTCTTGGAGGAAACTGATTTTCTTGATCAGTTTCAAATTTTGGCACAGAAACTTCTTTGGTCGCTCTGTATGGTGACCTTTCTTGGGAGAGAAACAAGGGAAATGTGTCCCTGTTAATTCTCCTCGACCTCTCAATGGCTTTTGATACCATAAACGATAGAATCCATCTGGAGCAACTGTCAGAGTTTGGGGTGCATAGCACTGCTTTGCATTGGTTCCGGTCATACTTGGATGGCCATTTCCAGAGGGTGATGCTTGGGGAGTGTTCTTCTGCCCTGTGGAACCTTCAATGTGGGGTTCCTCAGGATTCAATTTTATCCCCTATCCTGTTTAACATCTACTTGAAGCCGATGAGTGGGAGAATCTGGAGTTTTGAAGTGCATTGTCAGCAATAAGCGGATTGCACACAGCTCTACTCCTTTATATCTGCAGGTATAGCAGTAGATGCGATGGACTATTGTATTGCCTCAGTAATGGACTGGATGAGAGCCAACAAACTGAAACTCAATTCAGATAAGACTGAAGCACTGTGAGTGGGTGGTTCTCTAGACTGGATGGATAGGAGATTGCCTGCTCCTAATGGGGTTACACTCCCTCTGAAATAGAAGGTACATAGCTTGGGGGGTAATCCCAGATCCTTTGCTGTCACTTGAGGCTCAAGTGGCCTTGATGGCACAGGGTGCCTTCCATTAGCTTTGTCTTGTGGCCCAGCTGTGCCCCTAATCTGGACAAAGATAACCTACCTTCTGTCTTCTGTTCTCTGGTAATCTGTAAATTAGATTACTGCAATGCGTTCTACATGGGGCTGCCTCTGAAAATGGTTTGGAAACTTCAGCTGATGTAGAATTTGGTGGCCAAGTTGCTCACCAGGGCAAGACGGTTTGAACATACTACACCAATCTTGGCCCAACTGCACTGGCTACCAATTGGCTTCCGGGCCCAATACAAAGGGCTGGTTTTGACTTGTAAAGCCTTAAATGGCTTAGAACTGCAATACCTCAAGGATAGCCTCTCCTCATTTGAACTGACCCAGACCCTGTGATCATCATCTGAGCCCTTCTCCATGTGCCCTCTCCATGAAAGGACCAGAAGATAGCAGCACAAGAACAAGCCTTTTCTGCGGTGGTTTCGCATTTGTGGAATTCACTCCCCAGAGAGGCTTGCCTGGTGCCTTCATTACATAACTTTAGGTGCCAGGTGAAAACATTTCTCTATAACCAGGCCATTGCGTGATTAAACATTTAATGGCCTTTTAAATGTGTCTATGGGAAGGGAGGTTATTGGGAGTTTTTATGTATTATGTGTTCTCATTTTGCATTTTTGTGTTGTGAACTGTTCTGTGATCCTTGGATGAAGGGCAGTATATAAATGTAATAACTACTACTAATAATATTTGCTATTTTTTGCTTCTGGTGCCTATCTTCTCTACTCAGATTTGACTCATGGGACACCTAAGACTGTATTTCTGTCCCCCTGAAGCACACTGTCTTGAACTGCTACATTATAGTAGAGTCTGATAGGTCTGGGGTTTACTAATTTATCGCAACTGTTTGCAAATTTTCTGTGGACCAGCATTCCACACACCTGGTCCTATTCTTTAGCTTTGCACAGGCAACCATAGCATTGGACTGTTGGAGAGTTTGTGTGAACGCTTTTATTTTGTAAATTACAGCAGCTTTGGCAACATAGCATTTCCCCCCCTAAAAGCTGATGTGCATCTAGAAAAGTAGCAGTTTCTTTTACTATCCTATAAATGTATCGCTCGCTTCTTGTCCATGAAGGCAAGCAAAACAGTGATGTTATCCATCAAAATAGGTTCTTACCTGGTAGAAATATTGCCATGTTCTGTTTTTGTATGTATTTGGAGAACTGCAGTGGTGATGTAAAGCTTTTAAAGCGTTTTCTTCTGGCAACTCACACGTCTACTGTAGTTAAGGAGACAGTGAGGAATGTCTCCATTGTTATCACTGCTTTGCACGACATTTTTATACATGCGTCTCCTAATACAGAATGTTTATATACTGCCAAGGCCTTCTGTTAGGAAGGAATAACCTTGACTGATTCTGTCATAACTATAGTTCATAACTACAGTTCAGAATGACTGTAACACTTCATGTTTCTGTCTTACATTTGGTGATATCCTCAGGCATGGCCAAACTTTGCCCTCCGGCTGTTTTAGGACTACAGTTCCCATCTTCCCTGACCACTGGTGCTCTTAGCTAGGGATGATGGGAGTTGTAGTCCCAAAACAGCTGGAGGGCCAAGTTTGGCCATGCCTGAGCTAAGTCATACAGTACTCATAGTAGACTTATCAAAAGCAATGGACTTAAATCCATTCAATGACCAACTTGTAAGTAAGACTAACATTGGTTATCACCCAGTAAGTTTAGAATATGTTTTATTCGCCACAGTAAATAGGCTTGCATATGTCAGGAAAATTCCTGACATGTCTTGCTTTTCGGGTGTAAAAATTGCTGAATTGGCAAAATGTCAGAGAAACCTCGAAAACCACTATTTGGGGTGGAGGTTTCCCCAAAAAAGCTCAACAATTTTGGTGGTGTTTTAAAATAGTAGCTGCAAATCTTGCTTTTCTGTGCAAAACATCTGAACAGCTAATGCTCCTTACTTTCAAATTTGCTACAAATATTATCCTTGTAACAATTTTATTAAGCTTATTCCTTGCTGTGTGTTTGTTATCCTGGCCAACTACCTTGTCACAGATATAATTAAAACACTTTAAAAGAATGTATATTATTTTACAGTTTTCTTACATGCTGAAGGTATAACAGGGATTGAGGTGATAATCAAAGAATGAATAACATTGCTTTGCCAGCTCTCATCTGTTTGTTGACCTTCCCATGCTGTACATATGAACATGTTTAGCACAGTTTAGCACATCTACCAACTTAGCTGCATGAACAGTGTATTACTGCTATGCTGCATGTTTTCATTTTTTGGCTTACTTTGACTTTATAGTTGAAGAGATTGTATTCATGCTCCTTGGATGAAACCACAAAATATGGTTTGCTGAATATCAGGAAGTTATTAATTAGGGGATTAGCAAAGGGACCAGGGCAACGGTCCTTGTTTCTTTACCATCATACAATAATTTGACATATGTGTGAAATAACCCTAGCGTTAATGTGCTTCTGGGCTGTATCTAGTTGGTGTTCCTCCACCAAAAGAAAACTCTTTGATCCAGTGGGAACTTAAATTAGTAGACGAGGAATTGGAGTGATTTTCAGAGATTTTCCCTTCAACCTAGGCCCGTTGGCATTTACAAAGATGTCTGCAAATGTGACATGAAGACTGGCAACATTAACCCCACCATATGGGAATCCCTTGCAGACAACCACAGTACCTGGAGACAATTGGTCAGGTTGTGTGTCCACAGCACTGACCAGAGGACGAATGACTGCTGCAAGGAGCACAGAAAGAAGAATTGCCATGGTGCATCTGCAGCAGCACATCCAATGCCTTCATCTGCCCCAGCTGCAACAAAACATGTCTATCCTGCATCAGTCTCTACAGCCACAGCAGGCACTGCAACATTCCAACAGTTTGACTTCACCCCCAAAGGCACACACTCTCCATTGTCTCCCAAGACAGACAAATGCCAACCCCCTTCAACTCCATACCTGCTCAAATCTGCTATGGATCCTTCAGTACAGTATGAGAGATGGTGTGGAATCTGCAGGGGGAATTACCAAAGATCACATCAATACTTATTCTGTTGATGGTAGGTTCTGCTGGATCAAAGAGCCTTCCTCAGTGGAGGGATACTAGTTGGACATAACTAGTATTTATACTTTGAATTTGACTTAGCTGTCATAGCTACACTTCTCTGATGAATACTTTGTGTGCATGCTGAGGATGTTTTCACAGAGAATCCTGATCTTCCCAGAAGTACATATTCCCTGAATTAATACTTCCTTGGTTGGAAGCCATAATAGCTGATCAGGCTGGAGCTTGTTTACATTTGTAAGGCGTTTCCCTATTAAGAAAGAAAACTAAATTAGCTATAAATGCTGAAAGAACTGTGAATCCACTGTCAGGAAATATTGTTCCCTTATTGGATTTTTTTACTTATTTCAGGTTCATCAGCAAAAGCTCTGGTTAGTTTGAAAGGTAGGACATACCATTTATTTTTAATTTGTTGTACTTGTGGAAAGTAAAAGTTCAGTCATGGTGTGAATGAATATCTAAAGAGCACTTCATTCTTAAGTGGGAAGTCGGCTGCATTTTCAAAATAGAAAGATAACATAATTTTTAAAAATTAAACAGAGGTTTTTTACAATGTGGTTATATCTTTAATGTTAAAAATGGTAAACTTTTAAGTTTTCATTTGTACAGTAAAGGATTTTTAGAGAACATTATATTAATTTTACATAGGAATAATAATATTTATGATTTATAACTTAATACAGAGGGAAGTTTATCAAATACATGGAATGAAAAATTCAGTTCCTTGCAGAAAACACCCATTTGGAAAGGCAAGAATGCAGGAGCTGCTGTAGAAATGGTAAGGAGCAACACTGACCTATATTAGTAGTCTTCTAGTTTTCTTTCCTTTGGCCGTTAAATTTTTTAAGAATAAACATTTTTCCTGGTTTCGTAAGCGCAGAGTAGCAGTATAAAATATGACATTACGTTGAGTACTATAACAGTTGTACAAAAGGAAGCCAGCTGTTTAGGTAAATTTCCTTTCAGCTAAGTAAAATAAGCAAGGTGAGGGAAACTAGAGGCCACAAAAGTCTGTAACTGTGCTACATAGATCAAGATTATGTTATTATATTAAAGGAAGCATCTTTTGCGTGTTTATCATGGGTTTGCTGTATTGCAGGAAAGCGCGTTGTGAAACTTTTCAGTTGATTGAGTCAGATTTTTCTTTTTGCTCCAGCCCTTCAGAAATTCAAAACGAAGTCGGTCCTTTTGTGAGGAAGAGGAAAGGCAAATGAATACACGATCACCCAAAAGAAACCAGAGAGTTGCAATGGTTCCCCAGGTATGTTAATCTGTAAAGTTTGTTGCATTCATTGATAGGTAAACTAAACCTTCTCAGTTTCCACTTTATTGCAAAAATCCAAACACATTCAAAAAGGAGAAATATAGTAGTCATGGGATACTTCAACTACTGCAATATCTGCTAGAACTCAAACTCCACCAAGAATGTAAGGTCCAACAAATTCCTCCATTGCCTCACTGACAAATGGAAGAAGCATCAAAGGGATCATCTCTCTTGGACTTGGTCCTCACCAACAGGGAGGAACTGATCGAAAAAGTGAAAGTATCCGGAAGCTTGGGAGGAACTGATTATTGTCCTCTTGGGTTTCATTATACACAGGCAATGAAAACAGAGTGTAGTTGAACATCCATTCTGAACTTTAAGAAACTTAAGGAACTACTGGGTGAGATTCCGTGGTCAGAAATACTCAAAGAGAAGGGAGTCCAGGGTGGATGGGAGTTTCTTAAAGGTGAAAGATTGAAGGGACAAAGGCAGATAATTCCAACAAGAAAGATAAGTGGGCTGCACTTAAAGAAACCAGAGTGGCTGCATAAGGAGCTTACAGATGAACTGAGATTTATGAAGGACATGTAAAAAATGAGAAATCACGAAGAAAAGAGTATTCACGAGTAGCCAACAGTTGCAAGGAGAAGGTCAGGTCGGCCAAAGCTCAGAATGAACTCAAGTTTGCAACGTGGATTGGTTGAATTTCTATGCTGCTTTTCATTCAGCTGAATCCCAAAGTGGCTTACAAACAATAAATAACAATAACATAGTAGAGCTTAACAGAACATCACAAGTACGGCATAAAGCATATGAAATAATTAACAAATAATCAGTAAAACAGTTACAATCTATAAATCACTATTAACAAAGCAGCAACTAAAAACTAAGACAAACGGTTCAGCTAGGACTTGAACCAATAGATTCAAGTTACAAGAAAGGTGATCCCAACTAAACATCAGCCAGAACTTTCTGACAGTTGAGAGCGGTTTTAGAGTGACTTTCCTTCCTTGGAGGTTTTTAAGTGCACAGCACTGCCCTTAAGACTTGTCCAAGTTTCTTGGAGGCTTTTAAGCAGAGGTTGGGTGGCCATCTGTCATGTATGATCTACTTGAGATCCCTGCATCACAAGGGGCTGGACTAGATGATCCTCAGGGTCACTTCCCACTCTATAATTCTGTGGTTCTGTTCTTTTAGTATTTCTATTAGTAATCTCTGGTTGTTTTTGTTTTTATTATTATCTAGAAGTTTACTGCAACAATGCCAACACCAGACAAAAAGGCATCACAGAAGATCGGTTTGCGGCTACGTAACTTACTCAAACTTCCTAAAGCACACAAATGGTGTATTTACGAGTGGTTCTACTCAAATATAGATAAGTATGTATGACTTTTCATTTGTTAGTTTTAGATTATAATCCTATGCAGACATGGAAGCAAGTACCATTTGCCTCAAAGGTGCTTTCTTCTGTGTAGGCATGTGTGAGATAGCATTGTAAAGCAATATACTGGAATTAAGCTATTTGTATTTTCATATGACTGCTTCATAGCTGTGCAGTGAAACTTGTGGTTGTTTCTTTAAAGCAAAATGGGGCAAAAATGGTTTTGTCAGATTTTAATAGTTACAAGAATTAAATATTGCTCATCAGTTTCTCTGCAAAATGTTTTGCAATAGCAGGTTTTTTAAAGAGATAAGAAAATAACTACTATATTCTTGCTAAGATATACCTTGGCCTGGTTCTTATCATCATTT
Source organism: Podarcis gaigeae (assembly GCF_964106915.1). NCBI lineage: Eukaryota > Metazoa > Chordata > Lepidosauria > Squamata > Lacertidae > Podarcis > Podarcis gaigeae. The sequence continues at coordinate 90,826,789 of NC_139680.1, forward strand.
TTGCCTACCTTATATTGGTGACAACTTAAAGCAATATTTCTAATGTTACAAAGCTTATTACTTTAATTTCTGAATAGTACAGTTGCTGGAGTCATAAGAGTAATAATGACTTTCATGGTTCTGTAAACTATATTATGCAAGGCAGAGTTTTAATAAATAGGAAAGTGAATTTTTTTTGGAAAAAATGCCTTGTTCATTTCTAAATTGACTGCATTAGCTTCAAAATATTTTTCAGTTATAACATTTTACTTTTCAGTTATAACATGTTATAACATTTCAGTTATAACATTTTCCCTGTAAAATGAAGAAATTAATATTAAGCCCAAGTTGACAAATGACTATAATTTAAACATTTAGGAAGCAAAATTCTCTAGTCTTAGGTATATGGAGGTAAAATTGTGTTGGCATGTCATAATACATTTTCTGAATGTTCTTGAAAATATAATGACAGAATACCAATTGTTTTTAATAGGCCACTCTTTGAAGGTGATAATGATTTCTGCGTTTGCCTGAAAGAATCTTTTCCCAATCTGAAAACCAGAAAATTAACAAGAGTTGAATGGGGAAAGATCAGACGGTTAATGGGGAAGCCACGAAGGTAAAACATTAGCTTGAAAGACTGAAGGCTCTTTAGCTGTAGAGTTTTTGTGGGGAGTTGGTGGTGGTGGTTTTTGTTGAAGGGTTTCCTGGATGATTCATTTTAAAAAGTTGGTGCTTAATGGGTAATTTTAAGAATGTAGGATATGTTGCATAATCGTAATTGAGTATGTAGCCAAGTTTCAGCCTGATGATGAATGCAAAGCATTTGAGGAGTACAACTTAGCATATATAAGGACATAAGAAGAGCCTACTGGACCAGGCCGCTGGCCCCTCTGGTCCAGCATCCTATTCTCAAAGTGCCCCACCCCTCCCCATACTGGACTGGAGAGCATAACCATGTTAAGTATCTTGGCAGCTTTCAGTGCCGTGGACCATGACATCCTTATGCATAGGGCTGGGAAATGGGAACACAGTGTTTTCATTCATACCTAGAAGCTTGATTCCAGAAGATACCACTGGAAAACTACTTATTGGTTTATTGACATTTATGTTATGTTATGTGTAGGGTTCTGTAGTGCTCTCCATTTTTAAACATCTACCTGAAACCACTGAGTAAGGTAATTCTGATTTTCGGAATAGATTCTGTCTCTTACGTTCATCTGATTCTGGTATCAGGATGAGTAATGGACTGAATGAAGACCAGTAAAGCTTTATAAGAAAGCAGAAATAACAGACAACCAGTACAGATGCTAAAGGATTAGACTATTTTCCCTAGCTTCTTTAGGATGTGTTTATTATTATTATTATTATTATTATTATTATTATTATTATTATTCTAAGCCTGGGGTTGATAAACTGTTTAAGGATAGCCCCACAAATCAAATAGCTCCTGCTGACTTGAGGAAGAAAGCTGCAACAAAGGAGCAGGGTCTGTTTATATGGCATTCAGAAAGAATTTCAGCCATGGGCAAGGCAAGGCAAAAAAACAAAACAAAACACATCACCCATGTGATAACTGTTTCTTATGACTATAGCACGCTTCTTTCTTCTTGCAGTTGTTCTAAGACAACTATCCTAGTACTTTACAGCTCTAAAGGTTAGAAAGCTTTTAAGGAATTCAAATCTAGATACCTTGGGCTGCAGTTTTATGTACACATAATCTGGGAGTAATCCCCATTGAATGCAGTAGACTTACATAAACATACATAAGATTGCACTGTTGATAGCTAAATTGTATGCATTCAACTTCATAACCACTGTCTTCTGTCTGTACAGATGTCAGTTAGCTATTACTGCTTTCTCTTCAGTGCACAGTTGGCTTTGACAGGTTTCAGTTTTGCAAAGAAAGGATAAACATCTTGCATCTAACTGCATTTATTACCGACAGCCATCGTTTCTGTGTGTCAGTGTTTAGACATAGGGATAAACTATTATTTTCAGCACATACAGATTTCAGTTGTCAAATTCTCCTGCAGGGGGACCTTTCCAGTCTGTGTACCACTTGCTTTCTGTTGTGCTGATTTCCCCCCTCAATGTAAAAAGTGTATAAAGGCAGTCGGTTTTATCCAACGAAGTCCACTTGCACATTGGAATTTACCCCCCCCCCCATCAGTGAAATCTGCGCCAGAGGGCTGAGGGAGGAAATTCCCATTGCAGAAGCAGATGTCCTTGTGTGACTGTTGGTTGCAACCCAATCTATCATACTTTTCAAGGATAAAGCTATAAGATGTTTGAATAAATGAACATAAAGTAAAGAAATTACAATTGTTTTGCAGGTGCTCTTCTGCATTCTTTGAAGAGGAAAGGTCCGCATTAAAACAGAAACGGCAAAAAATTAGACTTTTGCAACAGCGGAAGGTGGCAGATATATCCCAGTTTAAAGATCTTCCAGAAGAAATTCCGTTGCCACTAGTTATAGGAACAAAAGTTACAGGTACCTTTTCCCCATCTCTAAATTACACTACTGTTTTAATTAGCGTTGAATTCTGAAGATGTAGTTTAACTTGAAGTTATTTAAAGGAGTGAAGCTTTTACATCTCCACCGCTAGTACTGCACCATCTGTAAACAAGATTACCTTCCCTAGGTTTGGCATTTCAAATGACCCAAGTAGTTATAAGATACATGGCACGCTCTTGCAAAACTTCTCTAGTGTTTGCCTGGACCATGTACTTAAATCAAGGGCTAGCTTCCATAATTCTTTTTAACCCACCCTGTCACTTCCATGACTGTTGTCTGCCACTATTTTCTTTAACTCATCGTGATGATATTACATCATTGGGAGTTTTCTGCTTACTGGTTCCATTAGTCTTTCTACCAGCCATCTAGAATGGGCTGGCCCAGCCTTGTCCAGAATTATAGAACAATTAGAATGCAGCTTTGTTTTAAATGCCCACCATTTGGGGTTTTAGTTTCACTTGTTTCCTGCCATGTTTATAATAGGGGCTTTGTATTCTCTGATTCCTCACAAGCACATAATTCTGCTTCCTCATAATCTAATCTTCCATTTTGAAAAACACAGGCTTCTATCCTCCATAGATAGCTATGTGAAGATAGGCTTTTACATTAGGCAAGCAATGCCTAGTGAAATCTTAGAAGCCAGAAAGGATTCTCTGGGATAGGGACAGGGGTCATGGTCCTACACCTGCCTTTTCCTCTCCCATTTAGAAAATCAGACTAAATTGTGCAAAATAATAATTTTTTTTTAATTTAAAACTTAATTTGCAATACTATACTAGCCACAGAATTCTGCTTTCCTGGTACAGAATTTGTTGAGGCAGAACTCTTGATTCCGTCATTAAATAGTAGATTCTATCATTAAATAGTCGCCTTACTGTACCCATAGCTTTGGGGGACAGATGTCTTGTTCTTCGGAGGAGATAGTGTTATGAGATGCTGTATGCCTGAGCCACCCTCCTAATTCCTGGATCGAGCATAGATTCAGTTGTTGGAACAGTCAGCCTGGTAATGGTCTGTTAAGTATGGGTCATTAAGGAAACAAAGGGAATGGCTCTGTGCCACAGGGTGGGCCTTTCTCCCTCAACTATCTGTTAATTAGAAGGACAAAAGACCAGAGTTGAGTGATGTGACCTAGAAACTGGATGCAACTGCTTCAGGCTGGAAAGGCAGAGGAAGCCACACCTGATTTCTGTGGCATGCATCAATAATTTGCTCTGATTAAGACTGGGGGTTGTTTTTTGTTTTAGCACGGTTACGTGGTGCTCATGATGGACTCTTCACTGGACAGATAGATGCTGTTGACACCCTTAATGCTACTTACAGAGTAACCTTTGAGAGGTCAGGGCTTGGAACGCATACAATCCCAGATTATGAAGTTCTTGTAAGTAATATCTACTTTTTTAAAAAAAGTCTGCAAGCATGTGAATTTTTTTCTCCCAGATGAATGTCATAATTTTATTTTACAAGACAATTCAAGAATAAAAGGCATATAGTATTTTTGTCAACTTTATTAATATATCTAAAATACATTTTCTTTTTCAAAATATTACTCTTAATCGTAGTGAATTCTGCTTAACTTTTCTTCCTCTTTCTAACTTAAAGAGTAATGAACCTCATGAAACCATGCCAATTGCTGCCTTTGGACAAAAACAGCGACCTTCTAGATTCTTTATGACTCCTCCTCGGTTACATTACACACCTTCCCTCCAGTCACCAATTACAGTAAGTATCTTAAAGTGAATTTTTTTATTCATTCAGTAATTTGCTGCATTTTAAACCATCTGAAGCAAATTAAAGTATCATTTCAATAAATTCTATAGTTAACTAATACATAAGAATGAATGAAATAAAATGCTTAAGGCAACTTTCTTTGTTGCATAGGACAGTGATCCTTTACTAGGACAGTCTTCTTGGAAGAACAAATTTTCAGGCTCAGATAGTGAGACATTAGGTGGTTTTCCAGTAGAATTCCTTATCCAAGTGGTGAGTGTAAAATCCTTTTCTTTCAGTTTTATCTGTACTGATTTTGAGCATCTCTAAAAGTTAAAATCAGTTTAATTACTTTATACATGGCTGTCAAACATCTACAATGACGTTCCATAAATCTTTGAAAACCAGATTATATCATCTATACATTTAATTTGTATCTTGGTCGTCTGATTTATATCCACAACAATAGTTTGCTAAGTTTTTACTTTATAATGTATTTTACAATCCACTGATCTTATATTTATTCTGATATGCTTTCTCTGTTTTCTGCAGACCAGACTATCAAAGATTCTTATGATCAAAAAGGAACACATCAAGCAATTAAGGGAGATGAACACAGAAGCAGAAAAATTGGTAACTATATATATATTATATATACTTGTTTCAGCTGTTTTGTAAAGGTTACACGGGGCTTAAGGAGTTTTAAAGGTGTATGCTTCTTATTTAAAGAAGTTCAAACAAAGGAAGATCTGTACAGAATTTGGATTGAAGGCCCCATGCCCCATCCCCCTGAGCCTCCAAGCCCCAGTTTGAAAGTTTTAACTCTCAGATCTAGGTAAGAGTGGGAGAATACTTGAAAATAATTTGTTCTTATTAGCAGCTTTTCTCAGTATTGACATAAAGAAAAAACTATATATTTCTAAGATGTTCTTTTGTGGCTATCTTTTATTATTGTTTATTCAATTCCTATACCATCCTTCATCTGAGGATCACAGGGTGGTTTACGATAAAAACGTACATAATATAATAACAAACAAAAGCAATACTCTTTCCCCACCCCAGTTTAAAAAGCCATAGATTGTTTAATTGGTCAAGGGCCTGAGCAAAGAGGGAATGTTTTCATCTGGTTCCTAAAAAGACGTCATGAAGGTGCCAAGCGAGCTTCCCTGGGGAAGAGCATTCAACAAACACAGAGCGACCTTATATTTGCTGTCACAGTTCAAATAAAAAATTGTAGCAAGTCCTGGTAGGAATCTTTCTCCATTTAAAACACCTTACAACACAACCCTATGCATGCATACTCAAAAGTACAGTGAATCCCACTGAGAACTTACAGGTAATTGTTTTTTTTTAAAATATTTTTATTAAGGATTTTCTTGTTTTACAGAAGTGTAGTGCCTCGTATTTTTTTCTTCTTCTTCTTCCATGTAACGTTTTTACAAATCCGTTTCATTTGTTGAGGCATTAGGGGGAGAAGAAAACAGAAAGAAAAAAGAAAGGGGGGGTGGGGAGAGGGAGGATGGATGGGGGTGGGGTCGGGTGGCGGTGTTTCTATTATGTTTAATGTATGTAGAGTTTGGTGTCAGCGTTGCTTGTGTTGTTCACTTGTGTTCCTTTGGTGGTGAGAGAGGTTGGGGTTGGCTTAGGGTGTGATTGTTTGCTTGTGATTGGCTGTGGTGATCTTTGTTTTCGTGTGTGAGTGAGGTGGGTGGGTGTTTTGGATCAGGTTACTTACAGGTAATTGTTTGTAGGAATTCAGCAGCACTAAATCTGAACTCAACCCAGGCTGTCTTGGGCATCCATCAGTTAAATAGGCATACAGTTGCTGCCCTGGACTTCCATAGGGGGAAGGGTGTAATAATTTTTTTTAAAAAAATAAGCAGAATGTAATACAGTTCAGAAAATATCTACATCAGAAATTCAGAATTATTTGCAGGAATTGATTTTGAAAGGACCCTCCGTTTGTTCGTTGATTAAATCTTTGTAGGAAATTTAAATACATTCTCACACTTTCCTTAAGGTGGCTAGGTAATGCAGCAAGCATTTTTAAGAAGCCCTCATGTCAAAACTATTTGAAAACCAAATTGTTTTGAATCTCGCTTTAATTGTGCAAGAAATAAACAAATTATTGCTTTGTGCACTTAATTCTTTTCTTTCTCTTTTCTTTGCACAGAAATCCTACTCAATGCCTATTGGCATTGAATTTCAGAGAAGATATGCAACTATTGTCTTAGATCTTGAACAGCTGAACAAGGATCTAAACAAAGTTTTACATAAAGTTCAACAGTATTGTTATGAGGTAAAATGCTGCTATTCTATCTTTCCCAAATAGAGAATTATAGCCATTGGAAGAACCCATAGCAGCCTCAGAAACTGATATAGTTCAGTTGTAAAGCATCAGTTCTGCATTAAGAGTGTCCCTGGTTCAATTCCTGGCATTTCTGGGGAAGACTGTGAATATCTCCTGTTTTGAATCTTGGAAAGCTGCCGCAGCATGACTACAAAAGAATAAGCGTATCTCTGAGCACATGCAGAATTCATTTCACCATGTCCTCTGCCAACATCTGCAACTAGGAGTAATGACAGGGAGGCTTAAACCCCAGAACTTATCTCTCATTACTGAAAATTAGTGTTACGTTGCACAGGGCTAAATAATTAAGGTACCATATTAGTAACACAATATCACTACTGAAAAAGGAATGGAAGCTAAACCAAACATAAGCCCTACTCTCGAGGCCAAGTGAAGAGAGTGCATGCGGGCATGAGCAGAGTGCCCTTCTCACTACACAAATACCTACCTAGTATAATGCAGTCAATATCTAGGTAACTAGTGTTGTTATTGCATTTATATCCTCTTTTCTCCAAGTTTCCTCAAGGTGGCATATACACTTCCCTCCTCCATTTTATTCTCACATCAGCCCTGTGAGGTATGTTAAACTAAGAGATAGTGACTGGCCCAAGATAACCCACTGGGTGTCATGGCTGAGTAGCGATTTGAACCCTGGTCTCCCAGGTCTAACCTGACCACTACACTGACCACTACACCACGCTGCCATGACTTGCAGGCATGGGAAACTGTTCTCTTTCATATTAGTAATTAAGGCATTGTTTCATACAGTGCCACTCTCTAGTGGGTAGACCAGGGGTTGTCAACTGGTTCCCTACCACCCACTAGTGGGTGCTTCAGGATTCTAGGTGGGTGGTAGGGGGTTCTACGGCACAGGCTGAATCTTCCTTCCATCGAGCACTGCTGGGCGGTAAGGAAATTTTACCATCAAGAAAGATGCATTAGTGGGCAGTAGGTATAAAAAGGTTGACTACCCCTGGGGTAGACGGTGTTAGAAACTGAGATATGAAAGCTAGGAGCTAAATGGGACCTTAAACCTTGGTTATGGGTGCAACAATGGAATGTCTAGGCACACTCTTTTATAACAAGAATACAAAGCTGAAAATGAATGAACTGCAGCTAAAATATTATGTTCACTTTTCACATGGTCTAGTTGTCCCCCTGCCCACCCCCCTAATATTCTTAAGAGGGTCTCTTCAACAGTGGCAGTTTTAATCTGAAATATTAGGCACAGTACTGCGCCGAGAGCTCAGAAACTGCTCACGCTAATGAAATTCCCTGTCACAAAATGCGCTTAGAACAATGGGAGTTTCAAATACTACAAGCTTTATGCTCTCCACCATCTGTAATATTTCTTGAGAAAAGAATGGAGGGGGGATTAATATAGTAATAATTAAATCACTTCTGCCTGAATATCTGTTGGTATATGATTCTAAAGATTTCATCACTTTCTCTAGCAAAAGGAGGCCACTGCACAGAAACAGAGCAGTATTGGTGCACTCAGCGGAAGCCTTACATTTGCAGAGGTCTTTAGTAGAAACAGAGAGAGAGAGAGAGAGAGAGAGAGAGAGAGAGAGAGAGAGAGAACCAAAACTCACAAACAGTCCAATGAGGGTTGAGCATGTTCAGTAACCACAGAATACTGAGTGTCAATTGGGGGAATAGAACTCAGAATCATAGAAGAGGAGGGCATGGTCATATGAAACTAAGGACTTGGAACATTTCTTGCTGCAACATTTACTTTTTGCAGTTCCCATTTCTGCATGTGTGTGTGTGTGTGTGTGTGAGAGAGAGAGAGAGAGAGAGAGAGAGACTCTTCCAATTCACCTTGATTCCTTCAGCTGTTTAGAAGCCTCTTCACATATTTGCTACATAACTGAATGAAATGCTTAACTGATATACACATGCAAGAGAATGAGGTAGTAAGTCTCTGATATGGTAGAATGGACAGTAGCAACTGAAATTGCAGGTGAGGGATGCTATTTAATTGCTTCCCCACAAATAAAAAGCTAGTATATCAGGGAGATAGCTCTTATTCCAGCCCACTCTATGCTAGTTTTCTGCTTGAAGGGATTTTTAAAGTGTAGGGGTCATTAAAAAATACATCCCATATCTGCAGTCTGAAGTGTTGGACACTATTCTATTAGTTCTATACACTACCATTTTCTGCTACTGTCCCTAATGGAGTGGTGGTGCTTTTAAAATGTTCAAATGCAAAACTTGTTCAGTCAGATATTGTTACGTTAGATAGCATAACCTTTCCATTTTAAACAGAATATAAGTCAGTGATAATGTTAGAATATAGAACCTGGATGAACCCATCAGACGAAATCTAATTCGATCTATGTTCATTTTCTCTCCCAGCTTGCCCCAGATCAGGGTCTACAGCCTGCAGACCATCCCACAGATCTGAGACGGAGATGTGAAGAAGAAGCTCAGGAAATTGTCAGACAGTCAAATACATCAACAACAGGACAGCCGTGTGTTCAGAATGAAAACCTGACAGATTTGATTGCTAGGCTTACAGCAATATTACTGCAGATTAAGGTAAATGGTACTGAGAGAATGAAAATACCGGTACATACTGTAATATGCTCACTCCCCCTGTTGAGGTGAGAGATGCTGCCAAGACTCAATCTTGTTCCAAAGGCTGAAACAGTAATGCTGGCCTCAGAAAAGTGTGGAAGTCTGCTACCCCTAATAACTTCCCCCATACATACCACCCCAGCAATTTTCAGAGAGGGACTTGGCTTGTCATTACATTTCCTTCTCAGAACCTAGTTGGTAGTGCTCCTTTTTTGTTTATGCACCCTCTGAGGACCTCATCAATGTCCACTAACCTCCTTTAGTCTCCCACCCCACACCCACTTTCAAGCAGGATGCACAAAGTGGCAGAGCAGTTTCCACAGTTTTTGGATTTTGTAAACAGCTGTAACATGTATTATCTCCTGAACCTTGAATTTTTAAAATTTCTTTTCTTCTAGTGTCTAGCAGAAGGAGGTGATCTAAACTCCTTTGAGTTTAAGTCTTTAACAGATTCATTAAACGACATCAAAAATTCCATAGATTCCACCAACATCAGGTAATATATTGTAGTGTTTTATTTATTGGTGTGCTTATTTGTATTTATACATCTGCCTTTTAAAATGGGGGGGGGGGGCAGAGCCCAGGGTAGCTTATAATACAAGCTTTCTGTAACACAACATTATAACAATAATTAGAAAAATTAATTTAAAACAGCAGCAAGACTTTAAAAACATTTATATCCCCAAAGCCAGGACAGATTTTTTAAAAAGTCCTGAACACACCCAATGTTGGGGGCATTGAGATCTCACTGAGATAGGGGCAATAGAATACGTGGGGGGGTGTATACTGAAAGACTGTAATACATTCAGTATGTTGAACATTTCAGAGATGCTGACAAACGGAAACTTTTTCTTTCTTTAGTTGTTTTCAGAATAACGTTGAGATCCACGTTGCACACATCCAGAGTGGTCTCAGCCAGATGGGAAATCTACATGCCTTTGCTGCAAATAACACCAACAGAGACTGAAAGAAACATTCACCTTAGTCCAAGTGTACAGAATGTAGTTATAAAAAAGCCTTCTTATATAAGCTTCACCAAATATCCTAACTGCTAGAAGAAATAGGAAAAGAGGATATTTTGAGATCCATTGTACTGCTTCTGAAGAAACCAGCATAAAATTACCAGCATTGCTATAGACTTCATCACTTGCTATGCACATACAGTATCTTGTTTAACAGCTAACCTTTAGTTATAAAAGTACATAGATATGTTGTTTTTTGAACTGAAAAAAAGTTATACAGACATGTTTTCTTATAATGTGAAGCAAGAATACTTTTCTTTTAAATTTATTTGCAACTATTCTGTCAACTATTGAGAGCTGTTTTGAAGAAGGAAGTGACACAGAGGTTGCATAGCAATCTCTTCTTGAAAGCCTAGTACTTGTGTCTCACTGCCTTTTGATTTTAGTTTCTGAAGAGTGCTGTGTTTGGTAAAAAGCAGTGTGTATTCCTGTTTTCGCGAAGTGGCAGCAGGATATGCAAAGGAATGGGATTGGGTAGGTAGCTATTGTACACTTGTGGATACTGGCAATCCCTGTAAATCAGTTAATATCGTTTGAATGTCTTTATTTATCATAACTTATAAAAGTAATCTAATGAAGGAGTAGAAAAGGACTGCTGAATTCCCAGAAATTAGTATGACTTGCTTTCCCCCCTCCATAATGGGCAAAGTGTTCTAGTTAAGGTATTTCACACAAATAACTGGTAATATTTTTCCATTGATTTGTTGCACAAACTTAAACTAGATACCTGCTTATCAAGCATTTAACAGAGTTCATGATGCAGTTGGATAGCCAGTCCCCTGAACTGCCTAAATAAAAATAAAAAGCAAAGATCTGAGGAGTACACAGAAGTATCAATCTTGTAAAAAGGGTGTATTGAGTTGTTTATTTAGAATAGACTTGTAAAGCTTCAGTGTAATAAATTGTTTCCAGATTTGAATTTTTAGATAGCTGTAGCAATGTTTTGATTCTTTCATGCCTCATAAAATGAGGTCTTTTGTATGTTAATGTAAAAAGAAAATGTAAACAATTATTTTCAATTTAAAATTTTGTATAGTTTTAAAAACGCTTCTGTATTCTGTGTGTGTATTTGTGCTGCTTCAAAACTTAACTGCAGAGTCTATATTTAGCAAAACCTGTTCTTTTAAGAAATGCATAAATCTTTTATTCTCATTGAGTTATGTAAGTTGTAATGTTTTACTAAAATTGCGAAACATGAGCATTAGGCCTGAAATAGTTTTAAGACGTTTAGTTAATATATTTTCAGAAATTCATTTTTGCCTGGTGATTTGGAAGGTGTGTGCACAGGTGGTGGAGAATGTTTAGATGGACTTTGAATTTCATCCAATGGGGGGGGGGTGAAAGACTCCACGGTGTATTTTTCACTGCAACTTATATATTTATTTCATAGAATGTATATGCTGCTAGATTGCAAAACAGCAGCAACCACATAGTAGACCTAGTACAATGTCCCCAATTTCAGTCAGTTACCACATAACATTTTCATTATGGAAACAAAACCATTGGTAGCATAAAATAACCATAAAATTGAATTTTGTTATTTGGGGGGGGGGGGTTGCCTGAGCCAATGTTAGTGGATAGAACAGTAGTAAAACACCTCTTCATTTTTTCATAGACAATGGGGTCAGGAAAAGATCAATGTGTATGTGGTTTCAGCTCCTCTCACAAAGAGGAACAACTTGTATTTTTGTACACTCCTATGGAAATCCTAGGACCTGACTCCTTATTTGGTTGTGAAATAACCACTTTGATTTTATAGGATTTGTACTTTTAATCTTCATCTGCTGCTATCGAGAGGTCTATGTTGTGTATATTTCTCAAAGGTACCTCAGTATACAATCTTGAGTCATATTCACAATAGAATTTATTCAGTGTGTCTTTCTCCCAAGTCAACGCCAGGCAAACCAAACTAACATAACCACCACCAGTGGTGCTATTAACTGGAATTGGTTTGATCTGCTTAAATCAGCATTCACTAACCCAGTGCCCTTGTTTAGACCACAACTCCCATTATCCTCAGCCAGCCTCTGCATCCCCTTTTAACTGTGACATCCTGGAACAACCCCTTTGTTTTTCAGTTTTACAACACTAAAGGACTAAATGACTTGGGGGCCAGGGGAGAGAAGTAGTAAGAATTTAAAGTGTACAAGCTGGACAGAATTATTTTATTATTTATCTTAAATATTTATAAACCACGCTTTCATCGGGGCCCAGTACGGGCCACATGTTCTCCTGCAATGATTTTGCAAATTTTTTTGCAGATAAAATCGCTCAGATTCGGGAAGAAGTAGACTCCACCGTGGGAGCAGGGCCGGGGCGGGAGAGTGCTAGAGTCCTGTCTGGTCAAGTTGTGTGGGATCAATTCCAATCTGTTACCTCCAAGGATGTGGACAGGCTGCTTGGACGAGTGAAGCCAACCACCTGTCTCCTGGATCCTTGCCCATCCTGGCTTATAAAAGCTAGCCAGGAAGGACTGGGCGATGGGCTTCGTGGGGTGGTGAATGCTTCCCTCCGTGAGGGAGCCTTCCCAGACCCGCTGAAAGAGGCGGTTATTAAACCGCTTCTTAAAAAACCATCTTTAGATGCGGCCACGATGGCCAATTATCGCCCAGTCTCAAACCTTCCATTCTTGGGCAAGGTGATTGAGCGAGTGGTTGCTGAACAACTCCAGGCACGCCTGGAAGAAGCGGACCATTTGGATCCCTTCCAGTCGGGATTCAGGCCTCATCATGGGACTGAAACTGCCTTGGTCGCACTGGTTGATGATCTCCGGCGGGCTAGGGACAAAGGTGAGAGCTGTTTCCTAGTTCTGCTGGATCTCTCAGCGGCGTTTGATACCATCGACCATGACATCCTTCTGGACCGTCTTGAGGGGCTGGGAGCTGGGGGCACTGTCATACAGTGGTTCCGCTCCTTCCTCCTGGGCCATGTTCAGAAAGTGGTGGTGGGGGATGAGTGTTCAGACCCCTGGGCTCTCACTTGTGGGGTGCCCCAGGGTTCTGTCCTCTCCCCCATGCTTTTCAACATATACATGCAGCCGCTGGGAGAGATCATCAGGAGGTTTGGGCTGGGTGTTCATCAGTATGCAGATGATATCCAGCTCTACCTCTCTTTTAAATCAGAACCAGTGAAGGCGGTGAAGGTCCTGTGTGAGTGTCTGGAAGCGGTTGGAGGATGGATGGCGGCTAACAGATTGAGGTTGAATCCCGACAAGACAGAAGTACTGTTTTTGGGGGACAGGAGGCGGGCAGGTGTGGAGGATTCCCTGGTCCTGAATGGGGTAACTGTGCCCCTGAAGGACCAGGTGCGCAGCCTGGGAGTCATTTTGGACTCACAGCTGTCCATGGAGGCACAGGTCAAATCTGTATCCAGGGCAGCTGTTTACCAGCTCCATCTGGTACGTAGGCTGAGACCCTATCTGCCTGCAGACTGTCTCGCCAGAGTGGTACATGCTCTGGTTATCTCCCGCTTGGACTACTGCAATGCGCTCTACGTGGGGCTACCTTTGAAGGTGACCCGGAAACTACAACTAATCCAGAATGCGGCAGCTAGACTGGTGACTGGGAGCGGCCGCCGAGACCATATAACACCGGTCTTGAAAGACCTACATTGGCTCCCAGTTCATTTCCGAGCACAATTCAAAGTGTTGGTGCTGACCTTTAAAGCCCTAAACGGCCTCGGTCCAGTATACCTGAAGGAGCGTCTCCTCCCCCATCGTTCTACCCGGACACTGAGGTCCAGCTCCGAGGGCCTTCTGGCAGTTCCCTCACTGCGAGAGGCCAAGTTACAGGGAACCAGGCAGAGGGCCTTCTCGGCAGTGGCGCCCGCCCTGTGGAATGCCCTCCCATCAGATGTCAAAGCGATAAACAACTACCTGACATTCAGAAGACATCTGAAGGCAGCCCTGTTCAGGGAAGTTTTTAATATGTGACATTTTAGTGTATTTTTCATCTCTGTTGGAAGCCGCCCAGAGTGGCTGGGGAAACCCAGTCAGATGGGCGGGATACAAATAATAAATTATTATTATTATTATTATTATTATTATTATTATTATTATTATTATTTCATATAAAATATCACCAGCCTAAAATCACAGTATTACAAGAAAAATATCCAACACATCAAGTTTGAAAGACCTGTCTGAATATAAGGTAGTTTTTACAATATTTTTGAAAAGCAAGCAAGGACAGCTCATGCCAAAGCTCCCTTGAGGGGGGATGACCTGCGATGCTGAAGTCCCAACCCCTGCTAAACCTCTGAAGCATCTAGGTCCACCAAATTTGCCCCATCAGAGGGTCTTAGTGACTGAAACAGAACATAAGGAATCAGATACTCCTTAAAGTACCTTGGTCACCAATTGGTGAGGGACCTATGAAGTAACACTTGAACCAGGCCCAGCAGCAAATTATTAACCGAGCAATGGAGCAGGGAGGCAAGTTAAGCCATCCTGTCACCCAGCAAAAACAGCTCAGTCTCTTCTGAAAGCTTGGAACCCTATGAAGTGGTGACAGGCTCCATCTTGTGAAGTGACTACATGCTGCAGCTTGCAATCTTTGGAGCAGGTGGAAATTGGGCGGGGGGGTGGCAATTCTGGGCATTGGGCCTCCATGCCTTGCCCCTCTTCTTTGCCCAGCAGATTTTTTTCCAAAGTCTTGTGGCAATTTCCAAATGCACACCTTTACTGTGGGCAGTATCACAGCCCATGAAGTCAATCCAACTCTCCATTAACACCCCTCTGGATCTTGAACAAGAGACAGCTTGCACCCTGCGTCATAGGGAGGCCATCAGCCCAGGGGTCCAGAGTGATGGGATCTGCTGGAGGGATCTTCCAAAACTTTCCCCTCCACTTGATTTGCTCTGCAGTTCTGGAACCACACCTTTTGAGAGAATGGGAAAGAGGACCCTTGTGAGCCATGACACCAGGACAGGGGAACTGATCCCCCCTCCCCACCCCCTGATTCACTTGCCCATTGAGCTCAGGGGACTGACATCCCACTCTCAGGACACCCACCTAGGCTTAAGGTACTGCAAGAGGCAGACCTGGAAGTGGGGACCCCGCCCCTCTGCCCGCCCCCAAGAAGCTCCCAAGAGAGATGCTACCTCCCACCTTGCCCCTTTATTATTGATTAAATTTGTATGCCGTGGTTCACAGTACTTGAGGGTGCAAGAAGGAATTTCCAGCCAGGGGTGCCAACTTGAATAAAATATTGCTGGGGGGGAACAGGTAACCCCCGCCCTGCATAATCAATCATATGATGCAGCATACACATCATTTGTATGGCAACGCCCATCAACTTTGGGGAAGGTCCTTAGCCCAGGGCTGTTGCCAAGGGGGGCAGCTGCCCCCAAAATCAAGTAAATAAAACAACTGACCAATTGCGTTGCAGCTAACTCAGTTCTGTCCCCCCCCCCTAAATATGTTAGGGGAGCATGGGCGTGGTCAGGATTTCTGTTAGGCTTCAGGTTGAGGGGGCAGAACCTCAGATAGGTAAGTATTCTTATGGATTTTGTTATGTACTGAGTTGAATAGGATCCAAAATGCAGCAGTCTGATTGGTTCTAGAACAATGCAGCAGTCTGATTGGTCCGCAGGAGCCACCCAATCCAGCTCCATATGGAAGTGAATCCACAACCTGATTGGCCTACAGGAGAATCCCGGAATTAGCCAATCATGTGCAGCCCATTGTGTAAACAATGTATATAAAGCAGATATTGTGGGGAACTTCCATTCCTCCTCACCACTATGAGCTGAATAAAGAGCATGAAATCCACTCTCGACTCCCAGTATATTTCAGATTTACTTGCTAGGGGGCAGCTGCTCCCTACCCCCCATGGCCACGTCCATGTGTAGCCGAAGGGACCTCAGCCCCTGGCTCCTATGTTCCCAGCAGAACCATGTCTTCCTCCTCCACTGTCGGCCACCCGCCCCTCGTCCCGAGTCTTCCTCACGCACCTGGATCCGGGGGTCGGGCTTCGGGACCTCTTGACCGGGGAGATCGACGTCCGTCGGCGCATCCCGCCAGAGCGCAACTCCCCTCCCTTGGCCGCGAAAGGGAGGGCCTCTTCGAACCTGGGAAGATGCGCGAATCCGTTTCCCGCCGGTGGAAATGAATGAATGGCGCGGAGCTACCGCGGGGCCCTTTTATGGACCGGCCAAAGTAGGCGTGGCCCCGTCTCCGTCACTGGCTCCCCCGTATTGGGGGCGGGGCTTAAGCCAGGAGGCAACCGCTCGGCCCGATCTGTCAACTCTTTGCTGCTCTTCTGGCTTTTGATTAGATCTTGGGGTTTTGGTTTTAGCTGAACTTCTTTCTGTTTTATCGTGCGCCGCTTTGAGCCAGATCTATAGACAGCCAAGCGATTTGGGGGCTCTCCTCTCCCTTCCTCTCCATGCTTCCACTTCAGACAACCTCGGCCCCAGCCCAACCCCTTCCACACTCCTCCAGCATTGGGAAAGCAAGGTTTTAGGAATGAACCTGAGAAGGAACAGCTTAAGAACGGGCCCCGAAGAGAGAGCCTGCTATTTATTTACTAATGTCATAAAATATACATTCTTTGATTCACGGGCGTAGCCAAAGGGGGGGCGGGGGGGCAGCTGCCCTCCCTAGATCAAGTAAAACAATAACTGGCCAATCACGTTGGTTCTTCCCACTCTAACAAAAGTCCTGCCCGCCCGCCCCCCACCAAAACTCCTGGCTACACCCATGGTTTGATTGTTAAAAAGAAACAAAAAAAAAAACTCAAAGTGGTTTACAAAAAAAGAGATAAAACCATAGAATTATCACTAAGGAAAAACCACAACAATCATTTAATACATTCGAAAAATTAAAAATAACAATAGACTAATGCGCATCAACGAAGACAGGAGTGCCTGGCGTGCTCTGGTCCATGGGGTCACGAACAGTCGGACACGACTAAACGACTAAACAATGCGCATCAACAGGAGTGCCAACTTGGTCCGGCGACGGTGGGTGCCGTGCAGCGTGCATGGCCCTGGCACCGAAATTTGTGGGTGCCCTGCCCCTTCACCGGGAATGTTGTGGGTGCTCGGGCATCCAGGAACCCAAGGAGTCTGCAGTCCATGAGATTTACTCCCAGCTAACTGGATTTCAGTCGGAACATTCCTGCTGGCTGCTTCCAGAGAACACGGAACAGCATGTTTGCTCCATCTCTCTCTCTCTCTCTCTCTCTCTCTCTCTCTCTCTCTCTCTCTCTCTCTCTCTGTGTGTGTGTGTGTGTGTGTGTGTGTGTGTGTGTGTGTGTGTTCAGTAAAATCGTATTTTAGATTCTCATTTACGCGAGCAAGATGAGATTGCATGATTGGAGACGGTATATCGGGCACAGAGTCAACTGTTGTATTCCGATCCTGCCTTGCAGATTCAAGTTTCCCTTCTTGGGGGGCACCTTCGACTATGACCCTAAACCAGGTAAGTCAGGAGTTAATCCCAGGAAGTTCAACAGGCTTTGCTTCTCACCTGTGGAGACTAGGGTGCTAGGCGGGTTTACGAGGGAGGGAGGAAGCTCCTACAGACACACCTTCCATAAACCCCTTTGGGCTGCCAAAAAGACACACCTGGGTGCAGAGACTGCAGGGAGGAGGCAAGGCCCTTTTTCATGAATTGTATGCGCAACATCCCCTTAAAGCGCCCCCCGCCCCAGTCCTGGCACTCGGAGCTCTCGCAGGGGTCACCTGCCACTTTATCGGCGTCCCCTTCCTGTCTGATGCGGGAGGGAGCCTCTCCCGGGACACACCGGGATCCAATTAGGTCCAACCGGTTCAGTTGGACCTAATTGGGGCCAATCTGGTTCAGCCCTTTAAATCCTTGGGGCGCCTAGGTTGCTGAGTCCACCGCGAGGATCCGCAGTAAGTGTTGAATTTTTTTTCTCCTCCCCGTGCTCCACAATGGAAATGTTATAGCTCTGTTTGCTGAACAGTTTCGCTTTTTATTCTTGAAATGGTGAGTTCCTGTAATCTCCATCCCTGTCAAACTATGGGGGGTGCTAATGAATGTGGCTTGGATCTACAATTGGAGTCCATCTGAGTTAGCTGTTTATCTAACCTCTTCCGCAGGTGGAGAGGTTTGTTGGATGTGGAGTGAGTTTTCCTGCTCTATTTTACAGCCCGTCACCCTGTGAATTCCGACTTACTTTCCCCCATGGGCTCTGTGGGGGCGCCAGGGGGGAGGGGGAGAAATGGGAGCTGCCTCTGAGACTGGGGTATTCGTTGGGGTATTCTGGTTCATGAAGGCGGTTGTGTGTGAGAAGGGAGTGGGGGTTTCTTGGGGAAAGTGGGACAGGATGGCTAGGTGGCGTGGACGAAAGTGCCAGAACTGCTTGAGGCAATACAGAAACGTGTGGTTTGATCTCCCCATCAACAGCCACTTAGACTAGCTCAAACTCAAAAAAAAATTCAGGCAGGTAGCCGTGTAGGTAGCTTATAACAAGAACCAAACTTAGTTGGTCTCTAAGGTGCGACTGGACAATTTTATTTTTTTATACATTTCACCAAAAAATGTGCTAGTTAAAGAAAGGGACGATCCACAGTGAAACAGACACATTGGGAACCTCACATCTGGTACAATTTAGTTCAGGTGCCTTGGACATGACTATTTAAGCAGTATGCAAAATGCCCAATTAAATGATACCATGTATTGATTATAGATCCCAAAGAATACGGGAAGTAAGGGTTTGTCCATCTGTTTTCATAGAAGCTAGAGATAGCTGTGAGGCTCCCAATATGCCTGTTTGTCAGTGAATCTTCCCATTTCTCATTAAACTAGCTCAAACTTAGTGCACAAACTTTCAAAAACTTGAATTTAAATGTTGAGGTGACCTGGATACACCTTTGGTCACTCTTTCCTGTTCTCTTTGTCATCCTTTGCAGCACTGCCATTCTGTGACCCCAAGGAAGCAGCAGAGGGTCTTGCAGCACTTTCCACCTGCACACCTTCACTTGAGGGATCAAACATGGTCTAGTGGCAGAATCATAGCCATCAGCTGAACAAGAGGCAGCCTGCACGCTTCCTTCATGCATCTGGATGCGACCCTGTTGCAGCTTCAGGTGTTGTACTAGGGTCGCCCGCTTCTCGTAGGTGGGACACAGGTTTTTCTTGAAGGTGGCTTCTGGTGCTGCCTGTAGGTCTGGATGTTTTATTTTGTCTTCCTGGTGTGATGTCGGCCCAGCCCGACGGAAACTGTGGCTCCCAACAGCCACCAGCTGCAGAAGAGAAGATTGGTTGGCAATCGGTGCTTTGGCCCTTGTTGGAATTTGGCCCAGAGAACACTTTCAAAATGCAAGGTTTATTGTGGGTTTAAACAAGGTGCAGTGGTGGCATTGCAGTCCACGAAGTTTATATCATTCAGGCGCCATCATTGTGATCTGAAAATACTCCTCTGGAGCTTGAACAAGAGGCAGGTTGCACCCTGGATGCTAGGGAGGCAGTTGGCCCAGGGGATCCACGTTGGAGGGATCTGCAGGAGGGATCTTCCAAGCATTTGCCTTCCACTCTTTCACTCTTCGGTTCTGGAAGAGGGAGGGTGAATTGCATAGCACACTCTGGAATCTCCACCAGCTGCACCAGACCAGAGTCTCCCTTGAAAGACTTGAACGAGGCTCTCATTGTGGACCTGTGATTATAGGAGGCACTCTGTGCTTCTGAGAAGCCCTAATAGGTCTGCATTGGACAGGAGGCAGGAGTCATGTATTAACTGATAAATTTTGGGGTCAGGCTGGTTCTCACTTTCTAGACACACTCAGCCTCCAGGACAAAAGGTCCTGAGTTGTTCTGGGCTGCAAAGGGGAAGTGGGGTTAGTAAAGCTCAGTTTACCTGCCTTTGGAGGTGAAAGGGTTCCAGGTCACCTCGGGAGAAGCAACTCTTCCCACCTCCACTCCCTCTCACACTTCCTCCTCTGTGCACCTGGAAGCAATTCTGCTAGTGAGGCCAGTGGCGTAGCGTGGGTTGTCAGCACCCGGGGCAAGGCAAGTAATTTGCGCCCCCTAACCCTAACCACCAGATGTTGTGCCCGGTTCGGCTGGCCCCCCCTGCACCCCCCACGCTACGCCACTGAGTGAGGCCAACCAGCAGTGTGCTCCGGTGGTGATCGGGTTTGGGGACTTGCAGAATCCCTTGTTGTGGGATTCCCCGAGCTGTGGAAGAGAAGTGGGTTGTCAGGGTTCACTTTCCTCCCTTGACATGGAGAGGGCCAGCACTCTGTCTTGAGGACTAGATGCTGAATAGCACTGGAGGAACTCTGAGGTGGAGGGAAGAGAAACAACACAGGTGAAGACTCTTCTGGAACCGAGAAGATGTGTGAATTCATTTCTCACTCCTTTTGCTTGGTGGCAGGGAAGGAACTGAGCAGAGAAGCTGGGGGCGGGGGCTTTCATGGTCTGCCAAGATTATTATTAAATTTCTGTACTGGACTGCTAGACTAGGGCTCACAAGGCAGTTCAGAAAACAGAAAACACAAAAATGCATAGCATAGCAACAAGCAATATACGCCAGCTTCTTACTACAGTATTTTATACATTTTTGTGTTCTAAACCACTTTGTGATCCTTGAATAAAGGGTGGCATAGAAATTTAATAAAGTGCAAATTCTGCTGGTAATTTTTATGTCAATAAAATGGGCTTGCTTTAATAATGTTTACTGCCTGATCATTTTTATTTCTTAGTTTCTTTGTCATGGTCATTGAGAGCTATGGAATAACAGTTTCAACAGAGGGCAAGGCGGCAGCCAGGGCCTTCCCTTCTCAGGGCTATTTATCTGGACCCGACTATGACTGGACTGCTCTTCTCTCACCTGTCTGATAGGACCTAGGGATCCACTGGGTGGTGCGTCAGGCATGGCTTCTTAGCAAGATAAGGATGCACATTCATTGGTACAAACAGCAACAGGGGATACAATGGCTACAGGTCATCTCTGCCACCTCTCTCCCTGCTGCCGCCGCCACTGCAGCAGTGAGGAACTGGAAGTCTGAGGGCACTTTGAGGTGATATTAGACCCAACCTTTGCCCAATGCCTTCATTGTGGGAAGGAGCTGAGTGGAGGCCAAGTTCCTGCACAGGGCAGCAGCCGCCACGACCTTTCGCTGGACAGCCAGCACTTCTGCCGTGTGTTAAGTCAGGCAGGAAGCGCAAAGGAAGAGCAAGAGGTTTCTCTCCCCCCACCCAAAGCTTCTCCTGAACCCCCCCCCCCCAAACCACAGTTTGTCATAGAACACACAAGGAGTATATACAGGGGCTTAATGGAGAGGGGGAAAGGGAGAGTTGAAAAAGGTGCAAAAGCCACCAGGGGTGGTGGTGAATGACTCCATATGTGGAAATAATTCTATAAAATGTTGGCAATATCAGAAGAACAGGCTACATACATAACCCAGCCACATTCTCTGCTGCAAGCAAGGAAAAGTAAGATTTTAAAGCAACATTTCAGAATCTTTGTTATTGGCTCATTGAGTTGCCTTAGGCCAGACATGGCCAAACCTGGCCCTCCAGCTCTTTTGGGACTACAGTTCCCATCATCCCTGACCACTGGTCCCGTTAGCTAGGGATGAGGGGAGTTGTAGGCCATGCTATTATTTGCCTTAGGTGGTTATTTCTGCCATAAATTCCCATCTCTTTCCCCACCAGGGATCCTATTTTGTACACTTGTATGCCGCTTTGATCCCCTGAAAGGAAGGGTCAGGAAAACAATGTAGTTGGCAAAATAAAAACAAGGTGTGTTAGACCCCACACCCAGGCCCTGGGATGATGATTGAGCCTCTTAAAAATTCCACCTGCCCTCCTTGTTTGCAAGATGAGGTGCTTCCTTCTCATGACTCTGTTTCCCTAGAGTGGACACAGACAGGGGATGTTCCTCCAGCCAAGGTAGAGTTTCCTGTTCCACCAGGTCTGGAGCATCTCCCCCCCCCCCTGCATGTGACCTTGCAGACCCTACAAAGGGGCCAGTCACACAACCATCTTTCACTTCCATTTATGCCAGCGCTTCTGATGCAGTCTGCTGGCTCTCAGCCAGAAGCACACGGTCCCACCCATACAAAGATGGAAGCTGCACTACAGTGTAGTATAGCCTAAAATTACAAGCTAAAGCATGCCAGGATTGGATTGTTTGACTAAAGAGATTCAAATGAATCTGCAACTAGCCCCCTGTTGTGTAAAGAGGAATGAGCTCTGCCATACAATTCCCTAGCATGCGAGAGGAAGGATAATATTTAATCAATACATCCTCTCCTATCCGCAACATTCCCACACCTGCATGGTTTAAAGTGGAGATGAGAGCAAATAACTGCCCCAAGGACACCCACAAGACTTCTGACTGCACTGACCACTTCTGACATTGCTCCCCCTCTCACGCAGCAAAAACATTACAGAGTCTTCTGGTAGGCTAAAAATAACAAAATTTATTTTGATCCAGCATTTGGGGGTGCTGATTCCATGCTTGGACCTGGTGAAGTGGCTGCAGGCCAAAGCTTGGAAGCTGGACCTGGTGAAGTGGCTGCAGGCCAAAGCTTGGAGGCTGGACCTGGTGCGGTGGCTGCAGGCCAAAGCTTGGAAGCTGGACCTGGTGTGGTGGCTGCAGGCCAAAGCTTGGAGGCTGGACCTGGTGTGGAGGCTGCAGGCCAAGGCTTGGAGGCTGGACCTGGTGAAGTGGCTGCAGGCCAAAGCTTGGAGGCTGGACCTGGTGAAGTGGCTGCAGGCCAAAGCTTGGAGGCTGGATCTGGTGAAGTGGCTGCAGGCCAAAGCTTGGAGGCTGGATCTGGTGAAGTGGCTGCAGGCCAAAGCTTGGAGGCTGGATCTGGTGAAGTGGCAGGCTGCAGCTTTGAGGAATGGAAGGCACTGGCAGGGCGACATTTGGAACCTGAGCAGCAGGTGTAAAGCCGGCCCTGGAGGACACATCTTCGGGAGGACAATTTTCACAATTTGCCCTCCGCGCCTTTGCCCGCCGGTTCTGGAACCAGAGCTGTGAGGGATAAGAGGAGGAACATGAGCACAGGTGTTCTCAAGAATCCCCTGCCCCCCATCTCTTCATGTTATTGTACTCTGGATTCCCACCAGAACGGGCCAGATCATGGGGGGTCCAGTCTCAAGTCCCACACACTGAATTCAATCACAATAATATCCCTGGGCCTTTTATCCTTTCCCCTATGTTCCCTCCTAAACTGGCCCAATTCCCCATGCAACGGGAAAAAAACCTGAATTGAAATTCATCAGCCCCCCACCCAAGCGAGTTAAAGACCTCGAAGGTGGTCTCCTCGGGCCTCACAGAAAAGGGCCCTGCAGCCTTCCCTGCGCCATCTCCACCTCCTTAGAGGAGAGGAAGAGGCCTCCCTCCCGCCATATTTGTTTCTCCTGGGCGGTTTCCCGCCCCTCCAACAAAATGCCGAGGGGGCCCTCATTCATTCCCCAGAAGGAGGACGCTGGTCCCCAGCCCAGAAGAGGACGCGACCCCCGAGACCCAGCCGGGAGGGAGCGGGAAGGACACACGGGACTCCCAGAAGGCCCCGTCGGCGACACCAGGAAGGAGAGCCAGCGCCACGAGGGAAGCGAGAAGGCGAGGCCGGAGGAGAGGAGCAGCCGCCCTGGGAGGGAGAAGCAGCGCCCAGCCCCCAAGCTCTCCAGCCCTGCTCGCCTCGGCCAAGGAAGGTCCCCGGGGGAGTTTCCCTTGCCCGTCGAGCACAGGGGACGGGCGTCCCAAGAAAGGCGCCCAGGCTCCAGGGGCTGCAAGAGGCAGAGCTGGAAGGGAGCTCCCGATCGGTTCTCCTCCTTTGCCCCCGATCCCTACCCGACGTCCTCCCCTCTCGCCTTTCTTCCCGGCAGAATCGGGTCCTCCCTCCCGGACCACCTCTCCCCCCGCAACCCACCCGGATGCAATCCTCGGGGATCTCAGTGAGGCAGGACAGCAACGTCCTCTTGTAGTGTCCAGGCTTTGGTTGCTCCTTAAACGTCGTTTCCAGCACGTCCAGCTGGAAGTCCGAGAACTCAAACCTCGGCCTCCGGTCCGATGAGCGAAGACCGCGGCGCCTCGTCCTGATCTCTGCAGAGGAGAAAAGCGGGGCGTTAAGCAGGCTGCGCTTTCCCTAAGCCGCCCCCTGCCCGCCCCCATCTGACGCCGCTCTTGGCCTCGAAGGTGAGATACTTACTGGAGCCGGGGGAAGAGGAGGGAAGAGGAGCAGGTGGCTGCTGCGAAGCGATGGGAAGGTCGTTCTGAAAGGCGCGGAAAGCCATCTCCTGCTGCTCTCCTCGGGTGGGGCGGATGAAACGTGGGCGCAAGGCTTGCGGACGGTCCTTTTCTAGGCCGCCGAAAGGGCGTCGCGGGATCTCCCAGCTCAGCCATTGGACCTCCTCCCTGGGGAGAGGGGCGGAGCCAAGGTGCCCCCTGGAGCGGAAGGAGAGCCCCCGCCCCCCTAAGGACCTCGGGGAGATCTCCCCCCCCCCAACTTTTCCTCCTTATTTGTGAGTGTATCTTGTGTATATTTTGGAATCGCTGTTGGTCGAGCTGGCCTGATCAGCATCAAATATAGCAATCGAGAAATGTAATAAATAGCAAGGATCATGCACACACATCCCTATATATCGCACAGACACAAAAGCTAGGCTGCTGCTGTTGTTTAGTCGTGTCCGACTCTTCGTGACCCCCTGGACCAGAGCACGCCAGGCACTCCTGTCTTGCACTGCCTCCCGCAGTCTGGTCAAACTCGTGTAGCTGAAAACAAGGTGCAGCCTAGCGATTGTGCTGACAAAAGCGCCATCTGGATTGCAACGGAATGCTAAGCGAGGTTCATGAAACCGAGCAGAAACTGTTGAATGGGGAAAAACAAAAAAATTCCTTCCAGTAGCACCTTAAAGACCAACTAAGTTAGTTCTTGGTATGAGCTTTCGTGTGCATGCACACTTCTTCAGATACACTTGTTGAATGGGGAGTTGTTTATTCCCCCCAAAAAAACAACAACAACGGGGAATCCGCACCTTAGCCTTTCACTTGATGCGTCCCCGGAGTCCCGACCTGGAAGATGGGTGGGTGTAGGCAGCAGAGAACAACCCCAGGAGTCCGGATCACTCTTTCTAGCGGTCAGAGGGAATGGAGTCCCACAGATCTTCAGGGCTCCAGCTTCGCCACCTCTTCCCTAGAGATTGCTTTGGTGAAGGTTTGAGCAGCAGTAGCAGCTCAAAAGTTTTGAAAGTTTTCCTGCTCCAGTAAAGACCAAGGCAGCAACTGAGGGTAAAATAAGGCAGAGCAGGGCGAGAATGACTTTTGAAGCAAACATTCTGCCAGTACTCCCACATTTGCATTATATTCCCACTCCGCCCCCCCCCCCGCCAAAATGAACTGAAAATGGTTCTTCTTTCTGCCGTTTTATCCTCACAACAACATTGTGCGGTACATATAAGTGGACCTTCAGGGTAATCCTTCTAAGGCATTGCTACAGAAGTCCGTCTATACTGTATTCCCAAATTTCAACAAGGTACAGTACAATTTACCATTTTCCTCTTGGAAACAAAAAAAACCACACTGGACATAAAATGCCCTCGAAATGCATATTGAGGTGTGTTTATTGAGAAGGCCAGTGAAAGTTCAAGGATGGCACAAACCACATAATGTTGTTTGAGGAAAGTCTTCTAATCCACCCAGGGAACTAGTTACAGGTAGGTAGCCGTGTTGGTCTGCTGTAGCCGAAACAAAATAAAAATAAAAATAAGATTCCTTCCAGTAGCACCTTAGAGACCAACTAAGTTTGTTATTGGTATGAGCTTTCGTGTCTGAAGAAGTGTGCATACACACGAAAGATCATACCAATAACAATCTTGGTTGGTCTCTAAGGTGCTGCTGGAAGGAATTTATTTATTTTTTATTTTGTTTCCACCCAGGGAAGTTCATTAACTAATAACACATTTCTTGCAGGTTTTTAAAAATGTGAATGGTAGTTTCGTTAGTTATCAGTTGTAATAAAGCTTTGTCTTGTTCAGTCCTGATTTTCAGGTGTAAAAATGGCGCCGGGGCTGGGGAATATTGCCGAATCGGCTTTAGGGCAACGCGATGGAAAAAGCAGCGGAAATACCTCCAAAAGCTTAAAATCACTATTCTAAAAGAGTTTCTTAAAAAAAGAAGAAGAAGCAGCTCAGCAACCTTTTGAAATATGGCAACCCTAACTTATCTTACAGAACATTATAACTTAAATATATAGTTTCTGTTGTTGCTAATTTAAAACAAAACAATCGCTTATTAAAGGGATATAAATTGGGTTGTTTCCTTAGTATGCTGGAGCAAACGTTTACTGCACAAACTTAAGAGTCTCATCTTTTACCGCAAACAGATTTACATGGGGTCTATAATCTATATTCTAATCGGCCTCCGATATACAGGAACTATAGCGGGTGTTCTTCCCCCAGCTCCCCTCGATATTGGATGAAGGTTGCATTGGTTTTTTTGTTTTAATTTTTTGGTTAATAAATATTAACTTTAAAAAATCAAGAGTGGAATGGAATAGGAGAGAGAACTGCCCTTTTGAATTTCTGCCTGTCATCCAGGAGAGAAAACTCCCATTTGTGGGGTGTTTGGGTGTAGCTATTGTTCGGAGGTTTGCAGCCATTTGCAATGCAAACTGCCGTTTTAAAACCAGAGTTAATTGGAAGAATATCCCAAGTAGACCTCGCTGAAACTGCAAGGCGAGCGTGTTCAAGGTGGTTTTGAAGAATCACGTTTCTCTTAGAAGTTCTCTACCTAGCCCAGAAAAACAATTTGCTCTTATCTATTGCATTTGGCACCCCTTATCCCATCACGGATCTAGATAAGACCATCGCCACCAGTTCCATAGCCATGCAAATTTGGAAGATGATATGTGTTGCAATGAGGAGTTATTCAAGTACTAATGAGCCATCAGCTCCTGAGGCTTGGCAACGGGTTGCCGGCCATTCTGATTGGATTAGTGCAGTCTTCCTCAGTGAAGAGATAACAGGAGTAAACCCCCTTCTCACGTGCTCCAGATATTCATTGACCGCTTTGATGTAGAGCTGGCTGAAATCTCTCCGGATAGACTCGCCCAAGCCAAGTTCATATTCATGGCGGAGAGGGAGCCGCCTAGGGCGAGAGCCCTCAAAGGAGAACACACAAACCTTTGAGGAGCACAGTTTTATATAGATTGGCTTTTCTTAGATCTTATACATTTCTGACAATACTTTACTTTTATTTTATATAAATAGCTCGAAGGCTTCGAAAGTCTATGCTGCTACAAGGAGTACTTCTTACACTTTCAACTGGCAAGTGGTGAGCGCACTTACTCAAAGCTCAAACTTGTAAAAACTTACATACGCTCAGCAATGTTACAAAAGAGGCTGATTGGCTGGGCAACTCTATTAATGGAAAATGCCTGAGCACATGAACTTGAAGGACTTTTTTTAAATTAAAAATTAAAAAAATTGTTTGCAAAAATAGTGCGTTGTCTCTTTTTCAAGTTGTGTTTTCTACATATCAGTTTCATTTGTTGTGAGACATTACTGTTGCATACAGTGTTATGTTGAGTAGAGAATAAAAACGGGTCGGGTGGCAATGCGTCTATTCTTCTGCTTACTATATGTGTGGGGTTTTGTGTCAGCGTAACTTGTATGGGTTCTCTTACTATTTGCTTGTGGTATTTCCTTGGTGGTGAGAGAGGTTGGGGGTGGCTTGGGGTGTGGTTGGTTGTCTTGAAGGAATCCTTGACCACATTTGCAAAGGAAAAGAAAACACGCAAAGAGATTTGCTATGCTTGGTAGTGAAAGATTTAAGAGACTTAATTTTTAACATCACAACTCACTCGATTATTTGAAATTATTCGTGCGCTAATACATGTTCTTTTACATTTGAGAAATCAAATATAATCATGATCAAAGATTATCGTATTATTCATTATTGCAATTTAAAATACATTTAGCAGTTTCAAGTTTTGTGCTTTACATTTTTTCTGCAAGACCATTGTTTCTGAGAATTGAATTTCTAATTTTTTTGGGGGGGGGGTAGGGCAGGGTGCAAGTACCGTAGTTAACTTTGCCTAGGGCGTAAAATAGTCTGAGTAACCTTCCACCTTTCCTAAGAAGGGAGGGTGCAAACCTCAACATTGTTACTCCGAAGTAAGTCCGCTTGAGTTCCATGAGACTTACTCTCAGGTAAGCGCGCCTTGGGTGGCGCTGCAACCTTGACTCGTGTGCTTGTCTCCTGGTTCCTGGGGGTCGTTTTCCCTGAGGTTAAAAGGGGACGCTTTAAATGGGGATGAAGGAAGGCTTTTGGGGAGCCCTTTCCGAAGGCAGGAGGCTTTCCTTTCAGGTGAGGGAAATTGGGTCCCCAAGGGAAGAAAATGTCAGAAGGACAACAATGTGAACCTGAAATGTCTAGCATTTGGGACAAAATGGATTTCAAGCACAGCGAGATCCAGAATTGGGGTGCAATTTCTAGAGTGATCCGGTTTAAAGAAACAGAGAGGCGGTTACTATTCTAAATTATTATTACTTAACAAATTTATTAGCTGCTTCCTAGCGTCAAGCCATCTCAGCCGCGTACAAAATAAAGAGAGAAAGGAACATAAAAAACATAAGCTCTAAAAACAATAAAACCTTTTATTTGGCTATGCCCTTAATATTCCATAAATGCTGGCATTTTAGAGAGAATGGGGTTCTTTCTCCTTTTTAAAAATGAGTTATCAAAATATTTTATTGGGTAACAAAAGTAGATACTGCGTCTCTGTTTTGAAAATAGGTTTCAAGCAAAGTGAGATCGAGAATTGGTAGTGATTATTATTTTAAATTATTGTTACTTAATAAATTTGTAAGCTGTTTTGTGGTGTGAAGCCATCAAAGGGCGTGCAAGTTAAAAACATAAGCTCTAAATACGATAACAATGTTTGAACAAATTCCCAGGACAACAAAACCTTTTCTCTGGCTATGCCTTTAATATTCCATAAATGACTGGGCCACATCGCAGGGAAAGATTCCTGAAACATAAAGGCAGGACCCAGGCGCCTGTCTCATTTCCTTCGGTAATTCCTTGATAAAAGAAGAACATTCTGCACACTTCTTCCTGACACTGAACCTGTGGCAGCCACCTTTTCCAGCGCAGTGCAGTGGCGCTCAGAGGGTCCTGCTAGGCGGGCGTCTTAGTGGTCTGAAAACATGGAACTGGGAAGAACCATCAACTTCACTGGCTGATCTGGGACCATTCCTGCTCTTTCAGCCAGCCCGAACTTACAGGGTCGTTGAGACTCCCTGCTTAAGGGAAGGGCGAAGGACACCCCCCCCCCCACACACACACCCCACACCCCAATCTCTCTCTATCGCTCCCGACCCTCCTGGGAAAATGCTACAAAGCGTTTCCAATATAGAAATGTTTTTGGTAAATAAACGGGCAGCAGCCGTCTTTCCTAGCACAATGCTGTCACCCTCAGAATGTCCTCCTGAGTTTATTTCATTTTCCTCCCTGGAGCTCAAGGTGCTGTATATAGATGCCCTCCTATTTTATCCACGCAACAACCTTGCAAGGTAGGTTAGGCTGAGACGCAGTGACTGGCCCTGGTTCACCCAGCGGGCTTCACGGATTGGGGGGTGGGAGTGGATCTGAACCCAGTTCCTAGTCCAAGCTCGCTAATCGCTACCCCACACAGTCTCAGGGGGACTGACTCCTAGGTAAAAAAGTATCATATTGCAGCCTTAGTGGTTTGATAAAGAAGAACTGGATAGAATTATGAACCTCATAGCCTGGTCTTGACCCATTCCTGCTCTTTCAGACAAGCCCACCTTATAGGTCTCCACAATAAAATATTTGATGGGCATTGCCATTCAAATAGGGTGCGTGTACTGTGTCATGTGATCGATTATGCGGGGCGGGGCTTAGCTGCCCCCCATATTTTATTTAGTTTGACATCCCTGGTGCTCCCCCACTAGTCTGAATAGAGCACTGCAGTGAGGGGTGCCAACCTGAATAAAGTATTGGGGGACCCAGGTAAGCCCCGCCCCGCATAATCGATGACATGACATGGTGCACACACACTATTTGAATAGCAATGCCCATCAATTTTAGTGGGACAGGCCCCCTCAAATATTTCTTTCTGGACAGCCAAAACCTCTTGACCCCTAGGAGTTGGCTCCCATGACAGAAATAATTGACCCAAACTGGACAGGTATATAGAAGACGCCTGTAGAAGAAGTTGCAGTCATGGACCTTCCTGCCTTCACAACAACCCTGCCAAGTAGTCCAGTGCCATTTTGCAGACTGTAATGGGGAAGAGAGGCATGGCCTGGGTCAGATAGAGAAACCTTGGGGGTGCACTTTCGACTACGACCCTAAGCCTGATTAGTCAGCAGTTAATTCCCGGAGGTTCAACAGGCTTTGCTTCTCTGTTTAGGTAGCTTGAGAAGCTCACCTGTGGAGACTAGGGTGCTAGGCGCGCTTCCGTGGGACACACCTTCCATAAACCCCTTTGGGCTGCCAAAAGGACACACCTGGGTGCAGAGACTGCAGGGAGGAGGCAAGGCCCTTTTTCATGGATTGTATGCGCAACATCCCCTTAAAGCGCCCCCCGCCCCAGTCCTGGCACTCGGAGCTCTCGCAGGGGTCACCTGCCACTTTATCGGCGTCCCCTTCCTGTCTGCTGCGGGAGGGAGCCTCTCCCGGACACACCGGGATGCAATTTGGGTTAACCCGGTTCAGCTGGACCTAATTGGGGCCAATCCGGTTCAGCCCTTTATAGTCTCCAGGGAGGAAAGCTGCAGACTCAACCGGTCCTCGGTTTGCGAAGAGGCTGCTGCTGGGGCGTCTAGGTTACTGAGTCCACCGCGAGGATCCGCAGTAAGTGCTGGTTTTTTTTCCTCCCCGTTCTCTGCAATGGAACCGCTATAGTTGCCGTTAACAGTCTGTTTGCTGAATTGTTCTGCTTTTTGTTTCTGAAGGAATTAATTCCTCTAATCTCCAGCCCAGTCAAACTGTGATGTGATAAGGAATGTCAGTCTTTTTTGGGAAAAACGCATGGAAATGAATGGGGATGGATGATTTAGCACTACCAGTTGCAAAGGGTCTACTATTGGAATGCAACCTGCGTGTTTTCCCCAAGAACACTGAGGCTTTTGACCAAAAGTTGGAGTCGACAGGAGTTGGCTGTTTGTTGGGTTGGTATGGAAAGAGAGTGATTGACTTCTCCTGCTCTAGTGTTATGTCTTGAGCTTGGATCCCAGAACACTAGGCAGGTAGGATTCTAGAATGCAGTAACTTGATTGGCTCCTAGGAGCCGTCCAATCCGGCTCCAGGAGGGAAGTTTGAATCAGCCTATCAGGCGTGACTGATGGTGTCAATGAAATATATATAGCCTGGGGTTTGGGAGGGGCACGACGGACTCCTACTGGATGATTGACTGTTTTTTACTACGAGTGAAATAAACACAAGGAAACCGATGGCTCTACACTGAGTTTATTTCATCTAGTGTACAGCCCATCACTCTTTAAATTCCCACTTTTACCCATGGGCTCAGTGGCGGTGCCAAGGGGATGAGAGGAGTGGGGAGGGGAGAAAGGGGAGCTGTTTGAGACTGTGAGGAATCTGTTGGGGGTATTCTGATTCATTAAGACGGTTGTAAGTGTGTGAGAAGGGCGTGGGGGTGTTTTAGGGGAAGTGGGGATGTGTGTATCGTGGTCTGTGAACGAGGGCAGTGAGTGTGAGAGCAGGAGGGGAGGATGAGGGTCTGGTGTTCCAGGTTTCACTCCTGTGAGGAAAGAGGCGTGGGTTGGGGGCAAAATGTAGACCCTATATTCAGTGGCGTAGCGTGGGGGGTGCAGGGGGCCGGCCGCACCGGGCGCAACATCTGGGGGTTAGGGTTAGGGGGCGCAAATCCACGGGTTAGGGGGTGCAAATTACTTGCCTTGCCCCGGGTGCTAACAACCCACGCTACGCCACTGCCTATATTGGTATAATGAGCCCTGGACTGAGGATCTGTTGGTGGAGGAAGGGGTTCCAGGAATGAAATAGGGCTGAGGGAGTTGACGAAAGTGCCAGAACACCTTGAGGCAATACAGAAACATGTGGTTTGCTCTCCCAGTCAGCAGCAACTTAGTACATGCTTTTGTAAGTTTGAGCTAGTCTAGTACCACATAGAAGGTTCACAGAGAAATAGGTATATTGAGAATCTCACAGAATTTTCTAACTTCTATGAAACCATGGACAAATCTTTACTTCCCATTTTCTTTGGCATCTATAATCAATGCATAGTATTATTTGGAAATTTTGCATACTGCTTAATTAGTCATCTCTAGGGCATCTGCATTTCAATGTTGAGGTGACTGGAAGCCATATCTCATTCCCCCCCCCCCCAATAATTTGTTTTCCTCTTGTGCTTCTCTCTTAGGTGAACATGGAACCTCATATTCTCCTGGAATCTGCATTTAAAGGAGCACCAATTGATTTCTGCAACAAATTCTTCTCTTCAGATGCTTCATTCCTGCTCTGCAAACTACTCTTTCAATTGAAGCCCAGAAGGCTGGAGACTGAGGTCTTGTGCATCTCCCAAGGCAGTGAGAGAATGAATTGCACCTCCATTCACCAGAACTGCACCCTCTGGAATCTCCACCAGCTCACTAGCCTCCCTTGAAAGAGGTTCTCCAGGACCACCTGTGATTATAGGAGGCACTCTGCTTCTGAAAAGCCCTAATGGGTCTGGCTGGGACAGCGATCTCATCTCTCCCTTGGACAGCCAGAATCTCTTTGAATATTTCCTCCAGGACATCCAGCTGAAGTGGGACGTAGACACTGGACTTCCGATTCCTGTCACTCTGGTCCAATGGGCTATAGTGGCTCTCGGTTGCCCAGAGTTGCCAGGGGCAAGCTGGGTTAGCAAGGTTGCCTTACTCTCTCTCTGCCTTGAGGCCCAGCAGAACTGGAGGGGACTGTGTGAGGTGGATGGAGGTGGTGCTGGACTCTCCTCTAAGCAGAGGTGGACATCCTCTTCCAGCATGGGAAAGAGACACAGCCATTCCTAACTTCAGTGGTGTCAAAGCAATGGCAGACAGGAGTAATGTATTAACTAGAAATTTTGGGGTCTGGCTGGTGAGGCTGGCTGACAGTGTGCTTTGGTGGTGCTGTTACCTGAGGACGTCCTTGAAGGTCATCTCTAAAACATCCAACTGGAAGGGGCTGAAGGCTGTCCTCTTCCTTAGGTCAGATGACCCTGATCCACAGCAGTGCAGAATCCCTTGTTGTGGGATCCCTTGAGCTGCAGAAGAGAAGTGTTGGCTTTCCTCCCTCCCTTGACCAGCCCCCTGTCTTGAGGACTAGATACTTGGCAGAGCTAGAGGAACCCTGTGAAGTGGAGGGAAGAGAAACAATGTAGAGGTGGAGAGTCTCTTCTGGAACTGGGAAGATGTGTGAATCCATTTCTTGCTCCTGTTGCCTAGTGAAGTTCAATAGACCCCTGGAGCCTAGTAGGAAAAAAATAATGTATCTGTTGGTAGTACCAGTTGAACTGGATAACTAGGTGGGCAACTGAATATTTACCAGGTGTGCTGGTAGCTGGCTAAAATAGAGGAAGCAGAGCAGTGGGTGTAAATAAGGATCTGGAGGTGGACACCTCTTCCAGAGAACAATTCTCATTATTCGCCCTTTGTGCCTTTGCCCAGCAGGTCCAGAACCAGAGCTGTTGGGGATGTAAGGAGGAGTGTGAGCACAGGAGTGCTCTTATGAAACCAGGTTGGCGGTCTTGAGCCCCCAATCCCCTCCTGTTCTTGGGCTCTGGCTCCCACCAGAAGCAGCCAGTGTGACCAATGTTCACAGGCGGTGGGCGATCCAGCCCAATCAGTCCCAAGTTACACTCCTGAGTGTGACGCAGTTAAAATCCCTGGGCCTTTTGGCCTTTTCCCTTCGTTCCCTCCCAAAGTGCCCCGTTCCCCATGCAAAACAAAAACCAAACCTGCCCTGAAATTCACCTGTGGAAAAGCACCCCCCCCCAACCAAAAGCAAACGCAAGCAAGGAAAAAACCTCAGAGGTGGGCCCTTCAAGGAATTCCCCCTTCTCGTTCTGGAGCAGCATGCACAGAAATGCTGCCCTGCACACTTTCCTCTGCCTCCTCCGTGCATATCTGCTTCTCCCAGGGTGGTTTTTCCCAATTGCATGGACCAGTTCTGACATTGCTACCGCCCCACAACAAAAATGTTAGTCCTCCAGAAGGCTAAAAATAATGAAATTTATTTTGTTCTGATATTTGAGGGGCTGACAGGCTCCTTGCTATGAACTGTTGAGTTGGTGGCAGGCTGGAGCTTGGAGGCTGCATATGTCTTGGCAGGTGAAGTGATAGGCCACAGCTTGAAGGAAGGGGAGGCAATGGTAGGCCGACATTTTGAACCTGAATGGCAGGTGTAAAGGCGGCTCTGGAAGACACATATTCTGGAGGGCAGTTCTCATGATTCTGGTTGCAGAACCAGAGCTGTTAAGAATGAGAGGAGGAGCATGAGCACAGCTGTTCTCAAGAAAGCAGAGATAGCAGACTTGAGTCTCCCACCGCCCCATGTTAATGGACTCCGGATTCCCATAAGGACTGGCCAGATGTGTGATGGCATAGTTTACTTACTTTCAGTTGATATTGTTCAAATGTCAGGCTTTATCTTGTAGTTGCAGTTACATTTGCAGAGAAAAGAAGCTTCAAACTTTCTACCTTGTGGCTTCAGTCCTCTGTAAAGGATGAGCCATGTGCTGCTGGCTAAGAGCATGGTCACCAAAAGGCAACACGTGATGGATCAGGAAACAAACAGGAAATGTTGGACTTGAGTGCTCTGTATATATATTATCCCACAAGAAGCGCAACGTTGGCATGCTCTGCTTTCGCTGCTCTCCTTGCCCTTGAGGGAAGTAGGAAGGTGAGGCTGGGGGAGAGGAGCAGCCCCCCTGGAAGCTCTCCAGCCCTGCTTGCCTTGCTCAAGGAAGTTTCCCTTGCCCATCAAGCACAGGGGACGGGTGTCCCAAGAGAAGCGCCCAGGCTCCAGGGGCTGCAAGAGGCAGACCTGGAAGGGAGCTCCCGATCGGTTCTCCTCCTGTGCCCCCGATCCCTACCCGACGTCCTCCCCTCTCGCCTTTCTTCCTGGCAGAATCGGGACCATCTCACCCCCCGCAACACACCTGGATGCGATCCTCAGGGATCTGTTAGGCAGGCCTGCAACATCCTCTTATAGTGACCGGGCCTCAGTCGCACCTTGAACGTCGTTTCCAGTACGTCCAGCTGGAAGTCTGAGAACTCAAACCTCGGCCTCCGGTCCGATGAGCAAAGACGGTTGCGCGTTGTCCTGATCTCTGCAGACGAGAAAAGCGGGGCGTTAAGCAGGCTGCGCTTTCCCTAAGTTGCCCCCTGCCCAGTCTGGAGCTGCTCTTGGCCTCAAAGGTGAGAGGAGGGAGGGGGAAGAGGAGCAGGTGTCTCCTGGGAAGAGAGGTGGAGGTCATTCTCAAAGGTGTGGAAATCCATCCCCTGCTTCTCTGGTCAGGAGGAGTGGTGGGCATGAAATGTGGGTGCAGAAGGTACAGGGGCCCTTTTAAAGGCATGGAAAGGATCTCCCAGCTCATTCATTGGGGTGTGTCCCCCCTCCGAAAAAAGCAGCAGAGCCAGTCAAGAAGCCTTCATCACACACACACACACACACACACACACACACACACACACACCCTGGCCACCTGAAGGTGAGGCTTCTCTGCTCAATTATTTTTGTTGTTTTTTCCTCCTCTCACCTTTCAGCGCACTTTGTGTGTATTTTGGTTTTAATTGTGATGCTTCTATGTATCTGTCTCTATGCCGCCTTGAGATCTATTGGATGTTAGCAGGCATTGAAATGAAATCAGATAAAGAGGTAAATGAATAAAACATTGCTAACTTCAGTTTTCAAAAATGGGTGTCTTGTAGTAAAAAGGGAAAGCACAAAACTTGAAGCTACTAATTTTATTTTAAATTGCAATAATAAAAATTGCAACAATCTTGTGATTTCCATTTGTATTTGAGAAAGATCATGTTTTAGCAGACAAATCATCTTACATAATCTTGTGGATTGTGATGTTAACATTTAAGTCTCTTAAATTTCAATTCCAGGCAGATCACTTTGCAGATTTTGTCACCAATTTCTTCAAGTCAAGTGCTGATGTTTAGGCTTGTTCTTTTGATATACAGTAGTTGCCAAGCTAACCAGTCTCTATGGAAACATTTGTTGTTAATAACTTTTATTAAAGATTTTCTTGGTTTACAAATGTACGTGCATTGTCTCTTTTTCTCCAGTTGTATTTTCTACAGAATCATTACCTGCTCTCTTAAACAATCCAATAGTAAAATCGGCAGCAACTAGGCCCTTGGAAACTTTGGAAACCACTTCCTAACAACAAAGGAACATGGCAAAGGGATGCTATCAGCAATATAGAAAACACTGCTCCAAAATCCCACAAATCCCCTCAATGTAATAATAAAAAAGGGAGGATGACATAGGCTATGAGATTAACCCCACCCACTGGACCAGAATGTGGGCTAAACCTCCCTCTAAATCTGTATTGGCAAAAAGGAAAGAAACTCTCAGATGGTACCTAACACCATGGAAATTAGCGCTAATACACCCAGGAACCTCACAAAAATGCTGCAGAGGATGCACCTCCACAGGCACATACCTCCACATGTGGTGGGAATGTCCCAAAATCCATCTCTTCTGGACACCAATCATACAAGAGCTATGCAAAATAACTAAGCAATTAGACGTCACCCTGGAACTGGCCCCACTAAACATATTCCAAGATCATGCCCACTCATATCATAAAGAGCCCATAACCCACCAACTATCAGAAGCGTCCTAGACAAACACAGGAGAGGCCTGTCAGGAGTAAGCTTTGACCAATGGTATCAAATAGTATGGGAAACAGCCTTATTAGTAAAACTAACCAATAAACTGAAACTGAAACGGGGACAAATAGAAGAAGATGCCTTCACCCCTGTATGGTTCCCCTTTATCACATACAGTCATACCTCTTGTTACATTTGCTTCAGGTTGCGTCCTGCAGCAACCTGGAACAGATCCCATTTGCAACCAGAAGTACCACTGTACACAGCCAAACAAGACAAGAATCTATCAACAGCTTACAAATCAATCTGTAACCTGATCCAAACATACACACACACACACACAAAACCAAAGCTCGCTACAGCCAACCAAAGACAACCAACCACAGCCTAAGCCACCCTCAACCTCTCACCAAGGAAATACATCAACTGAATAGTAAGAGAACCCACACAAGTCGTGCCAACTGAAATCCCACACATACACTAAGAAGAATAGAAGCATTGGCACCCCACCCCACTCACCACTCCCCCTCTTTCCCCCACTTTTCTTCCTAACCTAACACTATATGCAACACTAATGTCTCACAACAAATGAAACTGATCTGTAGAACACACAACTTGAAAGAAGAGACAATGCACGTATTTTTGTAAAGGAAGAAATCGTTAATAAAAATAGATTTTTTAAAAAGAATAATTACATTTGTTGTGAGCCTATGTAAGATTCTTGTATTCATCTATAGGGTGTCTGGATCTGACCTGCACATGTTACCTTCACAGCAGGCCTGTAGTGTAGGATTGGCTCAAAGAGCATCCTGAGTGCGGCTTGAAAGCTCATTAGCCTGGATTCTTGCAGCAGGCAATGCAAAAAGAAAAAGAAAAAAAGACAGCCACTATAAATAAAGTCAATATCTGAAAGTAAATATTGTATGTTTTCTAAGCTGGTTTCAGTCCTGTTCTTAGGGAACTGTGGAGAATGAGTGATTTATTATTTTCAGGCACATGTGCATTATTGGTCAAGCCACTCCTCCAGAAAATTCCTGTTCATTTAAAGAAAGAGGGAGCTTATTATGGACCAACAGGCGTGGAAGACGTTGAACTATGTTGATAAAACGCTGTAAAATAAGTACTTGGCAGTGTCATCCGAAAGTACTGCCTACAACTGACCCAGCTGTAGAAGACTGTCAAAGATGGGCCACCAGATTGCTCATCCTCCGCGTTTGAATTCCTTTTGGCATATTTTGTGGAGGGGCTGAGGGAGTCCAGGGGCAGTTAAACCATTGGCTGATGTTCACTTGCAACCCTGTTCCTCCAATCTGAAGCTGCAGGTGGTTCAAGTCCTTTTCCACAGGATTTTTGCAGTCTTCCAGGGAGGCAGAATGGCTCTCACTTTCTGGGAGGACACAATTTGGTTTGTACTAACACTCACCTGCACCATGACATCCCATGTAGGTCTGTTCCTTTTATTTGTGTGTGTGTGTTTATCTCCTTGAGTTCTATTTTTGTTGTTTGGGTTATTTGGAGATTTATTTATTTTTAACTTTTAAAAAGCACCTGCACTATCCAGCCTTCTCTTCAGATGTCGAGATGTGTGTGTTCAGAGGCAAATATTGAATTCTGAAAGCATCAACTGAGAAACCTCCTTGCATCCGTACATGGAGGGCTTCTTTAAGTACCTCTATTTTAGCTGCCTAATCCT
The DNA here is from genome assembly GCF_964106915.1 of Podarcis gaigeae. Classification (NCBI taxonomy): domain Eukaryota; kingdom Metazoa; phylum Chordata; class Lepidosauria; order Squamata; family Lacertidae; genus Podarcis; species Podarcis gaigeae. The sequence continues at coordinate 90,865,444 of NC_139680.1, forward strand.
CCTCTCAACAAGGGTGCCAACTTGAATAAAATATTGGGGGGGGGAGGCAAGCCCCACCCTACATAATCAATCACATGCTGGGGTGTGCGCACACCCCTTTTGAATGGCAGTGCCCATCAATTTGGGGGGTGGGCGTACCTCCTCAAATATTTTATTGGGGGCGTTGAAGACCCCTAGTCTGGCTCCTGGGCACCAGGCCCTGCCTAGCGATTGTGCTGACAAAAGCGCCGTCTGGGTTGCAACCGAGTACAAAGCGAGGTTCATGAAACTGAGCAGAAACTGTTGAATGGGGAGTTGTTTATTCCCCCCCCCCCAACTGCACCAGACCAGTCTCCCTTGAAAGACTTGAACGAGGCTCTCAATGTGGACCTGTGATTATAGGAGGCACTCTGTGCTTCTGAGAAGCCCTAATAGGTCTGCATTGGACAGGAGGCAGGAGTCATGTATTAACTGATAAATTTTGGGGTCAGGCTGGTTCTCACTTTCTAGACTCACTCAGCCTCCAGGACAAAAGGTCCTGAGTTGTTCTGGGCTGCAAAGGGGAAGTGGGGTTAGTAAAGCTCAGTTTACCTGCCTTTGGAGGTGAAAGGGTTCCAGGTCACCTCGGGAGAAGCGATTCTTCCCACCTCCACTTCCTCCCACCCTTCTCACCCTTCCTCCTCTCTGCACCTGGAAGCAATTCTGCTAGTGAGGCCAACCAGCAGTGTGCTCCGGTGGTGATCGGGTTTGGGGACTTGCAGAATCCCTTGTTGTGGGATTCCCCAAGCTGCGGAAGAGAAGTGGGTTGTCAGGGTTCACTTTGACATGGAGAGGGCCAGCACTCTGTCTTGAGGACTAGATGCTGAATAGCACTGGAGGAACTCTGAGGTGGAGGGAAGAGAAACAACAGAGGTGAAGACTCTTCTGGAACCGAGAAGATGTGTGAATTCATTTCTCACTCCTCTTGCCTGGTGGCAGGGAAGGAACTGAGCAGAGAAGCTGGGGGCGGGGCTTTCATGGTCTGCCAAGATGATTATTAAATTTCTGTACTGTGCTGCTCTTTGACTAGGGCTCACAGGCTGCAAAACAGAAAACACAAAAATGCATAGCATAGTAACAAACAATATACGCCAGCTTCGTACTATTTTATACATTTTTGTGTTCTAAACCACTTTGTGATCCTTGAATAAAGGGTAGCATAGAAATTTAATAAAGTGCAAATTCTGCTGGTATTTTTTATGTCAATAAAATGGGCTTGCTTTAATAATGTTTACTGCCTGATCATTTTTATTTCTTAGTTTCTTTGTGTCATGGTCACTGAGAGCTATGGAATAAGAGTTTCAGCAGAGGGCAAGGCGGCAGCCAGGGCCTTCCCTTCTCAGGGCTATTTATCTGGACCCGACTATGACTGGACTGCTCTTGTCTCACCTGTCTGATAGGACCTAGGGATCCACTGGGTGGTGCGTCAGGCATGGCTTCTTAGCAAGATAAGGATGCACATTCATTGGTACAAACAGCAACAGGGGATACAATGGTTTGTCATAGAACACAGGAGGAGTATATACAGGGGCTTAATGGAGAGGGGGAAAGGGAGAGTTGAAAAAGGTGCAAAAGCCACCAGGGGTGGTGGTGAATGACTCCATATGTGGAAATAATTCTATAAAATGTTGGCAATATCAGAAGAACAGGCTACATACGTAACCCAGCCACATTCTCTGCTGCAAGCAAGGAAAAGTAAGATTTTAAAGCAACATTTCAGAATCTTTGTTATTGGCTCATTGAGTTGCCTTAGGCCAGACATGGCCAAACTTGGCCCTCCAGCTGTTTTGGGACTACAGTTCCCATCATCCCTGACCACTGGTCCCGTTAGCTAGGGATGAGGGGAGTTGTAGGCCATGCTATTATTTGCCTTAGGTGGTTATTTCTGCCATAAATTCCCATCTCTTTCCCCACCAGGGATTCTATTTTGTACACTTGTATGCCGCTTTGATCCCCTGAAAGGAAGGGTCAGGAAAACAGTGTAGTTGGCAAAATAAAAACAAGGTGTCTTAGACCCCACACCCGGGCCCTGGGATGATGATTGAGCCTCCTCTTAAAAATTCCACCTGCCCTCCTTGTTTGCAAGATGAGGTGCTTCCTCCTCATGACTCTGTTTCCCTAGAGTGGACACAGACAGGGGATGTTCCTCCAGCCAAGGTAGAGTTTCCTGTTCCACCAGGTCTGGAGCATCTCCCCCCCCCCCCCTGCATGTGACCTTGCAGACCCTACAAAGGGGCCAGTCACACAACCATCTTTCTCTTCCATTTATGCCAGCGCTTCTGATGCAGTCTGCTGGCTCTCAGCCAGAAGCACACGGTCCCACCCATACAAAGATGGAAGCTGCACTACAGTGTAGTGCAGTGTTTCCCAACTGGTGTGCCGCGGCACACTAGTGTGCCGCCGGACGTTGCCTAGTGCAGTGTTTCCCAACTGGTGTGCCGCGGCACACTAGTGTGCCGCCGGACGTTGCCTAGTGTGCCGTGGGAGGGAGGCGGGCGAGTCGGGCTAATCCTCCGATGAGCTCCACCTCCAGACCCATTGCTCAAATCCTTTAACCCAGGAGGGCGGGGAGAAAGGGTGGGAAAAAAGAAGGGGAAGAGAAAATATTTTTTTAAAAAAAGGAAAGAGAGGGGAAAAAGCGAGGGATGGAGGAAGGGGAATAAACAGAAGGGGAGGACAATGAAGAGGGGCGGGGCTTGGCAGGCAGCAGATAACTGGGGAGGGGGCGCGGCTGGTGGCGGCTCAAGGCAGGAAGGGAGGAGCTGCCTCGCGGAGAGTCTTGGGCTGCAGAGATTTCCCGTTCAGGAGCGCGGGAGGCCACGCCGTGGATGGGAATCTCCTCCTCCTCTTCCTCCAGGAGAGAGGGTGGTCCGCCCCACCGAGTCGGGCGTGCTCAAGCGTGGGAGCCTATAGTTAGAGCTCAGCTCCTTTTCTTGCCTTCCCCGCCCCCCCACACGGAGCATTTTCCTCGCCCCCCCAACCCCCGCATGTAGAATAGAAGCCCTCCAGCCTCCACGGTGCACAAACTCTCCCCTCTGCAACGAAGCGCTTTGCTGCATATCTTTGGTGAGGTTTTTAGGCAGTCTTGGTGCACCTTAAATCAGCGCTAATTGCACCTGGACGCAGTATTTACTTCCGAGTAGCCCCCCCCCCCCGGTAGCACCTGACGTTGCTATTCGTATCATCAGGTTTGTTTGTTGATAATTTAATTGTTTTAAAAGCATCATGCTAAAGAGCTCTCTCCCACCCCCAGACCCTTGGGCAAAACAGAAACACACACACATACACAAACACAGAGATTGAGCCCTGCAGGTTTTATGAAATGAATGGATTCTGAATGCCTGTTTCAGTGGCTTGTCCGCCTTAGGCTGCTGGGCCAGACACCTGTTACACGGTGCAGTCCGTAAGCTGTGAGCGCTGCTACCTGCCGCCGAGACCACGTAACGACAGTCTTGAAAGACCTACATTGGCTCCCAGTACCTTTCCGAGCACAATTCAAAGTGTTGGTGCTGACCTTTAAAGCCCTAAGCGGTTTCGGTCCAGTATACCTGAAGTAGCGTCTCCGCCACCATCGTTCAGCCCAGACACTGAGATCCAGTGCCAAGGGCCTTCTGGCAATTCCCTCACTGTGAAAAGTGAGGTTACAGGGAACCAGGCAGAGGGCCTTCTCAGTAGTGGCGCCCGCCCTGTGGAATGCCCTCCCATCAGACATCAAAGAGATAACCATTACCTTCTATGCTGTTACTATTTTTTTTTTTTTTTTACATAAGTAAAAAGTGACCTTTCCCCATCTGGCATGGTGGTGTGCCTCGAGATTTTTTTCATGAAACAAGTGTGCCTTTGCCCAAAAAAGGTTGGGAAACACTGGTGTAGTGTATATAGCCTAAAATTACAAGCTAAAGCATGCCCGGATTGGATTGTTTGACTAAAGAGATTCAAATGAATCTGCAACTAGCCTCCTGTTGTGTAAAGAGGAATGAGCTCTGCCATACAATTCCCTAGCATGCGAGAGGAAGGATAATATTTAATCAATACATCCTCTCCTATCCGCAACATTCCCACACCTGCATGGTTTAAAGTGGAGATGAGAGCAAATAACTGCCCCAAGGACACCCACAAGACTTCTGACTGCACTGACCACTTCTGACATTGCTCCCCCTCTCACGCAGCAAAAACATTACAGAGTCTTCTGGTAGGCTAAAAATAACAAAATTTATTTTGATCCAGCATTTGGGGGTGCTGATTCCATGCTTGGACCTGGTGAAGTGGCTGCAGGCCAAAGCTTGGAGGCTGGACCTGGTGCGGAGGCTGCAGGCCAAAGCTTGGAGGCTGGACCTGGTGCGGAGGCTGCAGGCCAAAGCTTGGAGGCTGGACCTGGTGTGGAGGCTGCAGGCCAAAGCTTGGAAGCTGGACCTGGTGCGGAGGCTGCAGGCCAAAGCTTGGAAGCTGGACCTGGTGCGGAGGCTGCAGGCCAAAGCTTGGAGGCTGGACCTGGTGAAGTGGCTGCAGGCCAAAGCTTGGAGGCTGGACCTGGTGAAGTGGCTGCAGGCCAAAGCTTGGAGGCTGGACCTGGTGAAGTGGCTGCAGGCCAAAGCTTGGAGGCTGGACCTGGTGAAGTGGCTGCAGGCCAAAGCTTGGAGGCTGGACCTGGTGAAGTGGCTGCAGGCCAAAGCTTGGAGGCTGGACCTGGTGAAGTGGCTGCAGGCCAAAGCTTGGAGGCTGGACCTGGTGAAGTGGCAGGCTGCAGCGTTGAGGAATGGAAGGCACTGGCAGGGCGACATTTGGAACCTGAGCAGCAGGTGTAAAGCCGGCCCTGGAGGACACATCTTCTGGAGGACAATTTTCACAATTTGCCCTCCGCGCCTTTGCCCGCCGGTTCTGGAACCAGAGCTGTGAGGGGAAAGAGGAGGAACATGAGCACAGGTGTTCTCAAGAAACCCCTGCCCCCCATCTCTTCATGTTATTGGACTCTGGATTCCCACCAGAACGGGCCAGATCATGGGGGGTCCAGTCTCAAGTCCCACACACTGAATTTAATCACAGTAATATCCCTGGGCCTTTTATCCTTTCCCCTATGTTCCCTCCTAAACTGGCCCAATTCCCCATGCAACGGGAAAAACCTGAATTGAAATTCATCAGCCCCCCACCCAAGCGGGTTAAAGACCTCCATGGTGGTCTCCTCGGGCCTCACAGAAAAGGGCCCTGCAGCCTTCCCTGCGCCATCTCCACCTCCTTAGAGGAGAGGAAGAGGCCTCCCTCCCGCCATATTTGTTTCTCCTGGGCGGTTTCCCGCCCCTCCAACAAAATGCCGAGGGGGCCCTCATTCATTCCCCAGAAGGAGGACGCTGGTCCCCAGCCCAGAAGAGGACGCGACCCGCGAAACCCAGCCGGGAGGGAGCGGGAAGGACACACGGGACTCCCAGAAGGCCCCGTCGGCGACACCGGGCCTGGGTGGGGGCCGATCGCGGAAGGAGAGCCAGCGCCACGAGGGAAGCGAGAAGGCGAGGCCGGAGGAGAGGAGCAGCCGCCCTGGGAGGGAGAAGCAGCGCCCAGCCCCCAAGCTCTCCAGCCCTGCTCGCCTTGGCCAAGGAAGGTCCCGGGGGAGTTTCCCTTGCCCGTCGAGCACAGGGGACGGGCGTCCCAAGAAAGGCGCCCAGGCTCCAGGGGCTGCAAGAGGCAGAGCTGGAAGGGAGCTCCCGATCGGTTCTCCTCCTTTGCCCCCGATCCCTACCCGACGTCCTCCCCTCTCGCCTTTCTTCCCAGCAGAATCGGGTCCTCCCTCCCGGACCACCTCTCCCCCCGCAACCCACCCGGATGCAATCCTCGGGGATCTCAGTGAGGCAGGACAGCAACGTCCTCTTGTAGTGTCCAGGCTTTGGTTGCTCCTTAAACGTCGTTTCCAGCACGTCCAGCTGGAAGTCCGAGAACTCAAACCTCGGCCTCCGGTCCGATGAGCGAAGACCGCGGCGCCTCGTCCTGATCTCTGCAGAGGAGAAAAGCGGGGCGTTAAGCAGGCTGCGCTTTCCCTAAGCCGCCCCCTGCCCGCCCCCATCTGACGCCGCTCTTGGCCTCGAAGGTGAGATACTTACTGGAGCCGGGGGAAGAGGAGGGAAGAGGAGCAGGTGGCTGCTGCGAAGCGATGGGAAGGTCGTTCTGAAAGGCGCGGAAAGCCATCTCCTGCTGCTCTCCTCGGGTGGGGCGGATGAAACGTGGGCGCAAGGCTTGCGGACGGTCCTTTTCTAGGCCGCCGAAAGGGCGTCGGCGGGATCTCCCAGCTCAGCCATTGGCCCTCCTCCCTGGGGAGAGGGGCGGAGCCAAGGTGCCCCCTGGAGCGGAAGGAGAGCTCCCGCCCCCCTAAGGACCTCGGGGAGATCTCCCCCCCCCCAAGTTTTCCTCCTTATTTGTGAGTGTATCTTGTGTATATTTTGGAATCGCTGTTGGTCGAGCTGGCCTGATCAGCATCAAATATAGCAATCGAGAAATGCAATAAATAGCAAGGATCATGCACACACATCCCTGTATATCGCACAGACACAAAAGCTAGGCTCCTGCTGTTGTTTAGTCGTGTCCGACTCTTCGTGACCCCCTGGACCAGAGCACGCCAGGCACTCCTGTCTTGCACTGCCTCCCGCAGTCTGGTCAAACTCGTGTAGCTGAAAACAAGGTGCAGCCTAGCGATTGTGCTGACAAAAGCGTCATCTGGATTGCAACGGAATGCTAAGCGAGGTTCATGAAAACGAGCAGAAACTGTTGAATGGGGAGTTGTTTATTCCCCCTCCCCAAAAAAAAACAACCCGGGGAATCCGGACTTTGGCCTTTCACTTGATGTGTCCCCGGAGTCCCGATCTGGAAAATGGGGGGGGGGGGGGGTAGGCAGCAGAGAACAACCCCAGGAGCCCGGATCTCTCTTTCTAGGGGGTGGCGGGGCAGTCCGTGGCAGGGATGCAGAGAGGGGGGCTCTCCAGGTGTGGGTGGACTAGAATTCCCATCGGGACCAGCCAGCATGACCAGTGGTCAGAGGCAATGGAGTCCCACACATCTTCAGGGCTCCAGCATCGCCCCCACTTTCCTAGGGATTGGAAGGGGGGAAGGTTGAGCTAAGGATTAAATAGGGGGCTACATTCTGTGTAAAAGACGCCGTGCCTCTCAGTTTGCTGGGAGTCGCCGGTGTGGAGAGCACGTAGTTTCTAGCTCTCTATGGGCCCCTGAGTGGCCCCAGTGAGAAGAGGATGTTGTTGGCCTCGATGGGTCTTTGTTGTGGGGCCAGGAAGGTGTTTTTTATACCTGTCCAGATTGGGACAACTACTGTTGTACTTTATTCACACACAGTTTAATTGCTTTGGTGAAGGTTTGAGCAGCAGTAGCAGCTCGAAAGTTTTGAAAGTTTTCCTGCTCCAGTAAAGACCAAGGCAGCAACTGAGGGTAAAATAAGGCAGGGCAGGGCGAGAATGACTTTTGAAGCAAACATTCTGCCAGTACTCCCACATTTGCATTATATTCCCACTCCGCCCCCCCCCCCGCCAAAATGAACTGAAAATGGTTCTTCTTTCTGCCGTTTTATCCTCACAACAACATTGTGCGGTACATATAAGTGGACCTTCAGGGTAATCCTTCTAAGGCATTGCTACAGAAGTCCGTCTATACTGTATTCCCAAATTTCAACAAGGTACAGTACAATTTACCATTTTCCTCTTGGAAACAAAAAAACCCACATTGGACATAAAATGCCCTCGAAATGCATATTGAGGTGTGTTTATTGAGAAGGCCAGTGAAAGTTCAAGGATGGCACAAACCACATAATGTTGTTTGGGGAAAGTCTTCTAATCCACCCAGGGAACTAGTTACAGGTAGGTAGCCGTGTTGGTCTGCTGTAGCCGAAACAAAATAAAAATAAAAATAAGATTCCTTCCAGTAGCACCTTAGAGACCAACTAAGTTTGTTATTGGTATGAGCTTTCGTGTCTGAAGAAGTGTGCATACACACGAAAGATCATACCAATAACAATCTTGGTTGGTCTCTAAGGTGCTGCTGGAAGGAATTTATTTATTTTTTATTTTGTTTCCACCCAGGGAAGTTCGTTAACCAATAACACATTTCTTGCAGGTTTTTAAAAATGCGAATGGTAGTTTCGTTAGTTATCAGTTGTAATAAAGCTTTGTCTTGTTCAGTCCTGGTTTTCAGGTGTAAAAATGGCGTCGGGGGTGGGGAATATTGCCGAATCGGCTTTAGGGCAACGCGATGGAAAAAGCAGCGGAAATACCTCAAAAAGCTTAAAATCACTATTCTAAAAGAGTTTCTTAAAAAAAGAAGCAGCAGCAGCTCAGCAACCTTTTGAAATATGGCAACCCTAACTTATCTTACAGAACATTATAACTTAAATATATAGTTTCTGTTGTTGCTAATTTAAAACAAAACAATCGCTTATTAAAGGGATATAAATTAGGTTGTTTCCTTAGTATGCTGGAGCAAACGTTTACTGCACAAACTTAAGAGTCTCATCTTTGACCGCAAACAGATTTACATGGGGTCTATAATCTATATTCTAATCGGCCTCCGATATACAGGAACTATAGCGGGTGTTCTTCCCCCAGCTCCCCTCGATATTGGATGAAGGTTGCATTGGTTTTTTTGTTTTAATTTTTTGGTTAATAAATATTAACTTAAAAAAATCAAGAGTGGAATGGAGTAGGAGAGAGAACTGCCCTTTTGAATTTCTGCCTGTCATCCAGGAGAGAAAACTCCCATTTGTGGGGTGTTTGGGTGTGGATATTGTTCGGAGGTTTGCAGCCATTTGCAATGCAAACTGCCGTTTTAAAACCAGAGTTAATTGGAAGAATATCCCAAGTAGACCTCGCTGAAACTGCAAGGCGAGCGTGTTCAAGATGGTTTTGAAGAATCACGTTTCTCTTAGAAGTTCTCTACCTAGCCCAGAAAAATAATTTGCTCTTATCTATTGCATTTGGCACCCCTTATCCCATCACGGATCTAGATAAGACCATCGCCATCAGTTCCATAGCCATGCAAATTTGGAAGATGATATGTGTTGCAATGAGGTACTAATTCAAGTACTAATGAGCCATCAGCTCCTGAGGCTTGGCAACTGGTTGCCGGCCATTCTGATTGGATTAGTGCAGTCTTCTTCAGTGAAGAGATAACAGGAGTAAACCCCCTTCTCACGTGCTCCAAATATTCATTGACCGCTTTGATGTAGAGCTGGCTGAAATCTCTCCGGGTAGACTCGCCCAAGCCAAGTTCATATTCATGGCGGAGAGGGAGCCGCCTAGGGCGAGAGCCCTCAAAGGAGAACACACAAACCTTTGAGGAGCACAGTTTTATATAGATTGGCTTTTCTTAGATCTTATACATTTCTGACAATACTTTACTTTTATTTTATATAAATAGCTCGAAGGCTTCGAAAGTCTATGCTGCTACAAGGAGTACTTCTTACACTTTCAACTGGCAAGTGGTGAGCGCACTTACTCAAAGCTCAAACTTGTAAAAACTTACATACGCTCAGCAATGTTACAAAAGAGGCTGATTGGCTGGGCAACTCTATTAATGGAAAATGCCTGAGCACATGAACTTGAAGGATTTTTTTTTAATTAAAAATTTAAAAAATTGTTTGCAAAAATAGTGCGTTGTCTCTTTTTCAAGTTGTGTTTTCTACATATCAGTTTCATTTGTTGTGAGACATTACTGTTGCATACAGTGTTATGTTGAGTAGAGAATAAAAACGGGTCGGGTGGCAATGCGTCTATTCTTCTGCTTACTGTATGTGTGGGGTTTTGTGTCAGCGTAACTTGTATGGGTTCTCTTACTATTTGCTTGTGGTATTTCCTTGGTGGTGAGAGAGGTTGGGGGTGGCTTGGGGTGTGGTTGGTTGTCTTGAAGGAATCCTTGACCACATTTGCAAAGGAAAAGAAAACACGCAAAGAGATTTGCTATGCTTGGTAGTGAAAGATTTAAGAGACTTAATTTTTAACATCACAACTCACTCGATTATTTGAAATTATTCGTGCGCTAATACATGTTCTTTTACATTTGAGAAATCAAATATAATCATGATCAAAGATTGTCGTATTATTCATTATTGCAATTTAAAATACATTTAGCAGTTTCAAGTTTTGTGCTTTACATTTTTTCTGCAAGACCATTGTTTCTGAGAACTGAATTTCTAATTTTTTGGGGGGGGTTAGGGCAGGGTGCAAGTACCGTAGTTAACTTTGCCTATGCGTAAAATAGTCTGGCAGCGGCATTGAGTAACCTTCCACCCTTCCTAAGAAGGGAGGGTGCAGACCTCAGCATTGTTACTCCGAAGTAAGTCCGCTTGAGTTCCATGAGACTTACTCTCAGGTAAGCGCGCCTTGGGTGGCGCTGCAACCTTGACTCGTGTGCTTGTCTCCTGGTTCCTGGGGGTCGTTTTCCCTGAGGTTAAAAGGGGACGCTTAAAATGGGGATGAAGGAAGCCTTTTGGGGAGCCCTTTCCGAAGGCAGGAGGCTTTCCTTTCAGGTGAGGGAACCTGGGTCCCCAAGGGAAGAAAATGTCAGAAGGACAACAATGTGAACCTGAAATGTCTAGCATTTGGGACAAAATGGATTTCAAGCACAGCGAGATCCAGAATTGGGGGGCAATTTCTAGAGTGATCCGGTTTAAAGAAACAGAGAGGCGGTTACTATTCTAAATTATTATTACTTAACACATTTATTAGCTGCTTCCTAGCGTCAAGCCATCTCAGCCGCGTACAAGATAAAAAGAGAAAGGAACATAAAAAACATAAGCTCTGAAAACAATAAAACCTTTTATTTGGCTATGCCCTTAATATTCCATAAATGCTGGCATTCTAGAGAGAATGGGGTTCTTTCTCCTTTTTAAAAATGAGTTATCAAAATATTTTATTGGGTAACAAAAGTACACACTGCGTCTCTGTTTTGAAAATAGGTTTCAAGCAAAGTGAGATTGAGAACTGGTAGCGGTTATTATTTTAAATTATTGTTACTTAATAAATTTGTAAACTGTTTTGTGGTGTGAAGCCATCAAAGGGCGTGCAAGTTAAAAACATAAGCTCTAAATACGATAACACTGTTTGAACAAATTCCCAGGACAACAAACACCTTTTCTCTGGCTATGCCTTTAATATTCCATAAACCACATCGCAGGGAACGATTCCTGAAACATAAAGGCAGGACCCAGGCGCCTGTGGGAATGTTCTGGGGTGCAGGAGAGGATATATTGACTAATTATATCCTTATCCAACTTGTACTAACAAGTTCCCAAAATATCAGCAGAGTTTATAGACATTCCCCTTTAAGTACGCAACGGTAACGTGTGCACAGGTTCGCTAGAACCTCTATAATAATTACTCTGGTAATTTCCCCTTTGTTCCCTCTTAAAATACAAGACACGACACAGTCTTTATAAAAGTATAAAAGAGTTTACTCACGTTCTGTTCACAATATGATCCCAGAAGGTAGGCAGGCTTAAAAAGGTTACATACACTTAGAAATCTATCTTGTAGCAAGATAGCCCTTATCTCCTCTCTTGGCTGGGAGCCAAGAGAGCATCCTTAGATGTTTCCTCATGGAAGGAAGATGGCAGAGAGAGGCAAGAGGCAAGAGAGAGAATGGCTGCCTGCCCTGTGCTTTTATCATTTACCTGCACAGGTGAGGCCACACCCACCTCTGGTCACATGCGGAGGAAGTCCGTCCCCAGGAAGTTTACCTGCTTGCTGGACAGACATCCCTCCCCATGTTCTAACATGTACACTCTAGGAATGTTGTCATTGACTGCTCCTGTGTTTACATCCCACATACCCCTTCTCAGGCAATACAACATACACAAAACATAAACAACTTTATTCAACCACCCAGAGTCCCAGCTTGACACGTAGATTCTGGAAACTCTCTCTTGGTAGGGGTTTCGTCAGGATGTCAGCAGTCATCTCTTGGGTGCTGCAGTAGGATAGTTCCACAAGTCCATCCTGGATCATCTGGCGTATGTAGTGGTATTTAACCCCAATGTGTTTTGTTCTGGCCAGGAACTTCTCACTCTGCGTCAGCTTCAGGCAACTTTGATTGTCCTCTAGCAAGCTGACAGGCCCTTTTCTCACCAACCCAAAGTCCTTTATGAGTTGATCAAGCCAGGCGATCTCTCTGCAGGCTTCTGTTGCTGCAACGTATTCTGATTCTGTGGAAGATAATGCTACACAGCTCTGTTTATAACTGCCCCATGAAACAGGTCCATCCCCAAACATGAAAACATGACCACTTGTTGATTTATAATCAGCATTATCCCCAGCCCAATCCGCATCAGTATACCCAACCAACTTAGGGTCTCTGACGGCTGGTAACCTTAATTTACAATTCATGGTACCCTTCAAATATCGCACCACCCTCTTTACACCTGCCCAATCATGCTCAGTGGGAGAATTCACTTTTCTGCTAAGAATCCCCACAGCATTAGCTAAGTCAGGTCTACATGTGGTAACTAAATACAAAAGTTTACCAATCGCCGACCTGTAGTCATTGTTGTCTGGCAACTGCTTCGAATCCTGCTGATTCTTCAGGAAGTCAGTAGCCATCGGTGTAGCAACTGGATGTGCGTCTTGCATCTGCATGTGCTCAATTAGCTCGTGGATCTTCTGTCTTTGGCTGAGAAGAAATGAGCCGTCCTCTTCTCTTTCCACCTGGATCCCGAGGTAGTACTGGACATCTCCTAGCTCCTTGACCTCCACCTCTTTGCTAAGGTGTTTTACTATCTGTGTATAGTCTTTCTCACTTGCTGTGGCAATAATCAGGTCATCAACAAAAGCTAAGATATATGAGAATTGTCCATTATTTGACTTACTGTACAAGCACTTGTCAGCGTCGCCTTGCTTGTACCCAAGTTGCGTCAGCATTTTATGCAACTTCTGGTTCCAGGCTCTAGCAGCCTGTTTAAGTCCGTAAAGTCCTTTCTGCAGTTTGCACACTAAATGTGCCTCATGTGGTTTCACAAAACCTTTGGGCTGTTTCATGTAAATTTCTTCAGAAATCTGCCCGTGTAGAAAAGCGGTAGCAATGTCTATGTGTTTCACCTTCATTTTCTTGGAGGCTGCAATGCTTAAAAGCATTCTTACGCTGCTGTACCTCACCGTTGGTGCAAAAACTTCATCATAGTCTTCACCAAAACGCTGTGAAAATCCCTGTGCTACAAGTCTAGCTTTGTAGCGCTGCACTTCTCCTTCTGACCCCTTCTTAACCTTGAAAACCCATTTACTGCCAATGGCCTTCTTACCGGGAGGCAGCTCAGTGAGTGTCCAGGTCTTGTTCTGATGCAGTGCATCCATCTCCTCCTGCGCGGCCTTCCTCCAGAGACTGGCTTCTGCAGCTGGCATCTCCTGTATCTCTTCCCAAGTGGAAGGTTCCTGTGGAAACGCCGACCCTGCAAAGTAGGACAACCGTAATGGTGGGACACCTCTGTTGGTTCTGGACGAGCGTCTGACCTCTGGTTCTGGGACCGCATCAGCTTCCTCATCCTCCTCCAACGCAGGCATGTCCCCATCTGAGTCCTCCTCTTCGTCTCTGGTGCCGCCAGGGTTCTGGTCCTCTGCGTCTTCTGGTGCGTCGCCTGTAGGGGGCGCTGCAACACTTAAAGGCAGATTATTACTTTGTGGGGTCTCAAAAGGGAAATATACAAACTCTTGAGTCCTTTCTGACACATCAGAAGAATCCACAACAGTGTTCTTAGTGTCTACTTTTCCATATTCATCAAAATAAACTGCATGGTATGCATTTGTCTTACCAGTTTGTAAGTCCATAATTCTGTATCCTTTGCCTCCAGAGGCATATCCCACCAGGATACCTGCTTTTGCCCTGGAGTCAAGCTTGTGTCTGTGTTCCTTGGGCACGTGGAAGTAACACGGACTTCCAAACACACGTATGTGGGACAGATTGGGAGCTTTCCCATGCCAAAGTTCAAATGGTGTGCGCTCTGCACCTTTAGTTGGCAGTCTATTCTGCAAATAGACCGACGTGTACACTCCTTCGGCCCACAGCTTCTGTGGCAAACATGCATCCTTTAGCATGCACCTTGTCATGTCCATAATGGACCTAAACTTTCTCTCAGCTATGGCATTCTGCTGTGGTGTGTAAGGAATTGTGGTTATGTGTGCAATTCCTTCCTTGGCCAGGAGAGCCTGCATTTCATTTGAGCAGTACTCACCTCCATTGTCGCTCATTAGCACAGCTGGAGCTCTCTGGAATTTGTTCTTGACCATGGCAATGTATTCCTGGAGCTTGTCCACTGTCTCACTCTTCTCTTTGAGGAAATATACAACACAAAATCTTGAAAAGTCATCCAGAAATATTAAAATATATCTATTCTTTCCCAGTGAGGGAACATTCATGGGTCCACATATGTCAGTGTGCACTATGTCAAGCACTTTGTTGCTTCTTTGTTCTGCACAACGTGGAAATGAAGGTTTTACAGCCTTCTCAGTAATACAGCTTATGCACTTTGCTGGAGCTTCGTTGCTCTGCTTTACCTGCAAACCTCTTACAAGATCTCTTTTCTGTAGATCCAGAATGACGTTGGTGTCTCTATGTCCAAGCCTTCTGTGCCACAGGTCCAGATCTGCTTCATCCTTCTGGCTGGAATGTGCCACTTTTGCAGACTGATTCTCTGAAAGATCAATCTCATATACACCATTGATTAGCTTTGCTTGAGCAAACACTTTGCCATTTCTAGTCACTTTACATTCTCCATTTCCAAATGTGATCTGGAAACCTTTCTTGTCCAATGTGGACACGCTGATTAAATTGCAGCTCAGCTCTGGTACATACAAAACTCTAGAGATTGTGTTCTCAATGCATTCATTGTTTATATTGCATTTCAGACTCATGGAACCTGCACCTTTTGCTTTAACAATGTTGCCATCTGCAATCTCAATTTCAGATCCTTCTTCATCATTTATCTCATTAAAATAGTCCCTTTTATATGAAAAGTGGGAGCTCGCTCCAGAATCAATTATCCATTTATTACGTCTATTTTCACGATTCTGGACAGTTAAATTCCTTTCTTGCAGTAACCATGTGCATTCACATTTCCCCTTCTTTTCCCCTTTTGGCTGAAAGGGGTGGGGTTTCTTGGCTTTAGGAGCCTTGCAATTCTTTGCAATGTGTCCTTCTTTGTTACAATTGAAACAAATCACTTTCTTAGGCATCTCTTTGGACTTTGTACACTGCCTAGATGCATAACTGCTGTCTTTGCTTCTAGTATTTCTCACTGGAGATTCAGCTCTATCTCTGCATTCTTCTTTTAAATAACCAATCAAGTCTTTAAAAGTCAGACCTTGTCTATGATCCATCAAACTTACAAATGCGCTAAAGCGTGGTCCAAGCGATGATAACAAAAATGCTATCTTTGTATCTTCATCAAAAGCTTTGGGAGTCAGATCAATTCTTTGAATAATCTCAGTAAACTTGTTGATGTGCTCTGTGAATTCCTCTTTTGAATTCATCCTCACTCTGGTTAATTTACACACCAAGTTTCTGAAGCAGTTTATGCTAGATTCTCCATACACACGCTCAATATCTCTTAAGATTTGAGATGCATCATCTGTACTATTTATTAATGATAGCTGCTCATCACGAAGTCCACTCAAAATTATGTGTCTAGCTTCGCTGTTCATGCGTTTCCAAGCACTTATCTTGGCTAAATCCTCCTCAGACGATCCCGTAGGCTGAGGGTTTAAAGCTTCCAGAATGTGCTTATAATCTAAACATGCTATCAAGCGCTGCTTCCAGTGTATGAAATTGTGTTCATTCAGCACAGGCATTCCTAGCTTTGCATCACTATCAAAAGCTGCTCTAGCCATCTTAAAATCCAAAAATTTGAAAATTCTTCAAAAATTTCAAAATTTCTCAAAATTTTAAAATCAAAATCTCAAAAATCTCAAAATTCAAAACAGTTCTTCACTGCCTTGGGTCACTGTGAACTCTGAGGGAAGGGGGGGGGGTTGCTTAATCCCCACTGCACAATGGAACAAAGGACCATGTGCTTACCAGGAAGTTAACTCAGAAAAATACTACTCAATTCAAAATCACAATCCAATGTAATCCTTGAAAAATACGCAGAAATATGCAATACTGGGGCCAATAACCCTTTGTGGGAATGTTCTGGGGTGCAGGAGAGGATATATTGACTAATTATATCCTTATCCAACTTGTACTAACAAGTTCCCAAAATATCAGCAGAGTTTATAGACATTCCCCTTTAAGTACGCAACGGTAACGTGTGCACAGGTTCGCTAGAACCTCTATAATAATTACTCTGGTAATTTCCCCTTTGTTCCCTCTTAAAATACAAGACACGACACAGTCTTTATAAAAGTATAAAAGAGTTTACTCACGTTCTGTTCACAATATGATCCCAGAAGGTAGGCAGGCTTAAAAAGGTTACATACACTTAGAAATCTATCTTGTAGCAAGATAGCCCTTATCTCCTCTCTTGGCTGGGAGCCAAGAGAGCATCCTTAGATGTTTCCTCATGGAAGGAAGATGGCAGAGAGAGGCAAGAGGCAAGAGAGAGAATGGCTGCCTGCCCTGTGCTTTTATCATTTACCTGCACAGGTGAGGCCACACCCACCTCTGGTCACATGCGGAGGAAGTCCGTCCCCAGGAAGTTTACCTGCTTGCTGGACAGACATCCCTCCCCATGTTCTAACATGTACACTCTAGGAATGTTGTCATTGACTGCTCCTGTGTTTACATCCCACAGCGCCTGTCTCATTTCCGTGGGTAATTCCTTGATAAAAGAAGAACATTCTGCACACTTCTTACTGACACTGAACCTGTGGCAGCCACCTTTTCCAGCGCAGTGCAGTGGCGCTCAGAGGGTCCTGCTAGGCGGGCGTCTTAGTGGTTTGAAAACATGGAACTGGGAAGAACCATCAACTTCACTGGCTGATCTGGGACCATTCCTGCTCTTTCAGCCAACCCGAACTTACAGAGTCGTTGAGACTCCCTGCTTAAGGGAAGGGCGAAGGACACACACACACCCCACACACACACCCCACACCCCAATCTCTCTCTATCGCTCCCGACCCTCCTGGGAAAATGCTACAAAGCGTTTCCAATATAGAAATGTTTTTGGTAAATAAACGGGCAGCAGCCATCTTTCCTAGCACAATGTTGTCACCCTCAGAATGTCCTCCTGAGTTTATTTCATTTTCCTCCCTGGAGCTCAAGGTGCTGTATATAGATGCCCTCCTATTTTATCCATGCAACAACCTTGCAAGGTAGGTTAGGCTGATACGCAGTGACTGGCCCTGGTTCACCCAGCGGGCTTCACGGCTTGGGGGGGGGTGTGGATCTGAACCCAGTTCCTAGTCCAAGCACGCTAATCGCTACCCCACACTGTCTCAGGGGGACTGACTCCTAGGTTAAAAAAAGTATCATATTGCAGCCTTAGTGGTTTGATAAAGGGGAACGGGATAGAATTATGAACCTCATAGCCTGGTCTTCACCCATTCCTGCTCTTTCAGCCAACCCTACCTTGCAGGTCTCCACAATAAAATATTTGAGGGGGCTGCCCCCCAAGTTTGATGGGCATTGTCATTCAAATGGGGTGCGTGTACTGTGTCATGTGATCGATTATGCGGCGCGGGGCTTACCTGGGTCCCCCAATATTTTATTCCGTTTGACATCCCTGGTGCTCCCCCACTAGTCTGAATAGAGCACTGCAATCAGAGGTGCCAACTTGAATAAAATAATGGGGGACCCAGGTAAGCCCCGCCCCGCATAATCGATGACATGACATGGTGCACACACACTATTTGAATAGCAATGCCTATCAATTTTAGTGGGACTGGCCCCCTCAAATATTTCTTTCTGGGCAGCCAAAACCTCTTGACCCCTAGGAGTTGGCTCCCATGACAGAAATAATTGACCCAAACTGGACAGGTATATAGAAGACGCCTGTAGAAGAAGTTGCAGTCATGGACCTTCCTGCCTTCACAACAACCCTGCCAAGTAGTCCAGTGCCATTTTGCAGACTGTAATGGGGAAGAGAGGCATGGCCCGGGTCAGATAGAGAAACCTTGGGGATGCGGTTTCAACTACGACCCTAAGCCTGATTAGTCAGCAGTTAATTCCCGGAAGTTCAACAGGCTTTGCTTCTCTGTTTAGGTAGCTTGAGAAGCTCACCTGTGGAGACTAGGGTGCTAGGCGCGCTTCCGTGGGACACACCTTCCATAAACCCCTTTGGGCTGCCAAAAGGACACACCTGGGTGCAGAGACTGCAGGGAGGAGGCAAGGCCCTTTTTCATGAATTGTATGCGCAACATCCCCTTAAAGCGCCCCCCGCCCCAGTCCTGGCACTCGGAGCTCTCGCAGGGGTCACCTGCCACTTTATCGGCGTCCCCTTCCTGTCTGCTGCGGGAGGGAGCCTCTCCCGAACACACCGGGATGCAATTTGGGTTAACCCGGTTCAGCTGGACCTAATTGGGGCCAATCCGGTTCAGCCCTTTATAGTCTCCAGGGAGGAAAGCTGCAGACTCAACCGGTCCTCGGTTTGCGAAGAGGCTGCTGCTGGGGCGTCTAGGTTACTGAGTACGGTACATCGCGAGGATCCGCAGTAAGTGCTGGTTTTTTCCCCCCGTGCTCTGCAGTGGAAATGCTATAGTTGCCGTTAACATTCTGTTTGCTGAATTGTTCTGCTTTTTGTTTCTTCTAATTCCTCTAATCTCCAGCCCAGTCAAACTGTGATGTGATAAGGAATGTCAGTCTTTTTTGGGAAAAACGCATGGAAATGAATGGGGATGGATGGTTTAGCTTTACTAGTTGCAAAGGGTCTACTATTGGAATGCAACCTGCGTGTTTTCCCCAAGAACACTGTGGCTTTTGACCAAAAGTTGGAGTCGACAGGAGTTAGCTGTTTGTTGGGTTTGTATGAAAAGAGAGTGATTGACTTCTCCTGCTCTAGTGTTATGTCTTGAGCTTGGATCCCAGAACACTAGGCAGGTAGGATTCTAGAATGCAGTAACTTGATTGGCTCCTAGGAGCCGTCCAATCCGGCTCCAGGAGGGAAGTTTGAATCAGCCTATCAGGCGTGACTGATGGTGTCAATGAAATATATATTGCCTGGTGTTTGGGAGGGGCACGACGGACTCCTACTGGATGATTGACTGTTTTTTACTACGAGCTGAAATAAACACAAGGAAACCGATGGCTCTACACTGAGTTTATTTCATCTAGTGTACAGCCCGTCACTCTTTCAATTCCCACTTTTACCCATGGGCTCAGTGGCGGTGCCAAGGGGATGAGAGGAGTGGGGAGGGGAGAAATGGGGAGCTGTTTGAGACTGTGAGGAATCCGTTGGGGGTATTCTGATTCATTAAGACGGTTGTAAGTGTGTGAGAAGGGCGTGGGGGTGTTTTAGGGGAAGTGGGGATGTGTGTATCTTGGTCTGTGAACTAGGGCAGTTGAGTGAGTGTGAGAGCAGGAGGGGAGGATGAGGGTCTGGTTTCCAGGTTTCATATTTGGGGGCAAAATGTAGACCCTATATTGGTATAATGAGCCCTGGACTGAGGATCTGTTGGTGGAGGAAGGGGTCCCAGGAATGAAAGAGGGCTGAGGGAGTTGACGAAAGTGCCAGAACACCTTGAGGCAATACAGAAACATGTGGTTTGTTCTCCCAGTCAGCAGCAACTTAGTACATGTTTTTGTAAGTTTGAGCTAGTCTAGTACAACATAGAAGGTTCACAGAGAAATAGGCATATTGAGAATCTCACAGCATTTTCTAGCTTCTATGAAACCATGAACAAATCTTTACTTCCCATTTTCTTTGGCATCTATAATCAATACATAGTATTATTTGGACATTTTGCATACTGCTTAATTAGTCATCTCTAGGGCATCTGCATTTCAATGTTGAGGTGACTGGAAGCCATATCTCATTCCCCCCCCCCCCAATGATTTGTTTTCCTCTTGTGCTTCTCTCTTAGGTGAACATGGAACCTCATATTCTCCTGGAATGTGCATTTAAAGGAGCACCAATTGATTTCTGCAACAAATTCTTCTCTTCAGATGCTTCATTCCTGCTCTGCAAACTACTCTTTCAATTGAAGCCCAGAAGGCTGGAGACTGAGGTCTTGTGCATCTCCCAAGGCAGTGAGAGAATGAATTGCACCTCCATTCACCAGAACTGCACCCTCTGGAATCTCCACCAGCTCACTAGCCTCCCTTGAAAGAGGTTCTCCAGGACCACCTGTGATTATAGGAGGCACTCTGCTTCTGAAAAGCCCTAATGGGTCTGGCTGGGACAGCGATCTCATCTCTCCCTTGGACAGCCAGAATCTCTTTGAATATTTCCTCCAGGACATCCAGCTGAAGTGGGACGTAGACACTGGACTTCCGATTCCTGTCACTCTGGTCCAATGGGCTATAGTGGCTCTCGGTTGCCCAGAGTTGCCAGGGGCAAGCTGGGTTAGCAAGGTTGCCTTACTCTCTCTCTGCCTTGAGGCCCAGCAGAACTGGAGGGGACTGTGTGAGGTGGATGGAGGTGGTGCTGGACTCTCCTCTAAGCAGAGGTGGACATCCTCTTCCAGCATGGGAAAGAGACACAGCCATTCCTAACTTCAGTGGTGTCAAAGGAATGGCAGACAGGAGTAATGTATTAACTAGAAATTTTGGGGTCTGGCTGGTGAGGCTGGCTGACAGTGTGCTTTGGTGGTGCTGTTACCTGAGGACGTCCTTGAAGGTCATCTCTAAAACATCCAACTGGAAGGGGCTGAAGGCTGTCCTCTTCCTTAGGTCAGATGACCCTGATCCACAGCAGTGCAGAATCCCTTGTTGTGGGATCCCTTGAGCTGCAGAAGAGAAGTGTTGGCTTTCCTCCCTCCCTTGACCAGCCCCCTGTCTTGAGGACTAGATACTTGGCAGAGCTAGAGGAACCCTGTGAAGTGGAGGGAAGAGAAACAATGTAGAGGTGGAGAGTCTCTTCTGGAACTGGGAAGATGTGTGAATCCATTTCTTGCTCCTGTTGCCTAGTGAAGTTCAATAGACCCCTGGAGCCTAGTAGGAAAAAAATAATGTATCTGTTGGTAGTACCAGTTGAACTGGATAACTAGGTGGGCAACTGAATATTTACCAGGTGTGCTGGTAGCTGGCTAAAATAGAGGAAGCAGAGCAGTGGGTGTAAATAAGGATCTGGAGGTGGACACCTCTTCCAGAGAACCATTCTCATTATTCGCCCTTTGAGCCTTTGCCCAGCAGGTCCAGAACCAGAGTGTTGGGGATGTAAGGAGGAGTGTGAGCACAGGAGTGCTCTTATGAAACCAGGTTGGCGGTCTTGAGCCCCCAATCCCCTCCTGTTCTTGGGCTCTGGCTCCCACCAGAAGCAGCCAGTGTGACCAATGTTCACAGGCGGTGGGCGATCCAGCCCAATCAGTCCCAAGTTACACTCCTGAGTGTGACGCAGTTAAAATCCCTGGGCCTTTTGGCCTTTTCCCTTCGTTCCCTCCCAAAGTGCCCCGTTCCCCATGCAAAACAAAAACCAAACCTGCCCTGAAATTCACCTGTGGAAAAGCACCCCCCCCAACCAAAAGCAAACGCAAGCAAGGAAAAAACCTCAGAGGAATTCCCCCTTCTCGTTCTGGAGCAGCATGCACAGAAATGCTGCCCTGCACACTTTCCTCTGCCTCCTCCGTGCATATCTGCTTCTCCCAGGGTGGTTTTTCCCAATTGCATGGACCAGTTCTGACATTGCTACCGCCCCTCAACAAAAATGTTAGTCCTCCAGAAGGCTAAAAATAATGAAATTTATTTTGTTCTGATATTTGAGGGGCTGACAGGCTCCTTGCTATGGACTGTTGAGTTGGTGGCAGGCTGGAGCTTGGAGGCTGCATATGTCTTGGCAGGTGAAGTGATAGGCCACAGCTTGGAGGAAGGGGAGGCAATGGTAGGCCGACATTTTGAACCTGAATGGCAGGTGTAAAGGCGGCTCTGGAAGACACATATTCTGGAGGGCAGTTCTCATGATTCTGGTTGCAGAACCAGAGCTGTTAGGAATGAGAGGAGGAGCATGAGCACAGCTGTTCTCAAGAAAGCAGAGATAGCGGACTTGAGTCTCCCACCGCCCCATGTTAATGGACTCCGGATTCCCATAAGGACTGGCCAGATGTGTGATGGCATAGTTTACTTACTTTCAGTTGATATTGTTCAAATGTCAGGCTTTATCTTGTAGTTGCAGTTACATTTGCAGAGAAAAGAAGCTTCAAACTTTCTACCTTGTGGCTTCAGTCCTCTGTAAAGGATGAGCCATGTGCTGCTGGCTAAGAGCATGGTCACCAAAAGGCAACACGTGATGGATCAGGAAACAGGAAATGTTGGACTTGAGTGCTCTGTGTATATATATCCCACAAGAAGCGCAACGTTGGCATGCTCTGCTTTCGCTGCTCTCCTTGCCCTCGAGGGAAGTAGGAAGGTGAGGCGGGGAGAGGAGCAGCCCCCCTGGAAGCTCTCCAGCCCTGCTTGCCTTGCTCAAGGAAGTTTCCCTTGCCCATCAAGCACAGGGGACGGGTGTCCCAAGAAAGGCTCCTAGGTTCCAGGGGCTGCAAGAGGCAGACCTGGAAGGGAGCTCCCAGGCGATTCTCCTCCTGTGCCCTCGATCCCTACCCGACGTCCTCCCCTCTCGCCTTTCTTCCTGGCAGAATTGGGACCATCTCACCCCCCGCAACTCACCTGGATGCGATCCTCAGGGATCTCAGTGAGGCAGGCCAGCAACATCCTCTTATAGTGACCGGGCTTCGGTCGCACCTTGAACGTCGTTTCCAGTACGTCCAGCTGGAAGTCTGAGAACTCAAACCTCGGCCTCCGGTCCGATGAGCGAAGACGGTTGCGCGTTGTCCTGATCTCTGCAGACGAGAAAAGCGGGTTGTTAAGCAGGCTGCGCTTTCCCTAAGTTGCCCCCTGCCCAGTCTGGAGCTGCTCTTGGCCTCAAAGGTGAGAGGAGGGAGGGGGAAGAGGAGCAGGTGTCTCCTGGGAAGAGAGGTGGAGGTCATTCTCAAAGGTGTGGAAATCCATCCCCTGCTTCTCTGGTCAGGAGGAGTGGTGGGCATGAAATGTGGGTGCAGAAGGTACAGGGGCCCTTTTAAAGGCATGGAAAGGATCTTCCAGCTCATTCATTGGGGTGTGTCCCCCCTCCGAAAAAAGCAGCAGAGCCAGTCAAGAAGCCTTCATCACACACACACACACACACACAGCCTGGCCACCTGAAGGTGAGGCTTCTCTGCTCAATGATTTTTGTTGTTTTTTCCTCCTCTCACCTTTCAGCGCACTTTGTGTGTATTTTGGTTTTAATTGTGATGCTTCTATGTATCTGTCTCTATGCCGCCTTGAGATCTATTGGATGTTAGCAGGCATTGAAATGAAATCAGATAGAGGTAAATGAATAAAACATTGCTAACTTCAGTTTTCAAAAATGGGTGTCTTGTAGTAAAAGGGAAAGCACAAAACTTGAAGCTACTAATTTTATTTTAAATTGCAATAATAAAAATTGCAACAATCTTGTGATTTCCATTTGTATTTGAGAAAGATAATGTTTTAGCAGACAAATCATTTTACATAATCTTGTGGATTGTGATGTTAACATTTAAGTCTCTTAAATTTCAATTCCAGGCACATCACTTTGCAGATTTTGACACCAATTTCTTCAAGTCAAGTGCTGATGTTTAGGCTTGTTCTTTTGATATACAGTAGTTGCCAAGCTAACCAGTCTCTATGGAAACATTTGTTGTTAATAATTTTTATTAAAGATTTTCTTGGTTTACAAATGTACGTGCATTGTCCCTTTTTCTCCAGTTGTATTTTCTACAGAATCATTACCTGCTCTCTTAAACAATCCAGTAGTAAAATCGGCAGCAACTAAGCCCTTGGAAACCTTTGGAAACCACTTCCTAACAACAAAGGAACATGGCAAAGGGATGGTATCAGCAATATAGAAAACACTGCTCCAAAATCCCACAAATCCCCTCAATGTAATAATAAAAAGGGAGGATGACATAGGCTATGAGATTAACCCCACCCACTGGACCAGAATGTGGGCTAAACCTCCCTCTAAATCTGTATTGGCAAAAAGGAAAGAAACTCTCAGATGGTACCTAACACCATGGAAATTAGCGCTAATACACCCAGGAACCTCACAAAAATGCTGCAGAGGATGCACCTCCACAGGCACATACCTCCACATGTGGTGGGAATGTCCCAAAATCCATCTCTTCTGGACACCAATCATACAAGAACTATGCAAAATAACTAAGCAATTAGACGTCGCCCTGGAACTGGCCCCACTAAACATATTCCAAGCTCATGCCCACTCATATCATAAAGAGCCCATAACCCACCAACTATCAGAAGCGTCCTAGACAAACACAGGAGAGGCCTGTCAGGAGTAAGCTTTGACCAATGGTATCAAATAGTATGGGAAACAGCATTATTAGTAAAACTAACCAATAAACTGAAACTGACAGGGGGACAAATAGAAGAAGATGCCTTCACCCCTGTATGGTTCCCCTTTATCACATACAGTCATACCTCTTGTTACATTTGCTTCAGGTTGCGTCCTGCAGCAACCTGGAACGGATCCCATTTGCAACCAGAGGTACCACTGTACACAGCCAAACAAGACAAGAATCCGTCAACAGCTTACAAATCAATCTGTAACCTGATCCAAACACACACACACACACACACAAAACCAAAGCTCGCTACAGCCAACTCAAATCCCACACATACACTAAGAAGAAGCATTGGCACCCCACCCCACTCACCACTCCCCCTCTTTCCCCCACTTTTCTTCCTAACCTAACACTATATGCAACACTAATGTCTCACAACAAATGAAACTGATCTGTAGAACACTCAACTTGAAAGAAGAGACAATGCACGTATTTTTGTAAACGAAGAAATCGTTAATAAAAATATATTTTTTAAAAAGAATAATTACATTTGTTGTGAGCCTATGTAAGATTCTTGTATTCATCTATAGGGTGTCTGGATCTGACCTGCACATGTTACCTTCACAGCAGGCCTGTAGTGTAGGATTGGCTCAAAGAGCATCCTGAGTGAGGCTTGAAAGCTCATTAGCCTGGATTCTTGCAGCAGGCAAAGCAAAAAGAAAAAGAAAAAAAGACAGTCACTATAAATAAAGTCAATGTCTGAAAGTAAATATTGTATGTTTTCTAAGCTGGTTTTAGTCCTGTTCTTAGGGAACTGTGGAGAATGAGTGATTTATTATTTTCAGGCACATGTGCATTATTGGTCAAGCCACTCCTCCAGAAAATTCCTGTTCATTTAAAAAAAGAGGGAGCTTATTATGGACCAACAGGCGTGGAAGACGTTGAACTATGTTGATAAAACGCTGTAAAATAAGTACTTGGCAGTGTCATCTGAAAGTACTGCCTACAACTGACCCAGCTGTAGAAGACTGTCAAAGATGGGCCACCAAATTGCTCATCCTCCGCGTTTGAATTCCTTTTGGCATATTTTGTGGAGGGGCTGAGGGAGTCCAGGGGCAGTTAAACCATTGGCTGATGTTCACTTGCAACCCTGTTCCTCCAATCTGAAGCTGCAGGTGGTTCAAGTCCTTTTCCACAGGATTTTTGCAGTCTTCCAGGGAGGCAGAATGGCTCTCACTTTCTGGGAGGACACAATTTGGTTTGTACTAACACTCACCTGCACCATGACATCCCATGTAGGTCTGTTCTGTTTATTTGTGTGTGTGTGTTTATCTCCTTGAGTTCTATTTTTGTTGTTTGGGTTATTTGGAGATTTATTTATTTTTAACTTTTAAAAAGCACCTGCACTATCCAGCCTTCTCTTCAGATGTCGAGATGTGTGTTCAGAGGCAAATATTGAATTCTGAAAGCATCAACTGAGAAACCTCCTTGCATCCGTACATGGAGGGCTTCTTTAAGTACCTCTATTTTAGCTGTCTAATCCTCCTCTCAACAAGGGTGCTAACTTGAATAAAATATTTGGGGGGGGAGGTAAGCCCCACCCTACATAATCAATCACATGATGGGGTGTGCGCACACCCCTTTTGAATGGCAGTGCCCATCAACTTGGGAGGTGGGCGTAGCCTCCTCAAATATTTCATTGGGGGCGTCGAAGACCCCTAGGCTGGCTCCTGGGCACCAGGCCCTGCCTAGCGATTTTGCTGACAAAAGCGCCGTCTGGGTTGCAACCGAGTACAAAGCGAGGTTCATGAAACCGAGCAGAAACTGTTGAATGGGGAGTTGTTTATCCCCACCCCAAAAAAAAAAACAACCCGGGGAATCCGGACTTTGGCCTTTCACTTGATGTGTCCCCGGAGTCCCGATCTGGAAAATGGGGGGGGGGGGTAGGCAGCAGAGAACAACCCCAGGAGCCCGGATCTCTCTTTCTAGGGGGTGGCGGGGCAGTCCGTGGCAGGGATGCAGAGAGGGGGGGCTCTCCAGGTGTGGGTGGACTAGAATCGGGACCAGCCAGCATGACCAGTGGTCAGAGGCAATGGAGTCCCACACATCTTCAGGGCTCCAGCTTCGCCACCTGTTCCCTAGGGATTGAAAGGAGGGGGTGTGATTTAAAAAAAAACAACCAGTCCATTTAACGATTTGATTGTCAACTCTGAATTCTGCAACTGAAATGTTTCCACGATTTCAAGATGGACTCTGGAAATCTTGCTGGCTGCTCGGTTTGGTTTTATTTATTATGCGGCTTAATTATTTCTCAATATTTTATTAAAAGGTATGCAAAGGGAGACAGATATTTTAAATGGGGGGAAAGGAGGGATTTGTGGCAGAAGCTTTTGTGGTCAGGTGCAAAGGAATTATGGCTTCTTTGGAAGATGCTCTCTGAGGAATTCTTTCCTTCCCGTCCGGCATTTTATTTCAACATTCCTTTAGTTTTTCCATTTGCAATCCTATACTCAGAAGCAAGCTTCAATGTGTCCCTTAGGGAAGTTGGCGCCTGGGTCCTGCCTTTTGGTTTCAGGAATCTTTCCCTGCAGTGTGGCCCAGTCATTTATGGAATATTAAGAGCATAGACAGAAAAAAGGTTTTGTTGTCCTGGGAGTTTGTTGAAACAATGTTATAGTTTTTAGAACTTATCTTTTGTCTGTGTGTTTTCTTCTTCTTTTTTAAATTTATAACACACACACCCCGGTGGCTTCACGGTACAGAGCATCTTATAAATTTATTAAGCAACAATAATTAAAACTAATAACTACCGTCTGGCCGCTCCTCTTTAAACCCGATAGAGCTTGCACCCCAGTTCTCGACCCCGCTTTGCTTGAAAGCCTTTCTCACAACAGAGACGCTGCCTGTACTTTTGTTACCCGATAAAATATTTTAATAAAAAGCATTTAAAAGAAAAAGAGCGACACCCATTTTCTCTCCAATGCCAAAAATTTCCGGAGATGTCAGGTTCACACCGCTGCTCTTCAGCATTTGTTTATTTTTTCTTCCTGGAAGGCGCGGTCAAAGGATCGTGCTATTGTGATCCGGTGGACGCAAGAGAGGACTTGTACGCCAGAGGGGCTTGTTTGCTTCCCTCCATTTACTGAATTCAAGTTTAATAAAGTGTAGTTTGTTTCCTCAGACCATCACATTGTAGCAAGAGTTTTTCTCTAACGTTGCGCACTACACATAAGTGGACCTTCAGGGCATTGTTACAAAATTTCACCTTTACTATGTTCCTATTTTCTTTTTGGAAACGAAAACGAAGACGACATTTGGCATAAAATGCCTTCGAAATTGCATATTGAGGTGTGTGTATTAACCCGGAAAGGGTTAATAAAACACGCCGACTTTTCTTCATAGAGAGATGGTCAGTGAAAGTTTAAGAAAGTGTCGGTAGGTTAGAACAAACCATATGCCAAGTTGTTTGAAGACAGTTCCCTAACAAATAGCACTTTCCTTGCAGTTTTGTTTTTTTAAAACGTGTACGGTAGTTTATGTTAGTTCTCAGTTGTAATACAGCTTTGCCATTTCAGTTTACAGAACATTAATTAAATATATAGTTTCTGTTGTTGGTAATTGAAAATAAAAATAATCGCTCGTTGAAGGAATAGAAATTGTGTCGGCTCCTTAATATTGTGGGAATGTTTTGGAAGATAGGAGAGGATCTAGATTAGGCCAATTCAGGCACTTCACCGCCAATTCCATAGCCTTGCAGATTTGTAAATTGGTTTGTGTTGCAATGAGGAGTTAATCAAGTATAATTAGCAAGTTTTCAGTCAGCTACTGAGGCTTGGCAACGGGCTGCCAATCATTCTGATTCGATTGTCTTCCTCAATGAAGAGATAACATGAGTCAAGCTCCTACGTGCTCCAAATACAGCAGGCTGAAATAACTCCGGATGGACTCGCCCAAGCACAGTTCAAATTCATGGAAGAGAGGCAGCCGCCTAGGGCGACAGACCTCAGGGCCACACACAGACCTTTGAGGCGCACAGTTTTATATAGACTGGCTTTTCTTATATTTTATAAATTTCTGACAATGTTTTACTTTTATATAAAGAGCTGGAAGGTTTCCAAAGTCTATGCTGCCATAAAGATTGCTTCTCACACTTTCAGTTGGAAAGTGGTGAATGCGGTTTCTCAATACTCAAAGCTATAAAAACTTACACACGCTCAACAATGTTGCAAAAAAGGCTGATTTGCCTGGCAACTATATTAATGGAACATGGCTGAACATCAGCACATGAACTTGAAGGAATTGTTGACCACATTTGCAAAGGAAAAGAAAACACTCAAAGAGATTTTTGATGTGCTTGGAATTGAAACTTTTAAAAGACTTAAATTTTAACATCACAGTTCACAAGATTGTTCGAAATTATTTGTGCACTAATACATGCTCTTTTATCTTTGAGAAACATAATCACAGATTGTTGTATTATTTATTATTGGCATTTAAAATACATTTAACAGTTTCAAGCTTTGTGCTTTGCATTTTTTCTACAAGACGACTGTTTTTGAAAATCGAATGGGGCGTCATGGTGGTACAACTAGTTAGTTAGCCTTGCCTAGGGTGTAAAATAGCCTGGCATTGACACTGAGTAAACTCATACCCTTCCTACTAGCTCTGTTTGTAACAAAATACTCCGTGACCCCTTTGATCTGGTGCAGGCTGAACTCTCTCTGTACAGACTCTTCCAGACAAGTGTATTGCACAGAGACTAGCTCATTGAACTCTGAAATCACCTACATTTCTATAGCCAATTAGCCCCCTTTTGAGACTGTTGCTGGAGGCATTTCACACTCATGACAATGCCAAGGGAGAGTGCCGTGTGTCTCAAGTTCCAGGTTAGGCTGCCATCCTGGCAGAGTTAAGACAGAAAGATGATACTCAACCAGGGCTGGGTTAGAAAGATTTTAGTACCTCTCTATAGGCAATTCAAAATAAGCTCAATACTAAACCGTAAAATAAAATAATACATGATTTGTTCCAACACATGTCAGGTTCTGATTTCCACACATTATTTCTTTAGTAGGATACCTCCTGGTTTAGGATACATTATAAAAAGAGAACAGAAAAATAGTGGAAAGAGTGTGTAATGACATCTAACGAATTTCTGATTTCCCCCATTATGACTTCTCTTTCTTTCTTTCTTTCTTTCTTTCTTTCTTTCTTTATCAGATTAGTTCAAAAATAAATTATCGTTTTCTCAGCTGCTCCTGCTTTGCTTGGCACTCTCTTCATGTGCTTAGCCTGCCTACTGGATAATCCAGTACAGGACTCAGAAAAAGCCAGCGCTTCTGCACACTCAGAGCTTCCATGCACATTCTTTCAGCCTCCATGGAAGGGAAGCAATGGGAACAGTCAAAGCTCAAGGGTATATTCCAGCTAGGCCAGGGGTCTGCAACCTTTAAGACAAAAAGAGCCACTTGGACCCATTTCCGAAGAAGAAAAAAAACTGGGAGCCGCAAAACCATTGCGACATTTAAAACAAATATATCTCCAGAGCCGCGATCTGACAGCGGGTGGGAAGGTGACGTCGGGACAGTGCGTGACTAACGCACGCACCGCCCCCATGCGACATCACAGCCAGTACAGCGCCCGTCACAGTGGGGAGTGTCAGGGCGCACAATGCGCCTCCTCCCCTCGCTAGTATCCGCCCCGGAGCCGCGGCAAAGGTGTAAAAGAGCCACATGCGGCTCCGGAGCCGCGGGTTGCAGACCCCTGAGCTAGGCCAAAGTGCCCAAGGTGAGGGCAGAGCTTTGATCTCAGATTATTTCCTTCGTAGCTTCCAAACGTGGAGGAAAAGCTTTTGCTGCAATGTGATGCTTTGCGGCAAACTACTGAACTTGATAGATGCGGGTGGCGCTGTGGGTAAAGCCTAGGGCTTGCCGATCGCATGGTCGGCAGTTCGAATCCCCGCGGCGGGGTGAGCTCCCGTTGTTCGGTCCCAGCTCCTGGCCACCTAGCAGTTCGAAAGCACCCTTAACTGCAAGTAGATAAATAGGTACCGCTTTATAGCGGGAAGGTAAACGGCGTTTCCGTGTGCTGCACTG
This sequence comes from Podarcis gaigeae, assembly GCF_964106915.1. NCBI lineage: Eukaryota > Metazoa > Chordata > Lepidosauria > Squamata > Lacertidae > Podarcis > Podarcis gaigeae. The sequence goes on from NC_139680.1 coordinate 90,895,991, forward strand.
GTGCTGACTCGCCAGAGCAGCTTGGTCACGCTGGCCACGTGACCCGGAAGTGTCTCCGGACAGCGCTGGCTCCCGGCCTCTTAAGTGAGATGGGCGCACAACCCTAGAGTCGGACACGACTGGCCCGTACGGGCAGGGGTACCTTTACCTTTACTGAACTTGAATTCCATCAATGGAGAGAAGCGAGTCTGTAGCTGGAGGGGAGATCTGGTGTGCAAGGTCTCTCACCAGCTCACAAAATGCAGGCTCCAAGCCAGTGGCATAGCCTGCGTTGACAATACCTGGGTCAAGGCAAGGATGGCGCTCCCTAACCTATTTGCAGGGATCATGCGGAAGACAAGAGGATACTTCTTTGAGCCCCTGCACGGTTGTTCCTCATGGAGGTCACCTGCCAGTCATTGTGTTCACCCTCTCAGCTCAGTCAGCTCCCAGTGTGAACTGTGGCTGGCGCTCCTTGGTGGGCTTGGTGATTTCCCAGCAGCACCAGAGCTGCAGCTGCAGCAGCAGGCCTAGGAGGAGGGTGGTGGAGAGCAGCTTGAGTTGCCAAGCGCAGCCCTTTCCCAGCTGCCTCTCCTTGGCTGCGCAGTGCAAGGGTGGGCACCAGCAGGTCCTGGGCAAGCAGACAGCTCTCCTTTCCATGCTCTCATCACAGGGTACATGGCATGCCCAACGACACATGCTGGAAGGGAGACCCTGGAGAAGGACCAGGGAAAAGTCTGGGCGCTAGCTGGTGGGAGTTCCACCTAGTGGTGGGTATCTCTTTGCTGAATGTGTCTCTGAAAAAATTTACACATCACTTGGGAAGGCAGGCAAACTACCGTATTTTTCGCCCTATTGGACGCACCGGCCCATAGGACACACCTAGTTTTTTTGGGCGGAAATAAAGGGGGGAAATTATTCCCCCCCCCAGCCACAGATGTCTGCCCGAAGCGTTTTCGGGTTGCGCTCCATGGCGACCTGGAAGTAATGGAACACGTTACTTCCAGGTTTCATTGATCGCACATGCGCAGATGTTCAAAATGATGTCACACACATGCACAGAAGTGGCAAATCATGACCTGCGCATGCGAAGACACGGGTTGCGTTCTCTTCAGGATGCAAATGGGGCTCCGGAACAGATCCTGTTTGCATCCAGAGGTTCCACTGTATCAGTGTACTGGAAGAAGCAAAGATCACCAGTGTTGAACCAATGATTCTTCAACATCAGCTTCGTTGGACTGGTCATGTTGTGCGGATGCTTGATGATCGTCTTCCAAAGCAACTACTCTATTCCAAACTTTAAAATGGAAAGCGTAATGCTGGTTGCTAACAAAAGAGGTTTAAAGACTGTCTGAAAGCAAATCTAAAAAAATGTAGCATAAACACTGAAAACTGGGAAACACTGGCCTGTGAGCACTTTACCAAAGAACAGCCTTTACCAAAGGCTTTGAAGACACTCAAATTCAGAACACAAGGGAGAAATGTGCTAAGAGGAAGGCATGCTTGGAAACCAATGTCCCCACTGTGGAAGGACGTATGGAGAAGAAGAAGAAGCTGGCTGTGAGGAGAAGGAGGCACTGCTGCGGCTCTGAAGGTCTAGCCCAGGTGCGGCCTGCCTTTCTGCAGTAGCCCTGCACCTAGGTGAGGCAGCCTGTCATAGGGATGCTCGGTTGTGCCCCTCAGAATTCTGCGCCCGTGGCCACTGTCCCCATTGCCCCCCATGCTATGCCATTGCTCCAAACCTAAGGCACAGGCTGTTGAGAGGCTGTTAAGAGACTCCAGCTTTGGAGTAAACAAGCCTTAGACAGGGCTGCAGAACACATCAACTGCAGGCAATGTACTGTATTTTTTGCTCTATAAGACTCACTTTTCCCCTCCTAAATAGTAAGGGGAAATGTGTGTGCATCTTATGGAGCGAATGCAGGCTCTGCAGCTATCCCAGAAGCCAGAACAGCAATAGGGATTGCTGCTTTCACTGCGCAGCGAACCCTCTTGCTGTTCTGGCTTCTGAGATTCAGAATATTTTTTTTTCTTGTTTTCCTCCTCCAAAAATGAGGTGCATCTTGTGGTCTGGTGCGTCTTATAGAGCGGAAAATATGGTAATTTACTTGCACTTAACTATGCTTTGGATTTCAGCCTGAGAATTCCTGCTTCGAGAGAACACCAAAGAGCATTATTGTTCTGTTCATTGCGGTCCTACTTTTAATAAATACACCTTTAATTGAGTTGAATCAATCTTTACATTATCTTTTGCGGAAAGAAGCTGAAATTGCATAATTTGGGACAAAATATCAGGTGCAGAGTCAACTTTTGTGTTCCGCTCCTACCTTGGAGATTCATGTTTTCCCAAAACAAAATTGCTGCTTGGGGAAACTTAGGTTTTATTCTGAACAGACCCACTGAAATTAATGGACGTAAGCTAGTGATGCACATTCATATCAATGGAATTACTACTACTGGATAATATGATGGTTCCTCTGGGAAGATTATTTATCAAACTGCTTTTGGAAAGAGCACTTGATAGGAATATAGGGAGACAGTATTACATCACAATCCAGGACATGTCTACTCAAAAGTAAGCCCCACTGAGTTCATTGAAACTTCCTCCCATGTAAGCCTGTCTGCCAATGAGTTGGTTCTGCCTTGTGGTTGGTCCCAAAGAATGGGTCCCTTTGGATGATGATGGAGGAAGCTTTCTGGGGAAGCATCTTGAGCCCTTTCTCAATGCAAGAAGCTTTCATTGGATTAGGATAAACAATCGGGGGGGGGGATGGCTCAAGGGCAGGGGTGCAAATGGGACAGTCCACACTTTTTTAGCATTCCATAAAAAATTATTTCACACAAAGTGAGTTCTATAATTGGTGTGCACCCACCTAGTGATCTAGTTTAAAAAGCGGTGCCTGACCAAAGCCCTGCTCAGCTGATCTCAATTCCTCTTTCTCACTTCTTTGTCATTTTTACCTAGAGAGATAAGACATCTTTGTTTCTCAGCAAGTGAGACATGCAAAGAGCAAGCCCGGCTCTTTCCATCTCCATTTTTGTTAGATCAAACATGTATCTATTTCCTTTCATCAACTTGGCTTTCTTCTTTTCCTGAACTCCCATGTGATTGCATCTAAGGATAAAGTGTGATCCTCTAAGCAGGTATTTACTGTGAAATTCAATGTCTGATGATGCATTTAAACTTCAAATGCCACCACAGGAATTTGAGGGAGCAAAATGGTTGGATGGGAGGTGGTCCTGCTCTTGATGGGATTATACTCTCTCTCAAGGAGCAAATATGTAGCTTAAGGGTATTTCTGGATCCTTTGTTGTTGCCTGAAGCTCAGGTGGCCTCAGTGGCACCAAGTGTCTTCTATCAGCTTTGACTAGTGGCCCAGCTGCATCCATATTTGGACAGAGATAGCTTGCCTTCTGTCTTCTGTGCTATGATAACCTCTAGGTAAGTTTATTTCAATATGTTCCACATAGGGCTGCCTCTGAAGATGGTGTGGAAACTTCAGCTAGTGCAGAAGTCAGCAGCCAGGTTGCTCACAGAGACAAGACAATTTGAGCATATTACACCGATCCTGGCCCAACTGCACTGGCTGCCAGTTAGTTTACAGGTCCCATTCAAAGTGCTGATTTTGACCCATAAAGCTTTAAATGGCTCAGGATCACAATATCTCAAGGATGCCCCTCTCTTCAACCCGGACCCTAGAATCACCCTCTGAGGCTTTTCTTCATGAGCCTCCTATGCAGGCGATCTGGAAGGTTGGAGCAACACGAGAATAGGCCTTTTCTACAGTGGCCCCCCATTTGTGGAATACTCTCCCCAGGGAGGTCCACTTGGTGCCTTCCTTATACACCTTTAGGCAAAAACATTTCTCTTCAACCTGGCCTTTGGTTGGTTAACATATTCTGCCCCTTTTACCTGTGTTTGTGAGAAGGGGGTTATAGCGGTTTTTTCATTCTTGATTTTTATTATGTATTTTACATTTTTGTATTGTCTTTTTATGTTGTGAACCGCCCTACAAATGAAGGGCAATGTACATTTTTACTCATGTCCACTTTATATCACTCCAACTGCAATCCTGTACTCACTTTCCTGGCTGTAAGCCAATTGACTTCAATGGGACTGACTTCTGAATAGGCACATATACATTTTATTGCACATTGGAAGCATTTTTAAAAGACACTACAAAGCAGTTAAATATTTAGATTTTGGAATTTCAATTTGCTCTTGAAATTTGAATGTTGCCATTCAAATGTTGGAGTACATAGTATTCCAAATGCAGGGGCACCATAGATTTGTATAACGGCATCATGATACTGGCAGTTTTATTTTCCATTCCATTCCCAATGATCCCTAGCATGGAATCTGTCTTTTCAATAGCCCCAGCATATTGGGTTGACATCTTCACTGAGCTATTAACTATCACTCCAAGATCTTGTTTCTGGTCTGTCACCTGGAGTCTGTATTCAGTAGCAACAGCTGGAGAGGCATCTGCAGTGCCTCCCATTATCCACATCGGGACCAGGGTGGCAGAGAAGTGTACCTATATTGTTTTTATTATCACCATTTCACAACTATGTTAAAGTCAAAGGACTTTTGTTGTTTCTTTTAATTGCTGCTCATCAAACTGTGGTTCAACAGCTGAAAACTTTAGATAATTTGCATTTACAAGGGCAAACATCCCCCCAAAAAAGTCTTTCTTTTTTTTTTACAGCATGCTTGCTCTTTGTATGCCTCACTTGCTGAGAAATTTTTTTTACAGCATTTTCTTTTAAATTTTTTTGCCATACGTCCAGGTTATCCTGGACATTTCGCCAATTTGGTAAAAATCCACCGGGACGCCATTTTGACAGTCCGATTCGCGGACGCATCTGGGAAATCTCGAATGTATGGCAGCCCTATGTAGGGACAAATCTAATGTACTGCAATATTGCAAAGAGAAACCACAGTCATTCAGCGCCATCTGCCGGAGTTTTATTTTTTACACTTCTACCTCTGATGTACAATGTACAATCAGCAGCTGCCAAAGCCATTTGGGCCATATTACTGTACATTTCTTTATGAAAGAAGTTAGGTACAGTGGCGTAGCGTGGGGGGTGCAAGGGGGGGCCGGCCGCACCGGGCGCAACATCTGGGGGTTAGGGTTAGGGGGCGCAAATCCACGGGTTAGGTGGCGCAAATTACTTGCCTTGCCCCGGGTGCTGACAACTCACGCTAAGCCACTGGTTAGGTATGTGTAGTATATACTTGTATGAATCTTTTGTGACATGTGCCTGATCCCATGCTGGGGATGTTCTTATGTTCCTTAATTCCTCTTTCGTTTGCATTTTGTTTTCTCTTTAAAAAACAAAACAAACCCATGCAACTCCCATAATCCTTGACCATTGTCCAGGCTTGCAGGGGCTGATAGGGGCTGCAGTTCAGTAACACCAGGAATCCCCAATGTTCTCCACACCTGGTCTAAAGCGTTCTGCTGTTTTAAATAAACAGTGTGCCAGGGGAACCGTTGCCCTTCAAGATTCCAGTTACACCTGTTTGGAGTACTAAGCAAGAGAACTCTTGCTAGAGGCTGGAGATGTCCCAAAATATTTGGCCCCCTGCCCAACGCACTTGTTCCTTTTAATGCTGAACTCTGTAGTCAGCACCTATCAGCTAAGCAGTCAAACAACGCTGCCTACAGGTGGTTTCTGCACAATTTGGGGACTCTACAGGTAGGCAGGAAAACAATTCATTTGTAAATTAAGGAAAGAAAAAAACCAGAGGAGCATGATGTGAGCTGAGCATACTGCAGGAAGGTCACCCTTAAGAGATGACCTTAAGGTCACCATTAAGAGATGGGATGGGAGGAGGAAAAGTTGGGATTTGCTCCTGTCCTGTAGTCATAAACCCTGAACTGGTTGGAATTATTTTCCAAAGCCTTGCTCCCTAACCTCCCCTGTGCCCCTTGCCTTATTTTTTGGACCTGTCCTTTCTCCCTTAGTATCAGCAGCAACAAGCAAGAACAGTGGGCAGACAGTGGATAAGAATTGTCACATTGGGGGGGGGGGTGTTGCCTGTTAGGATATTGATGTTCCGTTCCACCTAAACAGATGTGTGGAGCTGTTGTGTGTCACATGTCTGTTTACATTCCAGCACAGCTTGCTGGGAACTTCCGTTGTGTTTATAGCTTTTGCCTTATGCTTTTTGTTTGGACATGAAGGGGGGTAGACATGTTTTTCCTTTGTCCTGATGCTGAATAAAATGCCTGTAAATACGCTTCTCCAGTATTTTGCAGCAGAAAACAGGAATATTCTTGACTATGTCTTAGGTGGTGCTGGCCTTTTGAAAAAGGGAACAGGGCTCCTGTAGCCTTAAGAGTCCTGTAGAAGAGGGAATTTCAGCAGGTGTAGGGAATCAAGGCTATCCCAATACATTTTGCTGCCTCATGCAAATGATAGAACCTGGTAGACCAGGGTTCAAATCCCCAAACAGCCATAAAGCTCTCCACCCAACCTATTTCACAGGGTTGTTGAGGGGATGAAATAGAGAAGAGTGGGAACATAATATGCCATCTTGAGCTTCTTGGAGGAATGGTGAGATATAAATGAAATCATATATATATATTGGAAAGTTGTTTGTTCGCTGTGCATTTGGACCCCTCTTAAGATATTGTAACCACATTTTGTTTGATGACGGTTCCTGACATCAAGGTGCAGGATTGAGAAATAAGGGCTATTTTAGTTGGAACATATGCAGAAAAGCTCTGTGATTCAGTCTTACTGACAATTGCACCAGGTGCAAAAGCCAATCTACTTCAGTAGTATCTTCTGGCAGTGGCGTAGCGTGGGGGGTGCAGGGGGGGGCCGGCCGCACCGGGCGCAACATCTGGGGGTTAGGGTTAGGGGGCGCAAATCCACGGGTTAGGGGGCGCAAATTACTTGCCTTGCCCCGGGTGCTGACAACCCACGCTACGCCACTGCCTTCTGGACATCATACCAACCATATTTGTCTTTTGTTTGCCATATACCCTAGTCTAAATGGCCACTCTTGGAAGGCTTGCTTCTTTAGCTTCTAAAAGCCAAGGGCCCAGATATGATCAGGAGTATGATCAAATATGCCTTATGTACAACAAATGTGTTGTTTCTATAACATCCTGTGGCCCACCAAATGTTGTTGCACACCAACACCCCTCAGCCCCAGTTAACATGGCCAGTGGTGAGAGATGATGGAAGTTGTAGTCCAACACTCCCTTGGAGGACCACGGGTTCCCAGTTCCTGTTCAGTGGGCTCAACATTTTCTACCAGCATCCATACAAGTTCAGTTCAAATGCTTCCATTATTCTTACACAATATTTATTTCCAGGTTTTGAGATATTACAGAATGGGGTGAGTGGGTTGCACAGTCCATAACCCAGCCAAGCCAGGCACTCGAGGGCATTCTGCCTATCAGAATGACTTTGTAAAAAAATCTAAAGAGAAAAATTGTTCGAAGAATTCACTTGCTGGAGATTAAGTTTGCCACAAGAGGGCAGCCCCTTTCCAAAATCCAATCCGTTATTTTGTGAAGAACTGTACTTTTAAGAATAATAGAAAGCATAACTTTTGCTATCAAAAAAGTGCCATGTGCTCTGCCTGTTTTGATTGGAAGCCTTGTCTATTCATATGAATGTGTATAAAGTTATATCCAATTGTATAAATTGTATGTAATTTTTTATTCAATCAAACAAGTTCAAAGTAATAGTAAAAAGAGTCATAAAAGCAGGAAGAATAAAATTACAAGATAATAAAATATTATTAGTATTTATTTAGTATGTAAATTTTATTTTACCAGTATAACTGCATTATGAGACCTGTAGCTTAAGGAACTCGTTTGCACTTTCTTTTCCCTCCTCCCTCCCATTCCTCTTTCCTCATACGTCATGTATTTTTAGGCTGTGTAAATACTATACCTTTGAAGCACATTTCCCCCCTTCAAAGCATTCTGGCCACTGTAGTTTGTTAAGGGTTGCTGGGAACTCTTTGAACAGTAAATTACAGTGCCTAGAATGTTTTCAGGGAAATAATGTGTTTTGAATGTGCTTTGAAGAAGTTGTGTGTTGCAAATCATAGAATCATAGCATTGGAAGGGAACACGAGGATCATCTAGTCCAACCCCCTGCAATGCAGGAACCTTTTGCCCTATGTGGATCTTGAACCCAATACCCTGAGATTAAGAGTCACATGCTCTACTGATCCAGCTACCAACAAGTGCATACACATGACATTTTATTCTAGAATCAATGTAGAGCAGGTACAGTGGAACCTTGGTTCTCGAAATAAATCCGGTTTAGAAGCCCATTCGACTCCTGAAATGTTTGAAAACCAAGGCACTGTTTCTGATTGGCGCAGGCGCCTGGAAACAATAGCCGACAACCTCATCGGATGTTCAGCTGTCCAAAAACCGGAACACTTACTTCTGGGTTTTCAGCGTTCAGGAGCTGATTTGATCGTCAACTAAACCGTTCGAGAACTACGGTTCCACTGTTTTTTTCTATGTGATCCACAGACAATCTAGATCACTTTCCAAACCCACAAGAGTCTATTTTTTAAAGGGAGGAGGAATTCTTCTTTGAGACTGTGTACACTACGTCTTTAAAGCACATTCAAAGTACATTCTTTTGCTCAAAGAATTCGGTGCACAGAATTATAATTCCCCCTGCAACAGACTATAGATGCTTAAAAAGTATAGAGTGCATACAGCCTCAGACTGTTTTAGGACCAATTTTTGTAAACCACTCTTGAGGTCATTTGGGGATAAATGGTGTGGTACAAATGTGATAAATAAATAAACACATAAAGTGGCTGCAAGCATCCCCAGAAGTGATGGGTGATACGTTTTCTTGTGTCGAGAGCAGGAAGTGGGAAAATGCATTATTATGTGTCATAATAAAAATATCAAAAAAGGAAGGGGCGGGAGAAAGAGAGGGAAGGAGATGTGTGGCAATCTGCCTGTGTAAATACCTGCAGGATTGTTGGGCAAGTCATGGCAGCTTAGAGTTTACTTTGAGGGCAAGTCAGGAAAAAGCCGGTATTCTATGGAGGCAAATAAAAGACTGTATTATTTGATTCTAATTTCTGGGCTTCCAGGCCAACTTTGCACAGGACTGAGCACCACCTGGGAGATTCCTGCAGCTTCAGAAATTCATGCAATGCCTGGAGGTTTCTCTTTCCACCCACCCCCTTCCTTTTGTTCCAGGCAGGAAGTATAACTAGCAGTTTGTCCAGTCGGCACATGACGCCATCTCCCTTCCCAGTTATGTCTTAGACTGCGCTGAAATTAGAACTTAGGTACAAGTCATTTCACTGAGTTTTCAGAGAACACGCTAACAAGCATTCAAATCAGGGTGGGGAAATTGTGCCATCTCCACCCACGTTCTTGAACTACGACTACCATCATCTCTGCTCATTGGCCATGCTGGATGAGGTTGGCAGTTGATGGCTGGGCCATTAGGGTGAACTGGATGCTGCCCCACCAACCTCAGGGTGGCGCTGTGGGTTAAACCACAGTGCCTAGGACTTGCCGATCAGAAGGCTGGCGGTTCGAATTCCTGCAATGGGGTGAGCTCCCATTGCTCGGTCCCTGCTGCTGCCAACCTAGCAGTTCGAAAGCACGTCAAAGTGCAAGTAGATAAATAGGTACTGCTCCAGCGGGAAGGTAAACGGCGTTTCTGTGTGCTGTTCTGGTTTGCCAGAAGTGGCTTAGTCATGCTGGCCACATGACCCGGAAGCTGTATGCTCCCTCGGCCAATAAAGCGAGATGAGCGCTGCAACCCCACAGTCGGCCACGACTGGACCTAATGGTCAGCGGTCTCTTTACCTTTACCTTTACCTATATGTATATAGGTATATGTATATGTATATATATCAATATCACATATAAGTTCCAACAATCATTTTACATAATTTCTTATCTTATACACTATTTTAGACTTCTGTCAACTACCTCTGAAGATTTTCCATTCTTTATCACTTGTTCTGCATTTCTTAATTTCTCTATTACTTTTAATTGTCTTTAACTAATAATTCTTTTCAAAGTCTTCCATGCAATATTTCACAAAGTCCTCCTTACAGAACTTCTTGCAGTCCTACTAGCGTAATCTGTTTATCACAATTGCTTTTCAAATAGCTCAAATATTTACTCCAGTCCTCTAAGAATCTCTGATCCCGCAGGTTTCGAATCTTCCTTTTAATTTATCTAATTCTGCATAGTCCATTAATTTCATTTGCCATTCTTCTTTCATCGGTAATTCTTCTTGCTTCCATTTTTGTGCCAATAATAATCTTGCGGGTAATTCTTGACTATCATTAGTTTGTGTGGTTGATTCAAGTGCCTATCAGTGGTGTGGGGGACCTTTGGCCCTCCAGATGTTGATGAACTACTGTACAACTCATAAGAACATAAGAGCAGCCCGGCTGGATGAGGCCAACAGCCCATCTGGTCCAGCATCCTGTTTCCATGGGGACCAACCAGATACCTGCGGGAAACCCTCAAGCAGGGCCTGAGTGTACCAGCACTCTGCCCACTTGTGATTCACAGCAAATGGCATCCAGGGGCTTATTGCATCCAACAGTAGAGATAAAACATAGTCAGTGTGGCTAGTGGGCCTCCTCTCTGACCACTGGTCATGCTTGCTGGAGCTGATGGGAGTTGTAGTTCAGTAACATTTGGAGGGCCAAAGGTTCCCTGGCATAACAGACTTTTATGCTTGAACAACTGAAGTGGATTAAAGTGTGTCTGTTGCCCTAAGGCTGCATGCCCACTATGCCTTTAAGACACATTCAAAGCACATTCTTTCCCTCAAAGAATTTGGGCACTGTAGTTTAACTCTCATAGAGCTACAGTTCCCAGCAACCTTTAATGAAGTACACTGCCCAGAATTCTTTGAGGGAAAGAATGTGCTTGGAATGTGCTTTAAAGGTATAGCGTGTACACAACCTCATTCTCCCCCTCTTGTGGAACTAATTGGGGATAAAATGAGAATTAGTTGCTTTGCCATTGGTTCTGGCTCCACTACAGTTGGTATCCCTGCCTTCTGCACCAGCTGTTCCCAGTGGGCACCAGCCACAAACTGGACACATGTCCCCCACCTCTACATTAGGAGGACTCCAAGAATAAAGGGAAATAGCTACTGAAGTCATTCCCAAAGTTACATCTAAGGAAGGCTATCTGTTGCAAGAAATGTGGGTAGATAAATCAGGGCCTCTGCTCCTTCATGTTAACTTTTTCTCCCTTCTTTAGAAAGCAGTAGATTGTGGTTTTAGATAGAAATCCAATCACCCAGAAAGTGTTTGAGGCTGCATGCGGATTTGAACCAGAGTCTTAGTCCTGCATGACACACCACACTGTCTCTCTTTTAGGATCGCATTTAGCTCTTCCAACAAAAATACGTGAGGTAGGAATTCCTACCTCATGTGACTTCAGAGGCCTGGGTTTGAGTTCCTTCTTACGTTTTGTCACAATCATATTGTTAGGTACAGCAACAGCCACCTTTAACATAGCTTGACAGCAGGTGATGAATCATCAGTGCTATTTGACAGCAGTTTCTGTCAAGCCGCCTTGGAATGGAGTGTGAGCCACACCCATCTGCAAGGTGATGGAACTGGAACAAGTGTAAATGTTCTGAGCCTAGGGTGTGCAAACAAAGACTTCGGTTCTGACGGACATAGCTGATTGAAACTTTTGGTTTGCAGATATAACTTTAGGACTGGCACTTCCTGCCGGCATACAAGAAATATGTAAAATAACTAAGCAAGTAATAGACATCACCCCAGAATTGGCCCTACTAAACATCTTCCAAGACAACAATGCCCATTTACACCACAAAGAACTTATAACCCACCTGCTCTCAGCAACCACAAACATCATAACCAGACACTGGAGAGACCTGTCAGGAGTAAGCATGGACCAATGGTACCAAATAGTATGGGAAACAGCCCTACTAGAAAAATTAACTAATAAACTGAAACTGACACGGGGACAAACAGAAGAAGACGCCTTCACCCCGGTATGGCTCCCCTTTATCACATACACAGCCCAACAGGACAATGACAATAATCCACCAACAGCATACAAATCAATATGGCTAACCTGATCCAAAACACCCACCCACCTCACTCACACACGAAAACAAAGATCACCACAGCCAATCACAAGCAAACAATCACACCCTAAGCCAACCCCAACCTCTCTCACCACCAAAGGAACACAAGTGAACAACACAAGCAACGCTGACACCAAACTCTACATACATTAAACATAATAGAAACACCGCCACCCGACCCCACCCCCATCCACCCTCCCTCTCCCTCTCCCCACCCCCCTTTCTTTTTTCTTTCTGTTTTCTTCTCCCCCTAATGCCTCAACAAATGAAACGGATTTGTAAAAACGTTACATGGAAGAAGAAGAAGAAAAAAATACGAGGCACTACACTTCTGTAAAACAAGAAAATCCTTAATAAAAATATTAAAAAAAAAAAAAGACTTCGGTTCTGACGGACATAGCTGATTGAAACTTTTGGTTTGCAGATATAACTTTAGGACTGGCACTTCCTGCCGGTGTGCTTGCTTCTATGTCCTTATAAATGCCTGATCGACATGTACCTTTGTACGTAATCCCTACAAAGACACTGCAAGTCACAAGTAAGAACAAAAGACTTGCTCATTAGATCAAAGACTCATCTAGTTCAGTAGTCTGTTGCCCAACCATGGCCTGGAAAAAATAGTGGATAATCAGTACTATTTCCTTCAAAAGACATTTGCCCTGTAAAGTTTTCACCACTTAAGAGTGGGAGGAGAGCATGAAGCACTATTATTCTGTGACATACACAGAACACCTTTAACTCTCACAATTTATGGTCAAATGTTTCATCTGTTTAAGCAAGTGGAGTCAATGGGTGGGTAATTCCTTATATAGCAGCATTGTCAGTGGGGGCACAGCTGTAGCCTGAAAGACTGTAAGATTTGGAGTAAGTGTGTGCATCTCCGGCGCCACGATTTCAGCTGTTCTGCTAGTATATCTTCACTGGCAGAACAGTTCCATTGGTGGAATGTTCCACCGGCATTCTGAACTGTCCTGCCAACAAACCTGACATGGCATCAGTATATCCAGGATACTGGGTCTTCCATCAAATCATATCCTGTGCACTCATACATTACTCTATCATACAATTGCATCCTTAATCTCTCTATTTTTAAAAAATAATAATCTAGCTACCTATGTTTCTTCCTTCAAAGATGGCATGTGGTTCCCAGGCAGTCACCATCCATTCTAACTTCAGCAAAGCCAACAGCATCACAGACTGTACCTTGGGACCATTTTTAATTCAGTGGTAATCAGATCGGTTAATTGGATGGTCTTTACAAAACAGACCTCTTTTCGATTTTGTTTCCTCCCCACCCCCACCCACTCGTTGTGCACAAATCAACTTAAAGGTAAAGGTAAAGGTACCCTGCCCGTACGGGCCAGTCTTGACAGACTCTGGGGTTGTGCGCCCATCTCACTTAAGAGGCCAGGGGCCAGCGCTGTCCGGAGACACTTCCGGGTCACGTGGCCAGCGTGACATTGCTGCTCTGGCGAGCCAGAGCCGCACACGGAAACGCCGTTTACTTCCCGCTGGTAAGCAGTCCCTATTTATCTACTTGCACCCGGAGGTGCTTTCGAACTGCTAGGTTGGCAGGCGCTGGGACCAAGCAGCGGGAGCGCACCCCGCCGCAGGGATTCGAACCGCCGACCTTTCGATCGGCAAGTCCTAGGCGCTGAGGCTTTAACCCACAGCGCCACCCTTGCACAAATCAACTTACTTCAAAATAAAAATAAAATAAAAATTATACTCATCTTTTAATAAATATTCCCCCTTTCAAATTTAGAGTTTGAACAACACCAACCAGGCCCGTCTTATCCATAGAGGCTAGTGGCCAAGTTCTGGAGGGTGCCAGGCGAGAGTCCGGGGAACACTGAACGAGTGCTCTGAGTGAGTGAGTGAGTGAGGGTGCGTGCGCCACTCCCGCCAAGCATTGGCTCAGTTTTTTCCCTTTTAACCTGCAGGCGCCGAATTCTGTGGGGTGCCAGATGGCTAAAAGGGAAAAAACTGAGCCGTCGCTCAGCGGGAGCGGCGTATGCGCCCTCGCTTGCTTGGCACAGGCCCGCTTGTTCGGCGTGCCACCGTGGCATGAAGTGGCCAGCTGAGCCGGAAGGTGCCGCGTCCAGCCTCCGCCTCTTTCCCGCCAGAGGAGCCGTCCTCCAGCCTGCTGCCTGCCTTCTCCAGCCCTTAAAACTGGTCAACAACTATGGGAAGGGGGGGCGCCGGAGGGATCTTTGCACCACGGTGCCGGATATGCTTAAGACAGCCCTGACATCAACAAAAGAAAGCAGGCAGTATCTAAGAACAGTACATGTGGCTTTCTGAAAATGCTGGGCAATTTTAACTCTTTTTGCAAAATATTGTGTACAGCCCAGTCTGTAGTTCTCCTTAGTTCTCTTTAGTTCTCTCCAGCAGGTGGCAGCCATTTTTGTTCCTATTCTGAACTTCTAGCACCACAAGAATCACCAGACTCTTGGCAATACAAAACAACAACAACCCAAAACCTGAGAACATTTTGCTGATGAAAGGGTAGAGGAAAGGGTAAAGCATTAGAAGCATATTTGAAATGCTGCTACTTATTTCTAAAATAAATTGCATGCCTAGCTAAAGACTTAAAAGTGCAGCTTGATAGGATATTTACAGGAAGCTAGTGCACTGGATATAGCATAGCACCACAATGGTCATTAATCTTGGCAACACTGACCCCAAACTGCTCCTCTTGTCTCTGAAAATCAACCATGAAGAAGGTATAATCCAATTCTAATTAAAAGGGGAAGAGCCCAAAGAGCAGCAACTGAAGACAAACAAGGAAAATGTATGGGAAGCCACAGGGTAGGCAGGAGCTTAAAGGGTGAAGCATTAAATATTTGGCATCATGTGTTGGTGGAAGCGCCAGACTTTCAAATGAGTAATTTGGGTAGCATTTCTCCCACTGTGAAGTTTAGGACTTCAGTCTGGCTGACACATTTCAGGATAGCCCAACAATACATCCAGGGAAACAATTCATAAACTGAAAGGCGATAGCTGTAGATTTTCAGTCACAAGAGAGTGAAATAGTGTAAACATATTTTTGTCTGAAACATCTGCACTGCCATTTTTGTCTCACTCATTTCCTCCCTTATTTGCTTTCATGCAGATGGTCCAGGATTAATTGCATGAGATATGAAGGACATATTTCCTGAATCATAAAACTGATACTACACAGAAGACTTAATAAACTGTCCCAGAGGAGCTGAAGATGGCATTACATCACCTCCATAAAGCCTGAAGCTTGTTTTTGTACAAAAGAGAAAAGGGGTGGGAGAGACTATTTCCCCAGGCACTGCAGTATCACCCAGAAACAATAACAGAAGCTGTAGCTTTCTAGAGGATTGCCTACATATCAATGACACACCGGCAAGAATGAAAATTGGAAACATCAAGCCACTGGTTCTATAGCTATGCTGTAACTGGGGAGGGTTTGCATTTAACTACCATCAAGATCTGTTCCCATGGGATGCATGCTACTGATCTCAATTTGGAAAGAACATAAAACAACAACAAAACAAAATCCTGTCAAAATTGAAACTGGCTGTGTGTTTTAAAGACCACTGGTCTTTCCTCACAGTAAGTACTGTAGCTTTTGCTCTGTTTTTGCATGAGATACAGACTCCCTACACCAATAGATCACCATTTGCTGGAAACCACAGGAAGGAGGAGTGCAGATGCTCAGGTCCTCTTTGCAGCTTCTCATAGGCATCTGGTTGGCCTGATCCAGTAGGCTTTTCTTACATTATTATAACACTTCTGTTGCTGGAATATAGGATGGGCGTCAACACCTCATATTCTTAGGCAACTGCTAGAGCCCAGAGCCCACTGCTGTTGCCTGGCCCGGGATTCCCTTCATTTCCCCCCACCCCGACCCAGACCTCCAAGCCGTCAGTACCAGGTAGCTGGCCCTAGCCACATTTTACCAGCATGCCCTCCACCTAGCATGCATCAGTTTTAAATCAGGAATAAGGAACTGGATCCTTATCTCCTCTAGCCTCTGTGAGCTATGTCTGAAGGTCAGATGCACCTAGCCATCCATTTAATTTCTTCCAGGCCAAATTAGGCCCACAAGACCATCATGTGTAGAGTGGATGGGCATGGTTTGGCTTGGCCAAAGGCCTCACAGGCCAAACAGAGAGGCCTGGCAGACCTAACTAAGGCTGCAGACTGGAAGTTTCCCTGCTCTAAAGCATTGTGGAGAATTAAGAGATTACTAGATGCATCTATTTGGTGCTATCAAGAGAGCTGCCACTACAGCCAGTTAAGACCAAGGGCGGTCCACCAACAGAAGAGGGGACCCCCTCTTTACCCAGGGCATCTTCAAACCTGGAGCTGGCCTGAGTGGGACATCTCAACTTCAAAAAGCTTAGAATCATAGAATTGTACAGCTGGAAGGGATGCTGAGGATCATCTAATCCAGCCCTCTGCGATGCAGGAATATGCAGTTGTCTCATATGGGGATTGAACCTGCAACCTTGGCTTTATCAGCACCACGCTCCACCCAACAGCTATCCACTTGGATGATGATATTTGAATGTATTCACAGAAATTGCCAATCTGCTTCTCACTGCTCCACAGCATGTTTTAGCATGGCTTTAGAATCAGAGAACTAGAAGGCACCTTCATGGAGGGGCCACTAGGGGTGTATCAGAAGATGGCTGACAATAACATCTCTCCGACCCACACAAGGTAATTTGGAGGCTGTGATGGGAGTAATAGCCTCCCTACCCCCCCAGGATTGGGGGGGGGGGTTTGCCCTTGCCTGCTGTGCCCTATACCACCCCCGAATTTGAGGGGATGGGGGCACTAGGCAGAATGCCCTTCTGTGGATATCGGCACTCCTGGACGCTGCCTCTGATCCGCGCCTCTAGCTGCAAGAACTTCAAAAGAATGCACATATTTCAAGGAAGGAGGGGGAGTAAAGACTGCTAACAGAAGAGATCTCTGATAAACAAGACGAGTCGGAAGAACAAGAATTAACCAGATGAAGACACACCAAAACTCGGTATGGCAAAAGGACTGGATGGGGGAGGGGAAAAAAAACTTTCCTTTCTTTCCTCTATGTGATTAAACAAGAATCCCCCCCCCCACAAGTCAGAAATGTCGTTTGAAGGACTTAAGCTGTGGATTTATGTCTGTGTGGAGATAAACTTTCTAACCAAAGCATGCTTTAAGAAGAGCATGGAATGTATAAGGCCTTTGGAATGACGCAGTTAAAAATACCGGCGCCATATTGGGAAGTTCTGTCAGAGGACTTAAGTCTGGGAGGAGAAATAGAGAAAAAGAGCTGTTTTTATATTGTGGGTAAAACTTCTCAGAGGCACTTAAGAACGACAGTTCTGTGATTAATGATGGAAAGAGCGATGTTATCTATGAATGCGATGATATATGGAAACCATCTCGATTTGAGGATTGGATGAACGGAAAATTCACACAGGATTATTATTGGTGTTTATCGGCTTAAGGAAATTATCAGAAGAGATCATAAAGAAAAAAGAGAAAATATACGAACAAGATGAGATGCGGAAACAGCAAGATAAGACTGGATAGAATTATGAATTTTGTTTGGACTGATTCGGACATTAACGCAGTAGCAAGATGATCAGAATCCCCCTTCGGATCTTGAAATATGGGTCCCCTCAACAAAATTTAAAATTCGGCTTTGTAATTCGGAATTTATGTGATGTGATGTGATTTGATTTGATTAGTCGGTTAATAAAAATTATTTTTAAAAAATAATAGAAGGCACCTTCATGGTCATCCAGGCCAACCCCCCTCACTCAGTGAAGGATCTGCAGTGCAGGTTGTTAACAACACCCCTGTCACATGGATGATATACGGCCAGTGCCCAAGCATGGAGTGGTAAAAAGGATAAATATTTTAAGTCCCAGACTAGGAGATGTGTAGCCTGGGCTGTAAGCTTTATCTGTACTGGGTGGCGGAGCAGGGAGACAAAGGTTATTTATTTCACTGTATCTGGAAGTAAGGGATGAGGAATGAGAGTGCTCCTTTCCAGATGCTGCTGCAGTACAACTTCTATCATGCATTATTATTGGCCTTGTTTCTGGGATTGATGGGAGCTGACAGATGGAAGGAATGCAACATCTGGAGGGCCACAGGATCTCCCCATCCCTGGGAGCATCCAGCTCTTGCAATATTTTTCTAAAGTAAATCCAGTGTTAAGAAGTTCCCCCTCCTCCCTCCCCACTCAAAGGAAGCTGCCTTACACTGGAGTCAGTCGCCCCTCTAGCTCAGCTTTGCCTCCAGCGGCTCCGCAGGGCATCGGGCGGGAATCTCTCCCAGTTCCAGCCCTACCTGAATATGCGTGCGTGTGCGTGTTGCACCAGAGCATAGCTGTCAACGTTTTCCCTTTTTTAAGGGAAATTCCCTTATTCCGAATAGGGTTCCAAGCAAGAAAAGGGAAAAGTTGACAGCTATGCACCAGAGACATTTTGCATGCAAAACAGGCGCCCTGCCGCCGAGCTCCCTTTCCCGGGGCTTTTGTGGAGCAAACCAACAGGTGCTGCTTCTCCTTTCTGCAGAGCCGGCGAGGGCAGCAGCAACAGCACCTGTTGAATGCCCGCTTCTCACGCGGCTGCCGGACGTCACAGAGACGCCGCCACCGCTGCCGCCTCCCGGAAATGAAGAAGGCAGCCCTGTGCGTGCTTACTCGCAAGCAAGCCTCGCCTCGCTAAGGCCTCTGGCGCAGCAGCCCCTGGCGCCGGTCCCTTGGGGAAGCCGAGGCCTTCTCCCCCGTCTTTTTGCGAGGCCCGCCGGAAGCCTCCGCTCCCGAAGCCGCGACTCCTGCTCCTCCCCTGCCTCCGCCCCGCCAGGCCCTTTCGGGTGCCGGAAGATCCGGGTCGCCGGGCGGCAGCAGGAAGTCGAGACGTGGCCGCCCTGCGGAGCAGCGGGGGGCAAGGCAGGCGATGGCGGCCGCGGCGGCGCTGAGTTCCGAGCGGCTGGAGGTCTCCATTGACGGCCTGACCCTGAGCCCGGATTCGGAGGACGCCCGGCCGGGCCAGGCGGAAGCGAGGCCGCTGCTCGCCCCGGGGGGCCGCGGAGGAGGAGGAGGCCGGCCGGGGGCAGCCGGAGCCCAGCCGGGGCAGCAGCAGCAGCAGCGGGAGGACGAGGCCGGCGGCGGGGACAGCGACGGGGAGGTTGGCGGCGGCGGCGATGGCGACGACGAGGGCGGGGTGCTGAGCCTAGAGCGGCGCTGGGGCTTCGGCCTGGAAGAGCTGTACGGCCTGGCGCTGCGCTTCTTCAAAGGTGACCGCGCAGGAGGCGGGAAGGGAGCTGGAAGTCTGCGACCCCGACCCCCGTTCCCGGCCATCCTTCAAGGAGCGGGGGGGGGGGGGAGGCTTGGGAGATTTCTCTCTCCTCCCTCACCACCCTGGTCCCTGGAGCTTTACAGATTCCATTTCCAAAGTCTTTTATTTTTCTTTCTTTCTTTGCAACCTCGAGCCCTGGTTTGCAGGCTCGCCTCGTTTCTCTGTGCCTTGTGCAAATTTGAGGTGAGGAGAAGGCCTGCTTCAAAGGGTTTCTGTGAAGAAACGACAGCGATTTACTTTGCAGTAAGAGTTGCTTTCTGCAGAATGAGTTGGTGGGATTTTAAAAACACACACATATATATCTATCCAGGGGGCTGTTAATAGGAGGTGAGCTGTGGTTACAAACCGTGTTTCTTCTGTGAAGGAGTAGCCTTTGGAAATTAGGCTCTGGTATGTTGAGTGGTATGTAGAATATGAACTCTGTTTTAGGAGACGTGGTCTAGTCTTACAGAAAGATGGTAGCTTGGGGCCTCATAACATTCATTCATTCATAGAGCTTGATTGCTGTTTGCCTGAAAACGTCATCAGAGGTGAAACTGGTTCTGTGTGGTCCTGGTCAACAACTCAGTCTCCCCAGGATGTTTTATGGCAAAGTATGCCCTTAAGTAAAGTTGAAGGAAACCATGAGAAGTGCAGTGGGTAATATAAATATGAGGATGAGTCAGATAAGCACATGTTTCAATGACAGAAGGGATCGCTTACTTACTGATTTTGTTTGCTCAATTTAGCTTTTATTCGAGGCACTAATGGCAGTGATTTGGACTACTTAATGTTAAAGCACTTAAGATTATTTTGTGAAATGGAAGCATCTTTGTGCTAATCAAGACAAGATAAGGTGCTATGATCTTAATAAAAGCAGTGCTTACTTACATCATGCTTGTTCGGATTCTGCCCTCAATTTAAACTAACTTGCCATGGGGAGTAAGATCATTTTGTCAGTGGCAGCTTAAGTTTTTAAAAAACAAATTTCTTGTACTCATGAGCCTCCTATTTTGCATGAAAAGCAAAAGAGTGTTACTCTGCTGAAGTGTTACTGCTCTCCACTTCTCCCACAGTGTGGGTGAGCTGATCATGAGGAAAATAAAGGCAAGGTGAGTTGCCTTTTTCAGACTGAGTTTGCCCATCTGATGGGTGGATAAAAGAACCTAAAATAAAAAAAAATCTTCTCTAGGCCCAGCTTTGTTTTATTTTAATTTTAATAACTTCTCTTCCCGTCTCCTTTTACATAAAAAATGGACCCAAAGCGGCTCACAGAATCAAAAATGAAGCATCAAAACCACAAGTACAGCATACCTAACAACAAATTACTGTTGTGGACTCATTTCTGCAACTCATATTACATTTGCAAGCACAGCAGCCTTTTCTGCTATATTGCTGTTCCTGGATGTTCTCTTGGAAATAGATATTGTGGCTTTCACATTAATAGTTGTCTTCCCAGGAGATATGATTAATAGAATGCACTTGTAATATCTAAATGAAACCCAAGAAAGACTTTTCTAAAAGAATGGAGAGTCAACATCTTGTTATCAAGTGATCTGCAAAATCTTTTTTTTTTTTTTTAAAGATGCCAGTTTGCAATATCCTTCAGAGAGAACTTCAAAAAGAAAAAAGTACTATTGGTGTAGGGGTGAGTGGAAAGGGGTGTGCATGTTTGTGTATGCATGCATATGAATATATGTGTGCAAGAATGTGGAGTGGCCACACCCACTGGCATGTGGCTTCTAGAAGGTTGGCCAAGGTCCTGGGCCAAAAAATGTTAGGCATCCCAGGTTAAGACAGTCATGAGTACACTCAAGAAATATGAATTGCCCCTTTCATCTTCTTTCTAGATAGTGTTCTTCTGTGAGGCAGCACAATCCTGTGCCTTTTCACTTGAAAAGCAAATTACCAAAGAATGGATATAGGATTGCCACCGTGATCTAGCCCTGGACAGAAAATATGCTATTTCTTTAAAAAGTATGGTTTTAAAATGCATTTATTTAATATGTCAATATTCCACAGATGGTCACATTTGGGATATTGTCTTTTGTATAAATGTTCATGATCTTGCCACAACTGTGACTTGCTGAACTCAAAAAAATAGTTTTGCTTGCCCTAACTATTTGCACAGCAATATTCAGCTGCTTCACTCTCCATGATGAGAGTTTTGGATGCATTAGTATGTATTGTTCAGAAGCAGCATGGCCTGAGCTGTCATTTCAGATCATTTGTCATGAATTAATTAATACTATAATTCAGACGATATAGTAGGGTATTGATATAAGATCCTACCCTACTATCGATATAGTAGGGTGGGATCTTATAAGAAATGCTATTGCATTTAATCAAATAAGCTATTGCATTTGAAACTTCATACTTTATTAAATTAATTTAGTATCCTGTGTTGCTTTTACAGAAATTAATCTGAATACTTTTCTGGTGTGAATAAAGTTATAGTGGTACCTCAAGTTACAAACGCTTCAGGTTACAAACTCTGCTAACCTGGAAGAGTTACCTCGAGTTGAGAACTTTGCCCCCGGATGAGAACGGAAATCATGTGCCAGTGGCGCAGTGGCAGTAAGAGGCCCCATTAGCGAAAGCACACCTCTAGTTAAGAACAGTTTCAGGTTAAGAACAGACCTCCAGAACAAGTTTGTAACTAGAGGTACCATTGTATTTGAAAAGGACACAGTCCTCTGATACCTTCCTTGTTCCTTATCAATGCTTTAACCAACAGTGTATGTGTGGTCATTGGGAGTTTGGAAATGCATTAGTTTAACTTCCTTGAGAACATATTATCAACACAATGCAGTGTATGTATAAAACATTCCTTATCTTCTCTTAGATAGTTTTGTGTACTAAATAGACACTTGTCATTCTATTTTCATACAGAGTCAAAATTGGATTTACAGTTTGTAGCCAGGGTAGATTTCCATGACTCAGCCATAAAGTCCCAAGTTTAGGCACTGTGCCATTTCCACTTAGAGCCGGGGGTAGCCAAATGTGGTGTCCTCCAGTTCTTAAGGATTATGGTTCCCATTCTTTGCGATCTTTGGCCATGCTGGCTGGAGCGTCCAACTTAGAAAATCACTGGTACTAGGGCAAGGAAAGGAGGTAGGTGGGGGGAGGCTGCTGCCATCATTCTCCCAGAATTGTCTTGGGGCGTTTTCTAATTTCGTCTGACCTAGTTCCTAAAAATATTGAACTAGGTATAAAGAGCTCCCAACATTTTGAGAACACTATACTTTGTGGAGACAGCAAAGTAAACCTAGATCTGGACAAGTTGGATAAATCAGCACAAGGCCTTAATACACAAACCAGCTACAGCATAAACAAGCTTGAATAGATGAGGCATGGTCACTGTTCAGTGAACACAATAGAATACAGTAGTACCTCGGGTTACATACGCTTCAGGTTACAGACTCCACTAACCCAGAAATAGTACCTCGGGTTAAGAACTTTGCTTCAGGATGAGAACAGAAATTGTGCTCCGGCGGCGTGGCGGCAGCAGGAGGCCCCATTAGCTAAAGTGGTGCTTCAGGTTAAGAACAGTTTCAGGTTAAGAACGGACCTCCAGAACGAATTAAGTACCTAACCCGAGGTACCACTGTATGTAGAATGGCACTGAGTATTTCTTAGATGGGGCTGATTTTTAACAGCCAAGGTAAAGCTGGTGTTTCTGTAAACGTGTGAGTGAGAGGCCTGACTGATATTTCAGTTTAGTTTTGGCATCCTCAGTTTTTGGGGAAGACCTGAATGGGACTGAAATGAAATGTAGGGCAGAATTTTTTCCACTGGCTGCTTTTCCTCTATAAATATAGATTGCTTCATAATGTTAATAACAGTGAATGGATTCAGTACCAGCGAAATTGGGCAGTTTCAAACTTGTAACCTTTTAAAGCGGATTATGCCAATGAAACATGGGCCATGTACGATGCTTTGGGCATCCTAAAACCAGTATGTTAACATATCTCAGTGCCTTAGTTTATTATTTTTAAATGTAACAGCATTATTTGAGGAATTGTGCCTTAAAATATTTACAAGCGTTCTAATGAAAGCAAATTTCCAAAGAAAGCTTTACATGTACAGTAATTCAGATTTTTTTAAAAGACATGCTATCAGATATTTCATTTCTACTACGTAGTTTTGACTATTTGAAAAATTACTCAAAATTTATATAAAATAAGAATACTTTTTCTCTTTCTAAATAAAATGCATATTCTAGATGAGATCAGAGTCGGTTGTAGGACATGAGAATATTTTCAAATTTGATTCCCTCATCCGTCCCCCGCAAAAACCCAATGCAGTGTAATGTATCCAGAAACACATGAGGTATCTTTGCATTAAAATGCTGAACTTTTGGAGACAGGAGCATTTAGGAGATTCATGTGCGTTAATGAATTCAAATAATATACAGTAGGTTGTAATCTAGAAGCCTCTTCTCCTAAGGGGCACAGAAGGATGCCATTTAGAAAGTACACTTTGTTTGATACAAGCCCTTGAACTTTTCATTCTCTCTCATCAGATTACCTTTATCTGTTCTCAGTGAAGGTCTTCCTTTCTTAATTGATTCTGTCTCTTGTTTCCTCCTCTCCAGCATGTTTCTGGTGAAAAAGAACCTGAACCTCACATTCTTTGTAGAGCTTGTTTACACTGCAACTTTCAGTTGTGTTGGTTCTGATGATATTTATTCTTCGAAAAATAAAACTTTAGTGAGTTAATCCAAATTTTGTTTAAGCAAAGTAACCAACAGAGGACATGATGCAGGCCCAAGAGAGTGAGGCCTCTTTATTGCCATCCAAATCCTAATTTACTGTTCTGTACAACCTTAGTATGACAAGGTTATTCAGGATCTCATGTTGGTAGTCAACCTGCAGTTAACAGTTAATTTCAAATATGACCTAAGACAAAAGGATAGTTTGGGGAGTTTCTTCAGACTGGTGAACATTCCTACTATCCTGTGCTTTAATTTGCCTGATTGAAATAAATGGCTGCAAACTTGTAAGTAGCTACCATATCTTATAGCTACTTTCTAAGCCCTTTAAAGCCATCATGGCTTGAGAAAATTCTGAAACTCTGCTTGCAGTTGCATTGTGAACCTTGAAAGCTTGTTTCCAACCTGAGACCAGTGCAGGAGGAAATGGCTTTAATGCCATACCAACTTTTCTTATCAAGGGTTCTGGAGTACTCAGAAGCTCGCTCAGGATTTATTGACATTTTGATTAGCCCAATAAACGTATTGCCTTACTGTGGATTTGGTAATGTTACCAAGCCCTCACCCCAGAAGTCACTTGCTTAGTTCTTTCTTGCATTTTCCACAGCATCCTTGAGCAGATAGATAGGCTCTTTTCTCCATTGAGCACTGGAATCTGATCTACGCCTAACTTGGTCAGTACAGAGAACTCCCCGGTTGAAAGCTTGATACCATATGACAGAAAATGAACTTCTGTACAGACACGCTTTTAATCATGATTCTTACACTGAATCTGTAATGTGGCATTTGCATTTAGTTATTTATTTTTTTGGTATCGTTAATGGGCTTGTTCGTCTTGCCACAAGGAAATTACCATCTGGGTGACAGCAAACACTGTTCAGGCATATGTCCCAGAAAAGTCTGCCTCAATTAAGCCACATAATCTGCAGCTATTAATGCATTTTAGCAGGTCCCCATCTAAGATGGTAAAAACAGTTGCTGTTTTCTAGGGATGGGTGGCTGTGTTGTAGAGCTGCCCTTGCTTTTAATATGTGCTTTCATTCTTTTCAAGTTCTTGTAATTCTTCAAGCTATTTTCTAGAAACAAGTCACTAAAAGTATGACCAGCACTACCCGAGTAGATTCTGACAGTCATGTGCGCCTCTGCCCATAATGATCAAGGCCCTTGCTTTTCCTCTCCTTATACACCCAAACAATTCTTAGAGGAGCTTGAGGAACAGTTCTTAAAAAAAAAATAAAAAATTAATACATGAAAGTATTGCCAAATGCCTATATGTGTTTGTGTGATCTTTTGATAAAAATAAAAAATGTAGTCTCTCTTGGGAACAGAGAGGGAGTCTGTAAATACAGTACAACCTCTGCTTACGATCATAATCCGTTCCGGAGACCCGTCTGCTTGGCGAAACTGGATGCTAGTAGAGGGGCCATTGTACACTCGTGCACATGCGTAGATGGTGGCAGCCGCTTGTGCGCACGTGCAGATGGCAGAAGCCGCATGCACGAGTCACAGCAAACCGGGTTTGCCGCGGTCGCAACTTGGAACATCTGCAAGAAAAGGCGGATGTAAGTTGAGGTTCCACTGTGCTGAGGGACAATAGAGCATACAATGCATTGGGTTCCACTGTTTATCAGTGACACTTCCATGTAGAGCATAATTTATAAAAGATAAGAACAGCATTATTGCTTGTATTATTGCTAGTGTTATCACTGCTAATAATATTGTGATGCATACTCCGGTTGCTGGAAGGGACCTGCTAAGTGCAGGAGGATGCAGTTGGAGCATGGTGAATGCTGCTCTGGTGAATGAATCTGCAATGTTATTAGGTCTTGTAAGAATGCTGCTTGAGTGGGTAAGGTACAGAGTTGGCATCTGGGTTAGCTGGGAGGGCCTCCTCTCTACGGCTGTCTGTAAAGTTGTCCTTTGGTGGTGGTGAGTTTGAGGCTCAACTGAGGAAGGACATGCATCTGTCACCGGCCTTGAATTATATCTGTTTCATTTAGGTTATCATTGATACATCTGGGATTATTTCAGATGGTAGCTATAGGAGACCAACTGGTAGCTATAGGAAGCAGTCGTTTGTGTTATTGACCCATGTTTTATGGTCTGGGTCCATTTTTACCAGCGTTTGCTTCTGCATGTACTTTGGGGGCTCATTAAACGTGCTAGCATTGGTTTTAACGTTCATCAAAACTAAAGCTTTGTTTTTCTTACAGCTGGGCGAGACTGCTGTTTCAAAGTTGAGCCCAGATTAGAGTTTAAAATAGAACTGAAACTGAATTATAGCATGCTCTTTCTTTTCTGGTGGAGTGTAAACAGTTTCATTTGGTGTACACTTGCCAGGGGGGGTCAACCTTTTGAGGCTGAATTTATAATTGTGGGACACTTCAGAAGTTAACGGGTGGCATTTCTCTTGGTCCTGGTTCAGAAGAGAGAGGTTAAAGTTACAGAATGGGTTGTTATTTATTATTTATTTCCTGCACAGCTTTTAATAAAGCCCTTTCAGGTCTGCCCATCTCTGACTCTCTGCAACTGAATTAGCAGCCATTTTTGTGAATAATTCATTAAGCTGCTTTTTAATAATTGAAAGTAAAAACCACTTGTTTGCTCCACTAACATTTTGGTAATTTTACTATCTAAAGCACATTCTGGAATGTGTAATATAAAATAACATGAAGAATTAACTTCTGGGCAAGTTTCAAGTCTAGCCAATAGTCAAAATCAGGGTTTAAGTAATGGAAACCATAAAGCAGCAGACAGGTACCTTTATAGAGAACAAAAATGTGATATAGAGAACCTTTATAGAAGACGAGAGCTCATTCTTTATGGCCCTGTCTATACAATGTCAATCTTCTCTTTCTATTTTTATCATGTTTTTATCCCATCCTTCCAAGAAGCTCAAGATGGCATACATAACCACCACCACTCCATTTTTTATCCTTGCAACAGTCCTGTGAGGTAGGATGGGCTGAGAGATTGTGACTGGCTCAAAGTCATCCTGTGAGCTTCATGACTGATTGGGCATTTGAACCCAGGATCCCCCTGTTGTGCTTTACTACGCCATAATGGCTCTCTTTTGTCGTTGTGAAACAGTAGTTCAGTTCAGCACAGACAGCATAAGATACAGGCTACTGTTATGTGTACTGAGGCTTTTGGCAACTCCTTTTGAAGGCTTCCCACGGAGCTCAGTGAGGCTAAGTAGCAAGTGTGTCAGGGTAGGAATTTCAGCCACATTTTCTGCATATTTGCTTGAAGTAGATCCCAATGAGTTGACTTATTCCCTCACAGGTTTCTGTCCTAGGCCCATTGTTGTTAAATGTCTTTATAAACTACATGGATGAAGGTATCAAGGGGATGCTCATCAAATTTGCAGATAACACTAAACTGGGAGGGGTAGCCAATGCCAGAATTGAGATTCAAGATGGCCTTAACAGATTGTAGACCTGGGCCAAACCTAACAGAATGAATTTCAGTAGGGACAAATGTAAGATTCTATACTTAGGCAGAAATAACCAGCTTCACAAATATGAGATGGGGGACACCTGGATTGTCAGTAGCAGGGCTTTTTTCATCTAGAACTCACCGGAACTCAGTTCTGGCACCTCTCAGATTGGCACATTGCCATTTTAAGAGAACAAGTTCTTGCACCTCTTTTTCTAGAAAAAATAGCACTGGCCCAGTATTATATGTGAAAAGGATCTATGGGTCTTAGTAGGCCATAAGCTTAACATGAGTCAACGGTGTGATGCAGCAGCAAATAATAATAATAATAATAATAATAATTCCATTCTAGGCTGCATTAACAGAAGTCTAGTGTCCCAATCCAGGGAAGAAATAGTCCTGCTCTATTCTGCCTTGGTCAGACCACACCTGGAATACTGTGTCCAGTTCTGGGCACCACAATTTAAGAAGAATATTGACAAGCTGGAACTTGTGCATAGGAGGGTGACCAAGATGATCAAGGGACTGGTACACAGACTTTGGCCATATTTGTTTTTAAAGTAATATTATCATTTATCTTCAGAAAAAGATGGCAAAGCATTTCATCCAACATACGAAGAAAAACTCAGACTTGTGGCGCTGCATAAGCAGGTTCTGCTGGGACCTTACAATCCAGACACATGTCCTGAAGTTGGATTCTTTGATGTCCTGGGGAATGACAGAAGGTAAAAAACTATTGAATTTTATGGATCTGTCTGTAGAATAGACATTTTGGCTTACTTGACTGGAATCTTTTTTCCAATCCCCTCTGCAGATTTAGCTTGTATGTCAACTTTCTGTTGGGTTCTCTTCCCTTTGGCTAAACTAAGGAGAAATTGCTATTCAGTTAACAGAGTGCAGGATTTCAGAAGCCAAGCATAGTTCCTGTATTATCTCCCAACTTGATAAATCAGTGCTTTCATTCTGTGTTTATACATGCTACTTGCTAGACAAAATGCAGTGTTACTTGCCTTCCTACCTGCAGGAAAGAATGGGCTGCCCTTGGAAACATGGCAAAGCAAGACTCCATGATAGAATTTGTAAAGCTCCTAAATAGGTGCTGCCATCTCTTCTCAACATATGTTACCTCCCATAAAATAGAGAAAGAAGAACAGGAAAAGAAAAGGTAAGCTCTTGTGCCTCTCTGAAATTGGGTGGGAGTCCTTAAAGTGTGTTTGTGTTCCAGCTCTCATATCTTACAGTCACTTAGCTGGATCCCTGTAGGCCATTCTTGTCAATCACTGAACATCACAGTGATGTGAGGTGACCCAGAGTTACATTTATCCTTTGTGGGTACAGCTCCAGCCATGTCTGCAGAGCAACATCCTTTATATCACCAGCTTGAATTCATACTGGTAAAACAAAGGGATATTTGTGCTTACAGCAACCCTTGCTCTGGACTTCCTGTTAGTACAGTGGTGCCTCGCAAGATGAAATTAATTCGTTCTGCGAGTTGTTTCGTCTTGCGATTTTTTCGTCTTGCGAAGCATGGATTCCCTGGGTATTAACAGTTTTAAGCAAAAGGAAACAAACTCGCAAGACGTTTTCGTCTTGCGAAGCAAGCCCATAGGGAAAATCATCTTGCGAAGCAACTCAAAAAACGAAAAACCCTTTCGTCTTGCGCGTTTTTCGTCTTGTGAGGCATTCGTCTTGCGAGGTACCACTGTACCAAGCCCAGTTGGGCCTGCTGTCAGTGCTGACAGCAAGCCCAGTTTGGACAGGGATCAACTCTACTATGGAACTCTGTAGTGCAGTTGTGAACTCTGTCATGCTGCTGATCCCATGGCGCTTGCTATAACTGGCGATCAGCTGATTGGCACTGATGGCAAGCATCCCTTGCCAAAGAACAATCAGTGCACTTTAAGGCTCCCAGTTGTTTCATTACAACCACATCTCTACTTGCTCCACATCTGATGTCCTGTATGATTTCAGGTATGGGGTGGTGGGCATGTTTTGGGGAAGACAGCCTTGTGGACCCAATTGGGACCTGCATTAAATAAGTTTGTTGAAAATAATTTGGCCTGTGGACTGGAGATTCCCCATCTCTGATACAGTTCTTCAACTGGTTTTTAATTGCTTTTTAACAATCTTTTTATGGAGCTGTGAATTGTGGTGCAGTTTTTCCTAGCTTTGAAGGCAGATAGCTTCTTGTCTTGAAAATAATAGTTTTACAGGAAAATGCAGGATAAAAGTTTTTACATGATACCCAGATATTTTACTTTTTCTCCCATTATGGGTGAATCTCATCTAACGTTTACATGTGGTTTAGATTAGGAGCCTCATCTGTTTAACTTCTGAAATTCTAGGAAGATATCAGTATATGATTTGGATACTTGTTGAAAAGTTGAACTTTGTGCCTTACACTGTACTTTCTGTCAGTCATGTTCTTTTGCTTACATGCTGGTGCCATTCTTCACAATATTTCATATTGCGTGGAAATAGAGTTTAGAACAGGGGTCACCAACACTTAATGAATTTTGGGGGTGCCAGTCACCAACACTTAATGAATTTTGGGGGTGTGGCATGAGAAAAGGCTTAACTTTTTCGAATTTCTGCCTAGAAGATAAAACTGAAGCAGAAAACTGCGTTAAATGGGAGGGTAAAACAGCAGCTCTTCGGGATTCCTATTGCCTGGTGTCCAAATGTCTGGTAAACATGGCTGTTACAGGAGGGAAGAGGAAGAACGTAGGCAACGTGAAGAAGAAGAACGAGAGCGTTTGCAAAAGGAGGAAGAGAAACGCAGACGAGAAGAAGAGGAGAGGCTGAGAAGAGAAGAGGAAGAGAGGAGGCGGATAGAAGAAGAGAGGCTCCGAATGGAGCAGCAGAAGTAAGGAGTCAGCAGGACTCACCCCTTATTCATTTATCACCCTTCCATCCCATCTTGCTGAAAGTAACCTCTGTGCATGGGGTTATCCCCTTTTATTCTCATAGTAATCTACGGCTGGGGAAGTGGTGACTTGCCCAAGGCCACACAGTAAGCTTTACAGCTGAGTGTGGATTTGAACCTGTATCAAATTCCGCTGTCTGTGCAATATACCCTACGCCAGTGGTTTAAACATCTGCCCTGCCTCCATATCTTTGTAGTTTAAACCAAACACTGTTTATCAGAAGCTTAACATTCCCATCTAGTATAGCCAAAGCATTTCTTCGGTGATGAGTCCAGTTGTTTCTGCCCCTTAAATCCTAGAAGGGGCATATTACTTGCCTACATGGCAATTTGCGTATAAAAATGAGTATTTAATTAGGGCTATAATTATACGAAAAATCACACGCTGAAAAAGTAATGAAAGTTGTAGGTTGGGTCACTTATGAAGTAGAAATTCCTTAGCTGGCTGGTTACAAGAGAACTTTCCAAATGATGGATAGGGCCACTTATGGAGTGATACACTTTCTCATGGTTGAGTTGTCTATTCCAGAAGTGGGCCCTGAAATGACTGTAATGCAGAACCTCAAGGGAGTTTCATTTTGACAGAAGCTGGAACCACCAAGTGAGTGTTAGACAGAAGGCGCATTCTGGCAGTAAGTCCCCTTAGAATCCGTCTTGTTTAGAAATCAGCCGTGTTTAGAACATTTGATCTGTGGATTTGCATTGCGTAGGAAGGAGTCTTTCATAGCTAACGAAGCTCTGCCTTATGATTTGGTGTCCCCTAGCACTCCCCTCATCCTTGTCATGTTTACTCAGCTATTGTGTTTCCCGAAATAAACTTGCCAAGTGTTTCATAGTTTAATTGCACTAACAAATGTGTTATGTTTGAAAATTTGACTCCTAAAATACGCCTTCAGAGTTGCATTTCAGGGTAACTTTGTCCCTTATCTAGACAGCAGATCATGGCAGCACTGAACTCTCAGACGGCTGTTCAGTTCCAACAGTATGCAGCCCAGCAGTACCCAGGCAACTATGAGCAGCAGCAGGTCCTGATTCGGCAACTTCAGGAACAGCACTATCAACAGTACATGCAGCAACTATATCAGGTCCAGCTTGCACAGCAACAGGTATATTGCACCATCTTGGCAGTGCAGCTTATAGAATGATAGATGTATAGCTGACTTTGGAGACGTCAGTGAGACCGTTCGTCTATATTGCAGTTAATGGTGAAGGTGGGAATACAAATTCTAATGGTGTATCGGGTCTATAAAATTCTTTCTGAAAAATGTACCCAGTGTTTCTGCATTCTTTCTGAAGAAGGTTAAGAATCTGTTTACATACACACACTGATTTGTCTGTGCTGACCTTATTACTCAGACCTTCCTAGAAATCTTGAAAGCAGGTATCTTGTACTAGAGTGGGGGTCTTTTCTGAGGGATCTCTAGGGTTTTTTGTAGTAGATTGGCAAGGGTTACTGACTCCCAATTGCTAAACAGTAGCAAACAGAAAAGTAACTTCCTTCACAAAATAAAGTTTTGTGTGAAAGTACTGTTGAACCAGGTTCTTTCACAGAAAACAATGTTCAGAACTCAGAATATTCACAGATGTACCCTCTTCTTTAATTCAAATTTCACACCTGGTTCTGATTAGTAAATCTTGGGGTTCTAATAAAAAGCAAAATAGATCTGGCAAGACTGAAGTCTGCCCACCGCTCTCCTAGAAAAACGTAGTGAGATCAGAAATAAAATACCCTTCTGACTGCTGTTTAGAGAGATTTTATGCACCCATCAGAAAATAGAACACCCTGTCTGCTCTTTAGTGATTGCTCTCTAAAGAACAGAGAGAGATAGCATTCATCTCCTGATCTGATCAGGAGATAAATGCTATGGGACTTTGAGGGCTACTTCATGTGACTTGAGGGGCCGGATCCAGCCCATGCGCCACAAGTTAGCCACATCCCAGATGGGGTTTGGTTGACTGGAGTGTAAAATAGGCACTTTCCAAAGACTAGCTTAAACTATATATTGTTCAGATACAATTCAGGCAAATAAACACATAACACCTTGGACATAACTACTGGAGAGATTGCTTTTTAAAAAAAAGTATTCAGAGATTGGAGTGGATCACTGTTATGCTGTGTTAAACTTAGCACTCAGGCTCAGTTCTCAAGTGGAAATCCAGCTTCTGCTACTCTGCATAGCATTAAGCACTGCTTCTCTCATCAGCAGGGGGTTTAATGCTTCATCTATCAGTCCCATGTGCCTCCAACAATCTGACAAGTCATGCTCCTGCCTAGTGTTTTAACTCTGCCAGTGTCCCATCCCCTTCAAACTGGCTTACTGGAATCTGGCTGCCTCATTTTGTTCTGTCCAAACATGGTAGTAGATTTTGTGCAACTTCCACCTGCATATTTCCCACCAGTAGCACTCTGCAAACGTCTCCAAAATGTGCTCTGCATCTTTCATTGCCCTTATGTTTTGCTTTGGCTTTTAATTTGCAGGCAGCTTTACAAAAGCAGCAGGAAGCAGCAGCCACAGCGGGGACTTCAGTTACTTCTGTATCAAAAGCAAGCCCACCTAACATAGGGGAAATTCCATCAGTTAATGGACAGGCTAGTGCACATACAGACAGCCCTGAAAAAGACCCGGAAACTGATGCTTTAGAAGAAGCACTGGAGAATGGACCAAAAGGTAAGAGGAAAGATTCTTCTACTCTGAAAGAAACTACTTCCATGTTTCTGGCTGAATCTTTTGTAGCATTCTGCCTTTGGCAACTAATGACCCCAACTTAGTATGGGCATTCAAAACACACAATCAGCAGTTTCCCACTGCTTAAATAAGGAGCATTGGAAGAAAAAATTGGGTATTTCACTTTCCTGTCGTGTCCACGTTATTGCAGGGCTGTAAGGTAGCATATATGGTATATGGTGCAAAAACAAACTTGGTTAAACCAGCCTTGGAGTGAGAGCGGCTATGAGATGGTGGCCAGATGAGGCTGATTTTCCTCGGCTTCAGAGTAATCTGCAAGGAGCCTCTTTGGGAGGGAGGGCTTGCCATGTTGCCCCTTATTTGCAGGAGGCGTTTTCCAGGATGCTGCAACACAATTATCTGTCCGAACTATAAAACTGAGCATTTTTTGGTCTCCCTCCTTTTTTTTAGAATCTGTTCCAGTCATAGCAGCCCCTTCCATGTGGACACGACCCCAGATTGCAGACTTCAAAGAGAAGATCCGCCAGGATGCAGACTCTGTGATTACGGTTGGCAGAGGAGAAGTCGTGACCGTTCGTGTACCAACTCATGAAGAGGGCTCTTATCTCTTCTGGGAGTTTGCTACAGACAATTATGACATTGGTTTTGGGGTATATTTTGAATGGACAGACTCCCCTAACACAGCAGTCAGCGTACATGTTAGTGAATCCAGTGAGGACGAGGAAGAGGAGGAAGGTATCTTTATTTTCTATACCTCGTAGGGGTTTTGAGTCGTGAAAGAAGCTGTAGCAGGCTTTGCATTACACTTTCTGTCATCTTGGAATTTAGAAAGGTGGTGTCCAGTGTGTGCAGGCAAGTGAGACATAGTGACGGAAAATCCTGGGATGTTGCGGGTTTAGCTAGTGTGGGGAAAGAAATATTTCGTAGGAGCCGTTTAAGGTAAGTTAAATGGCCTTCGCTGTGTTTTTATGCAGCCTTGATTGACAGCAAGGTTCCAGGATGGTGGTGGTCCTCCTGCTATATAGCCTTAACAGGAGACCTCTAAACCTGGAGGGAATTTCCAAACCACTGCAGAATTAAAATTAATTGGAAAGTTGTTATTGCAATACACTTTCATGTATGTCCCTGACAGACATGAAGTCTCAGTGCTTAGAGCTCAGTTGTTCAAGTTGCCATGACGCTCCTGGCTCTAAACTCAATAATACAGGTTTGTGTGTAGGCCCTTAATCTGCTTCCAAGTCCCACTTTCAGATTTTACTGTCTTGTAATTGCCTAGTAACTTTTCTTTCTTACCCTTTGTGATTATGTGTGACTTTGCAGATATTCTGTTTCCTCAGCTTTTACTCACTCAAAGGGCCTGTTTGGCATCTCTTCCTTGTAACTGGGGAAGATTGCATTGCGGGACCATCATCCAACTGAGCGATGCTGTGCTTTGTTGTCTCTGCACCTTGCTTAGATTCTAAACCTTTGACTAGGAAGTATCGGTCCTTGTACTGTGGGAGGAAAGAACATCTGTGGATGTTGGATCTGTACACCTGTTTTTTGCTCACTCCAACTTCATGCTAGGATCTTATCAGCTTCCATATAACCTGACACTTGGGCTGACTGACTTGCCAGCTTTGGCAGTAGCTCTTGTGTGCTTCATGCCCCAGTTTAGTTAGGAATAAAGTGTTGGAATTAATAGCAGCCCATTTTCAGCTATTTCCTAGTGGGAATAACAGGCTATGATTTATATCTGTACAAGCTGTAGGGTGGACCAATTCTGTCCAAGTGATTGAGGACCTCTGTTCCTATTGACATCAAGTTGGTCCTAGAATCAATAACCGGGAGTTTGCTGATAAGTCACCTAAGCAATTTTTAAAATTCCCCTTTAGCATCAACTATTGCAAAAAGTCCACCATGTATGCAAAGTTGTGGTACCTCTTAGTAGTAAAGGAAGATGCAAAGCCATGACCTTTAGAGCATAATTTTATTGCTCCCTGATAGTGGTAGAAATGCGTGATTTGGAAGGGAAAAATAAGCTATGAAGTGATGGAACAAAACTAAAACCTCCATTCTCAGGTCATGTTGGCGAAGCCTGCAGTACAGAAGCCCAGCTTGTTCAGGATAAGGTTTCCCAAGAGGGTAAAGAAGGGATTAACCTCAGTTGCTTCTATCAAAATGTTGATGTGTTAAGCATTGTGCCTTGGTAATCTTGCTCAAAATCCTCCTTGTGAACAGTTGGTCATCACTGTTTTCTTGATAGTTGTAGCCCCGATGAAAATGTGCTGTTTTGCTTTTGTTAAATTAAACAAGTTGCTCGTGTCTTTGCTGTGCTTCCTGCGGATTAATCCGCACTGACCATGAAGAATTGGTTGCGGAGTTTGTTTGGCCTGCTGCATTTAGTGACTAATGCTTTGTTTCTGATTCTTTTTCTCAGAAAACGCTAGTAGTGAAGAAAAAGCCAAAAAGAATGCCAACAAGCCTCAACTAGATGAAATCGTGCCTGTGTACAGACGGGACTGTCATGAAGAAGTATATGCTGGCAGCCATCAGTACCCAGGAAGAGGGGTCTATCTCCTTAAATTTGACAACTCCTATTCATTATGGAGGTCAAAAACAGTTTACTACAGAGTCTATTATACTAGATAAAGATCATCATGTCATGTTGGAGGCTGGGCAGAGGACGTCATGTTGTTTGGAACTTCGGTCAAGCATACTGGACTTTTTGACTCTGTTACTCTGTCTGATGTATATCTGTATGGCGTGTGTGTGTGTGTGTGAACTTGGAAACTGGGAGTTGAGTTTTCTTCTGCAGCTCAGTGTTAATGCAGCTAGTGAGGTTAGGATCTCCCCCCCACCCCACCCTGGTCCTCTCTGGTGACCTGGTTATTTGCCAGAGCTTTCAGACAGAAGGTCATGCAAAATGGCATAGATGGACTTTTTAAAAACCCTCAAACTCTTAAACACACACACAAAGGAGGAAATGTTTCATTGGGGGCAGTCGGTATGATGTTAGCTGCCCTAGTAAGTATCGACCATTTGAAACAAAAAAATCTGTTAGTTGTTCATTTGAGGGTATCCGCCTTATTTGTGGAGGGTGTGTGGTGGAGGGGGAGCTAGATGCAATCTGCACTGTAGCAAGCAAGTTTCTTAAAGCTGTATTTGAATGTCCAGATTTTTACACCATTAAACTTGAAACCTTTAGTGGATGCAGTTTAGAAACTGATTTGTCTTGTGTTCTCATTCAAGAAGTTATCTGGCACCTCTCTGGCCAAACATCATGCTGCTGGATGAGACATAGAAGGTATGTATGCGCGTGCAAGCAAAGAACAAATCTGTATGTACACATCAGGGAATTACTATTTTTTAATTTGGAGAAAAGTAACAATTTAGGGCGCCAACTACACGAGACTTTGTTTCCCCAATATCTGCTGCAGACCCTGAGACCAAGTTATGTGCAGGATTTTGACTTCTGAGCTGGATCATAAGTACCTTGACATTTGGATAATCCTCCAGAAGCGTTCCTGTACATATCACATTCAAATAAAGGGGTTTTCCCTTTGTGTGCAATTTATTGTTGAGTTGGAGAAAAGTCAGGTACGTGTACAAGACATTCTGTTGCGGTACTTATCTCTTGCAATCATATGGGTAGGCTTCAAATTAGAACCAGTTGTCTGCACAGCTTTTCAAGTTTGTCTGGGGCCCTTCTTGTAAACCCGAGTTGGCACTTTGTGCATCTACATAATTAAAGAATGTCTGAACTGTTGTAGGAATTAATGTTGCACTAATGTTATGGAAATCACTGCCAGAACACACTCATTTTAGTTTTATTCAGGTTGCATTTGTGCACTCATTCTAGCACCCTTTAATTCTAGTTGGTAATTACGTGTTGAAAAGAAATGTAAGATGTTCTTTCAGATAAACAAGTAGCTTTGTTCTAATTTGCATAGTGAGTTTAGAGCGAAACTGCAAAATTGTGTGTTTGCTCAGCTGTGACTAAGGTCGGTGGGGGTTTGGGCCTTTGCAGCAACGTAACTTTTGTATAGAACCATGTTTCTGAGAAACAAGGTGGAGTTCAGGTATTTCGGAAATGACTTGTGTAAGTGTGTGGTGCATGAGGAATGCAAAACCCTCCCCCCCAAAAAAAGGTTTTTTTGCAGCAAAATATCTATGGATTAGCTGCAAGCATATATATTCTACTAGAAGTGGGTCTGTTGGGATTCAGCGGGGTTTATGTTTGAATATTTGTACATACATTTATATTTGAGGTTCCCTCCCCCCTTATTTCACCTTATGGAGGTGGTTCTCCAAAAAGCACTAAATTGCTCCAGCTCATTTGATTTTAGCATTGCCTTACAAGCTTTTGTCTAGTTAGTGCTGCTCCAGTCAACTCAGATCAGTTCTGCTCTAACATGTTTCATTCTCACATGTACATAAACACATGGAGTTAGGATGTAGCTTCTTTTTTAAAGCTGTATTTAAAGGTTCTAAAAAATAATAATAGAGGAAGGCACTAATTCCATGTAACACATTAGATTTCCTTTTTGTCCATACAAAATTATGATTTAACAATCTGTTGGGAAGCGGTATATGTTTTCTTGTAAAAAGGAGTAATTTTTACTGTCAAGCTTTGGGCATCCAAACTCCAGAAAAATGCCTCTGACTGTTGATTAGTACAGAAAAAGTGCGCTTTCGAAATACCTTGGAATAATATATTTAATCTGAATTAAAATTGCTTATATGGAATCGCTTGGCTTCTTCTTAGCACTACCAGCATCACTACAGTTTGAAGAATAAGATTTGGAACATGGATAGTTTACAGAAGCAAAATTTTGACCTCTACTGAGATGATGGGGATTAGTGGTTTCATCAGCATGCAAATGGGTTTGCAGACATGTGTCTAGTATCAACTTTGCATAGCGTATTACAATTGTGAATATTTTCCTGCTTCCAGAATTCAGATTACTTCAGGGAATATGGATCCTTTTCTAGGAGGGTGAGGCAGTGCAGCAATTACACTTAGCAGCCCATGCCAGCATGACTGGTGATCAGGGATGATGGGAGTTGTAGTCTAGCAATATCTGGAGGGCCACCACTTACTCTCTTTTTTAATAGCTGAGCCACAGCGGCCACATCCTGAAAAAGAGCAGAATAATAGTGGGAGCGACAAGAGGCACTGTGGCCAAGCCTGTAGAAAGGAACAGCTGTGTGTACATTATGCTTTCTGCAAGGATTATAATAGGCACGTAGCTCCCAGGCGTGTCTGGAGGGGGAAGGGGTGGTGATTTACATGCTATTGCAAGTTGCAGCCTGTGCCTTCAGCCACCAGGTGGTCTCACGAGTGAATTGCAATCCACATACTAATGGAAAATTCACAAAAAAGGGAGAAATGGTAAAAAACCCAAAGCTAGGAGTTAAGACAGAGCTCAAAACTCGCAGAAACCACGAAAGCAGCAGCACCAAATCAAAGAGTTTGCCAAGGAATGGTTTCATTTTGCTCGGTGGCAAAATGTGACCAGAGATTAAGCGGGAGAAGCTGCAGGGCATCCGAAGGATAAAGCATTCTAGGGGGTGGGTGCCACTGCAGAAAAAATACTGACCCCCTCAAGGGTCTTTGCAAGGACTGGGTGGGGGACCTCCGAGCTGGAGGCTGAATGTGGCCCTCCAGGCCTTTCCATCTGGCCCTTAGGACTCTCCCCAGGATTGTTTTGATGGAGGATAGAGAAGTCTGTGTATGCGCCAAAAGCAGCCTACTGCGCCAAGGTGAAAAGTATATTCATTGCTCTGCCTGCTTTTTGCCTCTGATGCCAGCAGACAACAGCATGTGGCCCAAAGAGGGATGCCCAGAAGGGATTGTAGTCCTTGGTTTGTTTGTTTGTTTGTTTGTTTGTTTGTTTGTTTGTTTTTAAAGAAAGCCAAAACAACATTCTTTATTTGACACCCGCTCCCAAAGGAGGCCCGACACACTTCTGAGCCTAACCTAGTTGTGGCGGAAGAGTTTAAGGCCCATCCAGGTCCAAAGGTGGAAGAACACATAAACTGGGATGGTAACCGGAAGGAGCAGGCTGTAGAAACACAAGCTGCTTGTGCTAGTGCAGCCCTGGGGAAAGTTTTCGTCCACGCTGGCTGAGTAAAACAGACCTGCCAAAGACAAGAGTAGTCCTTGGTTTGTACAATGTTCCCCACCTCTGAGCAATGTTGTGGAAGAAAGCATCTCTGAGAACAAGGAGGTTCACACAGAAGTAGACCCCCTTACGATGGGTCCTCAACAAGACCACCTGCCTCTGCCAGTTAAAAAAGAAAGACATTAAACTTTTTGTTTGTGACCATTTATGTTTCTTTGGGGGGGTGCAGGTGTGTTGCCTATTGGGGCAGGGGAGATCCTGAGCATCATTTTCTAATGTGAGATGGTTGCGTGGCGAGTTCCCGCCCCCCACCAGGATAAATAAAGACACAAGACACCATAATTAAGGTTAATTGGGCGAATTAGGCCACAACTTTATTGAATTCAGGAATGGGAGGCATTGGCTTAGGCATTGGTCCTATCGACTATCCGGCTCCAGCCCATTTGCTGGAGACACGGGGAAGGGTTAACACTTTATCGGGGGTCTCCTGCCAAGGCACGTCGACTAGGAGCTCCCCCGGGTCACCGCTCTGGGGCGTGCCTTTGGCCCACACCTCCATAGGCTTCGGACAGGGGCATGCCCCCCGGAGTCCTTTAACGGACCACCCTTCGCTCGCTGGGGGGAAGTGATGGCGTTCCTCCCCACACACATCCTCTTAACCCCTTCTTACCAGTGCCTACCGCCACATGAGCAATCGCTCGCCGCCAATACTCTCATGCCTGAAACCAATCCCTTATCCCCTTTGCCATATCCATCAGCCAAATGTCATTTCCAGCATCCGAGAGATGCACGCCATCAGCCAAAAATCATTTCCCGCATCCGAAAGATGCACGCCATCAAACCGGTAGAGGGCCTCACCGTTGACACGTATGCCCGGGTGGTCAATGACACTCCCACCCAGGGCTGCCACTCTACGCACCACCACCCTATTTATGGCTATCGGGCACCTGCAATCTCACCAAACCCGCCTCTCCATCCACGAGGCCCAAATAAAATAGTAGTGACGTTTGGGTAAGAGGCCTTAAGTTCCTCAAAGTCACTAAAGATATGCCACATCAAGTCGACTGCCTTTCTATAAGCTAACTCTTTTCGCCTAATTGAATAACTAAAGCATCTGGGGGGCCTTCCACTGCCACTCTGGCCCTAATAGCGGGCAACATTTCGGCCCAGCGCATTCCCCTTCGAGAGATCCAAGATATATTGATGTAGCTAAGGTGCGGCCCGAGACTGGAATTGATGGCGCGGACCCTGGCCCAATGCACCATGCTGTGTCCGATTATCCAGATGTGCGCCCTCATAGCTCCTGCACCCTAGGTCCCCGTTAACGGCATGGTTTCTATCCCAGTGGACGGTGCAGGGCCTATACTCCAAATATGCATCACAACGTCACCTGAAAGCAAAAGAAGGTAACAAAGCCAGGTCAGGTATACTGTGAACAATCACAAGGTCTTACGAATATATCCTTTATATGCATCAGACTTCCCTTAATGCATCAGACTTCCACCGCCCCCAAGTCCTTCATCCTTTCAGATGAGAGTCCCAAATGCACAGCTGTGGTGGCAGCCCCAATCCTAAAGGAGTTAACCGCGAATTCAGCTGAGGGTAAACCGCAGGCAGCAATCGCCCCTCGCATAACGCGCATGGACTGATCGCCCCTCGTATAACGCGCATGGACTGATGCCGTGCAAGGCCGGAGCCATCCCAATGTTTGAGGAATGGACCTGAGATGGTTGGTCTCATGTACATGAATTGTTTAGTCCTTTACTGCTGATCGGTTTTGGAACATTGGACATGCAGGACTAAATTGGATCTGAACAAGGTCAGGTCTCTCAAAATACCTCGGGCAGCAGAATCTGGTTGGCCCTTACAAACCACTTCGCATAGCGCCAAAGGCAATGGAGTATGCAGCTGTAAATAACTGGGCCTTGTCCTCGGACCAATAGATACTTCTTAATTTTTTTTTTTATTTTATGGTTTATTATTATTATTATTATTATTATTATTTTACTTTATTTATTTATTTATTTATTTATTTATTTATTTATTTATTTATTTATGAATTGGCATAGAATGTCATAAGTTAAGGGCCTTCTACCATCACTTTTAGGAGGCTGCAGCCTGCGCCAGCCCTACAGTGCCCTTCACACTAAGAAGGCCACACCAGGGTCTCTGGATTAAACAACTTTACAGAAAAAGGAGATTGCCGCCTACTGGATGTTTAAGAGTCTTTGCTGCACGACCCAACACCCTCCAATGTACCAAGTATTGTAGAGCTTCAGCCTTGGTAGGAGGTGTGTCAAGCCTAGGATTTTTTAATTTGCCTTGAGGTGTGTCAAGCCTAGGTTTTTGTTTTTGTTTTTTACTATTATTATTATTATTATTTAAATTTGCCTTGAAACTCCATAAAGTCCACCCAAGCCTTTTTATAAGATCTAAGCATGGGCGTGGCTCCTGAAGCTAATACTCCCTTCAGGACATCACGTTTCCCAGGCTCCAAAGGTGCTCCCGGAATGGATGTGGCAATTTGCTGCGCCTGTGCATCCGTGATGCCCTTGATAACCCCAGGGTAAATTTGGTAGAGAAATAGATGTTTAATTCTAAGCACAAAAGGACAAAGGTCTGGGACAGATTTGCCACTCTTGGAGAGTGCAAAAATTGTTTAGACAGGACACTGCCAACTGTTTGATTGTCGGTCCAGAAGCATACCTGGTGATTCCTGAACTCTTCAGCCCGCAAATGCCATTGTACTTTTCCATGCACTAACCATCAGGTCCAACTTGACCACTCTAGAGAGGCGCACTCAGTGTTGCAGAGCGCGCAGTCCCGCTGACAGCTTAGCCAATCACCCACAAAAGGGACGGCCAGGGGACACTACCCAGCATGCAACGTTGAGGTGACCGAAGCGTGACTTTACGCTGGCCAAGGGTGACCTTCTTGAGGGGAAGAAGTTGCAGGATTAATTTTTAAGTGCTGCTAGTCTCTCCCTTGGTAGGTGGGATGTCTGTGCAATTGTGTCCAACTCAATACCCAAAATAGGTTATGGTCAAAACTGGACTCTCCGTTTTGTCCGCCACCAAAGGTACCCCAAGCTCCTCAGGTGAAAGCCTCTAAAGTAGAGGCGCAATCAGGGCTATTACTAATGATGGGGGAGAAGAGTTATCGAGGTAATGGGTCACCCCTTCAGAACCAGTTCTAAGGCGAAGAGCCCAGTCCAGAATTGCACTAAATGACTCAAAGTGCACAAGCTACTGAGCACCCTATCGGCATAGATTTGTCTATGGAATAAGCCCCCTCAAATCTAAAAACCTTGCCATAGAAATTCCTCAGGGTGAATTGGCAGGAGACGGAAAGTCAACTCAATGTCGCACTTTGCCAAGAGCGCGCCCCTGCTGAACCTGCGCATACACTTTATAGCCTGATCAAAGGAGGCATATTTCACAGAACAAGACTTCTGTGGTATTGCATCATTGACTGAGCCACCTCTAGGGTAGGGTAGGTTGTGGATCATAGGATACTCTCCTGGAGTCTATGGGGGGACAATGCCTAAAGGTGAAATGAGTAAACCCGCTATAGGCGGCTCCCTGAAGGGACCGGCCACCCTCCCGGCCAGAAATTTCTTTTAATTTCTTTCTTGCAATAGCTGGCATTTCCCAAACTGGTTTGGGGGGGGGGGGGTTCCCTGAG
The DNA here is from genome assembly GCF_964106915.1 of Podarcis gaigeae. Taxonomy (NCBI): domain Eukaryota; kingdom Metazoa; phylum Chordata; class Lepidosauria; order Squamata; family Lacertidae; genus Podarcis; species Podarcis gaigeae. The sequence continues at coordinate 90,938,956 of NC_139680.1, forward strand.
TTAGGAGGTAATGAAACGAGGAGCTTGAAGCCATAAGAGAAACTCTTTCCCAGGGTACTTTGCTGCCTCTATTTTAGGGTATTTATCGAGAAGGGTTCTAAGAGGTGAGGGCTGTTCTTTTTGGCGGGTCTGTGAGCTTTTCAAGACCCCTGGTTGAAATGCCCCCTGCCGCCCGGAAAGGGCTGTTTACCTTTAAAACATGAAGACGCTGGGTGGTTACCTAGGCACTTCTCACATTCATGCGCTCCAGGCAACGCAGATAAGATCTCCGACAAGCAGGAACAGCTGATATGCGGGAAAACAAACGTGAGGGCTAGCTGGCGAAAGAGGGCGAGCCCCCTCTGAGCCGCCCTAAATAGGGCAGATCTGGCCGGGATTCCCCTGTTCTCGCGGGGGGGGGCTGAAATCAGCCCCCACTCACGTGGGGGTGGGCGTGAAGCCCGCAACTCCACCTCCTGGGCAGGCCGGAAGTGGCTTTATCATACCGAATGTGCCCCAGATCCAGAAAGGCTCAGGCCATTGAGGGATTTATAGCATCTCCACTTCAAAATGACAGCTAATAGGCAGTTGAAATGGAATAGGTGTAAAATGCTCCTTGTGGTTCAGCCTTGCCTGGGAAATTGAGCTGCGGGGAATCTTCACTGGCCACAGATTCTGGGTTGCTTTCTGAGGCAAACCCAAGCAGAAGACACAAGCAGCCGTCGATTCAAGAGGTTACTGCAAACTGAATGTTGGCAAGAGCCCTCTCTGTTTCAGCCTTGGTGGGGGAAGAGTAGTTTTCCCATGCAGAACTATGTTTCAGGTTCACAATTTTAAAAAACTGAAGAGAAATTCTTACGCATCGTACGGTACAGTACCAGGTTTAATTCTCTTCAAACACATTTGAGCTTGTCCTAAAGTTTTTGCCGGTATTGAAGTTCTGAAACATGTCTCCCTCCATCTGGGTTGCTTCTCATTTTGTTGCTTTCTTGTGTCTTGTCCCCCCCCCTTCCATATACCCCCCCTCCACTACTTAACGAAACATGCCGAGGGCTAAAATGTATTCATTCCATTCAGCTTTGCAGAGATTAAAGTTACATAATAATGTAAAGCCGGCAAACGACTCCATCTTCTCTCTCATCTGAATCAAGCCACGCAAGAACAGTTGGTGGCTAAGGGAACCGTTGGGCTAAAAAGTGTGCTTGAAAGTCTCTCTCTTTCTCTCTCTCCAGCCGATTCTTCCCAGCATGTGACCCTTTCCCAATTTACCCCATATGTATAGTGGCCTTAATTTACAGAAGCCGACTGCTGTTCAACAGGCTTACCATTTGGTGGCAAAGAAAAAAATATTTTGAATGCAATGATGTAATAAGGAGTGGGAACCGCTTAGAACAGGGTTTCCCAAACTTAGGTCCCCAGCTGTTTTTGGACTACAACTCCCATCATCCCTAGCTAGCAGGACCAGTGGTCAGGGATGATGGGAATTGTGGTCCAAAAACAGCTGGAGACCAAAGTTTGGCAAGATGGAGCCATCTAACTCAGTATGGCTTACATGAAGAGGCAGCAGCTTTCCAGGATTTCAGACAAGGGACTTTTCCAGTCCTACCTGGAGACGCCAGCTGTGCTGGTCCTCCCAAGAGACAAGGTGAGGCAACTGCCTCGGGTGGAAGATCCCACTGTAGATCTTTATTCCTTCCCCCTTGATGTAGACCTTCACTCAGCCCTTCTTCCCTAGTAGGGAGTGGGGAACTATTCTGTGGTTTGCCTTGGGTGCCAAAATGTCTTGGACCTGCCCAGGGTGCCAGAGATTGAACTTGGCACCTTCTGCATGCAAAGCAGATGTTCTATAGCTGAGTTGCAGTCCCTCCCCATATGCTGGATTCTCTGTGGGGTGTTGAAGGAAATTAGAAAGGGAGCTAAAATGCTAATATTGAATGAATGAATGGGTGGGTGGATGGAATCAATATGGTAATAGGAAGGAATATGTAGCATTGTGAAGCACTTTGCATGCTCTAAAAGAATGACTTTCAACCGGTGAATCAGGACGCACAACAGCTTGGAGTCAGCCCTCATATGGGGTGCAACAGTAGCATGATAACCACACATCTATTTAGGGTTTGTTGGGGTTTTTTAAAGAAACCTACAACCCAAGCCCCATATATTAGATGAACTTAAGATTCAGCAAAAATTAGACCAATGGACATGTCATTATCGTAACACCAGGTTCCCATAGTTTGGATTGCTGTTTATGTAGGTCTTCAAATAAATGTTTGGATTCCAGATCTGAAAAGGCTGCTCTTAAGCACTTGTACAATAAGAATAAAAAAGGTAAAGGACCACCAGATGGTTAAGTTCAGTCAAAGGCGACTATGGGGTTGCGGTGCTCATCTCACTTTCAGGCCGAAGGAGCCAGCGTTTGTCCACAGACAGCTTTCTGGGTCATGTGGCCAGCATAACTAAACTGCTTCTGGCACAACGGAACACTAGAGCGCACAGAAACAACGTTTTCAGTACCTATTTATCTACTTGCACTGGCATACTTTCAAACTGCTAGGCTGGCAGGAGCTGGGACACAGCAACGGGAGCTCGGTCGCAGGGATTCGAACCGCTGACCTTCTGATTGGCAAGCCCAAGAGGGGGACATGGGTGGCACTGAACCTCTAAACCACTGAGCCTCTTGGATGACTTACATAATAAGGTGATGGGATCTTAAAGCTAGGCGTATTGCAACAGCAGCTCCTGATTCGTGTTTGTATTAATAAAACATTCTTAATAGTGTGAGATGCTCTAACAGCCGTATTTTAGAGACATTACACAAAACAAAACAAAAAATTGCCGTGAAAATCCCTGAAACGAGAAGTAATTGACTACAGAATAACAATAATCAAAAAATAAACTAGAATTAAACAAAGACTTTACGAGATGACGGCTACAAAACTCGTTTCACTGGACTAATCAGTTTCCTCAGAAGGAAATAAAGAAATTATAAGATTATTAGTGCTATCAAACAAGTTCAAGAGCAGGGCTGAAAATGCTTCCTCGAGTTTACAAAAAGGTATGAAAACCTCAATGACAAGTTTTAAACATAGCCCTATTTAAGAGAACCCAGCAATAGTGATAAGAAATTGAGGTTTTAAAGTTTCAAACAAACTCAAAAAACAGGGCAGAAACTCAAAAAAGTTTTAAACATAACTCTGTTTAAGAGAACCAAGCAGTAGTAATAAGAAATTGAGGTTTGAGGTTTCAAACAAACTCAAAAACAGGGCTGAGGTGCTCTTGGCTGCTGATGTTAAAGAAAGGTATGAAAACCTCAATGACAAGATTTAAACATAGACCTGTTAAAGAGGACCAAGCAATAGTAATACAAAATTAAGGTTTGAAGTTTCAAACAGACTCAAAAACAGGGCAGAGACTCAAACAAGTTTTAAACATAGCCCTATTAAGAAATTGAGGTTTTAAGTTTCAACCAGACTCAAAAACAGGGCTGAAGCGCTCCTGACTGCTGATGTTAAAGACTCTGTATTTTAGAGACGTGGCAGAAGCAAGGCAAGTGGGATGAAGACTTTGGCTGGAGGTGTGGTTATCTTCTGCTTCAGCTGGTGACCTGACATTATAACCTGGTTAGGGGGATTATCCTTTCTCTCCCCACTCCCCTTAACACATACAATGTGGAAAGGCTGAAGGCCTGCTGGGCAGAGAGCTGCTTTGCTTCTACAGGCCCCAGGGAGGTTGTGCCCTGTTTTTCTTGGCACTTGAAGTTCAAGCATTGTGCGGGCGCGCACACACTCACACAGCTCTCCTGCAGTTAATCTGGGAGCCCAATTTCCCTTTCACTTCAGCTTGCCTTTGTGCTCCCTCCACGTCCTGAATGAAAAAGGACCCTTTCTTCTCCTCATCTTCCCCAACAGAATCTGCATTTCCGTTTTATTAACTGGCCTGCAGCTAAAGGCTTTTAAAATGGGGCTCGTTAGAAAAGCACACAGGCACTAAACTTATTATTAGAGCTTACAGAGGCCTTGGCTGCCCCTCCTTGCCCAGTGCTAATTATTGCTAGACCTGAAACAAATTACGATTTTCAAAGTCCATCAAGAAATTGATCTTTGTGTTGTTCTTATTGCAGTTGATTTCATACCTGTCATAATTATGAAGAAACCCTGGTTTCGGCTAACTTAATTGCTTTGAGTTACAGATAGGTAGCCGTGTTGGTCTGCCATAGTCAAAACAAAAAAAAATTCCTTCCAGTAGCACCTTAAAGACCAACTAAGTCAGTTCTTGGTATGAGCTTTCGTGTGCATGCTTGTGCATGTTTCGTGTGCATGCTTGTGCATGTTAATTGCTTTGAGTTACAGATAGGTAGCCGTGTTGGTCTGCCATAGTCAAAACAAAAAAAAATTCCTTCCAGTAGCACCTTAAAGACCAACTAAGTCAGTTCTTGGTATGAGCTTTCGTGTGCATGCTTGTGCATGTTTCGTGTGCATGCTTGTGCATGTTAATTGCTTTGAGTTACAGATAGGTAGCCGTGTTGGTCTGCCATAGTCAAAACAAAAAAAAATTCCTTCCAGTAGCACCTTAAAGACCAACTAAGTCAGTTCTTGGTATGAGCTTTCGTGTGCATGTTGTGTATCTGAAGAAGTGTGCATGCACACGAAAGCTCATACCAAGAACTGACTTAGTTGGTCTTTAAGGTGCTACTGGAAGGAATTTTATTTTGTTTTAATTGCTTTGGCATTTAGAGTCTGTTATTTATATTTTTCTCTAGGGAATTTTGTAAGAATGCTTTGTATGTTAAAATATCTCTAGGTGGTCAACAGTAATGAAATAAAAGAACCACTTAGAAAACTATAAAACAGAAAACACACCAGCTGCTGATGTAATACAATTTACAGAGTTATCAGAAGCATTTGTTATCAAGATGTTATCAAGCCAGGAATGTCTGGCTAAACAGGAACGTTTAAGCAGGCTCTGAAATGGTAGCGTAGTCTGTTCCTGCCTATGGGACATTTACTAATATAGAAGAATTGTTGTTGCTGAGTACACAACATTGTCACTGATAATTAATTGGGGAGCCAGAAATCCTTGCTGATCTACTTCAAACCAATGCGAGATTTACCCGTACATTCTTATCTACCTTCTGCTGCCCCTGATTTAGCCATCATAATATATATAACTGTTAGGCTATATCTTGGGCGTTATTAATCATTTTAAAATCTGTTTTTCATTTCGTTTTGCTAGACACATTTTTTTTCACATTAAAAAAAATCACCACAGAAACAACACACATTCTTTACCATCACAGGTTTCTGGTTTGATCCCGAAATGTCCCGCTTTTCCTTAGGATGTCCATATTTTCATTGGGAAAATGTTGGAGGGTATGGAGTTATCCAATGCCTGAGCCATCTGAAGGCAATCTTGTATAGGGAAGGTTTTTTAAAAATGTTTAATGTTTAATTATGTTTTATATATGTTGGAAGCTGCCCAGAGTGACTGGGGCAACCCAGTAAGATGTGTGGGGTATAAATAGTAAAATTATCATTATGGAATGGGACGTCCCTATTGTCATCGGAGAAATGTTGGAGGGTATGAACTAGCAGATGATGCAAAAGGGATCCTGTTTCTGAGATGCTGGAGAGCCACTACTTTCATTCATTCATTCATTCATTCATTCATTTATTCATTCATTTACTGCCCTTCACAACAACATTAAAGCACAATTTTAAAAACAGCTTCACCAAACTGGCACCCTACAGATATTGTCAGAGTTGCAGTCTGACAACATCTGGAGGGCACCAGGTTGGCGAAGGCTGGGATGCTTTTCCACGGAGCTCCTCTTCTGTTCTTCCTTTGGTAGACTTTGGTCTATCTGCACTATACATTTACAATGCTATGATTATAACACTTCAAACAGTCATAGCCTTCCCTGAAAAAGGAAACCCCTATTCCCCACACAGAGCTACAATTCTTACAGCTCTCTGAGAAGAGAGATTGATTGTCAAACCACTATGAGAATAGGGGTCTCCTACCAACTCTCAGTGGGATGTGGGTGGCGCTGTGGGTTAAACCACAGAGCCTAGGACTTGCTGATCAGAAGGTTGGTGGTTCGAATCCCCGCAACGGGGTGAGCTTCTGTTGTTCGTTCCCTGCTCCTGCCAGCCTAGCAGTTCGAAAGCATGTCAAAGTGCAAGTAGATAAATAGGTACCCCTCCAGCGGGAAGTTAAACAGCGTTTCTGTGCATTGCTCTGGTTCGCCAGAAGCGGCTTAGTCATGCTGGCCACATGACCCGGAAGCTGTACACTGGCTCCCTTGGCCAATAAAGCGAGATGAGCGCCGCAACCCCAGAGTCGTCCGCGACTGGACCAAATGGTCAGGGGGTCCCTTTACCTTTACCTTACCAACTCTCAGTACCCTTAGCAAACTACATTCCCCATAATTACTTGGGAGTGGGGAAGCCATGACCATTTAAAGTGGTATGATACTGCTTTAGATGTATAGTGCAGATTGGGACTTATCCAATAGCTTTCTTAGGTTCCATACATTAATTAAACTCAGCTGCTGAATCTCTTCGCATTATTGAAAGCAGACATTTCCCACGCATAGATCTTAACCATATTGCCAGGAATGTAATATTAAAAGCCACCACTTCCTGAAATTGTGTCACTGCTATAGAACCAAGGGTGGGGAGGTTGGAGGGAATTATCGTAATTCCTTGAGATGATGAAATGAGGCTGTGAACACTTGGCGAATAATAAAAATTAATAGTAACAAAACTACATTGCGACTCCAGTATGTGGGGAGGCACAATTTCTGACCTCTGAGCCCCAATAGTTTATATCATGCCAGAATGCACATCTTTCACCAGGGGGACATCAACCTGTACACTAAGACAGAAATGAGCAAAATAAACAAGTTTGGGACACTGCAAAGACAGGTACCTTCCCTTCGCTCCCCATTTATTAAAACAGTTCCTGCTATGCAGATTGCACATCCCTCTGCCTCCACCATCACCACTCACTGCATATGTTACAAATTGATGATGGACAGCTGGGATGGAGAACATAAGAAGGAAAGGCAGGGGAACCAAAGACACATTGCCTCCTCAAGGACATTTAAAATTTAAGGTGCTGGGTTTGACCTTTAAAGCCCTATGCAGCCTAGGACCCACGTACCTATGGGACTGCCTCTCCTGGTATGCCCCGCAGAGGACCTTAAGGTCCACAAATGACAACATTTTGGAGGTCCCAAGTCGCAAGGTGGTTAGGTTGGTCTCAACTAGGACCAGGGCCTTTTCAGTACTGGCCCCGACTCAGTGGAACGCTCTGTCACAAGAGACTAGGGCCCTGCGGGACTTGACATCTTTCCACAGGGCCTGCAAGACAGCGCTGTACCGCCTGGCCTTTGGTTTGGACTCAATCTGACCCTTATATTTCCCTCTCCTTATAGTTTTGATCTATGGACTACTTTTAAAATGAGGCTGCATTTTAAATTGTATTTTAACCTATATTTTAAATTCATTTTTCCCTATTATGTTTTTATTGTAATTTTATTGGTGTTAGCCACCCTGAGCCTGGCCCCCCCCCGAAGTACAAAATCAACACGAATCAATACAAATCTGAGGTTCTGCCCCCCTAACAAAAGTCTGCACCCCCTAACAAAAACCCTGGCTATGCCCATGGCTCCCCATCCTATTCGTTGAAAGGTAGCTATTTAAATGTTGTGTTTGTAAATATACAAAATACAATTACATCAAATGATAGGAACATAATGTAATATTGTTGAAGCAGAAAAACGTAGAATTTTGGATGTTGTGTATTGAGTCAAAGGATTTTATATCTGTATTATTATTGTCTGTATTTGCATTAGGGTAAAGTAACTGCCTTTTGGTTCCAGAGGGTACAGCTACTATTGGTTCATTTAAGCTGCTGTATTTGGTGGGCCTCAGCGCCTAGGACTTGCCGATCGAAAGGTCGGCGGTTCGAATCCCTGCGGCGGGGTGCGCTCCCGCTGCTCGGTCCCAGCGCCTGCCAACCTAGCAGTTTGAAAGCACCTCCGGGTGCAAGTAGATAAATAGGGACCGCTTACCAGCGGGAAGGTAAACGGCGTTTCCGTGTGCGGCTCTGGCTCGCCAGAGCAGCGATGTCACGCTGGCCACGTGACCCGGAAGTGTCTCTGGACAGCGCTGGCCCCCGGCCTCTTGAGTGAGATGGGCGCACAACCCCAGAGTCTGTCAAGACTGGCCCGTACGGGCAGGGGTACCTTTACCTTTACCTTTATTTGGATCCTCTGTCTTATTGGTTTCCTCCAAAAGGCAGGACTGTGATTGCCTGATATTGTTCCCTCCAAAATGTATCCTTTCTAGCTTGTTCCCTGTCCCTATAAATGTAGCTCTCCCCTCCTCAAGTCTCAGTCTTGTTGCTTTAATAATGAAGTGTTACTAGAGAACTGTCTCCAGCATATTATGTCAAGAGAGCTGAAATCACAAACCCCACGTCACAACAGTGGACAGATGTCTACCCAACCTCTGCTTGGAAACCTCTAAGGAAGGAGAGTCCAGAACCTCCTGAGGGAGATCCATCTTCCATGTATTATAAAAAGTAAACAACACTTATTTGACCCCAGTTATTTGACAGAGAGCATCAACAAAAGTCCGTATAGTTAAAGCTATGGTTTTCCCAGTAGTGTTGTATGGAAGTGAGAGCTGGACCATCAAGAAGGCTGATTGCCGAAGAATTGATGCTTTTGAATTATGGTGCTGGAGGAGACTCTTGAGAGTCCCATGGACTGCAAGAAGATCAAACCTATCCATTCTGAAGGAAATCAACCCTGAGTGCTCACTGGAAGGATGGATCCTGAAGCTGAGACTCCAATACTTTGACCACCTCATGAGAAGAGAAGACTCCCTGGAAAAGACCCTGATGTTGGGAAAGATTGAAGGCACAAGGAGAAGGGGACAACAGAGGACAAGATGGTTGGACAGTGTTCTTGAAGCTACTAACATGAGTTTGTCCAAACTGCGGGAGGCAGTAGAAGACAGAAGTGCCTGGCGTGCTCTGGTCCATGGAGTCACGAAGAGTAGGACACAACTAAACGGCTAAACAACAAATTTGACACAGAGGGGGAAACCTACAGAGTCAGTCCAAAAGGCTAGAGTGGGGCTGACTTCGGCCTGCTGCCTGACCCTCAGTCACCTTACAGCAATTTTTCCCCTTCACTTCTCTCTGTGGCCCCCTAGCCTCATGCTGTGCCCCCTAATTATGCATTTTTCACCTGTGGCCCCCTTGGAATATCTTGGGGGCCTACATGGCCCCTGGTTCGGAAACACTGTGCTAGATTAGTGATGAAATATTTGCTGTCTACTCCAAGACATTTATTTTCACCCAAAGTAACACTATTGTTTTAATCACTAAATCCCCTTGTCTCCCCAACTAAAAGCCACTGCAGATGTATCAGAAACTTTCAAATACAATTCCACTTCACAAAACTGAGCATAGATGAGAAGCTGACTGTATATCCCCCTGCCAAAAAAATTAAAAAAAAAATTATTGCCAAGCAAAACTCAATATTAGTAGCAATGTAGACATCATGCCAGCAGGTGGCGATCTACAACACATAATGTAAAGTCTTGGCTTTCAGTGCCTGGTGTTATTGAGTTCAGATGACTTTCAGTATGAAAATCCTTGAAGTCATGAAGTAAAAGGCTTTTTAAGGGAAAGCAGAAGAATTTCTACAATGGGCATTCAAGGTAGTGAGAGGCAAGCAACTATACAGTGTCAGTGCAGTTGAGAAGATGTCTTATTCATTTATGCTGGGAAGATTAATCACTATAGCAACATTATTCTACAGGAATATATAGAGTGGGCAAAATCTGAATGCTTGAGTTCAGTTGCAAATACGTTAACTGAGAAGCATCTCAAATATGAAATGCAAGTTCGTTTATAACTCATCATAATGAGTTCTTCACAAAGAACAAAATACATTTATCCAGTAATATATTTTACAAATATATCAATACTTGTATGTTGTTAAAACTTGGTTTCATTTAAGTCTTATTGAAGAACATAAGAAGAGTGTGCAGTGGTACCTCAGGTTAAGAACTTAATTCGTTCTTAACCTGAAACCATTCTTAACCTGAGGTACCACTTTAGCTAATGGGGCCTCCCGCTGCTGCCACACAATTTCTGTTCTCATCCTGAAGCAAAGTTCTTAACTTGAGGTACTATTTCTGGGTTGGCGGAGTCTGTAACCTGAAGCATCTGTAACCTGATGTACCACTGTACTGGATCAGGCCAAAGGCCCATCTAAACTACCACTCTGTTTTAAAAATGGTCTAGGCTAGAGGAAGCCTACAAGCAGGGCATTAGTGCAACAGCATTCTCCCCATCCACACTTCTTTCTTTCTTTCTTTTGTCCCAAATTTCCAAAATTCAGCTTTCTTTAATTTAATTCTAGCATTTTTAAAATTATGAGATTTACCACACCGTTCATAACCTCACACAACTCTATCAAGTCTCTGCTTACTCACCTCTTCTCCAAACTAAAAAGCTCCATTATGTCCTAACCTTTCCTCCTAGGGCAGTTGCCCCATCCCCTTAGATCATTTTGGTTTCCCTTCTCTGAAAACTTTTTCCGATATCTGTGCAGGAAGGGGCTGGTGGGAGTTGTAGTCCGAAACAATCTGGAGGGCATCAGGCTAGCAAAGGCTGGCCAAAGTTGACCAGGCCTTTCGTGTCCTCCTCTGCATTGCTTCCATGTCAAGGAAAGCCCATATTTGAAAGGAACAATACCAAACATGACCCCGATCTGCCTGTGAGCTGCTCTGGAATGAAGGGAAGATGTAGAAGGTCAGCATTACGACACTAACGCAAACAGTGCCTGATTCCTTCCACTGTGAACTTAGCGGTTGTTACTACCCTCTTTGAACTTTTTTTTTAAATCACCCCTGCCAATGCCACACCTCTGTGGCATGCTGTGAACTGCAGGCCTTTAGCTTGGTGCAGCGGCAAAACCATTTTTTGCTAAGGACGTGTATTATGTTCAGTATTGTGCTATTGATGGAAGGGCAGAGTCAGGGCGAGGGAGCGACCTTAATGTCAGATCTCTGGATTAAAGCTTTTCTCCTGAGTGGCAGATTTATTCCGCATGAGACTGGAAAACATGCGTCTCCTGCTTTCCATCCCATCCCCCACATCCCAATCATGTTCCAGATGTAACAGTATCGCTGCCTGCAACTCACCAGCATTACAGTCATCTATGTTGACGTCTTGCCGTTCAATCGGTTTTTCAGCGAGCATCGTTTTTGTCTCAGGAAAGTTAGCCGTTCTTCATCCAATTTTGACCATTTTCAGAGAGTTGCACTTCTTCACGCCACCTCAACATCTGTTTTCACAGAAGAGCTGAGCCTTAAATTATTCTCCTAAACAGATCTTGCAGATAAATAGCAGCTGGCTGCAACTTCGTAGAGATATATAGCAAGTACCTAGCTTTCCCACCAATTTTCTTCTTGACTTTGGACAAATAGCTCAATGGGTTGCTGTTTCCTTGGAGGTGGGAGAAGGGCGATATTTCTCCCTTCCCCTCAAATATTTATTCTCTCCTTGGAATTAAATTAATGATGCTTTTTCGACCGATTTGCTCTTTGTGATGGGTCAACTGGTCCAACCCCCTTGCAGAAATCACAGCTAAATGAGCCCTGACAGATGGTCGTTCAGCCTCTGCTTAAAAACCTCTAGCAAAGGAGAGTCCACCTCCTTCCTAGGGAGTCCGTTCCATAGATGAACAGCAAGTTATTTCTGATGCTTAGTCAGAATCTCCTTTCTGGTAATTGGAATCCATTGATTCAGGTCCTAACCTCTGGAACGGCAGAAACAAGCTTCCTCCATCTTCCATGGGACAGCCCTTCAGGTGTTTGAAGATGGCACCTGGACAAGCAGGCCATCATCATCGAACCATAGAGTTGGGGAAGCCCAACTTCCTGCTCAAAGCAGGAAATCCAAAGCAAGCACATTCCCAAGAGATATAACAAACTTGGGGGGGGGGGTCTGCTCCCCCACTCACTCTGCTGACCAACTCTTTCCTACACCATGCAACTACTAAGCCCCTCTTCAACCTTCCCAGCCGCATTTCTGTAACAATTCTCTTCTATTGTTCAGCCCTGCTTGTACCCCTTAACTCTCATCACCGTGACTGTTCCTTCCCCTTCTTTTCTGCCACCCCACTTGTACACCACCACCATCATCATAAATTTAACTGAACTAACCAGAGGCCATGGCGTCCTTCCAAAAACATCGACAATTGTTGTATATACAATAAAACCAACCACTTGCACATGGACCAACCTTCTGGATGTTCCTCATCCCACACATTTCAACTACTAAGCCCCCTTTTTTATCCCCCCCCCCATTCTGAAGCCTCCACCCCTCCTATTCTGCAACCCTCTTTGTACACCCTATTTTCCCCTTCACCCCATAGTCTTGTCTCCACCTTGCTCCATTTTTGCATACCCTCCTTTGGGCACAGATGCCTATGTAATCCCTGAGGTCTCCCCACCTCATGCAATTACTACCTCCTTCCCACCTCCCAATTGCTAAAATTTCTTCTATCCTGCAGCACCACAATGCACCCTGCATTTTCACCTTACTCCTTTTTTCTACACTTCCTCCCTCCCTCCTTTTCTCTTATGGTGCCATCTGGTGGCAGCCATGCAAATCACAGGGTGACAACACTCAAGCAACAGCAGTCAACCAAATACAGTGGTACCTCGGGTTAAGAACGTAATTCATTCTGGAGGTCCGTTCATAACCTGAAACTGTTCTTAACCTGAAGCACCACTTTAGCTAATGGGGCTTCCTGCTGCTGCTATGCCGCCGCTGCACGATTTCTGTTCTCATCCTGAAGCAAAGTTCTTAACCTGAGGTAATATTTCTGGGTTAGCGGAGTCTGTAACCTGAAGCGTATGTAACCCAAGGTACCACTGTACTGTAGATACTTGGGGAGCGGGGGGGGGGCATCTTTGGGATTCCAGTGTGCTCAGCCTGTCCCCATAAGTATAGCAGAGCAGCCTCTTACACATTACCACAAAAGAGGGCACAGATTTGCATAAAGGTCACACAGGATAATGCACACACCTACATGCAAACTTATAATTAATTATTCTAATGTAAAACCAAATCGCCGTAGTGGGATAGACTGCAAGCATGTGGCCTGTGTGCTTGCTAAGTCTCATATCCAAAGAGACCAGAGGCCTAGACGGCTGTATTTGGTCACCCACCCCTGAAAGAGGAGATGCCCGAATCAGAGGACTGTCCTCTACAACATACAGCACACAGCCACCAGATTGAAAAGTCTCAAATGAATTGGCACATGGAAATTGTTTGAAGTTGCTCCAGCCGGGGACGTGGATTGTCACGCAGCTTTTCTCCCTAATCTGTCCTGAGTTCTGCTTCCAGATGGGACCTCTTGCTTCGCTCGGTGGCAAGACTGCTCACAGCACTCACGTGACAGCCGCTCAGTCCCCCACATCCAGCTCATGCGCTCGTCTGGGAAGACCCCTTTCACAAGCTGTTTGACAAGGTCACAGCTGCCAGGCACTCATGCATTTAGAGAGGGGTTGTGACTAAGAACTGTGGGCAGAATCAGCTTTGCTGGGGGCTCGCTTCACTTTGCAGTAGAAAACCATCCACGTTCTCTTTACTAATTGCATCTACACTGGCTCTCGGTTCGGTCCCACATTCTGATCAAAGGCAGTGCTGGAGATAAGGGCACTCCCATGTTTGTAGAAACAATAACGGAGGGTGTATATGTGCCAGTGAGTGTCCACATTAGTGCTGCCTGACATTCCTTCCAGACTTCAAACAGCAGAATTTAAGCAGGTAGCTCGTGGCTGTAGGATTCCTTCACCGCATGCTCAGTTTGCAGCACATTAAATCTGGGTTGAATTGTGCTCTGGAAGAGTCAGTCGTGACTGTTTCACAAGGTGCTGAACTCTGCATGGCTCGGCAATATGAATATGCTATCCTATTTTGTCTTGTGGGATATTTTGGAGATCCCATTTTTGCAATATTTTTTCTTGTGTGAAAATATGCAGTCACTCCATTTCCATCATTTCTGCTATAACTACCTACCCAGATGCAGAATGTGTTTCAGTTTCAGGCTTGTGGTTATATCAAGACATTCTATTAAACCGTGCCTGTGTAGGTGAAATAAAAACAACTGTGCCAGTCAGGAACACCTGCTTCAGAATCCAGTACAGGAAGGATGAGTATTGGGTAAATTAATATGTTATATTGCAGGTAGAAAAGAGTCTACAAGAAGGTGTAAGTGGGACTGGCAACAAATGGTTGCAATGTGGAATGCTGGGATCTCCAATATTCCAGCCACTTTGTTCCATTTTCCATGTGCCAAATTTTTGATTCCAACCCCACCCCCCCTGTGAGTCTGCGGCCACTGAGCATGCTCAGTCCTCACTGGGCTGCTTTGATTCTCTCCCCGTCACTCTCCTCCTGCCTACCCACACACTTGAGTTTTTCTTCTAAATATTTTTGTACTTCTGAAAACCCTGGGGCTCCCCACAAGTCTTAGGATACTGCCATCCAGTGAGTGGATGGTGCCATTTTGGATAAATAAGCAATGGGACTCTGAATATCAAAATAAAGGGAATGAGAATAGTGGATGTGGTGGGGACACTTAGGTAGTGATTGTTGGTGTAAAAACAGGGTTTTGGTTTTTTAAAAAATATCTGTGATCATCCTGGCTTTAAATGGCCATATAGCTATCAATCAACAAACAGGGTAAGGTCGTTAGTCATACTCTAGGGTGTCCCTTGTTTTTTTTTCTTTTGACCCCCCTCCCCATGACCCTCTATTAAACTAAGAAGATTCCTAGACTATGTGGAAGCAATCACATGTGCACATATCTGGTAGGCTGGCAAACATCGGCCTAAATCAGATGCACATTATGGGATATCGAGTCTCCTATAACCAGCGTGCTCAACTCTAATTAATTCATGATGGGGTTAAGATCATAGAGTAAGATGTTCTGCCAGGCTTAGGTAGGTCACTCCCCCTCACCTTGCTGCTGTATGAAAAAGCACATGAATCTGACCTATTTGTTATATATTTTTACTAAAAGTGGCGGGGCACTGGCAACATCCTTCCTTGGAGAGTTTTATTTCTTTGTGCTCTGATTCAGAATAGAAGTCAAAATGCTGGTGCTCACATTTAAAGACGTATATGACATTGGATTTGAGCACGTGAAATAATAAAGGCCTGCTGCCACACTAACCTGTCCCTGGAATGAAATTATCTATCAAGGCTTTCTGGACTTAGGCAAGGCAGGCAGTGCCTAAAAGAGCAAGTTTCCCAGTGGTGGCCTCCACCTTTGGAATTCCCTCCCCAAGGAGACTTAGCTAAGTGCCAGCACTGTTCTCCTTTCAGCATTACATAAAAGCTTAAAGGGGTGGGGGAAAATCTCCTCAGCCATCTAAAATGGTTTCACCTGCTTTTAAAATAGCTGTTTTACAATTGCTTTATTATTATGCTTTTATGATTATGTATATTTGGTCTGTTTTTTCTCACCTGAAGGACTTTTTTTTTTTAAGGGGTGGGATGGAAATTCCCAAAATAAAAAGAGAAGCCTCCCAGGGTGGCACAGAAGCCCTTCTGAAATATCGTTTTGTTGTGTTTTCACCCTACTTTCCTGCCCCTCACCCTCCCTTTTCTCCTCTTGCTATGTAGAGTAATCACTATCCCCTGCAGATGCTCAGATACCATCTGGCAATCGCCTGGATACCAGTGGATATTGCATTTTTTGCAGAGGAGAATTTAACCTATTCCAAGAGCTTGCTCTCCTCCCTGACATTCCATTTAATGCCCATCTCATTAGACAGCTGCTATCTGGTGAAATTATCTGGAAGCCACTCACATCACTGTCACACACAGATAGATTTCCCCCATTTCCCTGCGTAGGGAGTTGCCCCTTCCTTTCTTGTTCTAGTTGGCGCACATCCCCATTTCTCTTCCATTCCCTGCCGTGTCTCATACCTTCAGTGCATGTGTGCAACTCATCTTGCAAATCTGCAGTTAGTAATTTCTCACAGCATAATCACAAACCTACTAAAGCCAGAAGAAACCTCAGAATTACCCAAGGCTAGGCTGTTTGCCCTCTGTCAGTCATCTCTGTTCCCTCATACCCTAATAGGTAAGTCCATATTACTAATGATGGGTTGTAATCAACACAGCTCTAAGATTCTGTCAATGAAAGGGTTATCATTGTACTATTAAACCTTCTTCCCCTCCCGCCCAAAATATTTTATGAGTTCCCCCCACCCTTGAGCTGATTAAATGCTGTGGGCTCCAAGTGTGTTATCAGCACTGGCTACTTCTAGACCAACTATTTAGTTGAAGATGGCCCGTTATTCAGTGGCACCTGACAGACGAGTGGAAATATTAAAAAAGGGACGCGGGTGGCACTGTGGTCTAAACTACTGAGCCTCTTCGGCTTGCTGATCAGGTGGTCAGCGGTTCGAATCCCCGCGACGGAGTGAGCTCCCGTTGCTCTGTCCCAGCTCCTGCCAAGCTAGCAGTTCGAAAGCACGTCAGTGCAAGAGGATAAATAGGTAAATGGCGTTTTCATGTGCTCTGGTTTCTGTCCCGTTGTTCCAGAAGCGGTTTAGTCATGCTGGCCACATGACTCAGAAAACTGTCTGTGGACAAACGCCAGCTCCCTCGGCCTGAAAGCGAGACGAGCGCCGTAACCCCATAGTCGCCTTTGACTGGACTTAACTGTCCAGGGGTCCTTTACCTTTACATATTAAAACATCTCTCTCTCATACACACATACCAACTAAAATCAATGCAATTCATATTTTCTGAATCAATTAAATAGTTTATGAGATTTGGATTACTTTGTGTCAGAGCTATAGCTTCCACACTGACAGAACATGCTGAATTTTGTATGGCTGCTGATTTAAACTGTCTGAACTTCATGTCCTTAACCAGGAACGGGTAACTAGCAACCTTTTAAACATTAGAGGACTACAAATGCCAACATCCTTCACCATTAGCCCTGAGCTGATGTCATCTAAAGGGCCATAGGATCCTCACCTCTGGCCCAAAACAAAGGTGGTGGGGGGTTTTAAGGTGCTGTTAACACAGTTGTTTGACTTCACCCCTGGGGGTTCACTCCATTATCTTTCAAGGCAGAGGGATGCCAACAATTACAAAGTGAATTGACTCCCATGCTATGTAATGCACAAATTAATACTCTGCTGTGTGCTGGCCAAGTACTTTCTGTTCTTTGTATTACTGTCTCCTTCCACAAACCAACACAGTTCAAGTTCCAATATAACTGCCCTTCTATTGATTGGCGGTACCAACAAGCAAGTTTTCTGCTTTTTTGAGATAATATTACATTGAACTTCTTTCCTTTTAAAAGAAAGCCATTTAATTATTTAGCAAACATTATTGTGAATGTTCCTTCGCCCATTATGGTAGCATTAAAAAAACATCTTAAATCTAATAACCCACTTGCTTCAAAACCAGTCTTTTCTGGTGCACTACTCTTTCAAGGTTTATTTTTCTATCCATTGTGACTTGATTGACTGTTGAAAATAGGGTCAAAATGAATTTGTATTATAACAGTCAAGCAAAACCTTCCTCGAATATGAATTGTTTTAATTCTTTCAATATTCCTAACTATGTGTGAGATTAGATTTAGGAATTTAAAAAGTGAAAAATGTATTTCCCCCACTCCATATATGGGGCATACAGAAGCAGATAACCATTTGCTGGGGGGACCCAGTGTAACCGTGTTGGGGGCAAGGGAAGAGTATACAGTCGTACCTTGGTTTTCAAACAGCTTAGTTTTTGAACATTTTGGATCCCTGACGCCGCAAACCCGGAAGTGCCTGTTCGTTTGCTTCCCGCAGCTAGTCAGAAGCAGCGCTTTGGTTTCCGAACATTTTGGTTGTCGAACAGACTTCCAGAACGGATTCCGTTCGACTTCCAAGGTACAACTGTATATTAGTTTCTGTAGGACAGAAGTGCAATTTGATTTGTGCAAGTTTGCAGCATGATAGCAAGGAAGAATCACAGAAGAAAACGGAACATCAGCTGAATCTGAGAAACTGACCCAACTAGCTAGAGTACAGTGGTACCTCAGGTTACAGACGCTTCAGGTTACAGACTCCGCTAACCCAGGAATAGTACCTCAGGTTAAGAACTTTACTTCAGAATGAGAAATCACGTGGCAGCAGTGCGACAGGCCCCATTAGCTAAAGTGGTACCTCAGGTTAAGAACGGTTTCAGGTTAAGAATGGACCTCCAGCACGAAATAAGTTCTTAACCTAAGGTACCACTGAATATGCTCTGGAAAATGGCTGGAAACAGCAAGAAGGCAGGCAAGGATTTGAGAACACTCAAAATGGAAGCTCCGACTCAGTAGTCAAGATTCACCGCTACATCACAGACTTTTTCAGTCTGTGCAGGAAGCAGATTCGCTCCCTCCCCCCATAGGATTAAAGTGAAAATAGAAAAATAGTAATTTCAAACCAGAGAGTCATGACCACAGATTCCTAATTTCCACACCATAAGCTCACACCACCTAGGAGATGCGAGACACTCATTCCTTCTGGTGGTGGCCAATTCATGTAGTAAATGTGCTACTTTTATACTTGTAAACAGGAAGAGATATCCAAAAGATCAATTTACATGAATTGGCTGGAAGGGAAGCTTTGTTCATTGAAAGTGCTACTGCCATTATTGAAGTGGATGCGCACACGTGTGAACTGGTAACTACATCCATGTGTGTTTCCCCACCACATATAAATTTTGATATGGCTCCAATTCTCAATACGAGTCAGAAATGCTCACTTTCCTACATTTAGTTTGGAAGCAGTGTAAGAGATGCATGTTTCTTGAATTTCTATTGGTGCTGACTTACAGAAACCAGCAGTCAATGTGGCAGGGTTAGAAATTAAAGGCAAAAAAACAAATGTTATTTCATGTATTTTAATAGCAAACTTACAGGAACAGCACAGAAGACAGACAACATTAAAAACATGTACTTGCATGTAGGACAACTTAGTTAGAAAAGTATAGCGAATGGATGGAATCTACTGTATGATAAAAATGTTACAGACACCATATAGTTGCCATCAATAAGAAATTTACCTATTTTTTAAAAAAATCCAAATGCTGGCATTGTCCAGAAAAGTTTGACTGGCATATTTATAATTGTTATAAAGTTGAACTGCTGAAATATGTTCACTGAAATGGTTTTTGATAGCAATAATGCATTATATGTCCCCACGTTTATATTAAAAATCCACACACAAATGAAAATGAAAAAGAGCTTGCCAATACCCGATTCTGTCCTCTATTTTTTTTCTTTTCATTTTTGCAACCATATACTTAGGTACCTTTTAACCCCATGGAAAAAAATATCTAACGTTCATTACTACCAATAACAGGAAGAAGAGATTTATTTTGTTTTGAGAATGACAAATCCATTTTAGAAGACTTTAAGCACGCTCTCCACGTATGCGGCGTGCTAGCTGGATATCTTTTGGCATGATTGTGACACGTTTGGCGTGAATAGCACACAGGTTGGTGTCTTCAAACAGGCCAACCAGGTAGGCCTCACTTGCCTCCTGTTGAGAGAAGAAAATAAGTTGAATGTTTTAAGCAAAGTGCTCAGACTCTCAAGTAATTACAAACTTTGGCACACTTTCGCTATGTCTCTCTTCTAAATTGTCTTATGCAATTGGGAGGGTAAAATACATCTTTTGGTGCGATAACACCTACAATTTGGTGCTTTCTGCCTATTGATGTCTGACATCAGATACCTTTGAGATATCCTTTTTGGCACCTGCCAAAAAGTCTATCCACACATAGATCTTGGCATGCTTTAATCTCTTTTTAGTTTACTGCTGATTTTAGGTGTGTTCCATGTTTTAATTACATGATATTCCTTGTAAATCATTAAGAGGTTGTGTTAAAATCAAGTGGGATACAAATGTTGGTAAACAGAAAACAAGGTATTGTAGCCCTAGAGTTCTGATACACCCAACTATAAAATCCTGTCTCTGATTGATTCCACACCTGGATTGGGCATTAACCATCATAATTAACTTAAGTATTATCTTCTCTAAAACATTCTTGTGGCTTGCAAAACAAAAGCCCCTTCTGGATCCTGATCCACCACTAAAGTGGTTTGTAGCAAGTTAACTCTTCCACAGGGGAACAACAGTTAAAGGATTGTTTTGAGTAGTTACATGAGCATAATGCTCTTTACACAACAGATATTCCCGTCCTCCTACTTGTATCTTCCAAAAACCCTCTTCAGAGGGTTTGGGGCCCTCCTGAATAATGGGGGCCATGTTGTAAGGACTGAAGTGAAATGGGTGGAGAATCATCCAAAATCAGGCAGAGGGACTCTTCCTTCAGTGGGATGCAAGCCCTTTCTGCCTGATTTGGGGCATGTTCCCACAGCAGCCATGACTGAAAGCCCCACTGTTCAGGAGATGCTCCCCACCCCCCAAATTAAAGGGGGAAAACATTTTGCAGATGGAGGCAAGAGGAAAGGCTGTTTGTGCAAGCTGTTTTCTGCTTGCACAAGCACTGTATAAAACTTCAGAATCCATCTTTACAGGAAAGGCAGGAGGGAGATCAGGATCTACTGATACATCTCTGGGGGATTTACAGTATGATGGTCAAGTTTTTTGGCTCCCAACTATATAGCAAAACCAACAATTAATAGGTATTTCCCACTCCACCCTAATTTTGGCTACTGAAAGAAAGGTAGATAGATGTGGATCTTTAATATGGACCAGGCTCAGGTATGTTGTCCTTAATTCTCATTATCTTATCCCTCCTAAGCCACTATATGCACCTGGCTATGGCTGGTAGGTCTCAGGGTTGTGGTATAAAAATTAAAGCCTAATGCCTGCTCATCCTGGGATTAAAATAAGATCAGGATTGGACAAGGATCTAGCCAAGGAACATAGGTGTATTGTGGGTTTTATGAAGCAGCAGCACCACTGCTACTTTTTACCAACAATAATGCAACTTCTTTGATGTCCATGTTGCATTCTTGATTTCTCAACCATTTAGTCTTGCTTTAAAAATCATAATCTGGCAATAGATAGCCAGAAACCTCATAACCCCCTGGCTGGAGGACTGTACACAAGACAAGTTCAGCCTGTTAACCCTATATGATAGTCAATAAAATTCCTATTCTTTGGTAATCAGTCTGGGACTGCAAACACAGTGGGTGTCGTGCACCATCATGACGGTGGGTTGTGTTAAGAGTTGATGGGCCACAAATAAGGCAGGCTTCATCTAGAGTCTAGATTCTAGACTGTGCTGAATTTTTTAGACATCTGTTTTAGCTTGAATTACGCATATGTTGTGTAGAACTGTACATGTTTCACACACAAATGTTCATTGTGATATGCAGACATTATTCTTAGGATGGCTAATGGACTTCTTTCTTGTACCTCTGTCCCTTTAGAGCAGGAGGTGACAGTGTTACATCATACAGAGCAGGCAAAGCATGCTGCAAAACATTTGGGTTTATGTGAGTCCCATGACTGAAAAATCAGTTCTGTCTAGGAACTGCTTCTGAGAATGGCAAATAGGTCTGTAAAGTATTAAATGCTCTCTGCCCCGAGTGCAGCGCTTACAAACTAAGGGCTGCTTCTCCCTTGTTAAGGCTGCTTCTCCCTTGTTAAGTCGTCGTCCTCACCACAACCTAGCCATGTTTACATCACTCTTGTGCACATAAGTGTTGCATGGAAAGGGATAATGTGCCTTTCTGCTTTTGGAAAATACACTGGATCTGCCTAGAATTGGCAGTGTCATGCTCTTCACATATATCTACTTACACATCAGCAATTTGTGCAAATAAACCAAAAAAAGAGAACTTGAAAACAGCACGAGTTCCATCTCCATATTTGGAAATCATCACATCTAACACTAATGCAAGCTTTGTGTTTTGTTGTAGAAAATACAGATTGCCTTGCCGGATCAGACCAAGGTCTTTCCAGTGCAGCATTCTGTCTTCAATGGTTTATCTTATAGAAGGGCTCAAAAAGTACATTTCACATGCCAGGTGTATCCCAACCACATCTTAACAGGTACCCCTTGCTCTTCCTAATGATGTGTGGAAAGAGGAAAGGTGTGTGGAAGTTACTTGGAGGTTTGACAAAGGCAGAAGCTGATAAGTATTCTGATGCAGCATAACGTAGATCATATTCCTGACAAATCTCAGAAATGGGTTGGTTAACCTTCGTGCAGAGTAAAAATAAAAAAATTAATCTTGAAGGGTGGTGGAAAGAAATAATGGATTCATTTGCAGTTCCTTTAGGAGATCTATTTTTGAAATCCTTATGTTCCAACACTTCAAGTTTTAAGATCTTCCTCAAGGAGGTGAATTCCTTTAGTTCTCCCAAATGCTGGTAGTTATCTGTGCACCTACAAACACATGGATGCTTACTTGTGAAACCCACCAATTGCGTGAAGTTTTGACTAACCATAGAAACAGCTCAACCAATAAGATGAGCATATGGAAGTAACCAATCACATACTCCCTCACGTACTAACGGCACAGTGCTGCTAATGGCTGCACTCTAGAAAGGGCTTTTCATGTAATTTGTGATGGTAAAGCTATACCCACATGTGTCCTGTTTGAGACAGTTGTAAATTAAGTCTCAGGTATATATTTTTAAAAGTCAGCTGAATTACTTTGGTAGAAAGAGTTTATCTCTAAGCACCTTTCCCCATGTCTTTTTAAAAGCTAGATAATTGTAACTTAGAAAGAAACAATTCGGGACACAAAATGGCTAATTGAAAACTAAGTTCATATATAAGGTTATGGGGTGGAAAACACTGATAAGTACTCACCTGAAATTATATTGTTCAGACATGCATTATCAGTTCTATTAAGGGGCATATTGCCATTTGGGAGGTTAAGGGCAGCTAGTAAGATACAATATGATTTTTACCTGCAAAGCACCAATAGCTGCGCTTTGGAAACGCAGATCTGTTTTGAAGTCCTGAGCAATTTCACGCACCAGGCGCTGAAAAGGAAGTTTGCGGATCAGAAGTTCGGTTGACTTCTGATAACGCCTGATTTCACGAAGAGCCACAGTACCTGGCCTTTAAATGATCAAACAAAGAAGAAGAAACAAGACAAATGAGCTTTTTGTCTTCATCTCCAAAAAACAGAGCATACAAAATTCCAGAGAGAAATGAAAGTTTGAATAACTGTTCCATTCAAGAGACATGAGCATACAAGAACATTTTGTGCAAGACCAACTTCTACAAAGTGAAGTAGTGACATGCTAAAATAAGTCAAATAGGTTTCAGCTAAAAAGAACAGTCCAAAACAGAATGCTAGAAACCATTAAAGAGTCTCTTCTCAGTACTCATTTTTCTTTAGGTCCTCTTTATGCAATGTAAATATTAAGAAACTGATGAGAAAAATGGCTACTAGAAGAATATCAGTAATTACAATTTATCCATTTGTGTATACACAGTCTTAAAAACAACATTTAAAAGTGTAAAAGCCTGCTATTTACCTGCTTTTCTGGAGGCAGCTACTGCCCTCTAGTGGTACAATGAACAAATTATATCAGTTTTACAGTAACAGCTGAGGAGCTAAACTAATTTAAATAAATGAAAAATTATCAGGCTCGGCAAGTTTTAAATAAAGCAGGCTTCTTCCAACACCTTCATTAATCAGCAAGCCCTATTACTACATCCTAAACACGACAGAACCAGATTTGTTTTTTTAAACTTAATATTGTGATTTTCAGATTTTATTTTTAAAATCCATTTAATCAATACAATTGATATATTACTATCAAAGGCGATCTTACAGCTTTTTTCGGAGGAAATGTTCAATATAAAATATTTTTATGTTGCAATTTTTCTCTTTCGTCAAGAGAAGAAACAACGGAGACCTTGCCAGTATAATCCGATTCAATGTGAAAGATTTAAAAAATAAAAATCCCCAAAGCAAAAAGTTGCGTTCCGATAAACATTTCCGCGTTGTTTGGGGACTATGACATCACAATACTTTTGTTCGCGGTCATTTCTATACCTGTAGCGATGAGGTTTCTTGACCCCACCAGTAGAGGGCGCGCTCTTGCGAGCGGCTTTTGTCGCCAGTTGCTTCCTGGGCGCCTTCCCACCGGTGGATTTACGGGCAGTTTGCTTGGTACGAGCCATGTTCCCGCGAACTTCTCTTCCTTACACCTATCGGTAAGAAATCACCCACGCGATCACTATACCGCCACACAGCAGTCACCAGAGGAGGGGGGGAAGGGTTTCCGAAAATGCAGATTTATTTGTTTTTAAAACTGCCTTTACAGAGACAACAACAATGCATCGGATGTTAAGGACCTCCAAAACCTTCAGCGATTAAAAAGCTGCGGATCCACACCTCCGGTAGCAAGCCAAGCAGCAGACTTCCCCGCCTGCGAGCTTGCCACATAACGAAATCCTTTCCCTTGCAAGTGCTGGATTGGATGGTGAAATGGTCAGGGAGGGGGGATCTAATTTATTTAACAGTAAAATAAATGCCTAGGGTTGTAGTAGCCTGCTAAAATGCAGCCCTTGCCCAGGGCAAAAAACTGGAGCGATGCAGCAGCAGTCAAAAAGATGAGAGAGGGGCGATTCCAACACAACACAAGCGGTTCCTAACCCCCTCCCGTGGGCTCAGAAAAAGTGCCAATAATTGCCGAAAACGCCGGGGGACGTGCAGCTGATTTAAGGCTTGCATTGAGCAAAAAAAACAAAAATCCGTTTAAAAACAGAAAAGAAAACAGGGGGACTCCCAAGCCTTAAAGTGTTCTCCTGCAAAGCAGCCACCGTTCCCCTCGCCCTGCCGTGCGCGCGAAGGAAAAACAAATGGAAGCCGTAGACGAGCCAGGTTTTATTCCACAAAAGGAAGGGGGGAAATATCACGTCAGATTTTAAGTGCAAGAAAGCAACGAACTTTTGGGGGGTCAGGTTTTTCGGTGCTGCTCCCGCCTGCCCAATTGCCAGTGCTGAGGCTGCCTCGCTCCCAAGCGCCTCTCGCTGGCAAACTCATCCCCAACAAAATGGAAACAATCACGAAATGCAGCCTTAGACTCCCTATTGCAGGGAGAGAAAGAGAGAGACGGGGAGGGGGAAAAAATAAAAAAATAAAATAGCAACACAATAACAACCCCCCGGAAAAAAAATCCCCCAGCAGCTCCAAACTATGTGGGGTCCGACGGGCTACCGGGGAGAGGAAAAGTTTGGACCGAGAATCCCCCCAAATCGCGCTGGGTTTGGATCGTTTCCTGGGCACATTTCTCCCCTTTTTATTGTTTTTATGCAATAGGAGAGAAAAAAATATGGTCGGTGACCAGAGAAAAGAGACAAGATGGTGAAGCTGAGCAACAACTGTGGGGAGCCAGGCAAGGCAGGCAGGAGAGTTTCCCCGGGCTGGCAACTGGCTCCAGTTTGCAGCCGCTTCCCAGCTCCGATGCGGGGCGACGAGGGGCCGAGGGGGCAGGTGAGGGGCTGGGGAGGAGGATGGTGGGGGTCCGGGGTGCGGGGAGGGCGCTGGAGGGGGGCAGGAGCCGCGCGAAGTGGGGCTGGGGGGCCCTGCGCGAAGGAGCCGTCTCCTCGGCTGCGCTGGGGACTCGCCTGCCCCCCAACCGCAGCTCTTCCCAGAAGTTTGCCGGAGAGGTTCGGGGGGCAGCCCGGAGGGGTCCCTGGCTAAGCTGGCGTGAGGGGGGGGCGCCGCCGCCGCGGGAGGGAGCGAGGCTGACGACTTACCCCCGTCCGCTGAGGCTGAGCGCGGCTGCCGAGCAGGCGAGGAAGAGCGAGGAGGCGCTAAAGCTGCTGCGGGCGACGGCGGCTGAGAGCACAATTGAAAGATGGCTGACTCGGGAGGGCCGTCTCCGCCGCTTAGCCCCGCCCAGGCCCCGCCCCCGCCGAGGAGGGCAGCCAATGGCGCACAATGGAGGGAAGGCGAGGCCACGCCCGCGCGGCTTCCTCCCTGCCCACTCTCGGCTTCCCGCGGCCGCCTCTGTGTGTACAAACACAAAAGACACGCCGCGCGCGCCGCAGACGGAGAGCGAGCGAAGCAGGGAATCCCCCCTTGGCCCTCCTGGCTTCCTTCCCCTGCCAGAGGGGAGCACGAGGCCCCAAGTCAGCGCCCAACGGCCCAGCGGGAGGAGACCCCTAACCGCCAGGATCCGGCGGCGCGAGGTCAGGGCCAACGGTCTCTCTGCGTTGCTTCGGGCATTAGGGGATGGCTTGGGGGGCCCTCGCTGCTCCTGGACTGAACTCTCAGGGCCCCCTCCCCCAGGTTAGGGTGGCCCAAGCCTGTGAGACTCTGGAGGCCAGGGGGGCTAACCTGAATAAAATATAGGGGGCACAAGGTAAGCCCCGTCCCACCTAATCGGTCGCAAGACACGGACACCATTTGAATGGCAATGCCCATCAACTACGAGGGGGGGACTCCCTAAAATATTTTATTACGGGGCTGAAGGGACATCGGTCCCTAGGAGTTTCACTCCTCTGCTTGAGGCGCTTCACACGCCCACCGCTCGATGAAGCCTCAAACTCGGGGGCGAGGAGTACTAGCATGAACGACTGAGATCCAACACCAAAGGGACTTTCCATGAAGTTTGAGGCTGCTCGATGGGGTGGGTGGAGGGGAACTCATTGGTGAGGAGAGAGGGATTGGAGCCTGATTGCAATGAATGAGGTGGAGTACGATGGTGGGGGTGGGGGTGTTAAAAAGTTTAAGGCCTTTAAAAGTGTGATTTGCTTTGTCAGAGGACTGACATCATTGCAGCACTTGCAGTGGATTTTTATGCAATGCGCAGATTATGGTTCGAGTCAACAAGTGGTGAGCAGAAAGTGAGGTGTTTGGAGTTGGTGAACTGGCCCTCATGAAGTCCAACTTCACTGTTTTGCTCCTCGAGTAATTCTACAGCTTGCCTTCCTCAGAATATTCACATTCAAGCTTAAACCACTAGCTCCACCAGCTTAGGTGGCTTCAGTGACTGGCAGCATACTCTTTTTATCCTCATCTGTAAAAACCACAATACCGTGGAATGTCGGTTTTCGAACATAATCCATTCTGGAAATCTGTTCGACGTTCAAAAATCAAGGATCAAAGGTCTGGCTGCAAAGTCAATGTGGAAAAAAGAAAAATGTGCCACAGAAGCCATTCACCTTCCAAGGCGCATTCGAAAACGGAAGCATTCACTTCTGGGTTTTCGGTGTTCAGCTTACGAAACATTCAGCAGCTGAGACTTTCAAAAATTGAGGTTTGACTGTACTGGAACTTCTGGACCATACACACAGAGAGAGATTTGTAATGCCCAGATTTAAAGAATGAGAGCTAGCTTAAAGGAATAAAAACTTCATTCCACAATTTCTGTTTTCTGACAGACACTATATATTGCTGTTAAGATTTGTGAACTCTCGAGCCAAGGTTGGCCTTAGGTTCTGGTGACCCTTGTCTGTGGTCCCCCAATCCTCCCCTTCTAATTTCTCATACACATTCTTCTATGCAACAGGTGCCTCTCAACTCAGAAGCTGTAGTCATAGGATGAAAACTCCAGATGGTCCGGAACACTTTTCACTAAGTGCCCCTCCAGACTAGTGTTTTTGTGTGTGGGCGTGCTCTGCAACTTGTCATTGACTCAGTAATAGGGCATAAGTGGTTGATTTATACCGGACCATCAACACATCATTCCACTTTATTAGTTCTGCAATGCTTTCCTAATGTAACCACATTATTGCTGTGTGGAAGGGCTGTTTTGCACTACAGCACAACTGAAGCAGGACAAACCACCATCCCATCCTGAACATTTGTGGTATTAAAAGTTGCATGAATTCATTAGGAAGCTATGGGACATGCACTGATTGAAAATGAAGCAATAGTTCCATCCCAAAACTTTTCAAAATCCCATCAGGAGCACATATCATCTTGAATGCGCAATAAAAAGGATATTTGAAGGGGCCCTGACTTTATCATAGTAAAAGGCTATGATTTTCTCCTTTTATACCTTCCTGATATCACTAGAAAATTGGTGTGAGTCTTCCATGAGATGGCTTTTCATGAATGTTTAGGTGCCTCAGAATATAATGAAGCAGGGTTTTCAGCAAGAGCACCCTTCACCAATAAAAGCAGCATGTTGTAGGCCCCAATAGCTTTCTGAGGCTATTGAAGATGCATGTTGTGTAAATGATATGGTTCAGTGTACCTGAGATTATCTCATTCCATAGTTCTGATAGTTGTTAATGTCAGATTGGTCAAGGGATGGCATTTATTGGTGACTGGGAGCAGCCGCCAAGATCACATAACACCAGTCTGGAAAGACCTACATTGGCTCCCAGTATGTTTCCGAGCTGACCTTTAAAGCCCTAAACGGCCTCGGCCCAGTATACCTGAGGGAGCATCTCCACCCCCATCATTCAGCCTGGACACTGAGGTCCAGCTCCAAGGGCCTTCTGGCGGTGAAGTTATGGGGAACCAGGCAGAGGGCCTTGTTGGTAGTGGCACCCGCCCTGTGGAACGCCCTCCCATCAGATGTCAAGGTAATAAACAACTACCGTATTTTTTGCACCATAACACTCACTTTTTTCCTCCTAGAAAGTAAGGGGAAATGTCTGCGTTTTATGGAGGAAATGCTTACGGGTGGCATGCCTACGGATCTTCCTCCTCTAAAAACTATGTGCGTGTTATGGTTGGGTGCGTGTTATAGAGCGAAAAATACGGTATCTTTTAAAAGACATCTGAAGGCAGCCCTGTTTAGGCAAGTTTTTAATGTTTCCTTCCTGCCACAAAAAAGCTTCCACTTTTCCTGAAGTCAGGTCTGCTTCTATACTAGCACCAAACCAGTGGAGGATTGTGAGCGTGGGAGTGAAGTGGCAGATGATCCACCACTTCCAAAATCCTGCCAGCTTGCATGGGCCAGTTTTATTTGAAGGACCACCTGCTCCTGCATGACTGCTTAAGATCTTTGAAGGCGGCTCTGCTTTGCATCCCTCCACCATCTGAGGTATACATGATAAGGATAGGACATTCTCTGTGGTGGCATCTTACTTCTGGAACTCATAGACTCAGAGAATTGTAGAGTTGGAAAGGACCAAAAGGTTAATCTAGTCCAGCCCTTTGCAATGCAGGAATCTTTTGCCCAACCCACAACCCAGAGATGTCTCATGCTCAACCAACTGAGTCCTCATTAAGTTTATTTAGTCCCTTACTTCCCTTGCTTCAGAAAGATTGTTATTACAGTTTTGTTTAGATGTGGGTTTTTTGCTGCCACTGTTTTGTATATGTTGCTGCAAACTTTAGTAAGGTTGTTTGTAAACTGATTTTATTGTGCTTGTTTTATTATGTTGTGAGCTGCTTTGGGGGCCCGTATGAGTGTATAAATATTAAAAAATATGATTCCCTGTCATTAACATACTAACTTCTGAACAGCTTTTCACTTTGTGACTGTCCCAACTTCTTTTTGAGAGTTGCAAATCATGAGGGAGCAGTTAATTCTGCCTGAAGCAGCATTACCTAATTCCTGATATTTATATTACCCAGTGGCTACAAGGATCTTGTGGAGGAAAGGAATAGCTCCACAGAAAGAAGCAGTTGCATCCCATATAACCTTTCTTCCGCTCTTCAACTTTTATAACAGTCTTGGTCTGCACTTTGAACTGCTTGCATCAGAATGAAGATATATAAAGAAGGTAGCAAGTCTAGAATTATGAAGTACTTTCACATTCTGTACAGTAACAGAATTGTAATACTCAGATGTAAGCATTCTTGGACGACACAGATCCTTTCCAGTCAGTTCAGGCCAATGGGATTGAATGCAATTGTTCGTCCTGATGGATGACCTTTTCAGAGTGCGGTATATATACATATACACATACATATACATGCGCTGAAGAGAAGCAATGAGAAACAATGATAGGTTGTGCCTGTGGATTTAGGGTAGAGCCTCCTTTCTCAGTACATTGGCCTCTTTTCTGCCACTGTTGCCAGGTGCTGCTCTTTTGCCTCATCATTGCTACTGCTGACTTTCTAGACCAGGCAAATTCATCCTCCAGATGTTTTGGGACTACAACTCCCATCATCCCTAGCTAACAGGACTAGTGGTCAGGGATGATGGGAGTTGTAGTCCCAAAAACATCTGGATGGCCAAGTTAGCCTATGCCTGGTCTAGACAGTCACTCTTCCTCACCACAGCTGCTGTTGTTCATTCCCCCGGAGCCACAACAAGAAGCAGTGGTGAAGAGGAACAGATCCAAGAAGCTGTTGTTGTGGGGGGGCCTTCTGGAGTGCGGACCCTCAGTAGGTGTCCAACTGTGCCAACCCTCAAAACTCCTGAATTATATTGTAGGATTCAAAAATAATTTTTGCAATGCTTTTGAACCTTGGAAAAATTTCTACACTACCGTCCTTGTCCAGTTGTGTACTTATGTAGCTGCAGTTGTTCCATCACTCATGGAGCTATGTTAGAAAGGTGGGTGTTGCTAAAATCAGAGGGGTTTTTTAACGGTTGGGAAGGGAGCAGATCTGAATCCACATTTCCCCACTTTGTCTCCCAGACAGCGGGCTGGATTTTCTAATGGAACATTGCAGCCCTGACATCTGGATTAGTGGCATCTTAGCACCCAACTCTGTGCATGGTTCCTTATCCAGCTAGGATATGAACTCCTTAAATGCATTTGGGTGAGAATCCATAGTTTTCAGCCTAAGAGGTGTGCTGAGACAGACACTTCAGTGGCGGAACCCCAAAACAAAGTGCCTCTATGGGCGCCTTGCCTGCCTGCCCCACCGCCACTGGCAGAGAAGCGGTGGTGGCTCCCAGCAATATCTCACAAGATACTGTGTGCTCTGTGACATCTCACGAGATCTCACCAGAACCTGCCACTGTCATTGCTGTTTGGTGAGAGGCTTAGGTGGGGTGGTGGTGCTGGGGCAGCACTTTTCCATTTCGCCTCAAGCGATGAAGCGGGACAGGCTGCCATTCCCCTCACAGAGTTATAATTCACAGGAACTCTTGACAAACTAAAGTGACCAGAATTCGGTGGTGGGGTGGAGAATGTGCTTTGAATGTTCTTTAAAGGTATAGTATGTACACAGCCATGTTCATTAATTTTAGTCGGCCTATGCTGAGTAAACTTGGTTGAATACCTCCCTAAGAATCAACTCTATCCACAATTCAGATATTGTTGGACCACAACTCCCATCATCCCTGATAACTGGTCATGATAGTCAGGGTGAAGGGAAATGGGAGTGAGAGTACACAAGATTCTCATCCTAACACTAGGTTACAGTGCATAATGACAAGTAGTAGGGAACAGTCCATGGCAGGAACTAAATAACCCTGGCCTCAAGTCTAATAGATTTTCTCTGTGTGTGGAAATCTCACACTTTTATTTTGGGTTTAAAGACTCTTAAAACAGTAAGAAGAAACAAGCAGATCCAGTTCATATTTTTTCTGACACAGAACTCCTACTTTTCTGGCTTTTACCTGCTACATTTTTATTAAAACTTGTCCGCACCTTATGATATCCAGGAAACTGGTTCAACGGTAAAGGTAAAGGACCTCTGACAGTTAAGTCCAGTCACGGACAACTCGGGGGTTGAGGCGCTCGTCTCTCTTTACAGACCAAGAGAGCTGGACTTTGTCCGCAGACAGTTTTTCCGGGTCATGTGGCCAGCATGACTAAGCCGCTTCTGGCGCAACGGAACACCGACACCAGAGCAGTGCACAGAAATGCCATTTACCTTCCCGCCGGAGCGGTACCTATTTATCTACTTGCACTTTTTGGCGTGCTTTCGAACTGCTAGGTTGGCAGGAGCTGGGACCAAGCAACAGGAGCTCACCCCGTCATGGGGATTCGAACCGCCGGCCTTCTGATCGGCAAGCCCAAGAGGCTCACTGGTTTAGACCACAGCGCCATCCGCGTCCCTTTTTTGGTTCAACAATAGGTGAACATTAATTATCATGCATAAATAATAATGTAGGAGCAAAGTGGTTCATTTTTAAGAGTCATGATCTTTATTGGGTTGCCTCCTACAGAAAGTGAAACTTCAGCATTAATGGACCATTTGATTTAATCATGTCAATTCATCTGAATGGATCTAGTCTATGACTAACATTGGATACAACCCATTGTTGTCTCAGTTTCCTATGAAAGAAGAAGAAGAAGAAGAAAAAGAAGAAGAGGAGAAGTTTGGATTTGATATCCCGCTTTATCACTACCCGAAGGAGTCTCAAAGCAGCTAACATTCTCCTTTCCCTTCCTCCCCCATGACAAACACTCTGTGAGGTGAGTGGGGCTGAGAGACTTCAAGGAAGTGTGACTAGCCCAAGGTCACCCAGCAGCTGCATGTGGAGGAGCGGAGACGCGAACCTGGTTCCTCAGATTACGAATCTACCGCTCTTAACCACTACACCACACTTGCTCTCTTCTTAGGATATCTGAATATACAATGTCTGACCCTTAAAGAAATAAATCGGCCTGAAGGGGAAATCCAGCGATGACTTATGTTTGGCTGTTTTAGCAGTGTTGCAACAAACCTTTAATGAAATCATTTCCTTGTTAAAGAAAATAGTAGCAATTATTAGCTCAGTTGATGTGTAGCTATACTCTGAATCAACTATGTCAGCTCTGCATCTTATACCTGATATGCACTAGTATAATGGGATTAGAACCAACAGACAATGTAGCAGAACTGGTGTGTCTCTTGCTTCAGACAGGATGCTGCTATTGCTATACTGCCACAAACCAGTGTATTGCCACAGCTGGGCAGCACAAAGAATCATGATGTAAGAGTTTATCAGACATGTTTCTTCCATGATATGTCTGGTCCTTGACATTATGCAAACACAGATCTTGAAACAGTGCTGGAGTACCACTGTTAAAATCACTGCAAGAGATTCTTCTCTGTAATGAAGCTATTACTATAAGAACTGGCTTTACCTGTTTAATTAGCATGGGTTACCCAAAGGGAAGCTAAGGACAAGTTCTGTAAAGATGCAGAATGTTTTCTGCTAGAGACCAGCCTCTCACAGAATGACGAATTCCCTGAGTTCCTTGAAGGGGAGGGAGAACACATGATAGTAAAAACACTTAAAAACTGATTTGTACAGATATTAAGATATTAGGTAGGCACAGGGGGCCTTCCAACCGTAATTACAGTAGAGCATATAGGGCACTGCCCCACCTATCTCACCTGCTGTTTTATTTACAAGCAGTCCAAGATCTGGGTGGAATAAAATTAGAATTAATCAGCTCTTCCATCTGTCATTGGCTCTGGCTCCACCTACTGTTGACCTCCCTACATTCCATCCTACCAGCCCCATTGGGCACCAGCCACCACTGCCTAATGAGGGTAAAGAGGCCCTGAAAGCATTTTAGTAATGCTACTGTATTTTTAAAGTAAACAAATGGCACAGTGTAGCCAAATGCTTAGCTGGCTTTTTTATGTATAAAGATTTATAGACCACCCAACTCTAATTATTCTATGATTCTATAACCATGGACCTCTCTAAGCTTTAGGGATGCATAGTGCATACCATAGTGCAAATGTTCAAAAAACAGTGGGGCACTGTTGCTGTTCCCTGTTTTAAAAAAAACCTTTCTAACAGCCCTATAGTCATGCAAGAGCTCAGCCATGACCCTGCACAAGCCCTGCCCCTTTCTTTTTAATGTGACTTGCCCCAAAGTGAGTCCTGGTGAAGTTTGCCCTTTCTCTAACTTTTAGCGAAACTAGTCTGATCCCTGGCCTGCTGACCAACAACAGAAAATAATGGCATGCAAAAGACAAGTTTTTGTTAGTCACACCCTTTTCCTGCATTTCCCTTTATGGTGCAATGGGGAGTCACAAAGAGTGGTTCTGTCACTCTTGAGAACCTGTCTGCTTTGTAAAGAGCATTGTCAATGACTCATTATTTACTAAGCAAATGTGTATCCTGCCTTCCCTCCAAGGCAATTATTCCATTTTATAGTCACAACAACCCTGTGAGGTAGGTTAGGCTGAAAAGTGGAAGAACTGACTCAGAATCTCATGGATGAGCATAAGATTTTGAAACCCAGGTCACCCTGGTCCAAACACAACACTCTACCAACTACATATTCAGGGATTGTTCAGTCTTTTAATGTTGAGCTAAAAGGCTTTTTCCAGATCCTGATTGACAGGACATACACTTAACTCAGAATCAAGGTTCCAGTCTCACAGGTTTTAAGCCTTAAACTATTCTCTACTTTGAAGTGTCTTCTGCATTCCTCCTTAGTTGCTGCCCACTTACGATACGTAAGTGTTCTAGGTGAGCCAATAGCATGCAGATGTAGGTGAGGTTTCAGTATCCTGGGGATTACTCCCAGTTACTAGAACTTCAACTTGGCATTACAAATAATGAGTTTACAAACCAGTCCTCATCCCATTTGTAAAACAATGATTTTCTTTTAATGTTTGCTTTATTTTACTTCAGGCTCTTCAGCTATCATCTTGGTCACCACATCATTAGCTCTGTTTTGCAAACTTCAGATGATTACAAATGGTGTCAAGCTCTGTTCCAGGAAGCATATTACAAGGCCATGTGATGCTTGCCCTCTCATTTCCTACACATTTTTATATTCATAGACTTGGTTGGCAGCTCTTAGAAATAACCACTAGACTCATTGCAGCCTGTGTGTTCATTTTTAGGCTGAGGATGTTGGCGAGTTTTCCAAATGCTCAGATGCTAATTAGGAAAATTAGAATCTAGTCCTTATTGAGAGTTTCAGTAATTCAGCAGAATACTTCTCTGTGAGCTATAATTAAATTCAGGAACCTCTGTCAAGGGAGAGCAAAAACAAAGAGGGGTGGATACTTATTTTGTCAATTGTTTTCTTCTCCAAGTCTGCTGTACATTGGATTTGCCAATTCTTCCTGCTCTGACGTACAGTCAACCAAAACAAAAAGCAAGCTAACATTACTGGAAAGAAACAGCCTGGATGAGGCCTAGCTGGTAGAGCAGTGTAAATTTGTCAAAATACTCTACAATAAAAATATTATTTTTCTGTTGCCTGAGTTTGAATATATTATATCAGAGACTGCAATGCTGTGTCTGAGTCTGGGACTGGTATGCTGAGTTTATGGAGAAGGAAGTAGGCTGTATGCAAGACCCTCCTAAACCCTGGATCCAGAAAGTGTTAAAATATAAGCCAGAGTGTTTGTTGTGGGGGAGGAAGGGAAAAGAGAATGTTAGCCGCTTTGAGACTCCTTAGGGTAGTGATAAAGCGGGATATCAAATCCAAACTCTTCTTCTTCTTCTTCTCTTCTGTGTTGAGGTGATAGCCATTAAGAGAGACAAAGGAAAGGAGCTCTGTGTGAGATGACAAATGGATGGGTCCCTTCCCCCAGTCAGCTCGCAAAGCACTCAGTTAGTTAGAAGGACAAAGCCAGAGTTTAGAGTTGAAAGTTGGAGTGGTATCACCTAGAAGGAAAGCAGCAAGCTAGAGAGAGTCAGAACAATATTTGAGAGCAGTGTTTGATTTCTGTTTGAATCCAAGGCTGCAGCTAGAGACAAGCAAAACCCTTGGGTGTTAATGCGGTGAACCCCTCCACTGTAGGCTCAAGTTGTATATATTTGTAAATAAACCATATATCATAAAGACACCACAGTCTCTGCTGGGCCACATTCCAAAAGGAAATATGAGTCCTGGCTAATTGCCTGGAACCCCTGGAATCTTGCACTGCTTAGAGATTGCCATGGCAGGCAATAGTATCTTTGTGTCTGAGGCTAGTAAATTACTACAAACTACTATGAGAGAAGGTAGAGAAGGGAAGAGGTTTGTGCAACATCAGTTCTTGTGATTGGCAGACAATATGAACCCTCCAGATTGCCTGGACTGGCTGTAAATATCAGATGCCTGACTATTATTTTGGCCAGTCAGCAGAGCCAGACTTTCAGAGTCTGCTTTCAGGGTGTGAGTGTAATCTCTCTCCTCAGAAACCCTCAGCTAAAAAACAAAACCAAAAGCGAAACATCCTCCACATTTATATTTCACTGCTGAGATTTTTAAAAAAATACTAAACAGTTTATAAATGCTGTGGGAGAAAAATAATACTATTTGTATATTGTTGGTAGTGACTCATTGGCATGTTATCCTTGCTAATCTTCACAAAAATTATGTGAAATGCAGAACCATTACTATTGCTACTATGATTTTACAGGCAAGATAAGGTGAGTCAGGGTGAGATAATATGACTTGCCCAAGGACACCCAGAAGTTTCCTCAATATAGGAAAGAAGCCACAAGTAAAAGCATCTAAAGCAGGAGTTTAGAACCTCAGGCCCACAAGCTGTGCCCCCTTCCTAGACCACATACGACCACATCCCTCACTGGCCTTGTTTTCGAACCACCCTCATGTGCTTGACTGGAATCTATCCTTGATAATGTCTCTTACTTGCCTTTTGGGAGGGTTTGAATGTAGTCTACTCTGTACAAAGGTAAGAGTCATAGCTTTTGCTCTACCCACTTTTTCATCTGTCCCACCACTGGCACATGGCCTCGGAACAAAAAGAATGCCACCTTTGAGCAGAATAAGGTTCCTTACCCCAGATCTAAAAGGTGGAGATCAAAATAGGACTCCATCCAATGGAGCAGATTGCTGAGAGGTTGAGATTTAAGTAGCTCAAATGGTATCTGAACCCAACATATCCACTGAACAAAACCGCATACAGAGTTTTGTAGTCCAGCCCCAAGTCAGTGCCCAGCACAGAGGAGCAAATGCTGGAACCCATTCAGGGTTAGTGCCATCATTTCTTTTATTTGTTTAAATTAGTCCCCCCCCCCAAGCTGGACAGTTACCATCCATATGGTAATAAAGACGGTGCTATTGCAGCTGTTTTAGCTCAGCAGTGCCTTAGTAAGCCAAACTGCCAGACTCTCACTAGAGAGGCACTGAGAAAAGTGGTAGCAGACACAGGTATCCTGCTTTTCAAGGTAAGCCACCAGGATAGTGCTGGAACCTGGAACCAGCCCTGTTCATAGCAATAACACTACATTGCAATGCAAAATGTTAACTATGTATCCAGTCTATAGATCATTTTGCCATTCAATCCTTGAAGTACTACTACTTGTGTATATGTTAACTTCATATATTCATATAAAGAATGTCTCAGGCCTATGTCCATTGATGAGCTTAGACCAGGGGTGCCGACTCCTAGGGGCTGAACCCCTTTGAGCCCCCCCCCAATATTTGTTAGCAGGGGGGCTGGGCCCCCTCAATGTTTGTCTGGGTGCAATGCCCAAACACGATACTGTTGTGCATGATGTTGAGGCTTTGCACGATTGCACGAGCCAGGAATGTGGTGGCTCCTCCTCTTGCTGCCTTGGAAGGGAAGCAGCCCATGGCCCATGGCAGTGGCAGGAGGAGTTGCTGGTTATGGAAGCCAAGCATCAGACATCTGAGCGTCACACACAATATCTGGGTGTGATGTTGTGTACGATGTCAGCCCCTCCACCCCAATATTTTTCCAGAGTCAGCACTCCTCGGTTAGACTAGTTCAGTAGTAGAGCAGATACCGTCAAGGAATCACCAACGTGGTGCCCTTAGGCACCAGTGTTTCTGCCACTACCTCCCATGGCACCTGCAAAAGGCCTCAGTAAATATCCTTTCAAAAATCCACAATGTATGTAAGGATGTTTGCTCTTCCAGCTCTGTTTCTGTTTGCACTGACTGGGTCTCTCCTACACTGAACACCTGCCTTAAACATTTCATGTGATTCCAGTACTGAACACCCACTCACCTTCTGAATAATGGAGAGGTGCAAAGAGCTTCTCTCTGTTAGTGAGTGTAGTAATGGCTGATGTAGGTTCTTTCACCCACACTGATGCATACATGTACCATTTTGTGGGCCTGTCCCTTTCTACTCTTTTAGATCTGACAGCCTTTTGCGCTATGCTACACCTTTACAGCAGCCATTTTGTGCTATTCTGTGCCCATGTGGCAGCCATTTTGTTCTGTGCCATGCTCCATGGCAGCCATTTTGTGTTATGCCACAACTCACTGGCCCACACAAAAAGATGGTTGACCCCTGTCTTATTGGCAGAAGGTCCCAGGTTTAATTCTTGGCATCTCCTATTTAAAATAAAAGGATTAGGTAACAGGTGATTTGAAATAGTTCTGCCATTGCATGTCATAATTGACCATTCTGAGGTAGATGGACCAATAGTTTGACCAGGGACAAGGCAAGAGTGCTGTTTTACATCAAGACAGTGGTGGTCAGTGTATTGCAGTCCTGGAGTGTTGTTTTGAGGTGTGAGAGACCCACATTCAAATATCTACTTAGCTCTGTGTTCCTGAGCAAGTTTCATTTTCCTCAATTTCAGCTGGCTTACAGGGCTGTTGTGGAGATAAATGATGTGGAATTTCTAAAGCACATTGAAGAGTTATCCAGAAATGGTTAATAAAAAAGGCTGAGAAACTGATTCCTGACTGGAAAAGATTCAGTTGACTTGCAATAATATTGATGTAAAAGCCATATATCCTTCCATCCTTCTATCTGCAGTAGTGTAACACAATGTTGCTGCACACTTTAATGTCAGAGAGCAGAAGCCTATCAACACACTTGATTTAATTACATTTTTGTCACCTAGCATGATGTCATAGCAGCTTAAGATGGAAAAATGTATTCTCAGGTAATACAGCTTTAAAGAATTAATCTAAGAATGCACATTATAATACATGGGCTACTGCAACCCTTCGGTGAAAGGTGCTACTGAACACTTGTAAGGACAAGGAGTCCACAAACAGTGCTCAGGATGGGGATCATTTATGTCATGCTGGACTGTGGAGATGCTTGGAGCACGTCCGAAATGTGGTGTGATGACAGGAATGTCCCAGCTTCCCAACTCCAAGATTAGGAGGACTAGCCTGTGCAGCGCTGTGCTGTGGAGGTGTTCCAAGTGCCTCAGAGGTGGAGGAGCATGTCAGAGATGAGCTCCAGCCCTCCTTCAGAGTTTGGAGCTAGAAAGGGAGGTAGACAACTGTAAGTAACCTTAGAGATGCCCTGTCTATTCCACCATTACTAAACCAAATAAAATTTATAGTGTTTACATGTAAAAATATTTTGAAGGTACTTAGGATAACATCTCCTGACTAACATCTAAACAGGTAGTCCTGTTAGTCTGTTGCAGCAAAACAAAACAAAATTCTGTAGTCCTCATAGAGTTTGGTTATAACCCTAACTTTCCCAGGAGAAATCCCTGTTGGACTTAATAGGACTTACCTCTGAGTAGACATGTCTAGGATTGTGCAATTGCAGTTTTAAGCTGCAGTAAACACACAAGAGTGTAGTTACAAGGGCATAAACTCTATTAAACTATGAGAGACTTGCTTCTGAGTAAATATGTAGAGGATTGCATTGTTATTTATTACAGTAAAAGCATTTTTGCATCGGAGGAAGTGGTCTATGACATAAGAGTTTATGACATAATAAATTTATGACATAAGAGTTTATGACATAATAAAATTTATCTCTAAACACACCAATCATTTCTTCTTTGAAATGGATCATAAATGCATTCATTGAAAAGGTGTGCAAGTTGATGACTGTAAAAAATAAATAAATTGGGGGGGGGGGGAGCTTGAATTAACATCTTTGCACTTGAGGCTAATGGTTTAAATGCACCAAAATAAAAGAGCTGCAGCTTCTTGAAGGCCCCCTGCACAGACAAGCCTAATTACAGTTGTGTCAGCCAGAGCTGTTTGTTAGCCTTTTCCCTTTCGCATTCCACATTCCTCGGTAGCTTTTTATTAGTGATGGTGGAAACCCACTTTGTAAAAACAGTATGCCTTCCATCCTGATCTACTTAGAAAGCCCACTGATTTCAGCGAAATTTGATTATGCTTAGGAGGAGAACGGCGGTCTTAGACTTGCTTGCTGCAGTCCCTGCTCTGCTTTTTATGCTCATAGTAAAGCTGTAGTAAAGAGTGAGATTTAAAAATAGAAGGATTCCTGTGGGAGGACATCCCACTACAGCTCTCAGGCTGCCTGTGAGTGGAGCTCCTTTCCTCCTATTGTCAAGCAACGTGATTTTCCTTTGCAGCCATCGAGGGGGTGCCTCTAGTCGAGATCCCCCTTCCGCAGGCAGACTTCTCTCCCAGTCTGCAGGCCCCTCGTTTCCTCCCCTTGGCTGACCTCTGCAGCGAAGCTGTCAAAAGCTCCTAGAGGCGTCTTTCCCGACTGCCTGGCAGCCAGTCATTCAGGAGAAAACCTGCCCCATATTAGAGTTCAGCGAGCCCATGACGTCACCCCCGAGGGCCTAGTTGCCATATATGGCTATCAGCTTGGGCGGAGCTTCCCGTTTCATGGCTGCTCCGGGCCTACGGCTGCTGCTCCCGCGCAGGCGCCTTGTTAGCTCTGCAGCGAGCTGCCGCTTTGCCACACAGCGGGGAGAGGCCATGGCTGACAGACTCGCGGCCAGGCCAGCGTTCACTTGAGTTTTGCCCTTGAAACTCAGGCTGTACAGTGTGAGGTTGCATGCGGCCTGCAACCTGAACGCTGTTATTAGGTTTCCCAGCAAAGGGCGAGAAGCTGGCTCGTTTTGCAGGAGCAGGAAAGGACCCATCACCAAAAGATTTCACCTCCATTTTTAGCAGAGAAATCTTCCCAGGGTGGAAGTTGCTTCTTCTGCGGCGATGCGGCCTCTTTCCTTTGAGCTATTAATAATTGAGAAAATGAGTTTCCTTTTCTGCACTGGCCTCCAGAAGTCAAGTCAGCCAGCGCAGCCTCAGAGACAGATCTGTCACCACCAGAAATAGTGACAGCTGCCTGTTCCAGATGTGCGGGGCTGATTGCAATACAATGTATTTAAGCGCCGCAGGGGAAAATAAATAAACCCACGTGATGGTAGAATAAACATGAACGACGAGTTCAAATGCAAAAACAGGCTAGGATAGTGCAATCTGATCCTATGCATGTTTAGTTCAGTGAGGATTATTTCCTATGCAGTTAGTTGTGCCTAACCCCACATAGAACCTGGTGGCTACACACCTATATGGGTCTTTCCTCCAAATCAAGGAAGAATTAAAATTCCCCCCAAAAAATTCAGATGTGTGCAGATATGTTTAACCAGTAACTGCTGTTTTTCCTATGATTCATACATGTGTTTAGTTCTTTTCTGAACCAGTGGCAGTGAGTTCCACATATTAATTTATTCCATCTAGTTTCTTTTAGACCTGATATGTTTATTTCATTGTGTAACCTCTATTTTTGTCAAGATCACTGGGTGATCTACAATATTTATATTAAAACAATCAAAACAGTCATAAAATAATTACACCAATCGCAACACCTGCATTCCTACAGCAAATGAAAGGTGAGGTCCAATGTAGCGCAAGCAAGCATACGTACACGCAATAGTGGTTTACTTTCCAGCTCTGCAACATCCCATGACTCCTAAATCTGTTCCAGAGGGTTGGGAGACATTCTCAAGCAAATTTGGGGTGTGTGAGGGGACTGAAGGGGGGATAAAAGAAATTGGAGGTACTGTCATGCAGCTGAATTTCTGTTGAGTGAGTGGACCTCATTGCATGTCATCCAGAACACTTCAATTTTAATTGGTCTCACCAAACAACTGCACTCAATCCCCCCCCCCCAGCAAGGCCTGTTTGAAAAGGCAAGTCACTGATGAAAACCCACTAGTGAAGGTGCCATATGTATCTTCAAGTGAAAGGACAAGAGACAATAAATGTGTCCGCAGCAGTTTGGAGCTGAAGAAGATTGATATAGGCAGAGGTTTTCCTGCATGTATTTAGGTTCTAGTTCATTATGGAGTTTTATAGGCTAATCTCAACACCCTGAATTAGACTGGGTGGCATATTAGCAATTAGTGGAGGTCCCATGAGCCTGAGCTTTCTCATTGCTGGACTAGGGGGGAGGTTGCAAAGTCTTCTAAGTCCACGGAATGCAATCCTTTCCTTCTGATCCATGTAGGTACAATATGGTTGCCATATGTCCAGAATTTCCTGGACATAGCCAGTATTTAAGGACATATATAAAAAATGGAAGAAAGGGGAAATCATAAAAGAAGAGTATACACAAGTAGCCAACAGTTGCAGGGGGAAGGTCAGGCAGGCCAAAGCTCAGAATTAGCTCAGGCTTGTAAGAGAGGTTAAAAATAATAACAGTTTCCTCAGCTATGTTCAAAGTAAGATGAAGAATAAGCAAGTACAGCACAGTCGTACCTTGGATCCCGAATGCCCTGGAACTTGGACGTTTTGGCTTCCGAACGCCACAAACCTGAAAATGATTGTTCTGGTTTGTGAACGTTTGTTTGGAACCTGAACATCTGACGGGGCTTCCACGGCTTCTGATTGGCTGCAGGAGCTTTCTGCAGCCAATCAGAAGCCATTATTTGGTTTTTGAACATTTTTGAAGTCGTTTTGGAAGTCGAACATTTTGGAAGTCAACTTCCAAGGTACGACTGTAGTAGGTCCTCTGTGTGGAGAAGACTGAGAAATGCTGATGGGTGACAGAGAGAAGGTGGAGAACTACTTAACACCTACTTTGCATCTCTCTTCACCCAAATGGAAAGCAGTGCCCAACCTAGTGAGAACAGAATAAACGATGCAAGGAGGGAGTTGAAGCCCAAGCTATTAAAAGAGGTGGTAAGGGAAGACCTAGCTACTTTAAATGAATTCAAATCTCTAGGCCTAAGGCCTGATGAGTTGTGCCCAAGGGTACTAAATGAGATTGCTGATGTAATATCAGAGCCTCTGTATAAATTTGAGAATTACTGGAGAACAGGTGAGGTCTCTGCAAACTGGAGGTGAGTGAATATTGTTCCGTTCTTTAAAAAAGGGAAAGAAAAAGACCCAGGTAACTACCAACAGCTTGACGTCAGCACCAGGAAATGTTTTAGAAACAGATAATTAAATGGTTGGTCTGTGAGCACTTAGAAAATAATGCTGTGATTACTAAGACCCAGCATGTGTTTCTCAGAAACAACTAATGCCAGATGAATCTCATTTTTTTAAAAAATAGAGTTACAAGCTTGGTGGATCAGGGGAATGCTGTGGACATAGTGTGTCTTGATTTCAGCAAGACGTTTAACCAAGTCCCCATGATATTCTTGCAGAGAAGCTTGTAATGTGAGCTGGATGAGGTAACTGTTAAATGGATTTGTAGCTAGTTGACTGACCAGACCCAAAGAGTGCACCCTAATAGTTTCTTGTCATCCTAGAAATAAAGGACAAGTAGCACCCAGTTCTGGGCACCACAATATGAGAAACCTTATGAGGAACAGTTGAGGGAGCTGGGTATGTTTAGCTTGGAAAAGAGGAGACTGAAAGGAGGTATGATAGTCACGTTCAAATATCTAAAAGGCTGTCACATGGAAGATGGAGCAAACTTGTTTTCTCCTGCTCTGGAGGCTGGGCTCGAACCAATGGCTTCAACTCACAAGCAAGGAGATTCCAACTAAACATCAGGAAGAACTTTATGACAGTGGGAGCTGTTCAACAGTGGAACAGACTCCTCAGAAGGTGATGGACTTTCCTTCATTAAGGCTTTTAAGCAGAGG
The DNA here is from genome assembly GCF_964106915.1 of Podarcis gaigeae. Taxonomy (NCBI): domain Eukaryota; kingdom Metazoa; phylum Chordata; class Lepidosauria; order Squamata; family Lacertidae; genus Podarcis; species Podarcis gaigeae. Next base: position 90,982,512 of record NC_139680.1, read on the forward strand.
TTGGATGGCCATCTGTCATGGATGCTTTAGTTGAGATCGTTGCATTGCAGCGCATTGGACTAGATATCACTCAGGGTCTCTTCCAAATCAACAAATCTGATTCTATGCTATTTGCTTCCTCAGTGTTTCCTGCATCTGCTAGTACCAGCTCTATAGACTGTAAGAGACAGCAGCTCAGCAATGAAGTCCTGGCCTGCCAAAGACTAACATCTGCCTCCTTTGGCAGCCATTTCCAGGCCAGGAGATTCAATTCTAGAGTGGCAGTTTCAATATCTGAGCACTGGGGCGGCAGCGGGGGGGGGGAGCATGCTAACATAATTACTCCCCCAGCACCCCCTACATCTGCCAGCAGAGGCAAAAGCTGTGATAAAGATCAGCAGCCACCTTTTTGTGATTATACACACAGGGTGCTATTAAACTAAGTTTTACTCAGAGTAAACCCTTTTAAATTAATGAACATGTCTAAGTTAGGTCATTAATTTCAGTGGTTCTACTCTGAATAAAGCATGGTTGAATACCACCCATTGTAACTCCTGTCTATTTTACTGTATTTTAAATATATTGGAAGCCACCAGAGGACTCTGGCTAGTAGGTGGGTCTAATAGTCCTAAATAAACTTGGGGTGGATTAGAGCGGTTTAGAATCAACTAAACTGATCCCAAAGGTATTAATAAATAATGTTTTTTGTCAGGCATCTGAAAGCACACGGTGTTGGGGCCCATTTGGCACTTACTGGGGAGGGCACTGGATAAAGTTGGTGCAACAACTGAAGAGGTCTTGCTCCTAGGTATCACTGCCAAGCTTCAGTTGGCGGGGGGGGGGGGCACATGGAGCAGGACTGCCAGTGTTGAATGGATAACAAGTGGGGGTACACTTATGGGCAGAGGAGGTCCTTAAGATACCCAGGTCCCAAGGCATGCAGGGTACTAAGGGTAAGAACAAGCACATTGGATTGTGTTTAGAAGCTAGCATTGTATTAAACATTGTTCATGAAGCCATAGTCTCATAAGACAGTCAGATGGGCTGAGAGGGGAGAATAAATGTTTATGGATTGAAATGCGCATTTATTGTCATAATTAGGTTTTAGATTCAATTAATTATTTCAACATCAATTTTTTAACTGAGCTTTTTGAGGAGCGGGAGGCAATAAAACACATACCAACTGATTTTACAGTCAACATGATAGCATCTTATATGAGTAACTTTAACGTCAACATTTACACCAGTGAAAATGCCTAGAAGGTAGGCCCCAGCCCGTTATGAAATCCTAAACTCATCCCTTAGAATATGAAAATAGAAGGAGCACCTGAGCATATGCCTCTTGTCACACTGGAGACCCCCAATAGCTTTTACATTTCTGAGGTTAGGAACCAGGGATTCCAGTTCACAGGACTATACTTGCACAATGCTGCCTTTATTTAGAATTGAATTATCCTCTCCAAGGTCTCAAACTCAAACTATAACTGCTTTACCACCCTTCTTGCTAGACGATATAATTAGATCTCTATTGTCAAAACCATCCTTCACGCTATGTGTGACAACCTGTTTCTCTGTACAGTAATAGCAGATCAAGTTATGCAGAGTCCTTATCCAAAGCCACATTTTCATGATTCCCATTTGAGTGGACATTGACACGTTGGGATGGATTCGAAATGCTGTTATTTTGGCATTAGAATGTGAATCTCTTATACAATGCCTGGTGACATTTATGTGCACCCTTAGACTGGCTGGAGAGGAGTGCGTTTTGAGTTAGTAGTGCAACAGGGCTTTTTCCTTGCATTGAATCAACACTGCCTTCATTGTTTTGAGGTTGGTTGGCTTTCAACTACAGTGTTAGCCATACATGAAACATCGAGCCACACCTCGACATAAGCACTCATTATGGAGGTCCACTCGGGGTTGCTGCCATATCTTCAGGCTGTTCCCACTCCGCTTTCAAAAAGATCTGTTCAGATTTGCGCCATACTTGTTTTACAAGCTGAAGACCCAGGCGCTCTCTGTGTGTGTGTGTGTGTGTGTGTGTGTGTGTGTGCGCGCGCCCGCGCCTGTAGCTGGGAAAGCGAGAGAGCTCTTGCACATATTTATGTTCTGCATCTTTGTAGAAAAGGGATGGCTTTGAAGGAGCCTGGTGGTGTTGCTGGAGTCTTGTGTAATTCAAGTCTCAATTTCCCCTACCTTAGTTCCCCCCTCCCTTCCTCGCCGCTTGCACAAGTCTTTTCAGGAAAGGCCGGGAGTGAGGCGGTAGCTGTTGCGAGACCGAGGGCTGCGCATCGCCTCCGAAACGGGCACAGCCACTCCTGTCTCGTTGCTGTTGCCACTGGCACGGTAACATGGGCAGTCGCATTTACTATGCTACCACCTGGAGAGCCGGGGGGGGGGGGAGAGGAGAGGACACAGATCGTTGCCCCGGAGCTCTCCAGATCGTTGCTCCCAAGCTGGCATTGTCAGGGAATATGGCGTTTGCGAACACAATAAACCGTGCGGAAGAGAGAAGAGGAGCGCGGGGGTGGGAGAGGAGGAGGAAAGGCGAGCTCTCCTTGGCGGGTTTTAAAAATATACCAAGCCTAGCGAAATAAGGGGAAGGAGAGTTGCAAATGTTGCTATGCACCCCAGGTTGCAACATTTTCCACTCAGCTCCCCCCGCACCCCGCCTAAGACTCGTCATTTTTCAAAAGGAAGTGCACACTCCTGTAACAACAGGGGGGCTTCCCCTCCCGCCCCCTCGTCGTGGTGGGAAAGCAGCGCGGATGCATTTCCACGCACCGCAGAGCGTGCAAGCTTCTGGGTTATTGGAAATACTGTAAGTGCGGACAGAAGGCCGATGAGCGGAGAGGCAGCCAAGAGGGAACGAAAAACCAAGGCGGGTTGTATCCTGCTCTCGCTCCAAAGGGGTAAATCACTTGAAGCGCCGCCATGAAGCAGGAGTCGCTGCAAGCTCCCGCCGCCGCCTCCTGCTCCTTCCCCTGACAGCCTGCCAATTCCAAGCCTGCCGCCCAGCCCCCACCCGCTTTATCTGCCTCCACCAGGCATCCCTCCCAGACCCACCCTCCGTGTCACGTGGGAGGGAAGGGGGCTGCAAGGAAACTGCTGCTGCTGGCCAGGGAACTTCCAGTGCCCGACTTCCTGTTTTGCGTCCATTACGTCACTGGTGCGCGCCAGCGGCCGCGCGTCTTTTCCGGGAAACTGAAGGAGCGACGTGTGGGAAGGTGTTGCTTGAGGAAAGGCGAAAATGGCGTTGTGGGTGCGGGACTTGCTGGCTTCTGGAGCGCAGCCGGTACCTCTGCCGGCCGAAGATCGATCGGTTTGTGGTTTACTCCGCGCTCGTTGCCGGGTACAGGTAAAAAAAAATGGGCTCGTGTGAAAGGAGCGGGTGGGGCTTGGTCCCTGTGTGAGGGGCGGAATGAGATCCCTCGGGGTTGCTTGTGGTTGGGGGCGCGGGAGCTGGGAGGACAACCCTTCGGAATTGTTAGACTGCCCTCGCCACCCCCACCCCCAGTTAGCGTGATTAGTTGCTCGGGGTGGTGGTAGTTGTAGTCCCAAAAGCACCTGGAGCCAAGGGGCTACCCAGCTTAGCTTGACATAATTCCCTTTTGCGTTAAAAGCTGGGTAGGGGGCCAAGGAGAAGGAAATGACTGTGAAGCCGTTGGGGAAAGTGAGAAAGTCCCTCAGTGGTGTTTTTGACAGTCATTGTCAAGTACGGCATGGCAGTTAAGAGATTATTAATGGGGCTGGTGTTAACTGATTTGGGAAATTCTTTGAGGTGTATAATTCAACACTTGGTAGATGTGTTTTCTGTTGTTGTTGTTTTGCCCCCTCCCAAGAGCTTGGGCAGGTAACAGCATTAAAAGTATAACAAAATGGTACATGATAAAAAGAAGACTAAAGTCCCCCTGTTAAATCCAAAGTCCTCTTGACCAAAGATAGTTTTACAACTCATTTAGAAAGTATGCAGAGTCTGGACTTTAAGGTGAACGGAGTTTCACAGTTCTGTGCCTTGGAAGCATTTCTTATAAGCATTCATAGTTTCTTTCTTTTTGTCTTATCTATTACCATTCAGTTAACAGAATCTTTCCAAATTTTAACAGTGGCACTACCAATTTGTGACTCAGTGGGATGTGACTCATATTGTGTTCTGTGCTGCACATATTTGTATACATTTACTTCACCAAGTATTGGATCTTTACACAGAGAAGGAACCAGATCTCTTACCCATCTTTTCACCAGCATACAGTTTTAAATAACTTCATTGGAAAATAATCTAATTGCCAGTTACTACATATTAAACTGTTGTAGCATTTCAACCTACAGTATATGTTTAATTCTTTCTGACTTGTTTGTATTTAGGGTCTTCCTGAAGATCACATCTATATAAAGTGTAATGGTCGACGTGTTAATTCTGAAGATGTGCTACAAGAAGGAGCCGTTTACAGCCTGGAACCAAGACTGTGTGGTGGAAAAGGAGGTGGGTTCACGGTTGCAACTTTGTGCTAAATAATTAGAATACTGTGTAACTCTGAAAGTGGAAATTAGAATATGTTTCTTTCATTGCAAGGAGCTTGTAAATGTAGCTATGAACCAAGCCTGGTTTCTCAAGCTTTCCCAGAATGAGCTGCTTTCTGCCAATGCTAAAGTGTTTAACCTTCCCTGTGTGTAACTGAGCTACGAGTAATTCTGTGCAAGCACAAAATATTTTCTTAACTACATAGATGCAAAATAAACTTCGTGAAAAATCCTTAACGTAGATCTATCTTAAATTTCTGCATGTAGCAGTGGGAAGAAGACAAACAAAAAGGTGAGATCACAGTCTTGATGAGCCTTTCCCAACCTGGTGTCAACCTGTTTCGGACTACACCTTCCATCAGCTTCAGCATCTGGAGGGCACCTGGTTGGAAAAGGCTGATTTTGAGTAGGCATCCTTGCAGTTTAACATTCCATTACCAAATAATCTTGCTATAGTGTTCTCTTATTCTTACCGTTATGCTGCTGACAGCTTGTAATTCGCTCCTAGGTTTTGGATCTATGCTCCGTGCACTTGGTGCTCAAATTGAGAAGACAACAAATCGAGAAGCTTGCAGAGATCTTAGTGGAAGGAGACTTCGAGATGTTAACCATGAAAAAGCGTGAGTCATTTATTTCTCACAGAAAATAACCATACACCTCATTATCAGTATTCTATAGATTTAGAAGCGTATTTCTCAAATTACTATAAAAAGTCCAAATGAGAACACTGATTGGGGCAAAATATCTGTGTGCCGTATCTTGTTCAATCTGTCCTTGAACATTTCTGAGCCCCAGAGTGTAGCATCGGTTTCAAAAGACCAGCTAAAATTATGTAATACAGTCATACCTTGGGTTGAAGTTGCTTCAGGTTGAGCATTTTCTGGTTGCGCTCCGGTGCAACCCGGAAGTAACAGAATGTGTTACTTCTGGGTTTCGCTGCTTGTGCATGCGCAGATGCTCAAAATGATGTCATACGCATGCGCAGAAGTGGCGAATCATACCCACGCCAATGCAGACACAGGTTGCGTTCTGCTCTGGATGCAGATGGGGCTCCGGAACGGATCCCATTCGCATCAAGAGGTACCAATGTACCTGGATTCCATTAGCCTTTATGCAGTCAACTAGACTTTCGAAACTGCAGCTTTGTTGTGTCTACTAATATACAATGGTATTCAGTGCTAGTCCTACTCAGAGTAAACCCTTTGCAGTTATTGGACATAACTTAAGGTCGTTAAAGCAACCCATAGCATTGTTGGAAAGTAATTACTCCTCTGGAGCTAGAACTGTTTGGTTACATCATTTAAACCAGTCTAGTATATAACAGTTCACCTCGTAACCATGGACAAGGAATATGGGGGGGTGGGGTGGAGCAAACCTGACAGGGGAGGTGGAGATCTTTCCAGCCCTCTTCTGACAGGCCACTTAATTTCTGAGCTAATTGCAGAAGAAGAAAATTCCCCTACAACCAACACAGAAGGCTGGCAGAAGGCAGATGGATAGCCATATCCCTCTGCCACCAGTCTGCTTGCCAGAAGGCTTTTTTTCTAGCTTGTGGATCTTCGTCTCCGCAGAAATGCAGACTAGTAAATTTTTTTGCAGGCTAGTAGCTTTTGTGTGCTTATTTACAAGGTTGGTTAAAGCAGTTAGCCCCTTCAGATGCCCTTATTACATTATATATAAGGAGGTGAGCAACACATGTAGAATTGCAGAACAAATGCTTGGAGTGAGCCTGAGATGAGTATTGTGGGATTTTTATTCCTGCTGAAGTTTGATTGGTCTGGTTTGAACTTTGGTTTTAATTGTTAATTTTACATATTTCTGCTCTTGTGAAGGGCAAACTAGAAATATGCTACTTAAAATAACTTTCGTGGACAAGGCATGTATTTAGCCTTCCTGGCTTTCTCTGCAGTAGTTAAACATCTGGAGGATTTTTATTTTCCTTTCTGGTGTCTCATTGACAGTGACCCCTGCCAAACCCCATCAATTAATAAAGACGAGTAATTTTTTATGTGTTTTGGGAGGAAGCACATGAAGATGTTTTCTTGTGTTTTGTAGGAGGATGGGAGTTTTTAACACTCACTGGTTAACATGGTTAAACTAAGGAACTCATTCCCAGTAGTGGCCACCAACTTGGATGACTTTGAATGAAGATTAGACAAACTCATGGAAGGCAAGGCTACTAGGCATGATGGCTGTGCTCTTCCCCCACAGTCGGAGGCAGCAATGCTTCTGAATAAAAGTTGCTGGAAACCACAGGAGGGAAAGAGTGCTCCTGTGCTTGAATCCTGCTTGTGGCTTTCCCACAAGCATCTGGTTGGCCACTGTGAGAACAGGATGGTGAACTACATGGACCATTGGCCTGATCTCCTTACATTCTTAATTGCAGGTGGGCAGACTCATGTCCAGCTTGCAGGCTTCCCACAGGTATCTGGCCAGCCACTGCAAGAACTGGGTGCTGGACTAGATAGCTGTTAGTCTGATCAGCAGACTAATCCTCTGTTCTGTTCCACCTGGAGCTTTTCCTCCCAGCAGTAGGCGGAAAGAGTGCTTGATCCGAAACTATCAAGCCCATGGCAGAGTGGACACATGAAAGTGCATGTAGTGTCATGTGGCTTCTTCTCTCTTAACAGAATGGCTGAATGGGTGAAGCAGCAAGCGGAACGTGAAGCGGACAAGGAGCAAAGGCGTGTGGAAAGACTGAAGCGTAAGCTTGCGGAGCCGAAACACTTTTTCACGAACCCAGACTACCAGCAGCAATGTCACGAGATGGCAGAAAGGCTGGAGGATTCCGTTCTCAAAGGTAGCACAGAGAGCAACATTGGTCGTTATGCTGGATTACATATCTCAACTGGGCCCTTAATTAGTTGCAGCTAAATAGCCTGTCATTATGATGCTCTGGTGTTGAACAGTGTGCCTGTGTGTTTGTCTCTTTGCCTTGAATTTTCAACCTCTGGGGTGGACAGCTCTCTCCTTGAATAGAAAGTTTTCTTCCGTTATAGGTGGGACTATGATCCAAAGGTGTCTCTCACTCAGCTTACTGGATGCTCTTGTGGGCAGAAGAGAATTGTCAGTGATTCTCCTCTTCTCCTGTAGCTTCCATTCCACCTCCCTCACTGTCCCAGGGGAGGGGAAGGGTTTGCCCAACCCTCCAAAGCAGATTTTCAGCGGGTGGAATGTGGGGTTGCCGAAACATGCCTCCTTCCTCTTCTGCCTGCATCAGCATCCAGTTCGTGGAGTTCTGCTGAAGGCAAGTCTAGGTGCACTTCCCAGTCTCTGACCTCTCATGATCACTACCTCTCAGTGACTGAGCTGCTCTGTTACAGTGGCTCTGACCATGCACGTATTGCCATGGTGTCCTCTTTGCTATCACTGGATTAGCTGCTTCAGAATCATCACGACTTGCAAGACTTAACCTGCAGGCATACAGAACAGTTTGTAGAACCTTAGGAGTTTGAACTCGGGGGTCTGTGGACATCTAAGTGAAATTGAACCCTCTTATTTGTGGCAGTCCTCTGCGGGTCTTGGAATGGCAGCTCAGAATGCAGATTGGTTCAATGATATCATTGCCTTGTGATGAAAACAACAGTGAATGCTCGTAAATATGAAAAGGCTTGTTAAGATTTCGTTTTGGAAAATGGTTGTTGAAAATTAAATTCCTTGGTGTTTATTTTGATAGTTGGATTTCGATAAATTTTAAAAGGCTGCTGAGATAATTTAGTGGAACATTTCCCCCCCCCCCATTACTCTGTGGAAGAGCAATAAAATGCAAAGCAAAGGGGATTTTCAAATTATTGATTTTGTTATATTTCTATCCCACCTTTTCTCCGAAGGATTCAAGGTACACAGTTCTTCCCCTCTCCATTTTATCTTTGCAGCAACCTTCTGGGGCAGGTTAGGCTGAGAAATGGTAATTGGCCCAGCATCATCCAGTGAGATTAATGGTTCAGTGGGGATTTGAACCCTGGTCACCCAGGTTCAAATTCAACACTAACCACTATTGTTTGCTATCATCTGCACTGAGTACTGGTGCTGCCTTAAATAACATTGTCGGAGCTGAAAAGTAATCTAAATGAAACTCTGATTTAGTGGGAAATTAGAGATAAATAGAAATTGTGCTTTCATTTCTTAATTCTCATACCTGTTTTTTTATTATGTCATTGTCTGTGTTTGATTTGAAATGCCAGGGATTAAATGGAGAAGGAAGAGTTGACTGATTTTGCTCCTTTTCAGGCATGCAAGCATCTTCTAGCACAATGGTCTCGCCAGAGAGCAGTGAGAGCCGGAAACGGCCAGCTGATTCTGAAAAGGGAGCCACGTCTGAGAAGAAGAAGTGCTTTTGGTGAGCATTACAGTTTGATCCTTCTAACTAGATGAGAAGGTGCGTGAATAAAGATTGTAAGGAAAAGGAACAGAATTGCTTCCTTTAAAAGGAAGCAGGTGGCCTTAAATACAGTGGCATGGATCCTAAGAACCATAAGCACTCATCTGCTTGTGAAATTAGGTTTCTCACTGCCTCTGCTTGCAAGTAATCCATTGGATCCAAATTAATAATCCTCTACAGCAGCTCAGCATGTTGAACCCTTTAAGTTCACTGCAGAATGCAGCAGATAAACTAGAAGGCGGCTTATTATAGCAATATTCTGTGTAAGTATTCAAGATGGCAGAGCTCCATGGTTTCAGCAGAGTAATTGAATGAGCCCCTTGGAATTGGGTGGGAATAGTGTGTTTGAGGTTTTGTGCCTGTTTGGGCACTTATGGTCTCCGATTTTCTACTCTACTTTTAGAAAGACTTGCCCTTTTGATACCATTACCGTGATGTTTGGTGACTTCTATGGAATTTTAGTACTGCAAGAGCTTCACTGGAATTGGTCTTGCATTAATTCCATTGGTAGGGCCGGCCCTACTTGGTTGCCTCAGGTGACAGATGTTGAGGAGGTAGTGAGTGCAGCCTATCCTGCACCCCGTAAGCTAGCCTACTGCCTTCAGGTACAGTGAAGGATGCTGAAGTAAGATCCAGTTGCCAGTACCCTCAGCTTCTGTATATGAAATTAGGTAGGAAAATGTATTCTACGTTGCCAGAACTTGTGTTCTTTTTATAGTTGTTGAGGCAAAAGGGTTTTGGGCAAATTGCCAAACCTCTGTGCTTTGCTGATGCTATTTGTAAAAACACACACTTTTTAAAAAATGGATTTCCATTGATTGTGGCAGGTTGGGGGTGGAAGGCTTGGAGGACCCTGACAGTTCACAAGACAGCAGTAGCAGTGAAGATGACGACTCACCTGGCACATCAGGAAGTTGCACAGTGTCATCTGGCAACCATGTGAAGATGGTGGAAAGTACAGAACAGTGTCCCAGCAGTTCCGAGGATTCCAGAAGCTGCTCTTCACCCTCTGATGCAGCTGAGATTTTGCAAGAAGAAGGGAAGGGTGCTAAAAAGGATCTGGTAGAAGATCCACCTATCACTGAAACTGCAGCTATTGAGAAACATGAAACAGCCAGGACAACAAAGGACAGAGATCAGGCGCATGCCTCAGATACGCAGGAACCTGTGAGCCAGTTACAGAGCACAGTAAGTATGCTGCTTATTATGTCTGATTAGAAGTTTATATATATATATATATATATGCAACTGAAATGCAGTTGAAATGCAACTTGCTACCATTTCCCATAGCTTCTATTTTCACTCACAATGTGATGATTGCAATGTCATGTCTCATCCTTCCAGATACATTTTTGGGAGTGGGAGGGTAGGATGGTGGTGGCTATTGTTATCTATCTATCTATCTATCTATCTATCTATCTATCTATCTCTCTCTCTCTCTCTCTCTCTCTCTCTCTCTCTCTCTCTCTCTCTCTCTCATCTATCTATCTATCTATCATCATCTATCTAGTAGATTCTGCTGGCCTACACACACACACACACACACACACACACACACACTCAGCTGAACCCTGAGAAAAATGCTGTCCCATTTACTGGGCTGCTCTGGTCCATGGGGTCACGAAGAGTCAGACATGACTAAACAACAACAACTCTTAACCATAGATCGGGGTGGAGAAAGTGTGGCTCTCCAGAAGTTGCTGGGCTGCAACTCCCATTGGCTGGAGCTAACAACATCTGACAACATCATCTCGCAACATCTGGAGGGCCATAGGTTGCCCACCCCTGCCACAGAACCTCTTTGGTTAAATTGAAACATATATACAGGATTTTGGAGTCATTTAAGGGTGCTCCTATAACTTAAACTCAACACGCACCATGTTAGATGACTGCAATATCCCAGACTGAAAACATGTAGTTGTTTTTTCCGTTTCCTTTTTGCTGAAAAGCTTTTGACACACATTTAAAACACTGCCTGTTTCCCTTTGTTTTTTTTGTTAGGAGACTTCAACAATAGATCTTTTGGAATTCAACTCTGTTGCTGAACTGGAAGCCATAGGACTAGACAAGCTGAAGTTTGAGCTGACGGCTTTGGGACTGAAATGTGGGGGCACCCTGCAAGAAAGAGCAGCGCGGCTTTTCTCAGTGAGGGGTCTGTCGAGAGATCAGATAGATCCTGCTTTGTTTGCTAAGCCTTCAAAAGGGAAAAAGAAATAATTTTTAAAACTGGCTTTTTAATTTTTCAAGATTCTTCATATTCTGCTGTTTTTGTATAGTGATCTCTTTTCCAGGAAAGAAGAGGCAAATTTGTTCAATCTTTAAATACAGTTCTTATATGAGTAACTTGGGGGGGTGGGGAGCGAAAGTTTTTGCCTGCTGACTCATTGTTGCCTTCTTGACTTTTGTGCAAGTCCTGATAGCTTTTGCACAACAAGATCATAGCAAGATGCTATGTTTGCTTTTGTTTTTTTACGCTGAAGCCTGTTTCCTAAGAGTAGTGAGTGGCAAATGTTTTAAATGCTATAAAGTCGTTTAAAAATAAAAATAAAAATAAAATTCTCAGAATGGCATTGGGTGATACAGAAGAAAATGAATGACAGGAAAGAAATGCTGTATGTGGTTGTATGAATAGTTAATAAAAGCCAAAGCTACGGACTGTGGGTTGAATCTTCTCAAACCTGATTTCGTGTTTGCGACTGGTGTTTTTAATGCAATACTTGTTGCAAGGATACCGACAAACATGTGAGAGCTGTTACTCATCAACCTGGGGCAGCGTGCCCTTCCAGGCAACATCTATTATAGCAGCAAGCCCATTTTGGGAACAAAGATTGTTTAGATGTTTTTCACAAGCCAATGCTGAGGTTTGAGTTAACTGCTGACGAACACCAGATATGCCAAGGCCTACTAATTTCATAAATAAAACCTTAATTCATCTGTAAGTAGAAATAGGCAAAGTGGTGTACTTCCTTCTGTGAAAATTATCCATGGGCTAAATGACTTGCATAACCATAGCTTAACTGTTCATCCATTCTCCCTCCTTTAATCTCTTTTCTCTACCATTTATTTTAAGAAACACACAAGGAAGCTTCATCTACACCAATAAATCATATAAAATACAAGTGCATTTGCCATTTATTAATAGATTCCATTACATCCTGCCTGCCTTCTACCAAACCCAAAGAGGTGGCCTCCTATCCAGGCACAGACCAACCCCTCCTTTTTATAATTATTGCCTTAGCTGGATAGGAAGTGATCTCTCACCTGCTGCCCATGCCACCTTTAATATAACACTTCTCACTTTTGCACTGCTCTAAACCCTTTCTATGGCCTCTGGAATTTCCTGGCTTTAAGCAAGGTTTTTTCTAATGTTGTTAAAGTTCATAGCAGGTGCTAGGACTGTCACGAGAAGGGTTTCCCTCAAAAAAATGTCCTGATGCACAGCTTAAATCTAATGATATCTGCTGAAATCTGCATTTTGTACAGGTATAATCTAAAGACTTCCATTTTCACCCAGCAAGGCTGATATGAGGGGAAGAGGGGAGCCTCTGTATGCCTTGCTATATGGGAAACTACTTGTGTAAACAGGTAGATTTCCTGCAGTTCCAGGGCTGGGACCTCCCATCTGGAGTTTGGGACCGCTGTCTACACTACTACTTTATTTGTATAAGCTTAGACTGCCCAATTACAATTAATGATTGTCTTTACAGGTGTGGTTCCCAAAGAGATGGACTCTGAGCAAAATTCCCCATTAGCTTTTCAGCGCTCTAGCCAGCCAGCAATGAACCTCCAAAGAATGCCATGAAAATAGATTTCTGTTACTGAAGTCTTGGGCTTGCAAGAGCCCTGCTATCAAGTATAATGTTTAATTGAGTACTTTTGCTGAATATAGAGTGGGAAGGACTGAGAGGTGGTTTTCTATGGTGAAGAGGCCAGCTCTTTCTTCCCAGCCACTGCTAATAATGCAAGGATTATTATGCCCAGAGTGGTTACTTGCTCTGTGGGTGTGATTGGAAGCTGGATCGCTCCCTATCACTGTTTCCAGAGCCCCTGAAAATATTCACGTCCTCTTATTAGATCATTGGAAGGCAAGTTGTTTTTTAATTACCGGTAGTTTTTATTAAATATTATTGTGTAACAAGACATATAAATAAAAGTGTCTCCATTCTCAATTCAGAGTCTTTTTCACAGTCCATTTACATTCGGTATGAGACAATTGCATTGTGTGGTTTGGGAGGGGGATAATGATATTTCATTCTATTGTGTACTGTTTGTGCAGGGTTTTTGTGACAGCATAACATGGGTAGGTCACACACACACACACACACACACACACACACACACACACAAAGTAAAGGGACCCTGACCATTAGGTCCAGCCACGACCGACTCTGGGGTTGCGGCGCTCATCTCGTTTTATTGGCCATGTGGCCAGCATGACTAAGCTGCTTTTGGCGAACCAGAGCAGTGCATGGAAACGGCGTTTACCTTCCTGCCAGAGTGGTACCTATTTATCTACTTGCACTTTGACGTGCAAGGTTGGCAGGAGCAGGGACTGAGCAACGGGAGCTCACCCCGTCGCGGGGATTCGAACCGCCGACCTTCTGATCAGCAAGTCCTAGGCTCTGTGGTTTAACCCACAGTGCCACTCGGTTAGTTGTGTTCAGTTGGTTTCAGTGTGGTTTGTTTGTGAGTGGTGGGTGTTGTTGAGTCAGATTAGCCATATCGTTTGGTAGAACGGGAAGAAGGCGAGTTCAACTATGGAAGTAGCTTGTCCATACTTGTTATGTATGCTCTCTTGCAATGTAAATGCGTGGAGCTGCTTTCGTCTATTAGACGTAGGGTTGCCATGTCAGCAGCTCCTTAGACCCTGAGATTTCCGGTCCCAAACCTGAGACCTAGGGGTGGCCCAGTGATGTCACAGAGGGAGGGCCTCTTTCCCCTCAGCCACCCACTGGCGGAGGAAGAGGAGTGCGGGGGGAGCACACCACTCCCCGCAGCGTGAAGCTCCGCCACTGCAACCACCATGTCCTTCAGTGACATCACAGCTGTTACCCACTGGGTTCTGTTGGGGAAGAGGAAAAGGCCATGTGCTTTTGTGACATCACATGTAGTCCTTACCCAATGGTAACAGCTCGCAAAGCCTCACAATTGTGGGTGCACCTCAGCAGAGATTTATTTGTATCCTTGTAGATTATTAAAAAATATTGATTATAGCTCACCCTTCATCTGCTATGATACCCGTGGAGGGGGAAACCACACCATAACCCTGTTGTATAGGGGCATTTTTAGCACAATGACTGCATTCCTTTATGGGGAATCTTCCAGGGGCCACATGCTAGAGTTGAGGAGGGCCAGAGGCAAAGGGGAGTGGAGTAAGGAATGTGACTCTTGATTTTGTGCAGTTGGTTCCATTCCAGCTGTGCAAAAGCCAGAGGTTTCTGCCCCTGCCCTCAAATCTCTCAATCCAGTTAAGCATGAAGCACCGTCACAGCTGAAGGAAACATTTAAACCATGGAAAAACTCTTGAGGTGGGTACTGAACAAGACTGGTGAGGGACATGGCACAGGGAGCATCCCAAGGACCAGATGGAGTGGCCTGGAGGGCTGCATTTGGCCTGCAGGCTAAGGTTCCCTAGGGCATGCTATGTAGTCATCTATGATTTTCTTTTACCACAGAGTAGGCACAGGCTTCGTAGGCTGTTTAGTCTTTCCTGGGCTCAGTGCAGGAAACAGAGGGCTATAGCATTTCCAACAGTCTCTATTTGAAGACTTCCAGCAAGAGAGACCACCACTCCTCCAGGGAACTGAGCCTAGTGTTGAACTCTCTTGCCATTAAGAAGTTTCTCCTGATATTCAGCTGAATTCAATTGGGGCACGATAATCTAAATTTCATATATATGGTCACAGGGTCTGAACTGGTGGTGACTGACCAGGAACAAGACTTGGGAGCATAGGAGCCAACTCCTAGAGGCAGGGGTAACTTAACCCCCACAATAAAATATTTGAGGGGGTTAGCCCCCCCCAAAAAAAGTTGATGGGCATTGCCACTCAGATGCTATGTGTGTACCGTGTCATGTGATAGATTGGCCCCTTGGCCTGATCCAACAGGGCTGTTTAAGTTTTTCTCCTTATCGTCCTGTGACTTCAGCCCATTAGGTCTAATCCTGCTCTCTGAAAGTGCCCTCTTCTACATGACAACCTTCTGGTATTTAAAGAGAGCTACAATGCCCAATCCTTCAGTCTTTTCCAATGGCAAAGAGGAGGGGAGGAGGTTGTATGCTGAAAACTTACATAGTGGGAAAATGTAGAAATAATATTTCACTGTCAAACAACCAGATGATTTGAGCTCATGTATCAGCAGTTCATTGTCGTGAAGAATGATACCAAACAGACTGATCAACCATGCTTGATTTTGTTTTTAATCTCTGCCAATATCCATAATTCTTCATTGACTTTCAAATATGATGGCAACATTCCGCCACCAGGTGTCGCTGGGCACCAACTACCGGTAAATCAACAAAAAACTCTTTACACTGCACAACTGTTGAGCTAGATTGCTAGAAGATCCTTTACAATGGTTTGATCATATGTTTTATATGTTTATTGTCTTGTACGAATAGATTATTTGTTAGTTATTCAAAGGTGCTTCCTCTTAAAAATGGCATCAACATTCTATTCGCTCAGCATCTCCCTACCAGAATCCTTACCCGATTCACTTTAATGCGTGCTCTAGAGTGCATAGGGGCAATTCCTATGGTCTTCAGTTTTATATTTAAGACTAGAGCATAACATATCTTACATAGATTGCAAATGAATTTAAGTCTCGACACTCCTGTCTAACTGGTTTAGGGATTAAGATGGCTGTCTGTTTTGCTGGAAGAACTGTGCATTTAACAGCTGCAGGAAGGTTCAGCTTATTGTCCCTCATCCAGACAGATGAGAATGAGAAATAGAGCTGGGTCGGTGTCATCCACATGTTGATGGCTCCTTTCTCCAAATTCCAGCAGCTTCATATAGCTGTTGAACAGCATGGGAGATAAGATGGAATCTTGCAGGACTCCATGGCACAGATTCTATGGGTCTGAGCAACAGTCCCCAATGCTGCCTTCTGGAGCTGGTCTCACAGGTAGGATCAGAACTACCAAATTGTCTCTCACACCCAGTCTACAAATCTAATCTGACAGGGCCCACTCACCCATGAGGCAAGGTGAGCCGACTGCCTCAGGTGGGAGAATTCACCGGGGCAGCAGATCCTGATGTCAATCTTTATTCCTCCTTATTTCATGATGTAGATTTCCCCCCAGCCTTTCTTTCATGGCAAAGAGGGGGGTGCGATTTGGGGGTCCGTCTCAGGTTCCACAATATCTTGGGCCAGCTGCCCACAGATACTATGGCCAATGGTCTTTAATACCTCTGAGAGATTAAGGAGAAATGATAGGGTCATCCTTCCCCTGTCCCGTTCCCCATAAAGGACATCATGCATGGTGACCAAGGCCACTTCAGTCCCAAACCCAGGTCTGAATCCAGAGTGGAGAAAGCACAGCTATTACTGGACTACAGCATCTGAGCAACCACCATCCTCTTTAAGAATTTTCTCTAAGAAGGGGCTATTTACAGCTAAGCAGTAGTGCTTCCAAACAGTCAGGTCTAAGGAGGACTTCTTAAGCAGTGGTCGCACCACCAACTCTTTTGAGTGCAGCAGAAATCACTTCCTCAGGCAAAGACACTTTTGTCACACACCCCTAGCTGCCCCTTTCTGGCTACTCCTGATCAGGCAAGAAGAGCAAAGGTCGAGGGAACACAGGGAAGGTCAAACCTCTTGGTCATATTCTTAAGCTGTAAAAGCTGGGAAGGATCCTATAGTACCTATTAAATGTAGTTAATAAATAAATTTAATCCCTGTACGTAGTAAAATTATTTTTGAAAACTGTTTATGCATGTCTCCAAAGCACTTTCCATTATATACGGAGTTGTTACAGCAATCCCCAGCACCAAAGTATAGATTCATAAAAAGATTTTTGTGTTGCCTAGTCCTATTAGGCTTCCATGGTAAACTTTCAGAAAGGCTGGGAAGTCTGCTGCTACAAAAACAACAAAGCGTCTTGACTGTGACACAACTGCTTGTGGAATAAAGTCCATTGCATCAGATCACAGGCAGTTCACCTGCAGGGGGCGGCAGAGACCATTGTTTGTTGACAGCTCCATTTCCCAAATAAAAAAGGTTGAGCGTTCATCCTGATTTCCCCACAGGGAGGTTATATGATGTCAGCTCTTTACTGAGCACTTGTTTTGATTTGTTTGTGGGGAGCTAGCTATCCCACACTTTTTAGGCCAAACATTCTGTTATTAGGGGCTTTTTGTTCTTGTTTTTAAAGTGGATTTGTTGCACCAGAGCTGCTTTAATTGCACAAACCTAAATTTATAGAAGGCTAGCATTTCTCAAGCAGTGGATGGTAACTGGGCAGTGTGTGGGCCTTGGACCACTTTCAGACTGGTTTCAGCAGCCTTCCAATTACCCAGCGGCTTGCTAGAGATCTTCAGAGAGACAGGGCAGCTGTTTGTGTGGAATACCCTTAACTCTGGATTTCCTGTATTGAGCAGGGGTTGGACTAGATTGATTGCCTGTAAAGCCCCTCCCACACTTCACAAAACTCTCAGCACCCTTAACAAACTACAGTTCTCAGGATTCTCTGTGGGAAGCCATGGCTGTTAAAATGGCACAAGAGTGTTTCAAATGTATGTTGATGCGGATGAGACATGAGGTGAAATAAAAGTAATAATAACTTGCTAGTCCGAATCCATACCACCAAAAGAGAGAAAATACATTGCTCCCAAAAAGAGAAGGCAAAAAGGCAATGGCCCATCCCAGTAGAGTGGTACCTCAGGTTAAGAACTTAATTCGTTCCAGAGGTCCGTTCTTAACCTGAAACTGTTCTTAACCTGAGGTACCAAGTCACTCCCCAGGAATCTCTGAATGAGACGGCTTTTCCATTAGTCAACTCTTGTATTATTTTGCACTTCCAGAGCCGGAATGATCCTTCATCCATCTCTCGCTTCTAACCAAGTGAGTCTGTGAAAGTAGAAAGTGAGGGAATGTTAATCCAGAATCCTAATGGGCCAACCTTTCATCTGGGAAGCTCAATGTCCTTTTGCAAACATTCCCAGCAGCAGAGTGGGAAAGAGACATGCAGCAATTTCCACCAACCCTAATTATCCTTCACCAATTGCTCTTTTTGTCTACTCACTGTGGCATTATGCATTGTTGGAACAATGACAGTTTCTAAGTGAAGGTTCCAGTGCCGTAAAATTTTAGGCCTTTTCTTTTTTAAAAAAACAACCCACGCGCACACACACAATTATGTATCTTTTAAAAAAATGTATTTATACCTACACATGTAGCCTAAATTAAAGGCATGTGGTGCTATGACCATAACATTACCATCCATTATCACACAAGGGAATGCTTTTATAGCACAGGAAGTAAGGAGAACAAAGTAATTGTTGGTGATTTAAGAGTTTTTATTTATGAAGGATAGGAGAGCACAAGCCGTTTATTACTGGGGATATAATGAAAGCAAAACATTCAGGGCGGGCACGAGGCAACTTTCTCACAAGGTTGCATAATGTCCCTGGCAAATGCTTCAGTCCTATTTATGTGCTGTAAAAACTCCATGTTGGCAGTTGTAACATATGCAGAGGTGGTACCTGTCTGAAAACAAAGTAAATGGGTGGCTCAGTATCATTTAATTTTTTGTTTTCATTCAAGCGCTTTTTTGTGATTTGATCTCAAACTACCAGGATGTAGTGGATGGGTATTTTTATTATTATTATTTATCTGTTAAGATCATGATGTTCCCCTGTGTTATTTCTGTTAGAATTTTATATATATCAGTAGATATATAACATCAAGCATTCTGCTTAATACAGTGAAATATACACACAATCTTTAAAAAACAGTAGGAATTTTGTTAGGGGGGGGGGCCTTCCATAACTTTTTAAAATGACATCATAATTAGACTCTCCTGCTGTATGTGGGAGAAACAAATTAGTTTCAAGAAAAATCCACTTGGTTAGCACATTCTGCTGTGCAATGGGCTCTGAAATTGTACACACACACAAACACACACGCCATCCTTTTTTAAAAATGTATTTTTATTAAAGATTTTCTTGATTTACAGAAGTGCAATGTCTCTCTCTTGTATCCCCCCCCCCCAATGTAACATTTTTTACAAATCAGTTTCATTTGTTGAGACATTAGGAAGAAAAGGGGGAAAGAGGTGGAGGGGGGGAAGATGAGTGCGGGTGGGGTGGCGATGTTTCTATTTTACTTAATATATGTGTGGGTTTTGTGTCAGCGTTGGTTGTGCAGGTTCTCTGCTGTTCACTTGTGTTCCTGTGGTGAGCTTTTTCTTCTTCCAGAGCTCCAGCTGGTTTGGGCAGCAGCTAAGCAGAGCCACACTAATTTCCACCTTCCCTGGGATGTGGATTGGGCATTTGTCTTTCTGCTTAAACTACCAATTAGGGGCAGCCTTAGAAAGCGGAGGTGCCAGACATCACTTGCAGGGCCTTGTCAAATGAAGAGGAGGAGGCAGAGATGGGAGGAGAGGGAGTGTCAAGTCCTGCTTGTAGGAAGGTTATGGCTTTGTCACAGGGATGGGAAAACCAAGAAAGGAAAATAGCAACCAGTCAAAAACAGCAGCAGCAGCAGCAGCAACAACAACAACAACTGGGGAATCTAATCAATCAGACCAATATATTCCATTCCTTAATTACATAAGAGAAGATTGTGATTTTTTAAAAAACAGATGGGGCAAAGGCTAAAGTCAAGTAACTGTATCAGTGCTAGCAGAATGATGTTGCATGTAGTTAGAAAAATATTGCCATGGTGTTGTTAGAATCATAAGTCAGCTGTAGAATGGGAAGGGACCACAAGTGTCATCTAGTCCAATGAGCTATGTTGAGGTGCATGCCAATAATAATAATAATAATAATAATAATAATAATAATACTGTAATAATAATGTCACCCACCTGACTGGGTTGCCCCCAGCCACTCTGAGTGGCTTGCAAGAAATTAAACACATGAAACACAGTAAAAAAATCAAACATTACAAACTTCCCCATACAGGGCTGCCTTCATATGTCTTCTAAAAGTCAGATGGTTCTTTATTTCCTTGGCATCTGTTGAGAGGGCGTTCCACAGGGCAGGCGCCACTACCAAGAAGGCCTTCTGCCTACCAAGAAGTACCAGTTCCTTAGAAGTTCTCCCTCACCCATCCCTTGGTGATGACATGTTAATAGTCATTAGATATAAAGTTCCATCAATTTGAGAAAAAATGTGAGGTCTGGACTAGTAGTAACACAAGAATGGGCCTTTTCTGTGGTGGTTCACCATTTTGACATGCTTTCCCCAGGGAGGATCACCTGGCACCTTCATTAGGCATCCGGAAAAAAACATTTCTCTAGGAGTGGGCCTTTGGCTGATTAACATTCTGTGGCCCTTTAAATGTGTTTGTGTTCTTGGTTGGTTTTTGTTTTAATTTGTATTCTTATTTTGTATTTTTCTGTTGTGAACGGCCATGCAATCTCCAAATGAAGGGTAAAGGGTAAAGGTAAAGGGACCCCTGACCATTAGGTCCAGTCATGACCGACTCTGGGGTTGTGGTGCTCATCTCACTTTACTGGCTGAGGGAGCTGGCGTACAGCTTCCGGGTCATGTTGTAGCACCCTGCTTGTGGTTAACGCTTAGCTGGAATGAAATATTCAACGCAGCAATAGAGAAATTAAAATAATAATTTATTTGTCAGACAAATAAATGAGAGGCTCAGTGGTATATGGTTACCAAGCTCTGGCCTGGCCTCTTGCCATCCTGGCCAGCACTTATATTCCCTTAATCCAGCCCCCTTTGCTCCTCCTGTGGCTGCCTCTGTCCAATCAGCCTGGTTGAAATTCCTATTGGCTGTTTGGTAGAACCAATCACAAAAGATACACCCACAAAAGATACACCCACTTCCTTGCCCTTATAAGGGAGACAAAGAGCTATATATAAATGACAAATAAGTAATAATATATCTTACATGGAATCTTAATTACTAGCTCACCTCTTGCCCTCCTTGCCCTATTGCCTTCTAAAACAAATGTTTAATCTTACATTTTTATGTTCAACAGATGTCAAGGATCTTGAGTTTCACATCAATATTGAAAGATTTCCTTCATTTGAAAGTTTCTAAACAAATGCCTGACAACCATATATATCAAGAGTGCTTGGATGGCGTCTTCTGTCTAGCAGGGGGGCTAGGCTGGTGGCTGACTTAATTTCAGGATAAATACAACTCTTACAACCATATGAAATAAGAATCTAGCATTCCTTAAATCCTTTGCATAATTACATTTAAGCCAATATATTTAAGCTAATATATTTCATTCACTTATCATAGGTAGCCTTTTAAAAGAATAAAGCCTTTGTAAAGTAAAAAGGAACTCAGTAAAAAAACAGCTTTTAAAAAGAAGCCTCTTCAGTTTACACCTCCCCCCTTTCCCCCTCCTTTCCCAGCCAGCTAGATGCTTCTCCCATTAGCTCTTCCCAACAGCTTTAGAAAATTTCCCAAAAATGCTCTCTTTTCTTCTAGCCAAGCCAGTTGCCTTTTTCACTGCTCTTGGCCTTTCAACCTTGGAAAGAAGATCTGGCTCATTTTACTGAGAGGTACATTGGTATTATTTTACTATTTACCCTTGCCTTTAATTGTGTTTTTTCAGCCTTGGGGCAGCATATGTAATTCTCCCTTTTTTATGACTTTGAGAATTGTTTTTCTACTATAAATCAATGGGGCCCCCTTGTCTTAGGAGAAAAACCTCTTGCCAAGGTTCTTTCTGCCTGGCATGAAACATTTGAAAATCTAAGCCCATTTAATTTAGGAACCTGATCAAGATATAAGCCAATATAAGTCTTGATTAAAAATGCAGTCTATATTCAGATGCCACAATGTGGCCAGCATGACTAAGCCACTTTTGGCGAACCAGAGCAGCGCACAGAAATGCCGTTTACCTTCCCGCCAGAGCGGTACCTATTTATCTACTTGCACTTTGACGTGCTTTCGAACTGCTAGGTTGGCAGGAGTCAAATGAAGGGTGGTGGTATACATATTTAAAACATCTATCTTATTCCGCAGTAACAATCTTAAATAAATGTTTGCTGTTAATTTTTTCTTTTCTTTAGTCATATCCTTGGGACAATTTTAAAGAAAACAATTACAACAGAGAGAAGTATGGTGCAAAAGTATGGTCCAGCCAAGTTTAAACACTTTTCAGCCATGTTGATTTCAGGAAGAGAGATTTATGTATGCACATAACTCTCCCAATGAAATAAAGGAGGTTGAATGATATAAATGATACCTCAGCAAGATTTTTTAAAAAAATTCTTTCTATTCATGCTATGTTTAGAGTGGGGAAATTTTAATCCTTTGGGATTCTATTTTTAGTAGGGCCTAACTAGGGAGTCTAATGTAACCTGACAGTGCGTAGTGACAATGTTTTGTCTTCTCCTGGAAGAGTTCCTCATCACTCAAATAAAAAAATGTCTAAGCGGCAAGACTGTTCACCTATAATTTAGGCAGATACTAAAAGACAGCAAGACGTCACAGGCAAAGGCACAGAAAGAAATTAATTTTCTTTAAAGGGAGTGGAGGAGAAAGTGAGGTTGGGATAATTGATGGAAGTAAAATGCATCCCCCAGGCTACATTTTTCAAGTGGCATTTACCGTGCACTTGTGCAAATATTTATTTGAATACCACCCCCTATATAATCTTCTAGTCTTTCCTTCCTGTTCAACAGAAGGAAGGGTGAGCCTCTACATGAATGGTAAGGTCCCTTGCAGAATCCAACCTGATTTAAAGGTAAAGGGACCCCTGACCATTAGGTCCAGTTGTGACCGACTTTGGGGTTGTGGCACTCATCTCGCTTTATTGGCCGAGGGAGCCAGCGTACAACTTCCGGGTCATGGCCAGCATGACTAAGCCGCTTCTGGCGAACCAGAGCAGCACACAGAAACGCCGTTTACCTTCCCACCGGAGCGGTACCTATTTATCTACTTGCACTTTGACGTGCTTTTGAACTGTTAGGTTGGCAGGAGCAGGGACTGAGCAATGGGAGCTCACTCCGTCACGGGGATTCGAACCGCCGACCTTCTGACCTTCTGTTTAACCCACAGCGCCACCCGCGTCCCTGTTCCAACCTGATTTATGCTCTCTTTAAAGAAAATGCTTGACCAAGGTTCAAAATGCAGCATGTCAGCTGAATGGAATAAAGGTTCCTGAACAAAAAACAAAAAAAACCAACAAAATCAAAGTGTGAATGCAGTGAATAATCTAATCTCTACATTTTAAACCTAGATACTGTATAGAGTGTCCAGCTTTAAGGGTATGTGGAAACCAAACAGAACGGACCTCCCACCTTTGTGTTGCCTTTGTGATGTATGACTTGAGGATTATAACTGGCTACCTTGTCCTGGGTTGGTGTCCATTGTTAAGCTTTCTTTTTGTTACCCACAGCTTTCAGACCACTCCTGGAACTGAAGTTTCTAATGCTAATAAAGGCAGAATAATAATAAAGGGACAGCATCTGCTTTGGGATGCAAATCGCCCTAGTCAAATTCTCATGATCTCCAGGTAAGGCTGGGAAAATCCCCTACCTGCTAGTCAATACTGGATTTATTATCAGACAGCTTCCTGTGTTCTTCTGTTCATCCCACCCCCACCCCCACCCCCCACTCATTGTTATACAAAATACCAAACTGAATATATAGTGGGTCCTGGATCTGCTTAACAAGACACATATCTAGTGTCAACAATTTCAGATCTTGGTACTTTGCATTCAAAGGTTGCGGCACAGGCCTATTTTCACATGATTTGTTCTACTGAAGACTTGTGAAGTTGGCACCTGATACTGTTCTCTTTTTAAAAAATATATACATTTTTATTAGTTTTTACATATATTTTCCAAACAGAACATATCATATCATCTCATCTCATCTTATACAACATTTTGGCTATTTTAACCTGAGACTTCCATCAGCCATGTCTAATGATTTTCAAACTTCATCTCTTAATCTTACATTTGTTATCCGACCTACCTATTACCTTTAATAATCCATAACTTAAAATCCATTCTCATAAATCTTTTCTGCAATATTTCATATACCTCTCCTTACAAAACTCCTTGCAGTCCTACAAGCGTAGGACTGCAATTACAATTGTCTTTCAAATAACTTGCATATTTAGTCCAATCTTTCAAGAATTTCTGGTCCCGCTGATTTGGAATTCTCCCTGTCATCTTATCCAATTCTGCGTAGTCCATTAGTTTCATCTGCCATTCCTCCTTCGTCAGTAGTTGTGCCTGGTTCCATTTCTGTGCCAGTAATACCCTTGCTGCAGTTGTCACATATAAAAACAGCCTGATATTGTTCTCTTACCCAATTCGTTGCCAACTTCCAATTTATTTGCACGACACCAAATAGCATCATAGAAAACTTTGCTACAGTCACAATTAGGTTATAAGGAAATGTTTTGCGACTCCTTTGATCCCAGATTACAACAGGATGTGGAGATGGTGCAATGCATTCTCTAATTGCCTAAATGTAAATGTGCTACTTGTGACAACAATATAGCGGCATGTCAAATTACTTTATGCTTTGGAGAGACAGTGTGGTGCAGTGCTTAAATGGCTAGGACCAGAAAGAACAAGGTTCTTCACTCAACCATCAAGCTCACTGGGTGACCTTGGGCCAGTAACTTTCTCAGCCTAATCTGCCTCACAGGGGGAGCCACCTTGAGGTCAATGGAGCAAAGACGAAATAAATAAATTTACTGCAGCCTCTCCACCACCACTTTTCTTACACTGCCATCTTAGGCATGTCTACTCAGAAGTAAGTTCCTCTGGGTTCAATAGAACTTACTCTCAGGTAAGTGAATTACAGTCAGTTCCACAGACTTATTCTGTTTGCACATATCCATCTGTTTTGCAGTCCCTTACAAAGATCAGATTTTATCTCCTTTCTTGTTTTTATTTTTTTGTTTTAAATAGGATATTTTAAAGCTTTGGAAGCCCCATTCAAAACAGACTACATTACCCAAATTATAAAACAGTAATTGTTTGTGTGCATATTTTTAAAGATTCAAATAAAATAATCCACTGTATTCATTGTATATTTTATTGTTTTTCCTAGTATGTCAATATGTACAAAATTCAGGGGAAGCTCATCAATCACATTGTTTTTATGTTACAAATGAAAAAGGACAAGATCTTGCAATCATATGCAGCAAGCATCTTTACACACAAGTCCCACTTATTACAGGGTTTCTGGCTCACTTTTTAACCCATAAGGTACATAGATCAGCCTTCTGATGGAGATAGCAAATAAGGACGGAAAATATATATGGATTCTATATTATTAATAGGTAAGTGCTTTTTATGATTCCTAAGATAGTTTGTGGTATAATAATATGGTCTGATTGTAATGGACAGAATGTTGGTCATGGTCTGGGAGCAAGTTCAACTGAATAGTCAAATCTGCCAACCTTAGTTCACTATCTATAGATGGCCACAATCCAGTCAAAGCTGACCACTTTTAAAGAGCCATTGATTTCAGCTGGAGATCTTTAACTACACACTGTACTCTCCCACTAAAATCAGTGCAGCTGGGAAATGCAAAACTTGGTTTCAGTGGGCAAGTGGGCTAGCACAGCTGTTTATTGCAGCAGCCCGGGCTACAAGCTCCCCAGGGAAATGGTGCCTCTGGGGCTGGCCAGGGGGTGCTGGTTGCCAGGAGCTGAGGCGGCTCAGAGGCTGGAGTGGCTGCGGCAGCTGCCTGGAGGACTCCCAAGGAGAGGCGAGAGGAAAGGAGGCTGAGGGAACACTGCAAAAGGGTGAGAGGCTTTCAGCTTGGCAGGAAAGGGGTGACATAACTGGGCTCCTGAGTCCCACAGGGGTACTGCAGAAAGAATGGTATTGGTCAAGGGAGCCGTGCACTCAAAAAGCTTGAAAACTTCTACCCTCAATACACCCGTTTACTTTTTCTCCACAGGAGTGAATTGCAGCCATTCACTGCCATGGGAGAAAGTTACACTGCACTCTGGACACTGTTGCAAGTGAAGGTAAACCTGTCCTCCATCCCTGATACCAAGGGCTTAGTCTTTACCCACAGGGATCCTGCAAGAGGTGCTGTAGGACTCTGCTTGGAGGCACATGCAATTCATCTCAAAGTGAACCTTGTAGGATGCTGTCCTCTCATCATACAGATGCCTATCCCTTGTTTCGATGGGTGTTTTGTTAGTAAGAACAGAAGAAGAAGAGTTTGGATTTGATATCCTGCTTTATCACTACCCAAAGGAGTCTCAAAGCGGCTAACATTCTCCTTTCCCTTCCTCCCCCACAATAAACACTCTGTGAGGTGAGTGAGGCTGAGAGACTTCAAAGAAGTGTGACTGGTCCAAGGTCACCCAGCAGCTGCATGTGGAGGAGCGGGGAAGCGAACCCGGTTCACCAGATTACGAGTCTACCACTCTTAACCACTACACCACATGACGGAAGAACTGTCATGAAGGACCAGTGATAAATCCATCTATTCCAGCAATCTTTCTCTGGTGCTGACAGATTTCAACTATCATTAACAAACTGCTATCGCTCACTGAATTTTGGATTATATCCTACTTTGCTGCTCTGCCATGGAAAATGATAGCCCAGCAACAAACAAACAAACTCTCAGTAAATAGAATATAAGAACCCAGTAAGACCAAAGGCCAATTTAGTCCTGCGTCCTGTTCTCACAGTGGTCAACCAGACACCTAAGAGAAGCCCACAAACAGAACCTAAGTGCAACAGCACTCTTCCCACTTGAGATTCCCAGCAACCTCTTGTACAAAGGCATCCTATCTGCAACAGTGGAGGTAGAGCACAGCCATCGCGGCCGTGAAAGGCAGACATACAAGTTATACACTGCAAAATTCCATCCAGATTGGAACAACCTGCATTTGAGACTGCAAAATTGCATACCTATGACAGGAGAGGAACCAAATTATTGTTCAAATGTATGAAGAAGACCAGCGACCGAATTCACCCGTGTGCCACGGGTGATATGTGGTTAGAATTAAGAGAACTAAACAAGGAAAAGAGCACCCTGCAACAGGCTACCTCTTGCCTTTCTGCCATTCTGTGTGTGGTGTGTGGCTAGACCGCTGCTATATGGTCCATGATGCAGCCACATTTTTCTACAATCATATTAGGGAACTCTGCCACCTCAATTTCAGTGTAGTTTCCCTTCTTGACAAGATACATCATGGGGAGCGGAGAGCTCTCCACCACAGCACAGGTTCTTTCTCCGTAGCCAAAATGGTGCAGCAAGTTCTTGGGTTGCCGGCAGGCACCCACACAGTGGTAAGCCTGGTAGCCGGCCGGCTCGATAATCCAATACTGTGTCCAAGTCAGCTCTCGGAAATTGATGTAATGTTCCTGGCGGCAGCAGGCAGTCTTCTCAGTCAGGGTTCCTCCTTCACAATCTCCAGGTCCCCTGCCGAAAAGCAGATAGTTTTATGTCTGAGATGTAGAAAGACCCGAGCTAGAGACAATCTGGAGCTTACAAATGGTAGAACTGGCGCAAACATGCTTATTCTTCTAGTGTTTAAGTGTTGGTATGTATTTGATTGTCTACTACCCTTTTGAGGCACACATGATAGCTTCCCACATGGCTTCATACATATGTATCCACAACAACTATGTGAAGTGGGTTAGAAGGGCAGAGAAATCCAATCACCTCTCCTTATACCAAACTTGGGGAAGAAGGGTTGGGTTAGGTGGAGGTGACTTTTCTTCCAACTAAACCGACCTCCCACTGACCAGTACTGATGTTGTCAACTTTCCCCTTCTGTCCTCCAAATGTGTGGGTGGGCAGTAGGCCTAACCAGAGTGAGCCGGTGGAAAGCCATGAAATGGAGTGTTCTGAAGGCAGAGAGAAGGCAGGGCTGAGCCGTGAACTGGACTCACTGCTGTCACATAACAACATTAGACCCCACCGTCCTGACGCTCACCTGCACGCCTTGGTTGCCCTGAGCAGCAGGGGCGTGAATGTCCTGCTACTCCACAAAGCCCTGATGCTAACGGTTTGGTTTGTACCCTAAGATAGGGGTGGGGAACCTGTGGCCCTCTGGATGTAGCCGGACTGCAACTCCCATCTTCCTTAACCATACTAGCTGGGTCTGATGGGAGTTGGAGTCCAACAACAACTTGAGGGCGCCAGGTACCTCAACCCTGGACCAAAAGATGGCAACTGATCCAGACTCAACCAGTGGTCTCCAGGTGAGCAGGGATTTGAACCCTGGACTCCCTGGTCCACTCTATCCACTGCATCACACAGTTTAGCAACGATAAAATCTGTATTTCTTCCTAATAAAACATTGGGCACTGTTTTAATGAAACAAACTTAATTTGTTTCACCTATTCTTTGTGTGTGTGTGTGTGTGTGTGTGTGAGAGAGAGAGAGAGAGAGAGAGAGAGAGAGAGAGAGATTCACCTGCAACACAATCCTAACCATGTCTACTCCAATGTAAGTCCTATTGAATTTAACATAGCTTACTCCCAAATGGGTTAGGATTGCAGCCTAACCTTTTCCCTCGCTCTCTCATAATGGTTTGTGTGATTGTTTGTCTCCAGTATACTGCAATAATGTAGCAATAATCAGCAGCTTTTGGAAGAAATTAGTTGATTGTTGGGATTTCTGTGTACCACGGTATAGATAGCTGTATATCCAATGCAACCATTGCATCTTTTAAAAGCAATGCGAGGTGGATGAGTATCTCAAGATCAGTTCCAAAAGTACACATTGTAAAACTCAATTCTCCCAGGAAACACAGCAAGGAAAGTAAACATGCCTATTGTCATGCTGTAGGATTGCAATACTGAGCAAAATCAACTGAGCTTACTTTTGAGAAAACATGGTTTGGATTGGGTTTAAGGGCTATCTAAACTGTGCCTGAGTTTGTCTTCAGTATTAAAGGGCAGAAATAAAACTCCCCGGTCACCAATATGATTAAAGTTTGAAACTTACCCATAGTCTTCCAGGTTAAGGGTATAAAGCACCAACTCAGGCTTGCCCAGTGCTTTGTCCGAAGGATCTTGAGAAGTAAAGCGCACACTTTTGGCCATTTCAGAGGCATAGCTGCCTAATCTTTCTCCTTCAATCCAGATCTCCAGGAGCATCGGCCCCTGCCTCTTGGTCTTTAGCCAAAAATGCACTGCCTGGGTGACATCGAAATTCTTCCAGCCAGACTCCATAAGTGGAACTAACCTAAATGGACAAAAAAATGGGTTAATAGTGGAGAGAGAACCTAGAATAAAAACACATACAGGGGGAGATATCTATTAGCTTCTTTATACCAGAATAACAGACTGAAATTGAAAGAAAAACATTGGAATGAGTGAGAATACAATATTTGTTTTCAAAAAGGAACTGCCTGATCTCCGAGCCTATTCACATATTGCATTTTGAACTTGGGTGGAAAAGGCACCTCAATTTAAAAGGCAAAATAAAATTCACTTAGGTTAGAAATGCTGTAAAAGCCTAGACTGATCTCAACTTCTGCATAAAGGCTTCCCTTATAAGTAACAATTCTTTATACAGTGGTACCTTGGGTTACATACGCTTCAGCAGTGGCGTAGCGTGGGGGGTGCAGGGGGGGCCGGCCGCAGCAGGCGCAACATCTGGGGGGGCACGCTCGCCGCCTCTGGAGTCGCCGAAGAGCCTCGGGCGCAGGCTGTAGCAGAGCCCCATGTCTCACGGAACCGACGAGCTGTGCACGCGTCCGGGCTGAAGGCGTCTGGCAGGCAGCGGCTCTCAGCGCTCGCCGCGGTCCCCGCGCATCAGGGCTGCGGAGGGCGCACCAGGCAGCCCCTCCTCACAGCCTCGCTGCCGCTGCTGCTGCAGCTGCTGGGCCATGTTGCATTTTCCTCGCCCCTCTGCCCTCCTCCTCCTCCAGGCAAGCGGCGTCGTTTGGGCGGCAGCGCCAGCGGCAAGTCGCCTCAGATCACCTGACACGGACCCGCCGCTGCCGCCGTGGCTACCTTACCGTAAATACCCCAGCCCAGGCAGCAGCAAGAAGAAGCTGGCAGCGGCGGCAGGTTAGGGGTTAGGGGGCGCAAATTACTTGTCTTGCCCCGGGTGCTGAGAACCCACGCTACGCCGCTGCGCTTCAGGTTACATATGTTTCAGGTTACAGACTCCGCTAACCCAGAAATAGTACCTCGGGTTAAGAACTTTGCTTCAGGATGAGAACAGAAATCATGCTCCAGCAGCGCAGCAGCAGCAGGAGGTCCCATTAGCTAAACTGGTGCTTCAGGTTAAGAACAGTTTCAGGTTAAGAACAGACCTCCGGAACAAATTACCGTATTTTTCGCTCTATAACACGCACCCGACCATAACACGCACATAGTTTTTAGAGGAGCAAAATCCGTAGGCATGCCACCCGTAGGCATTCCCTCCATAACACACACAGACATTTCCCCTTACTTTTTAGGAGGAAAAAAGTGAGTGTTATGATGCAAAAAATACGGTAAGTACTTAACCCGAGGTACCACTATACAACCCCCAGGGTACATTAAGATGTATGCCTGACAATGAGGTAAACAGGTAAACCCTGCTTTTGTAATCGCAGAGCAATAGATTAGGCAGACAAGCTCTTCAAAAAAATAACAATTATGATGATCATCTTAATAAATGATCTGATCTGGGAAACACTGTAAGGTAATGAAGACATTTTGAAAACCATGCATATATCTGAGAGAAGGCTTGCCCCCTCTGCCCTTGAAACAGCACTGCTGAGTGTGGTTCTATTCAAGTGCACCTCTCCTGAGCCATTAGATCAGACTCCTCCTTCATACCTGGAATCAACCAAGGAGGTCCGGTTGGTGCCATTCTCTTGGGGCTGCACCCAGTACACGCTCACCCTGGCATTCATGACTGGCCGATGAGATGGCTTGATGGGCAGGTGTTTCCTCTCCAGCGGCTTTTTGAAGAGCTTCAGCTCAGCCATGGTGACTTCGCTGTTTGCTGGTATCCTGCCTTCCATGTCAAAGATAAGTTTTTGACGGGTGGTGTCCGAATAGAGAATGTCTCCAGGAATATCTGTTATGCATTTGGAAACAACCAAAATACTTATATTCATCATTGTTTTCATCTGTCACTTAAAAAAAAGACTTTCCTTTTATGTTACTTCAGAATAGGGAGAGGAATCATCTGACCCGCCGGTTATTATTGGACACCACTCCTTTCAGCCCCAGCCAGCTGGTCCAGTGGTCAGTCCAACAACATCTGGCTGGTCACAAGTTCCTCATTCCTGTGATAGGTCAATCATATCTTCTTCATGTGCAACCCGGTGGATAAAGAGAAAGACAGTTTAATAGGTTGTTTTTTCCGGTTTGGGACATTTTGTATTTTGGTTCTGTATAAATGCAGGCTGTTATTTTAAAATAACAGAAAAAAAGGGTTTTAAGTTATGCATCGGGAAAATCTTTTTAAGGAAAGCTTAGCACTGGAAGGAGTTGTCTACAAAAGATATGAAGTCACGTTGCAGTTACATTATTTACTGGACACCAGTTCTGAAGATATGGCAGATTGGTACTCAGTGCGAATCCACTATCTACTGTTCCTCTGCAACTTCATCCCACACTGTTCACCCTCCTGGTGATGGAAGTATGTGCTAGTATGGACTGTGTCAATGACACAGCAGGAATCAGTGGGAAAGGCAACTGTTTACCCCCCCCCCATTTTTTTTACTCCGATTGCAATACTTTCTGTATTGCAAGCTTAGTACATAAAACACAAACAGAGATCATATAAAGGTCCCTCTGGTGAATTCTTCATTACAAAAGAGAGATAATTGTGCTAGATAATACACTAAGTAAGCATGTGCTACATAGTCACTAGCACAGTGAGTTGAATTGTGTCACACACTCCTCACACACCCTTGGTTGTTGAGAAATAGTACAACTCACTGTGTGGATGGAACCCATAAATAAGAGGTTCCCTATGTACTTAGAGCCACCGTGAGTTAATGGTTAAACCAGCTACCACACAGTATATAGTCATTTTTTCCACCTAATGCCTATTTTAAACCTTAAGGCCCCCCCCCCCGCCCCCAGAATGTACATTGCTGAAGCAAGCATGTCTGGTCTGGTCAATGCCTGGATGGGTGTCATGTAGCTTGAAAGCTACATGTACAGTGCCTTCGGTTCCATCATGGAAGAAAGATGGAATGTACATGTAAGAAAATAGATAAAGGAAGTACAGACACAGTAAGCAGGCTAAGGAGTGGGCAATCCTGCTCCCACTTCCCTTGCAAGCCTCATTGAACTTAGTATAGCTTATTTCTTCATAGGTACGGATAGGATTGCATTGTCACTTGAGAATATGTCCTTTTGACATATGGAGTAAGCACACTTAAGATTGTGCTGCCCTTCAGGAAAGGGATGCAAATTAATTCAGTGAATTTTTAATAGCAGATTACCTGTATGAATACCACTTGCAATATAATACATAATAACTTGAAGCATGAGAAACTTATTCAAGAGGTATACATTCCCTGAAATCAATCCTGCCCCACTTTAATTGTTAAACAAGTCTATTGCACCACCTTATCATCACATTT
This sequence comes from Podarcis gaigeae, assembly GCF_964106915.1. Lineage (NCBI taxonomy): Eukaryota > Metazoa > Chordata > Lepidosauria > Squamata > Lacertidae > Podarcis > Podarcis gaigeae. The sequence goes on from NC_139680.1 coordinate 91,015,079, forward strand.
AGGACAAATGTATTGTATATACAGAGAGACTTAAGCTGAAAAATTAATCTTTGGGTATAAATTCAGGTCTGCATTTCTCAGAGATACTGTTACAGTGATTTGCATAATAGTTATTACACAGCCTGAATCTATAAAATTCTAGACCAGATGCAGATTTCAGTTTAGGACTGACTTGCTTTTAGTTACTTGTGACGATAACAGCAAAGTTTACCTGCATTGCCAGGAATTCCTCTAAGGATACCAGCTAGACTGGGCATTGCTCTCCGCTTCTCTCGGCGGCGCTTCAGCATAGACATATATTTATTCCTTGTATTTTCCGGAATGACCAGATTTTCCATGTCTGTCCTCTGAAGAGCAGGGACCTCAGGAAGGCCTAATTTATCCAGCAATATCTGTTTGAGTCCTTTCTGGGTAAATCCATTCACGGTGGCAGCTATGATGAGAGCACAGGTTACCAAGCATCTGAGATTCACAGCCATCCTTTGCCTAGCTATCGGTGGGGAGAAGAGCCCCTAAATCTCTCTCTCTCTCTCTCTCTCTCTCCTCAGCACAAGCTGTTCTTGGCGAAGAAGAGACAGCTCTGCAAGGTTTCAAGCTGCCTGAATGGGAAAGGGATCTAATGTGGTGGGTTTATATAGCAAGTCTGATCCCACTGGCATTACAAATTCCACAAGCAGAAGTGAGGCAGGGGGCTTGGAAGTGTTACATCCCCTTTGATACATCCAAGCTATAGTAACACCTTCCAGTGCATTTGAACTTAAAACAGAAATATTTAGAAGACTCTCTACACGTTCCCAAAGCTCTCTGTGGCCCTAAACAACTCAGGTTTCCTCCATTCATTCTGTTGTTGTCTGCCGAATCTCCATGAAGGAAAAGACATGGCAACATTATGAAGTGTGCTGTGACACCTTTTTTGTGCAGTAGATACATAAACTGGGCAGGGTGGGAGGCTTGGGAATAATTCTTGGACCACTTAGCATTTGTAAATCACATCAATTGCTGTTATTAATAATATTAGGTCCTGCTTCATAACCCAGAAAACCTCATGCAAAGTCTTGTGGATATCAGTGGAAATATATACCAGTGTTGAGAGCAACTAAACTGCCTTTCTACCGGGTGCAGATATATGGTGTTCACATAGATAGCCAACGTGCTCAATGCTACATGGATCACACAGAATTCCTTAAATTTGATCATAAAGATGGAACACACAACTTGTAACATATTAATTCTCCTAACAATAGCTACATTAAAAAAACTGTCCAGAACAATCTCTCTAGTTCAAGTACTTTCTTTTGCCAAGTTAATGAATTACTACAGTTACACTGTTGCTGCTGCTGCTGCTGTTTAATAGTCATTTATCATAACACTTCAGTAGTTTATATCCTTAAACCAGGCAAGGTTGAATGTTAGATTTCTGAAACATACAGGTTGGGCATTGAAGGCAGTATTCAACTACCACATCGTTTTTCAGGAGAAAAACCTGGTAAAATCCCATTACTGTAGTAACACCACTTATTACAGAAGACAACCATCTTTGAGAGGGAACAAAGCAACAAGGAACTCCTTTCCTCGGGCGTTATTATGCTTTTACTATGGGGAACGTTTGCCGTGTTAATCTCTGTGACATTTCCATTCACAGCAAAAAAAGCATAGTTACTGAAAAATTAAGAACATATGGAGAGCCCTGCTTGATCATACTGCATATACACTATCATGCATGGGTGTTGCCAAGGGGGGGCAGGGAGGGGCAGCTGCCCCCCAATCAATAAAAATAAATAAAAATACACAGCAAACTGAGGTTCAGCCCCCGCAACAAAATGCCTGCCCCCCTCCCCAGAAAAATCCTGGCTATGCCCATGCTATCATGTCCAACATCCTGTTCCCCACAATATTCAGCCAGTTGCTTATAGGAAGCCCACAAACAGAGCATAAGAGCAACTGTTCTTCCTTCCTTAATAGTAATACTTTTATTATTTCTATGCTGCCCATCTGACTGGGTTGCCCCAGCCACTCTGTGCTCCACAGCAACTGGTATTCAGAGGCATGGTGCCTCTCATCCTGCAGATAGCAAATACAGGATCACAGCGTAGCTTTACCTCCCATTAATTTGTCTAATCCCTTTTGGAATCACTTGGTGGCCATACCGACATCTTGGAAAGCAAATTCCAAAACTATGCTCTGTACAGTGGTACCTCGGGTTAAGAACTTAATTCGTTCTGGAGGTCATTCTTAACCTGAAACTGTTCTTAACCTGAAGCACCACTTAAGCTAATGGGGCCTCCCGCTGCTGCTGCAGTGCCGCCGCTGCACAATTTCTGTTCTCATCCTGAAGCAAAGTTCTTAACCCGAGGTACTATTTCTGGGTTAGCGGAGTCTGTAACCCAAAGCATCTGTAACCTGAAGCGTCTATAACCCAAGGTACCACTGTATGTAGAAGTGCTTCAGTTTGTCCTGAATCTTCCACTGCTCCGATTCATTGGAAGATCCTAGTATTATGAAAGAGGAAGACAAACCTATGTACTTTTCCCACACCAACCATGGTTTTGAAAAACCTGTATCATGTTTCCTCCTTATTTCACTTGTTGCTAAACTGAAAACCTTTCCTCATAGTTGCTTCAGCTTCCTGCTTGTTATTATTATTATATTGTTCTCTCTTTCCTTATTATATCCTTACATTATATAAGGTTACCACATTTTTTTCAATGAATCAGGGGACACTTTTCAACTTCAATGGGAAACGGGGACATCTAGTAACCTTACCTTACAACCCTGTGAACTAGGTTAGGCTGGACCACAACAGTGTATATGTGAAGTTAGGTTCACTCCCTTCCCCAATGTGCATTACTTTACACTTGTTTACACTGAACTGAATTTGCCGTTTTGATGCCCTTTCATCTAGTTTGGAAAGATCCTTTCAGAGCTCTTTTCAATATCTTTTATCACTCTAAATAATATGGTGTTTTCTATAGTTTTGGCTACTTCACTGTTCTCCCCAAACTCCAGGTCATTTATGAACAAGTTAGAAAGTTTCAGTCCAAATAAGGATCCTTGGAGGGACTTCACTTCTTACATCCTTTCAATATGAGAACTGTCAATTTATTACTACTCTCTGCTTCCTGCTCGTTAGTCAGTTACTGACCCAAAAGAATCTGTACTCTTATCCCATTATGTTTACTCAGGAGCATTTGAGCATCCAAGTGTACACTGTCAACCTGATCACCCCTATCCACACATGCTTGTTGACACGCTAAAAGGTTTTAGAGAGGCAGGACTTGGTTTTGCAGGCCATGCTGATTTTCCTTCACCAACTCTTGTTCTTCCACACTCTCATTTACTCTGCATCAAGTGTGCTCCCTCCCAACACTGGTTTGAGAAGCTGTGTACACACACTAGCCACAATCCTGTTGTTTCTTATGCAATACTCTGTCTTGATACATTTCTCCCAAAACCAGTTTCAAACCAAAATGAGAAAAGGACAATCTACCTGAGTTTTAATTTGTAGTGTACTGCAATGTGTAATGTGTAATGTGTTCACAGCTTTGTAATGTGTAATGTGTTTGATGCTTTTATATTCAGCAGTTCTTTCTATGAAAAATAAATTTGTGTTAATTGGAATGGTAGGTTTTTGATGAGGTTTTAATAAAAAGGAATGTACAATTCCAAACAAATGTAGTATTTTTTTTTTAATATACCATAATTGTAAAACATCATTGGTCATGACCTACTGTAGTCCTAGAGAGATCCTTTATATGGCAATTGTGTACTCACAAGAATCCCCACCACTACCTGACCATAATTATCACCTGTTTGCAGGAGCTTTGCTAGAGTCTTAAAGGACTCAGAACACAGACTCACAAAATACATTTGCATAAATGTAGAGTGTGCCTCTGAGCAAAATAAGATGGCAGGTGGCATCAGTCACACCAGCACTGCACTTTGTAGCATGCCCAGCTTCCCTATAAGCAAATAATTTAAGTTTTAAAAAGGGAGGGAAGGTGTCTTCCATGAGAGAATTTTGTACTGTGTGAAAGTAGCAGGATTTATTTGGATAGCCCAAACAGCATGATTGAAATGCAAACTTGCAATCTTGAACTGCACCTGTATTAGATGTCTCAAACCCTGTGAAATAAACCCCCTGAATATTATTTTCTTTTAACCAATCTAATGCAGGATGAAATACCCAATCCTTAAGCATGGATACAAAAAGACCTTCATAGCCCATTTTCCAGGGAAGAGATCATAAAGCATTTTTGTGTATTCTGAAGGAATAGAAACAGAGTTATCTAATATAGCTAACTACTTTTAGAATCAGGAATTACAAAGCAAGCATGAACTTTGACTATTGCTGTCACCACAGAAGTACTCTACCCAAAAGTGTGAATGTAGTTCTGAATCACCTGCTCATTATTTTCATGGATTTAAGCGGTATGTGTTAAGGTCTGTTAAGCATTAATGATAAATACAATCTTCTGGTGGTGCACTGCAGTGAGGGCCCCTAGATTAGAAAGTGCTTTCTTTCATGTCTGATGTCCAGTCTAATAGAAAGAAAACCCTTTAATGCCAAATGTGTATTGGAAGCAGATTTATGAGCTCAACAGGTAACGTAAAATTATTAGGCAAACAGTTGAAGCTCAGTTAGAAAGAAAAAAATGTGGATTGAACTCTTTTTCACACAGTGGTGATTATCTCCTCCAATTGCTGGATTTACTATTCCCTTTTTGTCATGCAAACAAGAAAAGGCAGGCATTTTATAGGAGCTCCTTCTGTGTGATGTGTATTGGAATCTACATGGTGGATTTAAAATGTCAGACAAGGGATTTAAAGTGTCTGCAAAGAATGAAATATAAGAGATCAGCCAAAGACTACATGTAAAGTTTATAGTGGTCATTTCAGCAAATGTAAAACTAGTTTTTGCTATCTAACCATACCATAAGGATCACCTGCTTTCTTGCAGGTGTGTATTTGCATAATGACCGCATTCTCTTTCATCAATAAATCCTATGTGTTAAGTGGGAAGTGTGATAGGCTCAAACCTAATTGTAAAGATAAGCATTTCAAACACACCTGCAATAGAAAGTATGGCAGCATATTTGCTAGAGGTGGCTAGTGCCTCAGTTTATTTAATCTGATGTTTAATCTTATGCTTTTCATAGTTGTCAATAGGCCATGTACAGGCTATACCAAAGTTTGCAAATTTGCAGGAATGAGATACAACCAAGCCAGACTTGCAGCAAAATGAATAATCCTTCAATACTGGAAAGCCCAGACCACACCAAGCGAAGAAAACTGGATACAGGAACTCCTGCAACTACTGTACAAGATTATATTCTAAAAAATACATAAAATCAAGCTTCTGGGAGATGGGAAGTGCATTTTTGGACCTCTTCACTGAATAATACCCACAACTAGAAACAGTGGGAGGCACAGGGCAGTGAGGGGAACCTGCCCGACTTAATGGATGTTAATCTAGGACTAAGAGCACTGATGACATTCATTCATCCTAACCTGTATCTAGGCATGAAAACCTGAATACTGTATAGCAGGCATAGGCAAACTCGGCCCTCCAGATGTTTTGGGACTATAACTCCCATTATCCCTAGCTAACAGGACCAGTGGTCAGGGATGGTGGGAATTGTAGTTCCAAAACATCTGGAGGGCCGAGCTTGCCTATGCCTGCTATATAGCATGCTAGATAACTGAATGTCAGAGATTAAAATGCTGTATCATTATCATCATCATTAGATTTATTGTTTGCTTTTTTGCTCCAGGCAATGCAAAGTGACTTAGAAAAGAAAATGAAAAGAGGAAGCAAGAACGAGGTCAGGTGGAGGGAGACTAAGGGACTGTACTGTTACATTACAGTGGTACCTCGGGTTAAGAACTTAATTTGTTCTGGAGGTCCGTTCTTAACCAGAAACTGTTCTTAACCTGAGGTACCACTTTAGCTAATGGGACCTCCTGCTGCCGCTGCCACACGATTTCTGTTCTCATCCTGAAGCAAAGTTCTTAACCCAAGGTACTATTTCTGGGTTAGTGGAGTCTGTAACCTAAAGCGTCTGTAACCTGAAGTGTCTGTAACGCGAGGTATATGAATGTGAAAAAATTAGTAAACCATGGACTAAAAACAAACACTAACTATAATATTTAAACTTTCAAGCTTCAAAAACCACTGTTTGAAGTTGGTTTATTTGAAATGAGCCACAGGTTGTCAGGCATGACAAAGCAAACCGCAGTAAGTATGTAATAACGGAAGAGAAAGTTTTTGAACTCTTCCTCACACCATGTAGGAGGAAGAGTGAGGAGGAAGGAGCACAAGGCTCATTGTGGCTCAGTCCTGCTTGTGCATATCACGTAGCAAATTTGCCTGGCCTGAGTCTCAATGGGGTCTATGAGGCTGTTTTCCCCAAACCATGTCCACCTGTGCAGCACCTGACATCATTAGGGTAGGTAGAGATGTGGCTGGATCAGTGGCCTGACTGAGCTCCCTGCAGGGAACTTGATCATGCCGACTTCCCAAACACCCAATACTCAACTCTGAATACTGGGAAGGGCTGCTTTCCCCCATAGAAATTACTCTGATTGTCAAGATTTGCTTCTGAAACCCTTCTCAGAGTGTTCTTGCTTGCAGAGGTTAGATGATGATTGAGGAGGTGGCTTTTTCACAGGAGGCATCATGTGTTTAGAATATCCTCCCTAGGCAGATCTGCAAGATAACATTATCATCTTATGGACAACAGGTTAAGATACTTTTTCTCTCTAAGGTTTTTATAATGGACGATCAGCAGTGGTTCTGCTCTTTTCATCCGATTTTTATTTTTATATTTTAAAACTGCTCTGCTCACCCTGGCAGCAACTTCTTTGATGGTCTTAGGTGTATGTAGGTTTGATTCAACTGTATAATTTTTATTGTAAGCCACTTTGGTTTTATTTAAAATATTTATATGCTGCTTTTCTATTTTAAAAATCCAAACGTCTTCATAGCGAATCAAGGGAGGGTATTATTTGCTACAACAACCCTCCTCCTGTGTAAATTTAAGAAGAATTGCATTATTTGTCCTCAGGGATTATATTTCTCCAACATGGAAACCATGTGTTCAAAACATAAAATGTGGCACAGTTCAAGTCACTGTTACTGCAGTCCGAGTTTTTCTTCAAGTAGGTTATATGAAATAGTGCATGTTATTGTACCAGTTAGTGGACATTACCTATACCCCATCCTACTGCACTCTGTAGCAGAAAATCGTGGGTCAGATGTTTCAAATTATTTGCATTCAATTATGCTTTAAATTATATTGCAGTGTGCCAGGGTTTTCTGCAGAAAAGACCTTTCTATGGCACTTTTTAGAATAGGGAACAAGAAGCGCAGCAGCTTAATTACTTTCCTTCAGCTAGCTATTGCTCACTTCCTCTTTCCTCAGGAGTTGCATTTGGTTTTGCTGGTTGGAGACAAGACGAAAGTTCAGCATACCAAGACCTGGTAAGCATTGCCTGCCTGACTTATGTATACAAGCATACAAAACAGCCAGATTATTGCATGTATATTGTTGGACTGCTTTTTATTATTGCTATTTTATGATTGCTATTTTATGATTGTTAAATTACATCTTGTTCTATCAGAGGTTGCATTCCTTTAACAGGGATCTATGTTATATGCCATTTTAAAACGGCATATAACATAGCTGAAGATCTATACAATTAGAAAATGATGTAGAATGGTGCAATGGGAGAGGCTTGCTATGGATTTCAGCAGGTGGTGGATTACACCTATAATTCCTTGGCATGCAAGTAGGTTTTCTGAATGCGACTAATTTGACTAAGCTCTTGGTTTCCTCTTACATCTTGTGGCTTCAATTTGCACAGGTTAATTATGCATTGCATAAGAAAAGTTCTTCCTATAATTAGAATTCTGTTGACTTTTAATTTCTCCATGTGTCTCTTGTTCCAACAAAGGAAAAAGTAAATGCTGCTCTATTCATTCCCACCCCCTTTAAAGGTCCTTCTGCAAATAACAGCAACTTCTACTAGGTGTTATTTGGATACATTAATAAAGACCTTCAAAGGCAGAGCCTGTCACAAACCTCATGCAAATAAAATACAAGGTGATTTGCATTTCTAAATTTCCTAGAAGGTGCTGGCTCCATCACCTCAGCCAAAATACATATTAAAGACCAATCTAAATAAGAATTGTGGAGAAAGTCTCCTGCTAAAGACCTGCAAGATGGTTCGTGCAAAGAGCTTTAATTCTCGAGCTGTAAATTAGGAAAGAGGTGGCACTTTGCTAGATCTTGGCCAAAAAATTGCAGAGACTGCTGTAACATTTCCAACAAATATATGGTATGAATAGTACATATGCTGACCGTTACACATTATTAACAATAATATCATTTGAGATTCTGGAACAGTTGCTTGAGAACCTTCCATACTCAAGAGGATTTTAAAAAACATTTACTCAAAGTATGTAGTACTTTGGTGTTCACAGAAAGTGTAACTTCTCTTTCTCTCTCTTAGCATTTGTGTGGCAGGGCCTAAATATATACACAACTATCTTTCCTTTTACACTGGCTCAGTTCCTACATGAACTCTAGAACTCAAGATCCCGCAATAGTATGAAACTTCTATGTGTGACATAATGAAAAGTCTTAAAGGCTTTAAAAATGTCCAGGGGTCACAATAAAGCTCTTTGAGAAATTAACATATATTAATTTCCCATTTATTAAAGCTGGGGCTCACTCAGTGGGAATTGCTTTACTCGGGATTGCCCTGTAAATGTTTGTTGGATTTATGACACAGCTAGGTTTACCTTCCATTATTCTTTTTAAAATGTATTTCCTATATTTAAAAAAAGTCACATTTAATACATAGAGTTAAATCAGCTGTGATAAAATAATAATAATTAAAAAGAAGGCAAAACTAAGTACAGGGGTGTGTATGCAAGTGGTAGCTTGAGGGTCATTATTTCTAGGAACCATCTCTTCAAGCCATTTAGGGCCAAACTATGTGAGATTACGGAGCTCTCACATGTTCAAAGGGATTTAACCTCTTTTACCTCTTTACTAAGATCTTACAATATGGAGATTACACATGTTCAAAGGGACTTTACCCCTCAGGCTCATATATACTCTTTTTAACCTGGGATGGGGAAGCTGTGCTTGACTACAACTCCCATAATATCTGAGCATTAGCCTAGCTGGCTGGGACTGATGGGACATGGAATCCAAAGACATCTGAGAGCCAGCGTGGTGTAGTGGTTAAGAGCGGTAGTCTCGTAATCTGGGGAACCAGGTTCGCGTCTCCGCTCCTCCACATGCAGCTGCTGGGTGACCTTGGGCTAGTCACACTTCTTTGAAGTCTCTCAGCCCCATTCACCTCACAGAGTGTTTGTTGTGGGGGAGGAAGGGAAAGGAGAATGTTAGCCGCTTTGAGACTCCTTAAAGGGAGTGAAAGGCGGGATATCAAATCCAAACTCTTCTTCTTCTTCTTCCCCCCCATCTGTCTTAAACAGACAATCTGAATTAAACACATTTTGAGCAATGACAATTTCCATTACCAGTTCCCAATAAAAAATGACCTTGCAACACACTGTAAATGCATCCAAGAAAGCCATGCAGAGCTATCCTGTTGTTGCTTGTGCTTTCCCCGTGCTGCGTTAATTTACAAAATACTAGTCATATGCTTAGTTGCAAGACAGAAGATTGATGAGACGTGACTGCTGTTTGATACCCATGTGTTAGGAGAATGCACACTATATGTGATAAAGGCGGTGGCAAGGCCTGGGAGCATTGCAGAGAAAGAAAGAACTTCTAAGAATGGAGGACTGCTTGGTGGAAGCAGCAGCAGCAGCAGCAGCAGCAACCACCCTATAGAAATGAAGTATAAAGCAAGTTCAGGGAGGCGAAGTAACCAACACGAACATGTAACAATGAAAGAAACTAAAATTGTGCAAAGTCGGGTAAGAATGCGGGGTGGGGAAAGAGGGGATTCATGGGTGAGAATTTTTGTGCCAGCTCTTTCATTTTGTGCTTTCAGTTACTACAAATCTGGAATGATTTTATCATACTATTCTGAACTATAGCCAGCGCCATTAGGAACATGCCTGAATGAAGAGGATCCAAGAGACATTTTCTGCAAAGTATATGGGATTACAGTGGAATTCTTCTGTGGTCTGGTTTGGTTCTGTTTTACTAATGTAGGTGTGTGGGGACTTGTGGGCCCCCAGATGTCGCTGAATTACATCTACCATCACATTTCCCAATCAGCCATGCTAGATGAAGCCAACGGGAGTTGGAAGTTAAACCCCATCTGGTGGGCCACAGATTCCCCACTCCTGTGCTAAAGTCATTCCTTTGGGGGGAGATGGGAGCAGGCACCTCCCTATCTTATTAAAATAATGTAATCATACATTTCACTTTCACATCCCTTTGCTGCCTCTAGCTACACTGCATATGTCACACCAACAAGAGCTCCCTGCCTACCTCAAAGAGCAGCACTATCCTGTGTTCACCGCATTGGGTATGTTCTGTGAGATTATCAGTGGGAACTCATGCTGCCTTCCTAAAGTGCAAAGGAGGTGTGAATTAAATTACTGTCACTGCAGAGCTGTTAACAACACGAGCATCTGTACTATTAAAATTAGAACTGTACAAATGGAAGCTCACAACAAAATGCTCCCATTCAAAGTTGTAAGCAGCTTGAAGAAGAAAAGAGTATTGTAATGTTGTGTGCGAATCAGGTAGCTGGGGTCGGATAGCAGCGGAGGTTTCAGAATAGAGAGCAAGGAAAACAGATTTTTTTTTCCTGTCGTGCACAAATGTAACCTTTTAATATTGCCATGTGATTAAAGAATTTGCATACAGGGTTGGCTTCCAGGCCTGAGCTGCTGTTGTTGGCGTCCGTCTGTCTTGGGAGACAATGAAGTGCACCTTGGGAGTAGAGTGAAACCCTTTGAGAGTTACAGCACCTGCTGTGGTTGTAGAGACTGATAAGGGAGAAGCTGCTGGGGCAGATGAAGGCATCCAATTGTGCTGATGCAGGTGTACCATGGCATTTCTTCTTTCTGCGCTCCTCCCAGCAGCGGTCATTCCTCCTCTGGTCATTGCTGTGGATGTATGACGAAACTGTCTCAGGCACTGCAAGGGATTCCCACAGTCGCCAGTCACGTTTGCAGATGTCTTTATAAGAGTTGGTCTGCCAACAGGCCTTGTGCCTGAAGCCAGCTCCCCATAGAGCACGTCCTGGGGGATCCTGCCATCTTCTGTTCTGTAAATATGAGCAAGCCAGTGCAGGCGTCGCTGAGACAGGAGTGCAAATATGCTGGGAATGTGGGCTTGATCATATTCACATATTTGTTTGAGACTCTGTCCTGCCCTGCAATGCCCAAAATTTTCCTGATGTAGTGCATGTGGAAGGCATTGAGATGTTGCTCCTGGCGAGTGTAATTTGCCCATGACTTACTACCATAAAGCAGTGTGCTCAACACGCAAGCCTGGTAGACCTTTGTCTTGGTATTGGTAGATCTGGGCTAAAACATTTTGTACAGCATGTTTTGAATGTCAAGTTAATTCAAATTCTAAATAATAATAGCAAAATCCAATAGATAATTATACAGGTGCCTTCTGAGCTGGCTCAGACTGGTCTGGGCTACAGCCTAATGTTCATGTAACAGGAAAGACTGGCTTGCATCTGCTCAGTATTACAGATGAGTGCAAAAATCTGATTTGTATGGTACTTGTGTAATATTATCACTTTATGTTATGAAGGTACATGTAAAGCATCAATGGTTTACATCTAAGAAGCATATTGTGTGACGAAAACTTCAAAAGGATTTGGAAGTAAAGTGTCAAGAAAATGAATTGGATCTATTAATTAGGGTTTCAACAAAAAGCATTTAACAGCTAATCTGGCCACAGTTCAACATTCACCACTCAGAAAAAACAAAATGCCTGTGTAGTGGAAATGTTGTGACCACAGGGAGCAGTTATGTAAGTGGTAACTCCTCGTACCACCTGGTGCCCAAAATGTTGAGGATATGTACACCCTACAGGGGTGCTGACCCACAGAGGAAAATCCTGCTGGGAAGGATAAATGGAAAGGTGAGGTTTATCTGAAATTTGTACGTCCTGGTGTCCAGTAATCTAAGCCACATATGAAGAAAGTCACACAAATGCACTTGCACATTTAGTTTCCTTGGGTGTTAAAGAGCTGTTCGGGGGGTATGTGGTATCTTCAAAATAAAATGGTTAGAAGGATTTAAGAGAGTCTTGACCCATGTCACAGACACTACATTTTCATTTATTCCCAGAAATGAAAAGTGCTTGCTAACTAGTGAGCAAATGCTGCTTTTGCCACCAGAAAAACAATGCCAAACAAAAGCAATTCTGTTCACAAATTGAGGAACAGATGGGCTTACAGTGATTAGTTGTAACCTTGTGTTTGTGCTGTGGGGTGCAGCAGGGCGCTATTCTGTCTCCAATGCTATTTAACATCTATGTGATGCTGTTGGGAGCTGTCATTAGGGGATTTGGAGTGAGGTGTCATCACTATGCTGATGACATTCAGCTCTATTTCTCTATAACATCTGAATCAGGAGAGGATGTGCAAGACCTGGATCAGTGCATAGGTGGGCTGGATGAGGACCCATAAACTAAGCTTGAAACTTGGCAAGACTCAGACAGAGAACATTTCCCAGGTCTCAGAGACCAACCAGTTATTTGCTCTGAATCAACTTGTACTCCCTCTAAAGGAGCAAGTTTGTATTCAGGAGGTGCTCCTAGACCCTATCACTGGAGGCTAGAAGCACCTTTTACTAGCATTAGCTGGTAAGAAAGACAGCTGATGAGACAATTTTTTAGTTTGTCTTGAACCTTCCAGCATTCAGCTTCCTTGAATGGTCTTGAGTTTTAGGATCATGGGAGAGGAAGGAAACATATTGGATGTCTTCATTTGGATGGTTTCTTGTGTACACTGCAAAATTACAGCTGTGAAAACTTAAAAGTTCCTGCATAAGAATGTAAAATCTGATTTTACATCAGATTTTGCTTTGCCACTTGCTGTGAGCTCTTAAATAATTTTCTCTTTGCATTCATCTTTAGATGATCTGCCTGTACATGCACAACTTCATGATGGCTGGTTGTCACCTACAATTTAAAAGACTATTCAGTTGTTTATAGCAGCTGGATGGGGCTGAACCAGTTTCCTTCATGCTTAAAGCGTGAAATTATGAATATGTCTAAAACAGTTTAAGGTAATGGATAGCTTTGATACTTGGCTTTGCCCTGCAAAACCTCTGGAACAGGTCTTCCCTTTTGGGGCTGATTGGCAGTTTTGAGAGTGTGCCATGAGCACCACCCCACCTGCTTGTCACAGTCCTCTAGGTCACTGCTTCACCCCAGCAATTGAAGCATAAACACTGGGACGCTTTGCTTTCCCATGTGGTTTGGATCAAAGTTGGATCCGGTTGAATTAAAACTTACTCTCTTGAAATTACAAGATTTTTTACACACGGTCCTCCAGAACTACTATAAAATTAATACTTGTGTTGATCGACTACATTCCACAGTAAAAATCACAAATCTGGTGCTTGCTAGTGCCAACCACAAAAGCATTCTTGAGGACCTTTATTATTTTTATATAGTATGTTATCAGTCACCAGCGAAGCAGCAGCTGCCTTGTTTCCTCCCGCCTCACCTGCGAAGAATTTACAAACGCAACGACCACAGCCTCGTTGTCACCTTACAGAAAGCGGGCGGAAGCACGTCGGCGCGCGGCCTGCTTGTGGTGCCCAAGGGCGTGTCCGCCAGGGAAGGCCGTTCTCCTGAGGCCGCAACAAGGCTCGTCGCAGGTGGAGGGAGAAGACTCACACCGAGGAGCGGTGGGCAGGGCAGGGCAGGGCCTGGTCCACATAACGGGGGCGCATGCGCGGCTCGGGCAAGTCATCTGTTGCATTCGCGACGGGGGCGGGGCGGGGTCACCTGCGCCCTCGTCATTCCCACTTAGCGGAGCTGGTGGCTCAGGTAACGGAGGACGGGGCCATTTCTGGCCAAGGGGTTGTGCGCGGCGGTAACCGGGCGGGCTTTCCTCTTCGAAAGAGGAATTAAAGCAGAGGCGCCACCCGTGGCCAGGCGGTGGGAAGGTGGGGATGGGGGGTCCTTTGCCCCTGCCCGGCAGGGAGAGCAGCAGCTCCTCTTCGGCTGCTCCCCAGCCACTTCCTGCTCTCTTAAAGTGTTTGTGAGTTGTGGCCAAGGCGTGTGTTTATGTGTGTGTGTCCCCGGCACCCACCTAAGCCTCCCTCCCGGCTCCTCTTCCCGGCCCCTTCGACTTCAGGCAAGTCCCCTCCGTCCTCTCTTCACCTGGCTTCCATTTTCTCTTTATTATCAAGTGGAGGCGACTTCCCTGGTGAATTGTGCGACTCTGAAACAACTTACTCGCACTCTTTCGCCACCTGTAGTTCTAATCTCGAATGGGCCCGTTATTTTATGGCCACGTTTTGTCTTACAACTGTTTTTTAATGGCTTCAGAGGCACCGAGTCTATAACAGCTGTATGAGTTGGCAGAAATCCAGCCGCTTTCCTGGTGCGGGTGGGTGGGGAGAAGCTGCCCAGTTAAATTTCAGCAGGTTCTGTGGGTGCTAAAGCACAGGCCCTCCCCTGCCAGGGGGAAGGGGAGGGTGGCAGCCCTAAACTTCTGGGGACGAGGGAGGGGCAATTTTAGACCCTTCATCCCTACTTATCCTAGGGTAGACGCCCACGTTTTCTTAAAATATCACAAGTTAAGTTGGGCTGTGATCTAATTTCTGAGCCTCTCCCAAGCACCTGCACTGAACAGGCTATTGCTGGTTGACATTTGTTAATAAATAAAATACCTTATTCTTCTGTTGAGGGAAGTTTGGGCAGGCTTGATAATTGCTGAGATGATGTGTAATTATCAACCGCCTAGTGATAGATCTGGGATGGCTCTCTTCTGCCCTCTGCAGGTTGTAGACTGCCCTGAAATTATTTTTGTTGCAGGCAAATCAGAATTTCAGAAACAGAAGGGCAATCATTGTCCTGTTACCTCTCTTGTGGAGCTGTGATTTGGTGGGTAAAATAAGTGCTGCTTTCTGGTTCATTCCCTTGAAATTAAATTAATGTGTGGGATGACAGGACGTGAACAAGTTTCATCTCTAAACCAGTGTTTCCCAAACTTGGGTCTCCAGCTGGTTTTGGACTACAACTCCCATCATCCCTAGCTGCCAGGACAAGTGGTCAGGGATGATGGGTACTGTAGCCCAAAAACAGCTGGAGACCCAAGTTTGGGAGGCATTGATCTAAACAGATAATTCACCCATCAACTTGCCTTTTAACCATGAACTATATCTGTTTTGGAATGAGGCCTAACGTCATAGAATTTGTAAAGAACATATTGGATGTCTTCGTTTGGATGGTTTCTTGTTCATACTGTAAATTATAACTGTGAAAACTGAAAGTTCCTTCATAAGAAAGTAAAATCTGATTTTACATTAGATTTTGCTTTGCCACTTGCTGTGAGCTCTTAAATAATTTTCTCTTTGCATTCATCTTTAGATGATTTGCCGGTACATGCACAACTTCATGATGGCTGGTTGTCACCTACAATTTAAAAGACTATTCAGTTGTTTATAGCAGCTGGATGGGGCTGAACCAGTTTCCTTCATGCTTAAAGCATGAAATTATGAATATGTCTAAAGCAGTTTAAGGTATTGGATAGCTTTGATACTTGGCTTTGCCCTGCAAAACCTTTGGGGCTGATTGGCAGTTTTGAGAGTGTGCCGTGGGCACCACCCCACCTGCTTGTCACAGTCCTCTAGGTCACTGCTTCACCCCAGCAATTGAAGCATAAACACTGGGACGCTTTGCTTTCCCATGTGGTTTGGATCAAGGTTGGATCCAGTTGAATTAAAACTTACTCTCTTGAAATTACAAGATTTTTTACATGCAGTCCTCCAGAACTATTATAAAATTGATACTTGTGTTGATTGACTGCGTTCCACAGTAAAAATCACAAATCTGGTGCCAGCCAGTGCCAACCACAAAAGCATACTTGAGGACCTTTATTATTTTTTACATATTATGAGGACACAGAGGTGACCTATTATTTGGCGGTGGTGAATTTCAGTCTCTGTTTCTCTCCACCCCTCTGTGATATATATGAATGAGAGAGAATGATAAGGGAGTTTCTATGGGAGCATTTTTTGTGTCATAGCTGAGCTAGAAAATGACAGATCTGTGGTGTTTACAGTTCCATCCTGCTGCAGGCTTTTCCCAATGCAATCCTTTCATACTAATTCCTTCATGACTTGGGCCTTGATGGTATAGAATATAGAGGCAGGACTATTGTGACAAAGTACATACTGGCAATAAAAGCTTATGTTTTGATTGTTCCATTGAACTGTTCCAAAGCTATTTAAGTAATGGGGAATTGTTGTTTTTATTAATATAGATTTTGCTTCAGCCAGTCTTTCCTGACTTCCATTGCTCTATATGTTATCTATATATATATTGCTTGCCTGCCTGTTGTAACTTGCCCTATGATTTTGTTTTCTAAGTGAAACAACATGATTCCATTCTTTGGAGATTTGTGGCTGGCTCACTCATGGAATGGGACTAAAACAGATTACCGTGGTGGCAATGGATCCTACTGCTACAGCAGAGCACGGGGAAGTACTGTGCTTCAAGGTGTAAGCTTTGGTGGAGTCCCTATTGTCCTTCTGCTCGATGTTACTTGCTTTTTGGTAAGTAAATTTTAGGAGTCTCAGTTCTGGCAGATAACTGCCTCTTATACAATCCCCAAGTTCCCAAAGCAAGGTCTGAGGAAGGGTCTGGTGGGGCAATGGTGAGGCTCAAGAAGTATGGTCAGTGTGCCACATCAATTGAGCATGTGTGTTAAGACAAGTCCCAGAATCCTCTGCAAAAAAGAGAAGCTCTATGGCAGATATGTAGAAAGTGTTTCCTGTAAATAAGCTGGACTTATTGTCCAATCCAATAGGGCTTGTGTTCTTAAGGGTGAATCATCATGTAATTTAAAGGTAAAGGGACCCCTGACCATTAGGTCCAGTCGTGGACAACTCTGGGGTTGCGGCGTACAGCTTCCGGGTCATGTGGCCAGCATGACTGAGCCGCTTCTGGCGAACCAGAGCAGCGCACGGAAACGCCGTTTACCTTCCCGCTGGAGCGGTACCTATTTATCTACTTGCACTTTGATGTGCTTTCGAACTGCTAGGTTGGCAGGAGCAGGGACCGAACAACAGGAGCTCACCCCTTTGCAGGGATTTGAACCATCGACCTTCTGATTGGCAAGCCCTGGGCTCTGTGGTTTAACCCACAGTGCCACCCGCATTATGTAATTTACCCTGCTGAAATAGATGCATCCTTTGTCTTGCACAAATGTTTTCCTTCCCTTCAGACAGACTGTGCTGCAAGGTCTGGCTTGTCCTGGCCAAAGAAATATATATGGAGGGGATGCAGAATAAGTGTGTGGTCATCTTTGGATAATAGGATTTGCAGCACTTTCCTTTTTTTTTTAGTCTTTTTAAAATGGGAGCATATGGTAGTTGCCAAACTATATTTCAGAGTACCATGTCAGAATTACCATAACGTGGATTTGTCTGAATTCTTTCTCGTCAAGCTTAAGACAGGTATTTCCCACCCTTCACAGCACATGTTTTATTCTTTTTGCTCTAAAAAAGGCCCTGTCCAATAGTAGCCATAAGCTACTTTCTGGTGTTACAACAATAAAAATCCATAGTTTTTGTCAAGTATGAAAAATTTGGTCCTGGTGCTCTTATGGCACTGTCATATCTGAAGCCAGCTTAATATGAAATAACGAAACCTTATGCCTCTGAATGAATGTTACTTCTTTTCTTTTAGATTTTATTGTTGGTATTTTCTTTTATAAGAAAAAGATTCTGGGATTATGGTCGTATTGCCCTGGTATCAGAAGCATTGAGGTAAAAGTTTATTTATTTATATAATGCATTTGCTTATTGCATTTATATTCTTCTCCTAGGAACTCGAGGTGGTGTACATACTTCTCCCCCCCCCACACACACACTTTATCTTAGCAGCAACGCTGTGAGGTAGGCTAAGCTGAGAGGCAGTGACTGGCCCAAGGTCACCCAGTGAACTTCATGGCCAAGTGGGGATTTGAACCCTGGTCTCCCAGGTCCTAGTCCCAACACTCTAACCACTACAGCACACTGGCTCTCAAGATGTAGAAAACATGAGTGTCAAAATGTTACAATGGCCCCCACAGAACATTGGTAGATACAGAGGGCATAGTGCCATGCTGTTGGTGACCAAGGGTGGTATCCAACAAAAAAGTAGCTACGTTAGTGCAAGGACTTCTGGCTGTGTGATGCAACGTATCATTTCCCTTCTCTTGCCATGTGCTCCTGTGCCCCAGAGCAGACTTGTAGGGAGTATGTGAGCAGAGAAACTTACTGCCCCATGTAACAGTTTGATATACAGTGGTACCTCGGGTTAAGTACTTAGGTCCGTTCTTAACCTGAAACTGTTCTTAACCTGAAGCACCACTTTACCTAATGGGGCCGCTGCGCCGCTGGAGTACAATTTCTGTTCTCATCCTGAAGCAAAGTTCGTAACCCAAGGTACTATTTCTGGGTTAGCTGAGTCTGTAACCTGAAGTGTATGTAACCCGAGGTACCACTGTAATAGGCATTGTCATAGACCACAAACACCAACAGTTCTGTGGATTACAAAGAGGAGGAACTGTGACACTAAGTACATTTTTAGGAATTGCTTCAGTAGTGGGGTTTTTTTTAAATAATAAAAAAGTGCAGCATGTATGTGTGGCGGGTGTGTGTGTGTGCATGTCTGTGATTCCCGTGAAAATTACCTGGTCATGCATGCTACTGTATTGATTAAAAAAGAAAAGCCCATTGTCAATGATGAGTTTAGCGCATTACACCTAGTTTAGCCCTGGAGTACATATTTTTTTTAATTTGTGAAACCCAAGTTTCGTTCAAAACTTCTCTTGAGCAAAACAGCTGTCTAAGACTAGATCTTTAGGAAGAATCTGCAAGTGCAGGGCATGTTTTTTCTTGCAGTGGCTGAAACTGCTTACTTCCATTTCCAGTTGCTGCATGCTGAGGTCAGGGTTTGCAGAAAATAAAACAGCACTTTAATTTTAATATGAAGGTTTTGCAAAGACTGTTCTTGCTCAAAACCTCTGTAGAAAAACTGAGGGGGAACAAACAGCTACAATGTGTAAACATGAATTGGGAGTGAAGGAAGAGAGAAATGTCAAGACAGGTGGTGACGAGTTAACCTAAGGACACGGAAGAAGGAAAGAATAATAGTTCCTGAAACTTACCAGAATGTTGCCAGTTTCATATTTGAAGGGCGAGGTGAGAAGTCTTTGTGTAGCTTCCCCTAAGGTTGGGTTGCATTATGGGTTATTTAGAAAGCTATGCCCTCTGCTGAAACAGAGACCATGCCAGCAAGGGAAAGAAGAACAGCAAGCAGACTTCCTTGACCAGCTTTCTGGTGACAGATCCAAAAGGGATATTCATGTTGCCCATTGTGGAATCTCACAACATTTGCTGCGGTGCACTTCCATGGTTGTTTTTATTAAGGGTGCACACATTGGTAAAGAAATACCTGCATGAATTCCCAGTTGGAAAAAATGGAAATGGAGGGTAGGTATGTAATTTCTGAGCGGTGGGGACATGCACACACCACATGAATACTTCTCACAGACCTCTCACTAGTTTGGATGGGATCCATTGGTTTAGTAGTTAAGAGGCAGGAAATGTAAACCACTTATTTGGGAACATCCTTGCACCAATGGGCTTGTGGAAATACTGGATCTGAGCTATGTATTGTGTCACAGTGTCTTAGTCATAGAATGAGATCTAGAAAAATATTGCTTTGCAGTCTTTTTTCGGGAGCAAAGCATTATATTGATATGAGAGTTAATAATTTCTACAGAACGGATTCTACAGACCCCCCCCCCCAGTTGTCTAAAATGTTATTCATGTTTTCACTGTAGTATGCTATCCTCCTAACTATTTGTTTCTTTTCCCTTTGGAGTATTTCTGTTAGCTGCTTTATTTGAGCTTCTTTTAAATATGCTTTTGAATTTTAGAAACTGTTGTTAAGTCTAGTATTCTAATTTTGAGGTCTTCCTTTGTGTATTCTAGTGATACCACTGTATCTGGTGATCTAGCCAATCCTGATGATTTGGACCCCGATGAAGTCAGTAGTATTTTGCATTATTTTGCATTTTCTTATTTCCCCACCCCACCCCCCCAAAAGCTTTCCAATTACTTTGGGTATTCTCTGAAACATTGTGTCCTGATATTATTAGGAGTCTTAGGACCAACCCAAAGTGTTTTCCCCCTGTAAAATAAATTACAAATATAAATTTATAATTTGATCATTCTGCCTCCTACCCAAGCAGAAGAATCGGAGAGCTTTTGGGTGCAGGAGGTGTTTCTGCTCATGCAAAGGGGATTGTTGTTGTTTAGTTGTTTAGTCGTGTCCGACTCTTCGTGACCCCATGGACCAGAGCATGCCAGGCACTCCTGTCTTCCACTGCCTCCCGCAGTTTGGTCAGACTCATGTTTGTTGCTTCGAAGACACTATCCAACCATCTCGTCCTCTGTCGTCCCCTTCTCCTTGTGCCCTCCATCTTTCCCAACATCAAGGTCTTTTCCAGGGAGTCTTCTCTTCTCATGAGGTGGCAAAGGGGATAGCTTCTAATTACTCCCAGTTTCCTGTTCCAATTTGCATCCTCTTGCACAGCAACACATGCCGTTTTGGATTGCCCCACAACCCCAAGAGCAGCTTTTCAGGGAACATGTGGATCCCACTTGGTGTTCAAAAAAGAATATTTCTGTTTCTTCTAGGGTTTTTGTTCTTGGATGATATCTGCCTTTCGAATGAGGTGAGTACGCAAAGTAGCAGAGATCTGAGTGCTCTTTATGCTATACATTGCTTAATAACAGTTTCTTAGCAATTTTGAAAACAGAGGGCTGTACATTTTTAATGTTCTATGCTTTATCATTGCAGCAATTGGATTTTGGTTAGCCACCTTGGGAATTATTAATTATAAGGCGGAATAGAAAGCTTTTATATTAAATGCAAGAAGGGACAGCACTATGGTTAAAATGGTTAGAAAAACAGTTAGTAAGCCCACAGCTTTGAAATAAGACTTGAATTGTGTTATATAAAGGCATTTATAAATTTAATGTGTTTTTTAAAAAAATCTCTAATTCGTATCCCAGTATGTGTGATTTCTTTTTTTCTTTTTCTTTTTAAAAAAGGCTAATCCATTATTATATGAAGCAAGCCTACACACTTCTTTGATCTTTTACCATCTTAACAGCTGGATAGACTGGCTGTGATGACACAAGTCCCCAAATAAAAATTCACTAGGGAAGGATCATTAGATCTTGCTGTTGACTCATTTATATGAGCTTGCCAAGAAAATCATGATTCTAAATTTGAGTTTTTAAGATGTTCTCAAAAGTAGGAAGTGCAAGCTTCCTTAGGGACTCCACTTTCGGTTTCCCACCTCTGCAATTTATCTCATTTCAGGAAACTTTTTTCCAGTTATAATGAATAGTAGTGTACTTCTGCTTCTCATTAAAATGATTTTCAGGATCACACATCTTACCTAGAGCTCTGTGCTTTGCAGTAAATACTGTCATGCTTAAGGGTTAGATTTAATGTTGATACAGAACTGCCAACCTTATGATGACAATTAAGAAAATACCCTTCTATAATAGTTGATTTCTGATTTTAACATTTTAGATGGTTTTTATGTATATTGTAAACCTCTTTGTTTTCAAAAAAATAAATAAACAAATGAAAATATGTATCTCTGAAATAAGAGGAAATAATTTTCAGGTTGGTATATTGAAATTGTGTAATGCTGCCCAGCTCAATAGTTTTTCATGTCAGTATTGCTGGGTTCTACAGTAAGCAAAACTGTCCTGCCCCATTACAAAAACATTGAATTTATTTATTTTTATTGTGTTTACTGTGTCTTTCTGCATCTGCAGGATATTGTCTTTAGTGTGATAATTCTGTTCAAAGGTTTAGCTGTATTTCAAATTGGCATCTGCTTTTAGTTGTGCAAATAATGCCTCCGTAATCCAGTTTTTAAAAAGTTTTTCATTCCGTATAGAATTGAATCAGGAGAAAGCACTCACATTCTGTAAATTGTAGACAGTGGGCCAAATGCCAGTTGTTCTTTCCATGTGGATGTGCTTTTGTTTGAACCCGTTCAGCATCTTTTTACTGCCTAGCCTCTTTTGCTTCTGTATCCATGTGACCTTTTATGATACCACCATATTGTACAACACAGAATATTTTCAGTCTGCAGCTGCAATGCAATCCTTAGTCAGCCTTCTTCTTAAGCATACGCCCACCTTTGTAAAACTTGGCAACTGACCTGTTCTGTTATTTGTGGTGCAGCGATGAAGAGATTCGTGTAAAATGTGGGGAGGATGCCATTACCTATCTCGCCTTTCAGCGCCATCTCATCTGCCTGCTGATTGTAGTCAGCATGCTGTCTTTGAGCATCATACTTCCTGTCAATTTATCAGGCGACTTACTTGGTGAGAACCTTTTATGACTTGGTGTTTCATGTCACTCTTAATGCTTTGATGAGCAGGGCTCGCTTATTCTTACGGGGCTTGGTTAGAAAATCTCTCTGTGGTGGGTCCAGTGATTAAAGTACTCTTATGTAGGTGGGGTATATCATAGTTACTTCGTTTTCTCCAGAAAACCTTTGGGCATCTGGTAAAACCTCTATTGTGGCCTTGACAATAAATTAGTGCTTCTATATTGGAGTAGCACATCTGTGTTGATGATAGTCTATTACTACTCCATGGAGCGTATAAACATATGCATTGGTATTCAGTAACTAGACTAAGTTTTTTTTGCCAAGTATATTAGATTCTCACAGTGTGTCTAGATTAGCTTGGTATAGGTAGTTTTCCTTCTGAACCAACAGCTCCAGCTTGGAATACATCCTAGGCTGTTTTAGCCATTCTGTTCACAGTTGTGGCCACTGAAAAAATAAGAATTCCATGTCTCAGCATACCAAAGATAATTGCTATGAACAGAGCTAAACAGTCTTTTACCCCAGGATGACACAAAAAGTGAGTCAACAACTCCTAATAATCCCGAGGCCTCTTTCCATCACTTTTTAAACTAACCTGTGTTTACAAGACCAAGGGGGTTTGAAAAGTTAAGGGGTGATTAAGTTGGCAAAAAGACTACATAAGAAGAGGATTGTATAATGCATAATACATTCAATGGAACTGAAAGTGGTACGCTCAAAATCTGTCTCTTTTTACATGCGATGCTTAAGGCGCTGGAGCTTGTAGGTAAGAAATCAATAAAACTAACAAGGCATGTTTTTTAATATATATATATATATATATATATATATATATATATATATATATATATATTATAATCAATATCTCTAGCCAGAGTTTGTGCTTTCTCTGTCTTTTAAAGGAACCCAGAAGCTCATTTTTAGCATGTATTCTTTCTGAGATAATATCATAGGAATCAGGATGTTTATACCAAATGATTAAAAATAATATCCAAGTGGTGGGCCTATGCTATTCCACATTGGCAAATA
Source organism: Podarcis gaigeae (assembly GCF_964106915.1). Classification (NCBI taxonomy): domain Eukaryota; kingdom Metazoa; phylum Chordata; class Lepidosauria; order Squamata; family Lacertidae; genus Podarcis; species Podarcis gaigeae. The sequence continues at coordinate 91,038,716 of NC_139680.1, forward strand.
AATTAGAACCCCCTACCTACTCCTCAAACAGCAGAAGGGAGTGGTGGCGGCTTGCTCCTTCTGCCTCTTTCCTTTATATTTCGGGGGGGGGGTGTCTTTTCTTCCTTCCTATGTGATTTTTAGGCTCCAAAAGGTGTTACATAACTGTTGCTAACCTAATGGGCCTGGGATAGGCTCCTCTGTGGAATCTGGCAGAGGGACCCAACTGGTACAAGCATGCTTGTTTGGAGTTTGTCTGGGGTGGGAAGGTATTAGCAGTGGGAGAATGGCCGTGTGTCCAGCCCTTCCAAGGGAAGAGTGAGCACTGAGATGGAGGATACATAATGACATCAATGAGTTTTAAGGTGGAGGAGGGTGAGTAACAGGTTATCTACCTTCCTCGCTAACTCAATGAGTCCTTCAACTTGGCCTGACTTCTTGTAGTGCATGCGTGCTGATATTGCATGCCAGATTCCCAGTGACTTGATCTTTGAGCACATGTGATAGCTACTGCAATGCTTTAGGATATGAGGCTCGGGGTCATTTCTGCCCCATTCCTCCATTATTTTGTACATCTGAATGGTAAAAAACTCTAGTCTTGCTTACTTGCCCTTGTCCGTAGCATCCCTGGTGCGTATACTGATGATATGTTCTATACTAACAGTGGTTTTTATGTGTATTGCAAACTACTTTGAGATTTATAAATGAAAGCAGTATATAAGAGTATAACTGTTATATTAAATCAGTGGTAATATTATAGTGATGCAAGAGCATTTTGTTCTTTTTAAAAGAATTAATTCAAAGTGTGTATACTGCGCTGTTGTCCTGTTTTTCAGATAAAGACCCTTACAGCTTTGGCAGAACTACTATTGCAAACCTAAGAGCAGGGTATGTAACTATTGAGATGTTAACATCATATATGTATATTGTGTATGTACTGTAGTATTTACCTGAGTCTCACATTCCTTGATTTTACCACTTGGGGACTTCCCCCCTGCCATATAAGTAAAAAGCAAGTATTGTATGTAAAGCAGGCATGGCAGAACAAGATATACGGAAAGTGTACTGCATTTTACTTATCCCTGGTTTGATTTGGAATAGACTTGGGTTGCTATTGGAAGTACTGTGGGGTCTAAATGCTTCTTCCTTTGCCCTCAAAGTTAAGGGCCCTTCAGGTTGACCTTGCTGTTTATTGCGCTTTCATCCTGAACCATGCTTGCACAAAGCTTACATGGATTTTGGGTTGTAGGTAATCTTTCTTGAGCATTCTCAATATACATTTTTAATATATTTAATATACATACAAAATATACATTTTTTAAAAGACACGTGTCCTGTATGGTTTAAGGGGAGGTTGTAAAAAGCAACATAGTCAGTCTTATGATTGCTATCCTGCCTTGCTGACCACTAAAAAGTCATAAATTGAATAGTAGCTTAGGCAAATGTTATGCTCCAGTCATTTCACTTCTAATACATCAAAACTTGTGTTCCACAGCAACAGTCTTTTCTGGCTGCACACTATTTTTGCTGTTGTGTACATGATTTTGACCGTTGTCTTTATGAGACATCACACTCAAGCCATCAAATATGAAGAAGAAAGCATAGTAAGTTTCTATATTCTTAAAAATGTGTATTGCTACTTCTCCTAGTGTAAGCTAACCTAAAACCAGAAAAACTACCCCTTGACAAATCATGTATGCACATTTCTGATTTGCTGGGTTGTGGGACAAATCTGCAAAACAGAACACACACAAAACCAAGAAATTTGGTGGAGCTTGTATTCCGTTCTGTTACAACTGGGGGCGGAAAGTGTTTTTTTGTGAACGGGGGGAGGTCAGACTTGTAATCCTTGTTTTTTTCCTCCTCTTCAAATACACACTGTCCAACTTGAAATATATAATAATGTGTCTCATTTCTGGCTTCTTCCCTAGTTCAGAGTCTCTGAGAAACTAATAATTTCTGTTCTGTAGGTAAAACGCACATTGTTCATAACTCATCTTCCCAAAAATGCCAAAGCAACAACCATAGAAAATCACTTTAAGTAAGTAAAAAAGAGAGAGAGGGAGAGGGAGGCTGAATTTCTATTTGAGCTTATTTTTCTTTGTTTAAAGGGCCCTTGTATAGTTTTAAGCTCCCTTAACGAAATACATAACTAAGTTGTTGTTTAATTTTACCTACAGACTATTATTAAAAATTGATTTGCAAAGCCTGTCTAAATGTAGTTCTTGAATTAAGTGTCTACCCTAGCTGTGTTGTGTATAGTGACAGCCAAGGATTTATAAGCTACTAGACTTCCTTCTTAAGAAGAGACCTTGCCATATTAACTGGCACCAGGGGTTAGTCCTATCTACCCACACACTACAGGAAAAACTGTAAAAAAGCTAGCTGGAATGGTACAGAAGAGCAAGGGGCACTGTATCTTGACAACTTTGTAAACTTGTGCCAGCAATTAATTTTAAATTGGCATAAGAGGGGGTCAATAGAGCAGTCAGAGGAGAACTTTCCCGCACTCGGCTAACTGCTTTGTATGGAATGTCACTACAACCTATGGAGCCAATGGAGTATAATTTTTTTGTTGCCTGGCACCATGCTTTGACCTGTGCGGTGGCAATTTTCCTGATTATCCAATGCCTGGAGCAATATTTGGGTATGATAAACCGGCTCCTAGGAAGCATTTCCTGATAAATTTCTTTGTTCTCAAGATTTAACTTTGTGAATTAATATTTGGGTTTCAGTGGTGGGGTGAAATCTCTGTTCAGCTTCAAGTAGATTCAAGTAAAACAGCTTTTTGGGGGAGGGGGGAACCTCACACACCCAGAAAAAACATTAGATTCTATTCTGAGGTTTAGCTCTATTTCACCCCCAGTGACATAACCAGGAGCACAATGGGGGCTGGGCCAGAAAACAATTTCCCAAGTTTTAATTTTCCTCCTCCGCACCCTTGTGCTCCCTTCCCATGTCACCCGAATGTGGGTAGCCTTCATTATTCCTCCTTCACTGACACAGCAGGAGCCCAGAACCTTGGAAAGTGTAGTTTGCAAGGCTGCGGTATCATGACCAGGGAATTTGGTAGGCCATTTATGGCACCTGGCAGTAGCTATTGCAACAGTATTCTAGGGGTCCTGTACCTTCTAGGCTGTGATAGGAGTGTCCTCCTTCTGGCACCTGCCACCAAATCAGTTTTTAAAGAGTGTTGAGGACAGCAAGTCTGTGCTTCAGACGACTTTGAGCCCCAATCACAATAGGCTTGTGTTAAAATATCTAAATTTATATTCTGAGCCTACTTATTTTTAAATGCAGTGTTTGTCACCATCTTATTACAGTTTGTAATTATCTGTTTCATCCTTTCGCAGTGAAGCGTATCCAACCTGTGCTGTACAAGAGGTCCAGCTATGTTATAATGTGTCCAAACTCACCTCTCTCTACACAGAAAGGTACCTGCATGAAAAATGCCCTGGTGAAACTGCATTCACTTCGTTTTAAAATACGTTAACAGCAAAATGATCTGGTGCTAGAGATGATCACCAGTAACAGGCTGCTGGTATTATCTTTGCTGTTGTTAAGAATATTTCAGCCTTGCAGAATCAGTCATGAGATACTATTAAGTTTTGCACACAGAAACAATATTTTAGCAAGAGAAAGTTATAGTTTTCTATACAGATGTACAGAGTGACTTTTACCACATGTAGCCATAATGTCCCTACAGTGTGAAACAGCCCTGTAGCTGTTCTTAACTCCAGTTCAGTTTGTGGTTCCTGAAATTGCAAAGCAGTATGTTGGGGTTTGGTGATTGAGGATATCCAGGTTCAAATCTCTTATGAGGCAAAGAAACTCAGCGTATGATCTTGGGCCAATTGCTGTCTCTCAGCTTTAGTCTATCCTAGAGGAATATCGTGAGGGTAAAATAAGAGAGCCTCATGGATGACTCCTTGGGGAAGGGTAGGACAAAAACATAATATATACAGAAATATAGAGCATGATACTTCCACATTATAGGAACACCATTGGTCTACATAGTGCATACCTGCAAGATTTGGCATTCATAAGCTGATACAAGTTTTAGATCTTTAGTACACATGTTGCATTATATGTATGTATTTGGGCTGTTCTGTAACTCTTACTTATAAAAATGTGTTTCTAAGATGGGCACATAGTTTTGGGGAATTAATCTGTTTTTGCATCATGAAACCTTATGTGTTTGTGCCCAGAAAAAAGGCAGAGAAACATGTGGCTTATTATACACAAGCGTTTCAGAAGAGTGGTAAACGATGTCTCATTCACACAAAATGGTTTGGCCAGTTCTGCTGTTGTGATGTCAGAGGTTGCAAAAAGGTAAAGAGCCTGTTTTATTACTTGTTTTAAAACTGTGTGGAAGATAAAATGCTTTGTAGTTTTTGTATATGATGTCTCTGTTTAAAATAGGAAGAGCTTAATACAGTGGTGCCCCGCAAGACGAACGCCTCGCAACACGAAAAACCCGCTAGACGAAAGGGTTTTCCGTTTTGGAGGCGCTTCGCAAAACGAATTTCCCTATGGGCTTGCTTCGCAAGAAGAAAGCCCATAGGGAAATCTCCGGGGACCTCTTTTAAATGCTAGCGGTGGGGAGCAAAGCCTTCCCCCCCCCTCCGGCCTTCAGAAGAGGTCCAGGAAGGCCGGCGGGGGCCGAAAGGCTTTGCTCCCCACCGCCAGCATTTTAAAAGCAGTCCGGGATAGCAGGGAAGCGCTTCCTGCTATCCTGGATATCCCGGATATCCAGGACCTCTTCTGAAGGCTGGCGGGGGGCAAAAGTCTATGTCCCCCCTGCCTGCCTTCCCGGGGGCTTTTAAATCGCCCCGGGACAGCGGAGAATTCCTCCGCTGTCCCGGGAAGGCAGGCGGGGGGGAAGCAAAGACTTTCGCCCCCCGTCGGCCTTCAGAAGAGGTCAGGGGACAGACTGTCCCCGGACCTGGTCTGAAGGCGGTTTCCATAGGAACGCATTGATTGATTTTCAATGCATTCCTATGGGAAACCGTGCTTCGCAAGACGAAAAACTCGCAAGACGAAAAGACTTGCGGAACGAATTAATTTCGTCTTGCGAGGCACCACTGTATATGAAAAGTGAAAACAGTACTATTTCCAGATCTGAACTGTAAGAACTATTCAACACTGTTTTTGTAACAGAATCTTCCTTTCAACAGGAGGATGCTATAGATTACTACACCAAGGTTAGCAATAAATATTTGAGCGAATATTTGAAAGAGGAAAAGCTAATTTATGAGAAGCCACTGGGAATGGCTTTTGTAACATTTGAGGAGAAAGGCATGGCAACACAGTAAGTGTTTTGTTCTTTTAATTCAATATGGTCATCAAAGCTGAATTGTTTACACTAAATGAAACACAGACCAATCCCAGTTCACCCCACCCCCTGCCCAAAACCATTCATGCATCTGTTTAAATACCACAGGAAGTCAGCAGATGGAACTCAGAGTACATTGCCTTTTCAGCTCAAGGGTGGTTTTTCACCCATTCCTCCCCTCACATTTAACTAATTTTAGCTGGCAATTGACTTTTGTCTTAATCAAACAATGAACCTCTTCTGTTTGAACTGCATTTATCTGAAAGACCTACGGATCCAAATTCCAGAAGAGTTTCTGTATTAATTTTTTGGCAGTGAAAACCACAACAAGGTTGTGAATGATATTTAAAGTACTTGCAGCCTGAATGGCCAGAGTTAGATTACTTTTATATGTTATAACTTGTGTCTGCATACACAGTTTTAATCTAAGAAACAATATTGATTGTTACCCTCTGGTGGCTGTGTGACATTGAAAGGTTACGCAGGGGTTGCTTTGATCATGCATAGTAACTTTCCTATCAGTTTCTCTGTACATTATCAAGTAATTCCAAGTATGAATGCTGAAATACTTTATTTTATTGCAGTATTCTTAAAGATTTCAATGCCTGTAAATGTCAAGGCTTTAGGTGTGTTGCAGAACCTCAGCCGTCAGCCTACAGCAAGGAACTCTCTGTTTCAAAGTGGAATGTTGCATATGCTACTTATCCAGAGGATATCTGTTGGTAACTTCTTTATTATTATTATTATTATTATTATTATTATTATTATTATTATTATTTAGATTTATATACTGCCCTTCACCATAATATCTCGGGGCAGATCACAGAATAAAATACAGGATAAAAACAAGTAAATAATTTAACAAAACAGCAAAACAATAACCACCCTTCTCACAGTCATGTTTAAAAGGGATAAGGCATCACCCTGCCTGTTAGTTCCTACTTCAAAACATGCCTCTTTCTTCCCTGCCCCATGCTTTGTACTTGTTTAAGCAACAGGTACATCTGTTAATACCATTATTGCAAAGTATAGAATACTTGCTGATCTGCTGTGTCTTCTCTCTTGCAGGGAAAAGCTCTCAGTTCAAGGGGCAAAGTGGTGGTTTCTTTGGCTTAGCATCAACTTGTTCCTGTTTATTGTGCTCTTTTTCTTGACAACCCCTTCCATCATTATCTCGACAATGGACAAGTTTAACGTAACCAAGCCTATTCACTATCTTAATGTGAGTAGCCCATTACATTCCGGTTTCATTCTCTGTTAATGCCCTCATGGGAAAACACGGAAAGTGTAGATGAGCTGGAAATGGTACAACCCTATGCAACACCTCCCACAAATATTTTTTAGAGGGTTTTGCCCAGAAATTGTAATTATGCAAACACTCTCTTTCATCTTAATCTTTTGTCAAAGTCTGTGTAACTCAGGCTTCCTCAACCTTGGCCCTCCAGATGTTTTTGGCCTACAACTCCCATGATCCCTAGCTAGCAGTACCAGTGGTCAGGGATGCTGGGAATTGTAGTCTCAAAACATCTGGAGGGCCGAGGTTGAGGAAGCCCGGTGTAACTGGCCAAATCCTAGTCACCACCTCTGTATTCTTCCCACAGACTAAGCCACATTCGGTGAGTTGTATACCTTTCTTAAAAGCTAATATAACAGATATGCTTTCAGCTCAGTTGTTTTCAATGTGACTATACAGAATGGGCTTCATTGCTTTCTCTTTCCTCTCCATCCTCACAGAACCCTGTTGTGAGCCAGTTCTTCCCAACACTCATTCTGTGGTCCTTTTCAGCTTTGCTGCCAACAATAGTATTGTACTCAACGTTTCTTGAATCGCACTGGACAACGTAAGAATATATGTTCCTTTTTTGTTAGTTAAAGACCTCAAAATTCTGTGGAAGGAAGGATATACATACTTTATAGAAAGCAGAACCGCAAAAACTAGCAGCTTCCATTCCTCCCAAGTAAACACTGATTTTTAATGTAAACATGCCATAAGGCAAAGGTGAAGTTAGACATTAATCATAGAGTTGGAAGGGCCCATGAGGGTCATGCCATGTTATAACAAGAGCCACTCTCTTTTCCCTAGGTGAGTTAACTAATACAATCTATCATGTTGTTTTTATTTGTTTTGCTAAAGTTTCTAATCAGGTGTAGTGTTTGACTTATGGGAGTGTGCACTGAAAGACTGAATGCTTTTAAGGCAGACCTGTTGTGACTATGGATTGCTTATGACAAGGATAGGGAACATCCAGATGTTGTTGGACTCCAATCAGGTCGATGGTTAGGAATGATGACAGTTGTCACCCAACAACATCTGGAGGACCACAGGTTCTCAATCCCTAGCCTATGGCATTTATTACGTGTCTGTCTTCCATTTTTTAAAAAAAAACTTTACCCTTTATCAGATAATCCCAGCATGGGTAACAGCATAGTTAAACTATTACATTTCCAGGGAGCTTGAAAACGCAGCACTGAACTTCAGTAATTAAAAACACCCATAGAGCCTCTCTTGGCTGTCAGTTGCTGGGCAGCTATAATCCCATACACGCATGGGCAAACAGATAAACGTTTGGGGCCAAAATGCCACCAGCTTTATATCTAGAAGAAGAACATTCCACAATCAAGGCACCACCCCCAAGAAGACCCTATCTTGTGTCGCTATGCACTGTATTTCTCCTGGTCGTAAGACAATGAGAAAGCCTACCATGTAGTTTGAAGGGCCAAACAGGCTGATTCAGGGGTGGTTTTTCCTTCAGATACCTGTACATATAAGACAATACAAGCACCAGAATACCCAGCCCAGTAGAATATAGGCAACCAATGTAGATCTTTCATGTTTTGCATTATATTATCTTGGTAGACACTTCAGTCAGTGTTCTTGTCAGCTGCATTCTGCACTAATTGTAGCTTAATTAAAGGAATAACATAAAAAATAGCCCCCCCAAGACACATTTAAAAGGCCATAGATTGTTTAATCAGCCGAAGGCACCGAAAGCTATGTAATGAGGGTGTCAGGCGAGCCTCCTTGGGAGAGCATTCCACAAATGGGAGGCCACCACAGAAAAGACCCATTCTCCGGACCTCTCATGGAAGGGGCACTTCAAGAAGGGCATAAGATGATTATCACAAAGTCTGGGTCAGTTTATATGGGGAGAGGTGGTAATTAAGGCATTGTGGTTCTGAGCTGTTTAAAGCTTTATAGGTCAAAACCAGCTCTTTGAATTGGGCCCGCATCCTAATTGGCAGTCGGGCCAAATAGTAAAATTTCATGTTTTGTTACCTGTAAGAACTGGAAAGGTAGAAGGAAGACAAAGGCCCATGTTTTATAGCATAAGTATGTATCAGGTGATATTTTCTTTTTTTATAGGTCTGGTGAAAACAGAATAATGATGCATAAGGTCTACACTTTTTTAATCTTCATGGTGCTAATTTTGCCTTCACTTGGTTTGACCAGGTAAAAACCCAGGGCCGTAGCTGGGGGTGGCGAGGAAGGCCCCTGCCAGGGGGACAGGCGGGGGACAGGACCCACAAAATTGACTTAAAAATATGTCCATAAATATGTCTATAAATAAAAATATTGATTATTGCCTCATAAGAAAATGTGAAAGTGAAGTGCGTGAGGAATTGAATGGGTGGGGGTTGGAGGAGAGGCGGAAAGAAGAGCTAATTTGTCCATCGCTAGAGGGCGCAATCTGGATGGTTCCCCCAGGAGTGCAAGATCACTCTAGCTATGGTTCTGTAAAAACCACAATACATGTAGAATCCCAGCTTTCTAGCTAAGACACTGGATTTTTTTGGTGCTGAAATTTTTGGCTTACTAATTACATTAAAAAGTTGCTTTCATGGAAAGCTAACTTCTTAAACTACTTACTTTGGCTTCTTTTATTTCATATTAGCCAGTGTACATGTTGAGGCACTACAGCAGGCATAGGCAAGCTCGGCCCTCTAGATTGTTTGGGACTACAACTCCCACCATCCCTGACCACTGGTCCTCTTAGCTAGGGATGATGGGAGTTGTAGTCCCAAAGCATCTGAAGGGCTAAGTTTGCCTATGCCTGCACTACAGTGATGTTTGTGTAAGCAGGGACAGTTGAATCCATATCATCCCACATCTGTGCTCAAGCCACAGAATATTTCCAGCTTCTTGTTGCTTTCTTAAACCATAATTTGTTTTGGTGTATTGTGCAATGACACCGAAATCCCATTAAAATAAAAGGGATGTAAGGACACAGTTCATTACTTTTTTCCTCATTGATTTCAGTGGGACTTAAAGGCCAAAGCAGAGGTGGCACAGAAAGTCTTGGATTGTTCTTTTTATTTTCTAACTTAAAAAGCAGCTGTGAGGAGAGGTGATGGTCTTTTATGTGCTGCTGGGATGTGTTAACCGTTTCCCCAAAGTTTCCCCACCTTTCTTCCTGACAATATTCAGGCATCTGTTCTCCCCCTCCCTCAAATGAGGCAATTTCAAGGGTTTCAGGGAAATGGTATCTGCAGAAAGAGCTGAACACCCCTTTCCTGAGCATCCATACCCCAATCAAAATTGGAGGCCTTGCAGCAGCTGCTTTTAAGTTTGGTTAATGGTGTTTTATTTAAAAAGTTGGGGTAGATCCTTACACAGATCTCCCAAGTCACATCCGTTTTGACCTTTCGCCATGTATAACTTCCTCTGTTTTGTAGGCAAATGTTCAAAACAAAAGTGTAACTAAAACTCTTAAATAACAATGATGTGCTTAGAAAGACCCTTTTGTTCATGTGTTGGCTGTAGTGAATTATGGAGTCTAATGCTAGCATATTTCTTCCAGTCTCGATGTCTTCTTTCGTTGGGTGTTCGACCGCGCATCTGAATCTAGATTTAGATTAGAGTAAGTAGTTAAGATCCTTTTTTCTACCTGCCCAGGGGCTTGTATGTCTTCTAGATACTGTGAACAACCCTATTCTGTCTAGAATATTCAACCATTTGCTTAACCTGCAAAAATAAATTACTCTGGGAGCCCAGAAAACATTATTGCATTTTGTCTTAACAACATTCTCCATAAAGGAGTGACTACAGAATATACTGGTTGATGCTTACCTTTTCCTTAAAACAAATTTTGAACTTTGACCTAATAGATTCAACTTAACAACATCTAGAATCTAGGTGAAGCATGCAGCATTTGGTACCTTCAGTGTCTCTTTTGCTTCCTGTACAGTTACATCCAATATTTTACAATAAATGCAATGCATATAATATTGAGACATGTAAAGATAAACAGTTGTTTCATTTGAAAGACTTTTATAGAAGTGGTAAATCTGCTTTCTGGAGAAGAGATTAAAGAGAGTGTAGATGATGCTTCCCTAGCTTGGCTGTTATGGAGCCAATTATCGTTATTTATGTGTATTATCACTGAAAGACACAGGAAGGTTCATATTTAAATATATGGAAGTTAAATCTTTTATTTTCTGTTGAGGTAATCATTGTATACGGAATATAAATTATTACTCATTGCTATTATACAAGCCACAATCTAGAATATGCTATGGCAGGTGGACAAGCATGCATTCAATAAAATTAAACCAAATTTAACTATTTTCAATTAAGCAATTATTTTCAAAATAAGCAAATTATCAAGGAAAATGCAAAAAAGGCAGCTAGAACAATTTGAAAGGATGGTGCTTAGAAGCTGAATGCTTGCCATATATAAATTTCTAGTAGACAAAGATTACAGGTGTATTCCTGATTTCAAAATGTGTGGGAATAGAAATGTGATACTCAAATAGAAGTCACAGCCTTGGAGTAAACACACATTCTTACATCAGCACAAGCTGGTTAGCTGGTTTTTTTTAAAAAATCATGTTATCTCATAAACTTTCTCTTATCAATTCTGAAGCGTTTCCTTTGGGATAGAGGGGTGCCAGGTGGTTGGCAACTACTGCCACGTGCACTGTAAATCCCCTAAGTAAAAACCAGGTTGCTTAATTACTAAACAACAGGTTACTCCGTCACCACATTTGGCCCTCTGAGTTTGCTGCATCACAAATAATTATTAGTTCATCATCCAGTTGCTACTAGAACTGCTATTGCAATTTAAAATGGACAATCTGGAATTCTGGTTTCAGAAACTTTGGCAAACGGCATTGTTGGAAAAATTAATGCAGAAACTGAAAATAGTTCAATGTGGTTTCATTTTATTGAATATGCAAGCAATTGTGAGCATGCTGCCATAGCATATTCTAGATAGAAGCAGTACCTCCTCTATTACTCCTGCATTTCTTCAATATTGGCTAAGTTTTTTCCTTTTTTTTACTCAAGCACAGTTTTGCCTTGTTAATTGCCTTTCTTTCCATTTAGCTACTTTTTCCAACTTAGTTTACCTCCCAGAGTTCGGGCATATAATGAGATCTAGTAGAGTTCTCCCCAGAGCAGGCAGGGGTAGGGGGTGTTAAGTGGTGACCAGATGAGGTTTTTCACCTTCTTCTTCATCATCACTCACTTGTTTCTTCTTCTTCTAAAACTACCTGCAGGTGTGTCTTTTTGCCTGACCAAGGAGCTTTCTTTGTGAACTATGTGATTGCATCGGCTTTCATTGGCACTGGAATGGAGCTGTTGCGTTTGCCAGGACTCCTGGTATACACTGCTCGCATGTTTATGGCCAAATCCAGTTCTGAGAGAAAACATGTTAAGCAGGTATGGAACCTAGACCTATTGCACAAAGAATTTTATATTCCTGTCAACCATACGCAGCAATATTTTGCATCTCTGTTCATATGGGCTTCCGGCATTCATCCCTGGACTTTGGTCGTCCCAATAATTTCAATCTTGTTGTTGATTCCCCCGCTTTCTGGTGGCCTTCTGTTGGAGCACAGTTAATCTCTGTAGCACAACATTTACTCAAACACAGCAGCTTCACTTTCCCCCCTCTCATTTTTATTTTAGAAAGCATAGAAAAACTTTCCATCTAAAGACCCCAATATTTGATAGTATTTACAGATCTGGCTTTTTTTTAAACTTCGTAACATGATTCAGTTGTCCTGAGTCAGCAAGTGAAGCTCTCTCAATTGTCGCAACAAATTTCTGGCGATGCAACTGATATGTACTCATGCCCCCAAAGGTTGCTGACACATGTCTGCTAAAGTGCGGTATGCACCACTTTTAAAATAACTGGTGTATAAAGAGAATAAGAGGCAGAATATCGTCCCTGCAACACTTAACGCAAATGTTTTATTTCCTTGTAGCACCAAGCATTTCAGTTTGCGTTTGGAGCAATGTATGCGTGGACACTCTGTGTGTTCACCGTCATCATGGCCTACAGCATCACCTGCCCCCTTATTGTCCCATTTGGTAAGTTGGGCAGTGTGCTGGGATTGTAATAGGACAAACAGGAGAGCTTGGTGGCTTGAATATAGTATTGAGACTGAGAAATGTATGTGCTATACTAGTTTCTGTGCCAGCTGACTTGTCACACAGGGTAAGAAAAGAGCACAACAACTTAAATCATTTTGCTGCTCTCAGTAGGAACTTAGTGTAGTGCTGGTTAATCTAAATACATGTTCCACATGCTTTTTAGGTTTGCCTCTATATTATTCTTAGTTTTCATTTGTATACGTTTTGTTGTATTCATTAGTATAGCATAGTCTTTTTTGATCTGAAAGGGGTTACGCATTGTAGGAAGTGCAACACGAGAAACATTAAAAGGTCAACATAGACTAGTAAGAAGACTAGGCTATGGATTTTGCGGTCTTGAGGATGAAAAAGGGAGTTACAAGCTCATGAAACAACTTATGAGAACATAGCTCTCAGGTGTAGATCATACTTCCCATATATTACAAATGTCCTAAAACATAAGATACTTTAAAACAGCACAGAATAATTGCAAGAATAACTGGCTCATCTGAAAAGGAAACTAAACAGCTGAATAGGTCTGTCTTCAAGACACATCTAGAGCTTAACAGCATAGATGCCTGGTGGACAAATTTTCCATAGCACAGGGCTGGCAAATTATGGTACACCTGGTGTAAAAATGTTTAACATTCTTATTTATGGTAGTGCCTAGTTTTATTACCTTTGTTTTCTGGAATGTATTTTTTTTATTCCTACAAAAATCATTCTAGATACTAAACAAAATGTGGATTCTACTAAATGTAATCTTTCATGCCAGGGATCCCCAATAATACATAGGTGGGTTTTTTAAAGCAGAAAACAAACAAACAACACCAGTTAAATATAGCAACATACATGGAAAGATGTATCTGATCTTTGTTTCAGTTTGATACAGCAAGCAGGCACCATTTTTGCCAACTGAATTTTGGTTAGAAATTGTGTGCTTTGTTTTTCTGTAAAATCTGGTTTCCCAGAAACAAGCATTGGTTTTTATGTTTCAATTATAACATATTTAACACCCTTATATAAGCTATGTGTTTGTCTTCTAATAACAGTTAGGTTACGGTCCTGCTTATCTGGAAGTCAAGTTTCATTGAACTTCTGAGGAGACAAGCATGGCATTTCTCTTCTTCTGAATGGAGATCCTGTTCTTTATACCACCAAAAGTGCGGTGGTTGTGTTTTTCCTTTGCAATTATTAAACAAATAAAATTATTAACTAAACAAAACCATAGTGAATTCCTCAAACACATGGTAACAGAATGCTGTTAGTTCTTCACAGCTGAACAAACACGTTACTAGTGTGCATCACAAAATAAACACGAAAAAAACAGAATGTTAGATGGGATTTAAAACAACAGAACTTTGCTAGTTCACACAAATTAAAGCAGAGATGTCTCGGTGGAAAGAGCACATGCTAGAACCTTTCCTCATATCATATAATGGCATCCCACAAGAGGAAATGAAGCATTTGTATAACCTTATAAAACTGAAGCTGCTAATTTATTCAAAGTCAGTAGCAAGAGTCTGGTATTTTATATGCTGTTTACCTTTTGATTCCTGGCAATCACTGAGTCTACAGGCACAAGAACATTTGGGTGCCTTGGCTTGTATAGAACAAAGGGGACATTTAACATCTTCATGGTTCTGTGGTGAGAAATGGCAGCAGAAAAAAACAATTTTGTAACTCTGACATTATTTCCTATTTTCAGGATTAATTTATTTGCTCCTAAAGCATACCGTTGACCGCCACAATCTCTACTTTGCATACCTTCCTGCAAAGCTAGAGAAACGAATCCATTCTGCGGCTGTGACTCAAGCCCTTGCAGCTCCAATTCTCTGCCTGTTTTGGCTGTACTTTTTCTCCTTTTTGAGGCTTGGTAAGTATGAGTGGCGTGCAAATGGTCAGACGTCTGAGAGGTTTATGTAGCAGACAAGTAGTAATTTTTGTTGTTGAGCATGGATATCTCTGCGCTGTGTGAGTGGGAGCAAAGGGCAAAGATACAGCTGAAGTGTAGGGCTGCCGATTCTGGGAACAGCTAATGGTGCTGTCCCAAACACTGAGACCCAAGGGCATAGGCAGATCTTCTAGCACAGGGGTAGCCAGCAAGGTGCCCTCCCCATGATGCTGGACTATTAACTCTCAGCGTCCCTGGCCAGGTTGCCTGGGAGTGTTGGAAGTCAGTTTATCGAGCAAGGCCGGCCTGCCCATGAGGCAGACTGAGGCAGGTGCCTCAAGCAGCAGAATCCCAAGGGGTGGCACCCCCTCAGGTGCCTCATCCACCCCTTGTCATCACTGCTGGAGAACCCAAGAGGTGGCAGTGACTTCTGGCGAGACCTCCTGGAGATCTTGCTGCTACTACTGCTTATAATGGGGGGGGGGCATACTGTGTAAGGAGAAGCGGCTGCAGCTTCTGGGTTTCGGTGAGATGTCACCAGAAACCACAGCCATGTCAGCCTGCTAAGCAAGGCTTCAGCGTGGCAGGGGACCGGCACCTTGGTATTTCAACTCAAGTGGTGAAACAGGACAGTCGCCCTCGCTGCCCGGCAGAACCCTGTTCTAATTTAAAAGGCAGAAGAATAGTTTTCAAATGATACGGTACATTCCCATATTTCAAGATTTGTGTGTCTTACCTGCTTGCTTGTGTGTGCGGCTGCGGAGATTTCCCCACCCTCTTATCTCATTCCCTATTTTATTTCATATTTTGTAAATGTTTCTCCTTAGGTTTTAGAGCACCTACAACTTTATTTACATTCCTAGTTGTAGCCATAGCAATTTGTGTTTGCATAGGCTATACCTGCTTTGGCTGCTTCAAGTACCTCAGCCCTCTGAATTATAAGGTAAATCACTCTTATTGTATCTGGGAGTTGCTAATCATTTCTGCTTCACTTAATTTGGCACTTAACACTAAATCCAAAGTCAGTTGAGCTACTTTATTAATTTATTTGGTGGTTTTTGTATGCCACACACTGTCAAATATGATTACAGGGTGGGTTACAATAAAATATAACACAATTTAAACAATAAACTGTTAAAGCAATTACATCAGTAAAGCTAAGTTCTGACTAATTGCTGTATTTTTCGTCCCATAGGACGCTCCGTCCTATAGGACGCACCTACTTTTTTTTTGGGGGGGGGGGAAATAAAGGGGAAAAAATTTCCCTTTATTTCCCCCCCAAAACCAGGTCAGGGAACAGTGGGATGGCGGCGCTGCGCCTCCCCGCTGTCCCCCGAGCTTGTGGGGCTGGCCGATGTCTGTCCGGCGAGCAGGGCGCTCTGCTTCAGGGTGCCACGCGCGCCGGGCGGCAGGCTGCTATCTGCAGCGTGGGGAGCCCTGTGGGGAACTCCTGCAGGGCTCCCCACGCTGCGGATGTCTGTCCGGCGCACGAGGCGCTCTGCTTCAGGGCGCCTCGCCCACCGGGTGGCAGGCTGCGGACACCCGCGCGAAGCACAGGGCATCCTCCAAAGGGCGCCCCGTGCTACGCGCTGCCGGCTGCCGCCCGCAAGCCCTGCGCGCCGGGGGAGTTCCCCCGGGCGCGCAAGGCTTGCGGACACCTGCGCGAAGCACGGGGCGTCCTCCGGAGGGCGCCCCGTGCTCCGCGCTGCAAGCTGCCACCCGCAAGCCGTGCGTGCCCGGGGGGAGTTCCCCCGGGCACGCAAGGCTTGCGGATAGCTTCCTGAAGCCTGGAGAGCGAGAGGTGTCGGTGCGCACCGACGCCTCTCGCTCTCCAGGCTTCAGCGAAAGCCTGCATTCGCCCCATAGGACGCACACACATTTCCCCTTAATTTTTGGAGGGGGGAAAGTGTGTCCTATAGGGCAAAAAATACGGTAATAGCTTACCGTAGCTGTAAATATTTAAGTGTTATGTTAAAAAAAGAGCGAATTCTTCCTGTATAGCTATGTACTTGCTTCCTCGTGTTAAATGATAGAACTGAGAGTACTGGCAAACAGGAGCAATACAGTTAAATATTATGTTTTGCACAAGACTGGGCATATTTTCACAAATTTTAATATTTGTTTGTCTCTTCTCTATTGATACTTGCAGACAGAGAAAAAAGATGAAACGGGGACTGATGCTATTTCAGTAACAACAACTCGAAAATCTGCTGTAAGCATTTATCAGAAAACAATTATTAATTCTTCACGGGAAAGCAAGTTTCTTGCCAGGAAAGGATTTGTTTGTATCAGCAAGTTCTGTGGTGACAAAACACTTGCTTTGGTTGCCTTCAGGGCTAGCTAACCTAAAGTTCTTCAGTTGACAAAATATATTCTTGCATAGGTTTTAGGTGCAACAAAGACATATTTAGAAAACACATTCTCTACACAGTAATAGTGTTCAGATATTGCAGTCTTATTTAGTTTGAACCAAATATTCCAAGTTTTGTCCTTAATCATGGGGGAAAGTTTTTTGTAGAATCATGAAATGCTGTTTCTCCTACTAAACACTCATTTCTGGTTTAAGAGTCCAGAGCGGAACAAAACAACATTCAGCCTCCATGCAGAAGATAGGTGGGAGAAAGAAAAACAGGGGATGAGATAAAAATATTTGATCCATTTTGAAATTATCATATCTTGCCTCTTTAAATTATTCAAGATTCCAATTTTCTGCCGTTCCAGATGTTTGTACCCCATGTTCTACTGCGTTCTCCTAATGAAAGGTCAGTTATGGATAATTTGGATCACCAGAACTATGGCACCATGGGAAAAACGTCTGTAAAAAGGGATGTTGTCATTCATGTCTCTTACCCTGAGGAACCCACTTTCTTTGGAGAGATGTAACCATGTGTGTCTCCTTGTCAGGGACTAACATAAGGTGGCGCCCTTGGACCTCTGGATTTCACAAAATATTTTGTGTCGCACAGTCTGTTTCTTCCAAAGGGAGCACTGATCTGGGTTTCATTTGCAGTGCTGATTTTACAAAGTTGCCACTTTGGGTTTGGTCATTTTTATAGGTCGTTGCACAGATTGTGGTACATTTATACTGAACAACAATGCTCAGAGGAATTATTTAGGGTTTACTTGTTTGCCTTTATGGAAAGATGTGACTGTATGGACAAATGCTAGATCACTGGGACCAAAAGAGTTGTCAAACGTGGCACCTACCTTTTGGGGTTTGGGTTTCATTTTTTGGTTTTTAAAATTATGCCGCCTGAATTTTAACCATTCTGTTAAACACTTTTGGCTTATGTCCAAAGGGCACTCCTGTTTTGATAACAAAAAAAAAAAAAAAGCCAAGCAAATGTGATCTGGGGAGCCCTCTGGTCTTCTTCTAATGTTCCAGTTGGCTGAGGTGCTGCTTCTCTTTAAAAAAGACAGACTATTTTTCTGCAAATACAGTACAGAGATATGATGTTCCAAAACTATAGGAGATGACAGATTGTATTTATATGAGAACTTTTAAGTAGGGGCTAAATTTGTTATTATCTGGTCACTATTTTAAGGGCTTCTTACAAGGGAAGTTTATGAGCCAAACAATAAAGGATATGAACATTTTATCACTTTTAATCTCTCTGCTTTATCAAACAAAGATCTGCTTTAAGTGTCAAGATTACCATAAGTATGTAAGACATTTTTTTTAAATTATGAAGTGGGTATAAATGTTTACCAAAAGCTATGTTAAATGATAATTAAGCAATCACATTCAATAAAACACAAATTCAGATACATTTTGGTGACTTAAGTGTATTGATTATCACAAAACTTTATGAAATTTTCAGACCTACAGTGTTGGCATAAGAATGCCCACATTTTGTGCCCTAAAATTATGCAAATTAAGCATGTTTCCTTTGCTAGTCTGCCAATATATTTTACTTTTGCTAGCCATGGGGAGGGGTATAGGGCTATGCAGTACACGGAAACCCACTCCCTAGCTAGTGGGAAATCTGCTAACTCTTGTGTCCTGTTTATGGGCTTCCAAATACATTTGTGGTTCAAAACTAGGTGCTGGATGATAGGCCTCTGAAGAACTGACATGTAAGCAGAGTAAAATGAATTGGATTTGTAAGTCCATTACACAAATGTAAGCAGCTATTTGGTTCCCAGAGTTCACATTATAGTCTCCATTTGCATTTAATTCTTATATTTTATTGCTTGCTCAGAAGCATGTGTGATTATTATTTTTTGCCAGTTCTTATCCACAATAGAATAATTTTATATTATTTGAGGTCTTCAAAGTATTGTTGTGTTTGTGCTTTCAACACAGAACTACCAGCAACCTACTCCCATTTTCCTACGTTGATACTAACTTTTCAAAAAGGTACCATATTCTTGCTGTATCCTGGATCTTGTCCAGAACCTCATATTCAACATAATTGACTCTTTGTAATCAGGAAGGACTTTCTCAGTTTTGACTTGCTTCAACTTTTTTACAAGTCGTGATCTTGTTCTGAATTTTAAAACTATATGGCCTGCAACAGTTGCAGTTGTTAGTTTTGGAAATTACTTACCCAGAGTCTGCATTTCGTAGAGTTTGTAACAGCTGCAAGGGACTGCTTTGGATAGTTTGTGGCCAGCTGAGCAGGGGCAGTATTTCAACTCTAAATGCAGCTGTTCAGTAGGACACCAATAGCGAATAAGCAGATAAAGGCAACTGCGCTGAAAGCTGCCGCCTACGGTTGTTGATACATAAGTCTTCACCCTTGCACGTTTATTCTTAAGTTATTGCAACTATGTCTCCTAGCAGTTGCACAGTGTGATATCACGCCAGTCTGCATATAGTGCAAAGTGCTAGGATGGCAGCTGGAGCAAATGTGCTGTTCCCCTCTTCCTGACTGCCGAGCCTGGCATTCTGGCATATTTGGTCATCTTTCTCCTTGCAGCCTGCAAGCAGCTGTCCCTTGGGTAGCACTTAAATCAGAGCCAGCTGTCTGTCTTCTCCCTACATAAATGTTTTAATTTTGAATCCTTACGAAGGAATGTGAAGCTGGAGTTGTCTTGAAATGTGTCAGATTTTTTTCCTATTCCACTAATCTTCATCCCTAACCTGTTCTAATATATAATGGACTCTGGGAATTTTGGGCATTGCAGTTCTGTACGACTAGTGCTCTCTCTAACAGAATTCTCCACACCTGCACCAGTCTACAATTGCTACTATATTTTGAGGGAGACTTTAAGAGGAGCCTGCTAGATCAGACTACAGGCCCATCTTAGCCCATCTTCCTGCTTTCACAGTGGCCAACCAGCAGCCTACGAAAAGCTTGCAGGTATCTGAGCACAACAGCACTCTCTCCCCACTGTTACTAAGAGGCATACTGATTTAGAGGGTGGAGGTAGAATGTAATCATGACAGGTGTGTGTCAACATATATTGTAGCGCAGGGGTGGGCAACCTACAGATCAGGGGGTGTCTGTGACCCTCTTAATTTTTTGCAGATGGAAAAGAGGTAGCATAACGAATGAAGGGTCTCTCTGTCTGTGTATGTGCCTAACCACTTTTGGGTCATCTTCATCAACGTGCAGTCCTCCAACAGATTACCCCTACGAAATGTAGACATCAACCCACCCATGATGTAGATTGTATGCATGGAATGGATGTGTAACTTTTCTGTAAGGTCTGTTTTGGAGCATATAATGTCGCCCTCCTCTATTTACATTATAGGGTATGGATTATAGTATACATGCCTGTTGACAGCTGGCAATGCTCATCTTGAACCACTGCTTTGGGATATGGCACAAAGTATTATCTGGATCAAACTTCTAACCCTTCCTCCTTGGAAAAGCAGACCCTTGGAGGGTTTGGGGCTGTTTGTTTGTTTTTCTACAATCAAGCGGTATATAAATGTTGTGAAATAAATAAATAGCCACATGTTGATCTGAAATCCCCCATCAGTTTCAATCATATAATTGGTCTTAAAGTGATAAATCGGAACCCTCTCTAAGGCTGATCTAAGATGGGTCACAACAGCATCAGCACCATGGTAAATATGCAATTAAAAAAGGGGGGGCCCCAAATGCCTGTTTGGGTTAAAGGCTGAAGACTGCTGAATTTATATGAAACTACATAAGCCAGTTTTAATAGCATTGGTATGGTGGGCAGGGTGGGAAAGAGAACCAGGAAAAATACTCTTCTGTCATCCTCCCCCCTTAATGTGCAACAGAAATGCGGGGAATGTATTTGTAGAGAAAACAATCGGAACAATGTGAACATGTTATTAAATCACTTTTGCAGCAACTCAGGGGACAGGGTGGCCTATGGACCCCTATCCATTAGCTGGAAGGTGAAAGGTTAATGTCAGTATATAGAGCAACTGCTGCAGTAAGGCTTGCCACAGACCAGAAGGGAAATATAGCTGGGCTTGACTGGAGAGCAGACTCTGAGCCACAGGGTACACTCAAGAGAGCAGAGTGCATCCTATGCCACCCTGGTAAGCCAATGTTACTTTGCCACGTGAGACAGAAAATCAGCATGTTTATTAAATGGTCACAGATGAGGCCAAAAATTAATACATCAAAATTATACAATTCCTAATACATGCGTAGCTAAAACAGATGATGCTTATATAAAGTGAGGACACAAGCAAACCATGCTGACAGTAAAAAATAGAGTAATAATATATTACATATCTGTCAGTTTGCTGTGGACACTCAGAATCTGGGACCTCAGGGCCATGCAAGACAATACATCTGAAGCTGTGCCTTTAGGGGGCATGGGGCCTGATCCAAATTGAGATCATAATGTGGGGCAAAGGGTGGAAGCCTCCTACGCTGAGCCAAAGGACCCCACGCTGGCAATTTGAGTGTTGCATGTAAGAACACAGGCGCTGTGGGTTAAACCACAGAACCTAGGACTTGCCATCAGAAGGTCGGCGGTTCGAATCCCTGCGAGCTCCTGTTGCTCGGTCCCTGCTCCTGCCAACCTAGCAGTTCGAAAGCACCTCAAAGTGCAAGTAGATAAATAGGTACCGCTCCGGCGGGAAGGTAAACAGCATTTCCATGCGCTGCTCTGGTTCGCCAGAAGCAGCTTAGTCATGCTGGCCACATAACCCGGAAGCTGTATGCCAGCTCCCTTGGCCAATAAAGTGAGATGAGCGTCGCAACCCCAGAGTCGGTCACGACTGGACCTAATGGTCAGGGGTCCCTTTACCTTTAAGAACACAGGCACATAGCTAGTAATGTGTCACATAGTGTTGCTCTCACTCTGGTGTGGTGGACATTTTTGTCATGAGTGCTACATGTGTCTGTCTCTAGACAAATTAATTTGAAAAGAAAGAAGAGCACCAGTGCAGTGTATAGTCACAAGTTTTCCTTATAGCCACAGTGCTGTGCATTTTTTTCTAAAACAGTGATAACATGGTTGTGCAAATACGTGAACAGGAAAGGAATGCAGTGTCCTTGTAGCACAGGCAGCATTTAAATGGGAAGGTCAGTATTCTAAAATGGGGAATCTACCACTGACCTCTTTTGGAGAGAGCAGCCCTTTGCAAGGGGATGGAATGTTAATGAGGAGCTGGCGGCTAAGCCTGAACATACAGGCTAATGGATGCAGCTCTCAAATGGATAGAGAGAGTTGGCTCTAATTAGGTATGAAAAGGTTAGGGGGGGAGGAACCCTCAGTGACTAATAGGAGCACGAGACAATATGTACATATTTTAGGTGAGCTCCTTGCTTTATATCTCCGTTTTGTTTCCGCTGCTTTAAAAGAGCACCGTTTTCAGAAGATGGCAGTTTGGATGTTTTCTGAAAATTCAGCTCTATTAAAAAAGAAGCTCATCAAATTGTAGTTGCCTAATCATATCATCTTCTCAAAGCCATGGCTTTTAAAAAACTGGAGTACGCCTGTTACTCATCAGTGCAACTGTGCGACTTTTAAGTAGAACAAAAGCCCTGTTCAGAGCAGAATGAAAAACCGGCTCAGGCTGGAAAGCTTTGAAAACAATAAAGATTTATTTTGACCTTGCACTAACCTGTGCGTGAGCATGGCTAAGAGTGTCGAAAGCCACTGAGATACCAAGCAGAAGGAACAGGGTTGCATTCCCCAGGTCCTCCTTTCTATAAGTGTAATCCATCAGGGTAAGAAGCTGGGTCCTGAACCCAGACTGGAATGGATCCAGATAATTTTTCATCCAGAAATGCCTGCAGTTCTGCCATGACCTGCTAAGTCATCATCCCCTAAAAGGCGTGTATTTGTGGCTACAATCCATTGGGTCCAGAGCCAGCTTTCTCAGTGGCAGCAGCACCACACAATGAATTGTTCACCATGCCCAGGACCTACCTGGTCAGCTCCAACCTCCCACCCCCTGCTCAGAAATGATGGGCCAGACAATCGCAGCAGGTCTCTTGCCTCCAGAGGCTTTCCCTGCTCCCAGAAGTGTGAAACTAAATTCCGCTGGGTCAGTCCCCACCTCTCCTGCCCATCTGGGATTCATTACTACAGGCTGGTCAACACGAGCAGCTGAAGACTAACAATGGCAGGTCTGAAAGATAGAAATAAAGACCTTTTCGTTATCTCCTCCTTCCAGACTCCTTGGTGCTGAGTCAAGAGGGCCCTGCAACAATGATGAACAACTAAAGGCGAGAGGTGGGGAGGGTGCTGAATTTTGGATTGCACGGGGCACCCCTGAAATTTTAAAGCCCAAAGTCTGTCTCTGCTCCAGCATAAAACATTGCAAGGCATCTATCAAATGCTAGCTGTTACTCCTCTCCATTTGTCAGCAGTTCAAGTGATGATCCATACTGCCAAATCTTCGGATGTCAAATGGAAATGTGGAGTAGCAACACACCTGGAGAATATTTACCATCAACATTTGCACAGGGCCATTTTGGAATTGGAAATAAATTCCAGCTCTTTGAAACCCTGAGAAACTGGAGGAAAACATGGCATCTTATGATGTATTTCCCAAATTCTCATATTTAGGTTGGGCTGTTTAGTCTGGGATAGCTCAGGTGGTAAGGGCACGAGGCTCTTAATCTCAGGGTTAGAGCCCCACATTGGGTGAAAGATTCCTAAATTGCATGGGGTTGGACCAGATGACCCTCATTGTCCCTTCCAACTCTGTAAGTCTGTGATTCTGTCTCTTGAACTGTGACAAGTGCACAAGGCTTCTGAAATGGCCTGAAAGAGATAAATTCTAGGTAAGGAACTTCTTGGCCTGCCTGTAGGGCAGAACATGAATAATACCATTATGACATCTACTTCCCATATGGTGGTTGCTCTCTGTGTGTGTGCTTTAGTTGTCTCCAGTTACACAGCATAGCAGCTGCCAAGGCATCTGAAGTCTTAGTGTGCAAAGGCAGCTTTCCTGGTAGTATTTATTCTCGCCTCCCAAGACTCCCTCCCTCCCTCTCAAAGATGGTTAGCACAAGAGCACCGTGGTGTGTGCAGTAGCTTTCCCGCAATCCCCTTTCCCTGGGCCGGGCCCCTGAAATGGGGCTGCTGCAGGAGGCAAGACGCAAAATATTTCTGCACTTAAGAGTGGAAAACAGGGTCTGGCAAACATCACTTAGTGAACTTCCTTCCCACTTATTTTGTCTGTATCGTGACAGATCAGTCTACCGGGGAACATTAATTTAAATTTCTGTACAGCTATGTTCCCTCGCTGTAACAGATGCTGGTGTGCACAAGGAGCATTCTGGCGGGTGACTTCATGCCCTGAAATAGGAGACCACACGTGGGGGATGAAGACGCGGGAGGACAAATGAATGTCATTCAGAAAGCCAAGGAAAGGAACAAAAAGGTGCAGATAAATAATGCAGGCAGAGCAGCCTGTGGCCACCAGAGCCGGTTGCTTTGACAATTTCTAAGCTAAGTGTTAGGATCATAGGAAGCGGCCTCCTAGCAAGTCAGACCACTGGTCCATCTAGCCCAGCACTATCTACACTGCCTGGTAGGATGTCTCCTACCAGGGTTTCAGGCAAGGCTCATTCCCAATCCTAGCTGGAGATGCTGGGAATTGAGCATGGGACCATAATATGCAAAGTAAGTGATTAACCACTGAGCTATGGCCCTTCCCCATTGAGGTGGAAGAAGAACTGGCCTTGAGATATAAACTAGACATAGGAAGCGGCCTTACATGTAGGGTTGGGGGAGAAATGTGATTCCGTTTGCATTTAAAGATGAACCTGCTTAAATCTGCACTTTCTGAAACAGTACATGAACTGAAACACAGCCACCTTTCGAAATTCAAAATTATCCAGTCAAGAAACGCACACAAAAATGCATGCCCTGGGATAAAATGCACAAAAAAGGCATATATTGGTGAAAATTACATACATACAATTAGAGAAAATTTGGGCAGATTGCTCTGCAAAAATGTGTATGTGGGGCAAAACAGCATACAAACGTGTGTAATAGGAGAAATCCGTGCTAAAATGCTGATTCATCTCTATGAGGACTTAAAAAGAAAATGCAAAATGATGTGGAAATATGGGGAAGTGAATTTAAGATTGGATAAAAAATCAGAACTTGGACCTTTCCTGGTATCAATGTCAAGTCGACTGGTTGGGCGTAACCTGGTTCTTCTTTTTCCCATTTTTGAAGTTGGAGACAACATTTGCCCATCTCCAGTTTGCAAGAACCTTACTTGTTCTCCAGGAATTCTCAAAGATTATAGAAATTGCCATGTGAATGGATGGTGATATAGCAATAGTAACCATTTGAGTGGGCACAGACTAACTGTCCTAATTCACTGTTCACTCTTCTGGGCACTACACTATATAAACTCACCACAAGGTCAGCTTGAATGTGCCTCAATTCCATTTTTATCTAGCCACATGGGAAGAGAAACAGTGCTAGAAAAAAAGAAAAACACCCCAGGAACTTCAGCAAAAGCTACCCTAAATGCAAAGCATTTATATCATTTTTAATCTCAATTACTTCTTAAGTGTGGGGGGAGGATTCCCTACAGTGGTGATTACAACAGCCCAGAACCCAACTTCTTGGCAAAGTTGCCCTTTTCTACTTTCCCCACAAACTGCAAAATATCTGCTGCAAGGAGCTCTGGTTCCTCAAAAGCCGCAAAATGTCCACCTCTGGCCATGTAGCTGAAGGAAACAATGTTCGCATACTTCTGTTGAAGCCATGACTGGGGCATATGCAGGACCTCATGTGGAAATGAAGCAATTCCTGTAGGGACTTGCACAGAGAGCCTGCAAGAGAACCAAGAGGGAAAACATGTCACTCTGTTCCTCGCAATGAAGGGACTTCTTCAGACAGGACTCCAAACCACAGGTAAAACAGGGAAAAGGAAGGTCGAGGGCACAATGTAATGCATGTCTACTCAGAAGTAAGCCCCACTGAGCTCAACAGGTTCTGCACCCAGATAGACATGCTGTGGCAGGACAAGCTGTGCTTTCACTCCAGAAATATGGCAGTGGAAGAAACTCTGGCGGAGATGCTGTTGAGCCTGAATCAGTGGAAGACTTTGTGCAACGTAGGCTTAGCACCCATTTTGAGGCTTTGTGAAATGCCTTGCACTAGCACATATCTTAAGCTCCCACGCTAGCAGACCTTGTTCCAAAAGCATATGTAAAAGGCTCCAGTGAGCAGAGCGGCTCCGTCAAGCTGGCCCTCAGAAGATAAAAGGCAAGGACAGAACTCAGTCGTGAAGTTGGAACTAACTCAGGGATGGGAAACAGGGAGCTGAAGGTCTGGAGAGGACCCACAAATCATATTTCTCTGCCCTAAGCATCCCCATCACATTTGCCAGTGGGCCTCTGTTGCCTTCCTAAATTCCCAACAAAGCAAATTGCTGCGGCTTGCCCAGAAGGAGAGGCACAGGGAGCCTGGCACAGGGCGTGGCAGCAGAAGCACTGGTTTCGCTCTGCTTTCACGTGCAACCACACGCTGAGCTCCCTATGCAAGTGAAATGACTGAGCTTGCCTGAGAAAAGTACAAGGACATAGCTTCATGAACCTCCTTGGCCCTGCTGCAAATCCACATGAGTCTGCAAATGCATTTAGGACATTTGTATATTATTATTGCTGACACTGATATGTCTGGATGTGCATTTCACAAGTCACCAGGAATACCTTTGTAAACACTTTCTGTCTAAACTTGGCACATGTATGGTATCTGAGTAATTATGAAAAACTGTAAAAGGACACAGGGCAACTAAATGTGTGTGTGTGCGCGTGTGGCATGAAAAGAGCTCTCTAAAATAGGCAGAGGAATCTCTTACTTCTCATGCTTCTGGGTGCCAATTCCTTTCCCAATATTCTCTTTGTAAAAACGCATTGAGGACACTATGCACCCAGATACCCAGTAGATCATGATGTTTGTGAGAAGATCATCCAGTGTGAACTTCCTGAAAAATACAATCCAGAAGCAGCCACATCAGAACTTGTCAACTATGTTCCATCATCAACATCTGCAGCCTTTTTTCATCCTTAGCCTAAGCTGGCACCTTGTTACCAAAATCTGGAGCCGTTAAATATTAAGGTCATTATTATTTTATTCTTTAGATTTTGCGTCCCTTCCCTCTCAAGTGCTCTGTGCAGGTTACAACTCCCAAGACTACAACTCCCATCAGTCTTAGCCGGCATGATTGGGAAATGCTGATGTAAGATCTCTGTCAACACATCAACATTTGGTTCAGAAATGTTATCTCCAGCTATTTCCTAAATTTAGCTTGAGTCTCTGGGATATTGTTGGAATACATTCTTCCTTCCATTTATCCTGACTCTATTTTTCCTTGTTGCTTTTTTTTTTTAAGGAGGCAACAAAATGATACTCTAGTAAATCAAGCCCTTTTTGTTGACTCTGTGGAAACAGGAACAGAATACGGACAGCAAACCCCTCAAGCACTTAACATTTATATAATATACCCATTTATAGAACTGCTTAAAAAAGAAAGAAGGCAGCTCAGTTATTTTGCTAAAACCCTGTTATAAATGAGTTAAAGCACACAGATCTACTCCCTTTCAACAGAACTTATTGTAAGGGAAGTTCCCAGAGGATTATGTCCAATTTAGATAATTCACTGCTAGGGCCTCAACATGTTCAGCTGTCCAGGCAGTCAGGAGATGTGAAGCTGACGGTGGCATAAGAGAAGCCTGTAGAGCAGCTAATTTGCTGGCCATAGGACTTTGTTATAAAGACTAAGTTAAGGCTTCTTTCCTCTCAGAAAGGGGTCTAAGCCATTTTTAACCTGCAGGACTCCACCACAAAGCAACCCCAAGTTAGATTGTGGAGCAAGCCAGTGTTCTCCTTGCAAATTTTTGTTCGGCATAGGAGGGCTGCCACCTTCACAAATGTTTCTCCTGTCCAAAGGGGTGTGTTTGCACAATACTCATACATGCATGGTGACACTAGATGTCAGCAAGGACATGCAAGAACATGTGCTCTTCTTTTGAGTTTTCTGACTGAGCTGCGTTTCAAACCTTCAAAGCAGGTGAAGAACCGGGCACTACAAGCTAACTTCAAAATAATCTGCAGCATTTGATTTCTTAAATTCAGCAACACTGCAGTCCAGCGCCTCCCTGCTCAGTCAGCCTGCAAACCAAGTTGCGCTGGCATTAAGCCACTCTCAACATGCACTACAAAGGCACAACATAAACACTTAAAATGAATAGACTGTGCTAAGTTGTGTTGCATTTGGTTCTCTGAGCCTGCCAACACGACTGAAAGCAAACACGGCTGGACCTTAACAGGGTGGGGCAGCAGAACAGGGAGAAGTGTTGCTTCCAGGTTCACAGTGCTGCTGTATATGAAGCTGAGGATCTCACGGAGGAGGTGGGAGGAAGGAAAAGAGTGGACAGTCCAAACATAAGAAGAATGTAGATAGACAGGGGGGAGTATGGGGGCTACAGGGGAAGATGGTTATACCTCTCGACTCCCCTGATGATTCAGCCCTCTGGTTGGAAAGAAGACCAAGAAGAGTGTCAGCTAAGCATCCAACACACAAGAAGTGATTGTGACACTAATCTGAGAATAGTGCAGATAGGTAAACAAGCATCAAAGGTAAATAGGCATCTGTAAACCTAGAGAGAGGGACAGGGAGAAATGACACCCACTTTTCTAGTCCTCCATCTTCTAGATCTCGAAAGGCATGATTGGTCCATGTAGAAAACTTCTCCAAGATGTATGCAGCCAAGCCCACAGGAGAGTCATTCAAGCCACAGCCTAAACAAGAATGAAAACCAAGGGTTCGCTTTCATCCAACATATTTTCAGCTAATTTCTCTCCCCCCCACCCCGGGCCCCAAATAAACACAAGATTCCAGCTGTCTGAAGCAGCTGCTGATTGACAAGACACTAAATAAAGAGACACTTGGCAAGTTGATCTGTAGGATGAATTATGTACCAACAGTATTAACAGCCTTACAGAATAAACAAACATGCTGAAACAGCTTTGAGGATTTTGTTTTTTTAAGTTATAAGGGGAAACTGAAGCTTAAACCAGCAGTAGGATAAAGCTTTGGTAACAGAGAAGGACCCGGTCTTAGTGGTAGAGCATTTGCTATGAATGCAGGAAGTCTAAGGGTCAATCCCCAACCATTTTGAGGCTGGACTGGGCACTGCCAGTCAGTGTAGACACTTCTGAGCTAGATGGACGAGTGACATGATGCAGGGTAAAGCAGGTACCTATGTTCCTATGGAGGCCAGGCAAAACTAGAATCTTTCCTTACGTTGCCTGCCTCTCTCTTTGGGGATAGTAGCTGACAGCAGCTCTGCTTCCCTGAAAGGCAGAACTGCTTCCACAGGTGGGAGAGCAGCACAGTGGAGCCTGACCATTATCCCACCATGCTAGCTCTGATTTGTCCTGCTGTGGATTACCCATGAAAGAATCCTGCTAAAATGCTCAACATCATTTGTGAAGAGACTCAGATATGCAAGCCCTAATATTCCGTAGAAACCAACGGCACTTTCAAAACTGTTGCTGATAAAGACCGTGCGGGTGTTTCCTGCATCAGCTTGTTTAAAACTAGCTTTGATGGGACCCTTTAAATCCAAATATAAAGTCCACCGTGGAGTTCCCCAACAAATAAATCAATCTCTCTTCTTTTCGGATGGTGCCATTTTGGGCACATTTACCGTAGACACTTTGGGCAGTCTGAGTCTTTAAACACCTTCACTGTACCTACTGTATCAAGACACCAGTGTGTGTCATCCCTGTTTTCACCTGTTAATATTATGACCATTAAATTATATATTAAATTTGTGTACCACCCTTCATCCGAAGATCACAGGGTGGTTCAGAACATATCTACACTGACAACATATGGCAATCTTTTGCCACAGCATAACATGGAGTCCTTTATGAAGCTCTCTGTAGAGCCTCTTATTACCATGCCATTGATGCCTTCCGCCTATACTCTTAATCATAACATTAAAAGTAGGCAGCACTTTTGGACGCATTCCCTAGACTGGGTGGTGGCCAGTGGGAG
Source organism: Podarcis gaigeae (assembly GCF_964106915.1). Lineage (NCBI taxonomy): Eukaryota > Metazoa > Chordata > Lepidosauria > Squamata > Lacertidae > Podarcis > Podarcis gaigeae. The sequence goes on from NC_139680.1 coordinate 91,068,705, forward strand.
AGAAACCAACCACAAGCATAATCTGGCCCCTGTTGACATCACCAGCTTTTAATCAAGGTGTGCTCCCTCACTCACTCCAGTCTATCCTTCACCCAGGCAAGCAAGAGTCATTATCAGGAGTTGCAGGACACATTTGAGCCAGGCAGAAATGATCAAGGAAGATAAGAAGCAAGGAGGGGAAGGGGGTGTGACCTCAGGGTTTGGCCTGGGAGAGTTCTTAGGGCCAGAGAGAGAGGCCTGGTGCTTGCAAAAGACCCGTGGGTCTGGGGTTCTCCACCTTTGCTATTACAGAAACCAACAACATATGTACAGACTAGATTTAATCATGTTTTTGAGTCCTCTTGAACAAGATCAGTATATGCCATTTCTGCAGCAATGCAGTAATACACTATGCCAATCAGGGAAATTATTTCAGTGTAGTGCTATTGTCACTCAGCCCTATAATTTAATCTGCATATACCTGAACGCATGATCCATTTTTTCTTAATTCATTTTTCCAATCAGGTTATAAAAAAGATAATTTTAAACAGAGGCACTTAAAAGTCTGGAGACCTAATCACAACAATACAGTCAAGCTAATTCACTTGCGTATCTAGGTGAAAACCCATTAATCAAATTTGACTGTTTTCCCCCAGGCATTGTCAGCGAATCCAAAAGCTCCATGTGTAAAGAGGCAACATTTAAATTGAGTAAAATGTGCCAATGGTTCAGTGTAAGCTAACTAGTCCTCCAGAATAGCTCAACTAAGAGCCAGAGGAGATCAAAGTGTGGGCTATTTGTAAATGAATAAATAAAACATTACAAAAGCACTGTTAAGTCTCCAAAAGCAAGCCTGACCCTGGCAGTGCTGCTCTTGGAACTTCTCACCGCTTGGGAAAGTGGGTAGCATGGAACAGTACAACTCTGAACACAAAAGTTTATTAACTGATCAAAGATAAATTGACTACTTGGAAGGACAAGCAAGTTGTGTTTTTGTTTTTTGTTTTAAAAAAAGGCTTTTACCAGCAGTGTCAGGCTTCGTAGAATGTAGGTGAAAGTAGCCACCTTCCCCTAGGATCCTGTAGAGCACTTTAGTTTTAAAAGGAAACATCCGCTGGACATCCACATCCTCAAAACCAAAGAGTCCTGGGAAATACCATCCCAAGGTAATGGAAAGAAGTTGCTTGAAATGCAGGGTAGTCACTGTTGCCATGTTTAAGTAAACACCTTTCACGTGGCTAAAATAATTTACAAAAGTTAGATAAGTCATCCACAAAAATATTTCTTTTTAACTCCATAGATTTATGACTTACTTGGAGTTCAGATGGCACCCTGTTGCCATTTTGAACAAACATATAGGCCAAGCCCACCGGAGAAGAAACAAGCAGCTCCCATTAGGAAGCCAGAATCTTGGGAGTCTCAGGACACACTCAGGACTCTAAGTTTAGGAAAGTAGTTGTGCAATTCCAGCATGTTGGTTCCTACAGTCTAGCTGGCAGGGTGCTCGAGTCACAGGGCTTCCTCTCCCCCTGGGGTATGTGGCTGATGGGGGAACATCATATGCCAAATGATTCAATCTAAACCAGGATGGAGATGGCTCATTTTCATAGTTAGCCAATATGCTGCTTAAATAATAAATCTGTTTTGCATTTCGCCTGTCAAGAAGATGAACACTCACCTTGGAGCTATCTGAGCCAGATTGGTACTGATCAACGAGCCCCAATCCCCTCCTTGGGTATAGAATTCCTGGAAGCCCAGCCTGAGCATCAGCTTATAGAAGACACGGGCAGCACACACAGAATCAAAGCCTATAGAGAGGGGAGGAAAGTTATCAAGTAGGACTGCTTTCCGCAGTGTTTCAGGTATATTTGCATAGACAGACATCTACTGCTCTCTTTGAAACAGCACAGGTAGAGTAGAGGTCAAAACAATCTTGGGAATGGCTATGGCTCCACTGTAGAGCACCGGCTTTGAATGCAGAAGGCATTCAACTCCCAGTGTGTGCAGGTAGAGCTGGGAGAAATTCCTATGTGAAATCCTGGAGAGCCACTGCCAGCCAGTATAGACCAGTGGTCACCAGCATGGTGCTCATTGGCGCCCATGAACCTAGAGAGAGAGGTCTGCCCTGCCACCTAAGGTAACCATGAAATCCCTTCCCTGCCCCTGATGAAGCTAAGATTGAAAGAAGCATTCTTTCATAGACGACAGGATAGACTATGTTGTGCACCTGATTGCAGTGTGTGAGTGTGTATGTGAGTGTGTGTGTTTTAAGCACAGCAGTTCCTGCTGTTAATAAATGTGCCCCAAAATGTTGGCAACCCCTGTCACAATCAATCCTGAGCTATGCTACTCGGTGCAAAGCAGCTTCCTCTGTTCCTATGAATTAACAACAAAGATAAGCGATGTACACATACCACTTCCAGATCCTTCAAAATAATGCAACGTACCTTGCTTGTGAGGTGCCTCGGAGAAGCCGTAGCCAGGGATGGAAGGGCAGATTATTTCGAAAACATGCTCGCCACTCAGGCCATGGCTCCCTGGATCCATCAAGAGGGGGATTATTTTGTAAAATTCATACACTGAGCCAGGCCAGCCGTGGATCATTAATAACGGCTTTGCAGACTGGCCTTCAGGCACATGGGAAGGTTTTACATGAAGAAAATGGACATCGATTCCTATGGAAAATATACATACACATAAAAACTTTAGAATATTTATTAAAACAGATTAGGTGGGCATAAACATATACTAGATGTAGCATAAACATATACTAGATTAGCATTAGCACAACATCATTAAATGGTTTTGTGAATGAGATTTGCTACAGAGAGGGTGCTCTGGAGAGTGATGGTTTGCTGCCTTGTAATTTTCTGTTTAGTAGGAAGCCAGTCTTAAGTGCGCTCACCGAGTTGGTCCTTTGAAATTCCAGGGAACAACACAAATGCCAATTTCCTCATCTGATCACTGAATCACATGTCAAGAAAAGAGAGACTTTGGTTTTATAACCCAGTAACTTGTGTGCGCAGCTTCCTAGCATAACTGGGAACCTAGGTTCAAAAAATAGTTAGGAGCTCTTTGACTCAGCTGCTAGATGCCAAATTGATAAGCTGGAAGTAGATGTAGTAGTAGGCGTCACTAGCTTCACTTTAAAAAACAACGCCCCACACTTAGCCTAAGTCAGGGGTTGCTAACAAGGCAGCTGCAAGCATACAGATGCCCACAGGTGCCCATTCAACTGTAGCTAATAAAAAAGGTTGTGATGTCTGCTTGGTTGTGGTGGGGGAGGGAGGGCTGGTATCTATGACAGTTTCTCTAGTTTGCTAGTGTGCCTATGGGCCCCAAATGGTTGCCAACTCCTGGCATAAATCTATCCAAGATTGCATTATGACTTGGAGCATACCACTGGACACTGCTGGATCAGGCATAATGCAAGAGGCTGCTGCAAAAAGAGACTCCCGTACGTTCAGCAGCTCAAGTTGTGAGCGGATCAGAGATCTACAATCACAGCAGCAGGTTGAAGGTGTCCAGTGCTGAAACCCTGCGCTGCTTCCACTCCAATGTTGCTGTACTTTTGGGGTAAGGAAGACTGACGTTCTTCTCTCTAGAGAAGACCCACCTGAATTTCAGACCTGAAAGGTGCTATCACTGAAAAACAAATGTTCTTCTCTGTGGATCCTAGAATTCAAAGACCTCAAAGCCAAATTGGGAAGTCTAATTTTATTTATTTAATTATAGGATTTCTTCCCTGCCCTTCACCATAAGATCCCAAGGTGAGTTACAACAATATAGTAAATAAAACTTAAAGTCACACGAGATCAAAAGACGGATCATAGCACTATTGGCTACAAACCTTCAATCTTTGTTTTGAACTGTGGGAATTTGTTGAGAACTTCCACTTGCTTCTTCCAGTTGAACTGATTCCTCCAATAAGCAACAACCTTCCTAAGATAATTTGAATTAAACCCATATCGAAAGCGACTATCCTCTAATGGCTCGGCAAACCTCACCTCATCAAGTCTTCTATGTAAGTACTAGACCCCACAAATGTGTGGGAGGGAAAAAGAAGAATGAAGAAATGAAAAGAGGAAGAACTGAACATGAGAGTTATATGCAAAAGTTAAAATACTTTTTTTTCTCAAATTACATCCATGCCACATATTTAAAGCATATGGCTTTCCCCAAAGAATTCTGGGAAATGTAGTTACTATTCCAAGCACCCTTAAAATAATGTTTGCCTCCCTTTTCCTGCTGACTGGTGTCTTTCTGGTAGTTTTGACTTGGTATAATACAGATTTGTGTGAAACCTATACAAGACCTTTCTATGCAATATTTCTGTGGTGTGGGATGGACTTCCATTTCACACTAGTTCTGCACCACCCACATGTGCAATTCAGGTTGCGCTTCTATTGAGAATACTGAACTTTCATACTACTTCCACTGCAAAAACAACTCTTCTGACAATACATTAAGTTCTTTTGTGAATGCTCCACAGAATGTAGGTGTCATGAACCTCAACTGGTTATTTCACATGACATTTAAAGAGAGAGAGATAGAGAGAGAGGCTGTATGCTCTCGCTGCACTGTTTGTAACACAGGAATACTCTTCTGCTAAAAGAGGGGAAGTCACAAACATTAACTTCCCACCAACACTCATGTTGCCCTATTGTGTGAACCCTTTTATCTAACCTTTCTTCCCCCCATTCATTGGAGGCAATGCATTTCCCACTCTCCTGATAGGCTATATAGTAGCTTTATGTGGGTTTGTGCAAGTATGGCACAAAGAGAGCGAAAGAGAAAGAAATTTGGGGCACGATTTGACCGATCACGCAGCAGTGCTCTTAGAACCAGCTGGTTCCATTTGCCTGAAACAAACAAGAGAAAGTCACAGCCATTAGGATGAAGCTGGACTTTAAAAATCAAAGGCTCTCTCCCCTGAGAACTGAGGACAGGGCCAACACAGCGGCAGATGTTAAAGACAGCTAAAATTAGATTCTGCTCTGTGTGCATTGTACCCTTCTGAATTTCATTGTTTTAAAGCTATTATCAGTGATGTGTGATACAGAAAATTGCCCAGGTTGGGTTGATTAACGCAAACAGACAACTACAAGACGTTATTGTATTGTTCTCTGTTAATAGCACAGGCAACGGTAGGGTCATATCCAGATTAATATGATACAGCCGTGACCTCTGAACAAAACTGCTTGTAAAAATTACTGCTGGAGAGAAAATAACTGCTGTTAGTATTTGTGCAGGAAGCCTACATTTCAGCATGTATCATATTTTCTATATATCTATAGTTCTTGGCTTGATTGAAAGATCAACTGAAACTGATGCAACTCAGTGGAATGCTTTAAGCACATTTTACACATTTAAATTATCCAAGTTAAAATTAAAGGGGTGGTAGAGCTGGTTACAAATGTAAACCTAAAGGAACTCAGATTTATGTTGCAATTTTAACCAAGCACATTTACTTGGCTATAAGTCAGAGCTTTCCAAACTTTTCATGTTATTGACACACTTTTTAGACATGCTTCATTTCGTGACACAGTAATTAAGTTTTTCAGCCCCGGAAGGAGTGCGAGAAGCATTTGCGTGACACACCTACACACTGCAGCCGACACACTAACATGTCGCGACACACATTTTGGAAAGCTCTGCTATAAATGCTACTGAAGCATTTTTAACAAACCGTGGTTGAGATTATGCTGCTACCCTAGAATTTCCTGCTGTTTGTGCAAACTCTGCGAGAAAGAGAGTCTTCTTACATTTATCTCGCCGTCTGATGTTTCCACCTTGAAAGGATATATAGCTGCATCTTCTTCAGAGTCAGGCTTCTGTCCTTTGCCCCACCATCCATCTCCCATAGATAATTTGTCCTCTTTCTTCTTGGTCAGAAACACATAAATGATTGCTCCCAAGACAACAGCCAACAGTATTTCAAACAACATCATGACTGCAAAAGAATCACCACAATTATGGCATTAAATGACATTTTGGTACTGCCCCCCCCAAAAAAAAACCATGTTAAAAGTGTGGCAGTTACTTTAACAACTTCATGGTGAGTACCAGCACATATATTTTTTTGAAGCAGCGGCACTGGTTGTGTGCATGCTTTTTCTCTAGAATGCTTATATTTTAGGACCAGAATAAAAACAGTCTTTGGGCTGTTTTGATAAAACATTATGTATTTTCTTTAAACCATATGACATAAGATACCAATTAGACATCACTTCATAGTAGCTCTTCTTAAGGGTGGTCCTGTTGGACCTAAAGCAAATATTTGACTTCACCTATTTTCTGTTATTGTCCTACCAGTCATTCCCTCCTATTTCTTCTTAAAGTTATTTCCATGTGGACTGTCACTAAGATGCAATAAATCTTAAGACAAGAGTCTTTTTTTGTTGATGCATAATTCATAATACTTGCTTCAATTTGGGTCACAGGAGCTCAAAGGCGATATAAGCCTTATTCTTTTTTGGGGGGGGGGCTCCCTCCCTCAGTTACCCTTTCCTACAGAGCACACACAGCATTGCAAGCTGAGCCTCCTTGAAGTCCTGGTGTAATTAGCCTCTCAATATGGGTTCTCAGGCAAGGAACTGACCTTTTGAAAAATGTGTCTAAAAGTGTGAGATCTCTGTAGAGAGCCACATGTTGTACGCTGTACCATTAGGACATAAATATGGAATTCAGTCGGGTGCTTGTGCTCTTAAAAACGCGAAAGGCTGCCTTGTGTATATCCCCCTGCCCCAAGAATATCTTATTTACCCCCAGAGCGATTTCAAAGCATTGAATTAACTCTGTGAAACAACAGCAACAAGGCTCCATCCAGCCCACGAGAGACTGTGCAGCAGAATGTGTTATAAACATGCTTTTTTGGGGAAATAATTAATAATCTCCTGGGTGGCGAGGGCCTTTGAAATGTGTTGTTTATTAACACATTAGCCCCACCCCCACATTTCTCATATTTAAAAAGTTTCTCAAAATAGTTAAGGAGAACCATTATTTCCATAGGGGGTTAAGTTAGGCACATAGCTTTTTTAAAAAATAAACTCAACAGAATGGTTCAGTATTTTAAAAATGTATTTATTATTACATTTATATCCTGCCTTTTCTGCAAAGAATTATCAAGGTGAAATACATGCGTCCCCCTCCCCCCTTATTCTTCCTCAACCCTGTGAGGTAGGTTAGGTGAGAGACAGAGACTGGTCCAAGGCGCACTGAGTAGGGGCTACGCAACACTGTCTCTCTCTTTAAATGCTTGTTCAATGAATATGTGAATGTAGCTAGTATTATTATGTTAAAACAGGGCTATTGTGTTCAAAAATAAATTAAGCCATATAGACTCTTGGGTTTTGTTTTTCCTTTTCTGGCGCATAATCTTGAGTGCATGAGCAGAGCTGGTTCCTCAATAAACTTCCATCTGGAAACACTCCAGGTTTCCTATTTAATCTGCAGCTACCACTGCTAATTTGTGTGGTCCCTCCAAACCAGGATCAAACCATGGGAATGCATAAGCACAAGGCTCATTCACATAATGCCACGATCTGCCGTTACCCCTGAATGGAACTACAGTGGTACCTCGGGTTACAGACACTTCAGGTTACAGACGCTTCAGGTTACAGACTCCGCTAACCCAGAAATAGTACCTCAGGTTAAGAACTTTGCTTCAGGATGAGAACAGAAATCGGACGGCGGCGGTGTGGCAGCAGCGGAAGGCCCCATTAGCTAAAGTGGTGCTTCAGGTTAAGAACAGTTTCAGGTTAAGAACGGACCTCCAGAACGAATTAAGTACTTAACCCGAGGTACCACTGTACACAATTTGGGTGCTATGGCTGGGATTCCTGCCTTGCCGGAGGTTGGAGTACTTAATATATGTGAGGTTTTGTGTCAGCGTCACTTGTGCAGGTTCTGTGCTATTCACTTGTGTTCCTTTGGTGGTGAGAGAGGTTGGGGTAGGCCAAGGTGTGGTTGTTTGTTTTTGATTGGCTGTGGTGATCTTTGTTTTAATGTGTGAGTGGGGTGGGTGGGTGTTTTGGATCAGGTTAGCCATATTGATTTGTATGCTGTTGGTGAATTTTTGTCATTGTCTTGTTCAGCTGTGTACGTGATAAAGGGGAGCCATACCAGGGTGAAGGCGTCTTCTTCTATTTGTCCCTGTGTCAGTTTAGGTTTATTAGTTAATTTTTCTAGTAAGGCTGTTTCCCATACTATTTGGTACCATTGGTCCATGCTTACTCCTGACAGGTCTCTCCAGTGTCTGGTTATGTTGTTTCTGGCTGCTGAAAGTAGGTGGGTTATGAGTTCTTTGTGATGTAAATGGGCATTTATTGTCTTGGAAGATGTTTAGTAAGGACAATTCTGGGGTGATTTCTAATACTTGCTTAGTTATTTTACATATTTCTCGTAAGGCTATTGCCCAGAATAGTTGGATTTTGGGGCACTCCCACCACATGTTGGCACTCCCACCAAAAGGGGGTATTGGCAACGGACCAATAGCTGTTCCAATTGTCCTTATTCTCATGTGAAGACAAACTCTGGGTGAATCAAGAGAAGAAAGCCTATTGTATACAGTTGACAGCAAGGGAAACAAATGAAAGCCATCATGTTCTCTCTCCATAATGGAACACTAGAGGATATGCCAAAGCAAATATGCAACAGAAACACTTCAATGTAGCTGGCAATAGCACCAATACTTTAATGTGCTGGGATTTAAAGGAATAATTTCTAAATATTTATCCATAACCACAATGAAGTAATTATCTTAGAAGCAGAAGCTAGGAAGGGGGAGGAGTTTCCCCATTTGGCTTCCCCCCCTCAACACTTAATTGCAGTGATGCATGCTTTTATACCGAAATAATGAATATATTGATCAGCTTTGCACATAACAACTGTAAATCAATTATGTACAAGTATTCAAACAGCAAAAAAGTGTTATGAACCAATTGTTAAATCAAAACAGCTCTGATATTTAAAGGCATCAAGCCAGGAGACTATTCAATGAATGGAAAGTGTGTGTCTAGCAGTGCTTCCGAATAGCTGAAGGCATGTCCCCTCTCCGTTACTGAATTATGTGGAGCATTTGACGGGTAAAAAAAGAGAGGTTTGGTCAATTAACAGGTCAAAATAATAGTAAAGTTGAGGTGCTAGACTTGTTCTTGGAGGTAGTGATGGCTTGGGTGTGGGCCAATAAATTGAAGCTGAACCCTGAAAAGACTGTGGTGTTATGTGCTCCAAGTTCTTGAGTCCAGGAGATGAGGAGTCAGCTTGTTCTGAACATGGGTGCACTTCCCTGGAAGAAGCAGATTTGTAGCTTGGGAGTACTCCTGTAATGATTATGTTATTACATTTTGATTCTGCTCCTCCCTCAAAGAGTCCAGACCAATGCATATAGTCCCGTCCCTCACCCCCCCCCCCCAATACACCATTATCTTCACAAGAACCATGTGAAATAAATGAGGCCAGGAATGTGGGACTGGGCCAACATCCTATAATAGGCCCTGAAATTTCTGCGTCTGGGATGCTCCTGGCAGCCCTATTTTTTTGGGGGGGGTAATCAGGATAGGGATTTCAGCATCTTGATATGCTCCCCCCCCCCCGCGTCTCTTTCCCCTTGCCCCATCCCTATGATTCCTGAAGCTGCTAATTCCATCTGCCTGCCCCCGCCTGCCCAGGAACTGCTGTTTGCTCCTGGGGTGATTTTTCTCAGGATCACAGCAAGGGAGCAGGGCTGTGTGTGTTAAACTCCTCTCATGTTTGCAATCCTAATTGCGCTCTTTACTATACAATAAAATCCCCTGGCATTGGCCGGCTTCTAGCTGAGCTCCTCTGTTCCATGTTACAGCTAAACCATATACTCAAAGCTCTCAGATATTTTCACATGTTTAGGATGTTGGGCATGTTTAGAAGCAGCGGACAGGGAAGCCATATCAGAATGCTCGAGGAATCCAGCCCCTAATATGAGCATCCTCTGGATGTGGGGTAGAAAAAGTATTTGGAAAACAGACCCGGGAATGGAAAGAGAAGAAATTTCTACTTTAGATATCTAATAAAAGGCATTCAACCTGGTCTGTGTGGCTTGCGGAGCTTTAATTAAAATTATCTGCGCAGAGGGAAATTATCAGGAACTGTTCAACCCAAGAACTTCAAGAGAAGAAGGGTGGGAATCACCTTCAATATTAATTAAGCGGAGACAAAATCTCTTTGGAGAGAGGATACATGTAAATGGGTTCTATTTTTATTTTCTGACAAATCTTTTTGCAGTTCTTAATGTACTTGGCACAATTTGCCAGCTGCTAGGGAGGAATGGTGTCATTCTTGTCTTTTTTTTGTGTGAACCAAGTTTAGGGCAGGGACCCAAAAACCTTTATGATCCGGATTAATGCTTCTTCCTCAATCACCCCAGCTGCTCAGAATCTCCAGAATTTCTAAACTGTATTTTGAGACTACGGGAGACCATGGAAGACTACAGGAGAGGGAGGGAGAAAGAAAGTCAGTGGTTACAAGGGACGAACATGGGCAAACACAGTTGAATGTATAGCAGAAAGGGTTAAACTTCTGTCCAGTGGATGATGTCACCAGGAAGGGGCAGCTTTGTTTGAAATATGTAAAGTACTTAGAAAAATCAGATCTGCCTCAGCTCTATTAATAATACAGCATGTATTTAGCCTTTATTTCAAAGAGAACACTGTTGAGCAACATATCCTCATAGCACACCTTTAATGTCCTTACTATTCCATCAATATCACCTTTCCAAGATGGGTAAATCATTTGTCCTTTAAAAATTAATCATAGCGTCATACTGCTCGATAGCCCCAGACAAGCTACAGAAGTCTGGCAATGGTAACCCACAGAGGCTATTTTCATGTAGTAAAATGAAAAATCTGACTGAATGGACAACAGTTCTCCTCCTTCCCCCTCATCCCTTTTTTAGATCCAAGTCAACAGATACGTAAGTATTCCTTCCTACATTTTACCAAAAGCTTTCAGTATTCACTTGCATCTCGTGTGTGTTTTTTAAAAATGTTATGTATTGAAGTCTACTATAAATAATGCAAAACAAGTATATTAGTAATGGAACAATAATAATTTATAGATTAGCAATTGTCTTCACAACTCAAACTGGGAGAGAGGAGACCCAGAAGAGACAGTATTAAAGTTTTATGAGTTAATTTGGTATTAAAAGTAGCATAAGTCAAGATTTGTATTAATGTCTTGATTAAGCAGCAACATTCTGCCACAGAGAAAAGTATTAACTTTCTCTCACAGACATTTCTCCAGAGTATGCAACTTCGTCCCAAAGACATTGCTCCACTTATAAAACATGCATGGTCAATCTGGGCCAACGGTGAAAGACTTCACTGTTGCCATCCTCCATACATATGGACTGACTAAACGCAAGCCAAGAAAACAGCCAGTGAATACATCCAGGGAGTAATTCACCTAACACTGCAAAGTAACAAGCTTCATGGTAGGGACATCCTGTACAGTTGCACCCCAAATTTCATCATAATACTGTACAGAATATCAGGATGTACCCAAAAGAAAGACAGGGAAAAGTGACCTATTACTAACAATATCCAGATTATATTTTAATTGCATCCCTATGGAGAAAAAAATGTCATGACTCAAGCTGAGTTCCACTAAACTAAATTAAACCCAAGGATTTTGTGCATCATTTAGCCTGGTCCTTTTCAGCCAGCTCAGTTAGGCAACAAAATCCAGTCACTAGACACTATTTTCCTCTCATTCAGCAAGCATGTCAAGGGAGGTAGGGGGAAGCGAGTTGAAATAGGATAACAAGATTCCCTGGGCTTTTTTCTAGAACCCACAGTTGGTAAATACGCCTGCAGGAAAGTTATCTAAAAAAAAAAAGAGAGAGAGAGAAAGAGAAACTGCAGACAGCACTTCAGTAGATACCAAAAAAAGTGGCAAGTAAAACAAGCAAGCTACAATAAATACTAGCATAGCAAAGCACATCTTGGACATAAACTTCAATTCTAATCGAAACCAGGCTTAGAAAGACATCTGAGGAACTACAGTTGGAAACATTCCACATTGTTAGCAAAACCGTGGCTGAGAGATCAGTTCTTGCTTTGGGGGGGATGGGAAGGGACTCTGATGTCCCCTTATCTTTATTAACTCTGCAGTGAGCAACAGTTTGATATTAGGAAAACAGTACAAAATACAAAGTCCTGAAGTTTACTTAAAAAGCAAGCAAACAACCACTATTTGTAAACCCCTGGCTTCAAATTCTGCTTACTCCTCTTACAAACTGCAAAGGAGTACAAATTCAGTGGTCTCTTGGCTGCTGATAGTAGATTGCAGTAAGTCACCAAATCTGCCCCTCTGCCCAACAAAAGCCAGAAGGATGGCATCATAACATTATTCAAACCTAAGCTCAGCCTTCAGGGAACAGTCTGGAATCCCTACTGAGTTATAATATTTAAAAAATCACACTACAAAAACCTTCAGTGTGCAGTAGCTTGCTAGCAGGATATTTTGAAAATGCAAAGCGCTACTAATACAAAGGTAAAAGGTAAAGGTACCCCTGACTGTTACCAGTCGCAGATGACTCTTGAGTTGCAGTGGGCATCTTGCTTTACTGGCTGAGGGAGCCGGTGTTTGTCCACAGACAGCTTCCGGGTCATGTGGCCAGCATGACTAAGCCGCTTCTAGTGAACCAGAGCAGCGCACGGAAACGCTGTTTACCTTCCCGCCGGAGCAGTACCTATTTATCTACTTGCACTTGACATCTGATCGGCAAGCCCTAGGCTTTGTGGTTTAGACCACAGCGCCACCCGCGTCCCTTACAAAGGTAGGGATATCCAAATATACTGTGTTCCATAGCAACTCTGGCTCCCACTTCTGCTTGGGATAATGGGCCTTTTCTTCATACATAGAAGATCCCTGCATATCGACTCTTCTCACTACTGCAGAGTGATAAAAACACAAGGCACTCTTTTCTGAACTCCCCGCATAATGGCCAAGGTTACAGTGGCATGGCAGACGTCCAAGGGCAGTAAACAGGCAGCTTTGTAACTTAATCTACACACAATAAAGGAACAGGATTAATCGCAACAAAAACACCATATTCTTTGCTCTCTCTGACTACACCCCAGCAATTTCCAGAAAGTTCTAAAAGAACATGGATTTAACTTGGATTACCTTCTCTTTAACCCTCACAGGAGAAATCCAAGCAGAAAAGAACAAGAGAAAAACCACACACATGTAGTCAGTCTCGTGGAGGGTAAACGGCAGTTCCAAACTTCATGTCTGGGTAATTTCAATTGACAACAAAATCACAACAGGTTCCTGAGCTGCAAGATATTCTGAATGAGTGACTTCCAGATGATATTAAAGTTCTCTCTATGGTGGCTAATCGGTGACACATGTGCAAATCAGCAATCCTTGCAAACGCCCCTGTTTGCAACGTCCGATGCACAGTCCACTTGCAACTGAAATCCTTAGACAGAACCTGGAATCCCAACACCCTTAAATCTAAAGGACTCCTTTGGGTTGTTTCATGGGTTATTTGATGTTGGGCTATATTTTACAGACCTACATTGTGTACTTGCAAAAAAAGGAGTATCCTTTAAAGGTTCAAACCTTAAATAAATAGCACACAAACCGCAGTAACATATCACATACCAAGCTGCAGCAGTGTAGCCCAGTTCACCTGCCAGGGATTCTCCAGTTGCACCTACCCTGCATTGTAAATACTGCACTGGACTGGGGAGGACTTAGACTAGAGATGTTCAAAGGGCTCTTCCTAGTCTATAATTCTGCGATTCTATATATTTTTTAAATTCCGAAAGCAACTCTCAGTTTGACGAGTTTCCCAGGGAACTCACAATGGGATGCTTCACTTATGGACATAAATGAGTTTCTCCCGGGATCTTCGACAGGAACTGCCACGCACAACAAGTTCCCCGCCCTGCCTAAGCAAGCAGCTTCAGCCCTTTTCAGACGTGACGTGACACTAAAAAGCGCCTCTGCTCGCGCCTTGTGTGAATGTTGTCGATGCGGGATAAGCCGCAGAATACCGGCAAGCCGCCGACTGCGTACGTAGGATTTACATTACCGTTATCAGCCAAATGAATAAGCCTCACGTGTAACAAAAACGCCTCAGAAAGAGCCCCTCTCGAAGTTCACCCGCGTAGCCCAGACTGGCCCTCCGCCGTTTACAAGAGCGAAAGAGGCGGGGCGGCCTTTCTTCCCACAGGCTCCGCCGGCGGCGCTGCAGCCGCCCTCTCGCACCGCCCGTTCGGATTAAGGCCGCGGGGCGGTCGAGGAACTCGGTCGGCAACAGAGGATTCTGGGAAATGTAGTTCTTTGTGGGTGCTCCATGTAACGGTGGGGGGGTGTTGGGTGCTCCACCTGGGCTCTCAAAACCTTCTTCATCCTGCTGCCCGAGAAATGTTATGGCCGCCGGCGGGGGAAGGTAGCTGCTGGGAGCACCGCAAAAATGGAAACCAAGGTCGTAACGCGTGTCGTTCGGCGAAAGTCTCGCGTTGGGTTGTTGAGTTGGACAGCAGTTTCAAGACCCGGGTGGGTTTGTTTTCGCTGCGGCGTGTAAGGCGCTTCAAAGGCTCTGAAGGCTTCTTTTCTTTTGGATTAGGACACGCAACATGACACATCCACCACAGCTGCCCACACCAATTTGAAGCACCTGTTCCCCCCCCCCCCCAAAAAAAAAATATCCTGGGAACTGTAGAGTTTGGCAGTTCTGTGAGGACTAAACTGCAGTCCCCAGGATTTCTTAGGGGAAGTCATGTGCTATAAATGCACTTTAAAGGTGTGCCGTGAGTGTGACCACATAGTGAAGTGATGCGCGCCTTAGGCTGTGTACACATTGGTGTTTACTCTTGAATCTGTAGAGTTGGAAGAGACCACGAGGATCATCTAGTCCAATCCCTTCATTGCAGGAACCTTTCATCCAACATAGGGCTCCAACCCATGACTCTGAGTCTCGTGCTCTACCGACTGAGCTATCCCTCTGGATCCCACTGGTTTTTGAGTTCATGTTTGCACATTACCTATGGTGCAGAGCTATCCTGTAGTTTAGTGAGAAATGCTGCTGTTGCATTTTCCCTCAAACCAGCTTCCATCTGAAAGGAAATAATAAGATGCGTTCACTTTGCAGTAAACTGAGGTGTGTATATTTGAAACTGCCATTGTGCATGTGTGCACGACAGCGTATGTGCAGATGACAGTTTCATGTGTAGGAGTCGAGGTTGGGAATTCAGGGGCAGGGAAACCAAAGAGGTAAAGCACATCACTTGAGGACATCCACACACCCCTCTGGTGTGTACCTCAGCATGTAAATGTGACTTGAAACAAAGAGGGAAAATTACCTTGATGCATTTTAACCCAATAATGTGTTCAGAAATTGCTTTGCATAGGATTTGTTTTCGGCCTGGAGGCTTAATACACTTCCGTTTTCTCCCACCTCTATAAGGAAAGTTTGTCCTGTTCTTGCTACATGTTAGATAATAAAGGATAATGGTGATTGGAAGAACATAATAGGGAGGGGAAGATTCAAAGGGCTATTAAAAATGGCATGTATGAAAGGGGATGGAGGAGTGTGAATTAGGTGGCTGTATGAATGTATAAAAGATGAAGTGAGAGGTCAGGCGGGAGAGGTCTGCTTTCTGATAAATCCACTGAGTTACAGGACCCTCCCTCTCAGAGTTATGCATGTAATTTTTTCAGCATTGGGGCCCAAAGCATCCTCTTAAGCTCACACGAGGGGAAGTGAAAGAAAAGCAGAAACCGACACAGTTCTGAAGCTGGTTTGTGCAGGTCAAATGAAAGAACAGAAAATCCATTGTGCCAATTGTCCACTTTAAATTAGGCCCCTATTGGGTGGTGTTCAGAAATGGCAGACTGAAATGAATGTCCCCTGCAAATATATGGCTATGTACCAGTGTTCAGAGGGACGCAGGTGGCGCTGTGGGTTAAAGCCTCAGCGCCTAGGACTTGCCGATTGAAAGGTCGGCGGTTCGAATCCCTGCAGCGGGGTGCGCTCCCGCTGCTCGGTCCCAGCGCCTGCCAACCTAGCAGTTCGAAAGCACCTCCGGGTGCAAGTAGATAAATAGGGACCGCTTACCAGCGGGAAGGTAAACGGCGTTTCCGTGTGCAGCTCTGGCTCGCCAGATGCAGCTTTGTCATGCTGGCCACGTGACCCGGAAGTGTCTCCGGACAGCGCTGGCCCCTGGCCTCTTAAGTGAGATGGGCGCACAACCCCAGAGTCTGTCAAGACTGGCCCGTACGGGCAGGGGTACCTTTACCTTTACCAGTGTTCAGAGCCTGCTGGGCAAAAGCTCAACCTGGCAGAACATGGTTATTCTAACATGCATATAAAACCCATTGCTGCTAGTGTTTATACTCATTCCATTCTCTTTAACAGCTAACAGTGGCTTTTTACTGAAAACACATACTGAGTTGTCGAAGAAATAATGTCAAATGAATTCTGGTATGCAGCAAGAAAATAAACACATAACCTCACTGGGGTTATGAAGTGCAGAGGAGCTCTAGTCTCTCTGTGCAACAGTAGGGTTAAGCATATTTCATAGAGTCCAAGTACTGTATTTAATGACCCAAGTTTCCACAGCTTCATTTGTACCAGAACTAATCTTCATATGGTTTGTGTTAAGAGCACATTTTTCTTTGTACCTTTACATCCATTCCACATGAAGCTCCCACATAATATAGTGAGAGACACATTACCATTTACTCCGACTTCAGTGCACCCCCACAGCTGGTGTTTAAAATAACCAAGTACACAATCCAAACGTATATTGTAGCATCTTGCAAAATACTGATTTCCCTCAAAGCACTTCTCATCCAATTTGAAAACAAGCTGTGGTTAAGCTGAGGTGTGTAAACTTTAGCTTACTGTTGCACATGCACAGAGGACAGTGCATGCACAGATGAACAGGAGTTTCGGAGGGTTGCAGACAGGGGGAAATAAACTGGGTAATGTGCAAGGAAACAAATACGGTAGTTATGTGTACAGCTACTTGAAACACAGCAGGGGGAAATGGCCTTGTTACATTTTAAACTGCTAAAGTGTGTGTGCCCTATATACATGTTGCTAGCTGCCAGCAGTAATACCTTTTGTTCGTTTGTGTTAAAGGCTTTTTTGAAATTACAGCATCATAATTAAATACAGTCCATCTATGGGAAGTACATATCCCAACCATCACACAAATAAGCAACTTGCATGCTCCTCTAGAAGAAGAAGAGTTTGGATTTGATATCCCGCTTTATCTCAAAGCGGCTAACATTCTCCTTTCCCTTCCTCCCCAACAAACATTCTGTGAGGTGAGTGAGGCTGAGAGACTTCAAAGAAGTGTGACTGGCCCAAGGTCACCCAGCAGCTGCATGTGGAGGAGAAGGGAATCGAACCCAGTTCCCCAGATTACAAGTCCACTGCTCTTTACCATTACACCACACTGGCTCTCACATTATGCTAGACATCTCTAGACATTGTGCTTAAGTTATCACCAGCTATAATAATAATAATAATAATAATAATAATAATAATAATAATATCCCACCCATCTGGCTGGGTTTCCCCAGCCACACTAATCTAATTACAGTAACCGTTATACTAAATGCTAACAATGGTAAACATGGTGTCATACCAGCAAAATATAGTGGATATGCTTAGGAGAACTCCTTAGTGGGTTTGCCTGATTTTGGCATGATAGTGCATACTTACTTGCCATCTTTTGGTAATGCCAAGCACCTCTCCCTCAATTTCATGGTGATTAGGGATGGTTAGTAAAAAAAATAAGATGTTGACGTTGATTATGACAAAAATAATAGTAGACCCTTGTTCTTCACCCTGATGTATTACATTTCTTTTTGCAGTGGAATATTTCATATTAAGGTAAGGTAAATATAAGCAGTCAAGACACAAGTTTAATACATTAGTGATAAGCACACCTAACACGGTTATTTTGGATATGCATCCCACCCTAACTTTAGCAATGCAACTCAGGTCACAATCTCTTATTCTGTCACCTGGCAGGAAGCAAGGTATTCTTAGAAAACTCACCTTCAAAGTGTGAATTCCCAGCACAGCACAATCTACACAGTATCAAGCTTGGGGGACCCCAAAGACTTACAGAAGTACAAAAAAAAAAAAGAATATTTGGGATGAGCCCAAAATAGCAGTGAGGATTGAGCATGTTCAATGGGCACATAATGCTGACTCCTAGAGGAGGGTGGGATGGAATGGTGTATCCTAGAAAGGGGCAGTCAGCTTGCACCCTGAATTGGAACAGTCCACATCACATTTTGTTATATGCCTCACTTGTAATAAGCTATAATTTTATAATTCTGGCTCCACTGCAGATCTTAAAGTTGGATAGAGGCAAAGTGCTATTATTATGTGAAGCTATAGAAATATTTTGCAGCCCTTAATAGAATTATTATCCCTTCAAAGTTCAAAGAACTTCTAGTAGCAAATTCCCTGTAATTTGTTTATCATAGAATAAAACTGAGCACATTCAGTTATGTGCAGAATTCATAAATCAGTGTCAATGGAGTGTTTTACAAATAAACTGACTTTATACCCCCACATACCCCAATAAATCCTTTACTTGCTTGGAAGTACAGTAAAGCTTCTTTTGGTGCACTGCATTTTCTAATGGGACTGCAATGAAGTATATCTGATTTGTAAGGCGACTCAGCTGATTCACTCAAAAGTTGTAACTCCATCTTCAAAGTTTAGTACTTAAACCCTGCTATTCCTGGGAAGTAATGCCTTCCCAAACCTTTTTCACTGCTTAATGCAATCTCTTACACTTGGCCCTTACTAAATGTATCACACTAACACATCACTTACTCAAGAAAATGTATAGATTTCATAAACATGTTGACTGTATTTTAAAAAACAACTAGGTAAGCATTTATTCATGTACCTATTCCCATTTTTTCCTTAACCTGCAGGCATCGTTAGCACAGAAAAACTAACCTGCTCCTCGCTATTTTCCTAGGGTTCCTTATGTAAGCTTTTCACTACTTTCCTAGAATGCTTTCTGCATCCCCATATAAAATTAAAGGCTTAGAATGCTTTTTATAATCTATTTTTCAATGGTATTTCAATCCATAAGTACGTGAGATTAGGCATTCATCTTTGTACACTTCATCCAAGATTTAGTTTAGGTGAGCAAACAAGATTTCACAAACTTATAGGCATTATTCTATTTCAGTTGTTTTCAAGGGATCCTGTGTATCTTTATTAGTCCACCTTTAGCTTGTTTTTTTCCAGATCTCTCTCACCCACTCTGGTTTTATAGCTTTAGAACCTGCATATGGATATTTCTGAAAAATATATAGTTATGTAAGGCCTGGATCTATGAGGGTGGTATCACCTTGTCCCTTGACATAAATATTTGATACCGAATTAGTACATACTGTGACAGTACATTGGAAGACTTATTTCAGTACAAACACTGAAGACAGGGTTTTTCAACTCTTTCGAAGGCATTTTAAGCATCTGGGAATAAGGCATCTTTTAAAAAATAAAATAAAAATAAATTCACATTATGCCTCATAGCGATCAATTGTCGAATGCTTTATGTTGCCTTTCTTTGCATGCCAACTTGACTACTCTTCTGGTTCACCTGTGGATGTGCCTGCATGAAAAGTTTTATGTGTGGTACAAGATATGGTAATTAACACACATCGCTAGCTAGCTCAGGGGAAAAATTGGTATACAAACATGATCATTCACTGGTGTCAGTTTTCCTTATGTGAATTCTTCAAAGTAATTTCTTATCAGGATCAAACTACAGGGGAATCCCCACTTATAACAGGACGCCTGTGAGTGGGGATTCCTCCATTCTACCTCCACCCCCTTTAGGCGCTGAAAGCAGTGCATGAGTCAGCAGCACCCTTTGTGCTGATCACTTGAGAGTGGGGAGAGGCTGTACTGCAGTAAGTACTTCCTCATGCTTAGCACACACACACACACACACACACACACACACATGCCTCTAGGGCCTCTGAACTCTCCTTCCTGCATTCTGTAGAAAAAACATGTTTCAGCTTTTAAAAAACTAACGGAATTTCTTATATTTGTACAATCAATTTCCATGACTATGGTCATCTAACAATATAAAAATAACATGCAATAGTATGAGGCAGTGCAGAAAGCAAAACACAGATAAAACATCAGGGAAAGGGGGAAAAGGTAATAGGAAAGGCCTTGAGGTTATTTCTAGCCTGGCTAGAATGTGGATTTTTAGGAAGAAAATGACGCCCTAGCAGGCAATTTTTTAACCTTCATAACCATTGATGGACCAATATACCAAGGTCTCCATTTGTATATTCATACCTGCTTTTGATTTTTGGAGGGGATGTTACTGTGGGTGTCAGGAGGCCATTAAGAACACAGCACTAATATAGTCTACTGTTCTAAAAAAAATCTAAGTGCCTGGTTTTGATATAAGATATGCTGAGTAAGTAAAACCCACAATTATTCTGATATATGCCCTTTGTCACCCTAATCAAGTAGACCCTGCTATCAATACTTTGCATTGTACCATCACCACAAATATAGATTTTTTAAAAATCAGAGGAAGGAAAAATTAAGCCCAGTTACATATTTCATAAGGTACGCTCTTGATTAGATGTGATAATACTGTATTGATGAACCACTTTTTAACTGCAGCATTCCAGCAAGGATGACTCAGATGCTTTTAATAACTATCATTGCATCTAGCACATGGTAGCCTCATACAGAACTGAGAAAAGGAAGTGGAGCCAGCTACCAATTAGGATCCTGAAGAAAGTGAACAGTAGATAACCAGCTAAACAAGTTCACTCTGTTATACGAAATATGCAGTAGCAAGCTGCAGTTGTAATTGTGCTAAACACATCCCCTATGTGCCACCATAGCTACACGTTTATAGGATGCCAGTGGCTTTTCAGTGTGAAATATGGTTGCCTAGTCCTCAGCATTCTCTGTAGCTGAAATCGCAAACATAATTATCTGAAAAACAAGCACCACTACACACCATGAAGGTCTGACTAAACATACATGGGATCAAGTAGAATAAATAAAAATTTAGGGAAACAAGAAAAACAAAAGTAGCCATTTTCTAGGAAACACATCCACCTGTATGGTGCTACTAAGATTATATACTTTCAGAGCCTCTAGTATTTTAAGAATAAAAGAGCATTTTAATAAAAATAAGAGATCAGTCATTTACCATTCCTTGTCACTCAAACCTGAGGCTGAGAAGAATCCTTTGCATACACAGTACTTGGCTTTTACAAGCAAATCACTGGCCATGTTCCATCAGGCCAATAAACCAGTGCATGTTGCTGCTTTCTTACTTAGTGTGAACAGCAGCAACCAACCATGATTTCCTAACCCAAATAAACCAGCATTAGGAAGCCAAGAACAAACAGTGCTCATTCACAGTAAGATATAGAGCACAGCCTTCCTCAACAAGGCATTAGGCAAAAGCTGAAATGCAACCCTTGACTAGAAAAGGTTTCAACTGTCATTTGAGTCATGCAGAAGTAATCTATCTGCCTATCCAGCTCCTTAGAACCTGTATGTTTGGACTTGACACTAAACTATGGTTTAATGTTTACATGGTCAGGTCAAGATATGGGCTTGGGTCATTCTCCCTCCCGCAGCAAAATCACAAGAGACAGTATGATCACAAGAAGCATCTGAATACCAGTTGGTGGTAAACACAGATAGCTAGTCTGCTGTTCTGCTCAGTTCCTGCTTTTGGGTTTCCCATAGGCAGCTGGCTGGCCACTGTGAAAACAGGATGCTAGAACGGATGGCCTGATCCAGCAGGTTCTTTTTGTTATGAGAACAGAAGGACCAAAAAGCAAAGAGATCAAACTCAAAGCATGATGCCAGTTATTCCCATCTGCTTGCATTTATTTTATTCCATGTTCCAACTTTTCCCTCTTCCTCTCCAACGTTTGCTCAGGCTTCACCCACCTCAGAGAGGAAAGGTAAGAAAATGTAGTCCATAACGTTCTGTGTACACAAGGCAAAGGTATGGCTTGCGCTCATTGTACAAACTGGTGTGCATGTACAGAGAGTAGACAGGCTGCATAGTTCAATTTTTTAATATCAGGGTTTTACACAAGCAAAAAATAATATAGGGTACTTTAAATGCGGACGCGGGTGACGCTGTAGTCTAAACCAGAGCCTAGGGCTTGCTGATCAGGTTGGCGGTTCGAATCCCTGCGACGGCCCGCTCCTGCCAACCTAGCAGTTTGAAACCACATCAAAGTGCAAGTAGATAAATAGGTACTGCTCTGGCAGGAAGGTAAATGGCGTTTTTGTGCGCAGCTCTGGTTCGCCAGAAGCAGCTTAGTCATGCTGGCCACATGACCTGGAAGCTGTCTGCGGACAAACGCTGGCTCCTTCGGCCAGTAAAGCGAGATGAGTGCCGCAACCCCAGAATCATCCACAATTGGACTTAACGGTCAGGGGGTCCCTTTAGCTTTAAATGCGGACTATGACTAGGTTCACTATGTTGAAGAAATCGGGGAAAACAAGTGCTTTAGTAGGAAGCATATGGAAAGCAAACACAAGAATGAACCTCTCTATAGCACACCATCTGTAAAAGGTGAAAATGACTGGAGTTCAATCCCAAAGAGAAGCCAAGATTTTTATATTAATGCAATATAAATTCTGGAGAAAGGCAACATTAGGAGAGGCAGTGGTACTGGCAAGTATTTTATTTTGCTGATCTCATATCAGCACCTGAAGTGGCATCAGACAAATCACCATGCTGTATGTAACCAACACCCCCTTGTAATGGTTTCTATAGCATATGAGGACAATATGAAAAGACTGCTTTCTTGGAGAAGAGGCATCATAAAAACAGTTATGATTTGACACTAAGTACATACATACATACAATTTATGTAGTAGCTAAGCTTTCCCTCTGTCAATTGCTGTATTTAACAATATGTAATACCACTCATACTGTAGCACCAATTTTAGTGTTTGGTGATTATGATACCTTTACAACAACAGAAACATTTAAAGCTTAAAAAGTGAAAGCAATGTGGTAAAGGACATTTTAAAAAGTTGTACGGATGTTTTAGCTGCAACAAACTACATTGGGTAAATCCAGAATAAGACACTCCAAATAAAGTCCTGAATCTGTTTCTGTGAACATTTGCCTGTCATGAACAGAAGCTTATTCCTTATCAAATTTTAGATAACTACTAAGTAGTCGATATATATTGATGATTTTCAGGCCAGTATCAGTTTTTCAGATCCATAAAATGTTTATACACAGGCTTAGCTGTATTGCCAACTATTTATTTTGGGAATTTTAATCCGTTTTGGAAGATGCTATCGCTAACTCAATATATCCATACATAAAGGCTTCTCACACCCCATTTCTACATTAGTAGTTCATTGTTCTTCTCACTTTAGCCAACACAGCAACATAAAATTCATTAAGAACAAGCAAAAACTCCTCTATGATAGCACCTTGAAGTCCCCTCAGAGGAGCACACTTGCTTCCTTCCATTTATTTTTGAGCAGAGGGCTGAGATTTACAAAAGAAAACATACAAATCTACCCTAACATATTTTAACCTTAAGTATTTCCAGCAGAGGATATACTCTTTTGCTCAAATTAAAAAAATAAATACAGGCTTTCAAATGAAAGCATATAGTCTTCTCACCACTCTGAAGTGGAGCCTGAAAATCCTTACAAAACCCCCTTTACAATCCACTTTATGCCACACTTCTTCTATCGAAAAATCTGCCCAAATCCAGTGATATTTTCCTCCTGTGAAATATGACTGGAGCATTCATTTTATTTCCAGCTATTCAGTCTGTTTCCATGACAACACTGCGGGATTCTTTGGCTACCATGAGTCGCATTAGTTGACTGTGGAATTTCTCTATCTTCTTTACATCTTGAGCCTGGTCTGTCCTATAGAGCAGACACTGAAAGAAAAAAAGGTGGGAGAGAGAATGATAGCTTTAATTTTGATTTACCCAAGACATCAAGAAGATGCTTTTTAGAGAATGTTGCACCAGAAATAAAAGCTATTGTGATATATTGAACATCATTTGTTTTGAAATTTGTGCCACTGTACTTTGAGAACACACAACTTTTTCCACAGTCCAATTTTGGTTTACAATGCATGGTACTCTAACGATAGAAAATACCTTTCACTTCAAGTTGTTGCAAGGATGGTAATGTCAAACACAGTTATTCATCCACACTGTTAGAAACACACTTCTCAAACAGCACGTGCAACCCAATGAAGTGTAGATTTACCTAGAAGCCCTACCAAGTTAAATGAGGCTTTCTCACAAGTAAGTGTGTAGAGAAGTTGTAGCTTAGGTATTAGATAGCGTATTATAGCTGAAATAGAGCATAAGGACACTTTTTAAAAAGAACACTTTTTAAAAAGCTGTCCATTAAAATATGCCCTTATTCCTACATTCCTAGCCTGTGAAAAGGGCAACTACTTTGATGTTAGAGCCTGGTTTGGCTGGGGAGGGCAGGATATAAATAAAATATTTTATTATTATTATTATCACAGTGCTTTCATGACTCCAACCTTAAACACTATTTACTGAGTGGAAGTAAAGATTAAATATAACTGTGTAGAATCTTTCTCCAGAAAACATACCTTTATTTTCTTATTTACCTTAAGTCTTAGCCTGAGACACTGTTTGCCTTCAGATATGGGCCAATGAGCATGCAACATGAGGCATTCCAGACTCATAATGTTGGCAGGAAAAAAATATTTCCATTTCTTTCACAAGAGACTCATTTCACCAAAATACTGTATTCTGAATTTCTGACCCGTTTTTTATTAAAAGACAACACTTCTTTTAAAAGCAGGTTAACTATGCAGTGTGATACATCTTTATTCAGATGTAAGTTCTGCAATATTTTGTGGTGCAGCTAACAAATTCTGAAAAGCTAACAGTAAAACTGGAACAGAACCAGTTTGTTAAAACTGGACTTGTGAACACAGCAGGTTCTGGAAAGTCTTAAAGGGGGACCAGCTATTATTGTTTCTAAAACAATATGCAAGGTCTTGGTTTTATACAGGTGCAAAAGCTGATTTAGCACATGTTTTGCAGATACAATAAACATCACAATTTCATTTTATTCAATTTTTCTGAAACAAAGCAGATTCTCATTTCTGTTCAGTTCTTCAACAACAACAACAACAGCTTGGTGCTGCACTACAATGATAGATTTCAAAGGAGCGGCGTAACAGCTAGCCTGCTAGCCAGGATAACAAGTACCAGATGATTGGGTCAAACAGAAATAGTCATCACCTTGATTTGTGAGTTTCAGACACATCTGGCTTGCCACTGTTAGAAAGTAAAAGCTGGACTACATGGGACATACAAAGGATTTTTCATATGCCCTTCAATAAAAAGCTAACAAAGAACTAGAACTGGCCATCCTATGGACCATAACGCCTAATCGTTTTAGCATTCTTTGAGTAAACTCAAAGAGCTTTACATATAGAATACACAGGAATTACATTTGTCCGCTACTGTTAAAGTCATTGCTAATTATGTACTGAAGCTTTAGTAGGTTTTTTTAAAAAAAAAATGTATGTTGTTGAGTCCGAGATTAATATTTCACTATTTCCAAATTTTAAAGTGCAATGCTTTTTTTCCTGAAAGCTTAATGCCCCAACTAGTGTGGTGTAGTGGTTAGAGGGTCAGATGAGGATCTGTGAGATCAGGGTTCAAATCCCCACTCAGCCATGAAGCTCACTAGGTGACCTTGGGTCAATCACTACCTCTCAGCCTAACCAACCCCACAGGGTTGCTGTGGGGATTAAATGAGGAGTGAGAGAACCATTTACACCATCTTGAATTCTGTGGAGAAAAAGCTGGGATATAAATGTGACTGGGGACATATTATTATTTTTGCAATAAATAAAAATAAATAGTCCCATAGCCATACCCATATATGGAAGACTTAAGGAAATGGCTTGAAGGCATTAAAGATGATAAAATAATTTCTCCATTGAGCATTTAGGGTAATCTTTGATCTACAATAGGAGATGTCCCAATAATCTACCAACCTTTTAAATATTAGATGCCAGTGTTGTTCAGGAATTCTAAGAAACACCACCTCCACACAAACACAAACGTAGTTCTAAAATCAGCAGTCAAAATCAGTGTAGTGCTGTTTTGAAATGTTCCAGAATTGTGATTCGAAATGGCTTCCAATAATATCCAAATATAGATGAAAAATTGCTCCTTGAGCTCAGGTACCATCAAGCTTAATTTTGTTATGATAACGTAGGAGGCATCCAAATGCATTGTTTGTTGTTCAGTCATTTGGTCGTGTCCGACTCTTCATAACCCCATGGACCAGAGCACTAAACATTTAGTAAGTACAGTGGTACCTCGGGTTAAGTACTTAATTCGTTCCGGAGGTCCGTTCTTAACCTGAAGCACCACTTTAGCTAATGGGGCCTCCTGCTGCCGCCGGAACACAATTTCTGTTCTTATCCTGAAGCAAAGTTCTTAACCTGAAGCACTATTTCTGGGTTAGTGGAGTCTGTAACCGGAAGCGTATGTAACCGGAAGCGTATGTAACCTGAAGCGTATGTAACCCGAGGTACCACTGTAGATAGTCTGCATCTACTTTCAGTGGAGGAATGTCAAGGGGGCAGAGGCTGCTTAACTCTTCATCTCACCACTTGCCTGTGTAGCAACCTTCCTGATTAGCCCCATCCCCTACATACAAGGGATGATGCAAACCAGAAGGAAATAAGCTCAAGATAGGGAGTGAGATTTGCATAGACCAATGGAGGAACTGATAAAGTACCACCTGTTTCACTGCAAAAACCACCACATGCAGTTTTCAGCTGAATATATTAGAGACTATTCATCCAAATAATTTAGTTTGGGGATCCTTTTTGGCCCAGAGGGCCAGATCTTTATCTCTCCACCCCCCACGGGTCAACTTTGGCAGATGCCCCAGACATTTCCCAGGCTGCCCAAATCAACAAATTGCAGGAGCTTTACTTACAACTACATCATCTGTTACTTTGATGCACAGATTACCATCGCAGTGCCGATATTTCAGTACCACACGCACCTGAAATGATAGAAGCAACATCTTATGTGTGAATAAATGGCTGTCATCTTCACACTCAAAAGCATAGAAGCATAGTTTTTCAGTCCAGCTGTGAAAATAGCTCTGCAGGGATTAGTAGCCTTTTCATTCATTTTACTAACCCGTTTGCCGAAACCCATTTACCTTAGGAGTCATTTGATTCCTAAAAGGAATGCACACCAATGAATCACACGTTTCCCTATCGGCTCACAATACCTTCCCAAATCTAGACCAGCTTCTCGAACTGGAAGAATGTGACTGGGCAAAGTTCGCATGAATGCTTACAACGCCATCTTATGCCATGGAAACCACTACCCGAGGGATATTTTCCTACAGCCATTTAAATGTTTCTTTCCCCCAAAACCCGGGGTGAAAGCCATTCTGGTCGTAGAGAAAACCTAGCAAAACAGTTTCACAAACGAATTCAAAGGAAAGAACCTTAAAAAATAAACCACATGAAGACTTTCAGAATCACAACTACGAGCTCTGGACGTTTTAGCCAGACCGGCGCGCCTATAATAGACGTAAATCAAAGCTAGGAGCTATTAGGTATCGCAAGATCCTGGCAGACCTTGTGGGCGAGACATCCGACCAGACAGTCCCGCTCTCCGCCCCTCCTCCCGCAGCCTCTTCAGCAAAAGCTTGCGAGCCTCTTCGCTTCTCCCAAATTACCTTCATGGGGTCGGACATGTAGAGTTTCTCGGCCGCGCGGGTGAACTCCTCCCAGGTCTGATAGTGCGGCATGGCTGCTCCACTTGCCTTCGGACCGAGAATGTACAGCTCAGCGGTCTGCAGAGCGAGCAGCAAGATGGCTCGCCCAGGCGGGCCGGATTCAAGCAACGGGCATCGCCATTGGCTTGAAGGTGCGCGCGCGCACCAATAGCGAGCCGTGTTGTTCAGAAGTCGCTTTCTCCTCCTTTCCCACCCAACCCTCCACCGCCTCTTCCTTCGCCAAAGAGAATTCGCGGGATTGGATGCTGCCATAGAGAGGAGAGGAGCAGAGCGGCTTCCGGAGCTTCGCCCAGCGAGGAGCTGAACTCACAGTGCCCCTCGATGGCCGGTAAGGGGTTCCGCAAGTCTTGCCTCTGAAGACGGCGCTCTTTTTTTGCCAAGGAGGGAGGGCGGTCTCTGCTGGGACAATTCCGAAGGAGGTTCAAAGGGCGAGTAAGAATCCCGTTTTTCTTACCTTCGCTCAGTATTCCCCCCCCCAAATAATCCTGGGAACTTTAGTTCCACCCCAAGCTACAATTCCCAGCGCCATTAACAAAATACATTTTCCAAGATTCTTTGGGGGAAACCATGCGCTTCAAATGTGCTTTAAATGTGCGGCTTTGGATGTGACGGTTGCAAACTAGCAGTGCTGCGTCTTACAACAGTCTTCCATGTAATGTGGGGCTTGATATCGTATAAAAGGGACAGGTAACGAGGTTAGCCTAGCTTGTGCCATTCAGCCTCTCAAGGTTGTTCAACTGCAGGATAGAGCACATACATCCCCAGTCTAAATCAGTGGGTCACAGTGGCCTCCACAACTTCATTGCAGTCATTTTTGCTGTGCAGCTTACATGGGAGTAAAAATAAATGTACACAAATGTTCGCACAGGCTAGTTTGTTTTTCGAAATACAGTACTTGGCATTCTAAATCTTAGTAGCCTTATTGTTAAAGAGAATCTTGCAGTAGGTTTGGAGAAGTTGTTGGTTGTGCATATGAGAGATAGCAAGACTAGGAGTGGGGTGCGTGGAGGGAGAAAGCTGAAAAAGTAGATATTTTGGGAAGAGGGACACACTCTCTGAAGTGAAGGTGCTTTTATGCTGCTCAGCTTATTAAAACTAGCAAAGAGACAAAAGAATTACTCCGTTGGGTTGTGAAAAAGAAATTGTTTTCTTTTTCCCTGGCTAGAAGATTCCTCATTAAGCAAGAACGTACATGACCATCTACAGAAGAGAAACATTTTGTTCTATAAATGTCTTTTTAAACCGCTGAATTTGAGATGTTCTAGATCCAGCCACATCTATTTCAAAGCAAAAGCTTGAGTCAGAAGAGGCACTGTAGTTTAGCCAATAGCTGAAATGAAAGCTGCTTGCTTCAGCAAGAGGCTGAAGGTGAGACAATTTTTATAGATCCTAGCTTTCCTTAAGTCAGTAAAAGCTAGTTAAAATTTATTGGAGCAACAGGAAAAATGTTCAAGCTTTTCAGATTAAAACAAAATGTGAATGCATAGATGGGCAAATGTTGCTCCATAATTACAAATATAGCAAGCATTATCCATTTTTTTAAGCCCATGCTTAAAAAAAACCTTCTATGATTGCCATCATATAGCAAGCAAGAATAGCAGCATTCTATTATCTGCCTTAGGGGAGATGTACTTAAAACCCAGAAGTTCCTGATCTGAATTAAAATGGAAACTGCTGTTTTAGATTAGCCAAAATGAGCAAGCCTCAGTGGTGTACGGCCAAGTAAACAAGAAGCAAAGCACCCCACAGAATAGCTCAGCAAACCAGAAGTTGAATTCTACAGAGTAGCAGCTCTGGACTCTCCAGCTAGCAGCAGAATAAGCAAAATAAGAAAGTGCAAGCCATGTGATTATTGGCCGCAAAATGATGGAATGTGGATCAAAGGGTTGTAGGAATTGTGGGAGAAGGTGTGCTGTTATTGTTTTTTTCCACTTTCTAGGGTTGTTGCTTGTGTTTGGGTGAATAATGCCAACCAACTGTGCTGCTAATACTTAATAATAGATTGTTAGTATGAGCCAGTTTTTGTGGTGCTGGGTATTCTATTAAAACATTATTAAATGATGTGCAATAAAATATACTTTTAGTTTTAAAATATCCAGGTCAAACTATATATTACACAGAAAACAGTGTAATGAAAGCCCATTAAAGAGTAATGCTCTTAATTGCTCCCCTGCCCCACCCACAATTCCCTGAACTGATGGAGTTTTCTTTGAGCACCAAGTTAGCTGAATCTGGGCCATTACAATGAAAAATACTTATAATCCATGAAGCAACACACCATCCCAGTAGCAGAAAACTTAAGCAGCACCACTGACCAAACAGCATCATTAGTCCATAAACAACCTGGGAAAATGGACATTTTTATCAGGTGCCAAATATGTCAAAGAAGACTCGAAGTGGACCACGGTGGAGAGGGTCACATAAATAGGGAGTCAGAGCGGAAAAGGCCCTCTCTCTTGTCATTGTCCTCTGAGTCTCCCTTAAAGGAGGGAGCCAGAGATGAAGATCTAAGGGCAGGTTCATCTCAGGACAGAAGAGGCATTCCTTGCTGCCTGCTCTCTCTTCTATTTCTCACAGGGCAAGTGGAAATAATGGCCTATGGTTTGAGAGCCCAGCCCTCATTTGAGTTGATGTTCATTTGTGTAGTTTCGCCCCCTCAGTGGTGCCATCACAATGAAACCTTGGCCAGTTCCAAGCAGCATCCTTTGTAATGTGTAGTTATAATGTGATTATAATTGTTGCTATAATGCCTCTAAGCCTGAGCAGCTGCTGTTTACACTTGTTATTGCTCAGACATATATTATGTATCTTACCTTTGGCTCTTTTTTTCTGCCTGCTCACCCTTCTGCCAGGCAATTAGATGCAATTACACATTATGAGAGAAATACATTTGTCTCACAGTGCTAACATGGGCGCTGGAGGCGACATTTACAGGGAGAACTGGTGAGGGAGCAGGGGGTGCTTAACCCTTCCCTTGCCGGCTGATTCTTCCCTGCAAACTACAGTTTCATCAATCCGTATCTAAACAGATTCTTGGATCAGAAGAAGCCACTTACGTGTTAAGAGAGAGAGAGAGAGAGAGAGAGAATGCATCACCAAAAAGGAAGATCAAAGAGGACACAGATTTGCATAAAATTGGCATTTTGTTGTTGTTTAGTCATTTAGTCGTGTCCGACTCTTCGTGACCCCCTGGACCAGAGCACGCCAGGCACTCCTGTCTTCCACTGCCTCCCGCAGTCTGGTCAAACTCATGTTTGTAGCTTCGAGAACACTGTCCAACCATCTAGTCCTCTGTTGTCCCCTTCTTCTTGTGCCCTCAACCTTTCCCAACATAAGGGTCTTTTCCAAGGAATCTTCTCTTCTCATGAGTAAAATTGGCATTTTAGAACTAATTATTATACTAATACAATACATCTCATCCTAGTTGAGGAGACAAGCCAGGTGTGTATCTGCTCAGTCAGGTGCTAACTGTTGATGGGCAACTGATTTATTTATCTTAAGCATTTTTTTCCTGATGAGAAAGGCTTCCAGAGAGGTTTTACAAATGTCATTGCTAAGGCACTGGTAACTTGTAAGACCACAGCTTTCCATTCTTATCATTCTTTACTTTGAAACTGGACAGCCCTTCAGACAGAGGTTGCTTTCAAACAGAGGAGTGCACTCTGAAAAATAGGGCAGGCGTCCACCCAACCAGAAGCAAGATTGGCTGGGGAAGAGGACTTTGTAGTTGAGGCGCAATGGTTATTAGAATCGCTAAGGAGGCCACCTTCCTACACTGATTTTTCCCTCCTTATGCTTGTTTATGAGAATTCCTGTTTGCTGAGGTAATATATAGTTATTGTTAGGGCTTTTTCAGCTGGAACTTGCCGGAACTAGGTTCCAACACTTGTCAAGTGGGCACCATTGTCGTTCTAAGAGAACGAAGGAGGTGTTCATGGCACTGGTTATTGTGATCCTGACATTAAAAGTGCAAGTGATACCACCAATATTTTACATTGCAGAATAGCAGGGGTAGAGTCCCGATGGCCATCCAACTGTTGTGGGGCTCCAAATCTCATCAGCCCTAGCCAGCGTGGCCATTGGTCAGGCATGATGGGAATTGTAGTCAAGCAACATCTGGTGTATGCGTGTCACAGGTTCTCACCCCCGCTGAGCAGTGTAGTTTGGCCCTTGCCCAGCTCCATGTTTGAGGGAACACTAGATAGAGTGCCCTAGGGTGAGACCCCTCTTATGTTTGTAGGCCTTTTCTGGTGGATTACAGCCGGTAGGCAGCAGCAAGGAGCAGCAAGGAGTATCTGGCCGAAATGGCAAGTTCTTTCAGCTTCAGGAGAAATGTAGCTCGTATTTAATGGGCTGGATTTTATTTTGTTTTGTTTTAACCATGTGCAAGTGTTTCCTGATCTTCTAATATTCCTGATATTTATAGTTTTGTGGGGTTTGGTACTGGGTGTACAATATATGTGCCTGTCCCATCCTCCCTGCTCCACTCCCAAAAGCATGAATTTATGTCGCCTGATATGGCTTAGTTTCAAAATGAGAGATGTTGTCTGAAAGTCACGTTCCTTCTTTCTTAAATGGAAGGCATTCCCTCTGCCTACAGAGCAGTTGATGTTTCTCAGGGAGAAAAGCAGGGCACACTGACATTTTTAAAATCACTCTTTTCTTCATGGATGCTGTAAAAAATCCTGGTTTGGGGAAGGCGCCAGCCCTACCACTTAAAAAAAGATACTAGCTACTAATGCCTCACAGTTGTGCTTAATATTTCTGAAATCCCAGCTGATTTATCTGGGCCTTGGCATTAAAAAAATCTCAGAGACAAAGCACATTGTAAAAAATATTTGCATCAGTGAGAAGGGTTAGCTTCCTCCCCCATCCATTTCACATCAGCTTTATTAACAACTAGGAAAAAACCCCTGCATATAGCTCCACCACTGTCTTAAAGCAAAGCAACACATTTTTCTCCTGTGATTTCCATCTCAGGTTGTGTGACAGTATCACTGTCATTTAGTTCCTCTCACAGGAGAGGAGAAACAGGTGTTGGGCCTTCGATCAAAAGCAAGTTTTTAAACCCTTTGGGGTTCATTCTGCTCTTGTATTTATATACACCTAATAGCTCTCCTATACTATCTATATTATCTTCTATAAAATCTGCCCAGCTATAGCTTGTGCATCAGCTGCAGCTGTTTCTGAACCAGGATAGCCTGGCCTCAGTGACCCACTTCAGATTGATTACTCTTAGTTTTCCTTGAAGACCACCCGTAAATTACTGAGATGAAAGAGCAAGCATGGTTCAAGGCATCTCCACCTTAGTTAGAACTAGGATATTTCCTATCAAGCATCTATTTCCTAGCAATCTTATTTTTCCCT
Organism: Podarcis gaigeae; assembly: GCF_964106915.1. Taxonomy (NCBI): domain Eukaryota; kingdom Metazoa; phylum Chordata; class Lepidosauria; order Squamata; family Lacertidae; genus Podarcis; species Podarcis gaigeae. Next base: position 91,101,907 of record NC_139680.1, read on the forward strand.
AAACTCCAAGTCTCCGTGTGATTATATCCAGGGTAAAGTGTGCTCCTCCAAAAGGGATTCAGTATTAATTTAAACTTCTGCAGAACATTTTAACTCCAAATGCCAACACTTAAGAGGTGTTTTCATGTCCCTATTTTCCCATATGCTCCATACCACACATAAGGTATGGTGATCCCTTATGTAAACTTATTCTGGTTATATTTCAGCTACCTTTGCTCTGCAAGAGAAGAAAACAGTGCCTACACATGCCTATAGAAAAGTGTCATTGAGGATATTCCCAGGTAAGAAGGTATAGGGTTGTAGCTTTAGAACACAAATAATCTGCATTTAAATGTATGTGGTCAGGGGAATGTGGTAGTAATATATGTCCCAGTTAGAAAGAATGGTTGACATGATCTTTCAGGTATCCTGGTCCCAAGCAGTATAGGGTTTTATATGCCAAAACTAGCACTTTGAACTTAGACTGGTAGCTAATATTAGGCTGTGCAGTGTTTGGGTTTGATTTAGGAATACAGTGTTGTATTTAGGAATACAGTTTGATTTAGGAATACAGTGTTGTATTCCCACAACTCAGTGAGTGTGGATTTGGGTCCTTGGCAGAAAGATAGTGTGGCAATTACTACTTTCTCATCCTTACCCTGCCCTACAGTTTCATGCAGACGGATCCTATGCCTATTTACTCAGAAGTAAGTCTCACTGTGTTCAGTCGGGCCTACACCCTTGTAAGTATGTACATGAAGCACACCCTTGCAAGACTTTGCCTGAGTACAGCTGCACAGTTCAAGTCTCTTTCACTAGGGCAATCTGGAAATACTGAAACTGTGCCAATACAGCAGCATCTATGCATAATCTTATTTATTTTGAGCTCTATTTGGCAGGAGATAGAATTACTCTCTTTTAAAAGTTATAATTGCATAAACAGAACAGCTCCTGCTGAAAGCCAGTGAATGTTTAACATTAGTGAGGTTTTGTGCCTTTAAAAAAATCTCTTTCTGAACTTGTTATTGCAGAGAAATTAAATATTCAAAGCCTTGGTGGGAAGCGTGTGTGAAGAGAAGCCTTCACGAAACTCATGCATTATGTATATGGGAGGGGATTCCCTCTTTCTGAATATGTATTTCAGATTCTGGCAATCGGCTAAGTAAAATCACTTCTTTCCATGGTAGTGAGTATTTTTAACTTCTCTTGGAGAGAGAAAAAGCAACTCCCTCAAGATGCCAGTGGGGGGGGGGGAGTACTAGCTTTTACAGAAATTAGGCTAGTCTTCTGTCATCCTGAATATTTCCAGAAACCTGTGAGTTTAGAAAAAAAGGTTTCCTAGGGTCACTCTTCAATACTGGGGTGAAAGGTAAGCATTTAGGAAGTGTGAAAAAATACCCTGCAGGTAGCTAAGTTTCCAGTACAGTGCCATCTAATTATTTTCCCTTCCGAAACTTTAGCAGTTTTAAGAAATTGTGTGATCTGTGGTCTTTCAAGAATGCAGAAGGGAGTTTAAAAAGTCTCTCCTGAAGGATTCTCCCCAACAACTCAAAGAAGGTGACTGCATTCAGTCCTGAATTGACAACATGACCCCATTTTAAGGTTTTGGAATGTACAGGAATAAGTCACTGAGAGACTAGTTACATTCCCATGAATCGCCTTCTTTAGATTAAATGCCAAATTATAGCCGAAATATTGGGAAATATTGGAACAAGAAGGAGATAAATTGAAATTGCAGAGTTTTGAGAAATTAAAAGATAAAGTGCGAGACTGGCTGCATTATTATCAAATAAGAGAGGCCTATAATTTGGACAAAAAAAATGGCTTCCAGGTGGAAAAATCAAAATTGGAAACAGAATTGTTAGAACCTAAAACTAAGATTTTGTCAAAGATGTATAACTTGCTGTTGAAATGGAATATGCAAGATGAAACGGTTAAATCAGCAATGATCAAGTGGGCACAAGATATTGGTCATAACATTATGTTTGCTGACTGGGAACAGTTGTGGACCACCGGTATGAAATCTACGGCATGTAATGCCTTAAGGGAGAATATTATGAAAATGATATATAGGTGGTACATGACCCCAGCCAAGCTTGCAAAAATTTACCACTTGCCTGACAATAAATGTTGGAAATGTAAAGAAAATGAAAGTACATTCTTTCACCTTTGGTGGACGTGCCCAAGGATTAAGGCTTTCTGGGAAATTATAATGAAATGAAAAAGGTATTTAAGTATACCTTTCTGAAGAAACCAGAGGCCTTTCTCCTGGGCATGGTTGGCCAATTGGTGCCAAAGAAGGATAGAATATTTTTTATGTACGCAACAACAACAGCAAGAATACTCATCGCAAAGTATTGGAAGACACAAGATCTACCCACTCTGGAAGAATGGCAGATGAAGGTGATAGACTACATGGGATTGGCAGAAATGACTGGCAGAATCCGAGACCAGGGAAGAGAGACGGCGGAAGAAGACTGGAAGAAATTTAAGGACTATCTGGGGAAATACTACAAAATTAGTGAATGCTAGAATGGTGTTGGTTAGAAATTAAGTGGTTTTCAGCTGTAATGAATAAGATAAATTGGGGGGGAAAAGAAAGAAAGGTTGAAAATTAAGTGAAAATTAATGGTGAGGATTTGTTGAATTAATAATTTGAATTGGGATACAAAAAGGGGAGGTATGAGTAGGTCTGGGAAGTAAGTTAAAAGAAAATAAGTGAATGGAATTTTATGTGTTTTTAAATTGTTTTAGTTTTGAATCTTTTGTATTTTTGTTATATTTTGTTTTTTCTTTTTGTATAATCTTTGAAATGTCAATAAATATATTTTTTAAAAAAAGAAATGCTAAATTATAACACCTTGTCGTTTCTCTGTTTCCTTAAACTTACATTCATTTGCATACACCCGCCTCTCATGAGATCGCATGTGGACAGGATCTTATGCTTCTTCCGTTTCTTTGTAGTTAAAGATGGCAAAGGGCTTGTTGTAGATGCCTTACTGTAGCTGCACTTTCTTCTTGGCTGGAGTTTTCTGCTGGGAAATCTGAAACAATAAATTGCAGGCTTGTGAACCAAGTCTCCAGCTAGCTCCTGGGCTAAAGGTTGTGCAAAACAGCACTTCTGCTTCCTTATATGATAACCAGTTGATACTGATGTCTTAGGTCCCTTCCATAACATACATTTAACACACTGTTTTGCTGCTACCCACCCACAGGAATCCCAGGAACTGTAAAGTACTGGGAACTGTAGTTCTGTGAGGAAGCTCCTAACAACTACATACTATGATTCCCAGAATTCTTTGGGGGAGGCCATGATTGTTAAAGTGGTATAAGAGTGCTTGAAACATACAATGTGGATGTGACCTTTGTGCTCCCTGGCTCCCCCAGCTGATAATAGATTTGAAGCATCTTAAGTGAGGAGCATCCTCTTAATATCCCTGAACTTTTAACATTTCTTAACCAAGGCTGGATATAGACACCTCCAACAAGTGTTTCAGTTAAACGTGCTATAAATTTAAACAGGGAAAACAGGTAGAGAAAAACAGGAGTCCACATCACCATCTGGTGGCATAATGTTATATTGCATATGCAACACATATAAATCGCTTTTTCTTTACCAATCTAGCTGAGTCCCAAGCTGTCCTACATTTTCCCGCATAATGATTGTAAAACAGCAACAAGAACGTAAGAATGCTGGCGTACCCCGCCCGTTGGTCTGAACCTTTTGCTTTTACTTATTTAAAGCAAGGATTACGGAGAGACAGCTAACCAGCATCGCATTTGCCAACAAACATGAACACACAGTTTCTGTGAACTAAACTCCCTGCGGAAGTGTGATGGATCATGAGGTTTCCATTTTTTGGAAGACTGCTGCTTCTCATTATCAAATCTCTGTGATCTCCAGTTTTCTGGAGATCTCTCTAGGGTAGTGTATAATGTTCTTCCTCCATTTCTATTGAGACAAGCAGCTGTTTTACAGGAGGACAAGCTCCTCCTGGAAGAGGAACGTTAATTTGCTTTGCTGGGGACGACTGCTGGTGAAAGACTGACATCACCCTCCCCCTTTAACTAGAAAACAAATCCCAAAAATGCAATAATCTGCATAACATTCCCACGTTGTTTTCTTCCAAGAAACTGCAGCAGCTCCTTATATGCAGTGCACATGTAACACCAAACACCAAACCAAAGCAGGGAGTCCAGCGCTTCAATCAATATTCCATTTTTTGTCGCTGGAGCACAAGCAATACCCAAACTGGTCCCCTAGGGAATCATGTAGCTCTGAAACCTGCTGCCACAAGTGGTGGTGATAGCTACTAGCTTAGATGGTTTTAAGAGGGGAATAGCCAATTTAACTGAGAATAGCTCTATCCATGGCTGTTAGCCGTGGTTATTATATTGATACTATAGATTGGTATGGTAGCATGCAATGGAATACAAGCTGCTGGGAAGCAGCAGTGAGAGAGCACTATTGCTTGTAGGCTTACCGGACTTCTGCTTATACCCCGATTGGCCACTCTGGGAGGCAGGAACCTGGGCTAGAGGCACCTTTGGTCTCAGCTAGCAGGGTTTTTCCTATGGTTTAGTTGCTAAAAGTCCCCCTTTCAAAATCTTTAAAATATTGGTAGCCTTAGACTAGGTCACAAGGTCAGCCCATACAAAGCTGTACCGCAATTTGAGATCCAGACATCCCTTGGAAAGTAGTGAATGGGCAGAATAAACTTGAGATATCCGTAAGAAGCATTTTCATTTGCATAATAATAATAATTTATACCCCGCCCATCTGGCTGGGTTTCCCCAGCCACTCTGGGCAGCATTGACAAAACATAGGAATCCACCAGTGATGTTTGGTCAGTGGACTAGAAGGACTAGGCTAGTCCCCTAAATGTTCCCCTGGCGCTTCCTTCCCAAAGCCCAGGAAGCTTCTGTCTGGCTTAGGGAGGGAGGCGTGATGCTTATGCACATGAAGTCAAACACACACACACACACACACACACACACCTGCATCACCCTCACAAGTTGGCATTTCTGACCCTAACTGTTCCTCAATGAAAAATTTCAACACACACCTCTGGAATCCATAGGAATTAGTTTAGCACAGTGATTGTCTAAAAATTGTACCAGGTTGGTTCATTAGTCACTGTGGCTACTGTGGTGCAGGGTATAAGTCACAGCCACACTAGGCATTTAACACATTCTTATATCACTTTAACAGTCATGACTTGCCCTGAAGAACCCCGGGATCTGTAGTTTTAAAGGGGGCTCTTTGAGGGACAAACTACAGTTCTCTGGATTCTTTTGGGGAAGCGATGTGCTGTTGTTGTTGCTTAGTCATTTAGTCATGTCCGACTCTTCATGACCCCATGGACCAGAGCACGCCATGTGCTATAAATGTGTTTAAAATGTGTGGTGTTTGAAAACTGTAGTTTGTTATAGTTGCTGGGAACTGAAATTCTGCGTGGGGTCTCATAACAGCTGCTGCTGCACCATGGGGGTTGAGGAAGGCCGCTCCCTCCTGTAGGGCCACTCCACCAGGCCTAGGGGGCGGGGCCCACACTCGCCACCACTACTGTTTTAAGGACACTGGTGTCGCCGCAGCAAATGTTTAAAATGTTTTTATATATTTTAAAGTGTTTTATAGGGGTTTTTACTTTTTACTTTGTTGTACCACCGTGAACGGTGGTTTTTATTGATGTATTTTTATTTACTTCCGTTTTATTTTGGTTTGGGGTTGGATATTGGGTGGGGTGGGGATTTGTTTTGTTGGTATAATTGTTTTTGGTTTGATTTGTTTTTCTATTTTGTAAATGGAGGTTGGTTTGGGGCTTGGGATTGCTACCGTAGTGGGGCGAGGGAGGTATGGCGGTGGGGGCAGATGTCATAGGCGAAGGGGATCGAGATACGGATATGCTTGTACCCCTTCCAATCTGCACCCCATCCCGAGAGACGAAGGTAGGGTGAGCAAGGATTACTCACCTCCGTCACTGGTGTTGTGCAATGCCAGGTCTAAAGGCAACAAAACCGCCACCCTGCGAGACTTCTTCACCTCGCACGGGGTTGACCTGGCTTGTGTGACGGAGACCTGGGTGCGCGAAGGGGAAACTGTTACCTTACGAGAGATGCCACCCCGGGTTTCTCCGTCCTCCAGCAGTCGCGGACTGTGGGCCGGGGGGGAGGGGTGGCATTATTAATCCGAGAAGACTGTTCTTTCAGGGCTCTACCATCGCCATCAATCGCCGGCATTGAATGTGTTGGCCTAGTGTGGGGCTCCGAGGTGAGCTTGGCTGTCTGGCTGGTGTACCGGCCACCTAGCGCACCAGCAGCCACCCTGTCAGGCCTGCTGGAGGCGGTGGCCGGCTGGGCCTTGGAGTTCCCTAACCTATTGGTATTGGGTGACTTCAACATCCATGCTGATGCCACTCCCTCCTCACAGGCTCTGGACCTGGTGTCTTCCATGGCGACACTAGGGCTCTCCCAGTTTGTTTCGGGCCCCACACATCAAGCAGGCCACACGCTGGATTTGATCTTTGGCGCCGGTATAGATGTGATCATGTCTCCTTCGATGAAGGTGCCATGGTCTGATCACTACGCACTGAAAGCCAGGATTGATTTTCCACCCCCACCCTGCTTAGGTGGCGAGCCAATTTGGGCTCGCCCGCAGAGGCTGATGGATCCTGATAGATTCCGTCAGGCCTTGCGGGACCTTGCTCCCCCTGGCGACTCATTGACTGAGCTTGTTGAGGGCTGGAATATCCAGCTCCTAGCAGCCATCGATGAGATCACACCTAGGTGCCCTCTGCGACCCCGCAGAAACCGGGCTCCCTGGTTTACCGAGGAGCTTCGGAAAATGAAGCGGGACCTCAGACAGCTAGAGCGAGTATGGCGGGCTGCCCGTGACGGAGCCTCAAGAACATCTTATAGGGTTTTTATGAAAACCTATGAGATGGCAGTGAAGGCCGCTAAGAAGTCCTACTTCTCGGCCTCCATTGCCTCCGCTAGCTCTCGCCCGGCACAATTATTTAGTGTAATTAGGTCTTTAACGTCCCTTGAAGGACAGCCAAATTTAAATAACAATTCGACACACAGCTGTGAGGCATTTGCGAGCTTTTTTGCGGAGAAGGTCCTGTTGCTCCGCCATGACCTCCCTGCCAATTTGGATACAATAAAGGAACTGGACGCCCCTCAACTGTCCTCGGGTCCAGTATTGGACCACTTTGACTGGATATCCCCAGCCGATGTGGACAGACTCCTCCAAGCTGGAAAGCCCACCACCTGTCCTCTTGACCCGTGCCCGTCTTGGCTGATTAGAGCGTGTCCAGACAAGGTGCGGGCCCCCCTGGGTGATATCATCAATTTGTCCCTTGGCACCGGGATATTCCCAGGGGAACTGAAGGAGGCAGTGGTGCGTCCGCTCTTAAAGAAAACATCATTAGATCCTTTAGATCTATCCAATTACCGCCCGGTTTCGAATCTTCCATTCCTGGGTAAGGTGATTGAGAGAGCGGTTGCTGAACAGCTTGGTAGGTTTCTGGATGAAACATTGGCTCTCGATCCATTCCAGTCCGGCTTCCGCGCTGGTCATGGGACCGAGACGGCTCTGGTCGCCCTAACAGATGATCTCCGCAGGCAGCTGGATCGAGGCGGCTCGGGGCTGCTGATTCTTCTAGACCTGTCAGCAGCCTTCGACATGGTCGATCACGAACTCCTAGACCGCCGCCTTGCCGATGTGGGGATCCAGGGCACAGTCTTTCAATGGCTGCGCTCGTTTCTCTCTGGTCGGGGACAGAGGGTGGCGCTTGGGGGGGAATTGTCATCGCGCCACTCCTTGGTGTGTGGAGTGCCTCAGGGTGCGATTCTCTCCCTGATGCTTTTTAACATCTTTATGCGCCCCCTCGCCCAGCTTGTCCGGAGTTTTGGGCTGGGTTGCCATCAGTATGCCGATGACACCCAGCTCTATCTGTTGATGGATGGCCATCCTGACTCGGCCCCAGATACACTGACCAGATGTCTGGAAGCTGTGGCTGGATGGTTACGTGGGAGCCGGTTGAAATTAAATCCTTCGAAGACAGAGGTCCTCTGGCTGGGACGGAGTGATATGGGATTGAGGGGGCAACTCCCATCTCTTGCGGGGGTGCAATTAGTGCCAGCACCGTCCGTTAAGAGTTTGGGTGTAATCTTCGATACCTCCCTCTCTATGGAGGCACAGATTACAGCTATAACAAATGCGGCATTTTTTCATCTCCGCCAAGCTAAGCAGTTGGCTCCTTATCTCTCTCGCCCTGACCTAGCCACTGTGATCCACGCGACGGTCACCTCCAGACTGGATTATTGTAACTCGCTCTACGTGGGGCTGCCCTTGAGACTGACCCAGAAACTCCAGCGGGTGCAAAATGCCGCGGCGAGACTCCTTATGGGGTCTTCGCTGCGAGATCATATTCATCCAGTACTATACAAGCTACACTGGCTCCCGGTGGAGTACAGGATCAGGTTCAAGGTGCTGGTTTTAACCTTTAAAGCCCTATACGGCCTAGGACCCTCGTACCTACGGGACCGCCTCTCCTGGTATGTCCCACAGAGAAATTTACGGTCTGCAAATAAAAACATCCTAAAGATCCCAGGCCACAGAGAGGTTAGGCTGGCCTCAACTAGAGCCAGGGCTTTCTCGGCCGCGGCTCCAATCTGGTGGAACGCTCTGTCACAAGAGACTAGGGCCCTGCGGGACCTGACATCTTTCCGCAGGGCCTGCAAGACAGAGCTGTTCCACCAGGCCTTTGGTCAGGGCGCAGCCTGACCCCCTCCTCTGGCAACCTACACAGAATTTTGCTTGATGGTTGCCATTAATTTGATTTTAATTAATTTTATAATGAATGTTTTTAGAATGTTGAACTATTTTGATTGTTGTTAGCCGCCCTGAGCCCAGCTTCGGCTGGGGAGGGCGGGATATAAATAAAATTTATTATTATTATTATTATTAAGCTACTGTTCCCAGTATTCCAGGAAGCCATGGCTGTTAAAATGGTATGAATGCTTTAAATGTGTAATATGGATGTCAACATAGTTTCCCATAGTTTCCCATGCATAGTTTCCCATGCAGAACTGAGAATTTCACATATGCATGTAACACGGAAAATTGTGCGGTTTTTTTAATCACTAAAAACTGGCAACCATTTACAGTAGGCGCTAATGTGTAAGAATTCTACTAATCCACAGTCCTTGTTAAACAAACTTGAGTTTGCACTGTGGCGCTCTAAGGTGAATTTTCTGTTACAAGATTGCCTGGAGAAACTGGAGAACTGGATTCTGAGAGCACAATAAGGTGTCTCTGCTGATGAGAATGCTCCAGCATACTTTGACCTCCTAAAAGTCCATGATAAGATGTGGTTAGCAAATAGTGGCATACATCTGTTTAAATGGAAACTGGAGGAACCATTTTGGAGTGAGATGAGTTCGGGGGACCTGTTCTTCCCAGGAACAGCCACATCCTAATTCTTAAGCATAATAAAGACCATGGAATGCCTTTCCCCCAGGAGTAGGTTTAATTCAATACCCTATAAAGCTTGTTATGTATTCTATTCACTCCTCAGAGAAGTATCATGAGGGTTAATTATTTTCCTGCTCTGACTCACAGTGATTCTTGTGCCAGAGGATTCTGGCAGGGAGTGTAATCGTAGTGATACCCCCAGTAAGGAAGCCATTGTTAGCAGTGCTCACGAAGAAGCGCTAATGGACCCTGCTGCAGAAGCTAAGAGCTTTGGCTCAAAGATTAAAGGAGAGGCAGGGGCCTAGAAACCTTAAGACCATTGCACTGCCCTTAATAAATTTTCACCACAAATAGCTTTTTAGTAGCAAACAGCAGACAATGCAATTTCTCTCATGGGGCCAAGCTGCTTTGGTAAAAGGGAAAGCATACATTATTGAAGCTAGTGCTGGAAGCTGTTTGCTGCATCAAGAGCACTATAGAGACTGAATCTTAGGTCAAATCTAAAAATGGTATGTGCATTTGAGTGCCAGACGCTGGGAACAGAAAGACTGACTCTTTCCACCATGACCTGTGAGCTTCTCTGATCAACGTTGGCTAGCCGGTAATGTTAGTAAGCTGCCTTGTCCTGGATGATTGGTTTATCCAGTTTACACTTGGGCTGGGGAATCTGTGGTCCTCCAGATGTTGTTGGACTACAAATGTTGCTCATGATAGCAGGGGTTGATTGGAGTCGGAAGTCCACCAACTTCTGGAGGGAAACAAGTGTCCCATCCCTGATTTGCATGTGCGAACAGTGGTCCTTCAGGTTCTCAGGCAAGAGTCTTTCCCAGCCCTATACCTAAATTGCCAAGGATTGAACACGGAACCTTTTACATGCAGAACATGCACTCTCCTACTGAGCTATGGCCTTTCCCACAAATCCTAGATTAGCTATGTTTTTGTTCTGATTCTGCAAACCACTCCTGGTGTTCATATATTCCCATCCTGGTGAAACCCGTGCAGTCTGTTTCTAGGTATATCAAGAGTAGTTTCATTTTTCATGCTAATGAGACTGTTAGTACAAGGACACATCCTGCCCAACATGCAACAATATTTTGTTAGTTTCAGCTGTCATGTCTTCATAGTTGTTCAGCCTTTACTTTGGTCTGAAGTTCTATTTGTTTGTGGCTCTCTTTGCTCCAGGTAAATAATTGTTGATGATCCTTTTGGTCCCTTCCAACTCTACAATGCTGTGATTATGTGGTCTTTTTTTTCTGTTCAGGTAGTAGGGAAAGGAAAATACCTCTGCCAGAGACCCAGGAGAGCTATTGCCGGTCATACTGGGCTAGATGAACAAACCTGGTGTAGGGCAGCCTCCTATGGTCTTAAAATGTTAATAGTAGTAGGAACCACGGTAACATAATTCTTAAATCCCAGAACTGAAAATCCCTGTATGTGCCTTTAAAAGGATTTTAGAGAGCATTTAGTTCTGCATTACCAGAATGTGGTGCATCCTTTGTTTTTCCCAATCCCACCACAATGAGACTTTTGTCAGTTTTGCAAACAGATAACGTGTTCTTCTTGGCTCTATTTCCTACCATTTGTGGCTAAGCTCCTATGGTTAGAAGTGTCTAGCAGCTGCAAAATACATCTAAAAACTATCACTATTTGTCAACAGCAGCTATCATTGGATACAGTACAGCTCTACAGTGCTAGATAAGAAGGCTCTGTGCGTGTGTGCGTGCCCGTGTGTGCGTGCATGCATGCATGAACAAATGAATGTGTTATTTGTATGGTGTAAATAGTAAGAGAGCTTTGAAAGACAATATTTATGTATGCTACAACAGCCGCCCGAATACTGTTAACCCAAAGATGAAATGAGGAAAAGATACCAATGAAAGAAGAATGGCAGATCAAGCTAATGGACTATGCAGAAATGGCAAAATTAACGGCAAAACTCAGAGACTACAATAAATGAGAAATTTAAAAAAGAGTGAGAATCGTTTATTGTTTATGTGCAAAAATATTGTAAGCAAGTTGATACATTGGCAGGCTTTTAAGTAAACGCTTGCAACTAGTAGAAAATTAGATAAAATTAAGGGAAATAATATTGGACAAAGTTTAAGAATGGATATGCGGAAGAAATTGGTTAATATAAGGAACCAGAAGAGGGCATGGAGGGAAGTCCAGAGATTTAAAGAATCTCAAAGAGGAGGTTTGAAAAAAGGCATTTGTTTTTATTTGTAAAAAGGTAACTGTGAAAAACTAATAATAATTATTTACAAAAAGAAAGATCTAAATTTTTGTAATTTTACGCTAAACCATAGCTTCTTTTTCACAAGGTATACAAAATATCCTCTTTTGTAGCAGTACTCAGAATGGTGCACAAGTTTTAGGGTGGCCTTGTGTGCTACTTTACAGAGGACAGTCCTCTATTTGGAGATTGCCAAAGGACAGCCTGCTATTCAAAGGAACCTTCTATTTGAAGAGCTGTCCAGTCTATGCCTGGATTAAATATAAAGTGCCATGAGAAGGGAGAGCAAAGTCCATGAAGGTAGCATTGGGATAGCAGGCACATAGGTAATCTGGTCACAGTCTTCCTTGCTATGGTGCAATGTACAGAATTTCTATTTAAATTGCAGCAGTTATTTCTAAATCTGCAACTATACATATGAATTAGCATATGCAAATATGTGTCCTGTACTTTGGTGAATGATTATTATTTGAGGATTATGGGTAGGTAGCAACCCTAAATTCTGTATACAGTGGTACCTCGGGTTACAGACGCTTCAGGTTACAGACGCTTCAGGTTACAGACTCTGCTAACCCAGAAATAGTACCTCGGGTTAAGTACTTTGCTTCAGGATGAGAACAGAAATCGTGCGGTGGCAGCGGGAGGCCTCATTAGCTAAAGTGGTGCTTCAGGTTAAGAACAGTTTCAGGTTAAGAACGGACCTCCAAAACGAATTAAGTTCTTAACCCGAGGTACCACTGTATAAGATTGGTATATTAATACAGTTTCTTGTTTCGGGGGTGTTTAAAGATGGAAGCAGCCTTTTAAAAAGTGAGTGCCCTGTCTTTAAGTTCAGTGCCCCGTCTTTAAGTTCAGGTCATTTGGATTTTAGAGTTTTTTGGTGCTGGTGAAAGTTTATGCAAAGCCAAGGCTTGCACATAGTAACATGATGAGTGGGGAAGGAATAAAGGGGCAAGGAGTCAAAGTTAGAAGGGCAGCTGCAATAATAACAATTATTGTTATGCTGGCAATCGTAATATTAATCTGGAATTATCAGCTTTCAACCTCCAGGGTGGACCTTAAGGGGAAGTTTTTGAAAAATATATTTTTTAACGTAACAAACCTATGAAAAGAAGGAAGGAAAAAACAGAAAAAAGAAATAAAGCCCCATCAGCTCCCATTAACAATACATTAAACATTGTTGCATTACACATATCAATCAATATATTGATATCAGTATATCAATTGATCAACCTTAAGAGCAAGGTGAGAAAAGAGGGTTGTTCTGGGGGTGTAATACTGATTAACTTTGGGACATTAAAAGATTGCCTCTGATTTAAAGCGAGCTTTTAAGAGTCCACAAAGTTAATTTCTGAGTCTACCTCAGGACAACTTTTCTGGCATCTTTAGAGATTATGGCAGGGCATAAGAGAGAAGATGCTCTTTAAATAGTTTCTGAGAAAGGAATGTGGGTGGAAGTAGGACTTGTGGCAAGGGCAGGCTTAGTCTCCAGAATTTAAATCTTAGTCTAGAATTCGAAGGCTAGAAGCATCCTTGGGTTTATGTAGTGACTTGATATAGACAGACACTGTTTCTGCTGTTTGGAAACAGTGACAACAGTTTGGATTGTAAGTAGCAGGCTTTATTTAGGTCCATTATCACAAAAAGCACCATTCCCCCTCTCCCAAAATTTGGAAGTATTACATAAATGGCACCAGGAAGCTAAGCATTTAAGTTATTCCACATGTTGTGCTTCCCAGCCTTTTAACTATGTTCTTATTTTGAGTGCAGAATTATTTTCTTTGACAGGCAGTTTGAACCCTTCCCTTGACTTTGCCTGGCACTGGATGATCATGGAGCCAACAATGTTTTTGACTGCATGTCGTTTTCTCGTTGTTGTAGAAGTAACAGCTACTGGCATGGTGTGGTTTTCTTTGATCTCCTGTATTGACCATGGTGTCTCTTATATTCTGCAATTTCCTCAGCTTCCTCACCCTCCTCTTCATTTGACCATGTTCTTATCCACTTGCAGCTTGCTGTGGAATTTCCACTTTATTTTGTTAATAGAGAAATTCTGCTATCAAAAAAAGTAAAGTAAAAATGAGAGGAAATTTGTAACAGACCTTCTCCCCCTCCCCCTTTTCCCACGTTGGGGAACAGAAACTGACATGTGACAATTCACAGAGAGGCTATTCAAGGGGAAATTATTCATTATTCTCCTAGGCTGGACCAATAGGTAGAAATGAAACCAGCTGAGCAATGAGCATGCAGGCTAGGTTTAAAGAAATGGCTAGAGACCTTTGCAAGATAGTACTTATTTGTGAATGGACATTATAAAAGGCCATGAAGAAAGTACAATGGCTAGTTCATACAAGAACTGTAGACAAATGGCCTCTCAAAATTATCCTATTTGTGGGCAGAGGAATTTGATAAAATATATTGGATCATGAGAGCCCTAATGTTATGTCTGTTATGATGTACCTCCTCATCTGCTCAAAGAAGGCATAAAATTCAACATAATGTTTATGCTGTTTTTTCTATAGGTAAAGGTAAAGGGACCCCTGACCATTAAGTCCAGTCGTGACCGACTCTGGGGTTGCAGCGCTTATCTCGCTTTATTGGCCGAGGGAGCCGGCGTACAGCTTCCGGGTCATGTGGCCAGCATGACTAAGCTGCTTCTGGCGAACCAGAGCAGTGCACGGAAACGCCGTTTACCTTCCTGCTGGAGCGGTACCTATTTATCTACTTGCACTTTGGTGCGCTTTCGAACTGCTAGGTTGGCAGGAGTTTTCTATAGGGTGCTTGCTCAAAAGCCTGGAAGTTGACTGCAGCTGCTCAGTGATAAGGGAATGGTACCATGTACATGCTTAGAGAATGCATCTTTCAGTATCTTTCTATAGGTAGATAGAAGTTAGTTCTAAGTTACGCTAGGCTCCCTTGCTAAGGAGATACTGACCCACTGTTTTTCCCACTGAAGTTCAGTTCCCCATTTTTTATTCCCTGCTTTTCACCATTTGCCATACATTCTAAGGATTCTTACCAAAAAGTGTCTGTGTGTGTTGTTGTTTTTCTTTGCAAACTGCTGTGCTTTTCAGACTCTTTCCTTCAAAAAGCCTTCATTCATCCAGCATTGAAATGTATATCCTCCTTTGGGACCTGGGGGAGGGAGGAGTATCCTATCATTTATGGACATCCAGAGACCACTGAGGACAGAAACTGAAGATCTGCTTCTCCAGATGAAACAACAGGAGGAATTTTTAGACCAGCCAGGATATAATTACCTACACTGGAACAGAGCCAAGATCGCACTAAGCTTAGCAACAGCAAAGTCCTAACGGCACAAAGGGGATTGAGGGAAGAGAAAAAGAAAAATACAATAACCCAAGTGGGATGTCTGATTTTTACCATCTGGGAAGCAGGTTCTGCTGGTTACTGAATACATACCTTCAAGGACTAAGATGTGAAAGACAAGGGAAATGATCAAAAGCAAGGGGAGGGGTAGAGCAGGGAGCCTTCTGTATGGTGAACCTTCTGCACACTGTCAGTGGTGACAGGCAACCTATGGAACCAATTAAAAATGCTGCACAAAAATCACAGGGATTTTCTTACTGAATCTGCAATGTGAAAAAGTTGGGTAAAACAGTTCAGCCTTGGGTAGGTTTCTATGAACGGGGTTTAAAAATCGAAAAACACTCTTTAACTTGGCAGCATTAATTTAATACAATGTTTAATTTCATTTGCATTCCAGGGCTAATAGAATGCTAAATGCATAAAAGAAATTAAAAGAAAAATGTGTGGCCCTTAAGAACATGACTAATATTAATAATTTACATAGCCTTTTTCAAGTGTCATTTAGGAAGGGCAGGGTACACACACACACACGCATACACAGTGCATATTTCAGACTGATTTTTTTATTTAAAAATTGGAGCACCTAAAGTTGTGGTCTGCCCATTAGTGCTACACATTTTAGCAATTGTTATAAACAATTAAATTGCATTACATAATCAACTTGCATTCCAGAGGCCTTTGCTGAAAGAAGATTGTGTGATTGCCCTATGTGGTTGACCTTGTTATGGTTATATGAGATATAAAAAGTAACCACAACAAATGCACTTAAAATACACTGCCTTTTAAAACTTAATCTTGAACACATCCAAGCCTGAGTCTTTAAATCTTGCTACAGATTTTTCCCCATGCCATTGAAATTTCTTTGTCCTTTGCTAAAACCCCAAATGGAGCTCCTGTTTGTTTGTTTTTTTAAACTTATATAATCCTTTTATTATAAATCCTCCACAACAACCTTGTGAGGTAGATTAGTCTGAGTATCTTTCCCAAGGGAAATTCTCCATTCAGTGTGGCTTTGATCCTGCTTTGTTGACATCCAGACACAATGCTCTCTGCTCCAGAACAGCTTCCTTTAGAAAGTAAAGTGGCAATCCTGCAGTTAGGCTGCTTAATTCCCATTGACATCACTGGGATTTAGTGCAGCTCAGCTGTGCCTAAGGCTTCAAGCACTGGCAAAGCCAGCTCATTAAAATGCATTTGGTAGTCTTCGGTGTATCCATGCATTTGTAGGCTTCACATAGAAGACATGGCTTAGGCAACGCATTAAAATGCTTGGAGGTGGCCATGTGATGAATTACGTTGAGCAAAATGTTCCCATTGGGCAATATAAAAAGCAGCACTGAAATAAGAGAAAGCAGTAGAAAAGCAATTAGATTTATTATTGTTATTTTTTAAAAATAGTTAATTATAAATGTATTAATAGCAGAGCATCTCAGAAATCTAGGTATTGTATAAATCCAGACTCTGCTCAAATCTGGGGCGCGGGGCACAAGAATAAGGGCCACTCCACCCTTCTAATGTCTTTTCTGGGAGTTTGTATGACTGGGTCCTGCAGGGGTCGGTCTTGTCCCCCATGCTGTTTAACTTCTACATGAAACCACTGGCCAAAGTCCTGTGGAGTGCACTGTCATCAGCATCCTGGTGACTCACTGCTCTATTTCTCCTTTTCATCTTTTGCAAGTGAGGCACTGGAAGTGCTGAACTGATGCTGGTCGCGGTAACAGACTGGATGTGGGCCAATGCACTGAGGTTCAATCCAAAACAGACTGAGATGTTCTTTGTTTCATCTGGCTAGATGGGGATCACACTCCCCCTAGGTCCTAGGTAAACTATCATAGCTGAAGGCAGGAATGCCTTCCACCAGCTTTGGCCAGTAGGCCAGTGCCTCCTCATTAGGGCAGGAATAACCTGGATTCAGTGATCTATGCTGCAGTAACTTTAATATTAGATTGCTGCAATGCATGGAGCTGTCTGTGGAGGTGACTCAGAAATTGCATCTGTTGCAGAATACAGCTGCAAGACTGCTGACATTAATCAAGCAACCTGGGCATTTAACTCTGGTTCTAGCAGACCTGTACTGGCTACCTGAACATTTCTGAGCCCAGTTCAGCTGATTTTAACCTTGAAAGGGCTATAAAGCTCAGGACTCCAATATCTAATAGAAAACCACTTGAAAAATGCCTGAACCTTGCAATCATTGCGTGAAGCTATTCTCCAGGTGCCCCCTGGGAGAGTCTGGGAGGGTGAGGACAATAGAGATTACTTTTTTTTTGTCAGTGGCTCCCCTTCTATGATATGTTGGAGAATTTCTTACAAATTCACAATAGTGCACTTTTTGGGGGTGTTCAGGTACTGTGTTCTGGAACTACCCCCACACCCCAGCTTATGTGATTCATCAGTTTTTATGGGGGGGTTAATGAATCATTTTTGGCTTGGCAAAAAGGGAAATTTTTATTTGTAATCTATTGACAAAGTATATACTGACATTACTGCTTCCAAACAACATCTCTGACCATTAGCTACAATGGCAACAAATCACCTGCACTTGGCTAACTCCTTCATTGAGTAATCTGCACCATGCAGCAACTTTCCTCCTACAATTTTACTGTTCCACTTTTTCAAGAGGGGAATACTGCCTCAGAAATATGTTACTATAAACTTTTCTGACGTGGCCCAGGTCTTCTGACATTAAATCAATGGCTCCTCTTTTCTCCCCTAAAGGTAAAATAAGAAAGACCTCAGTGTGCTGCTCATAATAGTGTTAGTATAGTAGTATCTTACTACTTTTCACTCTTAAAGGGTTAACATATTCTTAAAAACAGATTATATAAAGCCAGAAAACTTTAAATTGCATGCAGGGAACATAAATCTTTCCATGACTTATCTTCTTGTTTTCAAATCCTTAGGAAGAGTTTATTTGGGTTTACATATTCGTTCATCTGCAATGTTTACAGCCCAAATACTCTAGCAGTGATTATCACAGGAGAACTTGAATCCAATTAAGCTCATCTGTGTGAAGCATGTTGGAAGAGAAAAGGCTTAGCAAGGCAGCTCCTGGGAGGCAGAGAGCACAATGTCTTTTATTGTGCAATGGGAATGCAATGCACTAAGAAAACAAAAGCTCAAGTAAACTTGACCTTCCAGTTTCAGTCAGCTAAGCTAAGCTGTGATTCTTTCTTTTTCTTTCTAAACCAAAACTTTATAGTATGCTCTTTGAAAACCACCATTTACGTTTAATTATGTTAAGAGAAGAGAACAGATGTACTAACAGTATATTGATATTATAATAACAGTATATTAATAGCAGTATATTGCACTGAACGCAATGCAGTTTACTCCCGGAAAAGAGTGCATAGGATTGCAGCCTCTTTTGCTTTCTCAGTCTGAAAATTTAGGACAATAGCAGAGCAATCCTGTATTTATGTTACGCCAGGGCAGAAGAGATGTCAGTCAGCACTACACTGGCAGAACAGCCACCCTATCTAATATGTGTTCAGGCTAGAAGGGGAAGGAGGAAACTCCTAAAACTGCTTTTACCTTCATAAATTGTGTCATGTAATATGGAGAAACACAACAAATGATAAAGGGCAGCTCCAGACTGCTGTTTGGCTGCGTGGGTGTACTTTGCAACATGCTTTTGATGCAACAATAGTGCATTAGTGATAGATTTATTTTGCTTTGGCTTGTTCTGCAATGTACCCCCAATGCTACCGCATTATTGCTGTCTGGAGGGGCTATAGCTCAACAAAAGTTGAACAAAACAAACCAGAACATTTGTGATATTAAAACTTAAAGGATTCTAGGCAATTGTGGGATATGCACTGATGAGGCAGTATGACTGCCCCAGTAGCATCTTCAGCACAAATCATCATTAATGTGTGATAGAAAGGATATCTCCAGGAGCCCATGACAAAGATACGATGAGAATTAGATGTGGTGTGCAGTCACTGTGAGAAACAGCAGTAAAGCAGTCACTCACAAACACAACTGACGTAGAAGTGGATTTGCCCTAAGAAAATGCGAAGACAGTGGGGAAATGACAGATATGCCCACAGTCACTGGAAAAGCACCTCCACAGCTCACCAGGCAAGGACTGTCTCCACCAATGGAGTGAGCCAGACCCTCCAGGTGTCCCTATTTTTCAGGGACAGTCCCAGATTTATAGAAGCCATCCCGGTTTCTGATTTGAAACTGGAATGTCCTGCTTTTTTTTTTTTTTGGAGCTCCTTATTTTTATCAGAGAAATGTTGAAGGGTATGGAGAGCTTGTCATGATGATGAGGCAGACATGCCCCTTAGTGCATCCCTGCATCATGGCACACAATATGTTGTCGCAGCACCCCCAGGCCATCTGGCATAGTGACATAGTCAGCCGTAGACCTACCACTGCCAGTCCACAGACCTCCCTACAGGCAGAGGTTTGAGTCCTCTTGTGGTTGTCTCAGGTGTCAGCATTTTATGAGCAGAACAGACGGAAGGGAGAGGAAGGAAAGGCCACACAACAGCACCCAGAAAACTCCCTGGTCAATCCCCTGGCTCCTACATGGACAATCCATGTGAATTTCCTCATATCCCCTGGTGGGCAGCATCACCCAGCAACATAGTGGGTGCCTTAACAGTCTCTGTAGTTGGGTTCCTTCCCTGCCTTCCTTTTGGTCTCCTTTGCCTAAAACTACATAGCTACAGGTCTTTTAGCTTCTCCGTACCAAAATCCGTTTCTACTAATTATTATCACACAGTAGAGCCAGAATCTATTTGTCCCACAAACTACGTAAAATTACCCTGTAGAATGCTGAGCTCTTGTTTTTTTAGTATGCTGTTAAAAATCAAATTATATAGGTTTAGCAACAAAGCTGTTATTAGGGCCAGTGGAAGGCTGTGGGAAGGGTAATATTGTGGATTCTGCACATCTCATCATGTTGCTCCATAATTTGCCAGAATCCAATTGCAATATTACGGCTCCTTAAGGATATTAATGTTACCAGTAAACCATGCCCCCTTCCTGGGCTGGAACTGCTTTTTCAGCATGTCTTAGCCTGCCCTAAGATTACAAAGGGACCCAGAGTTGCTGCTATTAAGACGAATGGCAAAACTCCCCGTGGAATCAGGAATGTGAGGATGGCAGAAAGAACAACAAATCTGTAGGAATGAAAAATGGGGAGGGGAGAAATTAAACTGGGTAAATAAACAGCATATTCATGGAAAGTACAAGGCTTTGGGGATCCGGATGAGACAACATCTTAGCCCATTTTAGGAAATCCCATTACATCAAGCCCTTTACTATAAAAACACCCAAAAACAAACAAACCAGCATTACAATGCTATTTATATTTACTTACTAAATTTACATTCTGGATTCTGGATTTTGTACAAAATTATACATAAAACTTTCTAAAAATAAACATCCATAAAGCATAATGAAACAAAGATATAAAATGTATTCCAGGGGTTCCTTTCAATTCTACAATTCCATGATTCTATGACCTTTTGGCAAGATGCCCTTAATGGGTGCACCTCATTGCCATCCTTTCCCATTGGTTGCCCTCTTTCTTGGGCCTAGTTAGGTTGCGCCAAGTTAAAGCTGCCCCTCTTCCTTCCTCCTGTCACTGCTTCCACAGCTGGAGAGGGAAGGTGAATAGGTACTGGGATGTAAAGCATTCCTACATCCTAAAAGGTAATGCATTACAGCACGCTGAGACACACTACTACAAGAAGTAGGGCCTATGCAAGACCAATGGCCAATACTTCACCTATATTGTAGTTCAGGGTATGTTCACAAGAGCGGTTTGAAACACAGTGAGGTCATTTCCTCTTGCTGCATTTCATGTTGCATTTACATTGTGTTGTTCACATCAGAGAACAACACAGGTAAGGAGGTCTTCACCTGCTGCACATGACCTTTTTGGTTTCCCTGCCCTGTAACACCCTCCGCCCCCAGGAAGCTGTTATCTGCCTATGGATGCTCCTCTATGCAGGAACAATGGTTGTCTCAAATGTTCACATTACTGCTTATTCCACATCCAGTTTTCCAGTCGACTGATGCTGGTTCAAAGTAGACAATGGTGGTGATAGCGTCATACGTATAAACAAATCTGTAAATTCATGCCTTTGCATTGAGTTTGTCCCTTTAGGCTTTCTGCAATCTGGCCATCAGGAATAGACTTCTCAATATGTCAAAGGACAAAAAGGAGAAGACAATCAAAGAGCAGAATGGAAGAAGACAAGCAGCAGGTTCATTAGAAACCAGGAGTTGATAGTGTGTGTGTGTGTGTGTGTGTGTGTGTGTGTGTGTGTGTGTTTAATTACCTAGCACATCTTCCATGTCAAGAATAAGCCACAAAGGCTGTATTTCCTTCTTCCTGGGGACTCACGGGATACTTATTGTACAGCTCCAAGACTGAAAATGTTTAACGAACAATAGCTCTTAGCTGCAACGAAAGTCAAAAACACCACAGAGTTTTCCAAACATGGTTTTAAAAAATAGCTTTTGCAACCAATTATCACACCACAAAAGTACGTGCCAATCTCATCTAATATATATCTTGTGAACATCAGCAAAGAATTAATGGCTGTGAAATATTCGTCAACAGAGATATATAAAAAGTAAGTGATACATAGCAAAGGAATCTCTTCTTCCACTTACATAGTCTATGTAACCATTGTGGTCTGTGACACAGCTCCACTAGATTTTTTCCATGTTTATCCAGCCGAGCTTAGCAAGCACATCATGCATTCCATTCATTAAATCTGTGCAGGAAAGTACAGAGTGTGACCCTAAGCAGTATTTTTACTACCCGTGAGCTTGTCAGACGGGGGGCCGCTTAGGTTGCTGCCAATGCCGCTGTCAAGTATTTGTTTCAGTTTAAGAGTTTGGTGCTGCTGAGGAACCATAAAGTATTATTTTTAGGGTCTGATTCTCCCTCCACTTATGCTGATGTTATTCTGTTTACTTTCTGTGGGACTGCATGCCTGTGAAATCTGTGAAATGAATAAGATTCAGGCTCAGATTTCTATTCATGGTCGAGGCCTCGAAAGCTGTCACGGATGATGCATGCTACACTGACATTATTCAGTTCAATTCAAGCCAGAGCCACTTATCTCTCTCTTGGCTGTGAAGAAAGCACTGTTCCCAAGGTACTCTTGATAACAGTGACGATACTGTAAAAGCATGACACAGGCCTCCTTCTGCCCCATATGTTTTCAGCATACAAAAGTCCTTTAAGTTACAGCTTTGTTCTGTGTAAGAGAGTCCTTACTGAAACCATTCTTCAGAGATCAGCTTCAAGTGTGAAAGATGAGAAAATCCAACACTAGCCTTACTTAAAAAGGTCACTGAATTAGAGTTGAAAGAAATTTGGGGGTGGGCTGACTGAGTTCCCAAGCCCAATCCTGCTGTTTTCTGTCAGATTTATTCCCAGTTACGCATGCAAAAGATGAAACATCAAGCAAATTCTCCAAGCTAATATTTTATTGGGTTTTTTGTTTTTTTAAGTTCTCTGTATTTCAATCCCAGTTGCAAATGTCATTGGACTTCTTAGGTGATAGGTAAACTTAATAAGTTGATACTTAAATTCCATCGACAAATAATAAATGAATCTTCTGCTTTCCATTCCTTTCAGGGAGCCAGAGTGAGGACTGGGGTTCCATTGAACCTGAAGCCTCTTGGTAGTTCCATTTCCCAGGATCCTTGGAAGTAATCCTGAATATTATAATCTCACCTGCCAGAAGCTATGCATTATGCATGAGGTCCTGGGTGCTGGTAAAGCCTTCCTGCCTGTAACCACAACAACCAGGGTAAATGGAAAATGAGGTAACAGAGAAAGCTATAGGACCAAGGTGAGAAATTACAAGCTTTGCTCAAAACTCAGGAGGGTATAGGTCCACAATGTGACAATCAAGTGTTGTATTTCAAACTGTGCTGAATTTGTTGTCATGGCAGTGGCACTTGTGTTGTGGTGTTGCATAGGCCTTGTTTATCATCAAGCCGCTGAGTGAGTTGGAAGGGACCCAAGGTCCATCTAATCCAACCCTCTGCAATGCAGGAATCTCCACTAAAGATGATGTAGCATGAGGTACCCTCAATATAATGATGACACGCAGCTCTATTTGTCCTTTTCATTTGAACCAGGAGGGGCATTGATGCCTCAATATCTCTTAGAGGTCTAGACAACTCTGGATGGCTGCCACCCCCTTTAAACAGCAGGTTCATAGTCACAGAGTGATGTTTGACCTAGGTTTTTCATTGGGTGCTCAAGCTGGTTCTGTGGCATGAAGAGTCTTTCTGCAGTTTAGACTGGTACACCAGCCAGAGTCCCTTCATAGACAAAAATGAGCTTGCAACAGTTATCCATGCTCTTGTGAGGTCAGATTAGATTGTTGCAATGCATTTGTATTGGGATTGCCCTTGAAGACTGTTTGAAAGACTTTCAGAATATGGCAGCAAGCTTACTAATTAAAACACATGAGCCTGAACATACTTCACCTGTCTTTAAATGTCTTCGCTGGCTTCCAGTATGTTTTCATCCACAATCCATGGTGCTGGTTTGGCCATTTAAAGTTCTCGGTATCTTGGGACCAGGCTACTTGAAGGGCCACTTTCTGCACACTATAAACCTGCCAGTCCTTAAGGTCATCCTCAGAGACTTTCACTTGAGTGCTCCCACCTTCAGATGTTAGACAGTTTGCAATGGCAGAAAGGGTCCTTTTGGTGGTGGCTCCTACGTGTGGAATATCCACCCTGACAGATCCACAAGGCACCAACATTGTTATTTCTCAGATTACAGGGTGGCAAGGCATTTTCATTTCCCAAGGCTTTAAATTGAAGCTCTATGGTTTTGACCCATAAATAAAAATTTGGACAGCACATGTCAAAAAAGGGTAAGGAATAAAATTGAAGAAATTCCTGTAGTCAGTGTGTAGTAGCTTTACCTCAGTGCTTGTAATGAAAGCTAAAGGGAATAAAGGTCTTAATAACCAGTTCCATGAATAATTCCTTAATTAGACTTCATCTTTAAAATCCCCAACTGATTCACTACAATTTCTTTTGATTTCCCCAACATAAAATATTAATTGTATTGATTTTAGTTCCACCAAGTATGCTGACCTTATTTTCATATTTCCCAGTATGTTACGTATTTCCACTTTGGATTTATCAGAGGTGTCTGTTTCCTTTACAAGTAGTTCCTTTTGTCTCAAGAGGCATGCATTTCATAAACCATATTCACTAAACCACTTTTTTTGAAATATTTCTTCTTCTTCCTATATACAAATTTAATATATAATAAAAACAAGCCTGCCATGTACGTCTGAACAACTTCTACCAAAACTGAAACTACTGAGATGTTTCCAAATAAACCCAAGCTGTGAAAATAACTTCTTTGAGCCCTGAGCCCTTTCTGCCTGTCCAAAGCAAGACTTCAGGGTCCCATAGCTGATCAAGGCTTAAAACTGTTTTCATAAAAGCATGCAACTAAGTGATCTTGGCAGTCTCTTGTGTCAAATGTGGCCACAACCTTAATTCCCTTCACATCACACAACTTTTAACAAATACAGAGAAGTATATGGTATAGAAAATGTATAATCATAAATACATCTTTCTTATAGCTTAAAAACTACCAAATCAAGGATTATTTGGGTGGGTGCCTTGCTTCACTGCTTGACTCGGCTAGAAGTACAAAGTAGGGTTTCAGACATATAATGTGCTAAAAATCCTTTGTCTCGGCTCAGTCCACAAGTGATAGCATTGAACCTCCTGATGATGTATTACAAGCCAGTGGTTTCACATTGCAGTCTCCCTTTGAAGTTCCTTTGCTTTAGGATGGCCATTCGGAGGTCACTTCAGAGTATTCGGGGAGGTTGAAACATTGCCACTTTTGATGTCAGGTTTGTCTCCATTTCTTCTTTTGCATAGAGATTGGCCTGTTTGCTCTACATATGTAGAAGGGCATTGCAGGCAGAGGAAGGGATATATATCCCGTTGGAAGATGAGCAAGGGAATGAAGCCATGGATTATTAATTTATTATTAGGAGCAGCCAACTAACAGGGCAGTGAAGGGGGTGGGAAGGTGCCTCTTCTCCTGGCTCCATCGATAGGAGTAGCAGGAAGGACAGAGATCCAAAACAGGGCCTTCTCCATGGGTGCACCACAGGTGCCCAAGGAAAATTGGGCATTCAAGAAACATGTCGTCCAAACCTGTTTTATTTGACAAGAACAATAGTTTTATGATGTTTTTACACTGTTTTTGGTTCCTTTCTGTGGAATACTCTTTCAGCAGAGATTTGACAGTGGGTGCAGTCTGTATATTATTATTATTATTTACTGAATTTATATGCCACCCTATATTCAGAAGTATCTATTTTTATATTTTTATATCCCTGGAAAAGACCCTGATGTTGGGAAAGATTGAGGGCACAAGGAGAAGGGGACGACAGAGGATGAGATGCTTGGACAGTGTTCTCGAAGCTACAAACATGAGTCTGACCAAACTGCGGGAGGCAGTGGAAGGCAGGAGTGCCTGGCGTGCTCTGGTTCATGGGGTCACGAAGAGTCGGACACGACTAAACGACTAAACAACAACAATATTTTTTATAAATAAATAAATCTGATGGGAAGGAGTTCCAAATGATAGGTGCCACCATGCTAAAAGCCTAAATCCCATATTATTGCAAAGCAGACTTTCTGAGCTGGTAAGATTGTATCTGCAGCAGGCCCTGTCCTGCAGATTTTCGCAATTTGTTAGGATTGAAGGGCTGAGACTATTATTAATTTTTTGTATCCTCATCCCATGCTGTATAGCTCTTTGTATACCAGTATCAACAACTTGAGCTGATATAGAGTGCATTCAGGGCTGGCCCAAGACACGTTGGAACATGAGGTGAACTACAAAATGGCAGACACACACACCCCGCCCTGCCAGGGAAGAAGGAGTGAAGAGTTACATCAGGAACAACAGGGGTGCCAACTTGAATAACATATTGGGAACCCAGGTAAGCCCTGCCCTGCATAATTGATCATATGACGTTACACCGCTCGGCCCCCCCCCCCATTTGAACAATGGTGCCCATCAACTTTGCGGAGCCAGACCCCTCAAATATTTTATGGGGGGGGGGCAAAAGGACCTTGGCCCTTAGGAGTTGGCTCCTATGGGAACAAGGGTGGGAGGAGACTAGCAGTGCCTCCTGGTCATCAATATTTGAGGGAGGGCTGCTGAGAAGGTAGCAGATCCATCCTCCAGTGAGCACACCACAACTATCACTGCCACTGTGGCAGTGGTGGCAGCAGCAAGCGATGAATTTCTTGCAGGCCAGATCTGCTGCCTCTGCGGATCCTGCCACCCGAGCTGGCCACCTCACATTGCCTCACAGATGGCCTGGCCCTTGAATGTATTGCAGTAGAAATGATATTAGGTCAGTACTATTGTTGCCGGAGTAGCCATGGGGACACAGCTGGCCTTGGGGTCGGCCACAGAACTGCTCTATGTGTTTGTATCTCTGTTATATGGCCTGTTGCTGCTAGTGAGTAGCTGTTTTAGGTTGGAGGGCTGTCTGTTAGCAAGTACAGGCCTGCCACTCTGGGCCCGAGAGATGGAAGTGCCATTGTCCAGGACAGGCTGTAGATCACTGATGATACATTTGAGTGGTTTTAGCTGGAAATTATAAGTGACATGTAATTTTCAGTCATTTTCTCTTCTATGTCTATCCTTCAGTAATTATTCTTGGCTATCAGGCCAGACTTGTTCATCTGTCATCATCCGTACCACCACAGACTCATAGTACATTAGGTGGCTATTGTAGTTTGAGGAATGACTAATGTAAATTCTTAAGTTATGAGTCTCTGTCTGATGAGCCTGAATAGATGCAGTTGTATTGAGTGGCTTGACTGGAGACAGTAGATGTTGTGGTGTGCTCTGTTTAGAATTTGGAAGCTGGGTGGAAACACTTTCTAGGAACAAAGAAAAATTCCTTTTACTACAAAGGAATTTCAGAATTTACTACAAAGGAATTTCAGAATTTCAGAAATAGACTAGAAAGAGAAGCTGCTGAATTGCAACTTATTACCAAACTTAAAACCATGAAGAGACCTGGTCTGAACAAAGACATTGGATTCTTATCTCATTATACATGACAAAGCCATTTTTCACCTTCTCACCCCTTGCTTTTTCCTGTAAGACCTATTGCAGTCGTTAAGAGTCGTCAACAGGCTCATCACAGCTATCTGCCAATCACCCATTCCCACCACCCTTCTGAGTAATACCCCTCCCCACCTTCTCACTATATAGAAGGGTCTGGTAACTTCTGTTTCAGTGTACCAAGAACTAGCTTAGTTGGTCTTTAAGGTGCTACTGGAAGGAATTTTTTTTGTTTTGACTTTCTAGGAAGTCATTGTCAGGGGGGAAAGTGTGTGCAGCAGAGAGGAACAAACAAAGGAAATGCAACATAAACACATATCCGGTAAGGCTGATTTTCCTTGCTTGCTCCCAAAATAGGGTTTCGACACTGTAAAATGGTAATAGTCATGTCATGCAGGCGGAATCATAGAACTGCTGAGTTGGAAATGATCCCGAGGATCATCTAGTCCAACCCCCTGCAATGCAGGAATATGCAGCTACCCCATATAGAGATTAAACCTGCAACCTTGGTGTTATCAGTACCACGCTCTAACCAACTGAGCTATGCAGGCCAGATAAGCATCAAGACTTTTTCCTTGCAAGGAAACTGATTGTGTAAAAGCCTGGAACTTCCTATCTCATGTTTAGATGAAAGCATGAAATGATGCTTAGCTTATATATAAAAGTCTAATTGGGAAATTCTTACCAAAACTCTTGGAGAGTGAAGACGGACCAGAGAGATCCCCTGGTTGCAGTTGCAGGTGGCAACTGATTTTGGAAGAATTCCAGTAATTTAAAAATATAACGCCACACCCGGTGATACAGCACTGAACCAAAATGGGGGTGTGGTCTCTTGCAGTACAAAGATGGTCTGGGGAGCTGCATGAGAAATGGGATGTGCTTGGTGACATCATAGCTGTTGCTCTCCACAAATTTGGCGCTGCAGAATGCTAACGTGGAAATAAGAGAAGATGGATCTCTATATGCAGAGAACATGAATAACAGGGAACCCAAATTTGTTGTAGGAGCATATTCCCATGAAGCTATTGCACATAGAGCTGGTTATTTCGCTTTTCTGCTTTGCAATTTTGTACACAAAAGAGGAGCTTGCCCAGTTCCAGGAGATCACAAACACAGCTGCAGACCACACATATTGAACATGTGTTTGTGCTCAAACCTTTGTTGCTTGCTTCTGAAAAAAATGTAGCAGTGACTCTGAGAAACTGAGGCTAATTCCTTTTAGCTAAGTTCTGCCATTCCGACTTTAGCCAGTCCTTAAATATTATGGCAATAAGCACATTCACTGCTCAGCCACTGGTGTGCAGTGACATTTTTTGCAGGGGAACAGTTAGGGCTATAAGTGTCAGCTTGCAAAAGCGATGAGGAACGGATGTCATGCGTGTGAGCATAGCACCTCCCTTTCTAAGCCGGGCAGAAGCTTACTGGGCATTGGGAAGGTGGTGCCAGGGGAACATTTAGGGGACTAGCCTAGTCCGCCTAATCCAATGACTGCCTGCCACTGTGCTGAGCCCAATCAAAGCATAGGGCTGGTCCATAAGAAAAGTAGCAGACTGTCTTCCCAATATGATGCAATAGTGCCTAGATTCATTGAACAAAATTATGATAATCAAATACTTTTGGGCCTGGTGTTATTACCTATCCCACTTCCACACAACCAAGTCTTAAATAATCCTGTATGGAAACAATTCATGAGTCTTCCTTCCCTTGCAGCGAATTTCTGGTGACAAGAGTTTACTTATAATTATATTAATTAGGTGGTTCATATTTTAGAAGATTATTTCCAAGCCTCAGTTTATTCAGGGGCTTGTTGCTACATAAACATTTCAGATTTGACATCATTCTATGATACTTTAGGAGGGCTGTTTTAATTTGAAAGGGGACTGGTTTCAATAGGAGTTAATTGCAGAAGAATGTATTATTAGACGACATGAAAAAGGATGTCAGGGTCTCACCCACCCCTCCATATGGTTCTCAGTTCATGCTAGAGGTCTTGAAGTTGAACTGAATGGTTGTTATATGTCTTCTTCAATTTATTAAAACAAAGTTCCTGGGTTGAATTTAGACATGAGCTGCCTGCATCATAGTACTAGAACCTTCCCCCAAAAAAGTGGTCTTAAAGGACACTTTGAAACTCACCCTCCTTGCCTTAAAGTACAGTGGTACCTCGGGTTGCATACGCTTCAGGTTACATACACTTCAGGTTACAGACTCCGCTAACCCAGAAATAGTACCTCGGGTTAAGAACTTTGCTTCAGGATGAGAACAGAAATTGTACTCTGGCGGCCTGGCGGCAGCAGGAGACCCCATTAGCTAAAGTGGTGCTTCAGGTTAAGAACGGTTTCAGGTTAAGAACGGACCTCCGGAACGAATTAAGTACTTAACCCAAGGTACCACTGTACAAGGCATTTTGCTGGACTTCATCCCACACTCCTACACAAGGCATCTCCACAGACACTTACATGCTTTATAGTATAGTTGCATATATATATATCCCAGTTGCATTTTTCAACATACAAACTGCTTTGGGGTGTAATATGTGCTTTTGTGTGTGATGGTGAGCACCAGCACAGAGTACTGTAAGCTCTCTCTCCCTCCCCCCGCCTTTTTTTTTCTGCCTGTGGCAATCATTTTGTGCTGGTTTCCATAGCACCTTTATCAAGACCTTTGTCCAGCCCCCTCAAGCACTGGGTGTAATATTAAACATTGGGTAGCCATTGTGGTACCCTCTAGATGTTGCTAGGCTACAAGTCTCATTAGCCCCAGCCAGTATGGGTAATGCTAAGGAATTATGGGAATTGCAGTTCAACAAAATGGAGAGGGTGGCCAGGTGTGGGGGAAGGGGGGGTTAACAGAGGCGTTGGTGGGTATGTGAGGTTGGAAATCCGAGTGAGCAGGGATGGCAGTCCCTAGTGTGTGCGAAGAGAGAGAGAGAGATGCACACAGAGAGAACAATGTGCTGGTCTACTAACACCCGCATTCTGAGCAACCATGGGCTTACCATAAACAATGGTTTAGTATTACAGTGGTACCTTAGTTTACGAACTTAATCCGTTCCGGAAGTCCGTTCTTAAACCAAAGCGTTCTTAAACCAAGGCGTGCTTTCCCATAGCAGCAGGGGACTCAATTTACAAATGGAACACACTCAACAGGAAGTGGAACATGTTCTGCCTCCAAGGCAAAGTTCACAAACCAAAACATCTACTTCCGGGTTTGCAGCGTTCTTAATCCAAGTTGTTCATAAACTAACCAAGGTACCACTGTACGTGCATAAAGCAGACTCAATCATAGAATCATAGAGTTGGAAGGGACCAAAGGGTCATCTAGTCCAACCCCCTGCAATGCAGGAATCTCAGCTAAAGTACGGTATCCATGACAAACAGCCATCCAACCTCTGTTTACAAACTGCCAAGGAAGGAGAGTCCACCACCTCTCGTGGGAGTCTGTTCCACTGGTGAGCAGCTCTTACTGTCAGAAAGTTTTTCCAAATGTTTAGTCAGAACTTTTCCATTCATGATGGAATAGAACAGGAAAAGGGAACTTTTGGCCATCCAGATGTTGCTGGACTACTGCTCCCATAACCACTGACCATTGGCCAAGTAGGCCGGGAATGATGGGAGTTGGAGTCCAGTGGCATCTGAGGGCCACAGTTTCCTCATCCCTGTAATACAAGCAGGAAACATGCAATTTGTGCAGACTTTGGATACATTTCGACTGCAGGTTTTGTTTCAAGGCTGCCTTTAATATGAGCCAAACTATTTTAAATCCATTTTGACAGATGATTTTACCCTAGCACTTGCTTTCAGATATCTCTTATCATGTAGCTATGACCTGAGAGGAAAAGGAACCGTTGTACAACAGTGAAAGGAATGTGTGGCAGCACAGTGTTGAAATGCTTAAGAGTGAACTATTCAGCTCTTTCGTGCACACCAGCCTCAAAGCAAAAGTGCTGAAGGGGTAGTGGTGCAGTAGGAGTGCGGGATGTTTCCTCTTACTGGGCCTCAGAGATATTGCTGCGAGACTCCGGGGCTGAATTGCTAAGGCAGTTAGCCGGTCTTGATCGCTCCAGTGATAGCAGTTCATCAGGCAGCTATGGATTCAGCAGCCAATGAAACTATATGAGAAAATGAGAGAAAATAGACCAATTAAAATCACAAGGGGATGCATTAGAGAATCCTCTTCCTGGAAATTCTGTCTGCACAGTGGTTCATTTTTTATAGGTTTTTCTCTTCCTGATTTGGCCTATCCATGTGGCTCAATATATATGCATGCCAACCAGTATGTACTCTCTCTTTTTAATGCAGTGGCTGCATACACAGAAACCCATCTGTAGCACAAAAATGTAGATTTTCTCAATCTAGAATCATGCTTGCTCATCCTCAACGTGCTGCTTTCCATTTCGATTGATTCCAGCTCCTGCCATCCACAAGGGTGAGTGTGGTTACTTGATACATGTTTGAAAACCCTCCCCCTTGATTAGGTTATCTGTGCCTTTTTCTCCCCACACATGACCCAAGTGAATTAAGAAGGATGTGTGACTGCGATCTTGCTGTATGCCCACCCACAATGTCACTGGGCAGGTGTGGATGCACTCATTATTGCTGGGACCACCTACCTCTGTTTTCAAATGGACAACCTGGCGGGGAGTCAGTCACATACAGAAATTTAGGTTTGCATAGTTAAGATGTTTTTAAATGCTCTGATGCAACAAATTCCCTTTAAAGCAAACATACAAATAAAAACCTAGACTTTTCTGCTTAGCAAGGGGCAGGGAAATGCAGTAAAAAGTGTAGGTACTAAAAATAAACTTGTACCGCTTAGAAACTTTGGTAACTGAGTGGTTCATAAGCACTTTAAATGAATAAATAGATTAATGGGAAAACATATAACCACCCCCACGCAAGCGAATCAGGGCAAATGTGCTCTGCTGTACAACCTCCCTGCAAACAAATGCTCATTAAAGACCAGCCATCTTCTGAGAGCTCATCCAGCCTTCCTTTTGTGTCATGCTTCTAGGCACAGGTCCATGTTTTAAAGCTCTGTGTTTGAGTGCCTTTTTTGGGGGGGGCTGGCACTTTCCCCATGAAAACCTGCTTTTTCTTGCTGAAACCAATTCTGCAGAAAACCCAAATTGCCATTTGTTCCGATTCAGCATTAAAGAGTAGGTTTTCCTGGGGAAAGAGGCAGGGCAAAAAAAAGAAAAGTGCTCAGACACAGACTGGAAAAATAAAGATCTGTACCTAGAAAGTGCAGGGCAAAAGGTAAGTGTGAATGAACCCTAATTTCTGTGTAAGTGTTGTGCAAGCAAAGCAAGATGAATGACTCCTCAGGAAAAAGGTAATCTGGAAGATCACTTCCTTGATCACAAAGGGAAAATGAGCCCACAGTACGACGAGGCTGCTAAAAAAAGGCTAACGCAAGACTGTATTCATAATGCATAGTATCCAGATCTCAGGAAATTTAAAGTTCTGTTCTATTCTGTGCTGGCCAGACTGCCTGTGGAGTCCTGTCTCTGGTTCTGGGTGCTGCTCTGACAAACTGCAGCTGGTCCAGAGAAAGGGGACCAGGATGTTGAGGAGTTTGAAAACGAAGTCCAAGGATGAACGGTTGAAAGAACTGAGTATGTTTAGCCTGGAGATGATAAGATAAGGGTGAATGGGCTGTGTGTAGACAGTGATTTTCAAATATCTAAAGGGCAGAAAGAAAATGGAACAGACTTTTTTCTCTGTTACTCTGCATGGACTCTGTTGCATGGACTGTGCTGTTTTCCTGATGTTTCCTTACCTGATCTTTTTTGTGCTTTATGCGATCTTCCACATAATCTAAAAGCCACTTCTGGAAATTTAGCAGAATCTAGCAGATGTTTAGCACTCTGTGCATTGCTCTAATGCAGGCATGGGGGATATTTTCCAATCCAAGAGCCATGTTGCCTCATGGACAACCTTCTGTGGGCATATACCAGATGCAACACTGGGCAAAGTAATGATTTTGACTCTTACCTTTCTACACTAGGCCACATTCCAGCCATGCAGAAGTCAGGAGTGTCTACACCACCACCACACCTCTTTCCATCAAAGCATTGCCATAGTTCAAGGATCTATATTCCAGCCTGGCAAAAGTACTCCGGAAAGGTATGGCTGGGGAGAGTCCCAAGGGCCTGACAGAGCAGTTCCGGACCACATTTGACCCCTGGCCTGAAGTTTCCCTATTTTTGTTTTGCTGAATTTGAGACAGTATTCTAGAGCAAAGTCTTCTGCCGCTGTGCGACAGCAGTTCATTTGCATGCCGTCCTCCTCTGCTTGCTGTTTTGCTGTTTTGCCCCACAGCAGGTGAGTGGGAGGCCTTGTGACTCCCCTGGCAACGGTTCACTCCTCCATGGAGGAGTCCCAGCTCCCTCATTAAGAATCTGAGAAGCAGAGCAAGCGATTCAGCGCCGCTTGCCGAAAATTCCAGTTCATCTCCAAGCCATATTTAATGGCTTCTTCGGAACGCACGGCTTGTTCCAAATGTGTGGCGCAGAACTGGGCTGTGTGTGCAGCCACTTAGATGTCTGTATTTTGACACCTTGTGCTACAACCTGAATCACATTCAATAGCTGCCCTTCAAATGTCTGTCAGTGCCCTAACAGAAGGAGCGAAGACACAGAATGCTATGGAACTGATACCTCTTTGGTTGCAACTTGGACATTAAGGCTGCAAATCTTAACCTAACCATGTCTTCTCAGAAGTTGTTATGTGATCTGAGGACCACAGGGCAGTTTACAGACCCACCAAGTTAGTCCTATTGGATTCAGTAGGATATCTTCCCAAGTAGATAGGATTGCAGCCTAAAACGTACTTTAAAACTTTACAAAGCTGTCCGTTTCTTTCCTCTTTCTACTTGTTGGTACAGTTGCTGTGGGGAATGACTGGTTAGTTCTTACAGCATCTTTTCTATTGCTCAAGGCAACTTCCCTTAACAATTACAGTGTTAAGGGTGTTCAGCCAGTCACCACAGTTAAGTAAACTGATTCCAAGAGCATCCCTTAGGGCACTGGTATTATCAACTAGTTGACATTGCTAGCATTACTTCCCTTTCATGTATGCTGACTGGATCCTCCGATTGCGACCACACCTTTTCTCTGAGTATTGCGATGGAAAGTAGTGCTGGGCTGTGCACACAGAGAGCTGCTGGCTGGGATCCAAGGGGGTGCCCAACAAGTTCTGCATGCCTCAAAGGTAACATTTTAGACTGGGTGTTTCCAGCAGCAACTCTCCATGTTACAAAGCATACCCACCCTCTCTTGAAATGGGATGTAATTTCAAAAGCAGTGTTTAAACAGGGAGGGAAAGGCAACAATCCTGCTAGATCTTCCCATTCCCTTAGGTATCCCTAAAGTAGCTCTTTGGACCCCAGCCACTGCATCTGTGCAAACCTGTGAAATGCGTTTCATGTAGAGACACATTCCGAATTTGGCAGAGTCCCTCTTGCTTCAAGAGCTGGAGTGTTTGAGCAGGTGTGACTTTTTCAAGTCACCGAGGGAAGGCAGAAAAGCCTTTAAAAGTGAAAATAAAATGTGACCCACATTCTTCTCCCAAACGAAGGTTTGATCACATCTGTGAACAAAGGGGACATTTTCTTTACCTGTGCTACTCTGGCAAGGTAGCATTACAAAGTGTCCTCCTTCTGCCCTGCCACTGTTCTAATTTTAGTTTTAAGCTCTTTGTTTTAGCTAAGTAACTCTGCAAAGTGCCAAGCCCACTGGTGGCACTAAATAACTAAAATAAAGCCTCAGCACTAAGTATAAGTGGATAAGGCCTGCACAACTTGTGTTACTCACCAAGCTGAAAGCACCTATTGTGCCCTTCCAGATTCCTGACAACTCATTCTCCCTATATGCCAATTTTACAGTACAAGGCAAGCATAAAAAACAAGCGCTATAGTAAACTGCTGGTATGCCACAAAATATGGCAAAACATGACTTCAGCTTGGCAGGTCACAATTTAGGCAGGCTTGAAGATGATAGAGAAGTTCCTAGAGCAGGCCTGTTGTAGACCAGGCTGGCTTTAGATCAACCACCCCAAGCAAGGAGTGTCTTCTGCAAATGAGTTTGTGAGGGCCTCAAAGACTAGAGTTGGAAGGATCTGTCAGTTTTGGTTCTCTCCGTTTCTCATTTTTCCAATCTCAAATTTGGTTCTCATTTTTTTTTTTTTTTTTTGCAGAAATTTGTGGTTTTCTTTTTAATGCCTATGAAGATTCATTAGCATAATACACTCTTTTAATATGTAGTTTTGACAAATGCACACATTTTTGGAAGCAATTATCTTCAATATAATGCTTTTTGTATATTATTTTCACTAATATCTTATGCACAATTTCACCTAATAAGTACATTTTTGCAAACACTGTTTGGTTGCAGGACTGTATCACAAAATTCACCTAAGTGTGAATTTCAATGGATAGCTGTGTGTTGGTTGGCACACAGTTTTGGAAAGTGTGAATTTGATAGATTTGGCTTTAAATGTGTGGTGCATCAAAGCTATCCTCTAGCCCTAGTCCAGGCATGTGGATATTATTGAATATTATTACTCCACTTTGAAGTATTTCACCCAAAATCTAGAGAGACAAAGATGTCAGCAAACAGGCAATTTAAGAAGGAAATACTTTTCTACTTTGGGTCTACATTGGTGTCGTTACAGATGTATCACCAAAAAAGTGGTCAAAATATCACACAGATTTGCACAACATTAGCTTATGCTGATTTATATGTATAAACGAACATTTAGAAAGAATTACAATAATTTAAATCGAAATATAACTCACAGTAGTGGAGAATAGTGTGACCAGGTGACCTATGGTATGTGTCTACTCCAGGGGTCAGCAAACGTTTTCAGGGGGGGCGGTCCCTCAGATCTTGTGGGGGGGGGCCAGACCCACCCTTTCCTGAAAGGACCCCCCCCCCGCTGTCACTCACACCGCAGCTGCCAGTGCTGCCTCATCTTCGGCAGCGGCAGCGTTGTCTTCTGGGCGCAGAGCCCACGCCGCTGGCCTGGGCGCAGAGCCCACGCCGCTGGCCTGGGCGGCAGAGGCAGCCTCCCCCCCTCACTTCCTCCCACTTGGCTCTTGGCCATACGTGCCCGCCTCAGCGGGAAGGAAGGGGCATCGCCCAGAGGCATCCACAGCTTCAGATTGGCTTCCTGCAGCCAATCTAAAGCCATGCCAGTGTCGCGGAAGTC
Source organism: Podarcis gaigeae (assembly GCF_964106915.1). Lineage (NCBI taxonomy): Eukaryota > Metazoa > Chordata > Lepidosauria > Squamata > Lacertidae > Podarcis > Podarcis gaigeae. The sequence goes on from NC_139680.1 coordinate 91,138,263, forward strand.
AATCCTTGTGTGGTGAGGCCTCTGCGCGATGCCAGTTTAGCACGGGGACTGATTGAGCAGACGACAGGGTCTGCAGGGATTTACAAGCCCTGTGGGCCACATCCAGGCCTCGGGCTGTAGTTTGCTGACCCCTGATCTACTCCTTTTGTTGCCCAGATCTTAATTGCTGATGAAAATCTTCAAGGACCCTGCTCTCTCTTCTCATGGTTCTTTATTTTAAGGAGGACTTGCATCAGGCAGTCCTTAAGGTAGAGTAGGGATATGGTCCTCCTCATGTTGTTGGACTCCAGCTCTCATCAGCCTCAGCTAGCATGGCTAATCTGGAAGCTCATAGGTCCTCCATCCCTGAAACAGACAGGTCCTTCAGAGTAGAGTGTCTGCTGTAAAACAGGATACAGTACATGCCTACTTCAGTCTGTGGAGAAAGAATGCTTCTGAATACCAGTTGCTGGAACCACAGAAGAGGAGAATGCTCTTGCCCTCAGGTCCTGCTTGCAGGTTTCCCACAGGTGTCTGGTTGGCTGCTGTGAGAACAGGATGCTGTACTAGATGGCCCATTGGCCTGATTCAGAAGGCTCTTCTTATGTTCTTAGTTCTCTGAGCCAATCGGCAACTTGGAACAAGGCTGGCCCGCCTGAAGCTAATGATGAAATGACGCCTCATCTCCATTTCCATATGCTGAAGCTGACCAGATGGGCAATTGAATATTACTTCTAAGACAGGTGATGGGATGCCATCACTCAACCGAATGGTAAGACTGGCCTTGCAGTCTGACTTTTTTCACTTGCAAAGTTACTCTGAAGTTGGTTTCTCCAAGTGGTCTGTTAATTGTTAATTATTAAAGGCACATGGAGCAGGAGAGAACCTAAGATGCTTCTTTGCTACTAAACAAGACATTTGTCAGGTAGGTCAGGATGCATATGGTGTTGAAACAGAAGTTTGGTGTGAGAGAGTCCCCTGTGTACAGGGGCTATTTCCTAAAAGGTATACTCAGGGTTTTTTCCTGAATTCTTTCACTTAGTTTTGACGAATGGGTGGACAACTGGATTGCGTTCATTCAGATTGAGTTCATATATCACAGTGTTTAGTTATAGCCTGTTGCTGCATTTGAACTACAGTGGTATCTCGAGTTAGACGCCTCAGGTTACAAACGCTTCAGGTTACAAACTCCGCTAACCTGGAAGAGTTACCTCAAGTTGAGAACTCTGCCCCAGGATGAGAATGGAAATCGTGTGCCGGCGGCACAGCAGCAGCAAGAGGCCTCATTAGTGAAAGCACGCCTCTAGTTAAGAACAGTTTCAGGTTAAGAACGGATCTCTGGAAAGAATTAAGTTCGTAACTGTATTGCTGCTTGCACAGTCTAGAATATTGCTTAGGTTAGTTGGTGTAAGTAAAGGTGACATGGCATCCCTCTTACCATGAACCATAGGATGGGGATGTCGAAGACTTTGCAGAATAAGTACTGAGCAGAGCTGTGAACTAATGCTTTATTATCTCTAAAATGGTCAAAATATAATGTCATATTCTTTAAAGTATGAAAGGGGAGGTCTATTGTGAATACTTCACTATAATTTATTGTATAGATTTTACCTTTCCCTGGAGCTTACTGCTAGATATAGTAATTATAACAGCATGTGCTAGTGATATAGAATATTATAGAACCCTTTCTGTCTTTTTATAGAAACGTTAATTCATCTGGCAACATGTTTGCGATGTTCCTTCTAAAACATTTAAAGGGTATTTTTGCAATTGTGGTTCTGTGTATTTTGCATGGATGATGTATCACTTGCTAAATTTGAAATCCAAATTGTGACTTTGGCTATGGCTGCTGCCAGGAAGCAAATGCGGCAAGGAGACAAGTACTTAAGAACCAATTATCATCCCTTTGACTTTCCAACTTGAGGGATGTTTCACACAAGACAGAATTCCTACATGAGGGCTACCACTTCAGTGTAGGAAACACCACGAGAAGCCTAACCATATCTTATGTCATCTTGCATACACATCAGATTAGCAGCAAATTTCTGTTGTGGGGAAATAAAAAGAGCTTGTCACACATGACAGTCTCTCTCCCAACCCCCAATGATATGGTTCTATTAATGGAAGGCTCTTGAAGGGGTGATTTTTGCCCAAAAGACCCATAATCCACAGCACACTTCACCATGCCCTATGCTGTTATGAAGGTTCCCCTAGACCCCTGGAGCAAAATAAAAATAAAAATTGGGGGGTGGGAATGAAGGAAGATTGGGGAACTGGTGAAAATCTAAGTGGTGTCTTTCTTCACACAATGTATGATTAAACTATGGAATTCCCTGCCATGAGGTGTAACGATGGCCACCAACATGGATGGCTTTAAATATTCATGGAGGATAAGATTATACATGGCTACTACCAAGATGGCAATGTTCTTCTACCTTTGCTGTTGAAGTCCGTGTGCCTTGGAAAACCAGCTGCGAGTGGGGAGACTGCTGTTGCATTGACGTCCTGCTTGTGGCCTTTCCATAGGTATCTATTGGCCATTGTGGGAACAGGATGCTGAGCTAGATGGGTCTTTGACCTGATCCAGCAGGGCTCTTGAGATTGGGGTTATATATATCCAATCATTTTCTAAATGATTTTGATGGCACAAAATCAGCAAAGACCAGGGGTATAATTTTTATGAAAAAGAAAAGGTCTTGATTGCCACTTGAGCAGCGGTTGGCCAGCTGATGATGTCATCAGAATGGAGACATTGGGAGGGGACGGTTGTCTATATATATATCTTCAAGTTTACTGTTGGCACTCAAACTAAAGATCTATATCGATGACTGTGGCTTCTGAGCAGACCACGTAATTAAATACGCGGAATTGCAAAGATAGCTTTTTCCTAATCCTTGTCCATTTGGATGCCAAGCCGCATCTCCGGTATAAATGAGAAGTGAGGTACAGTACTTTCAACAAAGTTGAGAGAAGTCAACTGAGCAGCGATATAAGTGATGAAATTGCATCCCTTAATGCACGTATATACAGACTGGTGGTACATAGTCCCATTAAGAGGCAGGATGAGGAACAAGGACTCGGATCTGCAAAGTGAAAGGATGAGGTCAATGATATCATAGACCTAAATTAAGATGCTGATGAAAACCATAGCAATTTTTTTAAAAAACCAAACCAACCGTGTGAGAAGTCTGTAATGCATTATATCTGGCAAGATGAAGCTAATGAAAAACAAGAGGGTGGACAAATACATGAGCTAGTGTTTTCCATGTATGCTGCATGTGATAGTTATAGAAAGGTCTTGGATTACAAATGATAATTTGTAGCATGGAATATACTCCTTCATTGGTGGAGGGGCAAAGACGAACCCTTTGCTATAAATAGGTTCATAAATGCACAAGAACAGATTTATTTTCCTTAATTTAGGGCCACCCTCCATTACTGATGCTCTGAAACAAGGGTTCCTTTCTGGAGAACATCGTCTATGCATGGCACCTACTTGCTGCCCCATAAAGAGCTAGTTAATTTTTTCTTCTTTGCTCTTTCTATTACAGCCATGCTGTCAGGAAATGTTATATTTGTCTGTGTTATAGAGTAGAGAAAATACAGAAAGCTGGAGTCAACACCTAGGTTACCAGGGGAACTTGCTCATGGATCTGGTAGACAGTGCCAGAGACTCATGGGCAACTTTTCACAGGAGGGGGGTCCTGCCACCACACCTGCTGTTGGCAGTAACTCCCGATTATAATAGAGTAGACCATGTCCCATATTGCTGTATAGTCAGCAAGTCGCTCCAAGTGTCTGCTGCCAGGCTGTCTTTGTTGGAGCCTAGCCCAAGCTTTTAGAAGCAGGAATGGTGCAGCTGTGATATCCGATTGAAGTTCCGTTGCTTGGAGCAGGTCTGCATATTAAAAGAAAATAACATGGGATCAGGGACAGAGACACTAGTCGGCTGGATGTGAGTTCAAAGGGGAATTAAGGCTGGAGAGCAGGACTATTTGGGTGTGCTAGAAACTGGATCGCTCAGCTGAAAACCAGTGTGGTGCAGTGGTACTTGAACCAGAATCAAGACCACCGCTGAGACCACAAATGAGCTGCACCTAGACTACCCCCAGCATGCTGGGATGGGCGACTGGGATTTATAAGCCACTTCAAACCATTGTTTCCAAAGCAGTATATAACAGGAAAGTAAAAAAACAGCAACCCAGATCTAAACAACAGATCCTAAAAACACAAAGTTGCATAAGTTATGTATAGTAAACAAGATAAAATGGTCAGGTAAACCCCTTTTTAAAAGTAAGTTTCCAGTAGCTGCCTGAAAACAAACAAAAAAGATTGACGCTTGTCTAAATTGTGTTCAATCTTTTTTATATTAAAAGAAAACTCAGTAAGGCAACATTTTGCAACATTTCCCTCTGCGATTGGAATGCTTCAGTTCCATTTGTGTTTGAAACATATTGGTTGCATTTTTTCCACATTACATAAGCCACATCTTCAAAGAAAAGCCCAGTGTCTGAGACAGGTTTCATCTGCAGTCAGAAAGCTGGCATGGCCCTCCAGGAAAAAGACAAGAGACTGAAGAAATATATTGAGTGAGAAACAGGACCATGGTTCTGTAACAGTAGCCGATCACATTCCTAACTTGACTATGCCTTATTAGGAATGTATGTATTCTGTAAGTGAAAATAATATGTCGAACTGAAATACAATATGCCTCCTATACATAACCATATGCAAAGTAAGTTCCGAGGCTGACAACTAGTTTTCCTGGAGCAAAGTCTTTGAAGTCAAGAAAATGCTCTGATTTGTGGATGCATATCCTGAATGCCTTTCCTGAAAGGTAACCGTGGCTGCAAACCTTTGGATAAACACAAAATTAAAGAATTTGAATGAGGAAGAGCAGCTTTGCATGAGGCTTTTAGTGATGTGTTACTAGAAATAGGTGCGTTGCACATGTACTTTTTAACATATAAAACAAGTAAGCTTGTGTCATGATAGTGCATACACAAATCTGTCCTATGGCTCAGAGCAATCCTGTACTCTTATTTTTTTTTTTAAAAAAAAATATTTATTAAAGATTTTCTTAGTACAGTAAAGAGAAAAAAAAACAAAAGAACAACAAAATAAAAATAAAAATACTTACATCAATAAACATATTTTACTCACTTTTTAGACTTCCTCACATCTCTCGTTCCTGCGTTCCTGATTTATAAAACTTTAACCAGCAAATTATCACCTTATTTCAATTCTTATTTTATAAATTTCCAATATTGTGTCCCTAGCTTTAGATACTTTTATCCAGACCTTAAATACTTAATTCAGACATAATATTTATCCAAAACTTATCTTTTCTTAGATTTCACTTATGTTCATAATCTTTTCAACTAGCTTAGTGGTGCCATGTTTTTTACACTCTTGCATCTTTCTTAACACTCAGACAATTTGCAATGTTTTTGTAAATAGTCCTTAAATTTCTTCCAGTCCTCTTCTACTGCTTCCTCTCCCAGGTCTCGGATTCTGCCAGTCATTTCTGCAAGTTCCATATAGTCTATCAGTTGCATCTGCCATTCTTCCAGTGTGGGCAAATCTTGGGTTTTCCAATGTTTGGCTACAAGTATCCTTGCTGCTGTTGTTGCATACATAAAGAATGTTCGGTCCTTCTTTAGCACCCTCTGCCCAACAATGCCTTAAAGGAAGACTTCCGGAGGCGGCGTGAACGGCAATGGCGGTCCTCCTCGCGCTGTGAGGGGGAAGCTCTACAGAAACGGGTCGTCCGCTACGGCGAAGGGGAGACCCGCATCAGAAACCCACAGGCAGCGAAAGCCTGTGGTCGTGGGACTCGGTGGGCACCAGAAGCGCCCCCCGAAACAAAGAAGAGACCCCGTAAGGGGTGTCGGAACGTGGAAGGGCTGGCGCGGTGCTGTGAGTCGATCGCTCTTTCTGTGGAGTGAAGCCGCATAGCCGCGGTCGGTGACCGCTGACCTTTTTTCCTGGGAACATTCGATTTGAAAAGCAACAACCCGTGAGTAAAAAAAGACAGAAAGAATTGGGGACTAAAGTATTTAAAATTCGGCTAAAAGCGGGAGACGCAACCAGGAAGTCCGTCTTCCGCTTCTGCTTAAGATCTAAAGCAAAGGACTTTGATGTCTGGAGCCTTTGGAGAGGCGTTAAAAGTAATCAATCTGTGCATCTAAGGGAGCTGCTCTCATGGAGATTTAGGATTTAATTTTTTAAGTGGTTTATTTTTTAGCATGGACTGTGTTTTACCTCTTCTTGTGGAATTACAATTTTACTGAGAAACCCAGGCAGTCGGACTGCCTGATCAACAGAACTGTCAGATTGCAGACTTTGACACTTTGTTACTTTGGTCTGTTACAAACTGAGTGTTACTGGAACTGCTACATTGAAATACTTTTTCTGGCACTTGCTAGAGACATTGTTGTGCTTTTAAGACCAACTCTGCTAACTACAAGAGAACTGAAGGTTCCTTGGAAATTAATGGCTGTTTGGACATTGTTTTAGAAGTTTTGGAACGTTGGATTAACTGGAGTTAAAAACTATTGATTTTAACAATTTGGCTCTTCCCTCAAGACACATTCGAACTCCCTCTAGAGGATTTTGGACTTATAACTGTATGTGACTTTGCTTTCTCTTTCCTTCCCTTCTATCTTGTTTATTCTCTGGGCTGGTGGATTCCTATGGGAACATACACAGTTTGACCTTGACTAGTAGACAGAACTGGAATGAGTGGCACTGGGAAAACAAGAGCGGCTAAAGCGAAAGCTAAACAAACAACTTTGACCTTAACCTCACAGCCGCGTAGATCATCTGTCCCTGCTGTTTTGGTGGCAGAAGAAGAAGGAATTGAGCAAACTTTGTTGGAAGATATGGCAGCAGGAGGATCCAACTCAGTACTAGACAAAATCTTCCAAAAATTGGAAGCTTTGGACAAAAAAGCGGATGAGCAAACGGCTAAGATTGACCAAAACACAGCCAGTGTTAATAAACTAACTGAACAAGTTGCTCTGAATGCACAATCAATTGGGAAACTATTTGAAGCCACCACAGAAAATCGCAAATTGGCCGAGGAAGCCAATCAAAAAGCTGAAGCATTAAAGCAGGTGGTAAAACCATTGCACAAGCAGATTGGTGAACAGCAGGCTTACCTGTCTATGATAGAACTACGGAGTCGGGAAAATAACTTGAGATTGAGGTCAATATTAGAACTTGAACAAGGGAATTTGATTGAGTTCCTGACAAAAGAATTTTCCAAGTTTTGGCCATTGGAAGAAGAAAAGGACTTTAAAATTGTGACTGCTTTTAGACTTGGAAAATTAACAAGGAAAGACAGGCCCAGAGACTGCTTGATTACCTTGAGATCTAGGGAGGAAAGAGACAAAATACTAGGCCTACATTACGAAAAGTCACTTGAAATTCTGGACAGAAGAGTAGAAATTTATAAAGATATCTCAAAAGAACTTTTGGACCTTAGATCCACCTACACAGAGTTAGCAAGACTGCTGAGGAGCAATTCAATTGTTTTTAGGTGGGAATTCCCCCAAGGACTATATTTTACATTCAGAGGGAAGAAGGTGAAAATTAAAACAGCCGAGGACAAAGAAAATTTTTTGAGTGCTTACGGAGAGGACCTTCAGAAAGGGATTGAAAGACTTCCAGGGTCTGGGCCATCGCCTGTACCTACACCTTCGGGATCTGAGGATCAGGAGAAAGAGACACCACCATCAAAGGAATAACGGATTTGTCCAGGATGTCTCTGCAACTTCTGAGTTGGAATATTAATAGCTGCAATTCCCCGGAAAAAAGGAAAAGAATATTTCATGTATTGAAGAAAGAACAATTGGACATTATTTGTTTGCAAGAAACACACGTGACTAGGCTCCATAGAAAAGTGTTAATAAACAAGAGACTAGGCCAAGAATTTATCTCTTCGGATCGAGTTAAGAAAAGAGGAGTGGTGATATACGCAAAGGAGAGCCTGTCACCAAAATTTTTATTTAAAGATGAGCAAGGAAGAATTTTGGCAATTGAGATACAAAATCAAGGAGAAAAGTTTTTGATATTAGGAATCTATGCACCAAATGAGGGGAAATCAGAATTTTACAAGAAGCTGCATGAGATAATGCTGGACTATCTGGACTATAGCAACATCATTATGATGGGGGACATGAATGGGGTGCCATCAACCAACATGGATAAGTCACATAGCCAAAATGTGACAAAAGATGGCAGACTACCTAAAACTTTTTTCGAACTGACTGACAATATGGACTTGATTGACATTTGGAGGACAAAGAACCCCCTAGGAAGAGAAGGAACATTCTTTTCTGAAGCCCAACTGACATGGACAAGAATCGACCAAATATGGATAACTAGAGGTCTGGCACCTAAGACAAGAAAAGTGGAAATCTGCCCAAAGACCTGCTCCGACCATAATGCCGTAAAGATGGATATGAGACTAACTCCAACCGGCTCCTTTAGATGGAAGATGAATGACAATTTATTTAGAGATCAGGAGATTACCAAAAAGGCCCAAAAAGCTTTGAAGGACTATTTTGAGATAAACTTGAACACTACAGTGGAAAAAAGAGTCATCTGGGATGCAAGTAAAGCGGTTATGAGAGGGTTTCTGATACAACAGAACACTATAAAGAAAAGAGCACAGAATGAGAAAGAAGACAAGATTTTGGAGAAAATTAAAGAATGTGAGAAGAAGTTAAGATCGAGACCGAAATCACAGGAGATTTTGAGAGAAATTAAACTTTATCAAGCACAAACACTCCAAATTGATAAATCAGGAAGTGGAGTGGAAAGTTAAGTTAATGAAACAAAGATCATTTGAATCGGCAAACAAATGTGGAAAACTGTTGGCATGGCAGTTGAAAAAGAGACAGAAATTGAATACGGTTACAAATCTAGAGATTGAAGGAAGAAATATTCAGAATCCTGTGGAGATTAGAAAGTGCTTCCAGAGATATTTCAAACAATTATATACTCAAGGGCCGCAAAATGAGGTTGAGATAGAACAATTTTTGATAAGGAATGGACTACCAAAGTTGTCTCAAGAAAATAGGACAATCCTGAATTATAAAATAACACAACAAGAGATTGAAGAAGCCATTCAGAATATGCAATTGGGCAAATCTCCAGGGCCAGATGGGCTTACCTCCAAATATTATAAGACATTGAAAGATTATTTGATACATCCATTAATGGAGGTTTGCAACGAAATCATGGAGGGGAAGAAGGCACCGGAATCGTGTAAAGAAGCTTTCATCACATTGATACCCAAATTAGAATCTGAAAAGACACAACTTAAGAACTACCGTCCCATCTCCCTCCTAAATGTGGATTATAAAATATTTGCAGACATTTTAGCAAGTAGATTTTAAAAAGCTCTGAACGAAGTAATTCATAAGGACCAGGCAGGCTTTCTCCCAGGAAGACATTTGTTTGCTAACACAAGGAACATTATTGATATTTTGGAACTTTTGCAAACAAATATTAATACAAAAGCAGTGTTAATATTTATAGATGCGGAGAAGGCCTTTGACAATATTTCATGGAAGTTTATGAAGAAAAACCTGGAAGGGATGGGAGTGGGACGGGGATTTGAAAATGGGATAGATGCAATTTACTCAGAACAAAAGGCTAAATTGATAGTTAACAATGTGGTGACGGAAGAGTTCAAAATTGAAAAAGGAACACGACAAGGTTGCCCTATTTCTCCTTTGTTATTTATTTCGGTCCTAGAGGTACTCTTGAATATGATTAGAAGGAATCTAATCATTCTAATCTAATTGGTTGAAGGAATTGGTTGGAGGAATTCAGGTCGGAGCGAAACAGTATAAACTTAAAGCTTTTGCAGATGACCTGGTTTTGACCCTACAGGAGCCAGAATCTAGTACGAAAAGGGTATTACAATTGATTCATGAGTTTGGTCGGGTGGCGGGATTTAAACTAAACAAGCAAAAAACTAAGGTAATAGAAAAAAATTTGACATCTTCAGAATCAGAAAGGTTTCAGAAAGAGACAGAGTTAAATGTGGTTAAAAAAGTAAGATACTTAGGGGTAAACATAACAGCCAAAAATCTGAGCTTATTTAAGGATAACTATGAAAAGTGTTGGTCAGAAATTAAAAGGGATCTAGAAGGTTGGTCAAGATTGAAACTTTCCTTGTTGGGCCGAATTGCTGCTATAAAGATGAATGTATTGCCAAAAATGCTGTTTCTGTTCCAGACTTTACAGATTGTGGATAAAGTGGAGTGTTTCGGGAGGTGGCAAAGAGATATCTCCAAATTTGTCTGGCAGGGCAAAAAGCCCAGAATTAAGTTTAAGATATTAACTGATGCTAAAGATAGAGGGGGCTTTGCCCTGCCAGACTTAAGGTTGTATTATGAATCAGCAGCTTTTTGCTGGTTGAAAGACTGGCTGCTTCTTGAAAACACTGATGTTCTAGATCTGGAAGGTTTTAACAATGCTTATGGATGGCATGCATATTTGTGGTATGACAAGGTTAAAAGTCATAAAGCTTTCAAGAACCATATTGTCAGGAAAGCAGTGTTTAATGTCTGGACAAAATATAAAGACTTATTGGAAAACAAGACCCCAAGGTGGTTATCACCAATGGAAGCTAAGGCTTGGAAAAGACTCAATATGGAGGCCAAATGGCCGAAATATTGGGAAATATTAGAAAAAGATGGAGATAATTGGAGGCTGCAGAGTTTGGAGAAATTAAAAGATAAAGTGTGAGATTGGCTACATTATGCTCAGATCAAAGAGGTTTTTAATTTGGATAAAAAAATAGGATTCCAGATGGGAAAATCGAAGTTAGAAACAGAATTGTTAGAACCTAAGGTACTTTCAAGAATGTACAACTTGCTGTTAAAATGGAACACACAAGATGAAACGGTTAAATCAGCTATGATAAAATGGGCACAGGACATTGGGTATAATATCATGTTTGCTGACTGGGAAAAGTTATGGACCACCAGTACGAAGTTCACGGCATGTAATCCCTTGAAAGAAAATATTATGAAAATGATATATATGTGGTACATGACTCCAGTCAAGCTTGCAAAAATATATCATCTGTCTGACAATAAATGTTGGAAATGTAAGGAAACTGAAGGAACGTTCTTTCATCTCTGGTGGACTTGCCCTAGAGTTAAGGCTTTCTGGGAAATGATATATAATGAGTTGAAAAAGGTATTTAAGTATACCTTTCCTAAGAAAGCAATCCTGTACTCTTAATTATACCTGGGTGGAGGTAGGGGAGATTCTTTTAGAGTAGCTGCTGCATCCTATATGTGATTGGCCCAAGAATGGAAGGAGGAAATGCACAACAGAACAAAAAGAGTTAAAATGACAGACATGCCTACATCCCTGGCAACCAATCAGAGACTGTGCTGATGACAGTGCCCACATGCTTCGCATACATGGAGGGAACCAATAAACTCACAGTGACAGGGCCACTCCCACTGCATCACCACCCCCACAATCACAGCACCCACAGTCCATCAGCCCCAGTGGCACAGCCAGCAGCAGTGAGGCCACTTATTGGAAGTTTCCAGGCAAAACAATAGGCATGAATTTGAATCCCCTTATGCAACCCCCGCCATTGTTTTTTTGAGCACACTACAGAAAGAGGAGGAAGGAGAATCCACACAACACAGCACACCCATAACTACCTTGGCAGGTCACTTGCAGAGAGCTCACATAGCTCACTTCCTGGGACCAAGGATCAAGCAGACTCATCCATGGAAGGAAATGATTCAATAATCAAGGAGCTAAGGGCATGGGGCAGGACATGGAACAAAGGTAACTGTAGGCCCATATTGATCAGTAGTTCACTCCATAGGATAGGGAACATATTTTTCAAAGCAACGGTGAGACTTAACACTCCACTGATCTCTTGGGGCTTTTGCCAAATCCTGAAGCTCCTCAACTGACAGGTCTCAAGTCTAGAGTTGCTCTGTGAGATTCCTTATTCTTACAGCACAATCCTATTTTTATAAATAAGATCTATGCAATGTAAATGAGCAGAACTGAGGGTTGAAAGTCATTTGTTGCTCATAATTTTTGGTGTAAATGCTGGCATAATTCTGTGCAGCACAAAGTGTAAAAGTACTCTGTTCAGAAGTATAAAAAGCTCGATGGGCCTTGGAGTTTTCATGTGAGTTTGTGTTTTTAGTCTTATACTTTAAGAATCCATTGACGTCAACGAGATGTCCTTAAGAATGGAATGCCTGGAAGATATTTTAACAGAATGAACACCATCATTGTCAAAGTACAGACAGTGTTGCACATGAACTGCAATGTAATGACACAACAGGAGTTATTTTTAGGATTGTCACCTTTGGTCAAGGCAGTTCAGGACATGTTACTAAGGACCTTGTTCAGAGAAGGACAGCTGAGTCAGATATCAGTAGCAAAGAGCAATAATCCCAGAATGCCTTGACATGTTTGTGGGAGTTTGCAATATCAATGATAATCATAGAAATTCAATCAAAAGCCTGGTGGAAGGAAAAATTTGCCCACCTAAATATAATCAATTAGGAGAGCAATTAAACTCTCTTGGAAGGGAGATCCTCAACCCAGGAGATACAACAAGAAGGTCCTGTTGAACCCCTGTTTTCTATCAATAAACATTTTCAACTGTGTTTGTTTTGGAGGTGAAACATGGCATGAATGATTCTCCCTTCTAGATGTTTGCTTGAAAACATCAGGGGAGGAAATCAACGTTGCATGAAGGTGATCATTCTGCCACACCAAGCATTTTGGCTTGTCAGACAGAGAGATTTCTCTCTCCCCCCCCCCCAGTTCTAGGGGTTCTCCTGACCCACCCGAACCTATTTTGGGGGCCGTGAGGTGGGGAGATAGGAACCTTACTGCACAATCAAACGTCCGTGAGCAGGGCTCCCAACTGGTGGAACGCTTTAAGTGAATCATACCCTGTACATATATTTTTGAAGCATTAGTTATTTTAAAACATTTCTTTAATTCTTTTTGTATGTGCTCGGTGTTTCAGTCAAGTCAGGAGGGGGGCATAGCTCAGTGCTTTCCATGCAGATGGTCTCATGTTCAGACCCTGGTATCTCCAGGTCTAGAAAATATACCATCTGAAACCCTGGAGACTTTCAGGCAATCAGTGTAGACCAGCCTTCTCTAGCTTGATGCCTTTCAGAAGTTTGGGACTGCAACTCCCATCATCCCTGACCATTGACCATGGTGGATGAGGTTGATGAGACTTGGAGTCCAATATCACTCTCAAGGAATACAGAGAGATAAATCACAAGCTAAACAACTCTGTGGTTTACAAAAACTCATTATCAATAATGTACAGCATTTCAACACCTTCTATTACATGTAGTCTTAGACAATATATACCATGCCAAAATAATAATGGCATGCACAACTCAGTATCTCAAAGCCAAATATTCCTGAAATAAGTCCATGAGAGAAACTCTCTATGTGTATAGTTGTGCTGGTGTGGCCCCAATGGAACTTTGACATCAAGATACCCGGATTTCAATCTCTGTTTCATGAATCTTCTGGTTGGCCTGAAAAGGAACTAATGGCAATTCAATGTTCCAGCAAATAAATCAGCTCCAACCTTAGAAGTCCTTGTTTTGGAAAGTCAAAATTTCAAGGCCACAAGGAGCAACCGTCCCGGTTTCTGATTTGATCCTGGAATGTCCCACTTTTCCTTAGTTCCTATTTTCATTGGAGAAATGTTGGGGGGTATGGAATCAAGGAGATAAATAACTATACAACCTTCAGAAGATATTTGAAGGCAGCTCTGTATAGGGAAGTTTTTTTAATGTTTAATGTTTTATTATGTTTTTATATATGTTGAAAGCCGCTCAGAGTGGCTGAGGCAACCCAGTCAGATAGGCGGGGTATAAGTAATAAAATTATTATCATTATTATAATTATTATTATCATTATTCTTATTATTTCATGGACACCCCTATTTTCATTGGAGAAATGTTGGCAGGGCAGGTATGCAACAGTGGTGCATTTTAACCAAGCACTCACCAGTGCCCGTAGTAGTGACAATCTGGCAGCCAGCAATAAAAAGCTGGATCTTCCAAAAGAATATTAGAGAAATAGCAGATTGTGCAGAGTGAGCCTGCCTCCTACATAAAAATAACTCCTGGAGCTATGAATACATGGGGCACATTTTATATTTATATGGGGAAATATAGCAATCCTTAGCAAAGTCAGGGTAAGTAGAGGAGATTTGACAAAGCCATTAAGGTAGAATAATCAGCTGAAAAGTAGCAGAGCCCTGAAAAGTGATACGATTTGTTAAACCCTGATACATACACACTCATCTAAAAGTAAAGACCCTGGAACTTACAAACCAAAGAATTACAACAACAACAACAACAACAACAACAACAACAACAAAAACAACAACATAATAAAAAAATAATAAAAATAAAATAATAAAATAAGAATAAGAATAATAATTTATTATTTATACCCCGCCCATCTGGCTGAGTTTCCCCAGCCACTCTAGGCGGCTCCCAATCGTGTGTTGAAAACAATACAGCATTAAATATTAAAAACGTAACTAAACAGGACTGCCTTCAGATGTCTTTTAAAAATAGGATAGCTGCTTATTTCCTTGACATCTCATGGTAGGGCATTCCACAGGGCAGGCGCCACTAGCGAGAAAGCCCTCTGTTTGGTTCCCTGTAACCTCACTTCTCGCAATGAAGGAACCGCCAGAAGGCCCTTTGTTCTGGACCTCAGTGTCTGGGCTGAACGATGGGGGTGGAAATGCTCCTTCAGGTATATAAGACCGAGGCTGTTTAGGGCTTTAAAGGTCAGCACCAACACTTTGAATTGTGCTCGGAAACGTACTGGGAGGAGCCAATGCAGATCTCTGAGGACCAGTGCTATATGGTCCTGGCGGCCACTCCCAGTCACCAGTCTAGCTGCCACATTCTAGATTAATTGCAGTTTCTGGGTGACCTTCAAAGGTAGCCCCATGTAGAGCGTATTGCAGTAGTCCAAGCGGGAGCTAACTAGAGCATGCACCACTCTGGCGAGACAGTTTGCGGACAGGTAGGGTCTCAGCCTGCATACCAGATGGAGCTGGTAGACAGCTGCCCTGGACACAGAATTAACCTTCATCTCCATGGACAGCTGCGAGTCCAAAATGACTCCCAGGTCATGCACCTGGTTCTTCAGGGGCACAGTTACCCCATTAAGGACCAGGGAGTCCTCCACACCTGCCCGCCTCCTGTCCCCCAAGAACAATACTTCTGTCTTGTTAGGATTCAACCTTAATCTGTTAGCCGCCATCCAACCTCCAACCGCCTCCAGGCACTCACACAGGACATTCACTGCCTTCACTGGTTCTGATTTAAAAGATAGGTAGAGCTGGGTATCATCTGCATACTGATGAACAGCCAGCCATGACCCCCTGATGATCTATGCAAATGTTATACACCCTTCCTCCTTGCACACCAACAGGAATGCTTTGCCATATCAAGAAATATTTAAAATGATGACAGCTTATGTTTTTACAGTGGTTTCCCTACAGTGGTATTTATGGCTTGGGGGTAGGTGGGAAATGGTCACAGGTGTAAGTCTTTAGTTTCATGTTTTGACTTTTTTCCATGTCCGCCCCCACCCCCCAGCATACCAAATGGAGGCTTATCAGTATATAGAACATAATATATTTCTGTTTATCTTAAAGTAGCTGCTGGAGACTCAGTTTTGCATCATCAGTATAAAGATAATCACATATAGAGTTTGGAACATACTATCAGCTCTTTATGGACACAGAGGGAGCATATGATTCATGCCTCAGTGCAACCAAGGGATTTGATCCAAATCCCTCTGAGTCACTCGGGTCCTTTATCCTTCAGGCATATTACTCTTCTTCCACCATTAAAGTGCTGTTTTGGGGGTGGACAATGAGTATGCACAAATGAATCTGGCTGAAATAAACACAGAACATTGCATATGAGTAAGGCTTATTCATTTTGTAGGGGAAGGTCCATGGGTCAGTGGTGGTATCTGCTCTGCATGTATGTGGAAAGTCCCACATTCAGTCTCTGGTATCTCTAGTTAGAGGTGGCTGAGAGCCTTCCCTAGTCAGCGTAGACAATATCAAGCTAGATTGATCAATGATCTGAATCAGTATAAGGCAGCTTCCAATATTTCTAGGTTCTAAACTATGCATCTCCTCTAAACCTGTAGATTTCGCTGTTCCCAAATAGTACAGTGGGGTTTTCGGAAGGTGTGGCATAGATGCAGTACAGATACTACCGTAGCTTGCAGTCTTCCACAAATAACTCCTTAAAAGGTTTGCCTCCTGCTCCTTTTCCCTCTCTCGGTAACAGTAAACCAGTCTACCCTTGCCCCACTAATAATAATAATAATACCCCGCCCATCTGGCTGGGTTTCCCCAGCCACTCTGGGCGGCTTACAGCACATAAAAAAATTGTAAAACATTAGACATTAAAATTTTTCCAAACAGGGTTGCTTTCAGATGTCTTCTAAAAGTCAGATAGTTGTTTATTTCCTTGACATCTGATGGGAGGGCGTTCCACAGGGCGAGCACCACCAATGGGAAGGTCCTCTGCTTGGTTTCCTATAACCTCACTTCTCGCAGTGAGGGAACTCCCAGAAGGCCCTTCGAGCTGGACCTCAGTGAACGATGGGGGTGGAGACTCCCCCATCCTTCAAGTTGATGGAAAGGAGCCTCCTCCTTTTATCCAAAGAGCCCCCAGAGAAGTCCCATATAAGTGTTGCCTCTGCTTGTGAACTGAGCCTTATTCATCCTTCCTGGTTCTTTTTTTTTTTTTAATAATTTTTTATTAATTTTCAACCAGTTATACATTTTAACCTGAATACAACAAATTATGTCTGTTTTGCACTTCCTTCAGCGTCTCTGAGAGTCATCCATTTTTGTATCTTTAATACGCATTCCCTTTTTTTATATTGCCATTATTTCTCCTTAATCCCATTTTTTTAATAAACAATACTTATTTAATTTTTTTACAGTGCCTCTTGAAATCCCACTAACGTTGTATTTGTACCACATATATTTTTCAGATAATCCACCAATTTTCCCCAGTCCTCGATGAACTTTTGGTCTTTAGTATATCTGATTTTTCCAGTTAATTTGTCCAGTTCTGCATAGTCTATCAGTTTTAGTCTCCATTTTTCTATCGTCGGTATCTCCTCTTGTTTCCACTTCTGGGCCAAGAGGATTCTGGCTGCCGTTACAGCATATTGGAAGAGTTTTAAGTCCTTTCTTCTTATGTCATAAGACATAAGCATCCTTCCTGGTTCTAGTATAACTTTGCTTATAATATTGTGGGTGAGAGAGTATGGATATGGATCTAAATATTTTAAGAAGATAAAGCATTTGATCCAGAATCAGGTTGCAATGAACTTTTTGGGACTTAATTCTGAGTAGCACACATACGTTTGTGCTATATGTTAGTTGAACTTTAGGACTGAATTGCCCCAGTGATTTCAATGGGACAAAAAAAAAGAAGGGGGGGAAATGACCAACTGTGCAATCCTAACCATGTATACTCAGAAGCTAATTCCCACTGTTAAGTGGGATTAGGGTTGCTGCCTAATTTAGGATTTCAGCCTAAGAAACAATTGCCCTGAGGTGTGTCCCTCACCTAGCTCTGTCAGGAGTGCACTGTCAGTCTGTATCCAGCCCAATAAGTTTATGCTATCTTATTGTTCATTACCAATTGCAACAAGTAAATAAATAACCCAGTAATAATATGGAATAGTCATATATTAGAGTAGTTCAAGAACGTTCGCATCCTGTCTACACAGAACCCCTCTCAATAGAATTTATTTGCAGAATTTACAAAGGGAAGACATTTTGTCCCAGCTATATCTGTTGCCTGGAGTCCTTTCTTTGAGGGGTCCTCCAGATATCTTTGTTGCTGCACACTGATGATGATTTGTACTTATGATGCTATAAGGCAGTGGCAAAATTAGACTTTATTTCACCCGGGTCAAAGACCCAGTTTGGCACCCCCTCCCACACACGCATCTGCACACACACACACACACACACACACACACACAGGTTGGGAGCCTCAATGGCACCCCTCTGGACACTTCACCCAGAGCAAAAAAACTGGCTAGCCCTTCTGTAGCTACAGCACTGTATAAGAGCAGTCACACATTATCCCATTTTTCAGTGCTGTTTGTACATTCCCTACAAAGGTTTTGGGGTGGTCAAACAGCTTTGCTTCCAAGCAGTACATATCGCTTAACTTCCTGGTGAAATCCCATAACTTTTTATACCATAAAGGTTCTGGTTTATTTTTGTTCAGCTTTTGGTGGATCTCTCAGCGGCCTTTGATACCCTCGACCACAACATCCTTCTGGACCGTCTAGAGCAGGGGTCAGCAAACATTTTAAGCAGGGGACCGGTCCACTGTCCCTCAGACCTTGTGGGGGGCCGGACTATATTTTGAAAAAGAAAATGAACGAATTCCTATGCCCCACAAATAACCCAGAGATGCATTTTAAATAAAAGTGCACATTCTACTCATGTAAAAATACCAGGAAGGCCCCACAAATAACCCAGAGATACATTTTAAATAAAAGCGCACATTCTACTCATGTAAAAACACACTGATTCCTGGACTGTCTGCGGGCCGGATTTAGAAGGCAGTTTGGCCGAATGCAGCCCTCGGGCCTTAGTTTGCCTACCCATGGTCTAGAGAGGGGCTGGGAGATGGGGCACTGTTATACAGTGGTTCTGCTCCTTCCTCCTGGGCCGTGTTCAGAAAATGGTGGTAGGGGATGAGTGTTCAGCCCCTGGGGCTCTCACTCAGGGTTCTGTCCTCTCCTCCATGCTTTTCAACATCTACATGCAGCTGCTGGGAGAGATCAACAGGGGGGTTGGGCTGGGTGTTCCATCAGTATGGGGGATGATACCCAGGAGCGTCTCCACCTGCATCGTTCTGCCCGGACACTGAGGTCTAGTGCTGAGGGCCTTCTGGCGGTTCCCTCACTGCGAGAAGTGAGGTTACAGGGAACCAGGCAGAGGGCCTTCTCGGTAGTGGCGCCCGCCCTGTTGAATTCCCTCCCATCAGATGTCAAGAAAATAAACAACTATCTGACTTTCAGAAGACATCTGAAGGCAGCCCTGTTTAGGGAGGTTTTTAATGTTTGAAGTTTTATTCTGTTTTTAGCATTCTGTTGGAAGCTGTTCTTGTTGTTGTTGCTGCTGCTGCTGCTACTGAGCTATAGCCATTCCAGACAGCAATGATGTGTAGCACTGGGGAAGCATCACATAACAAACAAAAGCTGAATAAACCCATCATTAGTGCACTATCATTGTGTCAAGAATATGCTGAAGAATACATCCATAATAGACGCTGGTCTGTGACCGTATTAATAAATTCATTCATTCATCCATATTAAAATATCGGTCTGGAAGGGCCCTGATATAACTGTTATTAGCTATCTGTAATTGCAATGCCCTGTAAGTTCATTAACCATTCTTTTTTACTGTCCAGAACAAAAATGCTTAACATCTTAATGCTTAAAATTAAATTGAGTTTAATAAATTTTAGAAGTATGGGATCCAAAGGATAATTATAACAAACTGTCAAAACAAAATTAAAAAAAATCCTTCCAGTAGCACCTTAGAGACCAACTAAGTTTGTTATTGGTATGAGCTTTCGAAGAAGTGTGCGTGCACATGAAAGCTCATACCAATAACAAATTTAGTTGGTCTCTAAGGTGCTACTGGAAGGATTTTTAAAATTTTGTTTTGACTATGGCAGACCAACACAGCTACCTACCTGTAACCATAACAAACTGTGTTATTTATAGTACTGTTTTTGATAATTTAGGAGGATTTATTTACTTTGGGGCATTTCCATCACCTGTGGAGGGTGTCTTCCTTTGGCTCATAACTGTTCAATTGTTTAGTTAATTCTTATTTAAGCTCCTGATAAGGGGAGGTGAATCCTTTAATACTTTCATTTGTGCAGCTTAGATAGCAGTGGTATGATTAAGCGAGCAATAATAATAATAAAGCACAATTTTCACTGCATGCTGAGGAGCAGCCTGCATTCTTGATGATACAAACAACTGCTTTGCCGTAAAGTTGGATAAGGATTGATTTCATCAACATCTGGTCATGCATCAAGTGTCACACGAATCAACTATAATATAATCAGTTGTTGTGTGGAAGAGAAAGGAAAGAGAGAAATTGCTTGGTGTAAGGACTTTATTATCTAGCAACAAGAGACAATATTTATTCACACTCTTACCTGGAAACCCTAGAGCAGCATCTAGGACTGGATTCAGTTCATAAACTGACAGTTACCAATCTGGACAAACCAGAGGTGCTCTGTGTCAGTGAGAAGGCCATTCCCTGAATAAGGTTGCTGCCTCAGGTACAGGATATCTGAAGGGCTTTCTCTTCCTGTATGAGCCAAACATTGTCTGAGGAGGTTCTCCTGCATGTTGGGTGGTGGAAACACGGGAGACAAGACAAGAGCCCTGTTGGATCAGATTGAAGGCTTAAAGAGTTCAGCATTCTGTTGTTGCAGTGACCAAACAAGCAGGACATTAGTGCCATATCACTCTCCCTCCTTTGTGACTGTGCAGTGGAACTCTCCATCCTGGGAGATTAATTTGGCACCTTTGCCAAGTTTTTCACTGCCTTTTAAAGATGCATCTATTTCAGGAAGCAAGTCTGGATCTGTCTCCCATATTATTGGTATTTTATCTGCCACACGTTTGAACTTAGTTGATTTATATTAAAGTCAAACCTCAGTTGTCAAACAGCTCCTTTTTCAAACGTTTCGGTTCCCAAATACCGAAAACCTGGAAGTAACTGCTCCAGTTGTCGAACATTTCGGAAGTCGAATGGTCTTCTGGAATGGATTACGTTCAACAACCAAGGTTTGACTGTATTGTTTTAACTGAAATGTTACGGAACCAGCACTGACATTTTCTGCTGTTTTATAGTATAAGCTGCCTTGGGCATAAATACACTCAAAGGAAGTTAATGAATAAGTAAGTAAGTAAGTAAGTAAGTAAGTAAGTAAATAAATAAATGCATCACTGCAGATACCTAGGCGAGAAATGCACAGAAACAATCTATTTGATGGAGGGTAGAGAGGGATGTGTGAGTGTGTGTATTTTGCTCTGCCCACTTTAGCCTTTGCCACCCGCAATCACCGACATGTGGCCCCTGGAACATTGCTCAGAAGACACTGTGGCCCTCAGGCTGAAAAGGTTCCCCGCTCCCATCACACGGGTATGTTTACACACAGTGGGTGCTTCCAGATTGTCTCTATTTTCAAGATCAATTCAATCACACACTGGCAAATTCTGGTTGTGCAATTATAGTTGATTGGGACATTTTGTGCAACAAACCCACTTCCTCCAAAAGATTGGATTCTTCTTGATAAGGAAAGAGTCAGGAAAATGCACTGGGAAGTTGGTGGGCTGACCCTTGCTTTGATGCAACATCGTCTAATCTCCCTGCAAACAAATAAGACTGAATGCGAATTGAAGAGCCAATGTTGTCTAATCTCCCTCAAAACAAGTCAGGATGAATGATCAATAAACAGTGCCCAAAGATGGGGGGAGTATTTTTCCTTTCCAGGATAAACCTTGGAGCGGTTACTCTTAAATGCAACATTAGCACTTCTTCAACCTTGTTCTTACGAAGCGTTATTTTCTTTTTATTTCAGCATTTCTACAGAAGGCTATCCATATATAAATTGGAGAAATAACTCAGCTAGAAATAACAAGGAAGTAGCCAGCAAATTCTTATCCATGGAGAATAAACATGTCATTATTAAAAAAAATTTTAAAAAAAACAAAAAGCAATATAAGCTAACAATGCAGAAAACAAGGCAAATGTCATTGTGATGGGGTTCAGCTTCGATGATTAATTTGAGAAGCTGAAGGAACAGAAAGGCAGTACATATCATTTATTCATGGCCTAAAATTAGACTTTTGTCAAGCCTTTGACCTAACCACAATAGTCTGCTGCATTTAGAACTTATGCCAATCCTCAAACAAGACAACCTCATACCTAACCTTATACACACACTTACTTGGGAAAATGAACATAGTATTTTGATCATGCCTTAAGCCGTAATGGACTAGAATCCCACTTCATCAGGTTGTCACAGCCTGTATACCCTTTGCATGGTCATTTAATTCCAACCTTACACCCACCCCTTCAAATCCATATGTGTGCATATTTATCTGATGACTAATGATTTATGCATCTGATGAAGTGAGCTCAAGTCAACGAAAGCTTATGTCATGATAAAGTCTCTTAGTCTTTATGGCGCCACGAAACTATTTGTTGCTTTTTGCTGCAACAGATGGACACAGCTACATCCCCGGAAATATTTGATTGTAAGTCCTACTGAATTTCGTTTGAGTTATTTCTGAAGAGGCACGCATGGGACTGAGCAGGAAGCCAGAATATTTGGATACAACCAGACATACAGCCCAATCCAATTATACTTACTTGGAAATAAGGCCCTTCTGAGTTCAATGGGACCTACTCTCAAGTGTGCATTTCAAAATGTGACCTTAAGTGCACTTCCAGGATAGAACAATGGAAACAAATGAGATTCATTTCCAGGCGAATATGCTGAGTACTGGTGTTATGCATAGCATAGGTGCAGCTAAACTTGGGTACAGCAGTGGGATTTCTTCCACGGATTTAATATGCTCTTCTTCCTGAACCATGGAAGAGAAACCAAGATTGGAATTGAAACGAGTCATATTCACAAATGGGACGCGTTAACTGGAAAGTGGTGCGCACTGGTGGCAATCTGCACGCTGAATACAGGAGGACCACGCCGAGACTAAAGTCCAGAAACTTTAGGTAAATGTGGATTGAATAACAAGGCGCATGAGAACCAGGCAAAGCAGAGAAGCAACCGGGGCGTTGAGCAATAAAGAATTCAAGGCAGGTCTCGCGGTAGAAAGGACTGAACAGTAACCAGCGGCTTGAACAGTAATATATGCAACGCACGTGTCCTTAGTAACCTACACGGCACGCAGCCGCTAACAAATGCAGGATGCTGTGCGGAGCAGAAAACCGAAATACCGTATGCTTTAAGCACGGGAAACCTGGAGGAGAAACCAGCAGAGGAAAATTAGCCATTCCGTGCCCATAGTCCCTTGTGACGATCTGCAAACGGCTCGTTCCAGAGAGGGCAGTCTTCTGGAGACTGCAGATTCCAGCCTTTTCGGTCGTGGGCTCGGGAAGTGCACCACCACCACCGTCGTCTGCGATGGCGGGGGGGGGGGGTCAGCTGCGCGCCACACCGGCACACGCGCCCAAGGTGCGCAAGGGAACCACCCGGGCGGTCAGCAGGGGTCGCCAAAGCGTATGAGCTCACCGCAGTGGCTTCCTCCTCCTCCTCCGCAGTTGGTTGCTCCCACATCTCTCTACGGCGCTTCCACCAACCTTCCCCCCCCCCCCGCGCCAGAACCCGCATGGAATGCACAGGGAATGCAGAGCAGCCGAGGAGGCGGGGCTTGCTCTGCTCCGCCCCCTTGGCGTCCCCCCTGCGTCCCCGCCCCCCCTATGCAAGCCAGCGTCTCGAGCGAGCCGCTCGCGCGCTGCCCCCCGCGTTCCCGACGCTCCCACCTTCTCTTGTTCTCCCCTCCTCCCGCTCCTCCTCCCCCCCTCCGCGTGCGCCATTCCTCCCTCCCTTTCTTCCCTCCCTCCTTGGACTCCCCGCTGTGGTCGGGTTGGGCCAAAGCAGCCAAGCCGGAGGGCGCAGGCAAGGCAAGGCGAGCCAGTCTCAGGGTTGCCAAGGCAGGGACTGGCTGGCGCCTGCGGGGGGACCCCCCTCCCCGCTGCTGCTGCTCCTCTTCCTCCTCCTCCCCTCCCTCCCTCCCTCCGCACTCGTCGCCTATTGAGAACGACCCAGCCGGCTCCTGAGGAGAGAAGAGCGAGGAGCGGGGGGGAAGACGCCCCCCCGGCCCCTGGGCAGCAACATGAGGTGAAGTGTGTGCGTGTGCATCCATGCATGCATGCATTTGTGTGTGTGTGTGTGTGTGTGTGTGTTTGGGGGGCAGCCGTTTTACTCTTTCCTCCTCTGCAAGGAGGGGAACCATTATGTCGAGAGGGGGGCCTTGTGGGTCCGTGTCCATGGAGGGCTTTTTTGTTGTTGTTGCGACGGTTTGGGGTGGTGGAGGAGGGGGAAGAGGTTGCAGCCGAGAACGGGGAAGCCTTGCGCGGGTGGGTTGAGGAAGGGCCCCCTCTCGAGTGGAGCGACTGAGGGCTCGAGGGGGAAACCCCGACGGGGTGGGCATGACTGGGGGGGGTCGTCTTAATAGGGAAGCCTCGGGTGGGATATGGGAAGTGTCGGCCGGTTTGGAGGGAAGGAGCTGCGGCGAAAAAGCAGGGTTGGGGGGGGGAGGTTTCTTCTCTCACCCCCATGTTTTTCCTCTCTCCCCTCTCCCCCCCCTTCCAAATTTTGCATTGGTTTCCCGCGGTGTTGTAGTTGCATGTCCTTCTCCCTATCTCTCTCCTCCCCCCCCCCCCGCATTGTTCTTTTCTCTAGAATGGGGGGAAGTTTGCGTGTGCGTGTTTGCCGGCAGGAGAAAAAGAAAAGGGATTGCTGATGGTGTGACCATAGGGATAATAATGGCTCATCTGGCGTGCAGAGCTTTTGTTGCAAGCAAGGGTTGTGGAAGAGCTTTTGGGGTGTGTGTGTGGGGGGGGGGGTTTGCACAGAAAGGAAGGGGGAAAGGTGACACTGGTTCGTTTGGAGGGTTGAAAAACCACCTTTATTTTCTTTGGGAGGGGCAACTGGAGCTGGAGGGAAGAGGACGGGCTATTTTCGGTGCCCTTTATTCGCGGTTAAAAGCAAGGCATAGAATCACCTATCTGTTCGCCCCAGCTACAGAATTCAAGGCGTAGAAGTGAAAAAGAATGCCCCCCCCCCCCGCTCCAGTCTGAAATCGGCGTATGTTGCATTGCAGCAGCCCCTGCTGGGTTTTTCTTTGTGTAATCGATAAATAGGAGAAAATCACATACACAACACTAGCAATGACGAATATGTGTTTGGGTGGGTTTTCTGTTTTTGCTTTAAAAGGGGTTTCTTCACATAATGTCAGTAGTGAAGTGGGTATCTCCCCTCCCCCACTCCCATGGCTAAACGGTTTTTAATTTCTGTATTTTATATTCTTTCACCACTTTGACGCAACACTTTGGACAGGGGACTTGCTAGGCTGTTCACCAGGCTCCAGGGGGACCCTATCCTTGTAGGTTAAACTATTGGGATTGGGACTAAATTACTCCCCCCCCCCCAAAAAAAAAACCACAACAACTTGTCACTGTATTTGAATTTCCTTTGTGTTAAAGATTAATGACCAACAGTTGCCAAGCCCTTTAGAATGTAATACAATAAGATTCACATGATATGGCCCACCACTTCATTTAGTGAGACAAAATGTCAAGTAACTTGACTTCACCAGGAATTTTAAGTACTTTCTTCTGAAAAAAAGTTTAGCAGAGAATGTACATAAGCTGTGCAGTCTTGGCAGCCTGCACCCACGTTTAGTACTTCTCATGGCTCTCACTTGGTCCGTTTATAAATCTGTGGTTTTGTTCATTCATTTCATTGTTGGGTGTCCTCCTAGTGTGTGAGCGAGGTATAAATGTATTTTACAAATCCTCTGCGAATATATTGAGGAAACCAGCTATATTTATACAACGCACAACCAGAAAATGCCATATATTGTGTGTTCTACCTGAATTAGAGCTGAGTGCCCTATATATTTGTTTACCTTTAGTTTACTTACATAGTAGCGTTTCTGAAATCTTCCCATTTACTTTTCCAGTGGTGTGTATTAGAATATTAGAAACAGATTAGAAATTATAATATTCTGATATTTGATGTTCTAAGTACAAATATCAGAATTTCCACAACTTTTGTTTGCATTTGATTGTGTCTTAGAATGCCCAGATACTACAGAGATTGTTTTTTTTAAAGGATGGTTGTATGGTTGTGAGTTCTTTTGTGGACACACTAAAACCCTTTTAAAAGTGCCTTGCATTAATTGTAGGGTATGTCTGTAATGTGTTGAACACATGGCAAAAAGATGTATTGATATGTGTTCTAGTGTTGGTGTTGATGGGCTACTATTTATTTAAACATATGTCAGCTAGTTGAAGTACTAAGCTGTATTCCTGGCAAACATTTCTTAAGAAGTGAGGGCATTAGTATGCTAAATTGGCTGCCCTTGATTTATCAGTCAGTCATTTTACTGTATAAACTTCTTACAACATAACTTGCACAATTAGTTTTCTTAAACTTTGATATTTTCAATACTTTTTAAAGACTATAACGTACATTCTTTGGATTTTTATTGCAAGTATCAAGGTACTTAATGCACATGAAAGGTTATAACTAAGCAAGTACATGAAGGGGGAACAAACAAGTTTGTTACAATTTAAAACACATACTTTAAAAAAGTATTCTGTGATCTATTGGCTAGTTTATTATTATGAGCATAGAATTTATCCTAGCCAGAACATAACTGCTTAGTAGTGACTTTATGTCCCTGCTGTATCTTTAAGTGGTATTCAAGTTTTGTGGCCTATTGTTCATAATAGGTTGATAATACCAGTTTGAAACAATAGGTGCTGCTATAACTATATTCAGGTACAAATAATGGCTTTGAAATGTAATTTAATATAATAGCAATGCAATATTATCAATGTAAGTTAGTATAATTATATAATAGCAAGTTAATATGTTTGAAACAAAACAAGAACAGCTGTTTTAAAACCTCATTAATTCTGTTAGTATTTACAAGAACATCTTCTGTGGCATGGTCCTATTAAGCCAGTGTCATGAATTCGCAGAAGTATGGATTGCGTGTTTTCCCAGGAAGTAGTGAAATCACTATTTTTATTCAGTACAGACATGTAATGTAGCAACTTTGGTTTTGCTCTGGTTTAGAACTGCAAGTCACCATGGGAATTGGGGCAGGAGAACTCCTGATTCTCAGTCTCCTCTCATTGATCTACTCTGGAAGGATTGTGAAGACAGTACAAGAAAAGAGTATATAGTCTTTCTCTCCTCTCCTCTTGGTTGCTTAGGATTCTGAAAAAATGAAGCGAAGTCAAGGAGATGCATTGCTGTGGGCACTTAGACAAGTAGGCCAGTCAGGTGGGTGACCTCCCTCCACTTTGCCATCTTGGTAAATGTTGTATTGTGTGAAGTGTTGGGGAGATTATTCATCTTCCAGTATGGTGAAACATTGAATATTTTTAGTGATTTTGACCACAGGCATGAATGTACGCAGTCAAGGAGTTAGATATGCCATTGATGTTTTAAATTCAGTTCCTTTGCAACAATTACTGTTGGTGCCTTTGAAAATGGTTATGTCTAATGTTGGTGATATTCAATACCTTTAAGTAATAAGGTCTCTGAGTATGAGCAAGTACTGCAGAGTGGTGGGATAACATGTTTGAGTCAAATCTGAAGTATTTGTAAAGCAGTCTATATGAATAGCTGGGTTTTTTAAGCTTTAGTTATTTGAGTGAACAAGTGCTGTAGACCATTGTGAGCTTTTGCACATGTTGAAATAGTAAGTAATTTAGATGTTTTAGTGCATTTATGCAACTAATAACATGTATGAAAACTTGGTTATAATATGGATCTAGGCAATACAGAGGCTATACAAAAAGAAGCATTTCAGCAATAAAAAAGGGATGTAGAATTTTTCATTATATCTGGGTACAGAGCATATGTATTACTTCCGTTGGACTCGGGTTCATTAAGTGGTGTTGCTTGAATGAACCAATAATGGGCCATTTTGAAGATATACGTATCATATTATATAAAATGTCCAGGGATTTTTCTTATTTTGTCATTTGAAATGTGATAAAACCAAAGCTGAGTTTGAGTATGGTTTCTGAAACATTTCCCCTCCTTCTGCTTTCCTCACTAGTGGTTTCAATCAGATGCCACACTTAGCCACAATCTGCAGATAAGCAAATGATTCTGTGTATGAGCTACATTCTGGTTTCATTCCAAAGAAACCACAGTCTGAAGCCTAGGTTTGTTATTTGCTTTCTGATCATGTACAAGCAGTGTCAAAGTTGCTGCTTCACTCCTCCCCCACTCATGTACCTGGTATGGCTTATTGTGTCATCTGGACCTGGACTTGTGATTTGTTTATTTCCAAATAATCATAAGGCAGAAGCCAAGATTTGTTCTTGACTTGCCATTTATGGTTTGTTTGGGGGCAACAAACTGCAAGTTTGAGTTCAGATAACTCAACAAACCAAACTATGGTTTGTTCCCAACAGCATAAAAAGAAATGGGAGAAAGGATGACACAATTGAATCAGCACACTGCTTGTTCATATTAAGCCTTTGCGTTATATTCAGCTAAATCATTGCACATGTGGAATGACTTCGAGGATAACCTATCCTCCCCCTCCCCCTTCACACCACCCACAATTCTATTTCAGAGGGTGAGGGGAACCCCAAGAGCAAATTCTAGGGCAGAACCCCCTACTCAACCCTATAAAAAGCATTATATAGAATAGTGGTTTGCACCACCCAGTAAGGAAGAGAACGACACAAAAAGAATTCAAAACAGTAGCAATTAAGTACACATTTATTAAAAATCCCATTAAAACTGTTTAGCTTAATTCATCTAAATTGGTGAACTTGATCCAGGGATGCCAGATTTTCAAAGTCTTAAAGTCATTTATGTATCCAGCACCTCCCTGCTGCCCCCTTGCCTCTTAGCACCCCCAGGGTCAGGGGGGGTCCACATTTTTGGGTCCACGGCTCCCTTGACTAACTACATTCTTTCTGCGGCACCCCGTGGGGCTCAGGAGCCAGATTATGTCACCCTTTGCCTGCAGAGCCGGCAGCCCTTCACCGCTTTTCAAACACCCTCCCTTGTGAAGTGTTCCCTCAGTTTCTTCTCTCTCCTTGGAAGTCCTCCAGGCAGCCACTGCTGCTGCCCTTGGTCTCTGAGCTGCCCCCCTTGCCCCAAAGAGAGGTGCCTCCTCACACTGCCCTACAGGGGCCTGGAAAGCACCCCCTGGCCAGCCCCAGAGGCACCATTTGCCTGGGGAGCTTGTAGCCAGGGCTGCTGTAAGAAACAGCCGCACAAGCCTTTGGAAGGCAGAGACACAAGAGAGCATCAGAGGAGGGAGGGAAGGAAAGGGGGACAGAGGCCAGTGTTGCCCGTGGCACCCCTGACCACCATTCAAGGCACCCCAGGGTGCCATGGCACACTGGTTGAAAACCACTGTCCTAGGCAATCCCACTGCTTCCCAAGGGGTGGTACCACCCACTTTGGGAACCAATGATTTAGTGTAATGTGTGAACCAGGTCACTTCTGTAAAACAAAGGAAGGTGTTTTTGGTGTAATGTTTCACTGTGGTGTTTTATAGATTGGTAACTTCAAGTTTTCCTACATTTCACTGTGGGGAGGGGTAATGGGGAGAGAGAATTTTCTAAAGGTCATGCAGAATTTTTGAGATCATTTATTAAATATCCATTTCTTTGCACATCCATAATGTGAAATTTCAACTGAAAGTAAAAATAAGTTTTTGTTAATATGTAAATATGAAATCATAGGTAGTATCAAAAGCAGTAAATTCAGCACATTAGCAAGAAAACAATCTTCCTGTGTTTTTTCCAAAGAAAGTATTTTCAGTTACTTTAGAACAATCTGATACTCTGTTTGGGACACCCAGATGCTTCATGTTATTTTAGAAATGTAATTTATAACTTGTGTCTATGTTAATACATTTTTACCAAGCTTTAATGCAACGTCTGGTAAATGGAGAGAAGACCTTACCAGAGGGTGGCAACACTACAAACAATATGAACTCATAGTGTGTTGAACGTATTATTGGCACGACCATAGTCATACCATAAACTGAAAAATCAAATTTCAACTTGGGGAAATGTCGGTGTTGCTTGTTCCTGGGGAAAATAGGTTTACCTCACAGTGGTTGAGAGTACAAGGGTGTTGTCTTGTTTCCCCCCATATTAATTATTAGGATGAATAGTTGAACGTGTTTGAATCCAGTGCAGATTCTAGTGGCATTTCCTTTTGGTTCTATTATGGGCTAAATGTTTGACTTGAATGGCCCTGCTATTTTCAGTCATCGTTTCCCACTTTAGGATTTTCTTTCATACGATTATAGACATTTAGGAAGCTACCTCATACTGAATCAGACCATTTAGCTCAGGATTGTGTATACTGATTGGCAGTGATTCTCTAGAGTTTTTCTGTCTGGGTTCTCACTCAGTCTTGCCTGGATAGGCTAGAAATTGAATGTGACACATTCTACATGCAAAGTAGTTACTCCACCACTGAACTATGGCCTTTCCCCCCTGTTAGCCTCTGAGGGAAGCATGCCTGTTGATTTTTTTCAGAAATGTGACATGCAGGAGACAGAGATACAGACTAACGATATCTTCCTAGGAAGTGCTTTAGTCCATTTGTTGAGTCCACAATGATGATGTTGGATCCACAATGTTTGATGCAGATGACTTTTTCTGCTCAGCTGTCTGCTGCCCTTTTAAGTCGATGAGACATACTGAATTGGGGTCTTACATGTGCCATATGTAAAATAAAATAATATAAATAAATAAATACAGTGGTACTCTGGTTGCGAACGGGATCTGTTCCAGAGCCCCGTTCGCAGCCTGAGAGGAACACAACCCATGTCTGTGCGCATGCGCGGGTCACGATTCATCACTTCTGCACATGCATATGATGTCATTTTGAGCGTCTGCGCGAGCAGCGAAGTCCGGAAGTAACCCGTTCGGTTACTTCCGGGTTGCCGCGGGATGCTATCTGAAAAGATTTAACCTGAAGCGTCTTTAACCCAAGGTATGACTGTATGTAAGCATATGCTCTCATCGGTGAATTATCTATGATTTTTCAGGAGTGCATGGCCATAAAAGTTCAAATTCAATGGTACTGGTAAAACTTCAGTGTCACCTTGACATTGTCTGTGTTCAGTCATATATTCCAACCACACCTTGATAAATGGACCCCAGGATCAAATCTGGGTTGCAGTGCTAGGCAAACGTTGATTCAGATGTAATGAATGTCCAATGAAACAGGCCCTGTCAGTTTTATTCACCGTAGTGAACTGCCGTTGGGCGAGCATGATGAGCAAGACTTCTTCACATACTTGAAGTGCTGCAGATAGAGAGATGGGTGGGGATTGTCTGGCAGGTTTCTGGTCATCCTGCTCCCTTCCTATGTCCATGTTTGGGTGTTTGGCAACTGCATGGCAAAGTGTCCAGAGCCCCACCGATTCCATGATTCCATTTTCTGGAGCAAGAAAGAGGGATGCTTTTGCTGCTGTGCAGAGATACAGGACACATGCAGAACAGTAGCCCAGGTCAAGCTTGGCTCAATGTTTTCAAGCAGGAAAGAGGGGTGCAGAGGTCTTCTTTGCAGCTGCTGTTGGTATAGGGCCAACAATCTGGCAACAGTTTTTGGCTTGGTTACAAATTCCAGTCAAAATATTGTGGACTTTGGAAGAAGTTCAGACATAAAGTCAAACATGGGTACCTCTGACTTACCTTATTTTAGCTGTGGTTTAATATAATGTCTGAACTGAAGAACTATAGTTGCAAACTGGAATTGAAAGCCGTGTGTTGAAGTGGATTTGAAAAACATGGTTGGTTTGGCATAATGTTGAATTGACAAATTACAGTTGAGGCAATTTTTCTACTTTGAAAAATTGCTTCGTTGTAGAGATGGGAAGACAGAAAAAGCAGACAAGCACTGTAAACATGATTAGACCAATGGTTTATCAACTTATACCATAGTTTGTTCTAAACTGTGGTTAGCATGAAGCAATGCTTTCCCCAAGGATGTTTGCCTGGCAGCTTCATTACATATCTTTAAGCACCAGGCAAAAACATTTTTCTATAACCAGGCTTTTGGCTAATTAAACGTTCTATAACTTTCTATAGTCTTTTAAATGTGTTTTTGGGAGGGGGTATTGGTTTGTTTTTCTATTGTGTATTCTGTGTTCTCATGTCATACTTTTATGTTGTGAACCACTGTGATCTTCGGATGAAGGGTGGTGTACAAATTAAATAAATGTCTGTCTGTCCGTCTGTCTTGCTGGTCTGGAGCTATACCAAAGCAAGTTCTTTTTAAAAATGTGTGTGTGTGCATGTGTATGCATTTGAGCACACATGCACACATAAACATACATAAAGTGGGGATACTCAACACCATGGTTTGTGCAAAAGTGTTTCCCTTTGACATGGACAGGGATAAACACTCCTTTTCAAGCAGGCTTTGGGCTCGTTAACTTCCCATATATACCCTTTTAAATCTGTTTGTGGGTGGTTATTGGTTTGTGGGCGTCTTTTGTTTGTTTGCTCTTGTTTTTATTATGTATTTTGTGTTTTCATACTGTATTTTGATTTTGTGAACCTCCCTGAGATCTACAGATGAAGGGCAGTATACAAATTTAACAATAAGAATAATAAAATGTTTTGCCCTGCAATTACTTCTGGAAGGCCTTAGACACTTGGTCTTCATGCTGTCATGCTGAGCTAAGTCCAGGATTGTGACTCTCATCTTAAATGAAGCAATTGTGTTGTGGAACTGAGGGTTACTACCCAACTGCTACTCAGTTCTTCATCTCCAAATTTGTGAGGGAGGCTGTCATTTGCTACATCTGCTATTAAGCAGTGAAGCATTCATTGTCATGAGTGAAAATGTGAAAGCAAAGGTGTAGAGCGCATGTGTCGCATGCTGAAGGCCTAGGTTTGATCCCCAACTTCTTCAGTTAAAAACAAAACCTTGGCTAGTAGGTTCTCCAAAGGTTCTGCTTTCAAATTATAAAACCATTCCGAGGGAATTTGCATTGGCATGCTTGATAACAATGTTGCAGACAATATACCGTATATTCTGTCCTGATAAGAAGTAGTGGCTTGTGCAATTCCATTGTCTTACAGAACAAGTGTGTGCAGATGCAGGGATCCAACTTATTTTTGTTTGTTTTTGTTTACTAGAACTCTTTCAAGATTCACCAATCCAGAGCTGAGTGCAAAATGATTGGTTTGGAGTCAGATACCAAGTGGTGACCCAAGGGACAGAGTTCGTTATCCATGCCATGCCATGAGCTATATACAGTGTTGTCGCATCACATGCGCATTTAACTTGCGCTGAATCAATTACATGTGCTCAACTCCAGCTTGTAGCTTTCAGTATTTCGTTTCTCTCTAGGGGGTCCCAGTGCCAGCTCCCTTGGCTGCGGCAACCAGCAGGGAAGTTGTGGTGCGGGAGAGACAAAGGTGGAAGGGAGGAGGAGGAGGGCGGCGGCAGAGAGAGATGCAGACTAAAGAAAAAGGCTAGAATTGATGGAGCTGGCACTTTTGTATGCATCCCTCCATCTTCTCCCTTCCACCTTTATCTCTCCTCTTCCTCCACTGCAACCATTGCCCAGAAAGCTGCCACCGCCACCAAAACTGATCACCCCACTGTCATGGTCAACGGTGAGGGAACTGGGTTGCTGCTCCTGACTCTCACTGCAATACCCCAAAGAGGAGGCAAAGCAATATGCAGCTGCCGTGTGTTGAGGAGTGAAGGGAAGATAGTGGAGACACTGAGAGGGCTTCTGTGTAGGACTTCATCCCACCACCCTTCCCGCCAGAAAGCAACCAGGTAAATTTTGGCTAGACAGTATGTGAATTTGTGTTTTCATGCTGCCTCTGTAACTGGACCTTCACATATAATGTGACTACTGTACACTATTATCAGTTGACATGCAAAAATACATACAAATTTACTACAGATCAGCAGGGATCCTAACAGCCTAATATGAAAGAAGAAAGAAGAGGACTTTTGTTGCTGCTGTTGTTAAACAGTTAGGAGTTGGAAACTCTTTCAAGTCACCTACTGACCCACCAGTAGATTCTGATCTATCTTTTGCCCATTCATTTTTAGAAGTTGGAATTGGGGGTCATATTTATAATGGGTTTGGCATGACTTATATTGATCACTGAGCCCACTAATGTCATTGCAACTTGCAAATTGAATGCAATGTTCACTAATACCAGCCCACATTTTACTGCATAATTTGGTGGATGTTGGGCACATTCCTTAAGCAATCCGATCACTCTCTGTCAAAGGAGTTTTCCCATTTGCC
This sequence comes from Podarcis gaigeae, assembly GCF_964106915.1. Classification (NCBI taxonomy): domain Eukaryota; kingdom Metazoa; phylum Chordata; class Lepidosauria; order Squamata; family Lacertidae; genus Podarcis; species Podarcis gaigeae. Next base: position 91,172,442 of record NC_139680.1, read on the forward strand.
AAAGCAAATTCATTTGGGTATTTTAAAATCTCAGTACTGTAAACAGCTCACTGAACTGACTGTCAGTGTTAAACATTCACTGATAAAATACCTGAGCAGATTTACTATTACGCCCTGCACCTGAGTTGCATTTGAAGATCATTCAGAAATATCAGCTGATCCAGAATATGGAACACCGGTTTGTAACTGGTCCTGGCCAAAGAGAGCAAACTGCACTGATGTAATAAGAGTCCCATTGATTAATAGGTTTTCAGGTGCAATTCAGTTGCACTGTTTTTTTTAAAAAAGTATGTATATATATATGTTGTTTTTCAGACTCAAAAAAATCACAATACAATAGAAATATAAATTACTAAATGCAACAACAATAATAGATAAAACATATAGCATTAAAATCCATTTAAATGTAACAACAGTGGAGATGACAATTAACAATGACAGCAGCAGGCAAAAGCCTGCTAGAATAAAAAGAGTTTTACCAGCCAGTGAAATAAAGAGGGGATTTTGGAGTTCCTGAAAATAAAAACTGCATCACGGACCATAACAAAGGATTCAAATTAAGCCCCCATTCACCCATCATCTAAGAGTGCAGGGGGGGGGGGCAGGCCAAGAGTGTGCCTTGCAGTGTGGGTGGGTCTTTCAACTGAGAGAGGCTGTGGAGGTAGTTTATTAAGGTTGAGAAACTCCTTACAGCTACAATTTTGAGAACCCAAGCTACAGTTCCAAGGATTTTTTTGGGGGGGGATGTTGCTGGTTAAAGTGATATAAGACAGCTTTGAGTATATTGTGTGGATGTCACTTGTGTGTTCTAGATCATACATTCATGCAAACACACTTGTGTACACTTGTACTTGACTGATACATGTAATAATATATCTTTAGTTTAGAGACATGGTACCCCAAAGGGAGGTTACTCTTCAAGTCATAATATATATAGAGAGAGAGGAAGTCAGCAACAAACCAGAATTCAGAATTTTAAAAATGTAGAATTTTATTACAAGTTAAGACATTGGTTAATATAAAAGTTGTTACAGAATGAAAAAGGACTGATTAATCAAGTAGCATTAAAGTCGGATTGGCTGCTTAGTTGCAGCTAGGGCAGTTTGAGGTGGGAAAAGCCCCTTACCAAATAAAGGGAGAGTTTAGCAAGAGAGAGAGAGAGAGAGAGAGAGAGAGAGAGAAGTAGAGCCCAACTGGTATAAGAGGAGGAATTAGATATCATCATTATCATTATCATTATCATTGTCAATTTCATTTATGAATCACTTCCCATGGAGCATGCCAAAGCAGTTTACAGATATAAAACAGTTGCCTATCCAAAAACAAGTAACAGCACATATATAAAATCAATCCAAATTTAATACAGATACCAACTGTGATAAAGATTTTTGAAGACTCCTTAAAATAGGAATGTCTTTAGCCGTTACTGAAGCAACCTGTCTGATATGCAACGAGGGAGTTGAGAAGGGGCAGGTGTCACCATGACTAAAGGCCTGATTCCAATATTGTGCGAAGTAGACTTCCTGATAGGATGGTATCTGCAGGATGCACTCTCCTGCAAAGTACAGTGATTGGTTAGGTATGTAGGGGATGAGATTATCTTTTGGAGAAGTACACACTGCTAGTGCCAGTGGGAATAAATTTAGAGCGGAAGAAAAGAGCAGAGTTCAAAAGGAAAGGGATGCTTCAACAAGGTCCTTCTAGATGTGAGAGGAGAAGGTGGTGGGAGTGAGCCTGGAGTTCATCATTAGCACCAGAATGATTAATATTCCTGGACTGGCTGGAGCTGTAGCTGTCCAGGCTATGCAAGTCCCTGAAGCTTGTGACCTTGTGAAACTTGCTTGAGTATCGCTGGGAGAGGAAGCACGTTCCATAAAATCTCAACTGAAGCAAGTTCAGAACAACAAACCTGAACTTGGAAAGGAATATCAAGGAACAAGGAAGGAAAAGGGGACCAAGCTAGCTAAATAAAGGAAAACTGTTGGCGCAGCCTGTCCGGTGAAGTAATCCTCTTCCTAGACCCATAGAACAGCCTATCCAAGAATGTGTCCAAGGCTCACCATGATGGGGGCTAGAGCAGCCTGATCTAAACCAAACAGTTGAACTTCAAGACTGAACACTGAAACCTAGGTGGAAACCTATTGCTTAAATAGGCCAGACTACACCTGGTGAGAATTTCCTCTTATGATCTAGAAGTGAAAGGGTCTTGATAGGTGACAAGGAGTTGCCATGGGTGCAGAATGGATGCAGAAAATGGTGACGGTGATTTACAGATGACCTGTTAACTGCAACCAGGCTCTCTGGAGAATCAAATTAAAGGTGTGCTTTTGGATAGCTTGATTAAACTATGTGTTAATCAGCTATGTGTTAATCAAAACTAAGATGAGGGAGACCTATACATGTCTGGAGCTACTGGTATGCATACTTAATGAGAACATTTCATTAGCTGAGGTCAGCAAATACAGTGGTGCCCCGCAAGACGAACGCCTCGCAAGACGAAAAACCCGCTAGACGAAAGGGTTTTCCGTTTTGGAGGCGCTTCGCAAAACGAATTTCCCTATGGGCTTGCTTCGCAAGAAGAAAGCCCATAGGGAAATCTCCGGGGACCTCTTTTAAATGCTAGCGGTGGGGAGCAAAGCCTTTTCCCCCCCTCCGGCCTTCAGAAGAGGTCCAGGAAGGCCGGCGGGGGCCGAAAGGCTTTGCTCCCCACCGCCAGCATTTTAAAAGCAGTCCGGGATAGCAGGGAAGCGCTTCCCGCTATCCCGGATGGCTTTTGAAGGCAGGCGGGGGGGAGCAAAGACTTTTGCCCCCCGCCCGCCTTCAGAAGAGGTCCTGGACCTCTTCTGAAGGCGGGCGGGGGGCAAAAGTCTTTGTCCCCCCTGCCTGCCTTCCCGGGGGCTTTTAAATCGCCCCGGGACAGCGGAGAATTCCTCCGCTGTCCCGGGGCGATTTTAAAATGCTCCCGGGTGGCTTTTGAAGGCAGGCGGGGGGAGCAAAGACCTTTCGCTGCCGCCCGCCAGCATTTTAAGATCGCCCCGGGACAGCGGAGAAGTCTCCGCTGTCCCGGGAAGGCAGGCGGGGGGGAAGCAAAGACTTTCGCCCCCCGCCGGCCTTCAGAAGAGGTCGGGGGACAGACTGCCCCCGGACCTGGTCTGAAGGCGGTTTCCATAGGAACGCATTGATTGATTTTCAATGCATTCCTATGGGAAACCGTGCTTCGCAAGACGAAAAACTCACGAGACGAAAAGACTTGCGGAACGAATTTATTTCGTCTTGCGAGGCACCACTGTACAAACTAATTTAGAGCATTGGAAAAGGTTTTTGTATGGGTGCTTCTGGGAGAAGTTCTTTCTTTACTAGTTTTTCTCTGGAGCCAACTGAAGAAATTTTATGCTCTCAAAGTAGTGAAGGAAGCTTAGCTCTGATACCAAAATAAGTATTGCGTATTTCTGAATTTACTAATATGTCCATTAAAAAAACCCACCACACTCTCCCCCCTCCTATGGATTCATAATTTCTGGAAATGGTAAATTTCTACTGAGGGTGTAGTTATTCTTTAGAATTATTTGTTATCGGAGTAAGCTGGGACACAATTTCTGAAGGCACTGAAAATGTGGTCCTGTGGGTGTATGGGAGAGAGTCAAAGAGCAGGCTGAGTAGGGAGTTCTAGCAGTGGACAATCAGTTCAATAGATGAACTGCAGCTTTCCTCAAGATCTAGGTTTAGTTTCCTCTACTGCTTGACTTCCCTTTTTCTTCCAGAAAGAACTGTAATTTGGCAAATCAAAAGGTTTTCTACTTCCCTGCAGTAGATTCTTGTTGCCATGCAACAGTGTTACTTGGAGCACAATATGTTAAATTGTTTGCTCTGCATATTCATTTTATTCCTCTATATACCTGTTGTAACATCAGGGTTGAATCCTGTTGTGCCTTCAGGTGGTAGAAGAGCTTTCGATCCAGTGGAAGCCTCTGCTAATGGAAGAGGAGGGGATAAGGCTTTTGCCCACACCCCTGGCAAGAAGGTTGGAGGCATTGTGGAAGAGAACAGCGTGGAAGGTGGTGTAGGGAGCTACAGGGGAAACAGGGAATCTGCAAAAACCACCTCCCCTCCATTTCCATTAGCTGAGAGATCAAGGTTCTTCTGCAAATGGAAGAATTGGACACAACACTTACATTTGTTAAAGATTGGATACAAGTTTAGATCATTTAACGTATGTTATAACCCTGGTTACATAAAAAGTGACATAGTCTTTATTCTCCAAAGATTGACACACCTGTATTTCCAACCATATGAAAAAAAATATGCTGATTTATTCTAGACTATGGGTTGAATCCTAACCATAGCTGTCAACGTTTCCCTTTTTTAAGGGAAATTCCCTTATTCCGAATAGGATTCTTCACAAGAAAAGGGAAAAGTTGACAGCTATGATCCTAACAATCATTAAGTGGAGTTTTACACATAGAATAGGTTGGAATAGACTTTCCCACCCACTTCTTGGCAGTTCGCTGTGTCCCTCTGAAAGTCTACTGACCTTCCGGAACAACTTGCAAGAAATGGTGTCGGGATGCGCTTGACGTTCAGAAACAGGTTTTCCTCCTAAGTCCTATCTCAGACAAACTTACCACGATTTGCTGCAACCAGTAGTGAAACTTTTCTAGAGAATCATGGCATTCATTCAGCCCTGGCTGGAAACCGTGGATTGCATGGTAGAAACTGGTTTTCTAGTAAAACATGATTTTTGTGAAAGAAACAGACACCTATCACTGTCACCACATCACTTCCATCTAGATAGGTGCCTCGTGGTACCTCATCTAAAATCTGATGTCTTGTACCCCACCTTGTGCTCAAATGAGTTCTATTACAATCTCAGGAAATGAATATACATCTGAAACGAGGCAGAGAATGAAGTGCTGGAGGAAGAAACCTGAACAACCAAGAATGATCCTTATAGGGTAGGGGTGGGGAACATCCAGCTTGTGGGCCTACTTAGGCTTCCCAGGCCTCTCAGTTTGGCTTACTTACCATGCCTACTTATCAGTTACCTGACATCATGATGTCATATGATATCAGGCACAGAGATCTTTTGTTACCTTTGATCTAAGCATTAAGTCAGGAGTGATGAAGCCTTCACCCTTCAGATGTTGCTGAATATAATTCCCATAATCCCCAGCAAGACTGGTCAATAGCTAGGGATTATGGGAGTGGTACTACAGCAGTATCTGGAGGGCTAAAGGTTCCTCACGTCAGCACTAAGTGTTCCCACAGTGCTCTGCTGCTGGCATTTAAAGAGCAAAGTTGTGCCTACTCCCTATTTCAAATTTGAATTGTCTGCTGTCATGTGATTGGCAGGTGGGTGGCCAGTTGTCGATCCAGTCCTGTAAAGGCTGAAAAAGCTTCCTCATCCTTTTACAGAAGCTTGCCTGTAAGAGCAGACAGTCGAGGAATGGTTCAGAGCTGAGAAAAGAGTGTGGCTCACAAGGACTCCTTGGACGGCAGGAAAAGATTATTTTATATTGCCTCTTTACCTGATGATGCTATCCTGAGTATATTTTTTTCTCCTCTTCACATTGGGCTGCACCAGTGCTCTTTAATGGGCTGTAACAATATTAAGGATACTCTGTCGGTAGTCTCACAGAGAAAGATTATAATAGCAGCCAGTCTGAGAAAGTGAATGCAAACTTAAAACAGCTTTTAAAAGTCAAAGCTGCTTTTTAACGTTTGATCAGTATTGTGTAGATCACAGCTTCAGAACTACTAAACTTCTAAAGCTTTTAACTTTGGTAATTTGCTTTTTTGTAACTTCTGTTTTGTGCCGTGCTAAATCTACTCTTAAATTTTTTTGCCTTGAGAGTTTGCAGCACCTGTTTCTCCTTGACTGGGTGAAACAGACATTTGGGACTCAATGCATGACTGAGCGACTGCTTTTTTGTGGCTTAACTTTAAAAAAAAAAACCCTCCCCTGGTGTAAAGTTTTTTAAAGGCAATTTTTAATCTAAATATTCAAAGGGCTTTTAAAATATGTATAACTATAGTTGGATGATGGAACAAGTTGCAGAGGAAAACTTGGAGATTGTCATTGACAGGTAAGAGGATATTGGCTGAATATTGTTCTGTATTGGATTCTTTATATGCAACATATTGAGCATGAAATCTTGAAGTTTTGGATATTTTTGTTTCAAGTTTTCTGGCACAAGGTATGGTTTTAAGGCAGTGGATTGGAGAAAAGTGAAGGGAGAGGATATATAGCTAGGCTATATCTTGCCTGCTCATTTTTCCATTCATTATTTTTATGACTTGGTTTTTTAATAGATGCATGTTGATACATGATACAACAGAAGTAATAAAACAAACTTGAGTGAGGGAAAAAGCAGCTAGCTGCCTTTTAATTAAATTCTACATTTGTCTGGAAGATCATAGGGTAATACCAGTCTGTCTTTAATAAATGTGCTTTGATCTTAAATGCCAGCCTTATTGTTTTGGGCATTAGTACTTTCCCATTTTGGGGTGGAAACTTCATAATGGTATTGAGATGAGGATCTAGCAGTTTCTCAGGAGTTTCCTCACAATTTTTGGAAGACACGTTGAGGGCTGTGCCACTGTCTAAAGATGCATGCATTATAGCACTCTGCTATAGATAAATGCTGAAGAATCATTCATGCCAGTGTCTTTGAGAAAGGAGCATGTATTATAGTTCTAGAACTGCACATTCATTTACCTTGGAACGAAGATTCGCTGTTGAGCCGTACCATGTCTATCAGTAGTAATCCAAGAAGGGATGTTTTGTTTCAGTTCCCAGGCAGTGGAAGAATAGTCCTTAACCTGAGGTGCACCATTGTAATCATAATACTACCCAACATAGGAGGTTGTACCTTTGAGTCTTTGTTGACATGTTAAAGAATCTTTCAGCTGACTCTAGGATTACATGCTTCTCTTACAATTTGCTGTCCACATGTCCTAGGACTGGCCTCTGTACATTTCGAACACAAGTTTCTATCTGTACAGAAATGCTTGCTGCTTGCAAAGAGGGATCTATATTCACCAAAGTAGGTTTGGCAGTCAGGTATCTCTCTTACACCTGCAATTCTGTGGTTTTTATTTGCTTTTTCATTTGCTGTAGGGCCAAACTAGATTTGTGGTGTGTGGTTGCATTTTGCAGATCTGGGTTTTGTTTTGCTTTTTTTGTTCTTGGGACACCAGGACGCAATAGCAAGATCATGGCACAGGGGAAGAGATTACTATTGCTGCCTCCCCCATACCTACATATCATAATCTCAGTCCTGATTTATCCTCCACATGCCTGTTTATTCCTAATTTATCCCCCCCCCCAAAAAAACACACACACTCTGCCATGAAATCATAGGCCTGCTCTGTATCCACAGTGTGTTCTCTAATTTAGCAATGGGTTTTACTGTGTGGGGGGAAAAATCATGAAGATCCAATGAGCACCTGTGTCTTGGATCAGTGTTTCTGTGGTGCTGAAAAGAATGGGAACTCTTGATTTTTACTGTGCAGTTTACCAATGTAAGCTTTAATCTAATGGTGGGTTTTTTGTGTGACCCTATGCAAAACCATGTGGGACGCAGGTGGCGCTGTAGGTTAAACCACAGAGCCTAGGGCTTGCTGATCAGAAGGTCAGCGGTTTGAATCCCTGTGACGGGGTGAGCTCCCGTTGCTCGGTCCCTGCTCCTGCCAACCTAGCAGTTCGAAAGCATGTCAAAGTGCAAGTAGATAAATAGGTACTGCTCTGGCGGGAAGGTAAATGGTGTTTCCGTGTGCGGCTCTGGTTCGCCAGAAGCGGCTTAGTCACGCTGGTCACATGACCCGGAAGCTGTACGCCGGCTGCCTTGGCCAATAAAGTGAGATGATCGCCGCAACCCCAGAGTCTGTCACGACTGGACCTAATGGTCAGGGGTCCCTTTACCTTTTACTTTATGCAAAACCATGTACACTTCAGGAAATCTGCTTTAACTCTGTTGCCTTCCAAATGCCACATGTGTGCATGTGCATGCCTGTTTTCCCCCCTAGTATGTGTGGAATCAGGGTAAGAAACAGCCCAGGGGTGTTGGTGCCCATGGTACCCTCAAAATTCCAAATGAGGCCAAACCGTTGGTAGCCACATATCTCTCAGTCTAACCCACTTAAGAACATGAGTACATCAGACTGAATGCCTACCTAGTCCAGCTTTCTGTTCCCACAGTTGCAAACCAGCACACAAGCAGGGCCATGAGCACAGTAGCACTCTCATCATGTTCTCCGGTTGTTGTGGATAAAGTGTTGGTGCTGATGAACCGTGTATGCTGCCCTGAGCTCCTTAGAGGAAAGTTGGACTGTATATATAATAAATAAAATATATGCTACTGTTGTGCATAGTTAAGGTGTTTCGCTGGTCCTGTCCCCCCCCCTCCCAGCATAACCCATAAAATAGCATTTATTTGTGCCATGATAAGCGATCAGACGACTGAAAATCTGCCATTGGTTTTGGTATTCTTTCAAAGGTAGGAATGTAGTATTGCATAATTCCAGTACTTAGCCAGTCATAAAACATCATTGCCTTTCCCCTGTAAAGTGGAGGAACAGTTTCATGCTGCTTGCATTCACTCAGTCACATCTTGAACATTTTTTAATATGCTAGAAGGCATAAAACCCGTGAGCCCTGCCACATTACTTACTGGTGATGGTATATGCCCAACATGATGGAAGTCATTGTGACATGGGAAAACGCTTGCATGCAGTCTTGGAATTGCAACTCAGCTGGAACTATGCCCATTAGTTTAAACCAGGGGTCAGCAAACTTATTTAGTAGGGGGCCGGTCCACTGTCCCTCAGACCTTGTGGGGGGCCAGACTATCTATCTATCTATCTATCTATCTATCTATCTATCTATCTATCTATCTATCTATCTATTGGGGGGGAGGATGAACGAATTCCTATGCCCCACAAATAAACCAAAGATTCATTTTAAATAAAAGCACACATTCTACTCATGTAAAAACACACTGATTCCCAGACTGTCTGCCGGCCAGATTGAGAAGGCAATTGGGCCAGATCCAGCCCCGGGACTTAGTTTGCCTACCCATGGTTTAAAGTGTTATGCTGATACTGGTGGTGCTTACCATTCTTATTTTAATGGTGTTTATTTTAATGGTTATATTTTTGGAACCCACCCTTGGACCATGGAGTGAAGGGTGGGCTAAGAGTACAAATCATAATTTTTAAAATAGATCAGTTTGACTGCTTTGTGTCACATGAACATTCATGGGTAAATTTTGCCTATTCTGTGGTCACATGACTGTTGTGCTGTTCAGTGATTTTTATTTATCCGTGTGGTACTAAAATTGCTTTGATTTTCATAAAGTGTCTGGCATAAACCATCACAGCGCTATTGGAAGTTTGTATTATGAGCTCTTATTTGATAACATATGCTAGTTTAGAAACAGCATTGATTTACAATTTCACAGTTTGCTTGTATCAAAATAGACAATAGTCTGTAATTGCATGTAGATGTTTATATATTCTTCTAATGCAATATATATCACTAAGCTCGTTTTAGTGCAAAATCTCTCAGTTGAGAAGAATCTTAAAATTAAAGTGCCTTTTGTTTGAAGAATAACTCTGAATACATTATAACTAATTTCACTGAGATGTAATTAGCAGTACTTGTCTCTTTAATCTTGCAGCTGTACCAAATGGCTGACAAGGCAGGTGCATCTGATCTTTCCACCTGTTCACAGAGCACCAAAATATATATGGAACTATTTTTCCTAGCTTTAAAAAAAATAAACTTCACTTCAGATGATTTTCTTGGCAGTAAACCTGTAGCCTGAATATTCTAAAAATTGTCCATAGTAGTTTGTATCTAGTCTTAACTACTGAACAAGTAATGCTGGCCATTCTTTTAAATGTATTATTTCATACAGAGATGTGCATTTATCAAACTTATGGTTGAAACTTCTCATCTATGATGACATGATGTGCAAGAACTGATACGCAGTTTTGGAGAGAAAATTGTTGCTATAACTTTTCTAGGGCTTGCAAGCCTGGCACTGTTCTCCCTGCCCCCACCCCGAAAAAAACCCCTCATTTGTGACTAAGGAACAATAAGCTATTTCTTTTTGCAGTTAGGTTCCCTTCAAAGCACTGCCAATCCAACTTGTTGTGTCTCTCCAATTAAATTCTATTCTTTGTGCTGTATTAGTTAAGTAAAGTTTTGTGGACCACTTTACAGCAAGTGACTGGATTTGGATGGTGATGATCTGAACTGGGTCAATATGTCACATGGGAATAGGAATATGTACAGTTTGTGAAATGCCTCATGATAGCAGATGAGCCTGTTTGGAACAGCTTAATTCCTTTATGCGATTCCCACTGTTTGTCCTTGTAGTACTGCTGCCTCAGCAACCAAATCTGCAATTATTCAGTCTCATGGCTTGGGGAATATGATCTGCAACCTAGAAATAATAGTCACTTATTATCAAAATAGAGATTTGGAAAGTGCAATAGGTAAATGAAACTATTTCTTACTTTGGGCTAAATCATATATTGCCTTCTAGGAATACTCCTCTCAAAGTTGTAAGGCGATTCTTCACTCTGGAGTTACTGCAATATGTTAAATATGATGTAGTGCAAATGCTGGTAACAAGAAACGCTTCACTGTGCTTCAGCAATTGATCAGAGACCTAAAATTTCAAAATACCCATCTGCAGTATCACTGACAATATGGATTTTTTTCTTTGTTATTAATACTTCACTTTTCCAAACTTTTGGCAGCATATTCCATTGTCAGCATCTACAGCAGGGATGCTGGGTTTGGGGGGAGTTGTATGAGGTAGAATATTCTAACCAAAAGTTTTATGTAGTGATTGTAGTTATGTGGTGATTGATTTTATGAGATGTAATTATATTTATGTAATTATTAATTTTACTTCTTGTTTGTTGAAAGTTGCCTTGAAGCTTTGGCATAGGTGATGCACAAGTCTAATAAATAATATAATATTAATTTCACATTTAGCATTTTCTGTTTTAGCAAGTTCATGGCAGAACTGTGCTGGTGAATGGATTCTTGACAAAATGGGTCAGACTTGGAGTGGCGAATCTCACTCTCCCAGTCTCAGTAACCCAAGGAGCAGTGCCAAAAGTCTCTTGACTGGAGGAAAGGAGAGCATCCTGGCTTTCTCTCAACCAGAGGTTTCTATTACTGTCCTCTACCCAGCCAAATTCCATCTTAAAATTAATGCTCTGTGTTTTTCTGCCTCCAGCATTGACCGTTTGAGGTGTGTTTAGGGTAATGTGCACTTTGTTCTTAACCTGTAATTGTGATGGAGTTTCTCATGGCATCTGTAATTTGCGATTTAAACCATGAGATATTCAGATGAAATTGGCAAGATTAGAACCTGACTTTCTAGAGGCACTCAGCAGCAAATGCAGCTGGCATCATTTCTGTGGAACATAGAAGGGCTTAATCAGATACATGGAGCATTGGCAGAAAAAAAATGAGTGTTTCGGAGTATCAATTTACGCCAGTAATGCCTTATTTGTATAATTGGCATTATGCTGCATTGTTTATTGTAAGCTGTTTGTGCTCCATGAGAAAATAAAAACTTGGTTTAAAAGCACACCAAATTCTACATCATGCTATGATAGACCTGCTATGATGGAGTCTTGGCTGTTGCTAACTCACATTCTCTCAGCATGTACCCTGCAAATAGCCTTTTAAACAGTTATTTCTAAAGATGCCTTAGGCTGCGGTTGTATACCCTTCACCTACTACCTTTGAGTAAGCCACACTAAACTAAGTGAGGTTTACTTTGGAGTACACAAGACTGCATGGCTAATAGGCTTAACATTTTAAGCTGGCAGTTGTAATAGTTAGGCCTGCTAGGCCTGTGATTACAATGAGAATTGCTGGAATAACCCAGACCTTCCAATATTGGCGGGGGGCGGGGGGCGGCGCTTGTCCTGTGGACTGTTCCTGAACTGTGTGAGTTTACAGTAATTAGTTGTTAAACACTGGGGCAGCGTAGGATATTGGGAATTTCATGACGGTTTAGATGTAGAGGTATAAGAAGATGGGATGCATGCAGGAAGTAAAATTGATGAAGGGGAAATATGGAGAGAAGTAGGAAGTTGAGGCCCACAAGGATTGTTCATAAATGATCTAGAATTAGGAGCATGCAGTGAGGTGGTCAAGTTTGGTGACAAAGATACTAAATTGTTCAGAGTCAATAAAAGGAAAAAGAGATCATGAAGAGCTCCAAAAAGACCTCTCCAAACTGAGTGAATTGTTGATAAAATGGCGAATGCAATTCATTCTGAACGAGTGTAAAGTAATGCATGTTGGGACAAAAAGCATTAATTCCACATAAATACTCATGGGGTCTGAACTGGAGGTGAACCTCCAGGAACCTTGGGGTCATAGTAGATTGTTCGATGAAGATGTCAACCCAGTGTGTGGTGACTGAAAATAGCAGATTCTATGCTAGGGATCATTAAGAAATGGATTGAAAATAAAACTGCCAGAAACATAATGCCATTATATAAATCTGTGGTGCAGCCACATGTGGAATACTTTGTACAGTCCTGCTCGCCTCACCTCAAAAAGGATATTCTAGAGTTGTAAAAGTTTCAGAAAGAGCAACCAAAATTATCAAGGGGATAAAGCAACTCCCATTGTGCGCCCCGACACTCCCCACTGTGGCAGGCGCTGTACTGGCTGTCGCATGGGGGTGGTGCGTGCGTTAGTCATGCACTGTCCCGACGTCGCCTTCCCACCCGCTACATTGTAGGGCATGTACGCTGGTCACTGCATTGAAAGGGGGCATGTACGCTGGTCACTGTTTTGAAGGGGAGTGAAGAACACACACACACAAAAAGGTAACTTGTTAATTTAACGTTTATTTCTATGAGGAGGAGTAATTCTGAGGGGTCAAACAAAGAAATAATAAAAAAGTGACAAAAATGTTATTTTTATAATGACGAGTTTTGCGTCTCCCAGTTGTTTTTTCTTTGGAAACGGGTCCAAGTGGCTTTTTTTGTCTTAAAGGTTGCAGGCCCCTGCACTAGATCTTTTGGACACCCTATGAAGCAGAGTGTTAGAAGATTCAGGGTGGATAAAAGAAAGTGCTTCTTCATAGCTAAACTATAGAACTGACTCCCATAAAAAATGATGGGCCAGATTGAGTGAAGTCTTCCAGTGTGTGAGCTAGTATAACTGGAGAATTGTCAGAGAGTAGGCCCTACTGAGTAGGGCATAGTGTATGTGTGGATGTGATTTTTAAGTGCATTTGGAACACCCAAGAATATGTTTTGAAACTAGTGCTGTTCACATTTGTCATATCTTTCCTTTGTTGGTTTATTGTGGAGTTGGAAGGGGCCCCGAGGGTTAATGCATTTTCTTGAAACCAATATGTCTCTTTGAATAGGATAGATATTGTTACTTTAAAGGTAAAGGTAAAGGTACCCCTGCCCGTACGGGCCAGTCTTGACAGACTCTGGGGTTGTGCGCCCATCTCACTTAAGAGGCCAGGGGCCAGCGCTGTCCGGAGACACTTCCGGGTCACGTGGCCAGCGTGACAAAGCTGCATCTGGCGAGCCAGCACAGCACACGGAAACGCCGTTTACCTTCCCGCTGGTAAGCGGTCCCTATTTATCTACTTGCACCCGGAGGTGCTTTCGAACTGCTAGGTTGGCAGGCGCTGGGACCAAGCAGCGGGAGCGCACCCCACCGCAGTGGTTTTCAAATTCTCTGTCTTCCACTTCCAGGGAATCCTGTCCTTCTCTTGTCATTTGTCACAGAACCCCAGCATTTTGCAAACAGTTTTGGGTTTCATGCTTTGAGGCGGGCTATGCTGATGTCAGTCTTGCATAGTCTAAAATAGGGAAATCTCCATGATCCATAAGAATGCATACCCGGGGCCACTTAACACAGATTAGTTATGCTTTAACAATTAAGTGGGCCTGATAGGAATCTCTTGAGCTGGACAGAATAGCTGGATGTACATGTACGTTCAGTGAAATGTTTCAACAAACAGACATGCACACTATACAATTGGTTGTATCTTTTCAGCCATTTTTATCTACATTGTAGGAAATGTTTAGTAGCAGTGGACAAGCCTGTCTTCAGAAAAGCCTTTCTGCCAGTATTGATTGAGTCATAGATGATTCCCTGATAAGCTTCCAAAGAACTCCAGGATTCACCAGTTCCAACTTGAAAACTACTTACATAAACAAATGTGAGCAAGCTCATAGAAACATAGCATTGTAGATTTGGAAGGTATCCCCCTTCTAGTCATCTAGTCCAACCCCCTGCAATGCAGGAATCTCAACTAAAGCATCTATGACAGATGGCCACCCAACTTCTGCTTAAAAACCTCCTCCACCTTCTGTGGGAGTCCATTTTTGTCTTAGAAGGTTACTGCCGTTAACAGCATCTGAAGTGATAAAATACTTCCTGTTCAAGTCCGCATGGAAATAATTGAATGGTAATCCCTCTAAAAGAATATTGGCCATATGCCACACTAGTGGAGTGAGTCAGTAGTACGGTCTTTACTAGCATTGCCAATTATATATAGGTCAGTGGTAGATGATGTAATATAGGTTATTTCCTGTGGTCATGAAGCAGAGAGTTTGTCATTAAAGTGTGTGAATTTTTGAAATAACGCTGCTCATCTAAAGGATGCATACAATTGAATGCTTGGACTGTAACATGGATTGCTAAAACATGTACAGTACCTTGAAACTATTGGCTCAATTTATAGGAATGTGCCTCATGTTTGGCTGCTTCTCCCCTTTTGCGCTCTGTTTCTTTCCTGTACTTCCTGCCCTGTAGTTTGTTTTTGTTTTTTGGCATCATAGCCTTTGGGGGCTAATCTAGGCTTCTAAGTGCTGTTTGTCAGATCTAGCTGGGATATTTTTGACGGTATGCTAGTTGTATGTTCTTTAGGTGAATTGGATATCTTGGTTGTTTTAAGTTCAGGTAGCTAGCTGTGTTGGTCTGACGCCATCGAAATAAAAATAAAAAAGTAAAAAATTGTCCAGTAGCACCTTATAGCCCAACCAAGCTTATACCAGAACAAACTTAGTTTGTCTATAAGGTGCTACTGGATAATTTTTTACTTTTTTATATTTATTTGGTTGTTTTAAATATGTTGTATTTTATGCATTTATATTTTATATTGTTGTAAACTGCTACAAATATTTTCTATAAATAAATAAAAAAAAATACTTAGCTCTGATGTCTAAACTCCACAAATTCTGTTTACTACTAACTATAGATTTCCTCGGGACGCGGGTGGTGCTGTGGGTAAAAGCCTCAGCGCCTAGGACTTGCTGATCGAAAGGTCGGCGGTTCGAATCCCCGTGGCTGGGTGCGCTCCCATCGCTCGGTCCCAGCGCCTGCCAACCTAGCAGTTCGAAAGCACCCCCGGGTGCAAGTAGATAAATAGGGACCGCTTACTAGCGGGAAGGTAAACGGCGTTCCGTGTGCTGCGCTGGCTCGCCAGATGCAGCTTGTCACGCTGGCCACGTGACCCGGAAGTGTCTGCGGACAGCGCTGGCTCCTGGCCTCTAGAGTGAGATGAGCGCACAACCCTAGAGTCTGTCAAGACTGGCCCGTATGGGCAGGGGTACCTTTAGCTTTACCTTTTACTATAGATTTCCTCCAGTGTTGATTCAAAATGGATTTCTAGTTCTGGTTTGGGTGGTACCCTGTGTACTAACTGTGGTTAGTGGGAGCATATTTCTGATGGCCAAAGCATGGTTTGACTGACTTCTTGACTGAGCTGTTGAGGCTTGCTTATCATAACAATAATTCTATATTTGGTGTTGTCTAAAAATTTAGATGCATTTTGAACAACTTTCTGTGGCATAAGGGCATTGGGATACTGTGCTGGAACTTAGAGATATGTGCCATACCAATTAAATGAAACTGCACAATAGAAAAGGCACAGACGGTGCCATTATGAGATTTGACATTTCAAGAGCTGATTTTAAATGTGTTCATCTGTATGCACACATTGAATAACTACTGCTTTTTATCTAGCCCTGGAATGACAGAAATGAGAGCTCGATTTATGAAAAGTCAGTATGAGCAGAAGACCTGATTGCATTAGCTTTAAGAAGCAGTGAACGTTTTAAGATTTTAAAATACCCTTACTGCTTAATTTAAATTTTTTTATTTATTGCATCCCAACTTTTTCTCCAAAGTGCACAAAGTGGTGTACATGGTTCTGCCCCTCTTCATTTAATCCCCCAAACAACCCTGTGAGGTAGGTTAGGCTGAGAGGCAGTGACTGGCCCAAGGTCACCCAGTGATCTTTATGGCTGAGTTGGGATTTGAAACATAGTCTCTCAGGTACTAGTCTTATCTGCTATACTACACTGCCTCTATTACTATTGTATAATAAGTACAGTACAGACATATGTCTGAATGTTTCCTGTCTCCTGAATCGTGGTTGGGTTGTAGTAAAATTTGTCTTGGGTGTGCTGTGGATTTAACTTCTACACGGGAGGCAATGTCCTGCAGTCTCATTATGTGAATGAAGGGAGTGAACCTTCCTCCCTCAATCTCAACCAATGGGAGAGTTCCTATGAGGAAAAGTGTTCACTTAAGTACAAGCCGCAACCATTTTGTGCTTGTCCAGTTGACACAAGACAGCCAATGTGTGGGTCTTTTGGGACACGGAAGAGGGCGGAACAGGCTTATGCATTCTCCACTGACATGTGCACACTCCAGGAATGGAACCCCCGTGCAAAATGGTCGTCATCTGTATGCAGAATTCAGGCACCTTGTAGATAATAACATCAATTTGTACCATTTTTTAAATAGATGAAAACGGTTGATATGTTGTGTGGAACACTTCCAGTCACCATTATTTTTTACTATTTATGTGTAGTGATTTATAGCCCACCTTTCTTAAATTATGGAACATAAGGCTCCCCAGCACCTGTTTGACCTTCATTAAGGGTGTACTAGGCATGTGTACTAGGACTACTGTTTCTTACTGGAGTGTCATCAAAATATTCATTAGCAGATGCTGTGCTAATAATAATGACACTAAAGATCTGGAATGCAGATTGAGAGACTTGCCTTATCCCTTACATACCCAGTAAGTTAATGTGGTCTGGGAGAGCAGCTTCTTCAAGTTCTGAAGATCTCAGAAGCTTCCTCCACAGTAGGGCTGGGCAATATATCGGTATATCATCCAAAGTGGTTGGACGTCTATATTGTGATATCAGTTTCATAATTTTTGACCTGGCAATATATCGCAAATCACGATGTGTGTGTGTGAGCTATGCAAAAATCACAGTGGGAAAAACCATGAAGCCAGCCAATGTTTCTCTTGATTCCTGTAGCCCCTATGTACTCTGCCAGCTCACCTCTCCTCTGCCTCCTGCAAGTGGCAGTGAATCACAAGAGCAGGGGCTGGCAAAAATCACAACGGCGGGGAGGGGAACAGTGAAGTCAGCCAGTGTCTCTACATAGCTCCATTATATCTCAGACATTGTGATATATTGGCGTATCACGTTGTTTAACTGTGGTATATCATGATGTTGAAAACCAGATACTGCCCAGCCCTAGCTGAAGGGTGGTCTTTCAGTTTTTGAAATAAAATAAAAACACACCCAAATGGTTTGACACTACTTAAGCAAAATTATTTCCCCTATAGCCAGCAAGAGGATAGAGAGCTACAGTAAAGGCACTTTTGACTGGCTTTTAGTTGAATCAAGTAATGCTCGCTAAAAGGTGGTGCTAGCCATTGTGGGCTTTTTTTCCTTTTAGCTGTCAAGATACTGGGAGGAGTTTCAAGGCTAGCGTCTGCCATCTACTATGTTTTGCAGTCTTCACTGAATATTTTGCATCTGTTTTTAAGGCATTCCCCCCTGCCTCCTTGTTTGTACTGATTCTCACTTCACAATTTGTGCAAAGCTTTTCAGAACATAGCATTAATCAACAATATGAATGGTGGTTCTTCAGTGCAAGAGACGAAACTGTTTTCCTTTAAAATATCTGGTGAATGCTAAAACAAACAAACAAACAAAAAACCCTGCAGATGATTAGCAAACAGGTTAAGAAATGCCACCTAGTCTACAATTATTTATTATTCAGCAAATAGAATTTTTTAGAAAGCTTAAGAGCACTTGCTGATTGATATGGCATTCTTGTTCCCCAAGGGCTGTTCTACACAAGTGATTTATAACACTTAGGTAGGTGGCATGCATACTCCATACATTATTCTATTTGTATATGAAGAAAGACAATTTTTCTTTTTTAAAAAATTCCACCAGTAAGTCTTAAATTACTTCTACGGTTCTTGTAGAAGAGTAACAATTGTGCTTAAGTACTTGAAAACAACACATACACCTCTTGTAAAGTGATCTGCTACAATGGTAAACTGTTTCAATGCTATCTCTAAAAGTTTGCCTGTCTATAGTGTGTAACTAACCCCTTGTTTGGGGGTGGGGGAATCTAGATTACTATCTTACACGTTCAAGAACTAAGGGTTGTATCCAGCTTGCACAATAGACTTTTCATTCCTCTCCTCTTCTCTGCAACCCTCTGTGTACCCTCAAAATCTGCACCAGAGACAAGAATACATATATTCTATGTGTATACTGAGCAGTTGTGACTGGGAGAGGAATTAAGTCATTTCTCAAAAATTGCTCCATGTAAATTAGTTATGGCAGAGTTCTGACAGAGACTGCATAGACTTAACGCAGGAACAGTAATGCTGCTCTAACATGGTAGGTACAGTCGTACCTTGGGTCTTGAACAGAATCCATTCCGAATGTCTGTTCGACTTCCGAAAATGTTCAAAAACCAAGGTGCCACTTCCAATTGGCTCCAGGAGCTTCCTGCACTCAATTAGAAGCTGCGGAAGCTGCATTGGACGTTCAGCTTCCAAAAAATGTTCGAAAACAGCAACACACACTTCCAGGTTTGTGGTGTTCGGGAGGCTAAATGTTCGAGTAACAAGGTGTTCCAGAACCAAGGTACAACTGTATCTTGTAAGCTTTTCTGTACAGCTTGCTCAAAGTTTATTACAAGAAAGTGAAAGGCAAGACTGCGTACACTGAGATGTGGTTTAATGCATCACAATTCCAGATTGCCTTAGAATACCAGCTGGTATTCCCAGAATAGGATTGGTTGTCTAATATGTATCCTGCTTATTCTGCAGCATGTTCCCATCATGAAGTAGCACATATGTAGTAAGCAGATGTTTAGCAAGCACATATTTATTTGTTTGCCATAAGCTTGCCTTCAAGCATTAGTGTTAAGCATTGGAATATGTAGTGAGCATTCATTGTATTGTGAAGCTGTCCTTTGATAGTAGGCGAGTGCCAGAACCTTTACAGCTGAAAATGAATCTGTTAGATGCTTCTTTTTAACATATACAGGGATGTCCGACAGGTTGACTGCAGCTAGCGGCTCAATTACCGTATTTTTCGCCCTATAGGACACACTTTTCCCCCTCCAAAAATGAAGGGGAAGTGTGTGTGCGTCCTATGGGGCGAATGCAAGCTTTCACTGAAGCCTGGAGAGCGAGAGGGGTCAGTTCGCACCGACCCCTCTCGCTCTCCAGGCTTCAGGAAGATCTGCGCAAGCCATGGGAGCCAGCGGGAGTTCCCCCCGGGCTCCCACGGCTTGCGCAGAGCTGCCTGCACCCCAAAGCCCCGGCGCCCTGAGCAGTCGCGCCGGGGCTTCGTGTAGCTCTGCGCAAGCCGCGGGAGCCCTTCCCCAGCTTGCACAGCGCTGCCTCTTATCCCGAAGCTACCCGAAGCGACTGCTGAGTGCGCTGGGGCTGCCTGTTACCCCGAAGCCCCGGCGCACTCAGTAGTCGCGCCGGGGCTTCGGGTAGCTCCGCGCAAGCCGCGGGAGCCCTTCCCCAGCTTGCACAGCGCTGCCTCTTATCCCGAAGCTACCCGAAGCGACTGCTGAGTGCGCTGGGGCTGCCTCTTACCCTGAAGCCCCGGCGCACTCAGTAGTCGCGCCGGGGCTTCGGGTAGCTCCGCGCAAGCTGCGGGAGGGCTCCTCCGGCTTGCGCAGAGCTGCCTCTTATCCCGAAGCCCCGGCACGCTGAGCAGTCATGCCAGGGCTTCGGGTAGCTCCGCGCAAGCCGCGATAGGGCTCCCCCAGCTTGCGCAGAGCTGCCTGTTCTGGGGTCGGGGGAAGCTCGGGCTTCCCCCGCCCCAGCCTCGGCCTTGGGGGGGAAAGAATTTTTCCCCCTTTATTTCCCCCCAAAAAACTAGGTGCGCCTTATGGGCCGGCGCGCCCTATGGGGCGAAAAATACGGTAATTTCCTCCGTGGGCGGAAGCATCCAGCCCTGGCCCTCACTCGCTCCCCTAAAAAAAAAAATCAACAATTTTGGTGTCCCCCCCTCCCCAAAATGGGTAGATCACTGCCAGCTTTTTATTGTGGGAGTAGATCGCAGTCTCTCGGGAGTTGAACGTCCTTGACATATAGTAATAAAATTTCCTGCACTATTAATACTTTAATTCATAAGTATTTTTAAATGCTAAAAGTAAAACTAAAAATAGCATACTTGATGGATTGCATATTGTGCATATTGTGCTCATATTCAGACACCCATGCAAGTTTTGATGTCACAAAAAATGAGTACTTGCCTCAAGTAGCTGTCATGTGCTATGATGACCCATTGCTTTCTTGCAGCCTAAGGACATCTAGTGATCAAAGAGGGCAGACAGTTCTGCCCAAGACTAGGCCAGTCTTCCAAAACTTTGTGCTCTGTATCTGGCTGGAGTTTATGGGAGTTTGTTTATTTTAAAGCATTTCTAGGTGGGGCCTGCTAAAAGTGGCTTACAACAATAAAATACAACATACAGAAAAACATGACTCTACAAAAGAAATAGAATTGCCCCCAACCCCCCAGAAAATCCAGTAGAACAGCAGAGAATAGCCATAGTCCGAACAACAAAACATCGCTTATGGAAGGCAAGTAAGAAAAAGGTTCTTCCAAAATCCTTGAAGCCTTGAATTTGATTGCTTTTCTACTGAGAGGGACTTCCAGTGTCACAGGGTCCCTATGTAAAAGGGCCCTCACCCTTATGTCCAGTAAGATCCTGCCAGGTGGTCTGATCATCTCACCGGCAGTGTCTGCATTTTGGGCCAACTGCAGTTGCATTCTAAAGCAGCTGAAGTTTCAATAAAATCAGTTTCAATAAAATCATTCCATCAAAGAAAAACAACAAAAATTTCAACAGCAAGGACATTCTTATCAAGTAGGCCTTCAACCAGCTTGTCATATTCCCAGCAAGTGCCTGGGATAAAAGATGAGTTTTATTTTGGTGCTAAAAGGAGGTTAATGATGGCCTCCTTCTAGACCTCACTGAGGAGAATTCCACAGCTAGGGAGTCCCAACACAAAAGGCTTTGCTCTTGGTGAACCTCCCTCACATGGAGAATGCCCTCAGATGAAGGGTCCGGATAGGTTCGTATTGGGAGAGGCAGTCAGATATATATTGTGTATTTTAATTTCTTGCGGATCGAGTTGCATTCAGTAGGACAGTTTCGGTGTAATCTCCCATATGAAGGAGCGATGTTGAATGATTTCTTTGGAGAAATACCATGATTAAACAGTTGAGGAATGATTTTGCAGGAGTAGGACCTGTCTGTGCTGCTCTATTTTTTATGGTATTTTTAACCTGCCCTTAAACAGAATTGCTGGGATGGATGCATTGTGCTCATCGATCTTTTCTGCACAACCTGTGAAATCTTCCATGCTGATTTTCTGCTTGTATTCCTTCATAACACTTTATGCAGAAAAAAATGCCCTTGCCTGAATGCCTGTGATAGTTACTTTGTAGTAGCTTGATAAAAGTTTCTCTAGTTGAGTCCTGCATACACTTCACTGTTACCTACTACATTTAGAGAATGAGTTCAGGAAGGAAAAGAATTATAGCATATGGCTAAGATTTCAGTGGCATGTTTATTTTAGGGACCAGTTACATTCTTGCAAGACTACTCTCTGACTTAATTAGAAATTGGGACATTACTTTCAAGCTTCTAGTCTAGTTGAGCACTCAAAAGTCTTGAGAAATACCCATTGCGGGGGGTTATACATTTTACTATGAGAATTTTAAGATTGTCTGACAAAGAGCAGCAAACCATGAAACTGGCAGATATACCCTTGGCTGTGCTCCAGCTGCCTGTAGCAATGTAAGTACACACCATAGCTCTTGCTTGTGATAAAACGTACAGAAATTCTGCTTCTGAAAGATAATACAAACTTTTAAATTAATTTAAATTGTTGTTGAAAAGAGGTTGATCTCTTTCTGATAACAAGAAATTAATTGTTGCACGTAGTTTTTTATATGTAGCAAACTATTTTTAGCACGAATAGCTTGAGCACTGCAAAACAATTAACAAAATAAGAATTAAAGGTACATTTGGAAGATGTTCCTGCATATGTGACTTTCTGACAGACATAAGGGAGTGACTGATATCCCACATGAAGCGTTTTCTCTGAGTACTTGTAAGATAGTTATATTTATCCTTTTGAACCATTTAGGATTAATGGTGAAAGTCATTCTTTACTGAACAGTACTTGAACTGCTCAGGTACTACTCGTTTTCTTATTATTAGGATAAACAGAAAGGTTGATCTGGTTTCTCCTTGCATCATAGATAAAATGTTTTTAAACAAAAAACAAAAATGGGCTGTGTGCCAAGAAAAGGTTTTTGTACCAATATAATTTTGTATCTTAGTTGCTTAAAGCATGCTGTTTTCCAAAAACATTTTAAAAGGGGAAAATGAGTCATTACTGGTTTTCCAAACAAAGTTAGTGTTTAAGATTGAACTGTTACTATCTCAGTAATGCCATTTATAACTAAATCCAAATAAATCTTACATTTAACTAGCATAGTAAATTATTTTGTTAGGAACACAAATCTTCAGTTTATATAACAGTAGCATAATCTATAACACCATTTCCCTAGAGGAAAAACTGCAACTGAAAAGGCAAAGAAAAAGCGACTTTGAATTGATTTACCCTTTAATAGATAAAGTTTGTTCGCTGTAAATCATGGGTGGCATTCTACTAAAGTTTAGAGCAGACCTGTAGAAGATAATGGACCTAACCCAACTCATTAATTCCTGTGGTTCTACTCTGAGTAAAACTTAATTGAAAACTAGCTCATGGTTCCACAAGACATTTAAAAGGATGTTAATCAACCCAAGACCTGGTCTCCCTCCCATCCAGCAGGGTAATGAATGAGTTGGTCTGATGTGTGTGTGTGTGTGTGTGTGTGTGTGTGTGTGTGTGTGTGTGTGGTATAAAAAGGATTCAGAGCAGGAGTTAGGGGGGAGGCTCCAACAAACAATGCATAACAGTAAAATACTGCATTTTCTCCAATACCTCATTTTGATACACTGTGCATTGAAAGCTCTCAGTTATTGTGCTTGCACATTTTGATTTAGTTCTCAAACTGCAATTCCCTCTGGAAAAACTAGTTAAGTATTCTTGTCTTGTCTAGCTAGGCTTCATGTTGTCTATTGGTGACGGTGCAAATACTCTAGGGTTATTGATTTGGTTTTTCCGTTTATAGCATGAAGAGACTAAATACCTTTGCAATAAATAACACAGCTGACATACATTGGTGTACTCTAGAAACAGCCTTAACTAAAATAACTTCTACTTTGTACCAAGTATAGACAGGGGTATAAAGTCTGAGTAAGGCAAGTGGCATAATCTGTGTTTTGCATCCAATATCTGCATCAGAATTGTGACGGAGATATCACTAACGTGCCCCTAAATGCTTTACCACTGAGTATCTGCTTAAGATCTTAAATGCCCAAGAAACTAACCTAGTCAACATGGTGAGCTCTTTGGTCAGGATCCAGCATTTAACATTGGAATGCAGTTTGCACATAACATTAGAAAATAACTATGGTTTAACACAGATTAGTAGCATGCTGGTATCCACTGCTTAAAAGGCTTCTACAACAAACCACAAGCTCTAGCTGCTCGCTTATTAGTGCAACAGAGCTGCTACATTTGTGTTGGTGGGTGATCTGGACTAATTCTGTGCAGGTTTATTTCAGTAAGCCAGTTAAATATGAAGAGATGACTGTCTTGCTGCAAGGCTGCTATATAAAACAGGTTCTAGTTTTCTAGGTCATATCCTAAGCCTTCATAAATAACCCCAATCCAGGTTAATTTGCGACCTCTTTTTCCTCCACCAAGACTTTAGTTTTTACTTGCTGAAATCCTGTACCCACTTATCTGGGAATAAGCCCCTTTGAGCACACTGGGAGTTACTTGTGAGTAGACCATGTATAGGATTGTGCTGTAACAAATGTTTAAAGATAGATTAATGTAGTTTGTGATAGAGAAAGGACTTCACTCTTGATGTTCATAATGTTCATCTATGCACTGACTCTAGTGCTTGTGTTCTCTTAAACTAGCAGACTATCTTCTCATTTTTATTCAACAACCATGAGCTGAGAATGTTTTAGGACTGTGCAAATGGTCTGGTTTCAGTGTACTTTACTGAAGTACATTGACTTAACTTTTCCCAAGTCTTTGAGGAAAGGGCATTGGATCTAGAAGTAGGGTTGTTGTATCTAAAAAAAGAGCTATCCAAATAACAGCTGGGAAAGTATGCGTCAAACACCACAAGCTAGTTTGTCTCACTCATGAAGCAGATGTCCTTGCAGTTTCTTTGAGGATGAGCTATGTAGTCATTGTTTTTATGTTTCATTTTTGATATCTGATTCTATTGTATTTTTAGTCCTGTTTTTCCTGTGTCATGGTGGATGTTTTCTAGCGGGGAAGGGCAGAACTTGAATGGGTTGTTTATACTTCAAGATTATACTGAATAAATGGTTTATACTTAAAAAATAGCTGAATGTGATACTCTCCCCCCCCCCCCCCCCGGTTTCCATAGAGTAATGTGCTGGTTTTCTAAAAAGAATTTTTAAAAAAAGATACAGCCTGTGTTAACATTTTTATTTAATTTATATTTAGAGAACAAATCAAAACTAGCATTTCATGTTAAATTTATATGCTATATAATTACAAAAGCAAAAAATAGTTGAACTGACATACAGTGGTGCCTCGCTAGGCGAAATTAATCCGTTCCGCGATTCTCTTCGTCTAGCGGTTTTTTCGTCTTGCGAAGCAAGCCCATTGACAGCTTAGCGGATTAGTGCTAGAGCTGTCAAGCGGCTTCCAGTGATCAGCTGTTAAGCGGCTTATCAGCGGAACAGCTGATAAGCGGCTTAGCGGCTTAGGAAAAGGGCAAAAAAAGCAAAAAAAAAAAACCGCTGGGGGACGCAAGATTTTTTCGTCTTGTGAAGCAACCCCATAGGGAAATTCGTTTTGCGAAGCGCCTCCAAAACAGAAAAACCCTTTCGTCTAGCGGGTTTTTCGTCTTGCGAGGCGTTCGTCTTGCGGGGCACCACTGTATTTCAAATGTATTTAGTGTGGTATAACTATTATAATGAAACAAATTCAGACAAGTATTTTAAGACATGACAACTAAATATATGGGAAGTTTATACTGCTATTTAAATTTTTGGGGCAGGGGGATGAAAATGCTGTAAACTGCCCAAGGTGTTGTCAACATAAATCTGCAGGTTAATGGCTCATTTGACAAAATATTTGATCCTCCTACAACAGGGGTAGGCAGCCTGTGGGCTGGATGCGGCCCAATTGCCTTCTCAATTCAGCCTGCAGACCGTCCGGGAATCAGCGTGTTTTTACATGAGTAGAATGTGTGCTTTTATTTAAAATGCATCTCTGGGTTATTTGTGGGGCATAGGAATTCGTTCATTTCCCCCTAAAAATACAGTCCGGCCCACCACATGGTCTGAGGGACGGTGGACCGGCCCACAGCTGAAAAAGGTTGCTAACCCCTGTCCTAGAAGATAGCAGGGTTTTTTCATGTTATTTTTTCCATATTTTTTCAAATGCATTGTTGCTTTCAGTTTGCTTCATGTTATTATGTAGCACTGGAAATTATAATAAAATTTAATAAAAAAATATGTAGTAATGAGAGATGGTGTTCTGAAAAGATTAAAATGCAACTTTTGATTTTAGGTTTGACTAAGAACATTCAGGTTACTTTATAGTTGCCCAGTTTGACTTGAACCCTGCCATATTGAATAATTTCCAGCCAGTCTCCAATACTCAAATATGTGTTCTGTGTTGGTTGGATAATGCCTCGGATGAATCTAGCAGCTATTTGTTCAGGCCAGTAGACTATGTTAGCAGGCTTTTTAACATTATGCTCCTTTTTGTAAATCCTATTAAGCCGCACTCTGCTTTATGTCCCTTGGAATCTGGGCTAAAAGCCAGATATTCCCAGATTAATAGGGGTCATGGAATGTTCGGGCAGTTATAAATGGAAGAAGAATCTGTGATCTGAAGTTGCAGGTTGAATAGGTCTGGTTCACATCTCATATTAAACTTTAGTTTAAAACAAACCATGATTTAATGAGAATGAGCAGTATACTGCTACACAATGTTCAAAGGTTTCTGTGGCATCCCATCTTTTCCACCACAAATTAAACAAGTCACAGTCTGTTTTGTTATGTTGTCCAAACCTGGGGCTGTTGGTTTGTTTCCTCCAAACAAGTCATAAGTGGTAGCCAAGGTTTCTTACTGGCTAGCATTTTGTGGTTTGCTTGAGGAAACAAAACATGGAACCTTTGTTCTGTTGGCACGACAAACCAAATTAGAGCTTGTTTCATCCATTGTGCAATAGGAGGGAGGGGGAGCTCTGTGAGTAGCATGCACTAGCATATTGAACATTCAGATTAAACCATGGTTTGTTTTAAACAACTGTGGAGGCCTACCTGTATTTAAAAATAAATAAATCAAGAGAAGCCTAATAGTTAAAAGCAAGGATGCTTACTGAATCTCTGTTGGAAGAATGTTCCATAACCTGGGACCAGTGTCACTAAATACTGAACTTCTTGTTGAGTCCGGTCAGGCCTCTAACATGGGGGTGGGGGGAATAACTAGCAGTGCTACTCTGGATGATCTCAGTCATCGAACTGGGATGTAAAGGCTTAGGCAGTCCTTAAGGCACTGTGAGCCCAAGTTGTTGCTGTATTTACAATGTTTATTTTCATTCATTTTAAAGTATATTTATAACAATTTAATATTATAAGCCATTTTGTGAAGATTTGTGCTTTGAAAAGTGGGTTAGAAACGTATGAATTGCAATATTGGATTATTATTATTATTTTAATGACATAAATTGGTCCACCGTGGTCATCCCTCCTCTTCCCCTATTCAGAAGAATTAGATGAACTGTTTGGAAACAGTGTCTGATTGGACTAATGAAACTATGTATGAACGTTTCAGAATGGGAAATGAGTGGTAGAATGTTGCCTTTGTTTTGAAAAGGTGTTTCCTTTCATATAGGACATTTAACAGCACTTGTTGTTTTTTTCCTTCTAATAATTTGTTTTCCTTTGTTTTAACAGTGAGCAGAGCATCTGCCAAGCACGGGCTGCTGTAATGGTCTATGATGATGCTAATAAGAAGTGGGTACCAGCTGGTGGATCTACTGGATTTAGCAGAGTTCATATATATCATCATACAGGCAACAATACATTTAGAGTAGTTGGCAGAAAGATTCAGGATCATCAGGTAAGTGATTAAGCTCAAGTAATTAAAATGGCCTTTTATTTTAGTTGGTCAGATGTAAATGTTCTCTTACATTGATAGAAGGAGATGAACTTTTGGATCCACCTCAGAGGCTTTAACTTAATAATGGGACAGTCAAACATGTCAGAGGCTTTCAGACAATTTTCACCACAAATCTACGCTTTTATCATCAATTGTCTCTTTTACCAAAAAATAAATAATGCCAACTGAGTGGAATTATCTGAGGGGTTTGGAATGTAGAATCCAAAGAGTTGGTGTTGGTGAGATCAAAGTTTCATTTATTGATTTAACAAGCCAGCTAGTTCCTAATCACAGTTTCAGATGGAGAAGAAGCTAGGATTATTATATTTTTACATCAGGCCACTTAGAAAATAGCAAGGGTCCCTCATCGTACTCACCCTCACAGTGTGATTTCTTTGTGAACTTTACAAAAGTCCCAGTCTGCTTAAGCGGAAAGGATTGCATTTGTGACTTCAACATTCTGATTTTAAAAAACCAATATTAGTACAGTGGTACCTCAGGTTAAGAACTTAATTCGTTCTGGTGGTCCGTTCTTAACCTGAAACAGTTCTTAACCTGAAGCACCACTTTAGCTAATGGGGCCTCCTGCTGCCGCCGCACCGCAAGAGAACGATTTCTGTTCTCATCCTGAAGCAAAGTTCTTAACCCGAGGTAATGTTTCTGGGTTAGCGGAGTCTGTAACCTGAAGCGTATGTAACCCGAGGTACCACTGTATGTGTACTGTACCTCTTGAAGGATCAGGATATCAGGGACTTACAAAACAGAAACATTTGTTGCAACAGATTCATGACTGAGGAGCCGAAGGTATGTAATTGATAATGTTTTGAAGACAAAATGAAGATCATCATGCAACTCTTTAGTGCAGCTGCTCCTGTAATACTGTGTAGAGTTCTGGTTGCTTCACTTCAAACAGAATATTGTAGAGCTGGAAAGGGCTCAGTTAGGGGCAATCAAAATGATGAAGGGGATGGAGCAGACCCCCAAACCTCACCAAGAAGTGGACTGACCATGACCACAAAGTGATATTCACCACCACTCCGTTTCCAGACAACCTCCCACACCATATGGAGCAAAGACTAAATCAAGGCTATTTCCTGCTCTCTGCATTGGACCCATGACCACTTGAGACAGGCCCATGGTTGCCATGGAGGCAATGAACTCCCAGACTGGACCTGCTCAGCATGAATGTTGAAGTCACTCAAAACCACAGAACTGGGGTTTTCCAGCATCACACGAGACAAGCTCAGCCAGGGAGGCTGATGAGCAGCAGGGTAGGCAGTACAGCAATAGCACCCTTAACCGGTCTCTTTGGCCCAGCGTCAGATGCAGACCCTCTAGTGCTGCTCCAAGGAAGGTGGTACATGATGGTGGTATGTGGATAGTCTCTCCATTCTGGGCTGATGTCGCACCAAGTACCTGGGTGGGCAGAGCTGAGTCAAATTGGCCTACCCGGCTGCCCCACCCAGGTCTCGGTGAGACCCAGCCTCAACCAGGTCAGCCTGCTGAACCACACTCAGATCATGGATTAGCATTCATTGCGAACTGACCTGGTATCCAGCAGAAGAACCAGCAGACTGAAGGGGACAGTGTTAGATTATCCATTGATGCTGTGATAAGGGGGAGTTTAATGAGGAATATCAGGCACAAATACCTGTCATCATTCCTTCAACATCTCATTCTGTAATGCCTACCCTTCTCTTCGATCAACACTCTGCAAAAGTAAAAGTAACAATACACATTTTATCATGCCACCAGGCCATACAGACATCAATCCACAATACGTCACATGTACAGCCCACCATAAAGATGTCAAGCCACAGCTGAGAAACAGAACAAAACCATCTTGTACGGGAATCCCACCCCATCTCTCACCTGGGGTATAAGCAAGCACTGCAGATGGACCATAAATAGACACCAACAGGTGCTGTAATGAAAATATTGTCATTCAGCACTCATTGGTAAATAGTAACTGGCCCTCAATAAAGAAAACTGTAAAAATTCTCCATCTGTTCCTATCAGCTCATCTAATGTATAAATCCCAGAATCTAGCCACTTCTTCCATAGAAAGAATTATCTTTAAATCAGGGTTACCCCATGAAGTTAATTTAACTATCAGCATATGGATCAAATTATAGCCGGCAAGCCAGCATACACAGTGACTCCCTAGATGCTGAAATTGGTGATGTAGACCCTTTTTTACATGTATAGACTGCAGCACCACCCATCCCAAAAGAGGTATTACAGTCTCAAATTGCCCATGCTGGGGGTACTCCTAGAAAAAGAAACTTGCTACTTGTTTATGCCTTGTAGTATAAAATAAAATATGGAAAATTAAATCATCTTTCCATTTTATTATTTTAAGTGATATGATATACGAGGTGGTGAATTTCCCCAAATAAACAACAGAAATAATACATTAAACTTCTGAAAATATGCTTGGAAATTTGTTGACAAATGCTGCTAAGAAAAATTATTGTTCATGGCAGTACATCTTAAATGTGTTAACTCTGCTAAGTTTAAGTAGTGCCTGATCTCAGTTATGAACCTATTTAAGCTTAATTTAATGATTTGAGAAATATCTGTAGAAACCAAAATCCCTAGTGAAAATGCTTAGTGAAAGACATACACAGCAGGCAATTTAGACTTGCCCTCTGGCATTCTTATTTTAACCACTTTATTGTTCATCCTGGAA
The DNA here is from genome assembly GCF_964106915.1 of Podarcis gaigeae. NCBI lineage: Eukaryota > Metazoa > Chordata > Lepidosauria > Squamata > Lacertidae > Podarcis > Podarcis gaigeae. The sequence goes on from NC_139680.1 coordinate 91,202,787, forward strand.
TCTGACTAAACTTATCCATTGATCTGATAAATTCTGATATAACTGTTTCAGGCCTGCTAACAAATAGTAGCAAATCATCTTCAGACAAAGCTAATCTAAATTCCACTTGCTCATGCACAAAGCATAAATCTTTCTGTTCTGTCTAATTGCATATGCCAACGGTTCCAAACATAAATCAAAGATCAATGGAGAAAGAGGACATAAGAACATGGGAATAATAGTCTCTGTAATCTATCCCCAAGCCTTTCCCCACAGACAAATCAAGTGACACAAAGGCAGGTCTCATCTGCAGGTGCTGCTTTTCTTCCCTAGCCCTCTTCTATAAGGTAAAGGTAAAGGACCCCTGGACAGTTAAGTCCAGTCAAAGGCGACTATGGGGTTGTGGCGTTCATCTCGCTTTCAGGCCGAGGGAGCCGGCGTTTGTCCACAGACAGCTTTCCAGGTCATGTAGCCAGCAGGACTAAACCGCTTCTGGCACAACTCTTCTGTACTCCCCTACTGGCCCAGCACCTGTTTCCAATGCAAGATCTCACCTGGAGCTGCACTCATTGGGGAAGGAGGATGGAAGAGAAGTGATACTGTGTTACACCTAGCCCTCTGTTCTAGTCAGAGAGGGTATGCCTGGTACTGGGGCATATATGTACCTCTGCCTTTTTTTAAAAAAATAAGGGAAAAATCCCTAAATAAAGTTGGAATTATGAGAAATACGTGTCTGAATGAATGAGTCGCAAGAGGAGTTATACTTAGCATTTTCTTCCATCTGTGCACATAGTTGCTCATTAACTGCCTCTTAAGTTTCTTCTCAGCCCATTTCTATTAATGCTAAACAATAGAGTCAAACGCTGTGAAATATATTTATTTAACGACCGTTTACGCATTTTCATTGGAAAATTACTGTTTTATAATATATTGGTTGGGGGGGGTGTTAATTATTATTTGGAGTGACCTAGCTGGCACTGCAGGGTTTTTTTATGGATGATAATTAAAACAATATAATTGAGGAAAATCAGTAGGGAAGGGGACATTTGCTGCTAACAGGAAGTGTATTCCAAGGCATTGGGCCCCTTAGGCAGGACCATAAGCAAATCTCTCGCATTCTTTTGGAACAAGGGGAAGGAATACACATCCATAGGTGAAAATGCTACAAAGCACCTTTAAGCCATAACTATACTTTACTATTTTTTTAGGTGGTAATAAATTGTGCCATTCCAAAAGGATTGAAGTACAATCAAGCAACACAGACGTTTCATCAGTGGCGGGATGCTAGGCAAGTGTATGGGCTCAACTTTGGCAGCAAAGAAGATGCCAATGTCTTCGCAAGTGCCATGATGCATGCCTTAGAAGTGTTAAATTCACAAGACTCTGGTAAGGCTGCTACAGATTTCCACAACGGTTTTTAAATAGTGGCTTATTGTTCAATCTTACTTCGTTCTGTTTATCTTGAGTTGGAGTAGAAGGTCCAGATACATATTTTAACCTAAGCTGTTATCTTTCCAATAGACATGAGTTAGTTAGAAGTAGATGCCTTAATCCTATGACTGTACATAACAGAATGCTGCTATCCTATATGGTGAAGGATTAGCAAATCAGTCTTACGTGCATCACAATTCACTTCATGGGTATTGTAGAGTGAGTAATTACTTATATTTGGGAAGAGACTGCAGCAAGTTCCTGTGCAGTATTTCCAGAATTTGTGTTAGGTAAACTACCAGGTGGAATGAAATAAGAACTTCCTCAATAGAGGGTAAGAATCACCTTCAAGAATGCGTAGATGAAACTACAGTTTGGATCCACAAACCTTCAGGAAGAGCATTATCTTTATTTCTTAAAATATTGCATTTAAAATATTGTGGCCCTGCTTAGGAAATATATATATTTGTCTTTAATGCAAGTATTATTAGCATTTGTGTGCAATATAACACAATGGGTGATATCCAACTAAGGGTGCCTCTTGAAGCCCACGGCTCTCTACTGTTTGAACCAAGCTTAAAATGATTATGGCCACAAGGCAGCAGAGGTTTAGGGTCAGAGCTTTCCTTCTCCTTGGATGGCCTCCGAGCTGTGCAAAAAAGAACTGTTTATTGAACTCATTTTGACAGCTGAAGTCCACATAAACTTTTGAGCATGAAATAGCTTTGATGTTTTCTTTATTGCGAAGAGAGCTTTGCACAGGTACTATAGGAACAACTGCTAGGCAGAAGATCCAGCAAGTCAATGCATTAATAGTCCAAGGCTTCAGATTTTTAAAACTTACCTCTGTCAGTCAAAAACAAAGACATCTTAATTAGAAGACCTGCTAAAAATCATTCATTCCCTGAAATGGCTTTTAGGAAAGACCCAGATTTAATTAATGGAAGCAATTGCTTAAAAAAAGACCATTAAAGTGGTCTCATATTGGCCTTCTGATGGAGCATGAACAGCAAAATTAGAACATGGGTGTTCTGTGTGCCATCTGATGAATGTGAATAAGACCAGCAAGCCAATTTATCCAGCAGTACTTTGAATTCAACTGACCTCTCAGGCTTGAATAACAATGAACTCTAATCATACATTGTAGTGCAGTTGGTTGCATTCCTGTTGCCTTTCAACTATACTGTATGCAAAATGGTTTTTCTTGAAAGAGAGCCAGCCATTCCACCCCTCCCCCTTTTTCCCAGGGCTCTCTGCAACAATGGAGAGACATAGCATTAAGTGACTGATATATTCATCAGTGCTTCACAGTCATCAAACCCCTCAGGGACAAACTAGATGATACATTAAATATGTGAATTATCTGTTGTTAAAGATTTAAACAGCAGCATATAGCTCTGATCAGTATTAGGGCTGTGGGCAGGGGTTATTTAACAATTTCCTCTGCTATTCAGACAAAGAAAATACTGGTTTGGGGTGGGGATGTTTTTAGTTGGTACCATGAGGTGGGGTGGAATGATTAAAAATCTTGTCCAACAATCCACTGTCCTCATCTACATTGCTTTTTAATTTAATTTTTGTAAAATATAACATCAAATATGTGACAGCAGTCACATCTAGTTTAGCTTTGAGATGGTGGCTTAAAAAAAGGAGTTTGGTTTGAAAATCTAGGGTGGATACTGATGCACAGAGTCCTATATGGCTATTGTGAGAGTGCAAACATACAGCAGGACTAGTAAACCTTTGGCCCATTAGTCCCAGCCAGCGTGGCCAGAACTCCAGATGGGAGTTTTAGTCAAGCAACATCTGGAGGGACAAAGTTTCACCAGTCCTGCCATATAAGGTTGCCATCTTTGTGACAGTCACAAAGCCCCTCTCACCACACTTCATGGATCGTGTTTCAAGTAAAAAAGATTGATTTTTTAAAGAAACAGGCAGAATAAACATTATCTCAATAAATATGTCAGGTGCCTGAAAAAGAATTGTTTTTTAAAGTTGCATGCAAAATAACTGTCAGAACTAAAACTAGGAGAAAAACCACAGGAGAAAAGGCTCCCTTGTCCTGGAGTAAATACCATATCGAACTTGTTTGCATTTTATTTTGAGGACGTGTATGGGACTGACCTGTAAGTCACCACACAGCACGTGATCTGCTATTTAACACGCTGCAGCTGGTGCTTCATTTTGAACTGTTGATCACATATCCTAGAACAATTATTTCTAGCAACTCCTTTACTGATGATGATGAAGATTTAATAAATTTGTTACCTTGCTTTCACCAGAAGGCCTGCAGCTCACAACAATTTAAAATACAATGTTATGAACAGTTTAAAACCAATTAACAGTCATGGGAATGGGGTGGGTCCTAAAAGTATGCAGCTCAGCTGCCAGAGGCCCAGGAAAACTGCGTTATGTAGGGAGGGAATTCCACCACTTAGGGAATGCCGCAGAGAATGTCCTTTTCCAGGCAGCCACACCGAAAACTTTTGAGGGTAGTAAAACTGTCAAGAGAGGACCGTCAGCTTATTCGAGTATAAGCCGAGGGGGGCTTTTTCAGTGTAAAAAATCTGCTGAAAAAGTTGGCTTATACTCGAGTATATACAGTAATCTTGCTTCCCAAAGAATTGTTTTAAAAATTTGGAATCTTTTAAAGGTTTATAAATATGTGTTTTCTCCACACTCATCATATTCTTGCTGAATATATCAGTTTACATTTTGAAAAGATGTGGAGCAATATTGATGGCGATGCTCAGTTAGTTTTACGTATTTTGTAGGCTATTTGCTGGAAATTTAATAAGTAGTCAAAATTTGAAAGTTGATTTCTTATTGGACTTTACATGTGACTTTTGCATAACAGCTGAAGTGTAACTTGCTTTACTAGGTCCAACGTTGCCTCGACAAAATGCACAACTTCCCCCACAGGTGCAAAATGGCCCATCACAAGAAGATTTAGAAATCCAGAGAAGGTTAGTGTGGTTTTGCATAAAACAGTACTATTATGATGGTGGTTGGGCAAGTATTTATTGGGGGGGCAGTTATTGTTTGGTACTATGGTATGTATGTTTGTGTTTTTATATTGTAAACCACCCTTTGATCCTTGGATGAAGTGCGATGTAGATATTTAATAAATAAATATTTGTTCATGTGAGGCTTTTCATAGTACATCAGAAAGTGCAGCATGGGCTTCTCTGAGTAAACATGTATATTTCCATACAGATTGGCCCATTTTGCATGTGATGCCTAGCCATTGCTTGTTTAAGCCATGGTTTAGCAAGGTGATCAAACAAACCATGATTTATTTCACCAAACATTGGTTTGTTTTCCAGCTGCTCTTGTATCATAGTTTTGTGGTTTGGTTAATGGTGGGTATTGGGTTCACATGTACTGCCAAGACTTAGTTAAAACAAACCAAGGTTCATAAGCCAACCCCCACCCCCAAAATGGCTTCACACTTTGTTTTGTTAGGCTGCAGGGCAAGATGTGTACATTACACAAAGCCATTGTTTAATAAACAGAAATATGTGGGGGGTAATTTTTGTGTTGATGTATTTCTTTCTAGAGGGTTTTTTTGTTTTGTTTCTGTTGTAAAACTACATTTTACCAAGGCTATGGTAATTACCAAGGCAATGTTAATGGACCTAATAGAATTATACTTGTTATTATATTGATTTCTTTAACTTTCTGCAATTTGCAGTCTTATATTTAGTGTTAGAGGAAATATATAAAACAATCAATACCAACTTTGAAGTGCAAAATGGCCCACAGGAGCCATTTTTGTAAGAAATACAGTGATGTCATCCAGTCAGATATATAGGACAGGCAGCTTTCCCAAGTTGTTCATGCTACTTTGTTTTTCTTTGGGGTTTTGGGATGATTCCTTGAGCTTAAGTTTAATTTCAACAATTGGAAAAGGTTCATCGGAAATGTACACAGATGATAACATGTTTAGAAAGCAGACCCTATGAAGCAGTTCTGAAGGAATTGAGTACAGCATACTAAGGAAGAAGAAGACTGAGCAGGGAAAGATGGAATTTAGGTATTTAAAAGGAGATTCCCAAAGGGAACTGCTGGTTTAATTGTATTATTTTCAGCTTTCTTTAAAGTGCTAAAGGCAGCCGTCCTTTATACGCTTATAAGCACCAGCGAACTTAATGGGATTTATTTATAAGATGTCCATCAAGGATAGGCTAAGAACCAAGCAATTATAGGGTACTGATATTAAACATTTTGGAGGGGGGCAGTTCTTATAAGAACACTTGAGCACTGATACTAGCTAATAGACCTGTAAGGGGTGCTTCAGGCATAAGAATATGTTCTAGGGAGACAGGAGGGTGGGATTAAATGATAACTGGTTGCTGTTATTTCTTTGGTAAGCACAAAGTATGGGTAGTGTTTGAAAGTAAGGAATCAGATTGATCAGACCAGTGAATCCTATTCTTCGATTGTGCATTTGTTGTACACATACAGCACTTCTCTTCATGTGAAGTAAATATTTGTCAAATGTGGATTGCCTCCTGTTTGGCTATCCCTGCAGCTACTGCCCATGCCAATATGGTGCCCTCCAGGAGCTGTGGACTACCAGTCCCACCCAGCAACCCTTCGTGCTGGTCGGGGAGTTGTAATCCAAAAACATCTGGAGGGCACCTCATTGATTTCCACTGTTCTAGAGTCTTTCAGGATGGTTGACACCAACACAGATAGCAACAAACAGCTAAAATAATTGCTGGGCTTGTTCAGTTCTAATGCATTCTCTGTTGAATATAATATCCGGAACCCCATTTTAAGATTCTCAGAATAAAAGATCCTAACTGTTGTGTTTAAATAGAGCATTAGTTCATAATATATCTTTAAACGATTCATGATGTTAATATAGCAGCTAGAAGGGGTGCGAATGTCATGAATGTAAATCCGTTGCTGTATCTTATATCAGCTGGTAGCTGATTGAGTTAATATCTATAAATAAAGTAATTACTGCATGCCTATGCTTATAAAGAGGGCAGCTGTAAGAATTAGTATACAGACTTCAGAAACAATGAAAGTGTATAGGCCTCCACTTATCCTTCAGAGATATGATGGACCAAAGGTTGACCGGCTTCTGCTGTAAGTAATCAGTTTAAATTTTTCCAAAGAAGCTGAATTACTCTTAACCCATTTCCACACACTTAGTGAAAGTCTAGCCAGCCTCATGTAATGAAAGTTAATGAAAATATCTAGAGGTATTACTTTTGAAAATCACTTGAGGGGGATTTGTCTCTATGTAAATTTATAGGCATTTTTGTATCACAGGAGCATTTGAACATGGGTATATGTAACCTAAACAAGTTTTTAGCTGTGCGTACAGCAACATTCTGCTCCATATCTTTTAAAAATAATAGACTAGATCTGGGATCTCATGAGCACTTCTCACCCTCAGGCAGCTCCACGTGCCCACTGTGCACCCTTTCCCTTCTAATTTTTATTTTTTAATTTTAAAATTAGATAGGTTCTTTGAATTTATTGGAGTGACTGCCTGTTCTGTTTTGGGTGGGGGGAACTTGTCTGTGTTTAGTGGGTATTTTGCCTGGTTTTTGTTTTGTTTTGTTGGAAGGAAGGGGAGGGTTTCTGAGCATTGCTAGCTTTTCTTTTGTGAAATGGGCATTTTGTGGTGCTTGTGACAGTTTCTTAGATTTTCAAATGTGCCCCCAGGCCCCAAAACATTAGGAACTGTTGAACTAGACTGATATCCATTTGATAATATAGGATAATATAGAAAATGTACGATTTGGCTGATGATTCTAATCCATGCTTTTGAATGTTTGTGATGAGGCTGTAAATAAAGATGTTTTGGTTACTGTGTGATTTTAAATTCCTAACCTATCCTGCAGTATTTATTTTTTTAAAACAACTTTAGTAAACCAAACTAGCAAATTTCAAAATAGCTTTTGAATGACTTTTAAGACACCAGAGTGACTTTAATCTTTGAAGAGGTTGATTACACTTTTGCCCAGAAAAATCAATGCAGACTCTATTTTTAGGTAGTCTTCAAGCTCTTAAATAAGCTTTCCATGTGTGACACGTCAAAAGCGCTTTCAGGTGATCAGGCAAGAAATATTTGTTGACTAGTGGAGTGTGTGTGTGTTGGTACCCTCAGGCTGTAGATGAGGCAAAATCACTGAAACTTGTGTGTGTAGACAGGTACAGTAACAAAGTAGGTTAGGAACTTCTGTAAGCTTGCTTGCTAGTTTGGTTGAAGTTGCCTTTGTTAACTTCTTTGAAGGTCCTGAATTCAGTAACATGCCAGTATTTTCTACAGCAGTTTGCTTAAAGGCACATAAGGGGAAAAACAACAACTCCAAATGGGCAATGCCTTCATTTGGACCAACCAAAAAAGTAAAAAAAAATAAATGTGTCAGACTTTCAAGTTCTCCAGAATACCGTAACTGTAAGATGTTGCAGAAATCCAGGTCTGGTGGGATGTGAAAAAGGTTTTTTTTTTTTTTTTAAGGCTATACAGTGGTACCTCAGGTTACATATGATTCAGGTTACATACGCTTCAGGTTACAGACTCCGCTAACCCAGAAATAGTGCTTCAGGTTAAGAACTTTGCTTCAGGATGAGAACAGAAATTGTGCTCCGGCGGCGCGGCGGCAGCAGGAGGCCCCATTAGCTAAAGTGGTGCTTCAGGTTAAGAACAATTTCAGGTTAAGAATGGACCTCTGGAACGAATTAAGTACTTAACCAGAGGTACCACTGTATGTTGTAGCTATTAGGCAAGCTTGTAGACTTAGTTCCAGAATGGGGATTGGAGGTTCAGTTTGTCCCTTCCAGGTACTACAGATAAAGTATGTGCCTTCCACTTAACTACTAGAATAAAGCAGTCATGGCTGTTTTCCACATTGTTTAAGAAAATAAAATCTGGCTTGTAACCTAGCAATGCAACTTGATAACTGTAGCACCCTAGGCGAGATATGCTCATCTTGCAGTCTGATTAAGAGTTTTCCAACTCAAAAGTCACATTTTTGTGACTTTTTGTTGATCCTAATAAAGATTAATCAGTTGTGGAGTCAACAATAGTTTAAATTACCATTATGCATTGTACTTGAGCATGCCTTTGGAACTTCAGTTGGTCCAGTATAGGGTTGAAAGGTTGTTAACTAGAAGTCAACATTTTGAATATATTTTATAATATTTTATCAGTTCCACTCTTCTAGTCCATTTCTGGAACCAATTAAAAGTGCTGTTTTTAACCTTCAAACCCATAAATAGCATGGAGCCAGTTTACCTGAAACATTGGCTCCTCCCATATATTACCTCGACAGTGAAGTTGCAGTGTCAATGCCAAGTGATACCTGATGGGTGACTATGAAAGGAAGGGCCTTCTCTCTGATAGCATTCCAGCTGTGGAGCGCTCAATCCCTGCCATGATTCCCACCACACCTCCCCAGTTCATATAATAAATAATATGACAGTTTTTATGTACACTACCCAGAAAATTTTTGGTCATGGGCAGCATGGAAATATTGTTGCTAATATAACAATAACTTCTAGTATACTTTAGGAGGTAGCATGGTATCCTTCTTAGTACTGATAGGTAAGGAAGATTCCCCCTGTGCCATTGTGTCTAGAATATTTCAACACTGACAATATAAAACCAGGAAAAACAGTTTGTATTCTTTTCATGCAAGAAAAGATTAAAGATCTGCCAAGCTGATATTTTAAAGGGATATTAAAAGCAAATGAGGATCAGCTTTTCAAGTTGTAAATGCTTTTCTTCTGAAGTATGGATTTCCTTACTTGGCTTTTGGGATATATTAGCACAGTTTGAGTATAATGCAGCTAAAAGATAGTTTAATCATGAGAATAGGTATTTTAATTAACCTGAATTAGCTCTTTAATCAAGAAAATAAGTAATTGTAAAATGTTAAATAAGTTTTCCATTTTTAAAAAGTTACTCTACTTCCATTCCTTAGGAATCTGGGACAGGAATTTATTTTTGCGTTTTTAAAGAAGAGAAAAGTAGGACACCAAAAATAGCTTTAGTGACTTAAAGAAAAAAGAAACAGAAAGAAACTGTTTTTTTATAGAACATTTTTATCTCCCTTTCAGCATTGGTCAAAAGAAGGGTCAAACTTTTACAGTGGAGGCTCCTCGGTTGACCCTCCAAAGCCAGTCTTTGACCCACAGTCATTATTAATACATTTCCACCTACCAAGAGGCTTCCAAGATGCTTCTGCCCATCTTTTCTGCTTAGCCAATCAACAAAGTCACTACCAGCAGGTCCCACCTCTGTTTCTAGCACCTCCATTCCACAGAAATGGCTTAGTTAGGGTGGTGGATTATTTTGCTCATTCCTCTCCCATTTTTTTCTCCGCATGAAGACAATAAAAACTCCAAAGATTTATAGCTGGGCTGGTGGACAGGGAACTGTGTATTCCTTCTGTGGGTGTTCACAAGCCAACCAGAACCATGTACAGTTGTACCTTGGAAGCTGAACAGAATCAGTTCCAAAAGTCCGTTCGACTTCCAAGGTGCAGCTTCTGATTGGTTGTAGGAGCTTCCTGCAGCCAATCGGGAGCCCCATCAGATGTTCGGCTTCCAAAAGAAAGTTCTCAACCCGGAACACTCACTTCCGGGTTTGCGGCGTTCTGGAACCAAAACGTTCGACTGGTAAGGCATTTGTCAACCAAGGTACGACTGTATTCCTCTTGGGTGTGGTCTGCAGCATGTGCCAGAGAGAATTATACATTTACGTTAGAAGCCTCGTTTACACATATTTTTGTCTGTGTGTGTGTCAGTGGGAGGAGAGAAGTAGGATATCTTCCTGCCTTTGTCCCTACGGCTTTGTCGCCGCCTGTATTTTCTTTGGATCTTCCTCCCCTCCCAGTGTCTTCACTAAGGAAAAGCAGGACATTCTGGGATCAAATCAGAAACCAGCTTTTGTAAATCCGAGACTGTCCCTGGAAAATATGGACACCCGGAGGGTCTGGTAACCTGAAGTATACTTTTAATCATGTTTTAAATTGCAGATTGTGTTATGATTTTAGGTTACAGTTTTAAGTGTTTTGCCTTGCTTTGGGAGACACCCAGAGACCAGTTCCGGGACATGATGCAGTTAATAAATTAGTAAATAAATTAATTTGATAAATGAAATTCAGTTAATATATTAACCCTCTTAACCTGGGCGTAAGTGGAAAAAACACTCTAAAGAAAAAGGTAGATTTATGAGATTAGCTGTGTTGTTCCTTAACTGCAGGGGCAAGCCTAATCATTTTTAATTGATTCTGCGTTATTGTGAAGGGAATTTCACTATCCTACATTTTTTCCTTACAACACTTTAGAGTTTGATATCTTAGGAAGTAACTGAAAAACTGACAGGCTTGGTTGCATCCAACTTTTACAAGGAGATGAGTTGCACTTAACTGAGTGAGGCTTTCCCCTGTCGTGTTGCAGCCTCTTACACTGCGAGGGAAATGGAATTTCTTCTGAAATGGCATGAGATGCAACAGGGGACTGTAGAAGGAGGGGGAAACTGGCTTATATCAATCAGGAACTTCCCTTCTAGATTAAGGGAAGGCCTTTCCACTCATCCTGTTTCTTCATTGGATCCATGCGTAGGGTTTTGTTGCATTTGTACCCTAACCTTCCTCCAAGTATCTGAGGGTCATTCATTCTTACTTAAACAATATTTGAGGTAAGTTTAGGCAGAACTAGCCCACCAATCTTAGGTCAGTCGAATGCTTGTGTTTATGGAGAGATGCATCTTTTAAACAAAGGTAAATCATTTCCCAAAGGGAAAACAGGAGATGGGTAAATTAATAGAACCTCAGCTGGAACAGTCTCTTCCTGCTAATTAGCTAGCTTGGAGGTTGTTTTCCACATGAACTGAAGCTAAATCTATGGTTTTATAATGCATGTTCGGGGATATGGCAGCAATAACTTAAACATTAATTGGAAATTTAAGCACTGAATTAACAAGATGACAGGATAGGAGTCTTAATGAATGGACTTGGGGAGTGCTGATGCTGCAGAGTTGTTGAAACTAAGCAGGTGTGAATGTAGTCAGTCACCTTGTGACTATAATAGTTGAATATGATACTTTCCCCTTTTATCTTCTGCAAAAATCCAAAAAGAAAAGTTACTAAGGCAATTAAAGTTGTAAGTGCTGTTATTCTATATATGAGAAGGGTCATTGTGATTCCAAGTGAGCTGGAGCAAAATTTAAAACTGAAAAAGTTTAAAATGCACAGATTAAAAGGGAACAAGTTAAAACTAGCTAAATTGGTTTGGGAATTGAGGCGAACTACAATGAAGAATGATACAAATGTGTGGAAGCTGTAAATCTCTACTGCCCTCTGTTGGGTGATCCTTCTGATGTGAAGAAAACAGCTTGCTTTTCAAATCACTTCTGTAAGGTATCCAGTGATTCACAAGGTTTGCTGTAAAGGGTTCAGTTTTCAGTGGCTTGGTGCTAAGAATTGCTGCTTCAGGAAATTGGTGTATATGGTGGTGCACACCATAACTGAAATTATCACCCATTACCCCATACTCACCACAACTAACTTGAGTGGTTTAATATAATTTACATCTTTGTGGCAGTAAGGTGTTACCTGTGTAATATTTTATATAGCTTCTCTTGTGCTTGCAAGACTACGTCATGTGGGACTCCGGGTCCCTTCCAACTCTACAATTGTATGATTCTATTACTGTATTCTATGATTTGAGCTCCGCCTAGTGGTAGCAGTCAGAGTTTGCCGTTTTAAGACATTCTGGAGCTCTCCTCCCCTCATGGACACAGTCTAAAATTTTTCCTCAGTGCTGTGGTAGCATTTCCACCCCCAGCGCAAAGTTTTGTCAGCTTTCCACTGTCCACCCGTTACCTTCTTCCTTTCTCCTGTCTTTCTCCCAACTAAGAAGACCTGCCATTGCCTTGAGCCCCTGAAAGCCTATATTGCCACAACTAAAACTTCCTGTCTGTCATTCTTATTCCTTGCATAGGGAAGTTTCTAATTCCACCTTCGCCAGGTGGACTAGGGCCTGTGTCACTCTGGCATGTAATTGCCTCATTTAAAGCCTACCAAAATTCTTGATTCATTATTTGAAAGCTATCCTAGAGCAGTGCCATGTGGGTAGAAGTAACTTTTTATTATTATTTACGTAAACTTCCTTGGGGATGCTTCTGGATCAACAGGCAAGCTAAAAATGCAAATTAAGTAAGAAGTGGTATGGAGACTATTGTCTGAAGAGTGGGATATAAATTATTACCTGTGTTCAAAATTAACCACTTGTCAGGTGCATTTTGCACCTGGCTATCAACCATTTGCAACCAAGTGAAGGTGCCCAGGTGCCAGGATGGCACCTGACATCTCCACCATCTGGAGGTGCATGCCTGGGGATCTTGACTGTTTTCACACACTTAATACCACATCCTGGAGAATTCTGTCAGTCATATTTTATCTGTACAATCAGAATGAATTTCAGGAACCAAAATGATTTTTTCTGTGCAGCCTGAGCAGGAGCAATGAACAATATTATAGTTAATTACTGTAGCTTGCTCACAGTTGTGAAGAATATTCTTACGTTATGAATGCTCTGTGTCACCATTAAGAAAAAGAGGTCGGAGTCGGCCAACATGTATGTGGACTGTCCCTGGATCAAGTAACTTTTCTACTTTTAAGTTCTCAAACTTCTTAACTTAGCTGAAGGTTGTCATCTGAACTAGCCAGATGTTTAGCTGATAATCAAAAAATAAGACTTCAGAGCCATCTTGCCCCAAAATGGCAAGTAGTTCCCGCTCTTGCGGGAAGGTAAATGGCGTTTCCGTGCACTGCTCTGGTTTCGGTGTTCTGTTGCGCCAGAAGCGGCTTAGTCATGCTGGCCACATGACCTAGAAAAACTGTCTGCGGACAAACGCCAGCTCCCTTGACCTGTAAAGCAAGATGAGCACAGCAACCTCAGAGTCGTTCGCGACTGGACTTAACTGTCAGGGGTCCTTTACCTTTACTTTAACCTTGGTTTAAGGAACTATTTGGTGTCTAGCTTATATATCTTGAGTTTCCAGCACTGATTATTATGTCACACACTGGCTCACTGTGGATGTGTTCGTAGCCAGGTGGCCTTTAATTTGGATTTGGCTCTTCATTTTAACACTCCCCGTTTTCCTCTGTTGCAGGCAGCTGCAGGAGCAGCAGCGGCAAAAGGAGTTGGAAAGGGAGCGGCTGGAACGTGACAGGCTGGAGCGCGAAAGGCTGGAGAGGGAAAGACTAGAACGAGAGAGACTAGAGCGTGAGAGGCTGGAGAAGGAGAGGCTGGAACGGGAGCGGCTAGAACAGGAGCACCTGGAGAGGGAGCGGCTGGAGAGGGAGCGGCAAGAGCGAGACCGGCAGGAGCGCCTGGAGAGAGAGAGGCAAGAGCGAGAAAGGCAGGAGCAGGAGAGAGCAGAATGGGAAAGGCAAGAAAGGGAGCACCAGGACCAACTGGAAAGAGAGCAGCTGGAATGGGAAAGAGAAAGAAAACTGTCAAGCGCTGGTAAGAATCGCAGTGTGTTGTTTTGAACTGTTAACGTGATGAAATTGATCAAAGTAATCATGAATTAAAATGGCTTATTTCCCGTTTTCCTGTAAGCTAACTTCCAAAAATTGGAACCTTATTGCCAGCAACCAAACTTTCTGTATTTCTCAAATAGTATATGTGTAGAATGGTGTTTTTGAGCCTTCTTTCTTTTTTCTGTTAATCTTAAGAAGCAGTTTATATAACATCGGTTAGGAAAGAAATCCCACATTGATCACTTAAGAAGGAAACCTAGAGTTCTGTGCTAAGAGAACTACATATTCTCACAACTCAGTATCCCTGTCCCTTAATGCTAATCCCATTGCCAGAACTTTAAATCCTCCTCTTATCCTGGGCTCTGTTTCTGTTCTTGCCCTCTTGTTGTCCTCCCTTTCCTCTCCGCCTTAGCCTCCTCTATCCTGTCCTGTAACCTTAGGCAGTTGCCTTCCACCTGCAGCTTGGGCCCTGTATGTCCCTTACCTTTCAGGACCTGGGTGAGAGGCGTGTTGTGCTTGAGAAATGCTGCTTATATCGGGCAGTGTTCGTTCCCTCAGTGTGGCTCCAACCGTAAGCACACTAAGGATTTGATGGCCAAGTTCTCTGGCAGTTTTACCAGCCAAACTTGGTTATTGAGAGGAAACTTTGACATTGACGTTCGTCAGTTGTCTGCGTAATTGAATGTTTGGCATGAGAGTTTATTGTCAGTAGGCAGACCTCGTGCAAAGAGTCTTGCAAGAGTCTTTTAGCAAGTTGTATGGATAGTATTTTAGATGCATCACTGTACAAAATTACTTGGATCAAAGATGGATCTGTATTCTTCGGTTAGTTCTTTGAACGCAGAGCTATGGTTTTCGTTGTTGTAGTTGTAGTTCACTACATTGATAAATGGTTAACTTGAGAAAAACTTTCATAATCTTAAAACAAAAAAATTCCTTCCAGTAGCACCTTAAAGACCAACTAAGTCAGTTCTTGGTATGAGCTTTTGTGTGCATGCACACTTCTTCAGATACACAGTGCATGCACACTTCTTCAGTGTATCTGAAGAAGTGTGCATGCACACGAAAGCTCATACCAAGAACTGACTTAGTTGGTCTTTAAGGTGCTACTGGAAGGAATTTTTTTGTTTTGACTATGGCAGACCAACACGGCTACCTTTCATAATCTTAGTTTGTTTCCAAAGACCAACCAATAAAATAGGAGATGTAAACTGACCATTGGTGCAACAGATCCAGTAAAATATGACCCAGCCAATAGTCCTTGCTATGATAGAGTAGCACAGAATGCTTAGCATGCCTGACAGTTTATATTTTTTTGTTTTACATGATCAGAAAGTTGGGGAATGTGACATTATTCTTTTTATATTCTTCCAAGGCTACATGCCTCAGAGACTTGTGTATAAATCTACAGCATAGGACTTGCTTCACTGCTGAACAGGAGTGCAGGCCGGTGTGTGTGTGTTTTCTTGAGGCCAAATGACTCAGGAAATGTGCATCACTCTTGAGTATAAAACCTAGAACTTCAGGAATGGATGCAAGTTCATTACAGCACAATGTTCTTGTTTGGACATAACATTAACAGTAGCCCTGCTTTCCCTGGGAATGAGCGCTTTTCTTCTACAGTGTAAATGTGAGAGGAGTTCAGAAACTTTTGCTTCTGCATTTGGTTAACTACAGCTTGCCATGTTGTCTGAACCTGGAGGAACTATGGTTAGTAACAACAAGCCAACTTCATATAGTTCGTGAAGCTGGTTGGTTTTGGCTAACTTTAGTTAATCTTAATTACAGTTTAGGCTTCAGATTAGACACTGAAATGCACTTAATAAAAAATGAAAACGGAAGCTTCTGATCTCCTCTCCTGCATTTGTTCTCGTCTGAATGAAGCTAGTGTAATAGCATATGCAGGCAATGCCTGTAGCTGTGTAAAATATTTTGTTTCTCGGTGTAATAAACATAGACTTGGTTTGTGCAGATTTGCTCATAAGTCCACAAAAATTATTAGCCCACATTTTTTTACTAGTATGCCTGCAAATATTTTTGATAGCCACAAGTCCAATGTCCTGAAGCTAGATTCAGCCTTGCCTTGTAAACAGGGGGCAGTTCTTGCTTGACAAAGGCAAGCAGGCAAATGGCTATTTGCAATCCTGAATTCTCAGCTACTTTTGTTTACTGTATTTCCTGTTTCTAATTAATAAAATATTTGCTTGAAGAATGAACGATCTGTAAAGTGCAAATTTGTATAAGCCAGTCACTTTTGAGGAAGAATTTTCTAATTTCTCATGTTTCACATGCAGTTCTTACTTTTGGGGCATAGTTTCTACTTACTGTTGATGAAGTGTGGACTTTCAACTGCAATCCTGTTCTCACTTTCCTGGGAGCAAGTCTCGCTGAACTCTGTGGCCTGGTTCAGATACCATTTTAAATCATTGTTAAAATGAAACTATGCTTTAATGTGAACGAGCAGGGTGGCTGGCTGTACGTTGCATGCTATCCCATGCCTGTGAGTTGATTCTCTCTCAAGCCAAGAAGAAATTTTGTCTTCTGCTCATGATTTGCTGGGAGAGGAACAGGCTGCTAGTCTCGATTCACATGTAATGTGAAGCCAGCCTCGGGTTTGTTGAAGGTGTTGGGGAGGAGTACAGCAGGGACTTTCAAGGACTGTGCAACAGCACACTGTTTGTTCACATTAAACCATAGTTATAGTTTAACTATGATTTAAAATGATACCTATACCATGCCAATGGGGCCTACATCTGAGCAGAAAATGCACTGGATTGCACTGTTCATATGCTGAAATTGTCATTCAGTAGTATGTTAAAAAAAAATTCTTAAGATCACTTCACTTGATTCCAACCAATTGATTTTGCTGATTACCTTTGAGAACTTACTGTGTAGTGGAGGGGTTTGGGCGTTGTTGTTGTTTTTGCGTTTCCAGAATGTGCTTGTAAATTCAAATGTTGGCACAAATATATATGGCAAAATTGGAAGCATCTGTTGACAGTGTATAAATTCTCCTAACAGTAATTTACTTGTGCCTAATCCTCTGGTACTAACTATAGTCTACATTTATACATTTTGTTTGAATGCTGGTTTTGTTGCTTCATTAGCTCCCTTTTTCTCTCTCTCCTCTTTTATCCTGCCTTTGCTGCTGCTTTCCATCTTCTGTCCAGCTCCATCTTACGACAACTCCCCGTATAGTACTTCACTTCCTGAATACTCCAGTTGCCAGCCTCCTTCGGCACCACCTCCTTCATATGCTAAAGCAATGTCAGACTCTACTCCGGATTATGCTAATGTGACTTCTGCACAATCGGTTTCCTCTCCCCCTACACCACCACTAAGGCACTCTGCGTCACGTTTTGCTACATCTTTGGGCTCTGCCTTTCACCCCGTCCTTCCGCATTACGCCACAGTTCCTCGTCAAGTAAACAAAAATTCTCGGCCACCTTCACCCGTGAACCCCCCAGCCCCTTTGCCCCCTAGTACCAAGTCCACTACTTGGTCTGCTTCTAGTTTTGCACCTCTTCCCCCTTCTCCTCCTGTAATGATTAGCAGCCCCCCAGGCAAAGCCACTGGCCCAAAGCCTGTTCTCCCCATTCCAGTAACCGCTCAACTCTCCCAGTTGTCCCCATCCCCTACTGCACCCAATGGTCTTCCAGAACTGGCAAATTATCCAGCACCTTCGCCACCTACCTCTGGTCCAACGCAGCCACCTTCCTTTCAGCCTCTCTCGCTCTCTGGACCTCAAGCTTCCTCTCCAAATTCCCCATATGCCTCGACTCCCTCATCCAAGCCTAGTGTTCTCCCTTCTCCCTCTGCAGCTCCCCCTGCCTCTGTTGAGAACTCTCTAAACTCTGTGCTGGGAGACTCCTCTGCTTCTGAGCCAGTCTTGCAGACAGCCTCTCAGCCGATTGAACCTCCTCCTCCGTCCCAGCAGGGTAAGGTTTCCGTTACTGCTACTAATTAACTAATCAGGAATGCACTCAAAACTAATTTGCACCTGAAACTTGATTTATCCTGAAGAATTAGCATGTTGAAAAGCTGCAGTGATTTTAATACCCTCAGCAAAAGTTCAGCAGAATGTCATGAGGAATTGTGAAACTTTGAAGAGTGGAGATGCGTTTTTTCAGTCAAATTTAAATAGTGTATTCCGTTTTTGTTTTTGTTCTTTCATTTCTGGAAGTCCGCTGAAAGAGTTTTCCTAGGTGGTTTCTTGCTTTTTTAATCATTGGACATTAAATGAAGAATGTTGGCTGTGAATTGGGTTTTTCTCAGTTCAGTATTATTCACAAAAAGTATACGGAAAGGATAATTAGTAAGATTTAATACGTCCATTTACACATACTTTAATTTGGTTTGTTTGTGTATCCAAAATAGTTTTTAAATTGCAGGTGTTGCATCCATTTAATATGTTGTCGAAATTTCTGAGGAACCCAAAGGCAGTTACTTAATGTGATAGAAATATGGTTTATAACAAGATGAATTGATCCTTTTAATGTTTCACTCAGTCTGGGCTAAACATTTTATAGAGTCTGTTACTCTAAATAACTCACAACTCAGGAGCAGGCAACCCTTTATTGATTTGAGGTGTTCCACCACTGCAAGGACAGATGAAAATCAACTTGCATTTCATAGTAAATTTACTTCTGTAATTGTGGACCACCCTTGATTAGGGATTTTTTTAAAAAAATCAAATCTTATTTTTCATTCAGGCAGTGGGGCAAAAACACTCATTCCATCAACATTTAAAAGTCCTCTAACTCACTAATGTATGCTGTATTAATATTTCTGGAAATAAGCACGGGCATGGGTTGCAAATGTATCAGGTATCTTGTCTTAGGTTTGCTTAAATTGGTGGAATTTAGGCCTGTGTTCTTTAGACCTATATTGGGGATACAAACATTATTGATGTTGTGATCATCACCTTGAAAGGAGGGTATTTTTTATTTTTCTTATATTATGTATTTTGTGTTTTTATGTTGTAAATCACCCTGTGGTCTTCAGATGAAGGGCAGTATATAAATTCAATAAATACAAATAAAGAAGAAATGTTGTAGAACTGGAAAAGGTGCAGAATGTGGGCAAAATGATGAAGGTGATGGAGCAGATTAGAGCTTTTTAGTTGGTGAAAAGGGGGTAGGCATAATAGAGGTGTATGAAAGGGAATAGACAAGTTTTTCTTGTTCTTTTAGTTCTAGAACCTGAGATCATCCAGTGAAGGTGAACCCTGGGAGATTAAAGACAGACAAAATGAATTACTCATTCACCTAGTTTAGGCATGGGAGACTTCCTAGTACAGCTCTTGTTTTCCCCTCATTCCCATCTTTCTCGCATCTGACATCCTCTGTGATGTCAAGTGTGAGGCAGGTAGAAATGTGCCTGCCAGTGCACACCTGGGGAATCTTAAAGTGCACTGCCAGGGGATGCTTCCCCTGTCACTACTGATCAGCACATTGCTGGTGAGAGCAAACCAATTGGAGTTGGCTGCACTATGAATTTACTCATGGGGAACTCCATAGCCAGCAGATTCCAGCCAGAGTTGACCAGCTGATTGGTAACTTCAAGCAGCACTTGTCTGGGCTTGAATACAGAGGTAAATGGGTCACCTGGTATCATAGTGCTGTCTGATTATTGACAGGTCGGAGTCACCCTTGGAGGGTGAGAAAACCCAGCATTTGGCCCACCAGCTGAATCCAATTCCTCACTCCTGATGCAGTGCATAGTTAAACTATGGCATTTGGTACCACACGGTGTAGTAATAGACACCAACTTGCACAGCTTTAAAGTAGGGCTCGATACATTCATGGAGGATAAAGCTATCAATGACTACTTGCATCAAGGGCTATATGCTCTCAATACCCGTTACTGGGAATCATGAGCAGGAGAGTACTGTTGCGTTCCTGTCCTGCTTATGGGCTTCCCATACGCATTTGGCCACCATGTGAACAGAATCGAGGACTAAATGTGTCCTTGATCTGATCCAGCAGGCTCTTCCTATGTCACTGGGCTTCTATGCATAGATTTTTCTTGTCTACATCATGTTCTACCTCTGTCTTTAAGGTAGGGGTCTGTTTTGTTTTTTGATAAGGTTGTGCAAAGGCCGCTCAGTATCACGTCCCTCAAAACATTCACATGAATTTTGTTTGTGGCATCTCTGTTTCCTCTTAAGAAGTTTTGAGGGTAGTTTTATTTCAAGCTGAATTGTTTGTTCATTACTATTTATGTGTGCCTATTAGAATGAAGGAATATTTTTCTTTGATATTGAAACCAGCATGGGGACTGTGCAGTTTTCCCCCCCTTAATGTAGTATAGAATTGGTTTCCTGACAGTCTTCCCTTTTTGTCACAATTTTTGTTTGGTTTTTGTGTGTGTGTTTTTAATTAGGTGTTATCCAAGGACCACCTGCACCCCCACCCCCACCCCCTCTCCCACCTGGCCCTGTCCAGTCACCACCAGCAGTCCCCCCTCCCCCTGGACCCCCTCCTCCTCCCCCTCTTCCACCATCGGGGCCGCCTCCCCCACCACCTCCCCCCCTTCCCAACCAGGTTCCTCCCCCACCTCCGGCCCCTCCTCTGCCTCCTGCGGGTTTTTCCATGGGATCGATGTATGAAGACCACCGTCCTTTAACAGGACTAGCAGCTGCTCTTGCTGGAGCCAAACTCAGAAAAGTATCGCGGGTAAGCACAGTTCCAGACGTTTTAATTTTCATTTTCGAATTAAGGTCTTCATCTGCTCAGACTGTTCATAACGAATGGCTAGCGATCAACAATGTCTCTAAAATGCCTATATCTAACTTTATTAGAATTAACTATACAGCAGTACCTTGGAAGTTGTCGTTCGGAAGTCCGTTCGACTTCCAAAATGTTCAGAAACCAAAGCGCGGCTTCTGATTGGCTGCAGGAAGCTCTTGCAGCCAATTGGAAGCAGCGGAAGCCCCATCGGACGTTCAGGTTCCAAAGAACGTTCGCAAACCGGAACACTCACTTCCAGGTTGCAGCGTTCGGGAGCCAAAACATCCAAGTACCAAGGTGTTTGGGATCCAAGGTACGACTGTAATAGGATACTGTTCAGATGTAACCCAGTATTGGCCTTGCAGGTCAAATTTGATAGGTGGACAGGCTGCTGCTGTGGTTCTACCGCTTCCGCAAATAAACAAAACAAGGAGCACATCTTGGAGGCTCCTCAGCCCTGGGTTATGGCTAGGCTTTCGCTTAGTCAAATTAAGCGACCTACTGGTAATTATTAAAATACTTCGAACTTTCCCCAGACTATTTCAGACCTTTGTTGCCATCTATAAAATCTGACTCCTCATTCTAACAATATAATTTCCATGTCTTTACTCTTGGGCCTTGTCAATTTTAGAATGAAGATTCTCCTAATACCAGTGGAGGAGCAAGCTCTGCTTCACCCAAAACAGATACTGGCCGTGGGAATGGGCCGCTCCCACTTGGAGGAAGTGGCTTAATGGAAGAAATGAGTGCCCTGCTGGCAAGAAGGTAAGATGATCGTTTAATTTTTACATCTTTAATATAGTTCTCACTGTACAGGTTTGGCAGGTGTGTTTTTCCCATCATGGGAGCAAATGGCAAAGAGCTATAAACATCTCAGCTTCTTGGTATGCGTACTGTATGATGCGCCTATGATGTGAGCACATTTTCAGTGTGCACACTCACGTTTTTGCATGTTGAGTGTCATTTGTTTCAATGAGGACAATTTTCACAAGCTGCCGAGGAGTGATAGCAAAGCCATACATTGGCAAGCAGTGTTGAGTAAGGAGTAACTGAGTTCACTTTTTGTCCCTGCTTGAAGGAGACGAATTGCTGAGAAGGGGTCATCAGAAGCAGAAGCAAAGGAAGAAAAAAATGTAAGTTGACAAATTAATCTGGCACAATATGCAACATACCATATAACCAAATTACAGGTAACTCACACCTTATGCTTATTTTATTTACGTGATCACAGCTTTGCACGCACCACACAGCTGCAATTGTGGGCTTACAAGCACTTGCGCCTCCTGCCTTTCTTGCTGGGCTTTGAGAAGGCAGCAGAAGGGCTCTGAGACCCTGCCAGAGCTCTTAGGCCACCTTCCCACACCTGGATAAGCAGCATTCCACTTTGCAGAGTGGAGGTTCCAGGGGTTTCTGATTTCACACGTTTTTGTGTTTATACATGGACCCTCAGAACCAAACCCTCACATAAGATGCAAACTACCTGTATTTTAATTTTTGAGATTAACTTGCCTTAATGGGGAAAACTGCTTCGGTGCTTCATATCTGCTAAAAAACCCCAATAACTTTAAATGTTCCATCTGATTATGTCACCTCACTTCTGGAAATTTTGACTAGACTTGCAGGTTGATTGTATTTTTCATCTAATTTAAATAGGAAGAACCAGAGCATTCAGCTTCAAAGCCTCCTTCAACAAGCACACCTGGTAAGTTGTACAAAACTGTGACATTCACATAGCTGACACAAATTCTGTGCATTCATTGTCCTTGCTTTTAAGGTTCACTTTCCAAAATCAAGTATGTCAGTAACAACTTAAGCTCTATACCTAGAACGGATTTCTAGTTTGACAAGCAAAATAGCAATCTCTGCAGCTTTTAATTGGATGCTGTTGCTTACTGTAAATATGGATGCAACGAATTTCTTAAGATAGAAATGCTTGAATTCCTAGAATAATAGAATCGTAGTGTTGGAAGGAACCCCAAGCCTCATCCAGTCTAACCCCCTGCAATGCAGGAATCTCCGCTAAAGCATCCATAGCAGATGGCCATCCAACCTCTGCTTAAAAACCTCCAAAAAAGGAGAGCCCACCACCTCTTGTGAGTTCTTCAAGGTCAGGCATCCCCAAACTCGGCCCTCCAGATGTTTTGGGACTACAATTCCCATCATCCCTGACCACTGGTCCTGTTAGCTAGGGATGATGGGAGTTGCAGTCACAAAAGATCTGGAGGGCTGAGTTTGGGGGTGCCTGTTCAAGGTGTTGTGTGTACATCAGGCGGGATTGAAGCCACTGTTTCCATCTTAACCTATCATAATGGGGCTTGTATATGGGCTCCCTTTTTTATAAACTCTTCCTTTCAACCAGTTTTTTTAAAAGGGGAATATACCATATATTTCCTTTTAAAGGACTGACTGAAAGGAAATAGGTAAAGGGCAGTGAGGTAGATGATAACCAGTGATTCAGCATTGCAAAATTCTTAGCAGGAGCTTAAAAAAAATCTCTCTGAAGTGAGAGGCCCACAGGATGATTTGTACATAGGAACCAAATGCCCTAATGGCTGGGGCCTAAATTGTCTCTGTCTGCCTGGGAAGACTTTCAGGTCACAGTGTATCACTTACTGAAAGCGTTGGCTCGGCATGCTGTGGGTAAAATATAATATGGATTATTGGGAAATGGGTGGAGTACATAAGACAGCAGGTTTTTCAATGTCACTGCTTAAATCTGTGGTACACAGCCAGGCGCAAAGTGATTGGAGCCGTACAAGTCATCTTAGCTCAGATTACTCTTTAAAGTACTATTGTTAACAGTTCAGAGAAGGACTTTTATACAGCAGTAAACCAATGTATGTAAGTAACATCCAGTGATTTTTATCTCCTGTAGAACTAACAAGAAAGCCTTGGGAAAGAACGAGTGCAATGAATGGAAGCAAGTCACCCATTATCTCGAGGTAGTTGTCTTTTGTTTGCAGGGTACAACCCCCACCCACCCCAATGTGACTGGAACAGAAGAGTTTTATTTTTAAAAATTGAATAGTAAAATGCAAACCTAAGTATTTTATGGCTATAGATAGTGTTCCATATCAAATGAATATTGTGCCAAGGAGTGGAAGAATCAAATACCTTTTAGCCCTTCAATTATTTGTCCTTTAAAGATTTTTGTTTGTTTGTTATAACAAAGCATGCAGTGAAAGATGAAGATCAGTAATAAAAAAGGGTGAGGTTACTTTCCTTTTTCAAGAAAGCCTGATAATGAATTATTAATTTTACATTGTCATAGCAATTTTTCCTCAGGAATTAGACATGTAATATATTTAGAATAAAGTTATACTAAGCTTAAGTAGTAGATTGTGTATGAGTTCAGCATTAACAAGGAGTTGAAAAATGATTTCACTACAGAGTGTTTCCCCCAGGCTGAGGACAGTGAAACAATTGCTGAGATGGCTAGAGTGCTGGTGGAGAAAAATTTGTTCTGAATCGGACCAAACATCGGTTAGAGCTCAACGTCGAGCCCACCAAGTGGCGATAGCAGCAGCGAAGAACACCTTCTTCGCTGCCTCTATCGCATCTGCTGAAAACAGTTCCATGAAACTCCTTCAGGTAGTTCGTAATTGAACAGAACCACCTTCTCCATTGGGGACCTATAAGGACTCCCAAGATCTCTTGCAATGATTTCGCAAAAAAAAAAAAAAAAAAAAAAGGAGATAAAAATCACTCAAATTGGAACTAGTGATTGGTGGTGAAGGTCCTGTGTGAGTGACTGGATGCGGTTGGAAGGTGGATGGCAGTTAATGGACTGACATTGAATCCCAAGAAGACATAAGTACTATTTCAGGGGGGGCAGGTGGAGGGGACTCCCTGGTCCTGAACAGGGTAACTCTGCCGCTAATGGCCAGGTGTGCAGCTGTGGGGTCATTTTGGACTCACATCTGTCCATGGAGGCGCAGGTTAATTCTGTTTCCGGGGCAGCTGTCTACTAGCTCCATCTGGTGTGGTGGCTGAGATAATGCCTGCCTAAAGTAATACCTTTAGTGGACTTCTCCACTAGATCAAAAGCCTGTGGACTGAAGGAGCCCATTGTTCACTGATGGTGAAGTTTGGGTCCAAGCTTCACCAGCAAAGCGTGTTCTCCTTCATGGAGAGCACGTGTTGCGGTGGGGGCCGCCAGGACACTCCAAAGTTGGGGGCAGGCTAACTGATCGTTGGCCACTGATGCGATTGGGGCTTCCCTTGTTGTTGGGAAGAAATTAATGTTGCCATTTATTGATTGACAGCCAGAAATGCTAAAACTCCTTGCACGAGGCTAGGGCTTCCTCTTTTCGCCTGTGCAGCGGATTGCCCGTCCCTCCCTCCCTCCCTAGAATAGGGTTGTTCGCTTTGACCTTGCTATGCCTGTCATGGGGTCGTCTGCTTTGGAGCGGGGGCCTGGTAGGAATTTTGTCCATCTGGCTGATTGGCTGGGGCCATTTGGTTTTTGCCTACTGCGTAGCAAATCGTCACAACTTGTAAGGTTGCAGTTAGGCATTGGTTTATGGTTTGGTTGGTTGAGGGGCATGGATTGGCTGTGCCTGCCCCTCTAATGCTGCTGCTGCAAGGGATTCCGTTAAAGGAATTGGGGGCTAACTATTGCTTGTCCACTCTGTCAAGGGGGCTCGAGCCATAGCAATGAGCTCCTGGTTGCATTTGGGGTGAGGGCAGGTTCCCTGCTCCGCGTAACCCCCAAGTGTATTCCCCCATTCTGACTTTCGCATCGTGCGGAATGTCAGTCTGTCCCCCATGGTGGGGGCAGATAGTCGCAACCAATGCCTGGTTGCATTTGGGGTGAGGGCAGGTTCCCTGCTCCGCGTAACCCCCATTCTGACTTTCGCATCGTGCGGAATGTCAGTCTGTCCCCCATGGTGGGGGCAGATAGTCGCAACCAATGCCTAAGCAACCACTCACAAATTTGTATTTTAATAAAGTTGTGGCCAAAATTATGCCAAAAACCTTAAACAAAAATTCTGTGTGATGTGTGAGTTATTGGGGTGGACCTGGGGACCTCGACACGCAATGAACACACAAATTTACCACGTAACCAAACATCTCATGGCCTTCCATTAGCTGTGTGTTTTTAGAAGGGCAGAGAATTATTATAATTATAATTTAATATTGTTGCTGCTTTGATGACTTTATATCAAGGCAGGATATAACCTTTTATGTAAAGGAATCCACTCAGAAGTGAAACTTCCATTTAAAATCAACAACACAGCATTCTACTTTTAATGGTCAGACTGCCATTCTCCCGACATTTTTCAGTTTGAGATAAAAGACCATCTAGGTCCAGCAGAAGCATTTTGCTCATCAGTCAAGAAAACAGAATAATTAAACTTCTTAACTACTTAATGGTGGGGGTGGGTTGTAAAGGCATGGTAGGCAGTAGATCACTGTTCTTATAAATTGAATTGCTGGTGGAAGTAGCAGGTAGCATAGTTAACTTGAACCATGTTTGTTTGTTCTTTACAGACCAAAATCTGCATCCTCTGGGCAACCCAGTACAAATGGAGTACAGTCTGAAGGGCTAGACTATGACAGATTGAAACAGGTAAATATTTTATAATAGAACTCTAGTCCTAATGTTGTTTGGGTTTGATATTGACTTTAATTATTTCTGGTTGACAACAAACTTTATTTCTATAATTTCTCCGCCATTTGAGCAGCATGGTGTACAACACGATAGAAAGAATATAAAGTACAACAATAAAACATTTTTAAAAACCACAAATATGCTTAGTATGCAGGTCTTAAAGCAGTCTATTGAAAACATCTACAGAAAACATCTAAATATAGCTGCCTTCAGTCACTATAAAACACTTTAATGAAAGGGTTTTAACCAGTTGTCAAACTACCAACATAGGTGGTTAAACATGCATCCCACGGACATTATTAAGCTTCTGGGCTTAATATCCCGGTTAATTAACAGACATTAAACCAGAATTCCCAGTTTTGACCTTAATAAGGAACTCTAGTTTTAAATGAGCAGGATCTCTGAATGAATGGCAGAGGGAACATGGGCAAAGAAGCCTTAAACTGGTTTCTGGCTTCATAAATTGTGGTTACGAAGTAGATAAGAATACCTCCTAATCTGACATAGAATTGCTACTTCGCTAGTTTCATTGTAAATAAACACTTCTTTTTAAGGCATTGCATCAATACTGCCCCTGTTTTACATAACATTTCCTCTGGGAGGAGGGGTTTTCTGCACACAGTGAGGCAGCAAAATCACCCTCTTCTTCCTTATCCCATTACCCTTGCCTATCTTGCCACTGAGATCCCTGAGTTTCCACAAATAGATGCAACAATCAGTATGTGATCAGTTCCCAGATTTGTGTGGTGGAGGGGAATTAGCTCTACATTTTGAGCTTGTGTTCACTGGGTTCTCTCTGTGCTCAAGCTCTATACAAAAGTAGGGGGAAATTATAATTTGATCTAGGTCATAGAAGCACTTCATTTGGAGTGTCGCTACTTGAAATTTAAACGTAGGCTTGTTAAATCTTTTTCAATTTTGATGCCTTTTAAATTGCCTTGGGCAAAACGTTTGACTTTTTAATTCTGTTCTGATACTATAGGATATTTTAGATGAAATGAGGAAGGAATTAACGAAACTAAAAGAAGAGTTAATTGATGGTGAGTATTTCAACCTATGACTGGTTTTCAGGATTTTAAGAATGGAATTGTATGAATGGGTTAGGCTTTTGAAATGGAAAATTCTCAGACCTCACATGCTTACCTTTCATTGGCACATGATCCTGGCCCCCAAATGTTCCACTATCACAATTACAATGGAGGAGTATGTTTCAGTTGATCAAGAGTTTGGCTTCAGGTCCATGAGGCCTCTATCCACTCCTACCTGAATTGATATCTAGTTTTGGGGCAAGTCACTGTTTTGCCTCAACCTCCCTATCTATAAAATGGTGGTGTAAATATCTGTTAAACTGGCCTGCCTTCAAAAGGTGATGTTCGAATATAAACTTGGAATTTAAAGCAGACTGCCGATTAAAAGCTCTGGATAAATAGTAAATGTCCTTAGACCCTGCCCCACTTTATTATGTACTTAGGCTGGCTGTGGCACTTCCAGAACATTAGATTACCAGAGTATGGTTTACTGTGACAAAGCTATCCATCCAAGAATAACAATAGCTAGAGCTGGAAAACCACCAGAACCACTTGGGCTTCCCTGGACAAAGCTGGATCCAAGAAAAAACCCAGGCTATGTACCTGGTTTTTCATGGGAAATATAATCCCATTTAGAGTGTGCTGTCTTATCTAATTCCCAGACCCTATAAACACCTAGCAGAGCCTTCATCTTGTCAGAATTCACTTTCAGTTTATTAGTCTTTTTGGGACTACCACACTATAATGTAGCTCCCTCGGCCTGAAGACAGATGAGTGCCACAACCCCGTAGTCGCCTTTGACTGGACTTAACCATCCAGGGGTCCTATACCTTTACCTTTTACCTGTAGCCACATTGTCTGTACTACGTTTGAGGAAACACTGTCTTGATACAGGTTTTCTCAAATGAACAGACCACATCCTTTCTCTGTTGAGATACTGCAGAGTTTAACAGCAATTTCCCTCCTCTTTCCAAATCAGCAATCCGGCAAGAACTGAGCAAATCGAATACAGCATAGTAGGACTTAGCCATTGTGACCACTGGTCTTGGCACAAAATCGACTACATTTTGCGAGCTGTTAGAAGAAAATGGAAAAAAATACACTTGGAAGAAGGGCAAGATTCTGAAAGCTTTCAGACATCACTTCGGTATACGATTTCCCTTTGCTGCTGTTTTCTGACTTTAAACCTGGTGGAAAATGTTATTAAGTAGCGGTAACGATTTATGCAGAAAATCCTATACCTGTCAGACGAGATCACAGTGCATTGAAATGTTTTCATATCGAGATGAAGCTGCACATTCACAATTCATTAAGACTAAAAGAGAGAGAGAGAGAGGAGAGAGAGAGAGAAAAGCTTGGGAAGGCCTTTCAGAGAGGTTTTCTTAGTGAAGGATTTAGCAAGTTATACTGTTGTACAAATGTATCTCAGGTTAGTCTTCCTATCATATGGGGTGTTTCCATGAATTAAAGATCAAACATGACTTCAGTTCACAAAATAAAGAGCAGATAAGAGTATGTTGTAAAATACAAAATTGGTGAATGAGAGATCTTCTAGGATGTGGTGATATATTGAGTTTTGGAATCTTATGATAGGAAGCCTCTCTAGTTAGCCTTCGTACAGTTTTGTAGGGGAAAATGCAAATGCTGTCCTGAGTATAAAGATGTAGATGCCTTCCTAAATTGTAATGCTTTACCAAATCTAAGACTTCTCCAGAAAACAAATCAATGGTCAAATGTAAATTGTTAGATTGTTAGAGACTTACCGTAGGTTTTTGAGCTTTTAAGATTTATGCATGTAGACATTTTTGTAATATAACACAACCACAGAGTTGGCTTTTTAATTTAAAACATCCTTGCATGCCACAAATACTAAGTAGCCTTTTTACAGTAAGGCCTAGTTAATGCCCAGGCAAAACTTGGGAGGTGTAGGGTTGGGGGTAGGGTGACTTTTTTTATTTAAAAGAATTTGTATTAATTACTGCACTATTTTTCCTTATATTGCATGCATGTGTAATAATAAGGAAAATGTTGTGACTTATCAGTAACCATGTTAAATAGAAGCAGATACTTAATAATTTTTTTGTATCATTTTGTTTGTATTTCAAAATTAGTAATGCTTCAGTAAGAGGTTTGGAAACCCTTAAGCGATTTTGCTTCTTTTTCTTAACTTGGTATAAAGTTAAGCATCATGATTAAACTTAGAGGTAATTTTTTTAAAAAAGAGGCATACAAAAGTAGTACAGAGCAGTCTTTCCACAACAGCTACTTGAACCTGTGCATTGAGGTCAGTTTCTACTTAATTTGGGAGTGAGCATAGTGCAAGGGTTATTTATGCTGCCAATCCTTTAATCCCAGTTTAAGTGACTAGGAGCAGGTCATGAGGTCATGTACTTCTTCCCAACCTCTCCCCAACGTAAATTCCTCCTGCCCTTCTCCCCATCTCTGAATCGTGGTTAACGGTTGCATCATCACTGGCCAGAAACTTGACAAGATCATATTTTAACCAGGACTGGAAAAGCTTTTGGTGCCAGTGCTGCCTGTAACCAGGGTTAAGGAGCCGTGGGGGGGGGGGGGTGAGCGGGTCATGCCAGGAAAGGTGCACATTTTCCTACAGCTTGCTCCTGATCCTTGAACCATGCAGTGGACCTACGTCAGGCATGGCCAAACTTGGCCCTCCAGCTGTATTGGGACTACAGCTCCCATCATCCCTAGCTAACAGGACCAGTGGTCAGGGATGATGGGAACTGTAGTCCCAAAACAGCTGGAGGGCCAAGTTTGGCCATGCCTGACCTAGGTAGTCTAGGTCAAATATTGATGCACAAAGTCACACGATGGAAAGTCTTAAGAACAGTGGTGGCAACAACATACTCTTCAAAGATGAAATTCACTTTGTTCCATCTCCTGTTCCAGTGTCCAAACTTTTACTGAGATATCCCATACAGACTTCCAGAAAGGGATGGGGTGGGGAATCCTGCAATTTTAAATGTTGTAATTCGGCAAATAATGTGCAACAATCTATAATTCCCACTGCCTCTTAAATTCTCCATGCTATATAATAGTGCCATATTTATCTTGTGAGCTATGCTGATTTGAAAAAAATAACTTGTGGCTATGGACAGAATTACTCATTTTCTTGAATTACCCACTTTCATCCAGTTTAGTTCATAAGAAAGCTTTATTTACCATATCCCCCCAAGTGTTGGGCACCAAAGCAAATTAACAGCTGCTTATTGCTGCTTAAAGTTTTCATTGAGGACATTCTCTGTTTCCCCTCTTTCTGTAAGATGGAAGTATGGCATATAAAATATGATCCAAAAATCAGTGGTTACATTTTTTTAAAGTGTTATCTGCATGCATTAGTTGAAGGCATTTTTTAAAATAACAAGGCAAACAGATGTTGCTCTCAAATTAAGAGGAGGCATTTTCATCTTTTAAAAGTAATTTCTGATTAAACAGTATAACCCTAAATGCTTACTCTTTTCAGAAATCATGTCTGATTTTGTTTGTAAAGAAAATTCAGAGATAGCCTAGCAGAATGTTAGAGGTGTAAGTGGTCCAAAGGTAAGAAAACTGAGTTACTAGATTGTGAACGAAACTGGTTAATGCACTAAACGTTTTGTGCCTTGGTCTAAAAATAACATGATTTCTGTGCAAAAGGAAAAAAGAAACAGGTCTTTGTACTCTTTCTACATGCATAGTTATGTGATCCTGAATTGGACCGTTCCAGGAAATCCAATTTTAGTTAAACTGTAAATTAAGGCTGTTTTAACGACAGCTATGCCATTGCTAGATAGTCCTGTAATTAAAATGAGCTACAGAGGAAGCTTAGGTTATTTTAATTACTGTTCTTTTAAAAAAATGTTATGATGGTTCCTGTGCTTTTGTACAGCGGATGCCTTAAGCTGAATATGGTTTAGGGGATCACTTTTAATTCCAGGAAGGTATTGCTTTCCTCAACACTGTGATCTGATCTGTGATAAATCTGTCCTATTCATACACAAGTGGCTAACAAGTCAATTGCAAACAAACTGAATGTACAAATCTTAGTGCTGGTGCTGAAATCTCTTCAGAGTTGTCATGAAACAAAGTTCATTGTTCAAAAAGTTTGCAAGCATCAAGTGTCAATCAAAACTGAAGATGAAACACTAATGAATGTTGAATTTTCATGCATTTAGTTTTACCTCCTTTTGAGTTTTTCAGTTAATTCTCTGCTATTTTTACCATATTGTGTCATTTTAAAATTTCTTAAAATGCTAACTTTGTTTTGTTTGAGCAGATGAAATAAAATTGCAATATATACATGCTGCTGCTATTGTTTATGAGACTTGATGTCATAATGAGAAACTGATTCCTCCTCCTTGGTGTTACCTAGTCCTATTGTCCTAAATTCATAGCATACTAAACATGCTACCTCCACAAAGAATGTAACAAATAACTCTCATAATTCAAAACTTATGCTGAATCCAAGAAAGTGGAGCTATTTCATCTTGAAGTTGCTTTTGAGCTTTGTTTTGTCTCCATCCAGGCTCCCCATACCAATGAATGAATGAACACACACAAACACAGCACCACACTACATTATGCTACACAAAAGCAACACCATACATTTTGTCCAAACAGTTGTTTGTGCTTGTTCCTTTGTTTCTTTTTTTTTAACCAATTAGTCATCACCGCTTTTTTTCTTTGCTGACATCTTGTGTTGGATATAACACAAAAATGATTTGTGACGCTTTCTTTGTTAAGCTTCCACCCTTTCACTCAAATCACTTCTCACTGTCTAGGTAATGTCATTTATGTGATTTGACAGACTAGATCAGGCATGGCCAAACTTGGCCCTCCAGCTATTTTGGGACTACAATTCCCATCATCCCTGACCACTGGTCCCGTTAGCTAGGGATGATGGGAGTTGTAGTCCCAAAACAGCTGGAGGGCCAAGTTTGGCCATGCCTGGACTAGATCATAAAAAGATCCCTGTTTAAGTTAGAAAGACAAGATCAGACATTAATGAGGTCAAAGAGAAATTATGGGCTTCATTAATTAAATGGAACCAGGGAGCACTTTCCCATCAAGTAGAGAGTATGTGGGTATCTTGACAGTGAGATTAGAAAGAGGATAAGTTGCTGATATATGTAGAAAACAGAAGCAGAGGAGGAGGGACATTAAAGGCATAAACATCTGATTTGAGGCTAGAAGGGAGTACTATGGATAATGATTAAAACACTTAAGTAGGTAACCATATGGCTTTCACTTAGGAAACAGCATTTTGAGGGCATTGGATTGTGTAAGCCTAGGTTTCCCTCTGCTGACTGCTGTTGGAATTTCAACTATTTAGGCATGAGCTTAGTTTGTTAAAAGCAAGTAAAATGTGACGCTCCATATGTAGGACTTAAATACTTTATACACTCAAAAGAAATATTTGTCCAACTAAATCATACTTGGAAATAAATGGACTTATCTTACTTTGAAGAGTCTGTATGAGTAACCACTGGATATCACCTTATGCAAATAACTACACTGGGACATTTCATTTTCAAAAATTACGTCCTAGTAATTAAAACCTGCCAAGCTATCATACATCTCCCATGAGAGAGGGGAGGGCTGTTGTCACTTGTTGGAGGGGGGAGACACCAATCATATTAAAGCTTAGTGCACTGCATATAAATTACAACTCATTGAGTGTGTAAGTTTTGGGAGCAGATGGATACCATGTCAGCCTGATCAAAGTTCTTAAGAGCCACATACAGCAAGGTTTTGGTATGCAGCACAAGAAGCACAGTCCTTGTTCCTGCAGCTTCCCCATTAGCACTCCCACATATTGCCTCCACAATTGGTTCATTTCCCAGGATCCAGTCATTGCTCTCGAGTTTTTCATGGCATATGTCTCTCCCCCCTTCTATCATTCATCCAGCTCTTCTTTGGTAGGTGGGTTGTCCTGTTCTTGCTGCTGCTGCCACCTTTGCTCGATTATGCCAGATGGTGTTGGCAGTCGCTAGCAGTTGTGTGTTGATCCACACAGCCACCATGGGAAAACACAAGATCACCAGATTTGCTTGTGCCGTAGCTGTTGTGCCCAGTAGCATTTAACATTCTTTTTTCCTTGCCATCTCTTTTAAGGCATTTCCAAGGGTGATGCTATAATCATTAGCAGCTGGTGAACAAAGCCAGTGTCATTGCTTTGATTCTTCCTTCCATTTCGGTCATGACAGGAGCAAATGCTTCATAATCACCTGCTTCTTGTAAAGGCCTTTAATGCGTTCTTCACAATAGCGGTGCCTTCTTAAAGCATTCCCTAAACCAGCTCAGCATTGAACTGAGCCTAGGCAGAATTAAAATCCTTTAACACTTTTCTTTTTAAAAAAATAATGAAATGTTGGAAGGAACATTGTAAGATTCCAGGATGATCAGTTTAAAACAGGGATGGAACACCTATGACCTTGATAAGTGTTTGCTGGTCTGCAGCTTCCATCGCCCTTGAACGTGTTGGCTTAGCTTGTTGAGAGAGTCCAGCAATATCTGGAGGACTGCAGGTTTCCCTCCCTTTGTTTATGAAAAAGGGATGGACAAACCACCTGGAGAGGGACAGGAAATACTGAATTGGGCTGAGAATGGGGGGGAATCACTTGGACTGGAGCTGAGAGCAGGTGCTGGATGGTAGGGAAGTGATTGGACTGTGAACCCTGTGAGGATAACCGCCCACTTTTTTGTTCCCCTACCCGGAAAACTGTCTGGACAAACGCCGGCTCCCTCAGCCTGTAAAGCGAGATGAGCGCTGCAACCCCAGAATCGTCTGTGACTGGACTTAACTGTCAGGGGTCCTTTACCTTTACCTTTATATTGGGTTGAATGGTTCGTGTGACCCAACCTAATAGGGCAGGCAGAAAGCCATGAGAAGGGCATTACATCTGTCAGTTCTGGGCAGTCAGGGAGGCTGAAGGAAGCAGGAGAGACTTGAGGTGCCTCTAACTTTCCAAGGCACATTATATAAATAGAGCTGATAGGCCCCTTACTGAATACTGGATCTTGACCTTGGCTTAACCAGGCTGACAGAACAGCACATGTTCCACTTTGAGAGATTCGTGCTGCCACTTAATTTCCAAGGCTCTCCATGCAAATTTCAAAAAGCAGATCTGGCTTGATAGAAAATTAACAATATCTGAAGCAAGATGAGATCAAGAAAAAGTTATAGCAAGTGCATTGTACCCAGGCACAAGGAAGGCAATAGTTATCTGAGAAATTCAACCTCACGAGGCAGAAATTTCATACATGCCACATGGATCTCTCTGAAGTTGTCACTTTCAAGATCTTAATAAAACTCTAATTTAGAATGTAACTTTAAACAAAAGCAACCCCTCTTTTCAAGCACAAGTCCTGTCTTTGCTTCATTTTCCTTCAAAGTGGAGTGTTTTCCTTGCACAAACGTACCGAAACAGCAATGGTTTAAGAAATAAGCGGCCACGTGGGCTATTGCAGCCTTTGCCAATGTAGTTCAAAACACCTAGAAGGCACTGAGTTGGGGAAGGCTAGCCTAGTGGTATTTTAGAAGTTCAGTGTTTTAAAATACTTAAATGACATAAAAATGGATGACTGTCTTCAGTTACTTTCCAACAATAGGAATCCCAAGTATCTGTTTTCATCCTGACAGGCAAAATCTGGGGAGAAAAGTAATGTTTTGGTTTTTCACAATCAGACACAATGCAGAAAGCACCTTGTATGGAACTTGCTTGACAGTAGGCTCTCAGTCTGAGAGCTACTGTGCTATCTACATTATGTTGTAAGACTTCATGTACCATATACCTACAAAACCAAAACAACACTTGAAAAGTAGTAAGTCCTTTCATTTAGCAACTATTTATCACTATTTGGAAGCCATAATTGCTGCTGATGGTGCTGCCTACATTGGACTGCTTACTGAGAACCTTTGCAACTTAAGTTGATAGCAGGCAAGTCAGACAAACATGAAAGTAACTTGGTGTTATGAAATTCTCTACTAGTATTAGATTCAAGTCCATTGCTTGTACTTAACATTCTTGTATTAACCTTTCATTCCCCGCTTAATTTTATATATACATTCATTTAACAGCAATAATTTCTTGCGAGTTTTGGGAAGGTGGTCTTTGGCTTGCTGTTGGCCCTTGCATTTGTAATAAAACCCGATCTAAGCTATAGTTATAATGGCACCTAACGTCTCTGTGTCGCTTAATAAAATGAACTCTAGACCTGCATGTCTTTTCCTTGGCAGCTACTGTGGTCTAACATTAATTTGTCTTAAAGTTGCAAACCACTAAGATAGGATGCTAACATAACCTAGTAAGGGGGGGGTTAAGTAAATTAATTCAGTTTTTATATTGATAAGTACCTAATTCAAGACTTAGATTTGATAAAATGTGGTACATACAAATACATAGCTTAATTTTGTAAAAACCAGTTACAGCTCACATTGCTGAATTTTAGTGTGTGCATATATATATATAATATACGTGGTGCATATATGTGAAGTGTATATTTCACTAATCTGTAAAATATCCATGAATTGATTTAAGTTCTGCTTTTAATATAAATTCAGTTCCAGTTGTAGCATTAACTGGGACAGGAGTTTTCTGCCAAAGTGACAAAACGGGGGAGGGGAGAGTGCAAACACAGTGTGTGTTCTCTATAAAACAAAAGTGCCTTAATCTCACATTAAAAACTGTATGAAATGCATGCTAATTTTCTGTAATCACTTCTATACCTAATGTGCATGGCATTAATATGTAAGTCTGCATAAATAATCATCATTGGAATCAGGTGGCTTTCTTCTGTCCTAGTTCTTCCATCATGTCCATTCTTTTTGCTTTGCTGGTTTTCTAGATGGTTTCTTACTCTGCCACTTGGTATCTAGTTACCTTATGAAATAAAAGTTAATCTTATGTAACAAAAAGTGAATGTTGTATTATTTTACCCCATCCAAAGCTCTACTGAACCCTATACCTTGGCAGACTGTAAGGAGGGCGTAACCTTAAGCACAAGGAAAACCAGTTTCTGTTTGCTTGACTACTTCACTTTTTGAAGTTTTGTATCCTGTCCTCCAAATCCATTCACGTTACTGAGAGCAGCTTACAACAATCAAAATGCCACAGCCCGTGAAAACAATATAAAAACGGGCTCTGCAAACCCAGCACAGCAAAAGCTTGCTGGAAAAGGAATGTTTTTGCCAACTGACAGCAAGTGGCGAGGGCAGAGAGGGTGCCCAGTAAGAGCCCTTTCTCTCCTCCAAGCCAATTGCACATCTCCCAAAAGTCAGACCCAACAAAGGGCCTCTGCGGTTGGCACCAGATTTTGGGAAGTGAACAGGATGATCTAGAACAGGATGGCCCAACTGTTCATATCAAGTGGGGCTCAAAATTCCTTCAACATGGAATCTGCGGGCTGCTTCCCAAAACTGGGAAAGTGCTAACTAGGCTTTGGGAATGGGGCTGGTGGATTCTGGGGCCCTGCCGGAGCCCTCACACCTCTGTCCCAAAGCCTAGCATCTTGCTTACCTGGGTTTTGGAAGGCAGCACAAGGGCTGTGGGGTGGGGAGGACTCAAATCTTGCTGAGCGCTGCCAAAGAAGGCATTGGAGGCCCTGAGGCTGCATGTTGATCAAGAAAGAGGCAGTCTTATTCAGCCCATTTAGAGATTTTAAAGGTAGTTAGTAACACGTTGAATTATGCTTGGAAACGAACTGGCAAGTATAGACGTTGATGGTTCAGATGCTGGCTAACAAATTGGCTTCAGTCCAGTGCTGATACACAATTCAAATGTAGAAAAGCACTTTTGAAACAATGCCTGCAAAACTCGTGACCTGCCAAGGCAGGCGCCAGTCCAGTTGTGATGGATGGTAGTCAACCAGAATTTCTGATGTATGCTTGATTCTGCTAAAACAAGGGAGTTGCTGCTGACAAGTCACGACACGTTGCTGCTTGTCGGCTAATGACTTGGGCCGCCAAGTTTGAAATATAAAAATAAATGACAGTACCATAATGTGCTTACGATAAACTGTGATTAGATATACGATAAAATCCTCCTAAAAAGCTATTTTATTCATAAAATTTGTTTCCAGCTCCTCAGCATAACGTCCCAGGTGTGTTACAACAATATATTTTGCAATTATAAAACAAAGAGTTCCAAATAGAACAGTTATGCTGCTGTTCACCATTGTTCTTCCTACTTGCAGTGTGTGCTTGTATCACATCACACATATCTTTGGGTACACACCCCAAAAATGTAATCCTTCCAAAGGGGGAAATGGCATAATGATCTCATACACATTCCCCCTTTGAATCAGTTAGAATTCACTTGACACTTTTTGAGTTCCTTAGTTGAACGTTCTTAACAGGTGAGTAAAAATGTAAAGTTGTGTCTTAAATTAGTAAACTGCTGTGTTTTGTTCTGTACACTAAAAGAGCATTATATGACAATTGGAACTGTAGTCCCACTTCCACCCCCATTGCCACAAAGATCTGGCTTTCTCAAGTCTAAACACTACACATAATTACATCATAAGCTGTGTGAAAAGGTATCATTACCCCAAGAGTGATGTAAGTGTATGGCTCTCTAGAGAAGCTATTCCACAACCTCGACGCTGCAGTGTAATTCCTAATGCAGGGATAGCAAATGACCACTTCTTTCCTAACGGTTTAAACCTGAAATGATCCATTCCTCTTCCACTTGGACATTTTTAAGCGAGGGTTTCCCCCCCCCCCCCCAGTAATAGGCCTGTTTGTATGCTCTTCAAAGAGATGGAATATCACTGGGGAATCCATTGCTGAATCCATTGCTACATTAGAGCCAGCCCACACTACTAACCCATCTGGTTGCCTGTTTCCCAGTGGCATGGGAATGCACCCCATACAAGTATGTGTGAAGGTTGAACCCCCCTCTATTTTAGCTAGCCAGCTTCACTCTCAGGTTTCCCACATCATCCCTACAAAATGTTCTAGTATCTGACTTAATCTGAAATGGACGGGGATTGTTTCTTCTCCCATACACACACAGTACCCAAATGTTTGCTGAGTTTATTCTTTGGAATAAATGCTCTTAATGCATGACCACTGAAGTCAGGAGAGGCTGTAAGTCCGTGCAACCCTAGGCATGCCTAATCAGAAATGAGTCACACCACGTTCAGTTGCTCCCTGTAAGCTTGCACAGGATTTGCATTAGTATTAAAAGCAAACATTGTTTAAGGAACATAGGCAACTCTAAGGGAAAAGTGTGCTAAACAAACGCTGCCATCCTTTGCCATGCAAAAATTGTTCTGCTTGACAGTAGTGCTAGCAAATATCTGTCCAGCCATGAAAAGTTTTGCTTTGGAGGATAGAAATGGATGCATGTTTTAGTTTTGAAATTATTTTTGCAAAGACTATGTGTTCATATTTGGATCATGAGTATCCTTAGTTGGGTCATCTATCCGTAACTCATTTTGATAGCTGCAGCCTATTCTGCTTGGGGAGCCTTTTAAGAAAAGGAGGACAAGAAAATACAACTTTTTCACAGAGGCCTTAAAGAGCGCTCTTCTTCTTACCGATCACTCATAGCTGAGTAAGATTGTCTTCCATAAACACGGTTTTAACAATGAGTCTGTGTGACTGTGAAGGCCAATTCTGGATCCACACATCCTTCCACAATGGGGACATTGGTTCCCAGGCAGGAGTTGATCATGGTGTGGATTTGCCAAGCATGCCTACCTCATAGCACGTTTCTCTCTTGTGTCCTGAGTTTGAGTGTCTTCAAAGCCCATGACACCTTTGGTAAAGGCTGTTCTCCAGTTGACCCTTGGTAAAGGCCGTTCTCCAGTTGGAGCGCTCGCAAGCCAGTGTTTCCCAGTTGTCAGTGTTTATACTACATTTTTTTAGATTTGCCTTAGCGCTCTATCTGTAGCACAGTAGTGACATCTTGTGGACCTTTTAGGCAGGTTCATTATTCATTTTTCAAGGTGCCTGAAGAGCAACCAGTGTTACAACAAGGATGACTTTGCATTGGTTGAACTAGGAAGTTCTCCCTTCAACATCTTTAAAACAACTGTATTTTAATTATTTGAAAGGCATAGAGCATCTAAAATTGTCTGATAGACTTGATTGCCTTAACTGAAGATGTCTTCGACTAAGTCACACCTTTGGTGTATCTAGTTCAGTATTGTCTAAAGGTAAAGGGACCCCTGACCATTAGGTCCAGTCGTGACCGACTCTGGGGTTGCGCGCTCATCTCGCTCTATAGGCCGAGGGAGCCAGTGTTTGTCCGCTGACAGCTTCCGGGACATGTGGCCAGCATGACTAAGCCGCTTCTGGCAAACCAGTGCAGCACACAGAAACACCGTTTACCTTCCCGCCGGAGCAGTACCTATTTATCTACTTGCACTTTGACGTGCTTTCGAACTGCTAGGCTGGCAGGAGCATGGACCGAACAACAGGCTCTCACCCCGTCATAGGGATTCGAACCGCCGACCTTCTGATCGGCAAATCCTAGGCTCTGTGGTTTAACCCACTGTGCCACCCACGTCAGTATTGTCTGCTGACCGCCAAAGTTTCCAACAGAGGACTTTCCCAGCCTCTCCCTGAAACTGCTGCTAGGCACTGAAACTGGGATCTCTTGCATGAAATCTTGTGCTCTGCCACTGAGCTACAAGTCCCCTCCACCATGGTACTGTATATACCTAATTGTCATGGACTGGCTGGATGCAAAGGAGTGGGGGAAGGCACCAGCTTAGGAACCCCCAAGGGAACCCCCAGGGGAAGATGGCTCAGAGCCAGGGTGGGACGACAATGATCAGAGGGAGCAGATTGGGAGGAGGAGGTGTCGGAAGCTGAGGAGGTAACAGGGTTTAGTGAGCAGGAAGAGGCTGCGGCAGAAAGTAGTCCAGAATCAGAGGCAGAAGCAGAGAGGGCCCAAGAAGCAGAGTGGAGGCAGGCTGCTGAAGAAGCCAGGGAGTCTTCCCCCTCCTGCTGTGACCAGCTGCCCTCCCCCCTGGTCTCCCAGAACACAGAGAGGAATGAAGAGGGTGGAACAACAAGATACAAGGCCAACAGAGCCTTAGGCTGCTGGGAAAGGAACCTGTGGAGAACGAGCTGTGGGAAGGCAGTGACCTTGCCTCACTGGGGCAAGACCTATTGGGAAGAGTTGCCATGATCACATTTCTTTGAATAAAGAGTCAACTTCACAGGCACTGGTGCTTTATTGCTGGCCTGCTCCCTAACAACAATTTATGCAGCTAGTGAGCAACACCAGCGTGGATAAGCGTCTTGCAAAGCCACCCTAGAGCCACTCCTCTCCTTCCTCCCCAGCATGGCTATTCTTTGCTGAAGCAACTTAAACAGGTAGCAGTAGGAGCAGGAGCAGCTGCAGAAAGAATAGCAATGCCTCTCCCTGCCTGCCCTCTGAGAAGGAATTGAGACTTCAAAGTAGCTGCAAGGCACTGTGAAATGTGGGTTTTGTTTCTTCTACCCCTCCTAGCGTGCCTTGCTACAACCTGAGATTTTATTTTTTTACACTAGGTGTAGTCTAATTTATGGCGTCTTCAAACCACCTCCTGCAGATCAGAGATCTGGCCCAAGGACCACATTCACCCTTAGCCAACCCTCTGGGGTTGCCAGTTGTGGACAGTGGCTAAAAGTGAGTCTTTTCTCACACACATACATACACAGAGGCAAAGGTAGGCAAACACACAGCCCTCTCCCTCAGCTGATCCATGGAGAGCGGAGGAGGAAATTTGCATCTCTACTGGGGCACTATGCTCAGCTCACTCTAGCACTGTGTCTACTTTTTCCAAAAATGCTATCATCACTTGCTTGGGGATCTTGGTGGGTCAGAAAGATTTTCAGGGTGGGGAGTTGAGTGGATCATGGCCCTGAATCAGGATTAGTCACCCCTGAGTTAGTTTGTGCCTGAATCGCACTTGACATGTTTGTTCCTTGGTGGCTTGTTTCTCATATTCTTACGATTGACAATCTATCCCTATAAAGTTTAGCAGTTCGTAACACATTTTATGCCTTGTTTGGTTCTGAAATTATTGTGGCTTATTATGGGGTCCAAAGAACTCTGCAGCTAATTCTGCATGCACACTGGGGAATTTGGTCTTGAGTTTCCTGAACAACAGCCCCTCTGACAAGCTAAATGGCAAACCACTTTAAAACAGAGGGAGCGCTCGAAAGCAATTTGCGGCATGGCATGGAAGTTTGATGTTAAAAGAAAAAGGGGGAAATGAAAATCCCATTAGCCCCGTGACCAAGCCCTCAGATGCTCCTGAAGTAGCTATTTGGATCTCAGCCAATAAGAAAACTTTTTATGCTGACTGTGATCATCTACCAGTAGGGCAACTGTGTTTTTAGAAAAGCAAGCTCTCTATAATTGTTCAGAAACTGTAGTATTTCCAAAGGTTAGGTTGAGAAACATAATTTTAGTGGTTTAACAAAGGAGAACAGTATAACAGGCCCCCAGGCAAAAGAAGACAAAGTGGTTATTATCTGTTCTTTGGAAAATGTACTGTTTTGAATGGAGGCCCTCAAAAAACGGTAAGTTCGAAAAAGTAAGTTTTATAGAATGATTGTGCCTTGTGCATTAAATTGTGGGGGGGGGGGGGTTCAGTGAAAACATACTGACAGCCCAGCAAAAATGTGTGGATTTGTGTGAAAGCCACAACCCCTTAGTAAAAACAATGCCTGATTATTTTGTTGCTGTTATGTGATGATGTGTATGTAATATGTGAGGGGAGGCAGAGCCTGTGGGAACTAAAGTGACACACATAATAAGGGTGTTTCTTCCACTTCACTGACATTATTACAATGCAGAGATTCTGCAAGGATGATAATCCATTATTAGACAGACAAAGCTTTAAGGGAACTGGTGAGATGTCCCATAAAGGCACTGTTTTGAATATATAGTTGTGTTTTGTTCTGATTTGAACCTTGAAAGAACTTCTTTAAAGATAGACTAGAATTTTTTTCGAAGTAAATATTGCCCAGTTATTATCTCTGTATATTGCACAGTATGTTCACATAATGTTGTTTCTTGGAACAGTACAGGGTGCCACCGGGGGTGGGAGGAGAGAGATCTCTTCCAACAGTATCAGCTGGGAAGAGGGTGCTTAACCCTTGCCATCCCCACCGCAAGCTCCAACACCACTTTATTGTTACTTTTACTGATAGTTTTACAGATAGTTTACAATACTATCAGAATGGCAATGGGTTAGAGGCTAACCGGGGGAGCTGAACAAGAACAGGGGTAGAGTACAGTGGTGGACGTACAATAATCCTTTTGCACAATCCTGCTGTTCAGAGCGTGGACCCTTTAAATGAGCTGTAGTGAGATAGGCCATTATTACTTGAAGCAAAATCTGCCATAACCCTTGCCTAATTTCACACAGTATTCCCTTTCAACATATGTCTGATGCATTCCAGGTGGCTAGACATTCACATAACTACACCAGCTGCTTTCCATATTGTAGTTCGGTCATCATTCTAGAAAGCTGACTTTTGGACAACCTCCAGAGATCTTTTTTAGTCTTGGACTGTGTCTGAACTGAAGCTGGTTTTGCTCACATC
Source organism: Podarcis gaigeae (assembly GCF_964106915.1). Taxonomy (NCBI): domain Eukaryota; kingdom Metazoa; phylum Chordata; class Lepidosauria; order Squamata; family Lacertidae; genus Podarcis; species Podarcis gaigeae. The sequence goes on from NC_139680.1 coordinate 91,245,644, forward strand.
TTTGGCAGTGCTTTGTCTTTCATTGTTCCCTCCAGTATTTTTGTACAATTGAGTGGCAGGCAGAATTCTAATATGTGCGCCCTGTCCTACAGATGGCTTGGTATGGCCTTCATTCTCAAACCCTAGCAATTAGCTTTCTCTTTTCTTTTAAAACGGCAACAAAAACGTGTGCGGCTGCTGCAAGGAAAGCTTGAAGGAGTTGAACATGTTTAGCCTTGTGAAGATACAACTAAGAGACAATAGGATAGCCATCTTCAAGGACTGCCACATAGACGATGGAGCAAATTTGCTTTCGGTTCCTTCAGAGGGTAGGACCTGAACCAATGGGAATTTTGACCACCACCACCTCAACTTACTTATTTATTTATACCCCGCCCATCTGGCTAGGTTTCCCCAGCCACTCTGGGCGGCTCCCAACAAAATATTAAAAATGCAATAAAACATCTAACATTAAAAACTTCCCTAAACAGGGCTGCCTTCAGATGTCTTCTAAAAGTCAGACAGTTGTTTATTTCCTTGACATCTGATGGGAAGAACTTCCTGACCGTATGAGCTGTTGAACAGTAAAGCAGACTGTCTTGGAAGATGGTGGCCTATCCTTCATCACAAAGCTTTAGAGCCGTAAGTAGAGGCTGAGGGTGGAAACTCTGACTCTCAAAGGTTGGAATTGGGTGGTTAGGTGCTCTCAAGGACTTTAAAAATGACAGCAAAACACAACCACCCTGCCTTTCTACTCTCAAAGGGCCCCCAAGGCAGCTTACGTTAAAGCATAAAATACAATAAAAATAACAGTATAATCAGAACAGCAAGATCAACACACACAAATCCAATGACATGAAATCTATTCCCACTTTTGCTACACTCTCGCATGGCGAACTGGCATCTACAATGACAAAGGCCAACTGTTACCGCTCATTGTTCTCGTGGGCATTTTATGGTAACCTTTTCCCTTAGCATTGTTATGAGGTAACAGCTACAATGAAACTCAGAAAGAATAGCAGCTTAAAAAGCACACTTCCTTGAGCCACTGTGAACCCTAAATTAGGATATGATGGCCTTGAGGTTATTGCTGTGAGGTTATTTCCTATTTCTCAACTGTGTGGTTAGCACTGTGCTTCTGCTAACATGCAGATGGTATCGGTTACATACCAGTCTCTAGTCAAACGTACCCTTGCAGTTGCTCAGAACTTGCCTGCCTCTTAAGAGTTTGTTCAGAAACATTACGTTGTGGTGAATCTCCCACTCCCCCCCCCCCCATTTTGTGACTTCAGTATTTCAAAAAGTGAAACATTGTTTTGTATTGATGATATCCCCTGGTCTGGTTTCAAAACTGTGGGGGCAAAGTTACCATACTAGGATAGGGAATCAAATTGAGTGCATTACAGTGGAACCTCGGGTTATGTACCGTCCTCTTTACAAACGCTTCGGGTAATGAGCTCCGCTAAACCTGGAAGCAGATGCCCTTGGTAGCGAACTTTGCCCTGGGATATGAGTGGAAGGCGCATGGCGGCGGTGCTGTGGCAACGGGAAGCCCCATTAGCGAAAGAGTGCCTCAGTTTAAGAACGGTTTTGGGTTAAGAACGGACCTCTGGAACGAATTAAGTTCATAACCGGAGGTACCACTGTATTGTTTTATCTTACTGGTGTAGCCTACGCACTTTATGCAACCAGTTTCCCTGTGGGGAACTTGATCACACAGCCTTGGGAACTGCTGCGCACAGGGCTGCCCAAACACCTGACAGCCAGGTTTCTTATATCAGTACAAATGCAAGAATATTGGGAAGACTCTAGCTGGAAAGGGAATTTTTTGGAAATTTGAAGCAACCCTTGCCTCTCACATCTGGCTTCCAGAAAACATTAATATGGATATTGCTGTTGTAAAGAATTGTGAAGATAATGTAGAGGAGACAGTTGTCTCTAAGTGATGCTTTTGTGGGGCATGGGTTGTGTTTGGTAGAGGCAGCATGGGAAATACAAACTCAGCTGCATCAAGAATTTCCAACTACCGTATTTTTCGCTCTATAACACACACCCGACCTTAACACGCACATAGTTTTTAGAGGAGGAAAATCCGTAGGCATGCCACCTGTAGGCATTCCCTCCATAACACGCACAGACATTTCCCCTTACTTTCTAGAAGGAAAAAAGTGAGTGTTATGGTGCAAAAAATATGGTATATCAAATAAGAGCCACCATCCAAGGAAAAGGAAATGTGACTCTCCAGATGTTATTGGACTCTGTCTCACACCAGCCCTCTGCCACCATGGTCAATGGCTGGGGATGATGGGAGTTGAAGTTCAACAATATCTTGAAGACCACAAATTCCCCTTCTATGGTACAGAAGATGTTCTTCTGAACAGAATTTGAAATTTCCTGTTCAGTTTGTAATGGTGTGCAGTACCATACAAGTCCATAAAATTTTGGCAGATGAGAAACAATAATATGGAGAAAGCTATTTCCGCCCTTTAGGTTTAACTGGTTCTAAGAGCCTTTTCAGCTGTTTTGGACTACAACGAGAATTTGCAGAGACTGTGATCCAATTTGCTTGCTTCGCTTGACAAAAGCCCTCCGTAGTCTTGCTGGTGCATTTTTTAGCAATGCTGCCAAGAGATCAACAGGCTGAACTCACTGACAGGAAATGATCTAAACCACAGCAGCTCTGAGACAGATGTGTGTGTGTGTTACTGCAAAAGAAAAGCTCTCATTTAGCACAGCTAAAAGAAAAGAAAAGAAAAAGAAGAATGAAGATTTTCAGATTCATCATGGGGCAAAATGGCAACAAGAAAATAACAGGGTGGAAATGCAGCTGCAGATCTTTCACACAAGTTCAGCTAATCTAGATGTGGGGAAAGGCTTTTCTAAATCCTGATAAGCATTTAGTGCAATTATCCAGTACAGTATTCTCTAGAGCTTAACTCCATCTCATGGTGCTGCTTATCTTATAGGATCAAGATATGTTCATGGTTTACAGATATGTTTTGGTGAATGTCAGCTGACAATCCCACACAAATGCTGTGAATATCTGAAAAATAAAATCAGTGAATGTCGGGCCTCTTAGGTATTGCTCTCAGCTTTGACTAGTGGATGTTCAACATATGGGAAATATATCTCTGGTTTTAGGAACCAATGAAATTCATCTGTGATTGTTCAAGGTTCACCATTTTAGACATTCGCAGAATCACGTACAGACACATGTATCACAAAAGAAGTGTAAATCAACACACTAGCTTGCTTTTGTGAATATAACACAGACTCTTGAAAGCCAATGCAATAATAGTCACATTATTAAGAATGCATAATTTCTCCATCAGCTATTTTAATTGCTAATGGAAACCCACTGGTGAAGTCATCATTCAGAATGCAACAGCCTCTGAGAGTTGGCCTTAACTGTTTCCTATTTAGCAGAAGGTATACTTGGGGAGAGGCCGGATGGCAAGAGCAAAGTAGGTCAAGGATGTCTCTTAGCTAGTGCTTAGAAATCCTAATCAAGTTGGTTGTCTGTCAGTTTAGCTCTAACTGACCCTGCTGGACCTTTAAAATGCTGCTCCTGTTTTCACCAAAGCATGTCTGATTTTTCAGAGACCCCATGCCTTTTTGAGGTGAAGCCATGGGTTCTCATTTGCTTGATACCTCCCCTTTTAAAAGGCTAAATAAATTTGGTGGAAAGCACTAGTCCGTTGTGTTTTTTTTTTAATTGCTGCTTTAAAAACAAAACAAAAAAGTGTACAATAAATGCTGCAATGCCCTCCAATTTTAATTTTGAAAAGAGTTTACAAAATAGGCAGCTATGACTCATCACTGTTCACAATAAATCTCCACTTAGGTCAGTGATGTTGTCAGCACTCATAATAGCAATGAGTTATATTACTATCTGGAGGAAGAGAAGAACAGCATTCTCCCAAAGACAAAGTATAATAGCGGGGTGGTCTGAAAATGTGGGTGTTGCTTTGAGAGAAAATGCCTAAATGCCAGCAAAAAGATGGTGCTTTGAGAAGGAAGTGGGGGTTCTTGGGCCAAGGCCTTCAGACTACCTTCACACACACACACACACACACACACACACACACACGCACGCAAAAAACAACAACCCAAAAAACCAACAACTGCTGCCAAGTTCCATTATCCCCAAACCTAACTTCAGTTCTTCGTTCGCTTGTGGATTCAGTTGGCTACAGGATATCCAGAGGACAGCACTTCTCCGAGGGCTAGATCTGATTCAGGGGCCTCCAAGCAACTGGCCCTGTACAGCTATAGTATTCATAGGGTAGCTTCTGTTCTCCTTTACAGTGGGCAGTTGCTTATTTTAAAATGCACAATAAATTGTATGCTTGTCTACTACCTTGTAAAGTGAACTTTTGGGGTATAATAAGACTTAAGTGAATAGCAGCTCCACATCTACATTATGAAAAAAAATTGTCTGGAACAGCCCAAACCTGCATATTACGCCCCAAATGTTCTGGGGATTAGCTGTTTCTGAATTATTTCTAGTCAAGGGAGCATTTCCTCATATGCTGGCTCAGGATACAGCACTGATGTAAAAATCTGAGGCCCGCTTCCTGAATTCTGTTAAGCACAGTTCCTCTAATTTATACAAGATATCTATTTGGCTTGGCAGCATTTTAAGATCAGAAGAAAGCTGCAAAAGGTTTTAAAGAATGTTTAGTTTTCCTTGCTTATATCTAGACTTCCTTTTTTTTTTTAACATTTATTATCCTAGGGCGGTAATCCTATTCACACTTCTGAGTAAATACCCATACGATCATACTGGAAAACAAGTACTGTAGTCATAGACATTGTAATGCTCAGTTGTAGCAAAAAAAAAAGAAAAAGCGATTCAATTATCTCATTTATCTCATTTATGTTTGATGGGACTTAACCCCAGGTAAGTGTGCCTAGGATTACAGCCTGTCAAATATGAAGGTTTGTTGAATTGAACTGGTATATGCTGATTCAACCCATAGTTTAGTTTCATCTTCCCACTCACTGGCGGAGGAAGGGGGTGCGGTTCGCCCCGAGCATCATCCCTGGGGGGGGTGACATTGCCACGCTGCTCCCCCCCCCGGACTGCTCACTGCGGGTGGCTAGCCTCGCCCCCATGGGCAGCTAGCCCCGCCCCTGGGTGCACAATATGTCCGCCACTCTGGGTGCTGGAGCAGCTAGCTCCGCCTCTGTCTCCGCTTGCTTGGGAATTTTGTTCTCTTGCCCTGTCCCCTTTTGGTGCTGAAAATGCCACGTATGTCTGATTGCACACAAAATGGTGGAGTTGCCTAACTTAAAAAACCATGAAGAATTAAGTTTTCTTAATGTGATTTTTTAATTTTTTTAAAAAAGGGCAAAATAAGGTTTATTATTTTATTGCTTTTTTCTTTTTTGCCTAAAAACTGGGGGCTTTCAGCTTGAAAATAAAACATTCTGGTTCAAATAATTGCCTGTGCCACTTTCCTGAACCATAATATTAAGATGCATGCAGCCTTTTAAAATAATGAATGCAACAAATGTTATGAGAAAACCTGATTAATGATACACAGGTCTCAAGTTCTGTTGCCATTTTATTTTTCTCCTGAGACACTAAAAAAGAGGAAGATAAAGTGCATTGGTACAAAAAAAGAAAAAAGAAAACCCAATTGGTTATAGGTTTTTTAAATTTTTCAATTGAACAAGTATCAAACTATTTAGCAGACAGACTAGGTATTTGAATCAGCTGTATATTGAACAGGGGGAAAGGTCCTGAGACTGATATTGTTCTGATGTGAATATCAACAGAACAGTTCTAGGGGAGAACATTTTGGGATGATAATGGTGTTTTAGGGACCAATTTGTAATAAAAAGAATTCACTTGTTAACTGTGGAATTAACAGAACTGTGAAGTTCTGTGGTGCTTTGTATATACATTTTTGTTCTGCTTATCAGCTTGGGTGTTTTTTATATCAGAAATCAGTTCATTTCTGCTCTGCCATCATTATAATGATTATCCCTTCTGCCTTATTTTGAAGCCTGTTCCTGACTGAAGAAACATCTAATCTCTATTTTTTGGGGAAAACCCCTCACTTTTACCAAAGATTCCAGTTCCATAGAATCTCTTATCATTGATAGTTTGATCTGAAAACTCTGCATAATTGCCACAGTGGCCAAGACGAGCTCAAATTTCAATGAAGAAAGTGGGAAAATCTGCAACTTGTAACAAAATTTTAATTAAAGGAGAAACTGCTTTCCTTGGCTGCCTTTTAATTAAATAGAGACAGAGATGATGTAGTAATTAGGCTAACCTGTCTGTGCAGAAAACATCCATTATTAAATTCAAATACTGCCTAAGGCACTTATGGCTGTTTTGTGAAAGGGAGCAAATACCTCAAAAAAAGGCCAAAGACAACTGGTGGGGTGGGGGGAGTGGGTGGGGAGGCAAATAAACTGAAATTAAAGCATTAAAATATGGGTGGAATGAATGGGGCCGAGAGAAGAATGAAGGTAAACCCATATTTTTATTGTGTGCACTGTGACACAAACATGTACTGCTAATGTTGTGGCTGAGGTGTTAGGCATTTGTGGTGGGAAATCAGTTAACATGGGCAGGAAGATTGATCCTTATACAGTGGTACCTCAGGTTACATACGCTTCAGGTTACAGACTCCGCTAACCCAGAAATAGTGCTCCAGGTTAAGAACTTTGCTTCAGGATGAGAACAGAAATCGGGCTCCGGCGGTGTGGCGGCAGCAGGAGGCCCCATTAGCTAAAGTGGTGCTTCAGGTTAAGAACAGTTTCAGGTTAAGTACAGACCTCTGGAACAAATTAAGTACTTAACCTGAGGTACCACTGTACTGCTTGAAGATACCTACGTTCCTGCTCTGCATTTCTTCTGAAGTAAGCTTTGCTCAGCACCCAGCTGACTTTATGCCCTTAGATTAGAAGAGGGTCTATTCCACGCTTGCCACTGCTGCCATATTTAAATACTGGAACATTCATGTGAATCATATTTAGACAACACGAATGTGTAGGAGGTTGAGAACCCATCGCCTAAACTTGCAGATTCACCTGCTGTTCTGTGTCTAGGTGGGAAAGCTTTCCTAGCCCAAGAGCCACAATCCCTTCTGCACAATATTCTAGGGGCCACAAATATTAATTTTACCTTTTGGCTAGTTTCCTCATACTTGCACTTCCCTCTCTATTTACTTATTGGATTTATATACCACCTTTCTGCCAAGGCACCCAAGACAGTTTACAATTTTTTAATACTAAAAATAAACATTATATAAAAAGCAGTGACAGAATCCCCTCAGTCCAACTGGGAGCTGATGGCACAAGCTCCTTGTCCTGAGCTCCCTCACTTATCCCTTCCTGCAGGTCACATGTCATATACAGTGCTTTTTTCTGGGGGTACACAGGGGTACGCATACCCCTAAACATTTTGTGAATCTTTGTACTTTTGTCCATTTACTGTATTCCCCCCCCCTCCGATTTGAACTATAAAATGGTGATTTTTCTTGAGTCAAAATGAGAGTAGCCCTAAACATTTTTAAAGAAAAAAAGCACTGCACATATAGCTCCCGCTGGTTGTTGGTTCTGCCAGGAGTCGATGGTAGCCTGAGTTACCTCACTTTTGCTTTCCCTCAGGTCATACAGGTCTTTTTTAAGCAGCCCTAGGAAAGGGCTCTCTCAGGCCATTCATGGCTTTGTCCTATGCGCCATTCAGGCAAGCAAGAAGCACGGTCAGAATTCAAGGACCTATGCCAGTCAGGCAAAAACACTCAAGGAAGGTGCAAGTCAGGGCTGGTGAAGAGTGTGGCTTGGGAGACTGTGACCTGGGAAGAGTTCTGAGGCCTGGATAGAGAGGCCTGGAGAGCTGCTTTTGACGCCTCAGCCTGAGGTGTCCCACCCCTGTAGAGAAGACCAGATGAATTTTTGGAGGATGCTGACTTCAGTCATGATCTCAACACACTTCCTTCACGTATTCACTAGTGATCTGAATAGGGCTTTTTGTCTAAAGGCACATGGAAAATGAGTCAAGAAAGGTCCCAGAGTTAAATATACCCAGCCACATATTAATCCTATCTGATATAATTTAGGTGCACACTCAATACTTGAAGGGGCCTAGTGTCGGCTGAAGTGCTGGATAGCCAATTTCACTTTGTGGGGTGCCTTAATGGAAGCTGAGTGATTACCTTGGGATTGAACACCCAGGCTCTGAGACACATTGAGCTTCCTATCATGAGGCCCCATGTGACATTACATACCCAAAGTTTTTTGTGCTCCAGGAAAAATGATCAAAGACTCAATGAGCTGGGCTGCTTCCTGCACCATTCCACTCCCTTAACCTTGGTTTTTGCTTACTGACCTTATCTGACTCTGCTTGTGGTTCCTCCTCTTATGTGATAATCTAAGGGGACTTAACTGTACCTCATAAGCACTTGGAAGGCATGCTGCTAATCTATCAACCAATAATGTAGCAGACAGAGAAAGGGCTGTCCAATCTGCTTATTGCTTGGGAATGAATTTGTTGTAGTCTTAACCTTGTTCTGGTCTCATGAAGCAAAGCAAGTTGGTTGCTGCAGAACCAAGGAGCAATGTCCTCTAACAAGGCATGAAAGCAAACACAGGCCTTTTGAGTCTCTGCCTTTCATATATGCCATCTATTTTTGGAAAGCTGGAGACTTCTAAAGAGTAAACGCTCTCACTTAAAGATGTCCATTTATCCTATTTTGTGGTACACACTCTCTGCCATTGGACTGGGGAGGTAGTGTGGGAGGCACCTGGTTTCTTGGGCCTGGGGGGGGGGAGGTCTGTGGTGTGAGTGTCCAGCTCCGGGTACATGGGCCCTGGTGCTCTGTGATCTGATTCGGTGAGCTCCTGCCTGCCTGCCAGCCAGCCTCAGATTCAGTGGTCTGATTTCCAGTATCAGTGCCAAAACCCAATCTGGCCCCTCAGCCAGTGACACTGCAGGCTCTAGAAGCAATCAAAGTCTTTCAGCCCTGAAAAATTAACAAATCTACTACGGCAGAAGCTTTCATGTACTCAAGACCATTTTGACAGGTGCATGAAGCAAAGTCTTCTTCGTGGGCTGGCATGTGAAGGAGAAAGTGATAAGGTGGGAGTTGAACAGCAATGAGATTTTAAAAATTGCAGTCAGTGATAATTAGAGCTTAAACAGATGTTAAAATGGGAACGCCTCCAACCTTTCTGAGAAGCAGATTGGTAATAACTGCTGAGATGACGTTGGTGGGGAACCATTCACAAGAAACAGTCATGGTAAGCACAGATATTCTAGCATTGATAGCTAATTAACCCATGTGGCACAATACAAGTCCTTTGTGCCTTGTGGAGAGAACCTAATTACTTCTTTCCTGGAATTAATTACGGTAATAACTAAATAGAAGTACAGCATAACAGAATATGCTAATATAAAATATGACAAAGGATCATCATTTTGGAGAAGATAGTTTTGTAGAGGGAAATGGTGTACATCATCTGTGTCTACATAAGAACAGCCTGATAGATCAGGCCAATGGCCCTTCCAGTGCTGCATCCTGTTCTCAGAGTGGCCAACCAGATGTCTGTGGGAAACCTGTAATCAGGATTCGAACACAAGACCACTCTTCCATCCTGTGGTTTCCAGCAGCTCGTATTTAAATGCATCACTGCTTCTAACTGTGGAGGCAGTAAATAATAATAATAATAGTATTAGTAATAGTAATAGTAATAATTTATTATTTATACCCTGCCCATCTCGCTGAGTTTCCCCAGCCACTCTGGGTGGCTTCCAGTCGAGTGTTAAAAACAATATAGCATTAAATATTAAAAACTTCCCTAAACAGGGCTGCCTTCAGATGTTTTTTTAAAGATAAGATAACTGCTTATTTCCTTCACATCTGAAGGGAGGGCGTTCCACAGGGCGGGCACCACTACCCAGAAGGCCCTCTGTCTGGTTCCCTGTAGCCTCACTTATCGCAATGAGGGAACCACCAGAAGGCCCTCAGCGCTGGATCTCAGTGTCCGGGCTGAACGATGGGGGTGGAGATGCTCCTTCAGGTATACAGGACCGAGGCAGTACACAGCTATTGTGCCTAGCAGCCATCCATAGCACTCTCCTGCATGAATTTGTCTAAAATTCTTTTAGCTTTGGCTGGCTTTACTGCATTTCCTAAATAAAATTTCCTGCTTCCTTGATGATCTGGCTCACTCTGCCTGTGTGTTTTAAGAATGAAGGAATGTGATATAGGCCCTGGGATGAGAAGCTAAGCAAGCAAGGATATCTGAAGAGAGAAGAAATCCGATATTGGCAGAGGAAGAGCTAGATGTGACCTTGGCTTTTTCTTGCTCTCACATCAGTTACATGAACCCTGCTGTGCAGCACATTTCCTTGCTTTTTTAAAAAAGGAAACTGCATTGATTACTGCTGGTAATCCTTTCCTCACCTGATAACTTTGTATGAGGCAATACAGGCTTAGGATTCAAAATAGAACTTACTATGCATGAATTGCCTCTAAAAAACTTAGTAAAAAATGAAGGAGTCTTTTTTTTTTAATGAGAAAAGCATTATGTTTCATGGCCAAACCTTAATACTCCTTGCTCACTCTCATCTTAAAATACCACATCCATAATACAAATGCATTCACAATGCAAAAATTGATTTGCAAACCAGGCAGTGACCTGGAGCCAAGTTGATTTTTTTTAAGGTCATTAGCATTAGTTGGTTGAGGGTGCGGCCCTTTGGATTTTGGCAGAAACAGCAGAAGCATTGTTCATCATAAGAGTCACCCCCTCCCTCTCTTTCTCTCAAAACACTTGACACTAATTTTTTTTTTTAATTCTGAGGAATGGTAATGGTCTGAAAAAAGAGGTTCATAGTAGAAGTTAAAATTTGGTGCAGACCACTTGAATTTTTTAAAGTTTGAAAGTCTTAATAAAAGAAAATCATTGCAGCAAGTGATTAAAGAGTGTTTAATGTTTGAGTTGCCTTAGGGAGGGAGTTTGCAATTCCCCTGCTTTTGTAGGCTAGGCTAGATGAAGAAACAACACAAATGTCTCAGAAGGACATTTAGTATTCTAAATGCTTATGTCATCTCTGTGATTTTATTTTTATTTTTTGCTTGAGTTCCAGAACAAGTCTTTATACCAGAAAAAGAATGTTCCTCACTCTTTTCAAATGTTCACTTTGCTAAGCTGTAGGTTCTTATAGTGATCTTTCCTACTGCCATAGAAAACCCATATCTGAAAGGATAAGAGTTTGTACAAGTGCATCACAACTCAGTGCTTAAACTCAAAGTTAGCCTGCTCATTTTGCAATGACTGAAATACTTGAAAAACTGAATTTCACATACCAATATCCAAAATACTGCACAAAACGTGTGCTGAAAAGTACTTAGGGTCCCTTCTGCGTAGTACAGGAAAGAGATCTTTCTTGTAACCCTAGCTTCAGTATCCTATGGAAGAACTCGCTCGGCTGCAAAAGAGATTGAAAAAGGAAATAGCATTCTGATCAGCTTTCTGTTTCTGAAGTAATGGGAAATTATGTATGTTAAACATCTCTCCAACGCTAAGAAGAGATACTGAAGAACAAACGGGAAAGTATAGGTAAAAAAATTAACACCCTTGATGATTGGGGCAATAAGGGCACACACCTTTAAAAGGGGGGGTGCAGATGTTGAAAGAGGGAGGCCCTTGGAGCTTGTGAATGTTCAAAGGCTTCTTGGCAGCTGTGAACAGGAAGCCAAACAAAGAAAGTTCTACTTCAAAGCAACACCCATTTTCAAATAATATTTGAAACTTCCTTGGCTGAATCTGAGCCCCTGTTAGGCTGGGGGGCGGGGCGGGGATGTTGTGTGAGAGTGTGGGTGGGTGTGTTTGTTTTTTATACAGGGTTACTTTCAGTCATTAGTGGTGTTTCATAGTGAAAAATAAGTCTTTTATTATGAAAATCTCACAGCTTTCCCACTTATGGACTGGTTTTCTGAAATATTCAAAGCAAATCCTTAAGCCTAACCACCTATAGAAAGTGTAGTTTGCTCGACTTCAGTATCCCAGCAGAATATAAAACATCTTGTGACATTGCCTTTAAAAAGCAAATGTTTACTGCTGAGCCATCCTTCTTATGAAAGCACAGGAAAGCACCTCTGTATTTGATGCATATTTTCTAACTGCTCAAATATGTTGTTGTTGTTGTTGTTTAGTCATTTAGTCATGTCCGACTCTTCGTGACCCCATGGACCAGAACACGCCAGGCACTCCTGTCTTCCACTGCCTCCCACAGTTTGGTCAGACTCATGTTTGTGGCTTCGAGAACACTGTCCAACCATCTTGTCCTCTGTCGTCCCCTTCTCCTTGTGCCCTCCATCTTTCCCAACATCAGGGTCTTTCCCAGGGAGTCTTCTCTTCTCATGAGGTGGCCAAAGTATTGGAGCCTCAACTTCAGGATCTATCCTTCCAGTGACCACTCAGGGCCGATTTCCTTAAGAATGGATGCGTTTGATCTTTTTGCAGTCCATGGGACTCTCAAGAGTCCCCTTCAGCACCATAATTCAAAAGCATCAATTCTTCGGCGATCAGCCTTCTTTATGGTCCAGCTCTCACTTCCATACATCACTACTGGGAAACCATGGCTTTAACTATACGGACCTTTGTTGGCAAGGTGATGTCTCTGCTTTTTAAGATGCTTTCTAGGTTTGCCATCGCCTTTCTCCCAAGGAGCAGGCGTCTTTTAATTTCGTGACTGCTGTCACCATCTGCAGTGATCACAGAGCCCAATAAAGTAAAATCTCTCACTGCCTCCATTTCTTCCCCTTCTATTTGCCAGGAGGTGTTGGGCCCAGTTGCCATGATCTTCGTTTTTTTGATGTTGAGCTTCAGACCATATTTTGCGCTCTCCTCTTTCACCCTCATTAAAAGGTTCTTTAATTCCTCTTCATTTTTTGCCATCAAGGTTGTATCATCTGCATATCTGAGGTTGTTGATATTTCTTCCAGCGATCTTAATTCCAGCTTGGGATTCATCCAGCCCAGCCTTTCGCATGATAAATTCTGCATATAAGTTAAATAAGCAGGGAGACAATATACAGCCTTGCCGTACTCCTTTCCCAATTTTGAACCAATCAGTTGTTCCATATCCAGTTCTAACTGTAGCTTCTTGTCCCACATAGAGATTTCTATGAGGTGATCAGGCACTCCCATTTCTTTAAGAACTTGCCATAGTTTGCTGTGGTCGACACAGTCGAAGGCTTTTGCATAGTCAATGAAGCAGAAGTAGATGTCTTTCTGGAACTCTCTAGCTTTCTCCATAATCCAGCGCATGTTTGCAATTTGGTCTCTGGTTTCTCTGCCCCTTCGAAATCCAGCTTGCACTTCTAGGAGTTCTCGGTCCACATACTGCTTAAGCCTGCCTTGTAGAATTTTAAGCATAACCTTGCTAGCGTGTGAAATGAGTGCAATTGTGCGGTAGTTGGAACATTCTTTGACACTGCCCTTCTTGGGGATTGGGATGTAGGCTGATCTTCTCCAATCCTCTGGCCACTGCTGAGTTTTCCAAATTTGCTCAAATATATTTTATTTCAAATGCTCCCTGATATCACAAATATAGAATAAACTTTGGGAATAATTTTAGAAATGAATAATGCATTCCAGTGCTTTGGCTTTCACCTGTCTTATTAACCCCACACTCAGACCAAGTAATTGCCGAGTTGAAGCTGATGTAGTGAGCAGCTGAACTGCAGCATCTATATTAAAAACATCTGGAAGCTGGTGCAGAGGCTCATGGAAGTCAAAGAGTGCTTATAGGAATCTTCCCTTCCAGTCCTCTTCCCAGCAGAACTTTACAAGATACAATACTGTAAAGTGTGGATAAACAGTGGTGGAGCTAGGTGCTCCAGCACGCGGAGCAGGGGGCGGGGCTAGCTGCCCGTGGAGGTGCTCCAGCGGCAGGAGCCTCTCAGGTGGGTGTGCCGCCGCCAGCAAGCCTCACTGGGGGGTACTCCACTGTTTAATTAGGCAGTTACATTAACTACTGTTTACAGTGGTATTATTTTTAATGGCATGTTTCATAGTTGTATAGCACCCTGATATTTTATATGACGAAAATAAGTGCTTTAATAAATAATAAGAGTAATTGCCTCTCTCTCAGCAGCCAGCTAGAAAGAAAGAAAGAAAGAAAGAAAGAAAGAAAGAAAGAAAGAAGAAAGATGCAGTTGATAGAAGAATTAGGCAAAGGGGGTGGCTCCTCCCCTTTTGCTTATGGCCCCACCCACCAGCAGCATCTGGTCCCAAAGGGGAATATAGCTGCCAACAGAAAAAAAAACCTGCCACCTTGTCTGTGGGTGACAAGGGTTATAGAGCTACCTTTGAGATAGGACTCTGCATTTTTTTCTCTTTCTTTCTGTGTTTGTTTTTATTTAAATGAGTTTCCTTTATCTTATCGTATTATAAAAAGTTTCAATAAAATATTTTGAAAAATAAATAGCAAAAAAACTCCACCTTTTGCTCTATAGTCTGACAGTTGTATTTAAGTTCTACTCACGAGTGGACCCGCTGAGATTAAGGGGCCTAAATTTGTCATGCCCATGGATTACAACAGGTCTACTCTGAGTAGGACCAGTGTTGGATAGAACCCAATTGGATCTCCTTCTCCAGCAAAGGGTAGTTTTAGTCATACAAAAAGCATACAGATTTCATTTCTGAAAATTGTCCCTTCATCTGTGTTTTGCCTTAAGCGTAATGTTGTTGGTGTACTTCAAAATGACAACACTTTCTTTAATCAGCAGGGGGACATAATTATTCAACCATATGCAGGAAACATCTTTGTTTTCATGCAAGGCTGCTTAGCTGCGATGCCACTGTCAGTTCAAGTTAACTCTCTTGTCTTCTTTAAAGCAAAGATTACCTCCTCAATCTCACAGCCAGGATTGCATTATTACTGTTGTGTGTACAATAATGGAGGAGAGAAGGAAAGACCTGTTGGTCTGTGTTGTTCCACAGAGCTCAGTGGGAGATGATTACCACATGTCCCACAAATGTACTGTGATTACAATATTCAATTATGATACATCTTCAATTAGCACCCAGTCCTTCATGGATTATGAAAAGTCTGAATTAATAAAATGGGGGAAAGGGTCGAACTAAACACGCCTTTAATAATGATTATGATCAGCCATGGGGCTGGCCATGACTTACAGAATCACAGGGCCCATTTCACACATAATGCTAAGCCAAATGAGGGCTTAATACAAACAAGAAAATGTTTGGCTTCCTGGGGAGAAGTTTGTGGCTGCTTTGCTCTCCTGGTCCTGTTATCACATGGCTGCTCTGATCTCAGCCGTGTTTTGGCTTAGCATTCCATCTGAAGCCGAGCTTGTGGTTTATCTCACTCTGGACAAACCACGAGTGGTAAATCATAAAACAAACTTTGGCCACTGCTTGTGTTTTGTCTGGAGTGAAATAAGCAATGATCCTGAGTTCAGAAGTAGCGCTAAGCCAAATCATGGCTTAGATCACACCAGGGTGGCAGCATCAGGAGCAGAGAAGAAGCAAAGTAGCCGTAGTCTTCTCTCCATGAATCCATGTTTGCCCATTTGTGTGAAGCCATGGTTTAGCTTAGTGTTATATGCAAACAGGATATTGGAATTGTTGACAGGGACTGTGTAGGTCACCTGGTCCACACCCCACTTACTGTATGATCAAAATACCAGCCCCTGCTGTTTTTTAAAACATTTAACCCAGATTTCCCCTTCCTATGGAAAATCCAAATCTGTATTATGCAATAGCCCAAGAGATGGCTGCCCAACTTTTGCGTAAATACATCCAGTGAATGAGAGCCCACCTCCTCCTAAGCCTTCTATTCCTCTGTCAAACAGCTCTTACTATTAGGAATGTTTCCTAAGATGTAGATGAAATCTTCTTATCAAATATGTCTGGCCTAGCCTGATTTTGAGATGGCTAAAAGAAACTTTTTATGTCCACACCGTCTTCCTCCCCACCATTGTTCCTCATGATCATGAAAGTATCTAAATAACTGTTTTTCTGCGTTATGCAAAAATACTGGGAGATGTTAATCTCTTCAGGTTAATGATTCATTCATGTAGTTATGTTGAATAGGAGATGTATATTTATATTCCTGTTAAATTGCTAACAATTTTTACAGTTCATTCTAAAATACCTGTTTGTTTGTTGCTTAGATATGATTGCCTGATATAGCTGTTAGAAACATAGTTTTGCATATTAATTATATCCAGATGGCAGATTGGATTAGAAGATGGGCACAGTGTCTTCACTTTCTCAGCTAACAATGAGCACACAGGATGAGTGAGGAGCTGATCACGAGATGGCACATAGCTGCTTTCAGTGTACAACAACAAATGGATTTAGTCCAGCTCTTAGAAGATGAGCATTACACAAGTCCTTTCAGGTCATGACGAAAGACAGTGTAAGAAAGACAGGTGTGGTAAGTCATATAGCTTTTTACAGTACTTGTATACCTTAGAGGCATGCACTCTACCAATCTAAATGTACGTTTCAAAACCCTTCGGTGAAACGTATAGAACACTTCTTTTTTTTAATGCAACAGGCTAATAAATAACCGCTTAGAACGACACAAACCACATCAAAAGCCTGAGGCTTGTCCCAGTGCAAAAAATTAAAAATTATACTGAAGAAAATGTTTAGGATTGGGCATGGACAACTTCTAATCCCCTGCCCCTGCACATTTTCCTAATGAAGATGGTTACAGTACATTGCAAATAAATAGCTGAGAACTGGTTTGGTAATTCTACCTTGTGATCAGGTCAGAAGGGTTGCAGATTGTTCTCAAGAACTTGTATACGTTGCATTGTGTGTTGCAGGTGTTTTGTTACTGGGATTTTCCAGTACCTCTCGATACTCAATAGTTTTGCACAACCTCCTTCAAAGGCTTTTGAAGGTCCATATATTTGTAAAATTTCTGAGCCAGTTTGAAATGGAACAATAAAACCACATCCACTTTTAAAATTAGAAACATATAGCCTAATCAAAAATTGCAGTAGAACAGCAGCAAGAGTGGCAAAAACCCCCAACAACTCTCAGCCTGAGGTTTTTTTAAAATTTTTGTTTTATAATTAACAAATACCATGAAACACATGGCACCCATGGCAGAAGGTGCACCTGTTGGCATGCAGAATCAAAGCTGCCAATGACTTTAAACTAAGACTCCTTAACATGATGATAGAAACTAATAAATAACCTGTGCAAATTGGAGTGCTGTGCTCTAAAGCCTCAGCGCCTAGGGCTTGCCGATCGAAAGGTCGGCGGTTCGAATCCCTGCGGCGGGGTGCGCTCCCATCTTTCGGTCCCAGCGCCTGCCAACCTAGCAGTTCGAAAGCACCTCCGGGTGCAAGTAGATAAATAGGGACCGCTTACCAGCGGGAAGGTAAACGGCGTTTCCGTGTGCGGCTCTGGCTCGCCAGAGCAGCGATGTCACGCTGGCCACGTGACCCGGAAGTGTCTCCGGACAGCGCTGGCCCCTGGCCTCTTGAGTGAGATGGGCGCACAACCCCAGAGTCTGTCAAGACTGGCCCGTATGGGCAGGGGTACCTTTACCTTTACCTTTATATTCTGCATTAATCAAAACTTCCAAACTGTACTGAAGGACAGCCCTACGTAGAGCTTGTTACAGCAATCTACATGAGAGATTGCTATTGTATGAATGAATGGGGCCAGGCTTGTTCAGAGAGTAAAGATCACAGTTGCCTTCATGCCCAATGTCACAAGGTGGCACATTTGGGTAGTTGTTGGCCCATTAGGAGCAGGGGTGTGCCAACTTGAATAAAATATTGGGGGGGGCAGGTAAGCTCCGCCCCACATCATCAATCATAAAACACAGTGCACACATCCCATTTGAATGGCAATGTCCACCAGCTTTGGGGGTGGCACCCTCAAATATTTTAAGGGGGGCGAAGGGATCTCAACCTCTAAGGATTGGCACATATGATCAGGAGGGTCTACCACTGACTCTGCTTCACCCCAGACCAGATCTCTCTTCCTTCCCCATTACCAGAAATCAGCCATGTGTTTGTGTATGCATGGTACACCTGAGGTTTTTGGTTAAAAGAGAGTGTGCAAGCACAGTTAGAGTGGCAGGAGCACCTATAGGTCTATGAAAAAATAAAGTCTGTTGTGTGTATAGTGTTATTGTAGAGTTTAGCCACTAGGAGGACTTCTAGCTGTGCACGTGGAGAAGGGAGCATGCACAACACTAATGCTTTGACTGGCCCCATTCATATTTGTCGATGTAGCACTAAACCATGGTTTGGTGTTATGCAAATATACAGTGCTTTGCTGTTTGTACGGAACCTGAGATACTAAATTCTATATATCGTATTTACTCAAGTCTAATGCACCCTCGGATATAATGCACACCTCAATTTTCAGAACGTTGAAACCAAAAAAAGCATTTGCTGGCAAATGTAAATGTGCCATTGAATCTAATGCGTACCTTAATTTTCACAACGTAATTTGGCCAAAAGAGATGAGCATTAGATTTGAGTAAATACAGTATTACTAGGGGTCACAAGCATCAAGTCTCTGGCAGTGCTAGCCTCAACTAGCTTGGACACCACAGTGGTTGGTTGTGCATGACAATAAAGCAGCATTGCCTATGCAGGAGATGGCTTTGAAGCAGTCTCAAACCCTCTCTTTAATATAGTTGCTTATATTTCAGTTGTCCATCAGTGTTTTTTTCTTTTAAATTTAGTTTTTGCTTTGCAAAGTGTCAAAAATATGAACCAAATATTACAGGCAGTTGAGGTGGCGGAAACTCATTTTTCACGTTTGTTTGTTTTTTAAGAGGATTGCAACAATTGAAAGAAAAACGAGGAGGCCTAAGAAACTCAGCATCTGCAACCCAACATTTCATAATTCTCAGTATAATGACCATCTTTAAAAGAATGCTGGCTCAAATGTCTTAAGAAAATAGCTCAGGCTCTCCAACAGTCTTTAATCTAGAAAACATACACGCACACCAGCAATTGGCCCCCTTCCTACCCATGAAATCCATAGACTTTCTCACGGGATCAGTAACTGGAGCAATGCATGGAAAGAGAAAATGCTGAACGCTTGCTGGAGTGGTACTATAGCATGTATATCTTATCATAATACACTGGAATAGAAGGGTTGCACAAACTTCCCTTATGCAGCAACAGGGTTTGCAAATGCAGAATTGCAATAGAGAAAAGGCAATTGCCACAGGCACCTAGACTGGAACATTGGAATCATATTGTGTATGATTTTGTTTTGTTTTTTTGCAGCTTGTTTACAGAATCTCAAATTCAAATTACAAATTCTAAGGCACAAGTTGGCCCCCCCCAAAAAAAAAGTTTTATTGCACAAGCTGCTTGCAGCTCCAGCCACCAAGTGTGTGTTTGTTATCTACATAAGCAGCTTTTAACAATTTGGGAACGTTTCCAAGAAGGCAAGTGTATTTAAAGGCTCATCCAAAAGAGTCATGTTAGTTACATCTTTCAAATACAGTAGGTGGGATTTTTGGCCCAAGGTTTAGGCCCAACAATATATCATTGCTAAATATTTTTTAAAAGAGTTACATGCCTTTTGTTTTCATGCCATGTGTATTGTTTGACGGTCTTAGAATGTTTGCTTGTTACACAGGCTGGATGAAGGCCTTTAGAGGCACTAAGCACTGAAAAGGTTATGGTGCCACCACCATGTAATTCAAAATAAAAACAATCCTAAACCATAACCATAGCTGTCAATCTTCCCTTTTTTTGCGGAAAATTCCCTTATTCCAGCACCGTTTCCTGCTGCTTCCCGCTGCTATCCCAGATTGTCAGTTATCCCGTAGACTGTCCCCGGGACAGGTGAGGCTGCTGATCCCTTATTTTCGAGGCTGCTGATCCGTTATTTTCAAATCTGAAAGTTGACAGCTATGCATAACATTAAATTTTATTTTTCCAAATAGATTATACATTTTTATCTGCCTTAAAACACTAGTGGGCAGTTCAATAACGTATTTAGGCTCTGAGCGAACTAAGGATAGCCAGGACTTACACTGTAAACCTATGAGTGTCCAGAATGGTTCCTGATGGGCCGCCAGAAACCAAATGGCTAGGTTGTACTCAGGTGACAAGCAAATGGAAGTAGGCTGTGGTAGCCTTAGAAGCCACTCACTGAAACATCACACGTGATAAACCTGTTACGCACCCCCCCATATGCGCTAACAAGCTTCCACAGCAGCAGTGGCTGCAGCTATAACAAGTTGTTTTTACATTGGATTTGATTGTGACAATAGCATGGGAACTTGCATGCATAAGTAGCACATATTTCACAATAAACTCCCATCTGGAAGCATTCGTACACGTTGCTGTCCTGACTGAATTCTGGCCTTAGGTAAGCATATGCCAGGGGTGAAACTAGGCTAGTGCCATATTTCAAAAGTTGAAAATCCAGACACAAAAGTTGTTGAGCTCTTTTTTGGGGGGGTTGGTTGGTTGGCATATGCATAGGATTGCAGCTGGTTCAATATGCCAATATGCTGGGACTTAAGGCACATAGTTAATATGCTAGCTGAATAGCCCCTATTACCAATGCATTTTCAACAGGAAAGGGAGGGAAAACACAAACAACCTGAACATGCAAAAATGGCAGGTGACACAGCACTTCCAGACTCACTGGCACAGCCAGCAGCAAACCTTACAAGCTCCCAAACGGAGGTTTGAACCCCCTTATGTGCCTCACGCAATCCTTACAGAGCCAGCCTATTTTTAGTCTGTCTCTTCTCCTGTTCCCTATTGCTATGTTTATGGGTTGGTTTTGTATTGCATTTATATAGCCTGTGAATCGTTCGTCAGACTTTTGATCACCGCCTTGGAACCTTTTGATGAAAGGCACTCAAGAAAATAAACGTCTAGCACGGTCTTGTTTCGAAATGAGGGTCACGCTCGTTCTCTCTACCATCAAAGCCATGGGGCAGAAGACAGAACTGCAGGTTTAAAAGACCATCGGCTGCTGGAAATAGAAGAGGTGTTTAAAATTTCGGACGTATCCAATTCAGTAACAGTAAGGCACCAGCCGCAAATGGTTCGGTTATATGCGAAGCTCTTCAAATTTCAGGGCGTGCGGCTTGCACCGCTTTGGACTTCCTGCATCTTTTGTTTTTCTTGGCATAAAGCGGTTCAGTGCACAGGGACTGGGTGGGCGGGTGTTGTCTGATCTGCGCTGACAGAAACGTGAGCCGATTGCTTTGCACACCCACCCAAACTCCCCGCGTGCGCGTTAAAACTATGCTTCGCCATCCATCCAACTTCTGGGCGGCGTCCCCACCATCCTTGATTTCATCTGGGAACCCGCTTATCGACACGTTTGCATCTGTTCAGATGTGCAAACTGGAAGAAGAGGGGAAGAGCCCGCTCCCCTCTCCATCACTCGCAGAGAGCAGGACGAGCAGCAGCAGCGAGGAGCTTTGAGAGGAGGCGGGTCCTTTTGGCGCTCCGCTACAGGATTCTCAGCTCCCCGGAGTGAACTATGTCAACTGGCTGAAGCGGAGGCACAACTTGGACCGGAACTCGGGAGGTTGAGCGTCGGGGCGCGAGAGGGAGGAACGCGCCACCGGCTCTCAGCCAATGGGAGGCCGCCGAGACGGATTCAAACGCCGCGGCTTGGCCAATGGCGGCGCTTGGCGCCTTGCCTTTCGCGCCTCCCAGCGGGACCCGGGGGAGGGATTTGGAACGTCGCCCGCTCTCGCTCCCGTAACCGTCGCTTGAGGCGGTTGGCTCTTGCTGCCGTTGAGTTCACCCCTTCCTTCGCCCGCTTGCCCAGGCTTCGCGTTGCTCGGCGGAGACCTCCGTACCAGACGACGCGGCGGGGGCGCAGCGACCAGGTGAGGACGCGTTGTTTGCGGGCCGGGACACACCCCTTCGGCGCCTGTCCTGCGAGGGAGGGTACCGGGCGGTCGCCGCCTCCTTCTGCTCCCTCCCTCCTTCTCTCCCTCCGCCTCCATTTTCTGAGGCCTGGGTGCCGTCAGGCTGTAGCCTGTGCCTCCCACAGCCGTCGCTCCGCGTCCCCCCTCGGCCTTTCGGCAGGCTCTTTTGTTTCGAGAGCCGCGCGTCGCCTCTCTTTACTCCCCCTCAGTCCCACCCGCGAGGGGCCGCTAAGTTTCTCTCGTGGGCCGTTTGGGGCGCCGCAGAGCCCGCGCGAGCGATTGTCCTCCCCTCTTTGCGGAAAGCGGATCCCGCCCCTGAGAGCCGCGGAGCGAAAAGGTCGGAGAGCATCGCAGGCACCTCGCGACACGCAGGAGGGGTCTGGAAGGGATGGCAGCAGCTCTTGAGGGCTGCGATGCTAAGCATCTTTACTAGGGGGTCAGCTCCACGGAACTTGGTGGAACTTGTTTTAGAAAAATATTCCCGTTGGGATGGAAGTTCATCTTTTTAAAATAATAATAGTAATGTTTATCTCCGGCTCTGACGTATACACCCATCTCGTTGGTAGTTTCTGGGGAGAAGTGAATAGAGGACACTTACTTATTTCGTTTATATTCCACTTTTCCTCCAAGAAGCTCAAAATATTGTGCCTGATTGTTGCGCTCCCAATTTTATTTTCAAACCTAGGAAGCTGAGACATAGTAGCCTACGGTCACCCAAATGAGCTTTATGGTTAATTGGGAATTTGCACTTCCGTCTGCAGTTTCCCAGGACAACTCACTCGGGCTTTTGATTTTTAGGTCCCCTTTGAAACCACTACAAATGTGTGAATTTCATGTTAAATGGTTGTAAAACTGCAAATGCTGCTGGAAGGAATCCTTAGGCTGCAGTACTAAGGTCATTAATTACACTGCTGTTGAAGCTAATTAAGTGGCACCATCCAAATTTAAAACTGGCAATACTAGATGATCTTTGGGGTCCCTTCCAAGATTACAATTCTATGATTCTACTTCTAATTAGCCTTATACAAAAACCTGTTCTGCAGACAAATGTGTGAAAGCTTTTTATTCAGCCATGTGTATGCGCTGTGTATATGAGGATTTGCAAGCTGTAGTAGTAATAACATACTAATATTAGAAATATTTTTTAAAATGATACTTTCTAATCACCTCCCAAAGCCTTGCATAAGGAAACATACAGCAGCTATCTCTAAGCTTGCTGCTTTTCAGATCACTTTGGAGTGATGTTAAGATCCGGTTATTCCCACATCCAGTGAGGGTCTGCTGCCAGGCCACACTCTGAATCTACCCAAGTCTTAGGCTCCTGAGTGCCTTCCTTCACTACAGCTGTCATTCCATGGGATTGATATGCACTCCTTGAAGATGTCTTACGACTCCTCATGGGGCTGATGGTACATCCCATAGTCCCAATAAATACTAGCCTGCAGACATCAACAGGATTTTTGCTCTTTATTTTGAAGTGCATAGATTAATTTAGTGGAGATTTCAGACAAGTGCACCTGACATAGTCAACAAGGAGTACTGTTGCACAAAAATCCAGTATAACATGGATGTGCTTAGTATTTTATGCTTACAGGGCTAAATGTGTTATGTGGGAGACTTGTGCCTGTTGCATCAATCTTTGCAAGCACACCTGCAATTTAAGATCTAATTTTGTTTCATTTGTGTCGTAAATTGCTACACCAAATAACAAGCACACACTTGAGAAATTTGGTATCATTGCAACTGTTATTTAATTCAGTACAGATACTATTTGACTTGCGCTGTGTTTTTCTACAAGTAAAAATTCAATTTCTTGCTCCACATTTATTTATTACTTTTATAAACCTCTTCACTGTATAAAGCTACTGAGGTGGTATACGCTTAAACAGAGAGGCCTCTCCCCTCTGCACCTGAAATGCAGCTTGTTCTGTGTATTTTTACCAGGAAGTAAGCCCCACTAATTTCAGTGGGCTTACATGAAAGTACGAATAGCAGTGCAGAGTGAACAGTTATGTGTTGATTAAAGGGATGGATCCTTGTTCCAACCCTTGTTTATGAGCTAACTTCTGACAAGAAAGCAAGTCATTTAATGGATTTTAAGATGTCACCCTGGGCCCAAAAATATTTTGCACCTGTCATAACCTTTTTGAAATGGGAGCGTTTCGTTGACATCAGTTCAATGAATGGAGTCAAAGCTACAGTCCAACGCTAGGTTAAGCAGTCCTAAGCCTATTGACTGCAATAGGCAAAGCATAGATTGTAACCTCTGTAGCACATAGTGCTCTTGTACCTGTTTTCCCATTGTGTTTGTGTAGTTTCATATTTTTCCCGTGTGTGTGTTGAACTAATATATTTGAACAGATGGGAAAATCCTACACTCTTTTTTGCACCTGTGCAGCTTAGAACTGGAGTAAAATACTAGTACTGTGTAATGGTTGCTTTTTTAATGCCATTTTTTCTTTTTAAAAAAGGGTGTGACTATTATGCAGTGGTGACAATTACACAGTGAAATATGGTAAATACATAACCTAGGTCTCTGACCCTGCCCCGCAAGCATCACATGGAGAACCCAGAGGCTTGCTGCACAAGCCCTGCCTCAGATGCATGCTCTACTGTCGCTAGTTACCAGACACTGGGCACATCCATGGGCAAGACCTTGTCATCACATTTCTCCTCTGTCACTGGCTCTCAGACCAGACCTCCTCAGGTGCCGCCGCCCTTGCTCCCTGTGCAGGGCTGCCTCATCCTCTGTGGGCTGAGGGCTGACTTGGCCAACAGGCAAGTCCTGCAGGCAGCCCTGGGCCCACAGGGAAACAGGAAGAGGCTGGGAAACAGCTGCGCCAAGAGCCATTTCATTTACAAAAGCAGGGAAATGCTGTTGAGCAAAACAAAATGTCCCACTGGCAAGGCATTTTCACCCCTAGAATGCAGGGATTGCTCTGGGGACCAATTTTAGGGCCCGAAAAAGAGGGGGTTTGACTATTGCACGGTGGTGACCATTATGTGTTGAAATACAGTAACTCTTGTTAAGTGCTCATACATTTCTTCCGTTTAGCTCATTTAGCACACAGGTGACTTTGTTTAATTTCATTAGACTCAAAGCATGACTTGACTTTTGCAACAACATCTATGCTAACAACTTCAATTTCCTCCACTTTCCCCCCCAAGATTGAAACATGCCCAGGAGAAAGTTTGCTGATGAAGAAGTGGTAATGGGCCGGTGGCCTGGAAGTGTTCTGTATTATGAAGTACAAGTAACCAGCTATGACGACCGAACTCATCTTTACACAGTAAAATACAAAGATGGAACTGAGCTTCAGCTAAAAGAAAGTGATATGAGGGTAATTAGTCTCTAGAGTAAATAATCATAACAAGAAGGGCTAATTTGTTTGGTTACTAATGAACCCTTTGGCTACACTTCAGTCATTAGTCCTAAATATTTCCTTGTGTGTATATTCCTGCAGTATGAGGATAAAACTGTGGGTGGTATCCAATGCACTTGCTCCATTAGCACAAGGATTTCCATTTGTATAACAGAAAGTTCATGCTGTGCCATCCCCAAAACTACTCCAGAATTTTGGTGGAACCCTCAGAGCACGTTGGGAGGCGGTGGAAGTTTCAGTGTGCAGCCAAAAGTGCTTGCACTGATGGAATGAGAGCATTGAATACTACCATGGTTTGTGAAGTTGCACTATATATCAAGCCATTCTGCTCCTTTTCCTTATTGATTTTGTATGTTTTAAGATTAGCCCATTTATAAAATGCTTTGAGGGGCATTCTGTGCAGTATCAACAGAATTTTCCACATGCAGGTGTTGTACCATGGCCATGGAGTTTGTTGAACACTTGAAAAGTCATTAAACAAATTGTAATGCGTGTACAGCCACATTTTAAAAAAATTGCTGGGGGCTCAGCTTTGAAAATTTGTAGTATATCAGGCATTTAGGAAACTGAAGAAATTTGTATCCTTTATGTTCAAGTAGATTCAGTAATAACTGCTCTGGTTGTATCAGTTCACATCTGACACACAATGTTTGGGGTTGCTGAATTTCTTAAAAATGCATATATCTCCCACATCCTGATCCCACATCTAATCAGCATGTGTGCAGAATATTTTAAAGTCCAAAATGAACTACTTTGGTATTTTAGGGTGTGTTTTAGCAACTCAAATAAAAATCATATTTTCCAAACAAATGTATTTTAAATATATGTTGAATGTATGTTGAAATAAGCTGTGCTTTATTTTCAATATTGGTGCTAATGTTTGGGATTATGCAATTTCATATTTATTTATTTATGTAGCGTTATCACCTACATAAATCACCATACATCTAGATTTCCCCCTAAGTAAGAGTAGAGGTGCACACATCAGCTTTCAAGGTTGAGCACATTTGTTATGCTTTTACTGCTACCTTGGTTTTAGACTGAGGTGGCAGTTGTGCTTTACAAATACAAATCCTAAATCTCAAGCTTGAATAGTAAGGTGCCATACTATTTCTTCATTTCACTTCTTTTCAATTTCTTGATCCACCTTCAAGCGATGTTGCCAAAAAACTGAATTAATGTAAATAATAATAATAATAATAATAATAATAATAATAATAATAATTTATTTATACCCCACCCATCTGGCTGGGTTTCCCCAGCCACTCTGGATGGCTTCCAACAAAATATTAAAATACATTAGTACGTCAAACATTAAAAGCTTCCCTAAACAGGGCTGCCTTCAGATGTCTTCTAAAAGTCTGGTAGTTGTTTTTCTCTTTGACATCTGGTGGGAGGGCGTTCCACAGGACAGGTCGCACTACCGAGAAGGCCCTTTGCCTGGTTCCCTGTAACTTGGCTTCTTGCAGCGAGGGAACCGCCAGAAGGCCCTTGGTGCTGGACCTCAGTGTCTGGGCAGAACCATGGGGTTGGAGATGCTCCTTCAGGTATACTGGACCGAGGCTGTTTAGGGCTTTAAAGGTCAGCACCAACACTTTGACTTGTGCTTGGAAATGTAATGTAAACAATGAATATTTTTAAATAGAAGATTTAGAGATATTAATAACTACCTACTAGTTTGTAAAGCTAATGATGTAACTATTTTTTTTAATTTTTCAGTCTATGTCATCTTTTCGATTTAGAAAAAGTAGCTCTTCCTCCGGTTCCCCTTCAAGACGCAGTGGTAGCAGATCTAGATCAGGCTCTAGATCTCGTTCACCTGGTCGACCAGCAAAACACAGACGTCGTTCTTCCTCTCAAAGCAGAGAACCAAAAAATGAAAAGAATATGATTGGGGAACCTAATTTGATTCCTTTGGTATTTGAGTTGATTTATTTTTATGTCTAGTCCGTTTGTCAAGCTATGTTCACATACAGCTAAACCGAAATATAGAAAATTTATGGGCAATATAGTTTGACAGTAGCTGCACTTTTTGTAGTTTGGAATCACAAAAACACATAGCAACTGTTCCTTGAACAAACCAGATTTCATGCACTATTCAATTTATTCTTCCTTTGCAAAGAAGGTAGAAGGAATTGAGTACTGTCAGAATAAAGTTGGCACAGACATAAAAAAGTCAAGTATATGGAGCACACCACAGGTTCCATATACTGATTTTCCACTTCTCCACTGTTCCACAAATTCCTCTTCTACTTAGATTTGGAGACTGTTAAAACTAAACCAGGTACTTCCCAAAGTTATTTGTTTTAGAATTTTGTTCAAGGGTTCCATAAAACCTGGTTCTCTTGTGTGTCTGTGCTACACATCAGAAATTTATAAAGGCAATCTATGATTAGTTGTGGAATGGAAGGTTTTCTTAAAAAACTGATAATATTTACTACAATGGAAACACTCAATTCTTTTTTTTTTAACCCAGAAACTAAATGAAAACAATACCAACCAGTATAATGGGGAGCCAGATATCACAGAAGTGAATTACTCATCTCACAACACTCTAGAGGTATGAAATAATAGTATTCAACATACTCAAATTTCCATTGTTTCTGGAAACCTTCTGGTTAGATGTTTAAAGTTAGCTGCTCTTCAATCCTTGAGATTACAATATCTGCATTAAATGTATTGCTTGATAAAATGGATAGAATGTAGAAAAAGGATCTTGAATATTTTATAAAGAACTTTGACATGATAAAATGGATAGAATGTAGAGAAAGGATCTTGAATATGTTATAAAGAGTGTTGACAAAGGAATAGGTTGCTCTTATCCTGCTAAGAATGACGGTGTGCATTGTGTTGTAAATGTACTGATGAAAAGGAATTGTGGGTTTTTTTCGAGGAAGAGGCTGGACCAAGTTGGTATGAGAAGGGAGTGTATGGCAGTGTTGATTAGCAGATTTGGGATCAAAGAAATGAGGGGTTTTCAGGCAGTATTACTTGAATGGATGGATATATCCAGCAGGTGGTGCAATATGATTGCAAATGACTTCCTCTCCCTTCACTATGGTATTTAGCGCCAAAGAATTGAATCTGAGCGTGCCAGAGAGCGCATCCTCGAACGCTACAATTTGCATTCAAGGAAGGAGGAGAAGAGAACAGAAGAAATGTATTCAGAAGAGAGAATTTTTGAGAAACCCAAACCTGTTGTAAAAGTATGCATGAAGACAAAGGAACTAGAGTTTGGAGGAAAAATTGGTATGATAGTCTTGGTGTACTGCAGCATTCATATAGTTTTTTTTCAAATTCAATTAAGTGGAGGGAAGCAGCTCTGTATGCACATCATTGTATATACAGAACTGGCATTTCCATTAGAACTCAGTTTGAGACCTCTCCTGGTAGTGGTTTCTTGAATCCCAGCATATCCAATAAATAGTTACATAATGACAGTGGTTTTCATGAATTTTATTGCATAATCTTTCCCCAGAAATCATGTTTTCTGTGTGACATCAGCTACTATGCTTACATGTCATCAGTATCTGGGCAAGTGACTAGAATTGGGACTACAGTGGAAGCTTGGTTGTCGAACGCTTCAGAAGTCAAACGTTTCGGCTTTCGAACACTGACAACCCAGAAGTGAACGCTTCCGTTTTCAAACACCTCAGAAGTTGAATGGCTTCCGAGGTGTGTTTATCCATTTTTTCAATGGATTTTGCTGACTTGAGTCTTGGTTGTCGAACGTTTCGGAAGTTGAATGGTCTTTTCCAGAACAGATTACATTCGACAACTGAGGTTCCACTGTAGTTCCTTCCTCTTGCATCTCTGTGGCTACCTGCTGCTGGCCAAGAGCCTTTCGTACCTTAAAGTTTAGACAATATCATTTCTGTGCAATTGCTAGACGTATACATGCAGTCTTTAATTATGTCACCCATTTCAAATTGTTCTTCATTAGGCAATGAAAGCATTATATCTTAAAATAGGTAACAGTCCTGGTATGTGTGTGGGGAGGGGGGGTGATCTTTGAGTTGCAATATTGTAACTACTGAGTAGTGTGACAACCATTTTTCTGTTGTAGTAATGCTTCATTTTGTTTCCTGTTTAACTTCTGATTCTGTGTGTTTGTTTTGCAGGTGCCTTTTTAATGATTTTTCTCCTTCCTGGAACTGTATTTTACTTGTTGTTGATGTGTACTCAGAAAGACCCCAGTATCCTGAATTTTCCTCCCTCCCTCCCAGCTTTGGAAAGTTTATGGGAGACAAGAGTGTTTGGTGTCTTTCTTCTTTGGTTCTTTCTCCAAGCTCTGTTTTACTTACTCCCAGTAGGAAAGGTAAAACTTCAACTATAAATTTGTATACTGTGTTTACAAAAATGCATTTTTATTTTGTGTGTGTCACAATTTTTTAAAATATTATGGCTGTCATAAAGCAAAACCAATGAAAATGATGATTTGAGGGACCATAATTGATGAGGAGAATGATCGTTGCAATTTTCAGTGTTCCTACTACATTCCTGCCAAACAGGAATGTACACAATTCTATTTTACATCATAAATTCTATATGAAACCATTGGGATGGCCTTCAGGAGATCTGGGGCACTCAGCCCTGTTTCTCTGTTACATTTGACTTAGGAGTTATCCAGGCATGCTTTAGACACATGTCTTGATGGAGTGGTGAGCTGGATTGTGACAATCTCAATCACTGTGGTCTGCAGAGGCAGCCTTAGGAACCATGCCATGGACTGTAGATGTACATCTTACAGTGATGCTGAAAAGGGCTTTTTTACATAGTGGTTTCTGCCTTGTACATTGATCTGCCTGTGATGATCAAGCAGATTGATCATAGAATGTTTATGTTGACAAATGAAAATCTGTCTGCTTACCTGGGCATTTTCCTGACAATTAATACTGGCTTCTGGTTACTGTGATCAATATTTTAATTTGTTTTTTTCTGACCTGGTTTTCTTGTGATACATTGTTTTATTGATCTGTTAATCCCCTTAGTAGTTCTTTTTAAAATCAAAGGTGGTATATAAATTATTAGAATTAATACAAATATTTCTTCTAGATAGCTTATTTTTGTAGTTGTATGAGTGTTATTCTTCTATGCCAACTTTGGGATTTGTGATTGCATGGAAAGAACCATGGTTAATCTATTTTTTATAGTTTTTAAACTGCAGATTATTATGCAATCAGTTTTATATCATGGGGATTATCATGTAATTGCAAGGTTTAGAATTTCCCCCTTCTCTTGGCTAAGTGGCTCTGTTATTCTACAAAATGTAGAAAGGAAACAGGTTCTTTAAAAAATGATTTCCCCTATAATTTGTTTTACCACTCCTGAATCTAGGTGGAAAAGACTTTTTTCTTTTTCTTTTAAGATCGTAGAAGGGACCCCACTTTCCAATGGAATGAGACTGGAATACAGGATAAATGGTAATTAGGTTTTAAATTAAGCATTACTTTTAAACTGGTAACCTATAATTATTGAGATTGCAAACATGAGAATATATGGTTCAGTTATCATGCCAAATGATGCTTTGGGTTTTCAGCTATATGGTTACAGGTGATTGTCTGCTTTTAATTTTCCACTTACTTAGTACTTGTCTGTAGGTGTGGTAGCCTTCAGTAATGGTCAATGGCCATAACCATAGTTTGTTTTATACTTCTAGTGTAATATGTGTCTAAACGGGCTAAATTTTCATTACACATATATTGTTGTAGTCATAATACAATTTGAATTCTTGTCCTTAACATACTTAGTCTGAGTTGCTGATGAATGATATCCTTCAGGAGAGGGACAGGGAAATGTGACAATGTTGATTCTCCTGGAATTCTCAGTGGCTCTTGATACCATTGATCATTAGATTTGGAGCAAAGTGTCACTGCTTTGCTGATGACATCCAGCTCTATTTCATTCAGTAATAACGGAATCAGGAGAGGCCATGCATGTCTTAAACCATGCCTGGATGCAATCATGGACTAGATGTGGGCTGTAACTGAATCCTGAAAAGACAGAGTCCATGTGGATGGGTGATTCCCAGATGTGCTAATTTGGCTTTTTATTGGCTCTGGATGGGGTTGTGCTCCCTCTGAAGGAGCAAGTACAGTCATACCTTGGTTTTCAAACAGCATAGTTCTCGGAACACTCGAATGCCACAAACCCGGAAGTGACTGTTCCGATTTGCGAACTATTTTTGGAAGCCGAACATCCGACAGGGCTTCTGTGGCTTCCAACTGGCTGCAGGAGCTTCCTGCAGCCAATCAGAAGCCGCACTTTGGTTTCCAAGTGTTTTGGAAGTCGAACAAACTTCTGAAATGGATTCTGTTCGACTTCTAAGGTACGACTGTACAGAGTTTGGGGGTGCTTGCTAGATCCATCACTAGAGACCTAGCTGACCTCAGTGGCTCAGCTCATCCATTACCAGCTTGTGTTGGTGTGCCAACTACAACGGTGCCTTGACACGGATAGCATTCTGTTCCGGAGCCCCGTTCGTATCTAGAAGCAAACGTAACTAGTGACGGCACATCTGCGCACACCGCTTTTTGAACCTTCTGCGCATGCGCGTGACGTCATTTTGAGCGCATGCACACGCGCTCCGTTACTTCCGGGTTGCCACAAAGCGCAGCTCGAACACGCTCAACCCGAAGCGCATTCAACCCGAGGGATGACTGTAATTAAAATGTATGTCAGAGCTTTCCAAACTGTGTTGCAACACGTTAATGTGTCGGCTGCAGTGTGCAGGTGTGTTGCTCAAACTCTCTTATAAGGGGTTAGTTTCACCTCCGGGTGTGCTAGTGAAATTGAATTACTGTGTCGCGGAATGATGCATGTAAAAAAAAAGTGTGTCAACAACATAAAAAGTTTGGAAAGCTCTGATGTATGTGTTTAGCCAAGCTTGCCCAAGAGCTTTCTGTTTATTTTTAATGAGGGAGTTTGGGGGGGGGGGGCTAAGCGTTTGAAGAACTTCTATTGAAGGTTGCATTGTTATTTTTCATGTAAGCAGCTTAAAGTTTTTTATTAAAGTAAATGGATTATTTTTTATATAAATAAGACCCTTTGGGTTCAGTGTAGTTAATTCCAAGGTAAATGAATACAGAATTGCAGCCTTAGGGTTTCACATTGTGTATAAATATTGCCAAATTGGAAACCTTAAATACAAAGATTTCTGGCATAAAATTTTCTATCAGAGCCTACTTTATTAAGATGATTTAATTAGGAAAATGATTTACAATGTTTCTACACATTCACTTTCTTAAGTGTGTTTTTAGAGTAGTGTTTGGTTTTTTTATTTGTGTCTCACATAATCTGTGTTTTTTTTCTCTCCTTCAAGGATTCTATGCTTTTATCCTAACAGCTGCAGCTGTAGGAATTTCTCTGTATTTTGAAATGGAGTTTTCCTATATATATGACCATTTCCTACAATTTGCTGTCAGTGCTACAGTTTTTTCTGTGGTGTTAAGCATTTATCTCTATGCCCGTTCATTAAGAGCACCTGAACAAGAATTGTCACCTGGGGGAAATTCTGGTAAGTGTTTATTTTTTGTTCTCATGCATTTCTGTGTGTCAAAAGTACTGTCATTACGAACTACATTAACCCAGTTCCTCTGCTCCATAGTCTCTGTCTTGGGGCTTTCAGTGAAACACTAAGAGGAATCATGCATTTAACTTCTAATGCATTTTTTGTCTGATTTAATCTGCTCATGCTATTTACATAATTACTAATTTAATTTGCATGTACCTTGATAAAAAGCATTCTTATTGGATTGTGTGCTCCTGTAAAGTTATAATAAATTAAACTTATAGAAGAATGTGTACCCACTTTTCTTTTCAGTGTATTTTAAGAATATGGGGCAAGTTTGGCATAACTCTGTCTTGTAAGAAGTTCTAGGCAGAAATCCTGTCTGACTATCTTAAGTACATTAATTTCAGTGGGACTACTTTAAGTGTGACTTGGATAAAACCCAGTAACAGTACAGTAGCCAATATTATACTGTGGTCCAATTTATTTATTTTTGTAGGGAATATATTTTATGACTTTTTTATGGGACGTGAATTAAATCCTCGCATCAGAAATTTTGACCTGAAATACTTCTGTGAGTTACGACCAGGGCTAATTGGCTGGGTGAGTAAGTGTTTAAATCTATTTTTGCATCATATTTGATTTTTTAAAAAAATAATTTTTATTAACCGACCAATCAAATCACATCACATAAATTCCGAATTACAAAGCCAAATTTTAATTTTTTTGTTGGGGGGACCCATATTTCAATTTCCGAAGGGGATTCCAATCATCTTCTTGCTGCTGCGTTAATATCCACAAATCTGTCCAAATAATGTTCATAATTCTGACCTGTCCTCCCTTGCTGTTCTCACATCTCGTTCGTATATTTTTCTTTTTTTCTTTATGATCTCTTCTGATAATCTCCTTAAGCAGGTAAACACCAGTTATAATCCTGTGTGAATTTTCTGTTCGTCCAATCATCATGTCGAGATGGTTTCCATATATCACTTTCGTAAATAAAAGCTCTCTTTCCATCATCAGTCTCGCAAAACTGTCGCCTTCTTTAGTCCCTCTGAGGAGGCTCACTCACAATATGAAAACAAATCTACTCCTCCTCCCAGACATAAGTCTTTCGATAGAACTTGCCAAAATGGCGACGGTATTTTTTACTGCGTCACTCCAAAGCTCTTATACATTCCACGGTCTCCTTAAAACATGCTTTGGTTAGAAAATTATCTCCACACAGTCTTAAATCCTCAGCTTAAGTCATTTAAACGGCATTTCTGACTTGTGGGGAGGGGGGATTCTTGGTTAATCACATAGAGAAAAGAAAGGAAAGTTTTTTCCCCTCCCCCATCCAGTCCCGTTGCCAAACATACCGAGCCTTGGTGTGTCTTCTCATGATTTATTCCTGTTCCTCTGACCCGTCTTGTTTCTCAGAGATCTCTTCGGTTAGCAGTCTTTACTCCCCATTCATCCTTGAAATATGTGCATTAGCTTCCTCCTAATTGTTTCTTTTGAAGTTGCTACAGCTAGAGGCGCGAATCAGAGACAGCGTCCAGGAGCGCCGAAATCCACACAAGGGCTTTCTGCCTAGTGCCCCCACCCCCAGGGGGGGTGTAGGGCACAGCAGGCAACGGCAGCCCCCCCCATGCTTGGGGGGGCCGGGAGGCTGTTTACTCCCATCACAGCCTCTTAATTACCTCGTGTGGGTCGGAGAGATGTTATTGTCAGCCATCTTCCGATGCGCCCCTAGTCGCCCCCTGCATCATATTTGATTTTACAAATAAGACAACTAAGTTCTTAAAATGAAAAATGTACTGGAAGAAAAGATTGCAAAATATTGGAAATATTAACAATAAGATGACACTATATTATACACTACAAACAACAGCATTATCACGGCAGCATTAGTTGTACAATGTTCACAGCTGCAAGTATCATTTTACATAGCTATTGTTTAATTTATAAGAGTTAAAATACAAATATGGGAAGATAAATAGAAACGTTAAAGGGAATAGAGCACACATTAGGTCAAACTCTGCTTATACATGAGTAAAATACTTCTTGTGAGCAGGAGAAAAATGCTTTGAAATGAAATTAACATTGAAACTTGTGTTCCTGTTTCACCAGAGTTGTAAGATAAAAGTTGATTTTAATGTGCAACTTAATTTTTTTAAGGTTGTTATTAACTTGGCAATGCTGTTGACTGAGATGAAAGTGCAACATCTGAATATGCCATCTTTGTCCATGATACTGGTTAATAGTTTCCAGCTCCTTTATGTGGTCGATGCACTTTGGAATGAGGTAATGCTTATGGCTATTTGGTAGGATATATTTTTTTGCCTCCTTTTGGAGTTGTTTTTTTTAAAAAATGTGTTGTCCTTCTGCAAACTTTGTGAATCCTCTAATCCTGCTAGTGCCTCCCTCATGTTTCTCAGTATCCCCATTTTGGTCGTGGAGAAAAACATCTCTTACTATGATATGATAACAAGCATATGATTGGCTCATCATCACAACGATTGGCTGAAAAACATTGTGGGCTAGGCTGTTCATGAAGCGTATGAGGAAATTGTTGTATAACTTGTTCCCCTCTGTCAAGTGAAAGGGGTTGCATCTTTCTGTAGACAGCATATAGGTGGGCTTCTGGGGTCTTCCCTATGGATACCCAAAACCAGACACCTTACCAACACCTGGAGCAACCTTCAGTGGCAGGGAAGACTGCTGTGGGCATTGGGGAAGGCATTTGGCTGTGTCTTATGTGCTACCTGGTCTGCCATCTCAAAAGAGATGCCAGATCTTCTAGTTCTAGCAGTCTTGCTCTAAGGGTTGACCACAGAATGAGCCAGGTTCAGTGTCTGCCTGCTGGCTCTTCTTTCTCTGACAGGATGAGGGCATCAAGGATACAGCCTGCAAAGTGATTTCAGTTTTGGAAGAGGGGGCATCTTGTACATTCTGTGGTGGTAATCTACAAGATTGGCTAACTTTCTTAGCCAAAGGGGTGAAGCACAAAATAGGTGGCTGTGCATTGGGGCAGGTTGTCTTGGGTGTGTGAGTATGAATGAGATAATGGATGGATGGATGGATGAATGAATGGGGTAAGAGTTTTGGTGTGAATGGGTGTGATGTTTATGTGTGAGAGAAGGGGAAGCAGAGTGAGAAACTAGTACTAGTTTCTCCTGTTTTAGCTCTCATCTGCCTATCTAGATAGCTGAATTGTAAAAGGCATTGAGAGATCATTGCTGAAAAACATTTGCTGATTTTTAGAAAAGTGTAAATTCAGTCTATGTGTGCTTTGCTGCATATTCCACATGTACACAACCCTAACAATACAGTATAGTGAAAATATTTTGACCATTAACAAAAATTCAGGTCAGTATTCATTTAATTCTTTTAACTTTTTAGGAAGCTATTCTGACAACAATGGACATCATCCATGATGGTTTTGGGTTCATGCTAGCATTTGGAGACTTGGTGTGGGTTCCTTTTCTCTACAGCTTGCAAGCCTTCTATTTAGTGAAACATCCGAATGAACTTTCTTGGTTATCAGCTTCTGCAATTGTAGCCTTGAATAGTAAGTGGTAATTAAAATGAAATACTGCTTTACTTAAAAGCATTCTGGATGCTTTATGGGAATGCTTGATATATCAATTTATTTTCAGGATTTATTCAAATATTTTCAATCACAGAGCAAGAAAAATAAGCAGAAAAAATACAAAAATTACAAAATCATATACATATACGCAGGCCCAATAAGCAACAAGTTAACAATTCTGTCATATTTTTTGTAAACAAGCAAAACTACAGTGACAAATTAAAATATCCAATTTAACCAAATACCTAAGTGAAAATAAAACACAAATCATTTATACATTTATACAACCAATGATCTTAGCAATGGTTCTAACATTGTTTTTCACTTAAGTTGCCCACTCACTCCCCGTTACTCACACAAAGAGGGTTCCACTCTGTGCCAACGGACTCTCACCCTGTAGCTTTAGACTAAGTTAACACCTTTCACCCCCACTCCAACCCATTCAGACTTTCACCCTGAGTGGTATGAATTGTTGCACACAAGCATCCACATCAAAAACCTCCCACCCCTTGTCCCAGAGAAGTAACAAAGAAAAAAGAAAAGAAAAAAGGGTGCAGCAAGTTACAGCTGGTATTTCTCTTGTGGGCCTCAAGGTTGGCAAGGTTCCTAGGTAGAGACACACAGGTAGATTTGCTGGCCTCCCATATCTCTTATCAGCCAGCACAATTAACCTTCAGGTCTCCTGAAGGAATAATATTTCATGGTCAGTTGAGAAAGCCCTTTCCTGACCCAAACTGATGTCAACAATTCAGTTAGTAAATCAAGTAATTTTTAGAGAGGGTGTTTGCCATCAGTCTCTTTGAATGTCATTGTTCAATAGTAGAGTAGCTATAAAAACTACAATAATTCTCCATCTCTATTTCATGTTGTATAGCAGTGGCTTTCAACGTGTGGTGCCTTGAATGATGGTCAGGGGTACCGTGGGCAACCTTCTTTCCTTCCCTCTCTCCTCTGATGGCCTCTTGTGTCTCTGCCTCCCAAAGCCTTGTGCGGCTGTTTCTTGAAGGCAAATGGTGCCTCTGGGTCTGGCCAGGGGTTCTCCAGAGCTGAAGCAGCCTCGGAGCGAGCAAGTAAATTTGTAATATCCACATCAGTTGTACTCATGACTAAAAACTGGACAATAATAAATGCCTAAGAACATTGCTCTTGTCACTTGGTATTAATGTAAAATTGGAAAAGACAATGGACTGTGTGCTGTTGGCAAGTTCTGCAAGGAAATAATAGTTGCTTATTCTTTCTTTTCTGAAGTTCTTGGCTATTACATTTTTCGTGGTGCGAATTCACAAAAAAACGTATTTCGAAGAAATCCAAAGGATCCAAAAGTTGCTCGTAAGTACTGCTTAGGCAAATTGGTTTTCTATCAGTGCTTTCTATATATATTAATATTACACAGTGTGTTCTCGTCTGCAGAGTACAAATAATGTTTATTTGTATATCACCATACAGACTTGAAAGTTATTCCCACTGCAACTGGAAAAAACCTCCTGGTCTCTGGCTGGTGGGGCTTGGTGCGCCATCCAAACTACCTCGGAGATATCATCATGGCTCTGGCTTGGTCCTTACCGTGTGGTAAGATAGTAAAGTGTCTTCTAGTGAAATCTTGCATGTTTGGCATGGGTGGCAGGCCATCATGTAGGTGATACTTCACCACCTATTGTCCAAGGCAGAAAACAATTAAGAGTTGACTTCAAGGCTGCTTCCTGCCCTCACTTAAACCATTCATTCAAGGTGGAACTATTCAGCTTGGACATTGGCCTTGTGAATTTGTTTGTGTGAGAGTGTGTGCAATCCCATTGTTTAATTTGTATTTTTGCCTCTGACCTGTTTTTCAAATTCCTACCAGTGGTTGTTATTAACTAAGATATTAGACTTCTTAATACCTCTGGAGGGTTAGGGGAGAAATTCATTTTTACAGAACATGGGATCAAAATGGGTGAGGAATTTGGCCCTCCATATACTGTATTGCTGAACTACAACTTTCATCATCCCTGACTATACGTCATGCTGTTTGCGACTGATGGGAGTTGAGAGTCCAATAGCATGTGGAGAACTACATGTTCCCCACCCCTGATCTAATTGAAAATTGTTGTAAGATGACAGCTAGGTGGGATAATACACCATAAGTATATTGTTCTGTTTGTCTTTTTGACAGTAAGTTCTTTTTTCCTTTATCAGCATAGAAAACAGAGAAAATAAATTATGACAT
Source organism: Podarcis gaigeae (assembly GCF_964106915.1). Classification (NCBI taxonomy): domain Eukaryota; kingdom Metazoa; phylum Chordata; class Lepidosauria; order Squamata; family Lacertidae; genus Podarcis; species Podarcis gaigeae. The sequence continues at coordinate 91,284,199 of NC_139680.1, forward strand.
ATAAATATAATGTTCAAGCTTGAAATCTAATAAAGAAACCGAAAGTCAATATTAAAACCCAGTTATAAATTATTAGCATTAAAGTGATCAACAAAAAAACCCTAATTTACCTTTTCAGGTGAAGAGTGGAAAAATAACTGTTTATGTGTTCTTACAGGGATCAACCACATCTTACCATATTTCTATGTCATATACTTTACTGGTTTGCTTATTCATCGAGAAGCCCGTGATGAACGTCAATGTAAGAAAAAATATGGCTTAGCATGGGAAAAATACTGTCAACGTGTACCATATCGCATATTTCCATATATCTACTGAGTGTCTTCAAACTGGTGGATAATGCACAGCTTCTGCAGTCAAATCTTCATTGCAATAAACCACATACCTCATACCATTGCACTTGGTATACGTTAATTCTGCTAGATTTTCTTAAAAATTGTGATCAGATAGTAAAGCTGCAGATACCTTTACAAATAAACTACTAAAAATAGTCTTTTCCATATATTTTTAGCCATCTCCCCATTTCAAATTACACAATTCAGTTAAGCAATAAATTAGTTGTATAGCACATTAAAAGCCTGTCAAGCAATGTATATGCTTGGATAATGTTAATTATCTGTTCTGGACATAGGAAAGACCATTTTAGGGTTTAATGCTGAAGATTTGCTTGTTTTGTGTAACTTTTGTATTTTTCATTCTTTGGGCTACCTTCAGAGCCCTCGGCCAAAATGCACCAGAAAATAGTAAACGTTACAGAGTCCAATGAAGAGTGACTTCCGATGCTACAGCATTCTAATCATAGTAGTTCTCACTCAGGTCTGTCTCTTATAACTGGTTCTCTCAGGCTGAATCCCTAGTGGCTGTTGCAGAAGCAGGAATTGCTTCTGGGGAAGCAAATGGACAGGAGTTGCTTCTCTACCCCTTCGCTCTGGAGAACAAAATCCCACTTTAAGTCTGAGCGATGGTTGTCATATGCCTCTTGAAGTTTTTACATAATAGTATTCCTTATACTATGTGCTCTAAAAAGTACATTAATTTAAGAGAATATTTTAAAATCCCTTACAGCTCATTCTTTGAGAGTGTCAGACCTCAAGAAGTGCAAGTGACAAAAAACAATGATACAGGGTGTGGCATGTTGTACAGACTGTGAAAAAATAGGCAGTTTTTTCAGCTATTATAAACCATTGCTTTGTACTATAGCTTTTCTTTATATTGTAACATTGAAAGATTTTGTTGTACAGTGTTTTGAGTATAAGATGCAAATCTTTTTTTTTACTAAAACCATTTCCAGTATTTTTGAAAAGTTTTATAAAGTATTGCTATGAAATTGAGTTGAACAATTGAAGTGCTCATTTAAATATTGCAATGACAAATGTGTTATGGAAGTATATGAAATTTATTCAAAGTTTTGTGAATTGGCATTGCTACCTCAAATGTAGGTTATTTTGCCTTTTTATACTGTTGAAAGTAGGAAAAATGCTAATTTTTCAAATTGCTATTTAAAGCAGCTTTTTAACATGATTAAAGTCAACCACTTTAATTGAACTTTTTAACAAATGTATTTTTGTATATTTGAGTTTTCATAGCAACTCATGCTATGTGGTTTTATGCTGTTTGTAGCAAAACATCTATAAATTTTTATTGAATAGTTTTTTACTGAATTGGCTATAAGGTGGAATTATTTACCTAAATGGAAGGAATAATTGCCATTTTAATATATTAAATTAGAAAGCAGGTCTGTTGAAATTTTTACAGCTGATAAAAATTATCCATTTAATAATAGGAAAGTACCCATTTTTAATTTGACTATATTTTGCATTTATGAATTTGTAGCATAGTTCTTGATAACATTTGTTTTCCGTTTAATATAGTTAAAATGCATGATTGTGGATCACTGTAGGGCTTACTTAACGAATGCCCATATCCCCGTCTAACCAGTCCCCTTTGGAACATGAATAGCCTTGAGTGATGGGGATAACAGCACTCTTATGCCCTATGGGGATCCATATTGTACTCTGTATATTTGTATGAGCCATTTTAGTTACTGCTGTACAAGATTGTAAATTGAATGTGTATTGTGTGGCAGAAATGATCATGACAACTTTCTTTAGCCTGCATAACATCTGTTTAGAGCAGAAAAAATCCTTATAAACATTGAGTGCTTCAAAATATCTATTGTAATTTGTTATGCAAAGAAAATTGTAGAAATACCACTATTTTCGGATAATTCTAAAATATCTTCTAAAGGAAAATGAGTAATCTTTTTATATGAGCATGTTCTCCCAGGAGTGTGGTCCCTGACTAATATAAACTGCAACTTGTCATGTTTTTCCATCTAAAATGTACTCCTTAGATTGAACTTCATAAAAAGTAACTTGCATAATTAAAATTTAATCTAGAAATGATTTTGTGTAGATGTAATTATTTACTTGGAACAGACTTTTAACATTTTTGTTTGCCCTTTGAATATATAAGTAGCTCTGATTGAAGATGTATCTGTGTCCTGGGATTGAAAAGCTCACACTCCTACTCAGGAAATAAATAAACATAGGATCTCCCATATTCATTTGAGCCCTTCTCATACTACAGAGGTGGAAAACTCAGGGCTGCTTTGTCATGTTGGCAAACCTCCATGGTTGCATGATGGTAAATGGAGTCAGAGGTAAAAAGTGCAGAGCAATAGAAATGACTCATACTTTTTGTTCAGTAGGCATGCTACAGATTTGGATGGCTCAGTTGGTTAGAGCATGGTGCTGTTAATGCCAAAGTTGCAGGTTTGATCCCTGTATGGGACAGCTGCATATTCCTGCATTGCAGGGGGTTGGATTAGATGATCCTGAGGGTCCCTTCCAACTGTACAATTCTGATTCAAGATAGTGGCAATCACTTTAATGCCCTCATTGTAAGGCTCCAGCAGCATTGGGCTGGTCACTATTAGAAACTACTGCAGTAAGCAAGCACTAGAAGTTTATTGCTGGAGCTGAGGAAGTCCAACTTTACCACATGGCTAGCTTGACACACATCTGACTGAACACAAATAAGTTTAATTAACCTGCTACCATGCTTATATAAATAAAGAGAAGATAAATCATAAAACCACAATAAATACTGTTTATTCTTAAGCATCCGTTTACCAAAACCTCAAGTGGTCCAACAGTCTGAAGGGTATCCAAGTTTAAGAGGTAATTATTTTTTAAATTTTCTCAGTCATCTAGTTGGCATAACAGTGCAACACCTCTTGTTATCCAGTGGCTGGGTGCTATAAGACTTGGTAGGTTAACTACTGTTATAAAATTAGTTGATATACCTGTAGAGGACAGTGTTCCTGATCTTTCAGGTGTCCTGTATAGTGGACATTCATAAAGTAGCCAGACTTCTTCCTCCTCTAGACAATGGGGTCTTGCATGGGAGGCCAGCTTCAAAAGAAAAGTGTTGATGAATTAATAATACATATTAGCATAATATGAAAGTAGCACAGAAAACATACAATATATAGTATGTGCATGCAACCAATATGCGAAGCAGGAAATCACAGCACAACATAGGCAAACTTTGCATATCTGTCTCCTCTTTTAAGGGGGAAGGGGTTCTAGATGTTAGTATGAGCCTCTACCTTCAGCACCCATCTGGTGATGGAGCAGTGGGTGGGCTTTTTTCTACACAAGTAGCCTGACAATTGTTTGCACAAGCACAGCACACTGTTAATTCGTCATAGATTCAGAACAGCCAGCCAGATGCACCACAACTGCCATAAACACCAGGCACATGCAGCATGGACAAAAACACTTTACAGGTTGAAACTTGGGGTCAGAATAAGGGAGTGGGTGAGAAAAGGAGTGCATAATGTAGTAAAATGATACAATGAAATCAAATGTTTATCATTTCAGGTATAAATATATAGCTGCTCCCAACTTGCAAAATTTGTATCATTAGCGTTACCTATTGCCACCCTGAGCTTTTGTTATAACACAGAATGTACATTTTATTTAAATCACCTTTTTTGGTAAAAAATGTATGTCTGGTAGTGGATAAAATCTTTGGTGAAGCTCAGGCTCTTCCAATGTCTTTGTAGTGGGATTCCAGCAAGCACCATCTATGTATAAGCCACAAACTATAACTCCAGTTTCACACCGAGAAGATTCCTGAAAGTCAACAAAAATGATAGATGAATGTCATATGATAGGGTTTTCTTGTTTGTTTTTAGTCCACCAGACACCACAAAACCTTCAAAATCTATGACCAGCTATTATGGTGCTGAAGGAGACTCTTGAGAGTCCCACGAACTGCAAGAAAATCAAACCTATCCATTCTTAAGGAAATCAGCCCAGAGTGCTCACTGGAAGGACAGATCCTGAAGCTGAGGCTCCAATACTTTGGCCACCTCACAAGAAGAGAAGACTCCCTGGAAAAGACCCTGATGTTGGGAAAGATGGAGGGCACAAGGAGAAGGGGATGACAGAGGACGAGATAGTTGGACAGTGTTCTCGAAGCTACAAACATGAGTTTGACCAAACTGTGGGAGGCAGTGGAAGACAGGAGTGCCTGGCGTGCTCTGGTCCATGGGGTCACAGAGTCAGACACGACTAAACAACAACAACATGATGATATAAATGTTTTAAGATAGGGAACTTGACCTGGCTGTCATGGTGTTATCCTGAGAGGCACCTGACCTACAGGTAGCATTGGCAGGTGGGTCAGTACTACAGTCATACCTCGGAAGTTGAACAGAATCTGTTCCGGAAGTCCTTTCTATTTCCAAAACGTTTGGAAACCAAAATGCGGCTTCTGAAGCTCCTGCAGCCAATCAGAACCCGTTGGACGTTTGGGTTCCAAAGACTTCGCATACCAGAACACTCACTTCCGGGTTTGCAGCATTCGGGAGCCAAAACATTCAAATAGCAAGGCATTCGGGATCCAAGGTATGACTACTATGTTGGTCAAACAAAATCACTATCAACCCAATGGAAAAGGCATTGTTATATATCAATTTTTCATGCATTCAGCCATTAGTGAAGCAATCCTTTACAGAGGTAGAATGACCGCTATTCAGCCTCCATGACACCAACCACATCTACATTCAGTGGTAACCTGTAAATTACATTTTAACTGATAGGCACAGTAAGTTGGTCTTCCTATATGATGCTAAGCATGGTTGAAGCTCAGGAGTAGTCAGTGTGATGCCCTCAAAGTGCTGCAGGACTACAATTCTCACCATCCCTGGCCATTGGCCATGCTGGCAGAAAATAATGGGAGTTGTAGTCCAGCAACATCAGGACAGCACACTGTTGGGTACCACCTCCCTCACCCTCACCTGCATAAGGTGTTCTAGTACTTTTTAAACGGGCAGAAGGAGGCTGGCCCAACAGAATTTGAACTTAAGTAAAGTATCTCTTGATGCTCAATTTTGTGTGTGTGTGTAGAATTACTGAATCCTGGCAGGAAGTCATTTGAGAGTCGCAGAAAGTGGTTCCTTTTCCTTTGGAAATGAAGTAAATGTGCTTCAGAAGGAAAATACTTCGGCACTGCAGAATTAAAAGCGAATTCACACCCCAACCTGCCCCAGCAACTTTCCCCTATAGGATTTTCTTCCCCATGTTGTTTCAGAAATGTGTTCCAGACACTCTTCAATAGTATCTTCCCAATATGATCAGAACATATCACATACATTTTCTCAGTATTTTTTTTAATGTATAAGGCCATAACAATGACTTAGATCGATCGTCCAGCTCAAAGCTTATTAACCATTAAGCTACATGTGCTCTTATTTTCTTACCTTAAATGCTTTGTTTATTATAGCTTCTTTTGCGCTGAAAAATCTAAGATTCTGATCTTCATCCTGAACGAATGGAAGAACTTTGTGGATAAAATTAAGAGAATCCACTGGCAATTCTTTCTGCCGAGCGTAATTCTGAAGAACTGCAGTAAGAAATCCTGCAGGAATAAAATACATGGATGAGTGTGTGAGCACATGTTGGAACAAGAGGTGTGAGACTAGGCTTTAGTCAGCTTTAGTTGACTAAAAAGGAAAAAAATCTTTATCCGCTTTCCCCTCACACTATGCATAACCTTATGCACACCTATCATGTTCTCTTACTCTTTTTCTTAAACTAGAAAGCCCGAAATGTAATCTTTCTTCATAGGGAAGTTGCTTAGTTGCCCTTTTCTGAACCCTTTTCAGCATTGCAATATGTTTTGTACAAACGTTTAAACATACTGTTGCACGCCACCCCAATCTGAGTGGCACGAGACTCCAGGGGTACCAGGCCTACTTACCAGGGTCTGTGCCTGTTGGACAATAAGGCACAGAGTAGACTATGGGGTCTTTATGATATAGGCAAGCCCCGATTTGTGCAGGGCTTGTGTTCTGGGTCACTGCATGCTTGCGTGAAATCATGTGTAACTGAAACACCCCATTCTGCCTTCGCCTCACCCTGCCCGCTCTTTTAGTGAAGTCTTTTATTACATTTCCGGGTCAGTTCTGGGCATAGGAGCCACCTCCTAGGGGCCATGGGGGCCTTAAGCCCCCATAGTTGAGAGGGCAGGGTCCCCATAAAAATGATGGGCATTCCCATTCAATTGGTGCATATGCATTACATCATGTGACTGATTATATGGGGCAGAGCTTACCTGGGCCCTCTCAATATTTTATTCAAGTTGGCACCCCTGGTTCTGGGTTTGGCACTGCATATTGGTCATGCCTAAAATGGGGCTTGCCTGTATATTGTTTATTTACACATATACACACAACCTGAGTTTAGGATTGGGTATGGGGACTTCCAGTTTACATTCTAGAAGGGTCCTGTTTCTCTCATGGCTGCTATGTTGGGTTCAAACTGTCAATCCACATTGTGCTGTGACTCCCTTTTCTCCAACTTGCAAACTAATTCCCCGAAACAAAACTATTTTTCCTCTTGCTTACATGAGCCCATTGCAATTCTGTAACTCCTCCCTCCCAACTCTATTGTCTTTTGCTAACTGCCCAGGGTGGGGCGCCACCCCTCTGCACCCAGCAGAGAATCTTTGTCTTGTTGATGGCTTCGTGTCGCCAGCCAAAATGATCCACGTATGCTACCCAGCAACACAGATCAATAAAATCTGTGCCTCAACTGGAAAGCAAATTAAGGGGGCAAGTGGCTGGGGCCTCACTGGCACTGCACTTTGCAGTGCACCAAACCACCCTATGAGGACTTCCTTGTTAAAAAAAAAAAGTTTTGGAAAAAGGGAAGGGACATGAAATCTGGGGCCTAGTACAAGAGACAAAAGACTCAGCCCCTGCTATGCCGACCCCTAACAATGACCTAGTAGGCAACCACAGTTCCCCACTCCTTATCCACACACTGCTGAAAATAGTAACTGTCCATGAAATTATGTACCTTGTGGAAAGAAGAAAGCTGGAAGCCAAAAGCAGCTGGGGTGTGCCTGAGAGCTGCCATCAAAGGGGTCAGGTTCCTCACCAGGTTGCATAGTTGTTTTGGTTAGCTTCTGAAGTACCACTAAATACTGATGCCTTTCAGAATGATAAGTTTAGAAGTATATATTAATTATGGTTTTAAATGGTCAATTATACAATACAATAAATAATGACAATCTGCACTAGCCAAAGGCATAACCACTATAAAAGTACAATCCTTACACATGTAAGAGTAAATATAAGAGTGTCATCATGCAGCCCCCATTGGAGGATTTCTAGTACCACATCACAATCCTAGATTTTCATGAAGTCAGGGCTAAGAGCAAAAGGGAAGGCAAACTGCACAACAGCAGTGCCTATGGCATAGGAGCATAGGGAGGAACATGGGGGTAGTTTAAAATAATGGGAGAGGTCACATTAATTTGGCTGATTAACAGACTATATTCTTGTAAATGTGTTTCTGGGCAGGGGGGTTATTGGCTTGGTTTGTTCTGGTTTTTATTATGTACTTTGTGAATTTTATTCTGTGAATCAATCACCCTGGGATCTTCAGATGGGCGGTATACAAATTCAGTAAATAAACAAATAAATACTGTAAACTGCAAGCTGGTTCGGTCTGGTGAGACGAGCCGCAAGGCTTCAGTAGATCCCACCAATTCCTTCCAGCTGGAGGCATTAACCTGTGAAGAATGCCATCCATTATCTAAACAATGGTCTTTCCGAGGAACGAAAAATGGAATGAGAACAAGCATACATAACAGGAGAGGTGGTCCTTTCTCCCTTTCCACATGTGCCCATCATCCAGAAGGATGAATTGATTGTTAAAGGAAAAGGCAGGTCTGGGGAAGATTCAGAAGTTACAGCACAGCTCTGAATGGAGGCAGTTATTTGTGAAGCAGCAGTAGTGCCCAAGGTTTACAGAGATACAAAAAACAAAACAAACCAAAAACTTTAGCGAGAAAGACCCCAAGAGGGGCCTCCTGCACCCCCTACTGATCCAAGAACTAAGCAGGCTTCACGGACATAGAATGCCGACTGACTGTTACAGGAAAAATAGAAAATATGGAAGGGAAAGGGAATGGAAGGGAGTGGCTGAGAACTTGAACGGGAGCACTCCAAATGCCAACGCTTTGCTGCAGATCCCACATACGTATCAGGTTCAAAATAGGAATTTGCCTGCACTGGATATGTCATGTTCATAATTTGTTTCTGGATTTCTATAGTAGGTATCAGAAAATTTGCAATTCCAATGTATGTTAACTGTGGCATTTTAACTCTACTCTGGCCAAAGCCATTTCTTTATATTTATATACTTCACCAGAATCTTTACTGTTCTAATATTTTGCATTTTACCTTGATTCCATAAAGGTGATAACTTGTTTAGCCCACATGGAAAAGAAAGTCACTCGTAAAACAAGGTCATCAATCCACGATCCCAGAGGTTTAAGTGATTTATAGGAATGTTGCTGTTACGTAATAGCAGAACAAGCACAATATCATGTTTTTAAAATTTACAAAAATAAAGTTGATCATTCTTCCCACTCAGGTAAAAGAGTTGTGTAATCTCTCAGCAGATGCATGCAAAAAACCATTATACAGGACATGGAAACCCTACTCAACCCCTGGCAGCTGGAAATAGTATGGAAAGTAACAGCTTTCTGTAATTTAAAAGACATTGTTCACTTAAGCAGTTTTTTTTTACTATAGAGGCTAGAAACCCACTTTTAAAGAGAAAAATAAAAATAGACTGCTGAGATTCTGAAGATGTTAACAATTACTGCCAGGATTCCATTCTGCTTTTGTGAACTGCTATGGAATCGTGGTATCAGGACTAAGGGGCATCAACTGTCTTGGACCTGATCCTCACCAACAGAGAGGAACTGATTAAAGAAGTAGAAATACTGGGAACCTTGTGACGAAGTAATCATGTCCTCTTGGGTTTCAGAGGCAAGGTAAAGCTGAGTGTAGTCAGACATGCATTCTGGACTTTAAGGTGGTTCTATGACTTGAAAACAGAGACTCTGTATGTTACTAAAAAAATAAGGCTGATTTCAAAAAGCTTAAGGATGTAATCTCAGAGCCTCTGTCCATAATCTTGGAGAATTCTTGGATAACAGGTGAGATCCCTGCAGCAGGCAAATTGTGGTTTGTTTCACATGAATAAGCCATGATAGCTAATACAACAACAAACCATGATTTGAGGCTAGCTAGTGAGTGTAGTTAGTTACAGTGAAACAAATCACAATCTAGGGTTGAGATATAGTATCTCCTTTCTGGTTTTCTTTGGTGGACATGCAGAGACTGCAGCGGGGAAGCAAAGAAGGGGAAATCACATTTGGTGAGCAGAAGTCTATTCTGCAGGTGGACAGCCACAACTGGGGCTGGAAGTAGACACATCAAAGCAGTGTTTCAGTTAAACGCGCTGTAAATTTTGTATGAGAAATCAGGTTGGCAAAAACAAAACTCCACAGCGCCATCTTGTGTTGTAGTGTTATAATGTACATACAACACATATAAAGTGCTTTGGGGGGGGCAATGTAGCTAAGTACATAATCTCATGCTAAAAGTTTATTTTTTGATTCCCAGAGAAATTGTTCACCTACCTGCCACAGTTCAGGAACTTTGTTTTTCAATACTGAATTATAAAGCTCTTCTAGTGCTGTGGTAAAGATAATCTCGCCTTTGATACCTTGTTGAAGTCCATGTAATGACTGCATTATTATGGATAATAAATGATTATACCTTTTAATCTCCTGATGCAAGACAATTAGCAAAGTTGAACTCATAAAAGAACTAGGACCTACAATAGAAAATAAGACCCACTGGTCATCTCACTGATAAGTAGAGCAAGTTAGCTGCATCAAGGTGAAAATTTGGGGTACTACTAAAAGGCAGAAAACTGTCAATAATATACCAATATTATTGTATTTTTTCTTAGAGAGGGGACACTATTTGGATCTTCTGCTTCCGGCATATTGGTCAGTACCAACTTACAGCATTTACTTATTTAAAACATTTTTAGGGGACCTTTCCAGACAAGTCCTCTAAAAGCAGCAGACAAGAAGAAACACAAAGCTGAAGAATTGCAAAATTATTCTTAAAGTTTAAAAACTCCAAAACCTAAAGCAAAAATACTGAAAAATATCAAACAGTCAACATAAAATAAGTGTCATTAACCACAGTAATAAAGCAATAAATTAACAGCATATTCAATAAAACACATCAATTAAAAGTAGCTAGAAACATAGTTGTTAAAAGGCTTAACCAAGAGAGAAGGTGTTTGCCTACAGACACACACCCCTGAGCAAATTCTGGACTAATTCTTATGCATTTAGTTCCAATATATTCCAGCTTTGACACAATGCCATAAATTCCTCCTGCTTCCATGTAAGAATACTCACTGCCAACACTTAGCATCAAATTGCTAATTAGGAGAAATCACCTAATCTTAGATGTTGGAGTGCTATATATTTTATCATTATTTGTTGATTTTATTCCTCATTATGTATTCACAACAATAATAAACAGACCAGAACTATATATATGTTTATTCCTTCTTGCAAGATAAAGCTAATTTTAATTTTATATTATGTGAATCAAAGTTCTGACCTTTTGCAACCTTTGCAAGTGCAGCCCAAACTGAGCCTGACTTGAAGCTTTCAAATGTAACTTTTTCTTTGGGTTCAGTTTCAGGTGTCTGTCCCATATTTTCTACAGTCAGTGGTAGCCTAATTTGAATGTCAGATGCTATTTCCAATACTATTTCATCTGGAGTCTTTCTGCCACTAAAACAAACAGATAAACACCCAATGTCTTAGAGTTATCAATCATTATCAATCAAGTTAATGACCCCCTTGTTTCACTGCATGTTGCTTTGTTCATTGTCAAATAAATAATTCTAGGCATTCTTTGTGGGGTAATGCATCTGATTTTGCATATTACACTACATATGCAAAAATTGGTTAATGCTAATATTCTCATGTTTATGTTGTCAATCCCACATGTAATTCCCAGAAGGCGTTGTGAAAATGAACTAAAGAAAATTACAAGAGGTGAGAAGCTGCAATGAGTGGAGTCAGTAATGGGATCTTTTCTCTGTTCTGTGTGAGGTTAGGGGACTTAAGCATGCTTAACTCTGTTAGTTTGTGGTCATATTCCAGAAACAGAAGAAGAAATCTCCAAAGAGTGACCTGATGATGAGAGTGTCTGTAGTCATTGCTGGTTGAGTCCTGGCAACTGACTCAATAAATAACTGTGCTTGAGACTTTAGGTATGCTCTTTCTGCACAATGATGCATTCCAAAGAGTTCTGGAGAATCGCTCTCTGGAAGAGATCGTAAATAGGCTCTGCAGTCTTTCAAAGTATCTTTTTCAGATATGGGTTGATATACCTGCAAAACCAATGAAAAATGCTTTTCATCTACTAATGTCTTTACCCCACATCCTCACAGGAGAACACTAGAAACCAATTTAGAGCCATTGTTCAATGTAGATCAGAATTCACCTTCAAGATAAGATCCATACAAAATAAGTTTGCTCACAAAGCTAGAGAACATTGCATTGGTAGCAATGTCAAGTATATTCTGAATGATATTTATTTCCTAGTATAGGCCTATGAACTTTCACAGGCAGGATGTATGTGCTTTGGGAGATGGAGAGGTAGGAGCTGCCACCCAAAGTGGCAAGACAAGCCAGTGTTTCATTGGGGGTGGTGGTGCTGCACCTCCAGCTGTTTCACTGCCAGCATTAGTGCCACCACTCCCCACACCATCATGCACCCCCCTCTCACAACTGGAACAGGCACCCCCCACTGCCACTTCCGGCCTCCTGCCACCAGGAACCTGGCACTCAGTACTTGCCACTGCCAGGCGCTTACTGCTGCTAGGTGCTCCTCGGTCCTGATGGCTGCAGTGGCCCACTCTTCTATTTGCCCTTGGGCCACCATCTTCCTTCTGCTCACCCTCTTCGGGGCAGCCCAGGGGTGAGTAGAGGAGCAAGCAGCCACCATCCATGAGAACACCTCTGGGGTTGAGGAACAGGAGGCAGCAAGCAAGTGCCAGTCACTGGGGGGGGCAGGAGGTGGGGGACAGCACTGGGGTTTGTGCCACTAGTGGAAAGACATCCTGGGCTGTCCCTGGTTATCAAATATGTCTGAACTCAGGGAATTCACTCTATGAGAAGAAACAAGGTTCTGAAACCATGGTTTGAGCCTGACTGGCTAGAGCATATGAGAGTTTAAATGATCAGAGTTCCCTGAGTCCAGTCATAACAGATTTTCCATAGCTAGTTCTGCCTTCTTCTCCTCTTGGCAGTGTATATTAGGTTCCAGTCTAGAGAGAGACAGAGGCACTAAGATGCTTGTAGGTGAGCGATGTCTCTGCAGTGCAGAGCTGTCCATGAAAAAAAAGTCTTTTGGACCGAAATGTACAAAATAGCCAAAGTAAGAGTATCACATCTGGCTCTTTTTGACTACAGTTTTGTAACAGGGAACTGTGGTTAGTTTAAAATTACAGCAGAAAGTTTTTAATCTTCTTTTGCATGCAAAAGAGGGACACAAATGTGATCCTAAGTCTTGCATGCACATACAGTAGTAGGAAACCACAATTTCCTATTAGGGCTGAACCAACCCTTTATATAACAATGTACAGGTTGTTAAAGTGCTGTAAAATAATGAAAAAAGAAATGGCTTCCCCTACCCAATCAGTAGTGTAAGTAAAGTCCTCTTGCAATACAGAAGGGTTATAGAAATTATCCAAAATGTTAAGAATGCACCGACGATCCCAATTATCAGTTACACGGCCTCCATATGTTACTTCGCCAGTCATATAACGCAGTGCTTCCCAAGGAATCTTCTTTTGATTCCCAAGAAGAATCTCCAGTACCTGGATCGAAATCTTGGGAAGAAAATTTGAAAAAAGGTATTTTCTATTGTAGCATTATTGCTGTGGTTATGTCTTGTCACTACATTTCCTTTTTTACAGAGACAAGCACTATGATCCAAAGAACGATGCAACTAGCTTTGGACTTGCATGTCCTGAGGTGTCACTATCTATACCATATGATAAACTATTTTTTGAAACTGAGATGAATTGAAAGAACAATTATAGAAATAGAATGAGGGTGTATTGCTTAAAGGAAAAAATATACAGTGGTGCCTCGCTAGACGAAAAGAATTCGTTCTGCGATTCTCTTCGTCTAGCGGTTTTTTCGTCTTGCGAAGCAAGCCCATTGACAGCTTAGCGGATTAGCGCTACAGCTGTCAAGCGGCTTCCAGCGATCAGCTGTTAAGCGGCTTATCAGCAGAACAGCTGATAAGCGGCTTAGCGGCTTAAGAAAAGGGCGAAAAAAGCGAAAAAACCCCGCGGGGGGATGCAAGATTTTTTTCGTCTTGCGAAGCAACCCCATAGGGAAATTCGTTTTACGAAGCGCCTCCAAAACGGAAAACCCTTTCGTCTAGCGGGTTTTTCGTCTTGCGAGGCGTTCGTCTTGCGGGGCACCACTGTATAAAAGAAAGCCAAACAAGGCATGCCCAAACTATTACAATTTTCTGAAGTGTTACTTTAAATGGATATCAGACCACATGAAGCACTTCTAGGTGTAAATGCTAGTCCTTTTGCTGGTATTGTAAACAAGACATGTATTTAGTGTCCTTTGTGGCTGGGTCTTGTCATAGGGGTGTGCCCAGGAATTCCCTAAAGTTTAAAAAAAACAAAACTGGGGATCATGGCAACGAGGAGAGTAAAGAGTACAACTTACAGGCAACTGGGGTTGGGGGAGGAAGAGGCAGGAGGCACGAAACACACAGATAAGAGATGCATGCAGATTGAAAGGTTTGGAAAGGACCTAGAATGGATTTTCAGCTTCTGGCTGTGTCTGTCTCTGGATGGAGTGACTGGCTCCAACAGCAGCGGTAAGTGAGGAGGAGGAGGAGGGGCAAATCATCTCACCACCACTTTCAGAGACAGATGCAGGCAAAAACTGTAGATCAATACTGGCCTTTTTCTTCTGCCTGCGCCATTTTCTTATAGATCTGTGGAGAGAGATCCATGGGGGTGACGGGATACTTTTGTAATGTGCAAGAAAGGAGGAGAAGGATAATTACAGTGAGGTGACTGAGGAGTTTAAGCCCATAACACTAGGTGAGTGACATTAATTCTCTAGGATAGGAAGATGAAGAAACTTTCATCTGTTTTCGTCAATTTTGGTTACTGCATCTGGTTTAAGATAAAAATAATCAGAAATGACTGCATCTATACACTTGGTTATCACTACAGCAGAAATTTGGTATATTGTTTCCATTGTTTAAGCTGGTACTTATTAAGTACACATTTAGTGTTAATTAAAAAAAATTAATTAAATTTTAATTTCTTTGTGAATAGTGGTTATGCCTTGGCAGTTCCTTGCTTCTGTATCTGCTAGATTTATGGAGGAGTGGAAGCACTATTAGGCGCAGTTTGGAAATTATGGTTATAATAGGTATTATTTTAAGATTATACTATTTACAATCATGCTTTTATTTTGGTCTGCAAGACTTCCTCTTACCTCTAAATCTGAAGAATTAAATTCATATGGAATGTTCCAGCCCAAAGCTCCATATTTCTTTCTTTCATGAACTACAGCACTGAAGAAGCACAGACTGAACAGCAACCTTTTCCATGATGGCCCACAGGTGGTGGTGTTGAATACAGCTTCCGTTACTATTTCAGTACCGCTTACTCCAAATGTTTGAAGCAGTGTTCCCTTTAGTCCATGTGGAGGTTCTATTACAATCTTTAGAAAATATGCAGGATGGTTTATGAAAAAAAACAAGCAGACTTCAGCAAAATAAATATATTATTTACTGAGATTATTGTAAATACATTTCATTACATGGAAGTCCACTGAAAGCAGCTGGACTTTCCTTTAGCTGGATGTAATTCTGAGAGAGGTATATTCAAGTCCCAGTGAAATCAACAGAGTATAAATCTTCTACCAAGATGTTGGTTAATTTGCTTTTAAAGTACTCTACCTTCCCATAACCACAAGGCAGCTTATGTAACATTCAGGTGTGCAGGCCAACTGGTTGTTTGAATTATTCACCTCAAGGCATCTGAACCATCCCCTCTAATTGAAGGGATTACTTTAAATCTTACCTTAAGGCCCTTGCGCAAGATAGGTATAGGGAAAGATGGATCTGGCGTTGAACTTAACCAGAGTCTAAACTGAGGGTCTATATTTGTCTGTGATCGAGTAAATCTGTAGATAGAACAAATTTTGTAACACCACCACTGTCTAAAAACAGACTATGAAGTTGTACTGCACGGCGTTCAATATTATTTAACCAAGAATTCATCTTTACAAGAAGTGGTATAACAACAACTGTACATATACCTACAAAAGCAGCTGTATTTCACAATCCCCTTACATATATATAATGACTACTACTTATTTTTATTATAATAAATTTATATATTGCTTATTTGCCAAAATGGCTTCGGAGTGGTTTACAAATGTAAAACCAATTATAAAAATAGATCCCATTAAAAGAGTGTAACAGTTAAAACAGCATTAAAAGGGTTACAACAGGCGGATCAGGTCAAGGGATCAGGAGAATGCTTGTCTAAACTGGTTGTCTTCAAGAGCTGGCACAGTGTCAATATTGATGGGGCCTCTTCCATTTCAGCAGGGAGACCATTACACAAAACTGTCGCTACTCCACCAGTGAAAAAACATCTCGAATACAGTGTAGCTGAATCTCTCCACCTAGTCAAGCATCTAGTACTCCAACCTTCGACTCCGAGGGCCAGGTCACAAAAATTAACAGCATTGATTCTCTTCATACCATCACATTCTGAGGTAGGAAACTGTTTAGGAAGGCTTAAGTTTGAAATTAAACTGCTTGCTTAACATGGGGACAGCAACAGTATTTTTGTGTGATTTTCCAAGCAACTGTGACAGTGTAAAATTTAATAGTAATGAGGAATAGAGAACATTGTAATAAGATAAACACTGACAGAATATAGTCTTCCCTATAGGGAACTGCATTCCAAATATGAAATTTATTAATAACTGTTAACCACTGGTGCTATTTCTCTCTATCATGTTACTCTAAAGTCAGAATCCATAGAAAAGTGTTTATGAAGAGACTTAAATGCAGAATTAAAATGCTGGTAAATGTTCATGAAGTGTGCTTTTTTTAATTGTAAATTGCTTCAGAAATGTGGAGAACTGAATTTAAAAGTGGAAAAATGAGAAACTGAGAAAACAAAAATTGACAGATCCTTCCATCCCTGTGTAAGAGTAACACTTCTCAATCAGACCAAAAGTTTATCTTGTTTTGAATTCTGTTCTCACACAAACCAACCAGATAGGAAGTCAACAAGCAAGACATGAGTGCTATAGCACCTCCCACTCATATTCCCAGGAACTGGTATTCAGAGACCTACTACTTCTGATAAGGGAGGTAATATATAGCTATTTTATAGCATTTTATTCCATGAATTTGTGTGATCTCTTTTTAAAGCCATCCATCTTAGATCCTTGAGCTAAGTGGAGAAAATTGTTCAATATAGACTACTCCCTATTAATTGAGTGATAGTCAGCATAATTCCCTAGCAGTAATTTAATTCAGCTTCGGGCCAGCTCAAAAGAACTGGCAAATAGCTGCAGAACAGGAATGAGCAACCTATGGCTGTCCCAATGGTCAGGAAAGCAGGGAGTTCAAAAAGTGGTTGAGAATAAGAAGGCAATTAATAAATCAAAGGTATTAATAAAAAATAAAAAACTATATTTGATTCCTACAAGGCAAATGGTGCAGTAATGCCAGCCTACTCTGGTCCTCACTCATCTGAACAAAACTGCACATACAAATAAATGCTAGGGGAAAACACTTACGATTCAACAATTTTGCAGAGTCTGGGCATAAATGAAGCTGCAAGATGACAGTTCTGGAGGAATACCCACTTTCCCTGCAGTATGTTTGATTTATATATCAAATCTTCAGCTTTGCTCCCTTGACCACGTCCCAGAGATATCATTTTCACATGTTGTGTACTTCCTTTTATTTCCTGGGCAAGGCGTAAAAAGAGAGCTGCAATATCTACACCT
This sequence comes from Podarcis gaigeae, assembly GCF_964106915.1. NCBI lineage: Eukaryota > Metazoa > Chordata > Lepidosauria > Squamata > Lacertidae > Podarcis > Podarcis gaigeae. The sequence continues at coordinate 91,301,695 of NC_139680.1, forward strand.
GTGTAGCATACATAATAACTGTTTTATTTCCACATCCAGAAACCTATTATATTGGGTCAATGAAAAGGTGTGCATATACGGTAATACTTTATGTAAAATGTATGCTGCTCTACAGAAGAATGAGCAGACCTAACATAGTATTCTATATTGCATCATTAACACGATGCCACAGGAATGAAATGACTAGATGGTTTTAAAGGGGGGAAATAATTTGGCACCTCTTTTTTGTGTTTGCCTGCTATCATTTTCAGGCTGTTGTACACAAATTTACGGTGCACATTTACTTGGAAATAATAGACCTCAGTGGGAAATATCTGTGTAAACATGAACATGATTCTGCTGTAGAAACTAAGTAGGGTAATGCAGAGGCATGGGCCATCTATAAAACAAATAAACTTTTCAATAATATTTATGCCATTGTTATACACTTTACACTAACATACCCAAACCAGCTAAGCAACTGTATTAAATTTTATTACTTTCAATTGACTATTAACAACTAGCACCAATTGGATTGGGCCATATATTTTCTTCCTATGTTTTATTCCTACATACATAAAAATGTAAGGCAGTTGTCATGCTGCAGTTTGCATGGCCATCAACAGGCAGCCACACAAGCTCCAGCTTGACAACAGAATAGCAGGCAGGCAAGGGAGAGAGAAAGCAAGCAGTGTGGGCAGCAGGTGGCCAAGGTGAGCTATTTAATGGAGCGGGGAGGCACTTTGGCAAACCACTAACTGAAGCACCTCTCCCTCCTGTAAATGGGCTGGGGTCTGGGGTGAACTGTGGGGGGGGGTGCTTGGAGGGAGCTGGAGGGGGGGTTGGGTGAGGTGTAAAGAGAGAAGAGTTTGCTCAGGTATAAAGGGAGCAGGGATTGGCCAGGTGTCAAGTAAGGTGGTTGGCAAAGGGGTTGGCAGGGTTGCCAAGTGGAGCAAGCAGGGTCAGCAGCGCATGGTATACTCATATAGTGAAGGGCAAAGCAATCAAACCCACCCCCTTTTACAGGACTGGCGAGGGGGTTGGATTAGGTAGAAGTGACCCTCTGCCCAACTCTCCCAGTTTAGCTGGGCTCCCATTGGCCACTAAATTTGCAAGTGGGTGCAGTGTTCTGAGAGTAGGGCTGAACTGCCCCAGGATGTGCTGGATCTCAAGTGTATCTTACTGCCATAATGTGAAGGCATCAGGTCTGAGTACTGTGTCAGACTGAAGCTGGCGAAGTGTTTGGGTCCAGATTTGGCCAGATTGTCCTCCCCTTCTTCCACTGCAGTCTTCGTGTGTGGCAAGCCTGTGAATGTATTGGCAACCCTGCTACTCTGCAAAGCCACATGGGGGGGGGGGGGCATTCGGATTGTACCCTAATTCATAAAGCAGGTTTTGCATACTCATCCTTTATAAATGCTCACCTTGAGTATGAATGAGAATTATTGGAGTTATTGCATTAGATTCTTCTTCGTATACTGCTTTCAAATTAATTCCTCCAATCTGAAGATAGTCATTCCCCAATTTCTCAGCTACAAATGTATGTACTGCACTAGTTAAGCTTTCTAACCGAAGAACTTTTATCTATTAAAAAATATATGATAATATCACTGAATTCATGAAAGATATGATTCAGCAAAGTGAAGCACCTTTAAATTCCATTGAGTTCATTGTGAAAGCACAGTACATGTATCTCTCTCACCCGTTGAAATACATGCAACTTAAATGTGCTTAACTGTGAAAGGATTGCATCTGAATTCCTTAAAACTATCACTTCTTTAATTGCTGTGAGGGAAGTGGTGCCCTCAAAAGCTCAAAATATTTGCAAGCAGAAGCTAAATATAAAGTGATCCCTATTGACTAGATTCCAATAACAAGTACTGCAACATATAAACATAAGGAGCAACCTGCGGGATCAGGCCATTGGGCCATCTAGTCTGGTATCTTCGTCTCACAGAGGTGACCAGATGCCTGTGGGAAACCAGCAAGAAGATCTGAAGACAATAACATTCTCCCCTCCTGTGGCTTTCAGCAACTGGTACAGTGGAACCTCGGTTGTCGAATGTAATCTGTTCTGGAAGACTGTTCGACTTCCGAAACGTTCAACAGCCAAGGCGCAATTGCCAGTCGGCAAATCCCTTTTTAAAAATGGAGAAACACACCTCAGAAGCCGTTCGACTTTCGAGGCGTGTTTGAAAACAGAAGCATTCACTTCCGCGTTGTCGTTGTTCGGGTTCCGAATTGTTCGACTGATGAAGTTTTCGACAACCGAGGATCCACTGTATTCAGAAGCATCACAACCCTGGCCTCTGACTGTTGAGGTAGAGCATAGCCATCTTGGCTAATAGGCATCAATAGGCCTCTCCCGCATGAATTTGTTGAATCTTCTTTTAAAGCCATCCAAGCTGGAGGCCATCATTGCCTCCCATGGGAGCAGGTTCCATTGTTTAACTATACAGTGGTACCTCGGGTTAAGTACTTAATTCATTCTGGAGGTCTGTTCTTAACCTGAAACTGTTCTTAACCTGAAGCAACACTTTAGCTAATGGGGCCTCCTGCTGCCGCCGGAGCACGATTTCTATTCTCATCCTGAAGCAAAGTTCTTAACCCAAGGTACTATTTCTGGGTTAGTGGAGTCTGTAAGCTGAAGCATATGTAACCTGAAGTGTATGTAACCTGAGGTACCACTGTACTTGATTTTGGCTAAAAATATTAGTAATTTTGGACACTGACATTTATTTATGTACACTAACTGTACCACTGTACACTGTGTGAACAAGTACTTTATTTTATCTGTCTTGAAACTTCCAAAATTTAGCTTCATTGGATGTTCACAAGTTCTAATGTTACACGAGAGGGAGAAAAAACTTTTTCCTATCCACTTTCTCCATGGCATGCATAGTTTTATAAACTTATATCATATCACATCTTACTTGACTTTTCTCTAAAACTGCAATCTTTTAAAGATGAAACCTGTGTAAAGACATCTCCTAGTGCAATTGAACTTGACCCCTTCTCCTTCCTTGTGCACCACCCAAATGTCTCTGAGGGAGACATGTGAACCCCCAGAACAGCATGTGGAAGGAGGGGGGAATGTATCAATGTATCACTAAAGTGAATGATCTGTCAGCACATAGATTTCTTCTTGTGTAATAAAATGTTCTCCACCTCTTCTCTCCCATTCCTCCTACCAAATCTGTTCTGGGGTGTTTCAGAGGAGATTTGGGAATAGTGGGTGGGTGGTGGTGGAATAAAATCCCATTGTGCTAGCAAGAATTTAGATGAATACTTCCCACTTGATTTTACTTACCAAAATAAGTCTTTCGAATGCAGTAAGTTTCTCCCAAGGGAAAATTAAAGGTCCACTCTCCTGCTCATCACTTTCTCTCAGTACTTCTAATTTTGGGTCTGTAAGAGATTAAATAGTAATTTACAACATTACTGAAACTTTGAAACAGTTGAAACCATATAAAAATGTTGCAACAAATTTGTAACTTTTATACAGCAATATAATTGAATAACATAACTGCCAGGATAAAAGGGAAGTGTGGTAGTTCTCAAACGTTTCCCTGAGCTACACTTCCAGAATAAAAATTTGCTCATACCACACCAATTTTTAAATTGGTAAGAAATACACTGGAAAACAAAAAGAGACAACTCTTAGCAGTACTTGATTTATAACATAGAGTACAACTACCTTATAATATGACCACGGGACATCCAGAAAGTATCAAATAATGCAGCTACAGAAAAACATGAACCATTCTCCAAATATAATTATAAACGAGCCTCTTACATATGTACCTTATGTATACAAACTCAGTGAGAGGTGTGAGCTTGCTTTAGCTGGGTAATCTCATTTATATTAGGTCTAATTTGAGACAAACTCTCAAATCATCTACACAAATAAGCCTTTCTCTTCTCTGATCTTTCATATTTGTCAGAGTTGTAAATCTCTGTTCACAACAATAGAACTGTAGAATAGCTCTTGTTCTTCAAGAGAGGAGTAGAAACAATTGGCTGGGAAGCTAGAGGGTCAGAGCGATGCTTGATTTCTGTCTGAATCCAAGGCAAGCAAGACCCTAATACTGTTGACTCCTCCACTGGAGGCTCAGGTTGTATATATGTGTAAATAAAGACATTGCAATCTCTGATGTAACCCTATTCCAAAGGAAACACGAACCCCAGGTATATGCCAGAAACCCCTGGAATCTCACACCACTCGAGAGATTGGGGTGGCATGCAACATTATAAAAGCCTTTTGTGGACTGGAGTCTCACTACATCAGATGCATGGATTGTGATTCTAAGTTGTCAGGTGCAAATTTCCAATGCTCTCTCATCCAAAGGACACTAACCCCAGGAGCATTGCTTCTTCAATTTTTCATGGTTTGGGGACACAGGGAGTGTTTTCAACAATAGGTTAGAAAGGCATGCTGAAAATCAACACATAGTTTTACATCAACACTTACCTTGCCTTGGTGACACTGGTCTATAGCTTGTACCCATCAAATAATATACATTCTGACTATTTAGAAAAGCTCTCCATTGCTGAGAATTTGTTGAAAGGGAATCACACAACAGGCTGAATGCTGGCATGTGAGTGCTCATGTACCTGCATTCTTTCCACATCATGTCAGTAATCCAATGGAGTGGAGGAGTTTTCTTGAATGTACGTGAACCTAATTGAGGAATAATAATTATATTATACATTTAATTAGTGTACATATCTACTTTTGAGATTTGCAGTCCTGGAATGCCTAAGATTTAAGTTCAATGGATTCCAATCAGGCCTGCTCTCAGATAAATGGGTATAGGATTGCAGCCCTAGAGGAAGTTGCTTATACTCAGAAATTGGCCGTACACAATACAACAGTATTCCATTGATATTACTTCCACTTTGTTTGAACTTCTGTCAAAAACTACAACACAATAGGGAAGATTCTAACACTTGTTAAATTCAGAATTTAAGTGCAATAGTTCCTTAGTAATTCACCCCAAATCTTTATAACTATTCTTAAAATAATTATAATCACTATAAATGGAGGTGTCTGTCTACATGTGTCTCCAGACTGTCTGTATTTTGAAGGAAGGATTCATACCTGGAAATTTAGGTTTTCACAATTAAAGTGGATTAAATCACTCGATCAGCCTAGTACGACAATTTCTTTAAAAAGAAGCAGACTTTTTGGTGTTAGAATCAATGAAAGATCAATGGGGTGGGGAAACATCCACAAGCCCATCAGAATGAATGCTTAATAAATACCAGATATAATCTAATCTCTAGGTGAGATTTGTGCAAGGAATTAACGATAGCTCAATATATTGGAGGAGGTACACAACTACTTTTTTGGTAGCTTGTCCTATGGTCCTCTAACTGTTGTTTTTTAGTTCATGGATGGCAGGAGTGCCAAGTATAGGGGGTCCTGGGGGCTCAAGCATCCTCAAAAAGCTTGTTCTGGGTGCTCAGCACCCACACCGCAGGGCCCCTGACACAACTTCTGGTGCCTCGCAAAGCACCAGAAGTCACATCTGAGGCATTGTGAAACCTCAGGTATGCTGTCCAAGGCCTTACAAGACCTCAAAACGGAACTCAGGTTCTGAGGCCATGGGGTACATGACATCATGACGTCACATCACAGTGTGTGCTGGGCACCCATAACCTGGGCCCCAAGTGTTTCTTCCATCCCCACAAGTCCATGATATCTGCATTGCAGGAGGTTGGACCAAGTGACCCTTTGGGACCTTCCATCTCTACAATTCTACCCATTGAAGTGCCTTTACTTGAGTTTAGAAATTAGAAAAGGGCATGCCTAATTAGTACATCTTTAAAAAATGAAAAACATTTTTTTCCTTAGATTTTTCACTTTCCATCATTGCCAAATTTCATTCTCACTTGTAGAGACAGGGAAAAAAAATCTGTGTTTGAAGTATAACAGATCTTAAGAATCTCTAATGTGAGGGAACAATGGAAATTTTAAAGATATTGCACTGGACTCAGGCTACCCGTGGGCAGAAGCTGCCTGTGGGAAGTTCTATTTGAAGAAGGGGTATAAGTGGCAATTTGCCGTTTTGTGCTTCCTGAAAAGGTACTCTGAAGGATTAGAGGACCCTCCAAACATAATGGGGGCGGTGCTGGGGACTGCAGGGGAAACAGCATATATCAATTATCTCCTACTGGGAGTTTCCACTGATGTGTCTTTTCTGCAAGTAAAAGGAGCTGTTTTAGAAATGGCAAGTCTATTTCTGAGAGGTGCCTGAGAGACCAATTTGACCTATACATTTACTGAATGTGGCCTTCTTTACCAGTAGTCTCAGAGTCCTGCGTGTCCATAATATTTGCCATTATGCTAGAATGAAGGAAGAAGTTCCACTGATTCTCTGGTATAAATCCAAGCTTGTTAGTAAATAGATTTCCATCATACTTATTTTTCATAATTGCTGTACACATCAGAAAAGCAAAGCATAGCTGATTCTCACTGAACAGAGCTGAAGAAACTCTCTGTTGAATAAGAAATTTAATTAAAACACATTATATTTTACAGATACTAGTATTAGCCAAAAATCATTTGTGTAATAAATTCAGGTACACACCTTATAAACATTTTTTGTTAATTTCTCTATTATAGCATTAATATGTCCTTGGAAATTGACTGCGATATTCTCTATTTCGTTCTCATCTTCTCTGGTGAGAAGTCTCTCTGATTGAGTCCTAAAAACTGACCGAGGCTTAAAAATTCCTGGGGCACTCAACGAAACCCCAATTTTTACTTTGAGTATGTACTCTACAGAGTCTTCAAAGATCTTATGAAACCACTCCAGGGGAAACTGATACATATAGTTGATATGAGAAAGATCTGATACTACAAAGTAGAGGATGGCGCCATGAGTTGCAATAGGAAGATAGCTTTCACGCAGTGCCTCTATTTTAACTTCTGTTGCTGCAGATGCTTCAACACGCTCAAAAATTTCTGTTGAGGTAATTTTAGATCTTTGCAAATTGTCAATAAGGTCTTCATCATCTAGAATATGTCCTACAATTTAAAGGAAGTTTACTTCATTTGTGGTGTAGAAATAAATCAAATAATGCATTATTGATTAAATATCCACTCTTCTGTAAAAATGCTTTTTAATAAACTGGACTGTAATTGTGGATAAATCTAGTAAAAGAAACAAGGAACTTTTATGCTGCCCTTTAGTTACAGTATCTCCCAGTATGGCTAAAGTAAAATCCATAACAATAATAAGCAGGGTGAACAAGAACATCAATTAAATTAAATCAGAACAATACAACTATCAGATTAAACTGAACACAGATGACAAGGCCTGGGCAAGAACAAAAGGTCCAAATTTGTTGCTAGTTACTACTGCCCTAATATCTAAATGCAGGAGGGGTTGGAAGAGGGCCTCTGGGTTGATTTCAGTATTTGGCCAGGTTTGTGTGAGAGGTGGTCCTTTAATTACAATTAGAATGGTTTGCAATTTAATTTGCACAGCAATGAGATAGATTAGGTTGAGAGCTTCATAGATGAGTGGGAATCTGAACCAGAACATCCAAACTAACATTCTAACCTCTGCCTGACACACAGAAATCATTGCAGATTACCTTATCCATGTCATTTCATATAAAAAACAATTCATTTAATTTGTAATTTATTTAGTTACAGGTGCCTATAATTTGTTCAAAACATATGGATGACATTTCAAGGATTTCTGTACATTTTTCATTACCATCTGTTTTTTGGAGAAGCCTAAGTGACTTCTGTTCCAGTTCACGAAGTGTTATTAGGTCAGCAGATATGCTTTCTAGCAACTCACAACGCCGGTGTTCAACCTCTGGTTTCTCCTTAATTAGAACAGTAGATAAAAGCTGATCTTGCAAACCTTCAAATGTTACAGTGAAATTTATCATTGTCACAATACTGCATATTGCTGGCAGAAAATGGGGGTTGGGTTTTTGTGTTGTCAAGTATAATCTGAAACAATAATTAACAATAACATCAGGTGTGAGGCAAGTAAAGACATAGCTGAGTCAAACAAATATAGCTAATTTAAAATATAGTTAATTTCAATTTACATAAGTAAAAAATTATATAGTGGTACCTCGGTTTAAGAACAGTCCTTAATACGAATGATTCGGTTTACGAACTCCGCAAAACCAGAAGGAGTGTCCCAGTTTGAGAACTTTACCTTGGTCTAAGAACGGAATCCAAACAGTGGAAGGGCACTGGCGGCGGGAGGCCTCACTAGGGAAAGCGTGCCTTGGTTTAAGAATGGTTTTGGTTTAAGAACAGACTTCCGGAATGGATTAAGTTCGTAAACAGAGGTACCACTGTATCACAGAAAAGAACAGTTACCTGAAGTTTTGGCTGCACTCAATTTCAGAATCTCCTATTCTAATGAAGTCTTGCCCTGATTTGTTGTAGATTTCCTTTTTTAATATTGGCTTCATATTTGAATCCAGCGTTTCACTGAAATCCTACAAAGCACAAAACCAGGTGCTTAAACCTGAAATGCAGTATGTGAGGGTGTTGACATCATAGCTGGATTTATCCCCTCGATCAAAAAACCCTTGCCCACCCATCTTTTTCACCTTCTTAGGATGAGGGGACAGGGCAGGCTACTTTTGCCCCACAGCAGGCAGTGAGAATGAGAGGACAAGATGAAAGATGTGAACAGGGAGGTGTAGCAGCTGCAGAACAATCTGCAGTTTGCAGATCCAGGCAGAAGTCATTGCGTGGACAGGCGGAGTCCCCAGATCCCGAGCGGTCCCCCCCGTCATGTGGAATAACGAGTCAAGACAACATGCTATGGGATTAAATTGGGCACAACTTTATTAAATTTCAAATGTGGGTAGACCTTGGCTCAGGCATTGGGCGTTTTCCCTCCCCAGCCCCCAGCCGGGGACCTAGGGAGCATCAGGGTTATCCAGTGTGTGGGGGGGGGGATGGGCCGGCTCTGGAGAACATATGTTCAAGCAGAGATAGCCACCCCCGTTACGCCACCGCCGCAGGGGAGAGCAATGACGACCTTTCGGCGTACGGTCAAAGCCTCCCTTCATAAACCCCTTTAACGGGGAACCCTGGTATCGCCGCCACAAAGAGGAAGATGGACTAAAGGATTCCGCCCAAGGCCTGATACCGCCAAAGTTGTGACGTTTTGCTACGGGAAAGGCGAAACCTGCCAATGCAGGGAAATTCCTTTCCGGTCCTTTAACAGCGACCTTAACGTAGCAGCGCCCGCATACCTGTGAAGAAAAGTTAACCTGCAAAATAAGACATTAACTGAGGGTGGGTAGGGTGGGAGAAGCTCTGGAGCCAAGTGAGGATTCCCAGGTAAGATCCTCCCTCTATTATGTGGGCAGGTAATCCCTCTCCTACCTGGCCTGGTCTCCTTGGCAACGCTTCCCCCAGATGGGATTGGACAACCGACTGAGGTAGGCGGAGACCTCCAGGTATCCCACCTGAGAGAAGGCAAGCCAAGCCTATGCTGATAGAGCCGCTCCAGATCTAGGGGCTGCGCACGTCCACGCAAAGGGCGCCCCCCGTTTTAAGCGGGGACGGTCATTCTTGTTTAGGTATGACACTTCCTACTGGAGAAATGAGGCAGAATCTTCTCAATCCTTTTGCCTCTTCTGCAAGTCATCACTGTAGGCAAATTGACTGACAGAGCAAACAATTTCTCAACTACTAACCAGCCTTTCTCAACCTTGGGTCCCCAGATGTTTTGGGACTACAACTCCCATCATCCTTGACTACTGGTCCTGTGAGCTAGGGATCATGGGAATTGTAGGCCAAAACATCTGGGGGACCCAAGGTTGAGAACCACTGTGCTAATCAATGGGAAGACGGAACACTAACCCTAACAGGTAAACTAAAAGGATTGTAGAACAGACATTTATGATAACCAGAAAGAAATATTCCAGATTGACAAACCTACAACCACCTATGTAAACCAGAACCTTTTAGCCTTCAGGCAGTCAAACAGAAAAGTTCTGGGGTAGGATAGATCACCAGCCCCTGAATCACCAAGGAGTCACCAAGGGGACAACACCATCAGATTGACAAGGTCCAGGAGCCAATGAAGGACCACCAATGAAGGACCTCCAAAATTACCTTGGCCCAGAAGCAGCAGATTTTCTGGATGGTTTGATCAAGAAGACTGAAGCAAGGAAAGGCATAGAGCAAACCCTGAGGCCAATTCACCCCCAGGCAATCCACACCCCTGCCCCCAGAGATGGAAACTGAGACACAAACGTGTCTAACTAAGCACTGTACTTGGAGGCAAACAGATCCACAACTGGCTGACCCGTGTGCCAAACTGGCTGCTAAAAAACTTAATTGCCATTCTGCCTCACTGATGGCTATGTGGCTCAACCAGTGGTTGTTAACCTCTGCCAGATGTCCTATTTTCAAGCTGAGCCCATGTCAACAGTTTGTCAGTTTCCACCATCAATGCCTTTGAATAGGATCCTTGTTGATTGGCATAGTAAGTATAAGCTTGTATCTAGCATTGCTCAGGAATTCTAAGACACCCCCCCCGACCAGTTTATATAACAGATGAGTGATCAGACTCAGTGGAAGCTGAACTACCTGTAGTAGGACTGATTCACCAAGACGCATAGAGTTTTCAAGTGTTCTAAAATAATGAGCATCCGTAACACGAATTTGGCGTAGTTTACCACTCATTTGACTTATCCATTTGTACGCTTGTCTCTCTGGATCAATTAGCAAAGGATAACGTTGTCCATACATAATATGTATAGCATTTTCTGTAGAGTACTGGTCAAGTGGCAAGCCTGCATTTTGCCACTTGCGAACCTGTAAATTGTCAATTTTTAATACTTAAAGACTATTATCAACAATAATATTTGTTCCACAAATGATTTGAGTGATTCTGAATAATAACAAAAAGAAGTAAGATCGCTTGAATAAATCCCAAAAGATAATATAAATGGCAGAGGCATACTTTGGTATTACAAATTTCAAGGTCACACTGTGTGATACCAAAATTTGACGCCCCCCGCCTCTTGTCTTCAATTCTGTGTATGCACTATGTTATAATTGTGAAGATCAGCTTGGCATCCAATGGGGGGGGGGGGCTGGCTGCACTGCCCTAAATCTACCTCTGCAAATGGGGCCTTTACCTAGTTAATTAGGTAGTGCCTCAGCCAGCAAAATTAGACTCTCTAAAAAAAACCCCCCACTCTCCTAAGAAGTCTTTTAATTTAAATTTCAAAGAAAACCTTGGAAATGTCATTCCCTCTGCCCATGCATTATTACCTCATTTTTTTCTGTCATGCAATTTACTAGCGAATAATTTGGAGATACTAGAATATTGCTTTCTTTGCAGAGTTTCAGACAGTCATTCACTAGTTGCTGACGATATGATGCTGATAATACTCCACTATAGGCAACACACGCTGCTGAAACAAAGGCATCACCCACGATTCCCTTCAACCTTTGATCGAAATTATTAACAGATTCTTTCCAGCGTGCCTAGGATATAAAAAAAAAATGTTTAGGGCCAAATATCACTGGGTACTGGACAAACTAGTTTGTTTAGAAAGTATAGCACTTGCAACATAATAAACCTATGACTTGTCAGTACACAGCACATATTATAAATGATTTTGTAACAATATTTACATTTGTGTAGATACTGTATTTATGTTGGGAGTATAAGAAATAGTTTAGTGCTGTGGTATTTGTGAAAAATGCTCTCATTCTACATTTGAAGGTACATAAATAAGCAGTAATTTTTTTTAGCGATTCTTCTCAGCTTTGATTTTAGAATAGTAATGATTTTTCTTTCTCTGAAATTTATCAATAGCTCAGTGAACAATATACAGTACCTTGACACCTGTAAACAACCCTACAGTAGATGGTTAAATGCCTAACAACTTCATTACTCTTCCCCCTTTATCCTAGGGCTGTGATGTGTGGCAATGCTGATGGAAACGGCTAGCCTCTGATGGCAAACACAGAGTATACTTCTCCACAAGAATATGGGAGGTTATATGATATGGAAAAGGACCAACAGAAAAGACAGTCTGAGACAAGTAAACAATGAAGCCTAATTTTAATTAGAGTCAAACATTAGAGCAGAAAGAAGTAATACCATTTCATCCTTCAGAGCTGTGCTTAACACAGATGCACAGTGTAAACGGCGTGTTGTTTGTTCTTTTCTAGCTGCTAGCATTTCTTGCTCATCAATACTTTCTCCAAACCTCCTTTCTAAATTTTGCTGATGTTGTTCAATCTGAGGAGTTAGAAATTAAAGGAAAACGTACTATAGTGGCATATATTGCTGCTATAGATCATACTTTTTCTTTCTAGCTCTTTCTTTCAAAACTTACAAGAGGTTCTCAGTGGGTTCCTGACAAGGTACTAGACAAGACAGCAGCTACTTGCCTTCAATTCTGCTATAATTGGGTCTATACATTAAGACAGGTTGCTTATCTGTAACTGTTGTAACAGACATGTGCAATCATAGTTGTGGGTTCTGTGCAGAGCAATGCTGGGAGCTTTCTAATGCTAAGTGAAATAGTTTGGGCAAGAAGCCCATTCCCAACCCCCTGTAAGCATGAACAAAGGAGCACAGCTCCAGTCTTTCTGGTTATAGTGGGGTGGGAGAGCTGGGTGGGGGGGAAATCGCATCTGGCAACCAATGCACCACTTTGGTTTCAGATAGTCCATGGGTAGATAAGTCTAAAAAGCCCAGGACACAAACTTTCACAGCCCTCTAGCAGCTATGGTGGCTCATTTACCAGAAGTAATTTATGTCCCGGGCTTTTTAGACTCATCTATGTACTAGGGACGTGGGTAGCACTGTGGTCTACTCCACTGAACCTAGGGCTTGCTGATCGGAAGGTCAGCGGTTCGAATCCCCGCGACGGGGTGAGCTCCCGTTGCTCGGTCCCAGCTCCTGCCAACCTAGCAGTTCAAAAGCATGTCAACGTGCAATTAGATAAATAGGTACCACTCCTGCGGGAAGGTAAACGGCGTTTCCAGGCCTGGTTTCGCCAGAAGTGGCTTAGTCATGCTGGCCACATGACCCGGAAAAACTGTCTGCGGACAAACGTCAGCTCCCTCGGCCAGTAAAGCAAGATGAGCGCCGCAACCCCAGAGTCGTTCGGGACTGGACAACTGTCAGTGGTCCTTTACCTTTTCACCTATGTACTATCTGAAACCAAAGTGGCACATTGGTTGCCGGATGTGAAATACTTTGGCATTATTTTCAGCTCTCCCACCCCACTATTAGTTCCTAACAATTCATTGCAGCAGCTATAAAGGAAGCACCAGAGTAAGAGCAGGTCAAATGCAACACCTGGCACAGAGAAAGAGAATGGTGTCATGTTTCCTCACTGCAGTTCCTTCTCAAAGTCAGTGAAATGCATGGATGGGAAGAGGTAGATGGGTCGAACTAAGCACTGATAATTCAAGGAAGGGCACATGATAAAAATTCAAAAAAAATCCAAAGCACCATAAGATCCCATGCCTGCCTCAAATACATTTGAAGAGAGGCACTATATATAAATTATTGATGATGATTATGATTAGCAGTAGTACTGTAGCAAATTTGTAGGACTACACAGAGATCACAGAAGAGAACAAACACAACATTGTTTCCCATTCTACTTATCTGCAATTTTCTCTGCTTGTTATCAAACAAGCTGATTACTTATTATTCCTGGTTTCTACTATTTCACCCCCTATAATACATTTCAATATTATTTTCTTAAACATTTTGGTATACTTGCTAAGAAAAAAGAATTTTAAAATTTATATGTAAAAAGTGAATTATTTATTTAATACCCATATGTGAATATATCAGGGGAGGGGGAATGGGTCCTAGGAAAGCTGTTCTCTTCATACAATCATTATTCATACCCACACTCCAGTCCCCAGGTGGCCTTTGTCTTCACTTATTTCACACCCTTTAGGGAAGACCGAACCTAGAGCAGATCATTCTAGATGCTCATTCCTAGGCTAGATGTATCTCTGGAAAATATCTCTTGTTGCCCTCTCACTCTGCTCCTGCTGAAATACTTTTTAACAAATAAGTAGACAGATTTTTGCCTCCATAAGATTTTTTAAAATAAAACAATATATCCCAAACTGAGACAGACACAAACTTTATGTTATTTAACAAGCAATTTAATTCTATAGTATATAACAAGTAGAATTCCTTTACCAGCACTAAACTTCTTTGTTTATCAGTCAATTTTTCATGTGCAAGTTTTAGTAGCTCCTCTGCTTCAGCTACCTTCAATTGTTTTGGCTCTACAAACTATATAAGAAGATATATTTATAATTCAGCTTGAAGGAAGGAATATGGCTATACAGAACTCACTGGACAAACAGAAAAAAATATTTATGTACAATACACATATGCAAATTACACATTTTGCTTCATATGATTTCATTGAAAACAAAGTTCTTTCCTCACTTTCTTATGTTTTGGCACACTTACTGATAATGTGCCATGATTACATTTCATGCTCATCTGTCCCCACCAGCTCATGATACATTGCAGACCTGACAAAATGCATAACGCAATGACTTCCTAAATTGGAGAAACTTACCTAATAGTTGCAGTGAAGACTTGGGTATGTGGGCTAGGGGATGGAGGCTCAACATAGGGATGTTTTTTCTCTGTGGCCATCCCACGTTCAGCATAAACTGTGTTATTATCTCACATGTGCTTATAAGCAAAGTTGTAATAGAACGCACCAACACACACTTCCTTACACCTAGCCGGCTAGAATAACCATAAGTAGGAATCTGGCTTTTGTTTGTACTTATGAGAATGGCTGTGGAGGACATAAAATAATCTATCCCCAGAGCTCAGAACACGGTGTCTGTTTCTCATCACATGGTGAGGAGCTATAGTTCCCAGTTATTTTTTTTAAAAAGAAGATACTAGTAGCCCACATAGCAGAACATCCCTATTTTCATCGGAGAAATGTTGGAGGGTATGTGCATGCATGCAAAGGCATTTCCATACTAGACTTTATTCTCTTCTCCTGTACTAATAGTCTAATTTCCCCTCTGCACTGATTTGTATACATTGTAGAATATGCATATTTATACATGCAGGAGAGAAGGCAGATTGTGGCCTGTATAATTAGAAAGTTAACGTTCAAAAGGATACAGTGGTTTTGTTTTTTAACTCCTCAAATAATTTTGGCTGAAATACATTTGCAAAACTGAGCACAAATTCCTGTTTAATTCTATTTAGAATACCTCCCAGCATATACAAAATGTATTTTTAAAAGTTTTTCTTACGAGGACATTATTTTAACAACTTTTTATGATGATTCAGAAACAGTAGCTGTAAAGATACCTTTTTTACAAGGTGATAGTGATCTAAAGCTAAAACCCATTGGCACATGGAGCAGCAGGCAACAGACACAAGTCCTACTTTTAAGGGGTTGAAATCAGGCATCCTTACATATTTCTTCAACTGCAGAAGCACCTAAAATGAACACAGACCAGTTGTTAAAACCAATGACTTAAAACAATAATAGAGAGAGACTCAGCTATACAGCTGCAAATAAAGCGTTTTAAGTGTGTTTTAAGTGCAATATACAATGTGACACTAGGTGGCAATGCTGAGCCTTATGGAAAATTTCATGTAGTTTTAAAAATGCTTTTAAAAAAACAGTGCGTAGCGAATAGGAGCAGGGATGTCATCAAATATTATAGGATGGAGGTGAAATTGTCTAACAGCTCTGGAGGAGCTTTAAAAAGAAACAATTTCAAAAAAAATTGCCAGGACATTATTTGCTAACCAGTTTTGGTCAGTCCTGCTTTCATATTTTACCCAACTGAGTGACTACAACATTTAATTATTTAATGTATTTCTACCCTGCCTTCCTTCCTGCCAACCTAGCAGTTTGAAAGCATGTCAAAGTGCAGGTAGATAAATAGGTACCGCTCTGGCGGGAAGGTAAACGGCATTTCCGTGTGCTGCGTCTTAGTCATTCTGGCCACATGACTCAGAAGCTGTACACCGGCTCCCTCGGCCAATAAAGCGAGATCAGCGCGACAACCCCAGAGTCAGTCATGACTGGACCTAATGGGCAGGGGTCCCTTTACCCGGCCTTCCAGGGCAAGCCCCTACAAGGTAGCATACAATAAAATATTAAAACCTAAACAATGGACAAATCATGTAATGAACATAAATAGGTAAAGGTAAAGGGACCCCTGACCATGAGTTCCAGTCGTGACCGACTCTGGGTTTGCGGTGCTCATCTCGCTTTCTTGGCTGAGGGAGCCGGCATACAGCTTCTGGGTCATGTGGCCAGCATGACTAAGTCGCTTCTGGCGAACCAGAGCAGCGCACGAAACGCCATTTACCTTCCCGCCAGAGCGGTACCTATTTATCTACTTGCACTTTGACGTGCTTTTGAACTGCTAGGTTGGCAGGAGCAGGGACCGAGCAATTGGAGCTCACCCCGTTGCGGGGATTCAAACCGCCAACCTTCTGATCGGCAAGTCCTAGGCTCTGTGGTTTAACCCACAGCGCCACTCACGTCCACTATGTAATGAACATAGTACCAGATAAAACTCATATTTGGGGAGTGAGGGGGGAATCATTACATCCAAGACCAGATAACTTAATGACTTTGACAGCTGATATGTCAACAAATATTTAGTTACTTATGCTTACCAAAATCAGGTGAATACATAAGACTACATGAACTCAGGACTGGAGAGCTAATACATCCTATTACCCCACATCATTCCACACATTGGAAACAGTGTGAGATTTGCCCCTTTGTTCCTTTATAAATATACAAAGAAGAGTGAGTATGCCATATAAGACACAGAGGAGTAGGATGCCATAATTTGTAGCACAGAACGGGGGAGTATTTTTTTGGAATACAAAACCATTTCTTCAGGCCAATTTTTAAAAACAAAAGCAGACTTTTCCAGCTGTCTTGGTTCAACTTGAATTCTAGGCATGTCTTGTGCGTGTGATTTGGCTTTGTTCAGAGAATGACAGCATCAATGCAGTAATCAGGGATGGCCACAATGGTGCAAACCAGTGCTAATCCAAGCAAGTGTGTCACACACAGGAGGCTGTAACCGCTAATTGCTCTCTCAGAGCACCTATAATTCAGCTAAAATGAATCCTTTGTGAGTAATCCTTTAGCAAATCAAGTGTCCATTTTACATTTTTTAAATAGGTTCACATTCACCCCTTTTCAACCTGTACAGCAAGAGCACTTTACGAAAGTAAAACTTAAGTGGTTGTACAGGAAACTATGTTAGTGTGACTCAGGCTAACCCAGGAAATTTATGACGTGTGCTTTTTGTTATATAATGGCATTCATATCCAGTCCAAACATTTTGTGAAAAGCCTTTTTAGTTTTATGCTGAGGTTTGCCTATCATTTCCCCCTCTAACTAGTAGCATTTATTAATTCCAAATTTTTCAGCTTTTTGAAACCACTCTAGAAGGCTGCTCCACACTATTTTAGATGTGTTATCCAACTGAATAACCATGGGAGATGATTTCTCATTCTTTTGGAAGTAAAAGACTTTAACTTGATTCCTTCCATGCTTTTCTGCCACCACCACCCATACCCTTTGCCTCTGAACCATGCTTGTTATTTTCCTTGGGATTAATGAGGAATTCTCTACTGAGAGGCCATTGTCTTTCTAAAAGGGGAAGTTTTTCTATTCTTAAACCAGGCTAAGTGGGTTCAATGGAACCCAAATTAAAAGAGAAAAGAGGGAAACTTAAAGGAGGAGAATCACCTCAACTTTTCAGAAGTAATAGGGATCTCATTGTTACAAGAGATGACAACTTATTGTCCCAATTCATTTAGGGGCACTGAACCCCTGTCTCTCACAACAACCCATAAGTAATTGCACCTGGCTCTTGGATATAGACTTCTACCCATTTGTGAGTCTTCCACCATGTCAGTGAACATCCAACTTTGCCTCCCCAATTTACTATCAGACAGGGCAAACTTGGGATCTTAACTCTAGATAGTTTCAAATTCCTGTTTTTTCCTAACTTCATTCTTTTTAGCTCTCACAAAACCAAGACAGCCAGTACTTTGCAAGAGAACTTCCCCTTTCCTGATCGTTTCTCTTTCTTTGTAGCTTAAGATGCATTCACAGAAGGTGACCCTATACTTTTAGCCTTCTCATTTCCTATTTCTGAAATGGTAACTATGTAAACAGACCAGGAGAATAAGAGAATTGCAGTATTAGTTTGAAATGTGCACTAAAATGACGTAACTTATTGTTTAAGGTAATCTATCTGAAAATTCTTAGGTATACAATAGAAGAAACAAAAATAATATACATTGCATCCTTCTTTTACCTTTTCGGGTAGATTATCTTTGTCAAGATTAACCAATCTCTTTAGGAACCCAGGATCTGCAAGCAGTAATTTTGCTGTTGTCCAGTTAGGTTTCTTTTGAAGAAGAACACAAACTGCATTCATAACAGTAAGTACAAGTGGAGGAGGGCGAGCATACACTCTGTGCGATACAGAAGAAAAGTCAACTGAACAAAATGCACTAAATACCTTTTTTTTGTCAAAAAAGCCCCCAACAACTTTAGTTAGAGCCAGACTACTGGACGGTGGCTTATCCTGCCTCATTAATATAGTGTGATTAACATACAGCAACATTTCACATGAAAAATCTTAACACTGGAAAATACTTTGGATAGTGTTCAAAATATTTATAATTTCATGTCAGAAAGGGAACTATTGTGACTATTGACTATTGAGACATAGTAACAAAAATGAAGAAACTAGAGATAATTTGCACGTTTATTTACATAAGTAAAACATTTTAAAGTTTGTTGACAGCATTCTTCACTTCTTTTCCCTTAAAAGATATTTAAACCATGCCTACTTTAAATTACCACAGTAGTAGCAATGCTTACCTAAACCATAATGAATGAAGATGAACAGAAAAATGCTTTGAAATGCAGCAAATATGGGGCCACTAGATTTGTTGCCTTATCCAGCATGATCTGAAAACTGTACTGATTTTTAACCAAAATCAAAAGCAAACTACAAACATGAGCAATACACTTACCTAACTTCTGCAATGTGGTTTTTGTCAAGTGCATCAAGAGCAGCGACAGCTTTTTCCAAAGTTGGCATTACAGCATTGAGCTCATCTGTTGCTTGCTATATATATATAAAAAGAAAAGTTAGACTTTGATGTTTTCTTTGACAGTGTATAGCTGTACAAATGCTGTTTTGTTTTCTATTCTCTGGGTACATGCTCATATTTATAATATTTGTTTCAAGCCATCTACAGCTGAAGATGGGATTTACATATCCTAGAACCTGCAAAATTTGGGATGGAATCAGAAATTGTACAGTGGTGCCTCGCAAGACGAAATTAATTCGTTCCGCGAGTCTTTTTGTCTTGCGATGTTTTTCGTCTTGCGAAGCATGGTCCGTCGCAACTGCGCCTCTTCAAGCGGCTTTAGGAAAAAAGCGAACAAACTCGCAAGACGTTTTCGTCTTGCGAAGCAAGCCCATAGGGAAATTCGTCTTGCGAAGTGACGCAAAAACCGAAAAACCCTTTTGTCTTGCGCGTTTTTCGTTTTGCGAGGCATTCGTCTTGCGGGGCACCACTGTACTGGCTCCGTCAACATCAACTATGTTATATAACAGATTTTTGTTCCTCCCCCAAGAGCATTGTCATTTTATTGGAGAGCTCAGTGTGTCTGTCATTTGTCAAGAAGCCCATTCCACTGCCTGTTCTGCTCATTACTGATAGCGGGGCAAATTTGCAGCCTGCAGGCTGAAAGAGGTACAGGGACCATGTCATACCCTACGTCATCACACACATTTCGTACCTGGTGTAGGCGGATGTCAGTGCCCTACTTAAGAGCCAGACACCTGCTCCCCTGCCCTCTTCTCTCCACGGTAGCACCTGCCCTCTTCGGTCTCTCAGTGTGGTTTATTTGGTTGCTTCAGGACCAGCTAGGAACTTTTGGGCCTATCTAATCTTCACTTCGTAGGTCAGGCCTTTTTGCCTACTCTACACTGAATAGCTGGTTGGGGACACTTGATAGCCTGCCATGTTGTTCCATAGGTTGATCTGGCTTTCAGGTGAGTCACATTTGATGGGTGGTTAGGTACGGGCAGAGGACAGTCATGTTTCAGCCTGGTGATGCTTTTTAGGAACCTTTCAAGGGGCTGGTTTGGTCCTGAGGCTTACTCTCTGGGCACTGGGGAAAGATAGGGGCCACCCCTGAGGCCAACCTGCCTCATCTACCTGGAATCAGGCTGCAGGGTGATGGTAATGCAGTAAGGATTCCCTGCACTTCTATATGGTAAGAGCTGGGAAAGGTGGTAGGTGGAACAGCCATTTCCCCCTTCCTGCAGGCAGGGGCTGGATTGCCTAGTGGCTGCAATCTGTTAGTTTGAAGTCTTCAAGAGTTTTTCTTATGTTTAACCTTAAAATAAAGTAGCCTGAGTTCAACTCCAGCCCGTGTGTCTGTCTCTTTATTCTGCCATCTTGTCGCAAGCTGCAAATACCCAGCATGGCACAATAAAAATGAAAAACAATTGTAATATGATAAACCTGGGCATATTCTTCCACAGTCTGTGTTTCTGCAGCCATAATTTCTTCATCCTGCTTAACAATAGCTCGAACTTGCTCCACAACTAATGCATCTTTGTGAAGCTTTTCCACAAGTTCCTCTATTTCCTGGTAGGAGAGATCCATTTCTCAGTCAATTAAATTTATTGCAGAATATCTTAATCAATAATTAATCTAGTATTTTGGCTGTTTTATGAACTACTCAGCAAGTCCTTAATGTGATGGCAAAGATGACATGGTCAGTAAGTACATAAGGACTGTGCTGCTGGATCAGGGCAAAACATTCTTCTGTTCCAGCAGTAGTGTCAAGTCACATGTCCTGAAAGACTTGTAGGCATGGTGTGATATTGATAGCTATCTCCTGTTGCTTGTGCTACCACATGGTAATCAAAGGAACACCACCTTTCAGCAGGAACACATTCAGAGATGCAGGTCAAAACTGAAGGGACAGCATGCAAAGCTGTGCTATGTGGAAAACTGCAGTCAGGCCTAACTATACATTAATCCTAGTTACATGTATGAAGGGGTTAAGACAACAGAGCTGTGTTCCTAGACTCAGCTAGGTCACACACCCTTTTCTCTGATGAGAGAGAGTGGAACCTCTTCCTGTCCCTCTCCTTCTGACCAAGGAAGACGTGTCTAAGCAAGCTCCAAGTTTAGAGCAGACGCAGAAACTGCCATCTTGACCATTGGACCTGCTATTGTTCTCGTCCATTCAATCTGCCAGAGCCTGCCTTCGCATGCAGGAGATAGACAAGTCCCAAACTCACTGAGGCTTTAAGACCGATTGACTGCCCTTCATCAGGTTTAGCAAACCAGTCAAAGCACAACATGTCGCCCACCAGAGATACTGCCCATGTCAAACTCTCATTATTTAACTTTTGTATCCCATCCCTCCTAGAGACTGTGACAGAGAGCCCAAGAAACAAAGGATTAGAGTGAAGGCATATCAATTTAAAACCCATGCT
Organism: Podarcis gaigeae; assembly: GCF_964106915.1. NCBI lineage: Eukaryota > Metazoa > Chordata > Lepidosauria > Squamata > Lacertidae > Podarcis > Podarcis gaigeae. The sequence goes on from NC_139680.1 coordinate 91,323,236, forward strand.
CAGTCACTGCAAAGTCCTATAGGAAAAAATAATACAATATACAGGCCTAAGTTACTTTTTTAATGGGAAGACTTAATTAAATCTGTACTATTTACATGTTACTGCCCAACTTTTCAGAACAGAAGTCTCCTTTTTATATTTTAAAAAAACCAGGGAAAAGCAGCTTGTGGGGGAGCCAGAAAGTTTGACCAACTAACCTCATTTGTGCAGAGGAAGAGGAAAAACTCTGCCACAGCTTCAGGGGGTGATGAGGGTAAAGGCACTCCCTCTAGGTAGCTGTAGATGGGCTTGCTCATCCTAGGAGTAAGATTGGAGCAGCCAGGGAGTGAGGTTGGGGAAAGAATGTGCATTTACTAGCTTCTAAATGAAAGGTGGAATGCTTGGGAGCTGTGTCTTTGGTGTGAGCAACACCGGTGCTATTTTGTGGCTGTACTATTTTATATTGTTTCAGTTGACTTAACGTATCATTAAAAAAAAAAAAAAAAAAACCCAGCCTGCTCACTGAGCCTATCTACCTAAACAAGAATGCAAAAATAAATGATATATATGAAAAAAAAATCCTTATTCAAGCGGGATATTAAATGACATGCTGTCACTAACAAGGGTTGGCAACCTGGAGTCATGGGCACCAGTTAAGATCTCTGTGGGCCCTGGGATGATTATCTCTGTTAAAAGGTGGGTCCAAAGGTAGTTGGTATTGCTTGGTATTTGATGTTAACTTCTGTACATTGTTTTTTCTTTGTTTGTTTTTCAAGCTTGAATAAAAATAGCTTCAGATAGATAGATAGATAGATAGATAGATAGATAGATATGCAAAGAACATCGGGACATAGTTTCCCAAATGAGCATCTAAGACAGGGTAGTCCATGTGGTGCTGTCCAAATGTTGTTGAACTACAACACCCATCATCCCCAACTACTGACGGTGCTGAATGGGGTTGATGGGAGGTGGAGTTCAACAAAATTAGCTAACCTTAATCTAAGGTCTATCTATGGCAGAGTAACTACTGTCAAAAGCTCTGCCTCTTATCTATTTTTAATTATTGTTTTCAAATGATCATTTGCTATTAATATTGTACTGTTTACCGGTAACCAGGCCACATATAAATCTATATAAAATAAAGCTTATATGCTCTAAATTTTGAAATGAATCTAGATACTGTAGATCACTAAATGTTTTGAAAGAACAACAAAGCAGATTTGAATGAAATTTTACCTTTGATTTTTTCTCTATTTGAGGACCAAGGACAAGTAACTCATTTTGCATAACTGTAATCTGTGAGGTTGCTTCTAGTATTTTGGTCAGACCAGAATGATAGCAAGTTCTAAAATTAAAAATAGTTAAAATCCAATCACAGTCTGGTCTGGTCTGTTCCATATATTGAAATAGTCGTATATTATGTTTGCTTGCATGACAATAGCATTTTGCAAGACACTGTAAATCTGTGGGCTCCCAGAGAGACTATTGTAGCAGCTTTGCTCCTCTTCGGTTCATTTTGCTGCTGCACTGAAAGGTTTGTTCACAGTTATAAAGGTAAAGGTAAAGGTACCCCTGCCTGTACGGGCCAGTTGTGTCCGACTCTAGGGTTGTGCGCCCAACTCACTTAAGAGGCTGGGGGCCAGCGCTGTCCGGAGACACTTCCGGGTCACGTGGCCAGCGTGACGAAGCTGCTCTGGCGAGCCAGCACCAGCGCAGTGCACGGAAACGCCATTTACCTTCCCACTATAAAGCGGTACCTGTTTATCTACTTGCACTTAAGAGTGCTTTCGAACTGCTAGGTGGGCAGGAGCTGGGACCGAACGACGGGAGCTCACCCCGCCGCGGGGATTCAAACCGCCGACAATACTATTGGCAAGTCCTAGGCGCTGAGGTTTTACCCACAGCGCCACCCACATCCCTGTTCACAGTTATAGGTCACAGTTATTGAGAAGAGGGCTCAACCACAAGTCCCAGATAGGATGACATGCTAAACCAAACTTTGATTAAGCACAGAATTTGCAGTAAAAAGGATCAGGGAGGAACAAAGAGGCTGTGAGCTCCTCTCTGGGAGCGAGCACATTCATATGGTTTTGTCATGCCACATTTGGGCTTACTGTATTGTGCAAACCAGATAATTGTAAATGAATCTGCGTCTCCTGAGCTAACTGACAGTTATAAGCCTCTGAACTATTGGAGCAGTTATGTATACATAGGGTTATGCCGAATCTGACAATTTCTGTTTCTTTCTGTTTCTTATTTTTCCAGTCTTCAGTTATCCACATTTCTACATCCCTTTGGAATATTTTATTTAAAAGTCCTCATGAAAATTCATCAGCATTTTGGTGCATAATTCTCCAAATATATATATTTTCTATACAATGTTGCTTAATATCCATGTTTATGTACGCAATTTCCCCTAATATAATGCATTTTGTATCTTATTTTCATCAGCATATGCATTTCTATGTACATTTTACTCTAGCATATACATTTTTGGGCACATTGCTTAGGTGGAGATATTGCATTGCAAAATTTGTACAGAAGCGTGGGTTTAGAAGGGTGGCTACATTTTGGTTCACATATTGTTACTGAAAGTGCAAATTAAATAAATTTAAACTGAGCTGACTAAATTTATTATCAATCCCTGCCTATGGACGAGGTCCATCCTAAGTCAGGGAGGCTGGATGGTCTGCCATTTCAAAGCTAAGGCTGTGTTGTATTGTTTCATACCTGTCAGTCATAATTTTCTCTTTCATTGACTTCAGTATGGTTGAAAAGGTGTTTATGAACTGTAGATAACTATTGGGAGTGATGTAGTAATGCCTTTTAGTTTCCTTCAAGTACTTTTCAGTTATGATAGATACATTTTTATGAATATTAACACATATCTGAACAAGCACACTTAAGTTCTGGAAAGAAACACAAAAAGGAAAAGAATATATATTTATATCACATTTCTGTTTAAGGACATTTTGTTTGTAGTGTATTATGATAAATGATAAAACATGTATTCCTTACGTGACTGCTGTTCTGTACTTGCCTCTTTAGATAACCAAACTAATGGGATGTGCACATAACATAACTTTGAATATTGCAGCACTCTGATTACAGGCATTCCTGCCCCTCCCCCAGTTAATCCTATTCAAGCAAACATCAGAGATGAAGCCGGTATTCTTCTAGACAACATCGTGATATAGACAACAAAAGTAGGGACATCTTACTTACCATTTTAATTCACCTCAAGTAATAGAGTTATAGATGCCCTCCATATGTTTTAGACTATAACTCCCATCATCCCTAACCATTGGTTATGCTCTTGGACTGATGATGATTGTGGTGTAAAACATCTGGAGGGCTTCACATTGACTACTCCTGCTTTAAAACCTTGTCCTGAATTTACAAAAACAGATTAGAATAATATATGCAAAGTTTGAATTTGTACCAAATGCTTATTGAAAATCAACATGACCTCACTAGTGAGAACTATAACAAAATATGAAATTACAGTTTACCACATGTTAAAATGTACAAATACGCTACCTGATTCTGAAATGTGTTGTCCTGTTTAAAATAACTTTGTGCAACATGGCAAAGGGCTTCTTCAGGCCAAGTGTCATACCAGTCAACTGTACAGCAATTAATAGTGGCAGGATATGTCCGACAACGCTGACGGAAGGTCAGTCCTGCATAACTTGTTGTCAAAACAATATGAAGATTGCTACGTACTTTCTGAAAAAGATTTAATCATTTGTGGAAAACTTCACCCATATATATCATTTTTCAAAATTATGCATGCAGGAATGTTTAGATTGTCATATTAGTGGTCAATCAAATGCACACATGCTAATTCCCCCCCCCCCTTTTATCAAGAGAGATTCACATATATATTCCTCTTAATTTACATTAATAGTATACTATAACCTCCTATTTATTATTTATAGCTAAAAAGTCTGTCATATACTTTGAAAGTTATACCTTCCCTCCCTCAGCAACTTAATGTTAAACAGCATGAAGAACAAGGTAGGACCCCATGGAGCTCTCAAAAACATGAGGTTGAGAAGCAGTCCCCCAGCATTGCCTTTCTGGGGCCTACTTGTCAGCTAAAACTAAATGGAGCCCTCAAGTCCCATTTATTGTAGATGGTACAGAAGAATGCCACGGTCAATGGTCCAGCAAAAGCAATAGTAATCCTTGCCTAGTTACTGACGTAGATAAGGTGATCAAGGCCATTTCAGGCCTGAACCCAGATTGTAAGGGAAGCAATCAGCATCAACCAAGAAAGTTGAGACACCATTACTTATTTAAGCCTCTTGCTCAGGGGTCCTCAAACTACGGTCCGCAGGCTGGATCTGGCCCGCCAGGGTCCTAAATCCTGCCTGCCCGGCCATTGCAGAACCCGTCGCGAAAGTGTTGAGGAGGAGACTCAAGCAGCAGCGGCTCTGCTCAAGAAGCCATGCCTGGTTTACCTCAGCACGCGGGGACTGACTGAGCGGGCAGTTGCCCCCCAATCAAGTAAATAAATAAGAAAACTTAAGTAACTGACCATTTGCTTCACAGATAACTTGGTTCTGCCCCCCCCAACCTAAAGCCTGCTCCCCTTAACACAAATCCTGGCTACACCCATGTCCTGGACCTTGCATTAAATGTGTCAAATATAAGTGATTTTATCAGCAAAGTATTTAACAAATCAGTCACAGCAGGCCATCCTTCAGATTCAGTTGTGAAGTTCGGGAAATGGACTGGGATCTCTGTACTTCCTGAAGCCTGCATTTCCTGCCTATGGATATTATATGGCAGTATCTATCCTTCTGGTGTACTATTTTTTAAGGGAGAACTAATGATCCCTTCACCACTTAAAACAGCTCTACTGGCTGCCACTGAGTCAATGCAGTGGAAGAGCAAGATGTTTTGCCACAGAGTAGGCTCTAAAGTGTATTAAGCAAGACTCCTTCAGTCTTACAGGATGTTTGAGCTCTGGCCAATGGGAGAGGGCCCACAGAATGATTGTGCCTTCAATAATTTGTTCAATGTTTGATGCTGTCGGACAGGATCTTGTGAAGGATTCTTTACTAAATCCTCCAACCAGACCATGCATGTTCATGCACAGGATGAAGTAGAACAAGCCGCCCGGACTAAGGTCCCAACAGTAGGCTGCCCAGTTTCTGTTCTTTAATCTTGTAATCTTCTTCCTGAAGCTGCCATTAATGGCGATGGTTGAAACCCCCAAATAAATAACAGGGACTGCAAGTAACAAAAATGGTAAATATGAAATAAAGGGGTTGGGAAAGTAGCCGGAACAAAAATGAAGAAGCCAAACAGCAGAAGAAAATGAAAGGCAGTTTTTGGTTTTGTTTTTTTGGAAAAGAAGGAAAGCAGTAAGAGGATCAAAGCCAGAATTGAATTAAAAGGCAAGAGAGTGGCTTTTCAGATCTTTGACAGAACCTCTGAATGAGATAGCAGGGAAATCCATTGCAGGCATCTGGAAACCAATTGGATCTATTTTTTTCAGAATGGCTATTGCATTTCCCTTCCATCTTTTTTTTTGTTTTGTTCCACCACTCCAACATTCATCCAGCATTTTGTGCCCACTGAGCATTTTCACTGAGTTGTTCTCAAATTCCTCCCCCTCACATAGAAAGAAATGGGCTTAATTCCTTCCCCCATTCACTTTTTTGTGGGGAAGTACGTGTCCAATAAGCTTAGTGATACCTCAGTCACTTGTGGATTGTGATGTTTTAGCTACAAAAAGATCCACTCAGAGAATGAGTTGCATATAGGACTTCAAAATGATACATGCAACATAAATTGAATTTTAAATACAAAACCATTAGGGTCTGGCACTGTTTCCACTAAATTAAATATGACAATAGTGCTCCGAAAGGTTTGCATACATGAAGCTGAGGTAAATGTGTTTAAACACATTCTCTCCAGTATGTTTGTACTGATATATTTAAAATGTTACCTGTAAGAAAAATGAGTAGATATCATCGATTGTGTTAGAGTACTTAGCCTTTTCAGCAACAGATACAAGTGGTACCATGATGTTATCCAGCTCATCCTTCTCAAATAAATTGGGCACTTGTCCTGATTTCAGGATACAACTCAGGTCCTCTAAAAATGCCTCCTATAAAAAAAATGATATTAATTAGCAATCTGCTCAGGGCTAGTTAGTTTGCCAAATAACTAAGACAGCCTTCACCAACAACATGCCCTCCAGATGTTTTGGGCTACAACTCCCATCATCTCTATCTGCTGTATTGTTTTTAACACTCGATTGGGAGCCGCCCAGAGTGGCTGGGGAAACTCAGCCAGATGGGCAGGGTATAAATAATAAATTATTATTATTATTAATAGTAGTAGTAGTAGTAGTAGTAGTATTGTTATTATTAATACCCAGCAGAGCCATGTGGCTGCAAGAGATGGGAATTGTAGTCCAAAACATCCAGAGGTCATGCTGAAGTTTCCAAACCATCTTCAGAGTCAGCCCCATATATAATTCCCTGCATTATATGTAATCTTGTGACCAGAGGATAGACGGCAGAAGTTAGGCTATCCCTGCCCATATAGGAGTGCAGCTGGGTCACCAGCTGAAGCTGATGGGTTCAAGCCACTGAGGCCACCTGAGTTTCAAATGACAGCAATGTATCCAGAAGTACACTCAAGCTGTGCACCCACTCCTTCAGCCAAAAAAACCTCATTTCAATCAATGTTAACAGGTGTACCTACTATTAAAGCACCAATCTGAAAATTTTGGTTTCTCTTTAGTTCCCCCCCACCTTACATTGTTTTCTATATTTCCACATCATTTTGTGATTTTTTTAGGGGGGGGATTCATGATAATTCATCAGCATTTGAGTACAGATTCCTAATATACACATATTTGTATTCAATTTGGTTTATCATAGAGGTTTTTGCAAAGCTATTTTCCCCAATGTATTGGATGTGTTTGTTATTTCACTATATTTCTCATATATGCATTTCTACATACACTTTACCCCAGTATATGCATTTTTGTACACCTTACCTGGTTGGAGAATTGCATTGCAAAACTCGGAGAAATGTGAATTTTAAAGCATGGCTGTGTCTTTCCATTTGTGTATTGTTTTGGAAAGTGTAAATTAGTTAGATAGGTTCACCTTTAAATTTGAACCAAATTCTATTTGTCCCCCAGCCCTAATTTTGACTAGATTGAGTCTCATTTACCCTTATCTTGTCAGTTACTGGGAAAAGTCACACGTGAATTAAAATGAAAGGAGAAAAATAGATGGATGTCATCTTTGCTATACTGATACTTCCAAGCCTCATATTCCTAAATGTCCAAAGCTAGCTGTTTCATGCAGATGTTAAAATGCATGAAAAATAAGGAGTCCTTAAAGAAAACAACTCTCATAGGAAATAATGATTCTCTCCCAGGTCCACCTTTTGAAAACTTCCTACAAGGAAAGAGTGAAACCACTGCAAAGCAATGCCCACACCCCCAATCCTAACGAGTGCTCTAGAAGGGTTCCATGAACAGTGGTATATGAAATGGATTTAGATAATGTGATATTTGACATTGTACAAGCGTACTTCCCCTGGTGCAACAGGACTTCCCTGTCCTTGCACTCTCCCTGCACGCACATACCAAAATCTGCTCTGGAGGGAGTCCCTCACAAATCATCACCTACTCAACCCTCTTAGTTAGGAATGGGAGATTAGAAAAAGGCCTCCTATTATTTGCAACAAAGGCAGACATGGGTCAAGTGGCCACAGAGCAGAGCAAAGCATGCCAAGCACTTGGTCCAAATCCTTTTGTATCAACAAGCAAAACTCGTCCAGCACAACATGACAACACTATCTAACGGAAGAAATTGTGATGTGAGCCAAATATTCAGGTAAAGCAATATGGAAACTACCTAAATATACTAGGATTAGGAAATGGACAATCATAACAAGTGTACAATAAACTTTATGCATATATTCCAAGTCCAATACATATATTAGGAAAGGATTACCTGAATAATATCAGATTCTGTGATGAGAAAAACTGTCCTCCTGCCTTCCACACCTGCCTGCTTACAAACTTCTTTCAGATCTTCTCTAAAATTTCCATAGGTGTAATTACGGGAAATAGATAACCTGTAGAGGCTGCATGCAGATAAGTAACAGGCTAAGGATGCACAGGTTACCTTCCCAGTTCCACCATGACCAACCTGCAGGGGGGGGGGGGGAACAGTCTAACTTGAAACTAGAAAAGTTGGCTCAGTTAAATCAAACTTGTGGAAATCATAGGATTTGAGTAGGTTTTTAAGATGTGCATGGTGAATTTAGAGAAAACAAAATTAAATGGAAACAAAAGTAAATAAAAAGCCACCAAATATTTGTCACAGCATTTGCCAAAGGCACCTTGATGAAACTAAGTAGAGCTCATCAGTGGCTGAATTAAGACATCCTGGGAATCTGATGCATATGATCTTGAGTACCTTGATGGAATAAATGTGGGGTATAAATGTAACAAAATAAATGAATAAAACAAAATAATTCAGAAGCCTCACTAGATTAAAAGTGATTTAATTCTATGTTTGTGCATAGAAATGAAGGCTTAGGCTATGTAATGAATCCCTCAGCAATGCAAAGTTTTCTATACTATCTATATGATCCAACCAAAGTCTATCAAATCCAGAGTTTTAATCACACAGTGGCCAACCACATGTGTGAGGAAAGCTCATAAGCAGGATATAAGCAAAATAGCACTCCTGTTTGTAATTCCTTGCAACTGGTATTCAAAGGTATATTGCTGCATCTCAGATACTGGAGGATATATAATCCTTCTGCTCATAAAAGCAATGATTTAAGAGAAAAAGGAATAAAAATGCACTAGTGTAAGTTTGAAGAAAATACTTATTTTGATTTGCCATACTAATTATGAATTGAAATAACGGTCACTGGAATTTTACATATTATAATTAAAAATGAAACTATAAGCATTTTTTCTTACCAATGTCATGTGACTACCATCTTGTCGAAAAATTCTTGCTGCCCTTGTTATGTGTTGTATTGCTTCTTTAAAAAATACTATGGAAATACCCTAAGAAAACAAGGAGCATAAATTTTAAACATCTTGTTATAGTTAAGTTAGTATACTTATAAGGATCTTACTCTATTCATAATTATTAAGCATCAGGCATAGGCTTATTGGACACCTGCAAAGCTCTTGGCTCTGCTCCTTCTCCTCCTTGCTGTCACTGTGGCATGCAGCAATCTACAAACAAAAGAACCCCCCCAACAAAAAAAGTATACACTTCCATGATTACACATATAACTTGCAAATTTGCCTGCACATCTAAACAAGGTAATATGCAAGCCTCACAACAATGCAATGGTCCCAGAATAGTCTATGCAAATGGAGTGGGGATAAACATAAGTTTTCCAGATGGGGATTTAAAATATAAATCAAGTGTGCAGTGAACAGCCATTTCATGAAAATGCCTGTGCAAATGTTACCTTTGTGAAATGAATTATTCCTATTTCTAATCTGTACCTTTGCTCTCTGATAGGGGTATTGGAGAATTATGACAAAAATGGAATTGGGAGTAGATATTGCCCATTTCTTTTATTCATCCCATGGAAATCAATAATGATCAATCCAGTAAGCACTATTCACCAGTGCTGCTTTCAGTCCATACATCACCATCACAATAATATTAATTATTAATTATTAATGTTATTCTTATTATTATTATTATTCTCTGCCCATCTGGCTGTGTTTCCCCACTCTGGGCAGCATACAACACATAAAAAATTGTAAAACATTAGACATTAAAAATTTCCCGATACAGGGTTGCCTTCAGATGTCTTCTAAAAGTCAGGTGGTTGTTTATTTCCTTGACATCTGATGGGAGGGCGTTCCACAGGGCAGGCGCCCTGATTATAATTATGTTTTCCACCATTTTCACTGTGTTTCATTTGCATCAAAATGAATGGTGTAGAATAATGTAATCACAATACAGTATAATGTACACAATTTCTGTCATTATGTAAATTCATCAAGTTACATAATTTCATCATGGCAGACAGGGAGACAAATGTCATTTTTGGCAAAAGGCCAACTGAAGCAAAGCAGAAACAGTGCTGCATCTGATGAATACAGAGTGGAAGTAAAAACGCCTTCTTACAGCCCCCTATTCTCTGGTTACATCTGTACTCATGCAGACCCAATGGAGGTCTACCCATGGAGGAAGACTGGGAATATATGATTACAAGCCCCATTCCTTGTTACTTATCTGCATCAGGAGTAGGAATAATACCTGAAACAGAGAAATGGATAAATGTACAAGCAGCAGCAGCAATGGAATTGCTCCTTGTTGCCAGAATAGGGCCACCCATGATCCACCTCATTGTAACCACTTGTAGGTCTTCAGATTTACCTGAGGGCTTACTCCCTGCATTTTAATGCACTGCTCTTCTAGGACCCAAAGTAGATGTGTCTTGTTGGTGACGTTTCTGTAGACTCTCTTGTGTACAGGCTGGTTTGAATCCAGAAAATCCACAAATAGGGGCGGTTCTTCCATCAACTGATCTTTTGTCCAGGGAATCTATAAAAATAGCCTAATTATTTTACACAATAATAGGCAGCAATTGTGCTTTTTCCAGCATGGCTTGTGGATTCTGTATGATCCCTTCTTTGATAGCCCAGTCATTTAGTCACCTGGCCCTTACATCTGTCAAAGATTTTATACAGGCCAGTATTTCACTAATGGAAGTTAGGACCTTTCTATTCACGAAAGGTGAGGTAAGGGTTTAAGTTTACCAATAAAGCTTTTCAGACAATGGTATATCAACAGAATCCAGACACAATACTAAGCAATTGCATATGTGCCAGTAGAAAAGAGGAACCAGAAATTCATGTACAGAAATGAGTCTAGTTGCAAAAGCAGTGAGGCAAGCCATATCTGACAATGCAAGGCACAGATATACCGGTATACACAGAGGGAGGAATGGGGGTGCTTCTTAAGTTAAGGCAAGCTGCAGGCAGGAAATCCTAATCATTGATCTTTGATATTATAATATGTTATGTTATTAAACTCCATCAATGATATGCGTTGAGGATGCTAACAGATGCTGCCATCTTGATGCATACCATGGAAATACAATGAATACATACTGTGTTTGGGAGAAGATAACCTTGTGTGTCAGTGTATAATAATAATAATAATAATAATAAAAATAAATTTTATTTATATCCCGCCCTCCCCAGCCGAAGCTGGGCTCAGGGCGGCTAACAACAGTCAAAATAGTTCAACATTCTAAAAACATTCATTATAAAATTAATTAAAATCAAATTAATGGCAACCATCAAGCAAAATTCTGTGTAGGTATATATGTGATATAGCCATAAAACATATTTTAGTAGAGTTCAGAATGTCATAACTTGGCTAAAGTATGCAAAATCAGGTGGAAAATCAATACTCACCCCTACCTTTTCAGAAAAGAAACCAGAAGCAACAATATGCCTGGACCCTTTAGAAGGAACAGCTTGTGGGAGATTTTGCCCTCAAACCTAACAATGCCTATCTACACTAGTTAGTAAATGAAGGAGTTAAGAACCACGGAGCTGTAAATTTCTAGAGCTCAACAAGGTCACATCTCCTCACCTTCAGGGAAAGAGGAAGCAACAGTTGTTCCCTGTTCTTTTCTCTCACTCTTTCCTCTTTGAACCATGTAACCATGTAACATCTAAGGCTGAGACTCCAGACTCAGACCACTTACTTGAGACTAACTTCTGTATTTTGTAACCAAGGATACATTGCCCGTGCTGTTTCAGCCATAGCACTGAACAATGCATGAGTGAGACCTCTGATTACTTTAAGTAAAGTGTTAAACTTGCTTAACGTTGTGATCAATTCACTCTGAGAGTAGAGGCAGGGGAGCACAAAGGTGAGTGCTTAATAGTGGGACATTTTAAGGGATAACAACCTCTATTTCCTATGCTTTGCAAACACTGCGGTTTTTAAAGTTTTAAACCCTGCTAGGGCCTGGCGTGTTCTGGTCCATGGGGTCACGAAGAGTCGGACACGACTAAACGACTAAACAACAAAAACAACAGGGCCTCTTCTGATTAGAAAATGAGTCAAGCCCTGTGCTTTTTAATTCAGGTTGTCAGCCATTTTTTTTCTTTTGCAGTTCCCTACACACATGCGGTTTCAGGACTAACTTGGTCTTCCCCAGTTATTTCCCAACACAACTGGTTCCTCACATACCTCTTCCTCTGTACCTATGTCAGGGATGAGATCCCCCAGAAGAGGAGAGGCCATTGCACTGCACGGCAGTTGTCTAATGCCAGCAGGCAAAATGAGCAGTAAAACTGCAAGCACAACTAAGATAAAGTGCAGCTACTGCTCCGACTCGCTGCCAGCATCCAGCAACACAAGTATGGAAAACACAGCCAGACCAAGTAAAGATGGGAATGACCAAGGTCCTGCTTGGACCAGGGTGGTGCAGAAACTTGATTCCTAGGAGTTGTTGGAGCCAGGGGGGAAAATGAATAAAATGGCATTCCTGCATTGTGGGAGAGAAGTGGGAAGTGCCAAGTTCCTGGCCCAATCACACTTAAGCAATCATCTCCAGAACCCCACAGCCCAGCTAGGCTCACAGCAACACCCCCTACTTCTTCCCAGCTGTAATCAGGACAATAGGGAAGGGACACACAAAAATGGTGGGCACAGCAAAGGGGAATCAGGGAAGACAGGCAGGCAGGCAGGCAGGCAGGCAGGCAAACAAACAAACAAACAAACAAACAAACAAACAAACAGGAGAACAGCACTAAACAAATACAGACACTCAGAGAAGGTAAATGAAGACAGAGAAGAACAACGAGAAAGAAAAATCACCTGTAATAAAGGCCAATTGTCTCACAAAATTGAAGAGAACATTCCAGCTGTGGGCAGGGTAGATCTAGGGAAATGAGATAACTCCTCCCCTTGGAGAGGTTGTAAAAACACTATGAAGACCCTGCTTGTCTCCAACTAGGATGTCATTTCTAACAGGAAAGTCATCTACTCTATCAGATAACGGTTAGATACACATTTTAATACATAATAAATAAATAAATAAGCAAACAAAAATTTTAAAATCTACAAAAGTATTTGTTGTAAAACACCCAATAAGCAATGTGACACACACAGAGATACACACTTACCTTGAAATAGTTATTGACCTCATTTGATAGAATTTGAAAGAAAGCTTCCCGTTCTGGAGAATCAATCAGACGATCATGGAAAACCCGGGTGCATTCATGTACAAATAGCAACACTATTGATTCTTTGGAGACAATGACAGACTTGTGAGCTTGGAGCAATCCTTCAAGTACCTGTTAACAATTTCAAAAGAAACTTATTTTTGGGGGGACTACAGCTTGATTCACAATAATTTTTTAATTTCTTGTAAGTTCCTGTCCATTTGTATTGATTTCAGTTTTATACTATTCTATGCTACTTCATTGTTTTATTTATACTTTTTATTTTTGTAGCTGCCCTAGGAATGCTGATTGGGCATTGAAGGGCAGGGTATACTTTTCAGGAATGAATAAAATAAATAAGTCATATTTTCATTGTCAGACTGGTAGCATAAGGACCTCAGCCAGACCAACATATTGAGGACAACTTCCATTTTACATGGTATATGAATTTGTTGTTTGTTCATTAATAATCTAATCAATACCATTAATGTATGAAGAAGCAACTGTCAGGGACTATTTACCAATCACAGCTTATTTACCAATCTCCTGCCTTTGTCATACTGTGTGATCATAACCCAGCCCAGTTACCCTTCCTTAACCCACAGAAATTGTGTATGTACTTGTGCATTTTTCAATATAAGATTAAACTGGACAAATAACATGGGAAAGGGAGGGGGTTGTGGAGGCAGGGATAAACAGCAAAACAATATATATATATATATATATATATATATGCAGGTTTTGGTGTCCTCGGGTGTCTTCCCGTGTAAAAGTTGGGGTGTCTAGGCGACGTTTCGACGAGGTCTCACTCGTCATCTTCAGGCTGGTGCTTTCGGCTTCTTGTTACTGGAACAGAGCGGGATCTCAATGTTTGAGTTCCTATAAATACTGTAGAGGGGGTGTGGTGTCTAGCCTCCAATGTTTTATAGTATTTATAGGAACTCAAACATTGAGATCCCGCTCTGTTCCAGTAACAAGAAGCCGAAAGCACCAGCCTGAAGATGACGAGTGAGACCTCGTCGAAACGTCGCCTAGACACCCCAACTTTTACACGGGAAGACACCCGAGGACACCAAAACCTGCATATATATATATATATATATATATATATACATATATACAGTACATGGTCCCCCGATCCCACCAGACCTACTTACTGGTTAAGTTACAATAAAATATATCACACTTTTTCTACATTTCCCATCCTGTTGTCACATTTTGCCTAATTCTAACTAATATTACATTCCTCTTTTTGTTATAACTTTGCCTCACACATCCCTGGATGTGTAGGATTTTTTTAGACGATCCCCAAGCTACATTTGCAAAAGTCCAGGCCAACAAATTGTAAAGCATGTTTATGATAAGTCTAAACAATCTGCCCTAGGAATGTATCTGAAGAAGTGTGCATGCACACGAAAGCTCATACCAAGAACTAACTTAGTTGGTCTTTAAGGTGCTACTGGAAGGAATTTTTTTTGTTTTGACTATGGCAGACCAACACGGCTACCTATCTGTAACTGGAACTATGGAAGGCACCACATTGAGCCGCATGAAATGGAAGTCCATCAACCGTGTATCTGAAGAAGTGTGCATGCACACGAAAGCTCATACCAAGAACTAACTTAGTTGGTCTTTAAGGTGCTACTGGAAGGAATTTTTTTTGTTTTGTCTAAGCAATCTGTCATCTTTACAGACCTTAAAAAGATCCCGTAGATTAAACGTGTAATGGCATTTAACTGGAGTTGGACGCACTTTATGAAGCATTCTATAGTACACAGCAATAGAGGCGCATGTTAAATTATCCTTGCATTTCTGAACTTCAGCCATGAATCTCTTGATATGTAAGTATGCTCCTAGTCGCACCTACAAGAAACAAAATATGTAACTTTTAAACATTTTCCACAAAATGCTCACTTGAAACAAATAATAAATATGTTAAATTATGAAGTACCTATTTGTTTATGACTGAGGTACAGTATGCGTGACTATTGTGTGCTATGATATTCAGATAAAATATCTATATTTCTGCATCATGGAATCACAGAATTGTAGAGTTGGAAGGGACCCCAAGGGTCTTCTAGTCCAACCCCATGCAATGCAGAAATATCAACTAGGTCATACATGATAGATGACCATCCAACCTCTGCTTAAACACCTCCAAGGAAGGAGAATCTATAACCTCCCGAGGGAGACTGTTCCACTGTTGTTACTGTCAGAAAGTTTTGTCATCAGCAGATGACAAAATGGAGGACTGCTGCAAAATAAACTAATTGTAGTGGAACAGAAAATACCAGATGAAAGGATGAATATTTGAATGGATTATGGCACTTTCCAACATCCCTATTTATGAGGTAGATTGTAGAGGAAAACATTTATATTTCATATATATTTTTGACAGTTTTGGTTGATTTTTTAAAGAGTCGTTAAATGATTCCTGCATTACCATATTACCTGGAAAATACGTTGTAAGGATTGTAAAGAAGTTACAGGCAAAACTAATGTGCAGAAACATGACAGAAGACGAGCACTAATCTCATTACTTCCTTCACTTGGCGGTGTACAAGTGGCAACCATAGCAACATCCTGGACATTCTGTGAGGGGAAGGCAAGAAAGTAAAAGCCTGAATCAAAATATTTTAAACAAGGCCAACACAATCTCTTGTGGCTTGCCGGCATCTCACTCCTCATTCCCCCTGCAATTACTCCTTTTTGTGGAACAGTCTTCAATAAGTCAAGTTGCATTTGGGGTACTCCACCACCTAGCTAACATTTAAGCTACTCTCACTGTGCCCATGTCTATTCTGGTTTAAAAAAAATTTTTTTTTTAGGCAAGCTGTACCAGATCAACAACATCCTGTTTCCTGTGGAAAAAAGTTTTCCTACCACAAGAGCAAAATCTCCTTTTGCTGCTCTTGGAAGGGCATATTCCCTGAACGTGTTAAGGTATATTTCAGATGATACTTCTTCACAGAATACATAGTTAAACTGTGAAATTCTCTACTACAACAAAATGTAGTGAGGTCAGCAACATGCATGACTTTAAAAGGGCGTTAAACATTATTATGGAGGATAAAGCTATTGATGACACCTAGTCAGTATTTCAGTCACTATGCCTTTGCAAATCTGTTTCTGGGGAACAGGAGTATGAAGAATGCAGTGATACTCAAGTTTGTTTGTAGGCTTCCCATAGGTATCTGGTTAGCCACTGTGAGAACAGGATAATATACTAGATGAGCTTTTGGCCTGATCCATTAGTGTTCTTTTGTTCTTAATTTATTCCAAAAACATAGAATTGGAATTATCTGTATGCACTGTTTGAGGAGTAAAAATCATCATCCCTTTTTACAACATTTATGAAACAAAGGTTTAAAAATTGAAGTATTTGATGCTTTCTTACTGTTGAAATGATGTTACATTATTTGAAATGGTTGTAATATTTAATTATAAGTTAACTATAATTAAATTACACACATAAAATTATTATGGGATACTATACGATATTAGATTATTTTTACTGTGTATTATATAAATTATTCTGTATATCTAATAAATTTAATAACTTTTAACAAGAAATAGAAATAAGGAAAATTCCATAAAGAATTTCATATTTACACAGTACCTTCCATGTAAGCTGCTCCGTGTCATAAAAACCTCCTAGATCAAGAAACTGTCTAATTAGCTCAAGTGGTGGCTGGGACCCATACTCCTCTGCTATAGGTGCATTCAGATCATCAATAAACAGTAAAACCTTAAAATAAAATTATTATTGTGGATGAGACACATTATCACAAGAGATTAACAAAAGCTATTGAATGTGCCCCCCACAGCTTGCCAAATAAGTGATTGACAAAGCCTTGCCTGCTTAATATGTTGCCTGGAGTGTGTGCTTGCTCCTTTGCTACTTCCAATAGTATTTGTAACCTTTGTCCATGAGACAGAGTAGATTGCATGTTTATGTAATCTTACTAGTGGCACATCCATAATGGGGTGAGCACTGTTAGTGTGGTATTTTAACTGTGCAGTTCACCTAATAGACGTCAATATAAGTTGCGGATGTTACTGTGAGTAATGGAGAGAGTCATCCTTGGGAATTGTGTATATGGACATTTTTACACACAGAATTCTCATCCAGCCTATGGGTACAGAAGCATATTGCTGTATCAGAGTGACAAACAGAAGTAAAGCTATCTTTCTTTTCGTTATGTGCATCAGAAGAGAAGTTGAGGTGTGACTACAAAGAAATTTATTTCAAAAGAATTTCACCCTCAGAATCAAGTTTACTGAATTTTATTCAACAAGAATTACAGATGGAAATGAAGTCTTCTGGGAATTAGCTTATCCTTTTGACAGTATCCAACTCTCCAGTGAAACAAGCAGTAGTGTGGGAGGAGATTCGGCATTTACTACAGATAGCAGGAATTGAGCCAATTTCTCCAGAGCACTCCTTCTCCAGTATGCCATATTCTTTGTAATATCAAAAAAGGATGGCTCTTAGAATGTGGTGTTAGACACAAGGTAGTTGTTCATCGATCGGCAGAGCCTCCTTGACTCCATCCTGAATTTGCAGTAAACCAGTGATTCCCAATTCGGGAATCGATCCTTCCCTTGCCTCCCCACCAACGATTTTTTTTTTAAATTATTTTTGCATGGTAATATCACACATTTTATGGTCTGTTTTTTTTTACTATACCTGAAATTATCTGCTTATTAGGGGTGACCCCCCATTTTGTTCAAAAAAATTGCTTTGCAGAAGTAACTACTATAGAGTTATCTCCCCCCCCCCAAAAAAAGTAGGAGGTCTGTGGCTTAGCTTTTGAAAAATATCAAGGGTCCTCAGTAATTAGCTAATTGGGAACAACTGCAGTAAACCATAAACCGATTCAAAGTCAAGAAAGAGGGAGGACAAAGAACCCCCCCTTTCTCCTTTACTGTGCCAGTTCTCTGCCCTTGTGCAATGCAAGTACTCAACTTTGGTGCTGGGACCTAGCCTGAAAACCAAGTCTTTAGCATTATATAGTAAGAGGATGGTTTGGGGAATTTGAGAAATTATATATATTTTTTTTATAAGATACTTATTGAAAGTTTAAAAAAACAAGAAAAAACAAAAGAAAGATTAAAAACACACAGCATTTACATTCCTTATTTTCAATAACATCTTTCCCTGACTTCCCCACACCTCCCCTTCTTGTATTCCAGTTCCAATTGTTAGCACAGCAAGTTATTGTCCCCAAATTTTGCCTTATTATATTTAATTCATTTTAATTAACCAATTTTAACTTATAAACCTCAATTTGTACGTCAATGCTCATTCTTTAAACCCTTTTCTAAAGTCGACCCAAGTTCCCTTCCACAAATTTCCCAATTTTTATACTGATAACAAAACAGAATAAAAAGAAACAAAATGTAATTGTACACCCTTTGAATTCCCAAAATCCCACCCCCCCTTTCCCGGTTTCGATCCCCAGTAAGTGTCCATCAGTCTATCAACTATCAGCCTGGAGACCTCACGTCCGAGGCTCTTAATTCTCTCTCAATTCCTCTCTGCTGGTTTTTTTGATAGTCCTTTGTATTGAAAACCAAGTCTCGGAGAAGCTCTGTCCCAATAGGGTCCATGTTTCTTCCAGCCAGACCTCCATATTTAAAAGTGGGGCCCAAATCTTGTTTCTTACTCCTTTTAAGTCCAAATGTCCCAAAAGCTCCAGTTCCACCCTAATCAGTTTTGTAATCCATAGGTCTTCAGATGTCCCCATGAGGAGATCTCTCCATTCTTCATTCTCCAATTCAAACCAGATTCTCATCATCCAAATCTCGTTTTCCTTTGTATCCATCTTAGCAGGCCTCTGGCTCTCCTTTATCATCTGCGGCATTCCAGCTCCTCCTTCCCTCTCCTCCGGAACAACACGTATCTCTTTCTCCACTCTCTCAAAAATCTCAGATTTCTTTTCTTGTTCAGCTGCATGGGCTTCTTGAGTCAAGTCCTTATCAAATTCAGTGAGTTTATTTACTGTTAAGCTCAAAATTGTAACATTTGTAGCCAAAACTTCACTTTGACCTTGTAAATTTCCCAAGAGAAAAAACATTCTGTCCAGTTCAGCCTGTATTTTTCCACCTGCAGCCATTCTTGTAGTGTCCCTGAACCCCCTGGGGAATTTGAGAAATTAAAAAGGTTTCCTTTTCCTTTTGAAACAACCACCCAGACAATCCCAAATATGTACATGCTAGAACAAGAAGAGGAGGAAACAACATGAGAAAGAAAAACAGAGGAAAATACACGTAATCTCAAAATAAAGGCTCTCACACTTCAAAGAGTGGTGCAATATGCCTGTTCTATGCCTGTTAGGGAGAGCGGATGTACAGATTTTTTTGTTGTCAATTTCTACTTGTCATTAGGCCCGAGTGATACTTGGTCTTCAACGTCATGATATATCACCAGCTAAACATCGTGATATACCGATATTTCACAATGTCTGAAATAAGGATGGAACTATGTAGAGGCACTGGCTTGGCTGTATGTTTTTTCTCACATCATTATTTTTGCATAGCGTACACACACACACACACACACACACACACACACCCCATGATTCACAATATATTGCCAGGTTAAAAATGATGAAACCAATATCACAATACGGACTTCAAACTGGTTTTGGATAATATATCAATATATCATCCAGACCTACTTGTCATATAACATACAATACAATGAGTTATTCATAGTATATTTTTAATAAACTTCCCCAAAAGATCTTCACCTACTTCTTACCTGTTTAAATTGTGGAGCACCCAGGATATCTTTACTTTTTAGTATTAATTTCTGAAGAATCAAAGCCTTTGTTTGGGCAGCACTGGTATGAGCATTCAACTGCAGCGTAGAAATAATAGTACCACTTGTACATGTTTCTTCCAGATCAGGCTCTTCTCTTGGCGAGCTCAGGGTTGACACTAATACAAAATTAACAGTTAGAACCCTACAGGATTAATAAACAGCACCTTTCTAACCTATCACAGTATGCTATTTTTATTCTATTTGCCAATGAAAAGCATTAACAGGTCAAATACATTACTTGTTAATTTTCTGACTATAAGGATATTTTCAACTTAATTCTTAATTGAGGGTTTTAACATTTTTATCTATAAAGCAACAAGATTGTATGACTTCAACAATAAAATAATTTTCCTACTACTAAACATCAGTTAATCTGACTGAAGAGGTACTAGCAATCATTAATCCGAATGTTTTACACTGAAGAAGAAGAGGAGTTTGGATTTGATATCCCGCTTTATCACTACCCGAAGGAGTCTCAAAGCGGCTAACATTCTCCTTTCCCTTCCTCCCCCACAACAAACACTCTGTGAGGTGAGTGGGGCTGAGAGACTTCAAAGAAGTGTGACTAGCCCAAGGTCACCCAGCAGCTGCATGTGGAGGAGCGGAGACGCGAACCCGGTTCCCCAGATTACAAGACTACCGCTCTTAACCACTACACCACACTGGCTCTCAGTGTGGAGCTGAAAGTGAGCACAATATATACAGAATGTTTTAATACAGAGCACCAGGAGCTGGCCCCAGGTGAAACCCTTCTGGCCTCAGAGGGACTTGAGGACTCAGTGGCTACAGGTGAGCCTCCTCCAGGGCCCAGTAACCCTTCGGCCTCTCCTGATCTGCAGAGGCTTAGGGCAGAGAGGCAAAGGGAACTGGTTGCTCCCAGGAGGAGTGCTCGCCTTAAAGTCAGAGGAGGCGGGGCTCCTGGGGGCCGGAACCGCCCCTGGCCTTAGAAGAGGATAAAAGCCCAGTCAGCCCGGCTCCAGGTTGCGGGAGCAACATCGTTGTTGGCTTCAGACCTTCCTGTGTTCCTGATCCCTGCTCGGCCTCCTGTTCCTGACCATCCGGTGCTCCTGTTCCCTGCTCGGCCTCCTGTTCCTGACCATCCGGTGCTCCTGTTCCCTGCTCGGCCTCCTGTTCCTGACCATCCGGTGTTCCTGTTCCCTGCTTGGCTTCCTGTTCCAGTGTTCCTGTTCTCCGCCCGGCTCTCCGCCTCGGACCTCGCCCCTCTTTGTGTGGACTCTGCTTACGCCCACGGTACCTTACCCCCGGGGCCAGCACAGTTTGCTCCCGCCACACCCGCACTCCCCCTTCGTTGGGGTGCGTTCGGGAAGAGCCAGAGGCCATGGCTGACCAGGCGGCTGCGCTGGTGGCATTGGCCCAGGAGAACCAGGCCTTGACTCACACCGTGCAGCAGCTCAGCGACACGGTTACGGCGCTTCAGCAGCGCTTGGAAGCCCTACCGGCTCCTGGGGCCGACGCCCCGGCTCCTGGCAAGTACCCAGTGGCTTTGCCTGAGAAATTTGATGGGGCCCCGGCCAGCTTTCCCATGTTCCTTGCCCAGGCCAAGCTGTATATTCAGGGGCGAGCCCGGAACTTCCCTGACGACCGCACCAAGGTGCACTTTTTGATTAGTTTGTTAAAGGACCAGGCGGCCAAGTGGGCGTTGCCGCTACTCAGGCAAGACTCCCCCTTGCTGGCAGACTATACGGGGTTTTGCAATCTTTTGGAGGCCGCGTTCAGCAACCCCCAGAAAGGGAGTCAAGCCAACCGGGCGATTCGGCGGTTGAAAGAGGGCAAGTCCACGGTGGCCGCATATACCACGGAGTTTCGGTTGTTGGCACAGGACTTGACCTGGAATGACTCGGCACTGCGGGACCAGTATCTCGAAGGGCTTTCGGACGAGATAATGGACCAGCTGGCCACAATGGAACGCCCCACCACGCTAGACACTCTCATTCAACGGAGTCTGCAGATAGACGACCGGCTGGAGGATCGTCGTCAGGCCCGGGGTTGCCGACTCTTCCAGTTCTCGGCACCAGTTTCTTCCGGCAGCCCCACGGTCACAACTGAGTTAACGGAGAAGCCTATGCAGCTCAGGGCAGTGCGGCCACGCCTTACCCCCGCAGAGAAGGTGCGACGTCGGGAGGGAAATCTATGTCTCTACTGTGGCGGAAGTGGACACTACGCTCGGTCCTGCCCTGAGAAACGCCAGCCGCAGGGAAAACCGCCAACCCCAGTAGCTGATGGCCCTAGCTACCGGGGGTCCCAAACAGCGCAGAATGGGCCCGCACCAATGGACTGGCAACATCTTATGGTTTCGGTACGTTTATACCCTCCAGGTGGGCCCTGGATTCTTACTTATGCTTTGGTAGACTCAGGAGCAACCCGCTCCTATATGGACGCTGCTTTTGCTGCCCATCATCAGGTGCCACTTCGGAACAAGCCAGAACCGGTCCAGGGGGAAGCAATTGACGGACGGCTTCTGCGTTCAGGTGCCGTTACTCAGGAGACCCAGCCCCTGGTCCTGTGTCTCCAGCAGCACCGGGAGTTGCGAACTTTGGACATTGCCTCTATGCCCCGGTTCCCCCTGGTGCTCGGGATGGACTGGCTGGAAGCTCACAACGTTCAGATTGACTGGGTCAAACGGACTGTGCACTTCCCAGACCCATGTTCCCATGCTCAATCCGAGACGCTGGCGGCCGCGCCCATGGAGGAGGCAGCACCCACGCTCCCAACCGTGTATCAGGACTACCAGGACGTGTTCGAGGAACGGGGGGCAGACCAGCTGCCGCCGCATCGGCCTTTTGACTGCGGCAAAGACCTCCAGCCCGGAGCGCCCTTACCAGTGAGTCGCTTATATTCTCCAACTGAGCCAGAGCGCGAGGCTTTGCAGGACTTCTTGCGCAAGAACCTGGAGCGTGGGTTCATTAGGCCTTCCACCTCGCCTACCGCGGCACCAGTGCTCTTTGTTAAGAAGAAATGTGGGGATATCCGCCCTTGCTATGATTACCGAGCCCTGAACAAAATTACCATCCCAGACCGGTACCCCTTGCCCCTTATCTCGGAGTTGCTGGAGCGGGTGCAAGGGGCACAGGTGTTCACCAAGCTGGACCTCCGGGGGGCCTACAACTTGATTCGGATCCGAGCTGGGGATGAGTGGAAGACAGCGTTTGGGACCCGGTACGGGCAGTTCGAATACTTGGTTATGCCTTTCGGTTTGTGCAACGCGCCTGCTGTGTTCCAACGCTACATCAACCACGTGTTCCATGACTTGTTAGACAAGTACGTGGTGGTGTACTTGGATGACATACTGGTTTACTCCCGTGACCCGGCTCGCCATGAGGCACATGTCCGGACCGTGCTGCAGCGCTTGCGTGAGCACCGTTTGTACGCAAAGCTCAGCAAGTGCGAGTTCCATCAGCAGACTGTGGACTTCCTTGGACACCGGCTCTCTCCAGATGGGGTGCAGATGGACCCTGGGAAGGTGGCAGCGGATCGAGAATGGGCGGCACCCCGGAACCGCAAGGACCTACAGCGGTTCCTGGGGTTCGCCAACTACTACTGGACCTTCATCGCAGATTATGCTCATCGCACCACCCCGTTGACCCGGCTACTGCACCCAAAGACGCCGTTTTCCTGGGACAAGGAGGCAGAGGAGGCGTTTCAGGGGTTGAAGGCCTGCTTCCAGAGGGCGCCAATCTTACAACATCCTGACCCCTCTCGACCCTTTGCTGTGGAGACCGATGCCTCCAGTACGGCTCTCGGTGCCGTCTTGTCTCAACAGAGTGGACCAGAAGCGCCACTCTTACCCTGTGCCTTCTATTCCCGCCAGCTCCTACCAGCGGAGCGTAACTATACTGTGTGGGAGCGGGAACTACTGGCCATCAAGGTGGCCTTTGAGGTCTGGTGCCACCATCTTGAGGGGGCACGACATCCGGTGGAGGTGAGAACTGACCACCGGAACCTGGAGTACCTCCAGACCACCCGCAAGCTGAACCAAAGACAGATCCGGTGGGCGTTGTTCTTTTCCCGGTTCCAGTTCCGGATCCGCTACATCCCTAGCTCTCAGAACCAGAAGGAGGATGCCCTGTCCCGGAAACCTGAAGACAACGCAGACACGGTACAGCAAGCAGAACCCACCACGATCCCACCTCCAGCTGCATTCCTGGCCACCCAGGAGGCGGAGCCACTGCAGGCTCGGGTGCGGGAACAGCAGCGGGTCGACGCTTGGGCCCAGGAACGACTTCGGGAGCTGGCTAAAGGGTCCAGTCCACAGTATCCAGGGCTGGTCCTGCATCAGGGCCTTCTGCTGCACCACGGTCGTCTGTACATCCCGCCAGGGCCACTGCGGCTGGAGGTTCTCCGGATGGCCCATGATGCCCCAGCAGCGGGGTACTTTGGACGGTATCGGACCACCCATCTGGTAAGTCGCGAGTTTTGGTGGCCCCGCCTGAAGGCTGACGTGGCTCGCTACGTTGCAGGTTGTGATGTCTGCCGGCGCGCCAAGGGCCCTACCGGGCGACCCCCCGGCCTACTTCAGCCATTGCCAGTTCCACCACGCCCTTGGCACACGGTTTCGTTGGACTTTGTAGTGGACTTACCCCCGTCTCGTGGCTGTACCTGCCTTCTAGTTTTCTCCGACCATTTCACCAAGATGGTGCACTGCGCCCCCTGCCCATCTGTACCCACAGCCAAGGAAACCGCTCAGCTGTACCTTCAGCATGTTTTCCGTCTGCATGGCCTACCTGAGCATGTGGTGTCCGACCGGGGCGTTCAGTTCACATCCCGGTTCTGGCGAGCATTACACCAGACCCTCGGGACAGAGGTCTGCCTCTCGTCAGCCTACCACCCACAGACCGATGGCCAGACGGAACGGGCGAACGCGGTGCTGGAGCAGTACCTCCGGTGTTACTGCAGCTACCAGCAGGATGACTGGGTCGACCACCTGGCATTGGCGGAGTTCGCCTACAACAACGCGGTGAATGCGTCCACCCAGCAGACCCCGTTCCAGGCCAGTTACGGTTATCATCCACGGCTGTTTCCAGAGGTGCTGCCGGCATCCGCGGTCCCGGCGGTGACGGAGTGGCTTCAAGAGCTCCAGTCCCAGCAACAGCTTTTGGTGGAGCAACTGCACCAGGCCAAGGAAGCATACAAAGCCCAGGCCGACCGCCACCGCCAGGTGGGGCCGGAACTTCGCGTCGGTGACCTGGTTTGGCTCTCCACTCGCCACCTCCACCCCTCTCGACCTTCGCGGAAGTTGGACGCCCGCTTCACCGGCCCGTTTCCTATCGTGGACCAAGTCTCTCCTGTGGCATTCCGTCTCCGGTTGCCCGCAACCCTGAAGGTTCACCCGGTCTTCCACAGGTCCCTTCTGAGTCCGGTGGCCCCACCCGACGAGTTCCACCCGAACCGTCCCCGACCGCAGCCAGTGTTGGTTCAGGGAGAGCCTGAGTACGAGGTGGAACGCATCCTGGACTCCCGTTACCGCAGGGGAAAGCTGCAGTATCTCATTGACTGGAAGGGGTACGGACCGGAGGACCGCTCCTGGGAACCAGCGGCCAACGTCCACGCACCTGCCTGCCTCCGAGAGTTCCATGCGACGTACCCCGGCAAGCCGGGTACGGACCCTCGGTTGAGGGGGGGCCTGGGAGGGGGGATGGTGTGATGGCCTGGGATTCCGATTCAGAGGACGAACCAGAGGAATCCCAGCCTGCACAGGAGTCCCCGCCTCCAGGGCCGGCTGAACTGGGGCAAGGCCTAGATGCTGAAGAGCCTGCACCTGTGGCAGAGCACCAGGAGCTGGCCCCAGGTGAAACCCTTCTGGCCTCAGAGGGACTTGAGGACTCAGTGGCTACAGGTGAGCCTCCTCCAGGGCCCAGTAACCCTTTGGCCTCTCCTGATCTGCAGAGGCTTAGGGCAGAGAGGCGAAGGGAACTGGTTGCTCCCAGGAGGAGTGCTCGCCTTAAGGTCAGAGGAGGCGGGGCTCCTGGGGGCCGGGACCGCCCCTGGCCTTAGAAGAGGATAAAAGCCCAGTCAGCCCGGCCCCAGGTTGCGGGAGCAACGTCGTTGTTGGCTTCGGACCTTCCTGTGTTCCTGATCCCTGCTCGGCCTCCTGTTCCTGACCATCCGGTGCTCCTGTTCCCTGCTCGGCCTCCTGTTCCTGACCATCCGGTGCTCCTGTTCCCTGCTCGGCCTCCTGTTCCTGACCATCCGGTGTTCCTGTTCCCTGCTTGGCTTCCTGTTCCAGCGTTCCTGTTCTCCGCCCGGCTCTCCGCCTCGGACCTCACCCCTCTTCGTGTGGACTCTGCTTACGCCCACGGTACCTTACCCCCGGGGCCAGCACATTGTTGAATGGTAAGCCCTCCTACCATAATATCTGCCCCTGCAAACTTTCCTCCAATTAATTTTTAGTCAAAATATAAATGCTACTTTTGTTCTTTAAAGACCTTTACAGCTAGGGATGTGGGAAGGATTTGTTCAGCTCGTATTTTAATTTGAACCTGCCAAATCTGCACTTTCCAAATCAGTATGTAAACTGAAACAGTTATCATCTGAAAGTTTTAATTCTCTGTACTTCTGATGGAGGAAATTGGTGGACTGATCGTCTTCCGTCAGCAGCTTGCCAACACAGATGATTATGAGGTGATTGATGATAGCCAGGCCATAAATCTTGGCTATTGAATTGAGTGAACTTGGATATGATAAGAGTGAACAGGATATTTAACCTCTGATGCTCTGCAAAAGCTGTTGCCTACGTTGGGAGACTAAGAAGCTATCAGCACCTCAGAACACTGGCAAAGGTGAGTGACTAAGAGCAGAGAAACCAATATTGTGTCCAAAAGCCACGTAAGAGTTCTAATGGGCAAAACCTCCCTTTCTCTAACTATCTTCAACTATACCTGAGACAGATATACAGTGGTACCTCGGGTTAATAACTTAATTCATTCTGGAGCTCCGTTCTTAACCTGAAACTGTTCTTAACCTGAGACACCACTTTAGCTAATGGGGCCTCCTGCTGCCGCCGTGCTGCCGGAGCACAATTTCTGCTCTCATCCTGAAGCAAAGTTATTAACCCGAGGTACTATTTCTGGGTTAGCAGAGTCTGTAACCTGAAGTGTCTGTACAGGTACCACTGTAATTCACAAATTTGAAGGTTTCTCTGTCTGCCTGTAAAAATTTACTTCTGGTGAGTGAGCTACTTTCTGACTCTTGGAGAGCCAATCATAAAAAGCTGAACTAAAAATACACTCTAATTCTTTGAACCAAGAAAGTTTAAAATGGTCAAGGGCCATTCTCTGAATGCTTTATTTTTAATTCTCCGTTTTCCTACTGGAAATGTTGCACTGGAACTGAAAGTAATTTTACTACTTCATACTGACTTCGTGGGAAAGGAATGTGCTTTGATAATAGATTATGCTGTGAAGATCTTAAAGTGGAGATGGGGGATTGAATATTTTAAGGTACAGATTGAATTGCTAATAAGACCAAGAACATTCAATATGGCAAAAAACATTCCATTGACTGTTGGCATCTTACAGCAATTATTGGATGAGAAATTAAAAGAAATTAGAGCTAAGATTATTCTTAGGGCTCTGACCCAAATAATGCTGGGCTCTCAATGGGATGGGAGTGTCAGTTTTGCATTTTTTGGTACAGAAAGTATTGGTTTAAAGTGTAGAAATCTTTTCTATGCTAATTGATTCAAGAAGGTTCTGGAAGCTTCTCTGTGTGATACAAGCTGGTGCAAATGATTCGTCTTGAACAGAACCATCACTCCAATTATCATCAACTTCTGTTTCTAGCAAAGAGGATGGAGAGGATGGAAGAGGAAACCTTAGCCTCTTCTCCTTAGCTTACTTCAACTGCTCAATCAATGAGGCTGGAAAGGTTTGAGAAATGGGGGGTAGAGCACCTTGAGCAGCTGGAGAAGGATCATGATGCTCTTGTCCCTGTTCCTCAGTAAAACCTATAAATTATGGCTCAGAATCTGATAAAGCGTCAACCTGGGCCTCACCAACAGGTAACGGTATAATCTTGCCATTCGACTGAGTGGAAGGAAGCACTTTTAGGAGCTGAGGCCTGCTCTGTATTGTGAGTCTGGGACTGAGGTAAAATTATGGAAGTAAGATGCTTTTTTGGAAGGGCTGGGGGAGCAAATAAGTGGAAGGACCAAACATAAAGAGCAACAGAAAGTTTTTTTGTGGAAAATCCACAATGCACAGACAAACAAACAACTGTAAAACTAAAATGACAATAAGGGAAATCGGAGGTTCAGAAACTAGTAAAAAACCTAGCTGAGTCAGGAGAGTTGGGAGGAACGTACTGTCTGCGTCTAGACAGGAGGAAAAACTGAGGGAGTCCAGCCTACTTCCCACAAGTCTTTGCTGCTGTCTAGTGTCTCCCGACAAGGTGAACACTCATTACATTGGATACGACGCCCCAGGAACTAAAATGTACTCAATAAAAGTATCTTTCAGATAAACAACAAATGCGTACAGTTCTCCCCAACTCTCCATCAATTCCATTACCTGGTCTGAGCAGAAACCAAGCAGCTTTCCTTGCTGTGTTACATAAACTAAGCTAGCAGGGGATTGAAACACTCTTGCAAGCGTTATCTGCTTGGAGGTCCCTTGGTCTTTCTAGAGCTTATCCAGATCTCTGTTTGCTCCACCACTTTCCCCTGGGAGCCCAGTCTTTAAGGCTGAATCGAAACAAATGGCAATTGGGGTTTCAGCATTGTCATTTGTTCCAATTATTGCTAAAGTGTGATTTTTCTGGGGGAAAGTGGCAGGGAAAAGGCAAAACTGCTCAGACCCGTGCCTAGAAAGGATAGAACAGGTAGAAGTGTGAACGAGCCTTAAATCTGTCCCTATTTTAGGAGCAGTATGGCAACCAATCACTAAGGGAATGTCATCAATACAGCCTATTTTACTTCTGCACCACAAGCAATTTCATTGCCTTATTAAATTGTGCCATTTGCTCCAAACATTATTGAAGGTGCAGCATGATATCTTTAAAAACAAAAAATCTGAACCTGAATATTTTTCTTAATTTATGTAACAATCAATGTCATCATACATATCTCTTTAGGTGAAGCGTGTGGTGTTCTCCCAGAAGAACGAAGTCCAGATCTCATCAAGCTAGGTAAAAGAACACACACCCACACAAATGAAAAATGCAAGGTGTAAATTCTAATCAGTACTGGCACAGTACTACAAAACAAATCTTAACCGGTTATTTCTAATGGGAAAGATATGCCACACAAATTGAGAAGATGGAACTTTGCCTTCCTCTTTTCCTCCCTATAGCTCCTTTGCTCTCAAATCTGCTCCAGAGCAGACTTCTATGGTGGTGGGGAGAGGCACAGGAGCTGCAGAGGGAAGAAAAGGTAAGTGAAGTCCTAAAGTAAGGTGCTAATACAGTGGTACCTTGGGTTAAGTACTTAATTTGTTCCGGAGGTCCGTTCTTAACCTGAAACTGTTCTTAACATGAAGCACCACTTTAGCTAATGGGGCCTCCTGCTGCCACCGTACCACCGGAGCACAGTTTCTGTTCTCATCCTGAAGCAAAGTTCTTAACCCGAGGTACTATTTCTGGGTTAGAGGAGTCTGTAACCTGAAGCGTATGTAACCTGAAGCGTATGTAACCTGAGGTACCACTGTAAAAGAAAGTGTCTTCATGTTGTGGGGAATATAATTCTCTCACCACAGATGGCACAACTGTATCAGTCTGGCTGGCCCCACAACCTTACAATTAGAAAGGGAGGGGAAGTTTCCAGAGCAAATGGCATAACCAGAACACAGCTCATTCCCCTACTACACAAAAAATCCCACCCCACTTTTTTCATCTTGCGCTATCCAATCTGATCCTAGAGGTATTACCAAGTTAGCATGACTGAACAAACATTTTCTCTTGTTTGCGCCCTTTCCTTCTCGCCAGATTAAAAATGTATGCTATCAGAGTGCAGGAGAGAGACAGCCCCAGCATTAAACTCCCCCCCTTTACTGAGGCTCTCTGTGGCACCTTTAAAATCCTGATTTCTTGCCCTGTGTATTTGAGAAATAAGTGGTTATGGGAAAAATAAAAGTTTTAGCAAGTTTCTCACATGAAAGGTCATGTGTGGAGCAGGTGTTTATGTGCCTACCACCTATCTATCCCTCCAGAATACAATCTAAAGAAAAAGAAAATAGCTGTGCCCACATGTGCTGAAAGCTGGTGGCCCACTCCACCTCTTGCATTCTTCCTCCTCCCCCGGCCCTGACAAAATGCTGAGTTGCTGCTACCACTACAAAGCCAGCCAGCCTGTTCTTTGGGCTCCAGCAACTTAATAGAACTTTAAAATATACACAAAATGTATGCAGCACATTGCGTTCAGAATATCAGTATTTTAGAGGGCAAGTAAGGATACTGACAGTTCAAAAGAGGCTTGTCCTGTACGAACGAGGACACCTGATAGCCATTTTAAACTTCAGATCTTACCTGGTTCTTGTTGTTTCTCTGTAATAAAAGACATCTCCTAAAAGAGTTCCCATTTTTATACTTAATCCACCTTGTCTCTGAAGTTTTTGAAGCATGCTCTCCATCATGGTAGTTTTTCCACTACCAGGGTCTCCTAAATATAACAAATAGGTTGTTTTATTTATTTGTCCATAGCTTTTTCCATGGACGTGCTCAAGGCAACAAAAAGATAAAAATCACTATTAAACATTTACATAAACAGCAACAAAATCACGGAAACAGCAGAGGATACCGATCACTCACAATAAACAGCATTCAGGAACTGCCTGAAAAAACAAAGAAGGTGATCTTATTGCCACCTGAGGAATGACTACAAGCAGGGAGACCCAGGTTGAAAACTCTACTCAGCTATAAAATTCATTTCAAATTGACTGTGGGGAGAGAGAACCCTACACTGCCCTGAACTTTTGGAGGAAGGCAGGGTGGAATACACCAAGGGCCTCAGTAAGTGAAGGGTATGGAGAAGCAGATTCACTCCAAGAGATATGGAAATCCATGCCAGTTTAAGGTTTAAAATTAAAAGACTTGATTAGCCCAGAAATTAACTGCAGAGGAGGTTTTGGAGTAGCACAACTGGTTCAGCAGCACTGGGTACTGCGCCACAGGGGGCGCCACAACAATGCTGGAGAACAAAATGTGAGAGGGGGGACACACACAGAATTTTAATTTGAGAGCCCCAAATCTGCCACTGGTAATTGGTAATTGGTCTACTGCAGACAGGCTGAAACAACAGTAATCTAACACCCTTTATGAACATGTGAGGACCAGTGATTTTTAAAAAAAAAATGTTTTAGAAAGTATGTTAAATATGAATATTCTATAAGTATCTTAGCATTTCATGATAATCTGAAAATATATAACAATTCAAATCAGGTCAGGACTTCATGGCCTCCATGACAAGCGTAGGGCTGTCTCAAATTGTCATTGATCTAACACATCAGGCTATGCCTCATCTCCAAAAGGAAACAAGAACGCTGGGACCAATGGAATCTTGCACTGCTTAGAGATTGGGGTGGCATTCAACAATACTTCTTCTGTTTTACAGTACTTGAGAATCTTACCTATTATTAATACTGGCTGTTTATTCAGTAAAAGAAGG
Organism: Podarcis gaigeae; assembly: GCF_964106915.1. Classification (NCBI taxonomy): domain Eukaryota; kingdom Metazoa; phylum Chordata; class Lepidosauria; order Squamata; family Lacertidae; genus Podarcis; species Podarcis gaigeae. The sequence continues at coordinate 91,354,874 of NC_139680.1, forward strand.
CTCATTAGGAAATGGTGCCGAATTGTATCAATGTTGGGAATAAATGTAGAAAGCTCACATTTCTTTTCTTCGTCTTTTTCTGCTTTATCAGGATTTGACCTACCTGCAGTTTCTAATTTTAAAATAAAACAAAAACATTTATTTCAATTATCTGAAATATTGTCTTGTTATCTTAAATTTAAGAAATATGAATTTGATTGTCTAAATCAGCAGTGATCGAAAGGTAGATTGGGATCCAGGCTGCAGAGCACACAGCACAATCCACTTGGAGCCCTCTGTTCATATATGTAGTGTTATGAATTGAATTGGGCAAAAGCATATGGAACATTTTGTAACAGGACCATAGGTGCCAACTCTATGGAGCCCTGGTCCTTTCTACCCCCCCAAAATATTTAGGCCCCCTCCACAATATTTTCTCCAAGTTGGCATCTCCCTCCCTCGGGCAACTACCTCCCCCCTAGCGGGCATTGCGTGCAGGTGGAGGGTGGCGAGAGGTGAGAAGGGAGGCCTGCACCCAGTTGTGCATGTCAGAAGAAGGTGTGCTCTACAGACGTGTGGGGAGAGAGAGAAGTAAGGGGGCAGGTGGGTCCCCCCAATATTTTGTTCAAGTTGGCACCTATGAATAGAACCATTAAGAACTTTATAGCAAGAGTTTATAGTAAACTCTTGATTCATGGAGATAATTTTACCATTAGAGAAATGTATTGAGGTAACCAATTTTTCAATAAATATTCTATGGGTAATATACTCAGGTGTTTATTTGATTTAAACATATATATACTGCTCCCCTGTATGTACAATGTGTCTTACAATGAAAAAATACTCCACAATTTTAGTGCATATCTGAGCCTTAAATTTTACTAAACAAAATGATTCTTTCAGGAACATTATACTAAAATACAACAACAACATTCTTACCCTTCTGAATAAGAAACTGTGTGCTAGGAACTAAATTTGCCCATGGTTCAAATTCTCCCGTTCGTAAATCCACAAAATAATCAAAAACAGTTTTGTTGTCAGATGGAAACTGAATATCTGAAAGTCAGTGAGGGGAGCAATATGTTACAAACAAATTAAAGTGTTGTATCTGCTGTGAAACATATAGCTGATATAGTTGTGTCATAGAATTGCCACAAAATGAAATGTTAGTTGGGTAAACAGTTCTATGAGCATTAACAGGTAAGATGCATTCAGGTTTCAAACACAGTTATTCAGTCATGTTTAAACTAGTTAATCTGCAGAGTTTTGCATGTAGATGTTCCCAGGAGCAGTTACCAACATCTCCAGCTAATTTAGTTCTTTATTAAATTTATTGATTATTGTTCATTTTTTTACTAAAAAATTTAAATTTCTACCTCACCCTTCCTCCCAGAGAAACCCTGGGTGCCTGCCAAAGGTTCTCCAGTAGAAGGGCAAGGGAAGAAGCTGTTGCCACTTAGTGTTGACAATATTGGGCTAAATGGAACAATAGGCTGACTTGGGATACAGCTGTTTCATGTGTTCAACCACATGGCATTAATGCTAGAAGTATTCCAGCATTGTCCAGGTAGACTAGATGTTAATTGCATTACTAATAGTCCACCTCCACATATCAGACAGTGTTCTCTGCTATGGTGGCAAAGACACCTTTAGCACAGTGTATAGATGATCCATTTATACTGAATCAAAGAGCAGTAATGCACAGTAACTCTAAAGATGCATTAGCAGGAGATGATGATAATTGTTCAAATGTGAATCTTAGGCTTCACAGTGGTACCTCGGGTTAAGTACTTAATTCGTTCTGGAGGTCCGTACTTAACCTGAAACTGTTCTTAACCTGAAGCACCACATTAGCTAATGGGGCCTCCTGCTGCTGCTGCTGCCGTGCCGCCGGAGCAAAATTTCTGTTCTCATCCTGAAGCAAAGTTCTTAACCTGAAGCACTATTTATGGGTTAGCGGAGTCTGTAACCTGAAGCGTATGTAACCCGAGGTACCACTGTAATCCCAACCATGTACTTAAATGTAAGTGGGGTTATAACTGCAGCTTCACCACAGTGGTCTTGCTCCAATTCCACTATTCCATTAGTCTTTAAAGCTGAACTGAATAAATTTAGAATGTATTCTATCTGATTAGTATATTGTAAAAACAGAAAAGCTTACTAGCTGGTGGTTGTCTTTCAAATATCTCACGAACGAGGTAATTGAAGTCTTGGGTTACAGTCACAAGATCATCGTGGCTGGTGTATATACCAATTAGAGTCTCACCCTCATGTTCTTCCTCTCGTTTTAAAATTCCTCCAACAGCCCAGGTAAATGCAAATATATAGAGTTTCCCCAAAATTAGCATCATATTATTAGGTTGCTTCTCCCAAAACCATATCTGCTCTGGCCTGAAAGTAATGAGGGGAAAAAACCATAATAATAATAATAATAATAATAATAAGCACAATATTTGATTTAGTAACTAGCAATGCTCTGTGCTCCTTTGTGGAGGGTCAGGATACAAAAGTAGTATAGTTAAAACAACAACAGAAGAAAACAAATTAACTTTATAAACAACATCAACTTTATAAACATCTGGGTAGGCTTGTCTAAACAAGAATGCTTTTAGCAGTCACCAAAAAGAATACAGTGAAGGTGCCTGCTTGATAGCAATAGGCAAGGCATTCCAAAGTGTAGGTCCTGCCACACTAAACAGTTGCTGTATTTTTCGCTCTATAAGACGCACCAGACCACAAGACGCACCTAATTTTTGGAGGAGGAAAACAAGAAAAAAAATGAATCTCAGAAGCCAGAACAGCAAGAGGGATCGCTGCGCAGTGAAAGCAGCAATCCCTCTTGCTGTTCTGGCTTCTGTGATAGCTGCGCAGCCTGCATTTGCTCCATAAGACGCACACACATTTCCCCTTACTTTTTAGGAGGGAAAAGGTGAGACTTATAGAGCAAAAAATACGGTATGATGCATCATGCATAAAAATAAATTCAGTAGTTAGATCCAGTGTTTCGTATCTGTCTTTTGAAGATATAGTTTAAAAAAACAAGGATTTCATCGCATTTTGATAATCTAGCAAGTGCACACAAGGCTCACTCACCTTTTCTTCAACACAGATGGGACTATTTCGCTGCCTACATCTGATATCCTACGGGATGCTTTCATCATTGTTGGTGGCAAAGTAATTGAGCTTCGTATTCTTCTTTCGGCTTTAATATAACAAATCACATTACGCATTTGGCCCATTCAGAAAGAAGTCCAATATAAAACTATAGCTTCAAAAAAATCATAATTTCCTTGCGTTGGTGGTATAGTGGTTAGCATAGCTGCCTTCCAAAAAAATCATAATTTCCTATACAATTGACTTTACACTTTAATTACAAGAATATTTCCCCTTGGAGCCTAAACCAGCTCATCCTAAACCATTGCTGAGCTACAAATATTCACACCAAGTACTAATTGTTTTCTGTAGTGTGCAAGTTGGACGTGTCTCTAAAATTATTTGACCCATCAATGCCTCAATATTTTGTGTTGGAGGAACGAGGTTTTTCCAAATGTCTTTGATATTAAGGGCAAAGAGATATCAGTGGTCCCACAGACCACATGCTGAAAAGCAAGAATTACAGAAAGACACCCAGAACACTTTCTATTACACTTCTTACACATTTATCATATCACTAAAAATTGGACTTGTAATGCATTCACTTACGTGGTTGTAATGTATCCTTTTGCATCATTATTTGAAGAAATGAATCAAGAATTCTGCAGATATTCATTACAATCCCCATCTGATGTATAGGGAATGCTTGCATTTTCTTACGTTCATTCAGAAAGTTCATCCCCTTTTTTACACTTGAGTGAAACAAACTTGATAAGTACTCAATATCATTTTGTGCCAATACTTCAGAAAAGCCTTCTAACCATGTACTGACATATGGTTCCCATCCCAGATCAACTGGATCCTACAAGAAAACAAATTAACAGATTTTCAGAATTGCTTCTACATTGCTTCTGCATATTTATGTTCTTTATGTCTAGATCCTGCTTGTGAAATATGAAACATGCACATACGTTTTCCTACTATGATACAGATCAGCTATCTGTTCTATGTCTTGGGGAAAATGTGCTATACAGATTTTCTACATAGGAACAGATGTCCATGTAGAAAGTTGCAATGTTTGAAACTGCTTCCATTAAGGATGGTATCTTAGGTTGGCATTGGCAAAGGATGCTCGTTTTTAAAATGCTTACTCTTTAAGTTTTTCAACTTGTACAAGAAGAAAATGCTAACATTTTTGTACCTTTTCTTTTTCTTCTTTTTCTTTATATCACTTTATTTCTTCATAATTCAAAAGTTTTCAATAAAATATTGAAAAACAGGCAAAAAAGAGAAAAATACAAGAAAATACTAAATGAACAAAACATAAAATGTTTAATACAGAACATACATTGTTCCAGCAATTTGCTACTCAGGGCTGCATCAGACAAAGTAGTTCCGTTAGCTGAATAATTTTTGTCTGCACAATTAAACTTCCTCTCCCTGGGTGCCCCCCATAGATTTAAAAGAAGCATATTATACCCAATGGGGATTCCAAGTGGGGAATCTATGACCTTGAGAGAAATCAAAGCAATTATTTAACCAGGGCATTAAAAGAAATAGCAGGTCTATTGTGTTATCGTCCCCCTGATCAAAATGCTCAGGGAAATATTGAGATGAAGAATGAAATCAAGGAAGTATCCAAAATACATGTTATAATAATAGGGGAATTCAACTACCCACCCATAGATTGGCTACATATGTGTTACAGTCATGACAAAGAGGTAAAATTTTTCGATACTCTAAATGATGGTAGCCTAGAATAATTCGTGCACTTCCAGTCTGCAAATGGTGCCGTGAGCAGTGACTACCCCTCCTGTCTCTGCTAATTGCCTTCAGGACAACTTCACTTATTTCACTTTCCATCTTTGCTGAGAACGTTAAAAGAAAGCATGAAATATCATATGAGTAAAAACGTTATTTAAGAAACCTACCACGTAAACCATAGCACATCTACTAACAGTAGCAGGGCTGGCCTGAGAGAGGCTGTCCACTTCAAATATCATTCTGATTGCTGGTGATAAGTAGATTCTTTCACTATTAGGAAGGCATAGCACTCTGGAGTCATCTAGCACAGAATTTAAATTTTCTATCCAACCTGGGTCTACTGGCCCATCCAAGATAATCCATTGCCAGTCATTAATACTTTCACCTACAAAAGAATAAACAAATAAGAACGTCAGAATTTGCTAGTAACATTTATAAGCAACAAGAATTAAAAAATAAAGCTAAAATCTTTGAAAATGATCATGTTATTTTAGGAAGATATATCTTAAACCTCCTAATAATTTTTCTTTGTGCTGAATATCAAACTGGAGGAGAAAAAAAAACTTATATACCAGTTTTTATTATTTTATCATATACTGTATTACTTTCTCTTTATTTCACCCAATTGCTTATTAACCTGATTGCTTTGGAGGACATTTTGCATATAGGATGATGTCCTTCCTCTGGATGTGACAGGCAGGGTCTTGAAGCTTTGTCTCCTTCTCCAGAGGAAAGGGTCATCCTACCCTCCAGATCTTCCCTGCCTCAGTCAGGATAGGTTGGGTCTTTCCCCATCTCCGGTGAAAAAAATCTTAGCTACATGATTAATGAGACTGTGAGTTTGATAATGGTTAATGAGCATAGCTGTCAACTTTTCCCTTTTCTTGAGAGGAATCCTATTCGGAATAAGGGAATTTCCCTTAAAAAAGGAAACGTTGACAGCTATGTTAATGAGACTGTGAGTGTTGCTGGTTTTTGTTTGTTAGTTTCCTAGTATACCACTTTCTCTTAAAATGGGGTGTGCCCCCCAGGTGTCAACGTTTTCTGTGTGCCCTGTCCTTTCCCCTGCTTAAATTTTCTTCAGGATGAGGACGTGTGAGGGAATTCAAGGAAAGCAATTGTTCCCGTGCTTCCCCCTTTTTATTTTGGTCCCTGGAGGGGGTAGAGGTAAGAGAAGGATGGGTGGACATTGTACAGCGGTCAGCCATTTTTTCTTAGGTCCTCCACATTCTCTGGAGGCAGCAACGTCACACAAACCAGATTAAGTGAGACTGTTGCCTCTATTATACCAGACTCTCAAAGTGTCCCTACTTTCCAGGGACAGTCTCAGATTTACAGAAGCTGTCCCAGTTTCTGCTTTGATCCCAGAATGTCTTGCTTTTCCTAAGGCGTCTCTATTTTAATCACAGAAATGTTGGAGGGTATGTTATACCCTATGAGGTGTGTGTGTGAATGTCATTTGCTGCTGATGGCAGGTGTCATAGTACCCTTTTAGAGCATAGTACCCTTTAGAGCAACACAATGAATCCCCCCCCCCCAATTAAAACAAGCTGTGAGGGAAGCTAGGCCTCAGTTGTGCCTATAGGAGTCTCTTCTTTCGGTGGTTCTTGTCCAGGGACCGAGGAGAGGTTGCTGTTTGGCAGGAACACTATTTTTCTTTCTCAGTAATTCATTGGGGCGGGCAGTCCATGGGGAGCTTGTTTGATAGTTTTCTCCTCCCCTCTTTATTAGCGGTGACTCTATGTTCCCTTTCTTAATTGCACACACACTATAATTATTATCTTCTACTTTTTCTTTTTTCTTTTAAAGGGACGCAGGTGGCGCTATGGGTTAAACCACAGAATCCAAGGACTTGCCAATCAGAAGGTCGGCGGTGTGAATCCCCGTGACGGGGTGAGCTCCTGTTGCGCAGTCCCTGCTCCTGCCAACCTAGCAGTTCGAAAGCACACCGGTACAAGTAGATAAATAGGTACTGCTCCGGTGGGAAGGTAAACGGCGTTTCCGTGCACTGCTCTGGTTCGCCAGAAGCGGCTTAGTCATGCTGGCCACATGACCCAGAAGCTGTACGCCAGCTCCCTCGGCCAGTAAAGTGAGATGAGCGCCGCAACCCCAGAGTCAGTCACGACTGGACCTAATGGTCAGGGGTCCCTTTACCTTTACTATTATTTTTATTTATTGAATTTGTATACCACCCTTCATCCAAAGATCTCAGGGCAGTTTACAGCAAAAAATACAAAACAGCTGTTTCTATAATAGCCAGCTGAAACAATTCAGGTGCAGGAGGTGCCTGCCCTGCTTCCTATCTCCCCCCAGTGAGGCAGTCTGAGGGAATAGCTGCCCTCAGATGACAGCTGAGGGAGAGGAGGCCTGGTGGGGTTGGCCGTCTAGTTTAACATGCGAGGGATTTCATACTGCATGCTAGATGCTTGGATACAATACAGTAATGAAACAACGAGAAATAAATATTTTGAAATCAATAGACTTATGAATAATATTATGAACAAAAGATTCAAACATGGCTCAGGGCAGTTTTCAGTAGGACTGTGGAAGTAATAATTACTCAAATATCAAGATGCTGCATAATTTGGACCCATCACTGTGGAAAGAGAGAAGAACTGTCTGTCATACTTATCATTACAGTACTTATACTGACAGTGAATATTTTCTCTTGACTGCAGTGCTTCATTTTTTAGGGATGCATCAGCAAGATTCACTGTATTCAGCTAGAAAAATAGAAATAAAACTCATTACACTGCAGATCAGTTGATAAAGGAAGTTAGGCAAGTTAAATACAGGATTAGAAAGCTTTCTTCCTAAAGAATTAGGGTAGCAAGAAACTTTTTTAATTACAAAAACAAAAAGCCTTCGGTGCCATGAAAGGCAGTTTCAACCTGAGATATACATTCAGTCTCTTAAACCTCAGCCAAATCACAATTAAACATAGAAAGTTGACTCCAGAGTTTCCATGAGTTTTCAAATGTTCTCTTGGATGATGGTGGAGATTATGATAGGGGTTACAGGGGGAAAGTGCAAAAGTGTGAAGAAGTGTGCATGCACACAAAAGCTTATACCAAGAACAAACTTAGTTGGTCTCTAAGGAGCTACTGGACAATTTTTTTTATTTTTTATATATTTTGACTGCGTCAGACCAACACGGCTACCTACCTGAAACAAAAGTTCAAGTAAAGCAATAAAACAGTGACATAATTAGAGTTACTAAAATGCTAAACTCACAGTGTACAAGTCCTGCATTTCTGATCTTGTAGTGCTTATGTCTTTCTTTTTAGGTTTTTTTGTTGAAAGTTTAGCAAACGCTCGAACTGCTGATGATAACAGACCATCTGACCACTCCATTGTATTAGGATTTGTCTGCCCAAAAAGTTCACCAAGACTAACACACTTTGGGTTTATAACAAAGGTGTCTACCTTGCCTTTCTTTGGAGAATTCTAAGGAAAGAAAAACAGACATTTCCTTACCATAAATATCCTGTTTTGGGGATGACATTCAGAAACTCTTTAGAGTTACTCCTCCCCACCAGGAGGAGACAGGGCTGGCTTGCTATTTGATTCTTCTGTTGGACTAAACTGGAATGAGCAGAAACTTCCTCCAGAATATAGATAACTATTGAACAGCCAACCAGCATAAATGGACAGTTTTTCTGACAATCACTTGTCAAAGCAAAGTTAGAGGTGGGCACCACTCAATAAATTTGTTTTCTTGATTATTATGTATTACATTTCTCTCATATGGAAGTGTGACAATGTATTTTCCTTTCATTCCTGATACCTTGAACGCTCTTATGGTGAATTATGCAAAGACAGGATGTTTGCAACAGGATGTTTGCAACAGGACGTTTGTAAAATGTTTTTATTTCATTTTGCAATACAGGTGGTGACTATTTTAGGCGTGTCCAACTCATGTGCAATCTCCGACATACAGGTCCTTTTGGACCTGAAAGAGGGCAGAATGGGGGCAGGGCGGCATATAACAGGACGGAACGGGGCACCCTTATATGTGCTCCACTGACACAAGCATCGGCTGGGAACAGAACCTTGCTTTCTCCTGCCCTGGAGGGTAGGACTAGAATCAATGGATTCAAGTTCCAAGAAAGGAGATTCTGACTAGACATTGGGAAGAACTTTCTCATAGTAAGAGCTGTTTGACCATGGAATGGTCTCCCTCGGGAAGCGGCGGACTCTTCTTCCTTGGAGGTTTTTAAGCAGAGATTGGATGGCCATCTGTCATGGATGCTTTAGTGGAGTTTCCTAAATTGCAGGAGGTTGGACTAGATGACCCTTGGGACCCCTTCCAACTCTACAATTCTATGATTCTATAAGATGGTATATTTTAATCATTGCATACAATCACTGCTTTACTGATATTATTTTACACTTTATGTTGCTTTCCATATAACAAATACTTGCATATACTGATCCTTATATTTCTTCCATCTCCAAGATTAATTTAGGTATAATGTGCTGTTGCTCTCTTTCATATCATTATACTTAAATCTTTTATAAACTGAAATGAGCTTACTTTTTTAGCCTCAGATCATATTTAGTCACCACCTTTTAATTCAATATGCGAAAAGGAGAGCAGGGATAGATGTGAGTGCACTTCACACTTCCTGCCCAGTTTCCTGCCCAGTTTTGCATGGTGGCTGCCAACCTGACTTTACACATGATTTTGGTGCCCTCTTAAATCAGCCCAAGGGCCATGCATGCCCAACTCTAGTTTTGGGATTGTTCTCTTAGTTTGCCAATATTTCAGATCCAACATTAATGCATATTAGAAATTAGGCATAATAGCACGTGAATAACATACTAAAGAAACAGGTTCAGAAAATAAAGAAGAGACTAAAATAAAATACCTTACCTGAAACACAGCCTCAAGTTTTGAATTGCTTTCTGTATCTACCAATGGCAAGATTACCAGGGCTTTTTCTAAAATTGTTCTGATGGTAGTTTTCCCACCGCCTGTAGGGCCTACTAGCATTATACCAACAGAAGCCTGAAAATACAGTTTTAAATATCAGCTCTGTAACATTAAGGTCCCCCAAAATGTTTAGATTACCAGACAGAGAAATATTAAAAGCTCTTACAATGTGTATATTTTTCATACAAGGAGTATCAATCTGCTTTCCTCCTCAGTACTTTTGCTTAAATATCTACATTATTTGTGGCCCTCCAGATATGTATTTTTAGTAGTAGTATTTATAACCCACTCTTCATTTTATATTTTAAACCCAAAGCAGGAAACAACAAAATAAAATAACAATAGAACTATACAGAAAAGAATATAAAAACAGAAAATTCATAAAAACAACTACACTAATAACATAAATAAATTTATATCTCTATCATAACCATTTCCTCTCTGTCAAGATAGGAGAGGAATGAACCACAAAGCACTCACACAAACAAGGCAGAAAGACCAACTATTCTGACAGAATTCTAAGAAAATTCTTAGGCACAGCTGGGATGGAGAGATGGTTCCTCTTCCTGGTGAGGAGGTAGAAGACTGACAGTGACTCTGCCTAATTCACCAGAGAGATGAAGGTAGCCGATGGGTCCTAAGCTCATGGTGAGTTAGGGACTTCCCCTGCATGTGAAGACAATCTCCAGTGCATTGTGCGGATTAGGACAGTAGTGGGTCCAATGGTCAAGAAGGCAGTCACTGCACATGATGTAGAGCACGGGTGTCAGACACAAGGCCCACGGGCCGAATCCGGCCCGCGAGACCTCGGCATGTGGCCCGTGTAGCCTGGTCTATATATATCTGTGAGGGAAGCTTGGGCTGCGGCGCGCGAGCAGGGCGCCTCGGGTCCCTTCTGCGCAGGCGCAGACCTCCCCCTCCTCCAGCTACCTAGCCGAGACTTATTTGACACGGCGAGGGCGGGGTTGGATATGGGAGGCTGCCGACGCTGCTCTCAACTTCTTTTCGGGCTCGCCGGGGTGAAATAAGTCCCGGCGGGAGCGCAGCGCGCCTGCGCGAGGTGGAACGCGGAGAAGGGCAGAGCCGGCTTCGCGCGCGTTGGAGAGAGGGAGACTGAGAGCGCGCTTGTGTTTCAGGAGCGCGCCCTGTGAATACTCGGGGCAGCGTGCTTTTGCTTTTCTTTTCTTTATTTATTTCTTTAGGCGCATTTCCACGCTGCCCAATGAACAGCATCCTCTGCCTCTGGGGATTCGCGATTCGAAAGCAAATTCGATACGTAAATAACGTCAGGCGCGGCTTCCGCAGGGTGCGTGTTGCAAAAATTTATATATGGAAAAAAAGCTGATAAGGAATTGGTTTATATTGGTTTATATATGGGGAAAAAGCTGATAAGGAATTGGTTTATTTCATGCAATTTTTTCCTCAATGTTATTACAGGGTCCAGCCATCAGTTCCCGCCCTCCTCAAAGGTTTAGGGTAGGTAGCAAAGGGGAAAAAATCCAAACAAATGCTCGATTAAAATTTGGGGAATGAGAAAAATTAAAACCTGCACATCTTGTGTAACTTAAACACCAAGCCAAACAGGAAACAATTTTTATATTCATATATGTATTCAAATGAAATCAAGGTGTAGTGTTCCATGAGCCAGAAGCTCTGCATTACTTAATCCAGCTGTTAAAGGTGTCATGGGCTTTGAAGACACTCGAACTCGAACCGGCCCTTTGAGGGTGACCAAACTGCTGATGCGGCCCCTGATGAATTTGAATTTGACACCCTTGATGTAGAGAGAAATGAGAGGCAGATGGGGCTCATCAACCTGGGAAGGTAGCCCATAAAGAAGAAGGAAAACTCTGATCATAAACCTCGGCTGCCTTGTGGCTATACACATTCATGAGAAAGACTTGGGGAGTAAACTCTGAGGAAAAATCCGTCCTTGCAGGACATCTTGAGAACAACAAAATGCTAACGAGTAAACAAATATGGAGTGGAATCCCTAAGACAGTTGGATAGTGTCTTGTACACCTCCTTCCAGAAACTCCTGCAGTCAAGCTGGTGCCAAATGTATTGCTCTGCATTCCTTTAGACCACATCAGTGAGGCGGGTCTTGTTGTCTGGGCAGCCCAGGATTTCCATATACACTGCCCAGCTTTGTGTCCCAGAGATGCCACTTCAGTGCTGCAAGCACAGCAAAAACAATGTGGGAGGCAGCAGTTATGAGTTACTGGTCTCTGCTGCCACAGCAGGTGCTGTGATTCTCCAGTGGGTTGGATTCACTCTCAGAGGCATACTCCGTTGTTTCTTGAGACAGACTGATGCCAACAACAATAGCCTCCATCTTCCATAATCTTTGATCCTTGGCCACGTGGGCTGAGGGTGATTGGAGCTGGAGTCCTGAAACATCTGTAGCACCACAGCTTCTCCACTCCTGGTGCAATCTAAGTTTACTTTGAAAAACTTTCTGCTGTGTAACATACTATGTACTACTGTATCATATTAAAACATGTAAAGTGATGATTTGCAGAACTTACCATAATTTGGTTATAAAATTGTATAACTTTCTGTATCTGATTTTCCCATGTCTGCAAACATAAATGCTGTATTGCAACAGATATTGCACTCTAAAATCAAATAAGTATATCTTTAGTTAGAATTACAATACTTCAATATTGTAAATATTAGCATAATAGCTGATATTCTAACACTGTAGAAAAAGTCACCATTTTTTGTTGCTATCACCAACCTCCCTTACCTCAGCACACACAATGCCCTGGAAAAATACTGTGCCTGGCACATTCATAAGCATACAGAATAGATAAAGGTAAAGGGACCCCAGATGATTAGGTCTAGTCGTGACAGACTCTGGGGTTGCGGCGCTCCTCTCGCTTTATTGGCCGAGGGAGCCAGCGTACAGCTTCCAGGTCATGTGGCCAGCACAACGAAGCCACTTCTGGAGAACCAGAGCAGCGCACGGAAACGCCGTTTACCTTCCCGCCGGAGCGGTACCTATTTATCTACTTGCACTTTGACGTGCTTTCGAACTGCTAAGTTGGCAGGAGCTGGGACCAAGCAACAGGAGCTCACCCCATCGCGGGGATTCGAACTGCTGACCTTCTGATCGGCAAGTCCTAGGCTCTGTGGTTTAACCCACAGCGCCACCCGCATCCCGTAAACAGAATAGATACTGGACGCCTAAATAGGGACTTGGTCTGTCTCTACTTCTACTCCACCCCGGCAGCTATAGCTAAAGATAATCATGACCCATCAACCTGATGGTAACTGAAACCATTCCAGTGAAAAACTGGTCAACATTCCAATGTTGGTCATATTATTTTTATTTACAGAAATATTTCTATAAATCATAGAATTGCAGAGTTAGAAGGAATCATGAGGGACATCTAGTCCAACCTCCTGCAGAGCAGGAATCTTTGCCCATTTATAGAAGGATTTCTATAAATAGAGCAGTGTTTCCCAACCTTGTGCCTCCAGCTGTTTCTGGACTACAATTCCCATCATCCCTTGCCACTGGTCTTGCTAGTCAGGGATGATGGGAGTTGTAGTTCAAAAACAGCTGGAGGCACAAGGTTGGGAAACACTGAAATAGAGGCCTTCATCTGAGGCCCAATGCTTAATAATTTCCCCTTGTAAATAAAACATATGCTTGCATGTTTCCTTACCTGCAGTCGTCTATGCTTTACTTTTTGAACTTTCATCCCTGGGAAAAGATCTGTCAGGATGTCCTCAAACAGTGGGACATCCTCAGCAAGAAACTTGGGTAAATTAACTTCTTTCAGGACAGTAGTTATGATGAGAGTTTCTTCTGATGTAGAAAACTTTTTCTTTTTACTATTTCTATAAAATAAATCCAATAATAGTAATCATTAGGTAAGTTATTGTACAGATTTACATGCTCTTTCACAGAATCATAGAATTGTAGCGTTGGAATGGACCCCAAGGGTCTTCTAGTACAACTCCCTGCAATGCAGGAAAATGCAGGAATCTTTTCCCCGAGGCAGGTCTTGAACCCATGGCCATGAGAATAAGAGTCTCAGGCTCTACCAACTGAGCTATCCAAATGACAGATGGCCATTCAACCTCTGCTTAAAAACCTCCAAGGAAGGAGAGTCCACCATCTCCCAAGGGAGATCATTCCACTGTCAAACAGATCTTACTGTCAGAAAGCCCTTCCTGATGTTTATTTCATTAAAAAAAGGGGGGCTGGCTATCACTATTGAATTTTTATCCACACATGCTGCTGCATATCTTAGGCAAACATTCTTAAATATATTTATTTGAGCTTATTGCTCTCTACCCTAAAGTTCAGTACAATCAAAAACACGTTACTTAAAATAGTTCATATGTGGTTGGCTCTGGCCATCAAATATCAAATGCTTAACATTGCTTCGGTCCCACAGAGGACCTCACGGTCTTCAAACAGAAACATCTTGGAGGTCCTGGGCCACAGAGAGGTTAGGATGGCCTCAACCAGAGCCAGGGCTTTTTTGGCTGTGGCTCCGATCTGGTAGAATGCTCTGTCACAAGAGACTAGGGCCCTGCGGGGCTTGACATCCTTCCGCAGGGCCTGCAAGGCAGCTGTTCCACCAGGCCTTTGGCCAGGGCACAGCCTGAACCCCTCCTTTGGTAATTCTTCACAGAAATGTCAAGTTAACGATTGCCATTATTTTGATTTGAACTGATTTTATAATGAATTGATTTTAGAATGCTGTATTATTTTACTGTTGTTAGCCGCTGCCTGGCTGGGGAGGGCAGGATATAAATAAAATTATTATTATTATTATTATTATTATTATTATGATTATTATTATTATTATTATTATTATTACTACTACTACTACTAAATGCACTCACAGTAAGGATTACACTAGACAAGATGCTGAAGCTCTATGGCTTGATTTCCTGGGCATTTTTGAAGTTCAGAGCAATATATAGTGCCCTTATGCCCTTAGCCAGAGGGAAAACAAGGGCATGTGGACTTGATTTAGCGTGCAATCCTGTACTTTAGGTCCACCAGCCGAGGGGCTATGCAGGGGTTGCCAACTCTGCACCCAGTGGTGCCATGGTGCCCACTATGCCTTTCACTGGTGCTTCTGGTAAGGTGCCCCAGACTCTAAGCTTCCATTTTTTTATTCTTTTAAGTAGGTACCCAGCACTCTTAGAAAGAAGTTTTGGGGCAAAACATGAAGTTGCCTTCACATGTCCAAAAAACTTGACAACCCTGGGCTATAGGAACTGGCACAATTCCTAATCCCTAATGACATTGTGCCACTAGCATGACACTTGCTGTATGCATGTCAAATTCTGCCAGCAGAGTGGGAGAAAAATAGGGAGGGAATGAGGGTTTAGCATGAATAGGATTACAGCCTAAATCACATTTATTAGAGCATAAATCTCATTGATCTCAGTTTAATTTACTCCTGAATAAATATGGGATTCTGCTGCACAGCTCTACTGAGTGTCGATATCTCCTCTTCCCAAATTCTATGCACAGGACATCACAGCCTATAGCACAATAATGTTATTGCTATGCATTAGGCAATTAAAAAATCTTACTTACTGTGTTTTTAACTCTTGCCTCTTCTGACCAGCCCTTATTAACACAGTTTTTATGGCTCTCATACCAAAATCATAATGATCCTAGAAAATATAAAATGGAGCATTCTGCAAACCAGGAGGTAACAGATTGTCAAAATTTTGTAAAGATTAGAAATGAACTCTTTTTTCCTTTTATCTCCAGATCTGGTTTATTTTTGAAAAAAGGAAGCAAAGATGGAGGGAAAAGGGAGAGTGAAGAGGAAAATAGGGGTGTAAACGATGTTGTAAAGTAGGGAGTAGTAAGAATGGGAATAGGGTTTAAGATGAAAGCAGGGACATGAAAGGGTCCTCTTTGCGGCAGCGATTTCAGGGTTCCCCGTTAAAGGGGTTTCTGAAGGGAGGCTTTGACCGTACGCCGAAAGGTCGTCATTGCTCTCCCCGGCGGCGGCGTAACGGGGGCGGCTATCTCTGCTTGAACATATGTTCTCCAGAGCCGGCCCATCCACCACACACACACACTGGATAACCCTGATGCTCCCTAGGTCCCCGGCTGGGGACTGGGGAGGGAGAACGCCCAATGCCTGAGCCAAGGTGAAATTTAATAAAGTTGTGGCCAATTTAATCCCATAGCACGTTGTCTTGAGTCGTTATTCCACATGACGGGGGGACCGCGCAGGATCTGGGGACTCCGCCTGTCCACGCAATAGGGTTTAAGATGAAAGCAGGGACATGAAAGGGTCTGAATAATAGGGGATGGTGGCTTTATCACCTGGTGGAAGGTGAAAAAAGCTCTTAATAATTATAATGTGCGGGAGAAGGAAGATGCAGGAAGTTACCATGGAGGTGGTTTGTGTGCAAGGGAGTTGTACAAAAGGAGAGGGAGAGGCACAGACATGGGGTGAAGGTGGAAACAGGTGCAAAGCAGCACTACAGAACGTAAGAGAGAAGTGGCTTCAGAAATGGGGTTGGAAAGATGAAAAATGAGCTTTTGTATGGGGTATGAAAGGGAAGCTCTAAAGGGTTAAAGAGGGGAATGAAGGGGGTTGGCAAGCAGCTGTGTGTGTGTGAGAGAGAGAGAGACAGACAGAGAGAGAAAATGAATTACAGGTTTAAAAAGTTTAAAAAGTGCACCAGGCTGAAGGAGCCATGCTGAAAAAAATTAGGAAATTCAGAGGAGGAAACTGCCACCACAGTTTTAAAGTGGGGGAATTGGATGAAATGGAATCAGGCCAAGACTATTGAAAGGAACACAGAAAATAATTAAAAAATAAAAATTCATAATCCCAAAATGTAAACTTAAGATACAAAACTATACAGAAAGTTCTTGTATAGGCTTATTATAGTTATTCTCTTTGTAGTGCAACGGGGGTAACGTCACATGTAAAACTGTCAATAAGACTCCCACTAATAGGTCCCAGGAAAAGGTTCAAGGGTTCAAAGGCTCTCTCTCTCTCTCTCTCTCTCTCTCTCTCTCTCTGTCATTATATTATACCTGGCGTGAAAGCTGCTTGCTAGAAAGATGATAAAGGTTTACTATCTTCTCTGAGAGTGATTTTGCCGACCTGAAACCTTCTGAACACAACATTATTTCAGCAATGAGTTGATAATCTGGTACCATCATTGAGACGGGGCGAAATAATGATTTTAAGTTGTCTGGGAGTTCTACACGACCTTTGTATCTTAAAAGAAAAACAAAAGTCACCAGGTCTATTTTTGCAATTATAAACCGAGAACACTCAAAAGTATTAGTTTTAATACTTCCAACAAATAAACAACTTACAACACATTGACAATACTGCATATAAAGAAAGTATAGTAGCTCTACAATAAAGCTCTGAGAGATAATGATGTGGACCACTACTATTATAGGAAACCTATTGTAAAGAATATTTTTCCTTAAAAATGTTAACAGTCTGACTTTTTAAAAGCAACTATTTAGATACAGAAAAAGCTTGTGATTTATTTTGGAAAAATGTAATCATGAAAATTCATCAGCATTTTAGGGTGAAATTCTCCTAATACAGTATACACATTTTTGCAAAGCAATTTCCTGCAGTATAATTTCATATCTTATTATTTCCCCCATTATATGCATTTCTATGGACACTTTATCCTAGTACAGTGGAAACTTGGTTGTTGAACGCTTTGGAAGTCGAACAAATGCTGACAACCCGGAAGTGAATGCTTCTGTTTTTGAACACACCTCGGAAGTCGAGCTTCTGAGGCGCGTTTCTCCATTTTTTCAATGGATTTTGCCAACCGCCCATTGCGCCTCAGTTGTCGAACGTTTTGGAAGTCAAACAGTCTTCCAGAACAGGTTACGTTTGACAGCCAAGGGTCCACTGTATATGAAGTTTATTATCAATTACCATACTTGCCTGGAGAACAGAATTGCAAAAACCAGAGATACTTGAATTTCAAATGGTGGCTGTGTTTCAGTTTACACATTATTTCAGACCTGCAAATTATGCAGGTTTGCCTTTAACTGTAAACTGAATCAAATCCCCCAATGACTAGTGGAGCACATGCTTTCTATATAGAACACGTGTATGACAGGTGTGGGGAAGGGCATGGGTTGAGGTGAAACAGCCTTGCAGGCCAAATGAAGACCTGCCAGTCTTAATTAGGCATATAGGTCAGAGACTCTCCACAGCTGATGTAGAAGATCTTGGATTCATTCTTTGGTATCTCTAGGTAAGCCTGCAAAATACTCCGATTTGAAATCATGGAAAGCTGATGACAGTCAGCACTGACAGTGCTGAGATGATGAACCTTTAGTCTGAATTGGTTTTATATGCTCTGAATAAGGTAGTTTTATGTGCTCATTTCAAAATGGGGTTGCTACCTCTTTTAGTATTTTTTGAAGAACAAGTGTTGAAATCACTTACCCAGGATTCATGGTAATAAAAATTGCACAGAATGGTTTCAGTCGAACTTCTTTTCCTTCCAATAGAAATCTATGACAAACATTAGATTGGTTTTTTAAAAAAATGTATTTTCTGAAATTGATAGAATGATTGATAAAGTTACTATCACAGCTGAGACGGCTAGAGTGCCGGCAGAGGAAAACTCATTCTGAATTGGACTGAGCATGTGTTAAGAGCTCAGGGTTGAGCCTACCAAGTGGTGATAGCAATGGCGAAGAGGACCTTCTTGACCGCTTCTATTGTATCTGCAGAAAACAGCAGCAAGAGTCTCTTTCATGTTTGCACTATAATGGAACCACCTTTGCCATTGGGGCCTGGTCATAAAAGCAAGCCGGGAAAGGCTGGGCGATGGGCTCCGCGGAATGGTGAATGCCTCCCTCTGTGAGTCTTCCCAGACCTGCTTAAAGAACCGGCTATTAAACTGCTTCTTAGAAAGCCATCTTTGGACCCAGCCAATATGGTCCACTATGGCCCAGTCTCAAATCTTCCATTCTTGGGCAAAGTGATTGAGTGGGTAGTTACTGAACAACTCCAGGCACACCTGGAGAATGTGGAGCATTTGGACCCCTTCCAATCGGGATGCAGGCCTCATCATGGGACTGAAACTACTTTGGTTGCGCTGGTTGATGATCTCTGGCAGGCTAGGGAGAGAGAGGTGAGAGCTGTTTCCTGGTGTTGCTGGATTGACTATGACACCATTAGCTATGACATCCTTCTGAGCTGTCTAGAGGAGTTGGGAGCTGGGGGCACTGTTGTGCAGTGGTTCTGCTTTCTCCTGGGCCATGTTCAGAAAGTGGTGTTGGGGGATGAATGTCTCATTTGTAGGGTGCCTCAGGACTCTATCCTCTCCCCAATGCTTTTCAACATCTATATGAAGCCACTGGGAGAGATCATCGGGGGGGGGGGCTGGGTTGGGTGTTCACCAGTATGCAGATGGTACGCAGCTCTACTTCTCCTTCAAATTGGAACCAGTGATGGTATTGAAGGTCCTGTGTGAGTGTCTGGAGGCAGTTGGAGGATGGATAGCGGCTAACAGATTGAGGTTGAGTCCTGGCAAGACAGCAGTACTGTTTTGCGGGGATAGGGGATGGACAGGTGTGGAGGGCTCCCTGGTCCTGAATGGGGCAACTGGAGGACATTCTGTACTAGGAAACTAATCCACATTTGGAGAAAGGATTTCTAAAGGCTTCTTCCACTTCCATGGCTTGTTTTCATTACCCAAAAAATTAAAATTGGGGCAAAGTTACATACATTTGCATGTAGCTAGTAGTTTGGACGTAAGGTATTACTATTTGCAAAAGATATACCTGACAGCGCAACTATCTTTAGCTGCCTTGATTGCCTGAATCTGTGATGCGATTGCTGAAAGGACTTCTACATCAATCCTGTTGAATTCATCAAAACAACACCATGCTCCAGACTGAACTAATCCACATAATAATTTCCCCATAACCTTAAAAAAAATGGAGAGATTTTCATTAGGTGCTAAGTTACCAAGATATGACTTATTTACCCTTCAGTTATTGAATGCCTTCTGCACAAATGTCTCAAAGTGATGTACAATAAAAAAGCTAGAAAACACACACAAAACAGTTGCTATATGGAACAAAAATGACTTTAAGAGTTTCTGGAAAGAGCAGATAGTGAGCACCTGTTGTATCTTAACAGGAATGCTGTTCCACATGAAGAGGAATGCTACTTATGAAAGTCAAGCAAATGAACTAAATTTCTTCAAAAATACTAGGCAGAAGAAAGGTGTTTTCTCAGGTGATGCAGTTCATTTATCAACAGGAAAATCTAACTAAATTTCGAAACACAAAATTAATCTCAGATTGAACTGACATTCAGGTTTAAGCATCTACATTACAAATAGTCATCGTTTAAAATTCTGAAAACAATTTACATAGATGTTTCATGTTACTTTTTAGCAGGGGAGATATGATTTCAGACTGCAGTGTGACATAAGAATTTATTAGGTAAAAGTTTTCTAAGGTCAGAGGAAAGCTGCTGAACACTACCAAAATCTCAGGGATGCAGGGTCCCCAGCAAAACAGTGAAAAATTGTTGCTTTAGTTGCACCAGCATAAGTCAATTATTGCAATACTACAAGGGAAAGAACACCCCATAAGATTGGGTTTCCCAACATGATCAAAAGGCGCTATTGATATTGTTAGCAAACTTTTTAAAAAAATAAATTTAGTGTTCTAAATTCTATATTAAATAAAATTGTCTACTGTACCTTATCATCCAAACCTTCAGAACAGTTAAAGACAAGACACAATTTTCCCAAGGCCTAATGAAAAAAAGCAGTTTTCAGAGTAGAAGCAATTATATTTGTTTACTCAGATAAATGAGTAATTTAACAACTGTTAAATATACAAAAATCCCAAATACCTTCAGTTTAGTTTTGCCATTTATATTTTGATATTTTACACTTTACAAATACTGTGGAAAGAGCTGTGTTTCTGAATTTAAGTCAAGTGCAATTTTGGAGAAGCTAAACTCTGTCATAAGAGGAAAATCACAGAAATCAGAAGCAGTAGAAGACACAAAGGAGTGGGTGAACTTTTTCTTTTTTATATACCCCAACAGAGGAAAAGAGACGAAGAGACTGAAAAGGTACGAAAAGGAACCAAAGAAAAACAGTAAAGGAAGAGTAGAAAAAGAAACAGGAACTTAGCTGAAAACAGTGAGAGCCGGGGTAAATCAAACTGCTCCATCAAGGCAGGAAGAGAATCAGCCTACCCCCCACAATTCTTTGCTCCTGCCTGAGTTTCGTGCAAGAGGAACTACCCAATCTGAAGACTTCATCATCCACCATAATAAATTGGACCTTTGCCACTGTCAAGAAGCCCAGCACAACCCAAAATGCAGTTCTTGTTGAATTCAAAAGTTACTGTGAATCCTAGGATCCTATCACCCCTCAAAGGATGCCATCAAGGCTGTTTCTGAACAAGAGATTATCAGGTTATACACCACATGTCCCTAAGATTCCAAGGAACAAAAGGTAAACTTCTTGAAGCCTCAGGCAAAATAAGCCAAATTACACATCAACCAATGTGACCAAATAGATCCCAGACACTGGTTTTTAGAACCAAGGTGTTACCCAAATAAGCACACCAAATTGAGTAATATGTATTTTTAAAAATAATAATCAAAATAGCAGTTCAGCATGAAAACCCATTAGCAAATAGGAATAAAAAGGTTCTAACATTTAGAAATCCAAAAGGACACTGAAAATTATAAAGCTATCTAACCCAGCCAACATTACCAAAACTCCTTGAGGAGAAGAGTTTGTGACTATACAGCTATAAAATGTTTTGCTAATTATCAGACTGGCTACTTTAATTAGAAAAAGTGTGTGAGCAGAAGTAGATGGGAATGGGTAAGATCACATTGTACCTGAAACTAAGACCCACAACTCTGTCTTCCCAGATGCAACTGCAGAAACATAAATCTATTATGACATATCTGGAAATATCTGTGTATAAAAGACAGTACATATTGATATCAAATGGATAGCGCTTACTTTTGAAAGATCTTTGACAGTCTCTGTTTTTCCTGTACCAGCTGGACCAGAAAGACAGCCCCCTAAATTCAACTGAAGAGCTCCAGTAACGGTTAGCCAACATCGATCTGTGAGAGGAGTAATAACCAATCTCGGAGAGCAGCCCAGATATTCAAAACCATATTCAAAAGAGGCATAACCTTGGATAACCTTACAGGGGTTGACATCATGCCATTCATAACGCAACTGCCTGAAACAAAATAATTTGTGTAACAGTTTTGTCAACAACGTAGTCCTTTTTATCAAAATTATATATGCATATAAATTGGTAACATAGCTAGTATGTATAGATTTTTCAATGTATATAACATTCAAAGTTCAAAATTCCATTAAGAGCACAGTTCTGTCATAAGGTTAAGAAAATGGGACATCTACAAGCAAGGATTTGATTTAGGAACATAAAAGTGAATCTGCTCAGGCATGAGAACACTCTGAAGTGAGGCCTGTCTCAGCACCTCAAGACAGGGAGAAATACCTGTGCAGGACCTATCACTACAAATTTGAGATTGCACTTTTTTATTTATAGTACAGTGTTTTTAAAAACCAGATAATATATAACTAACATGTTATCTATTTTGAGTATTGCAATATCCTTTCATCTTATCCCAAAATCCAAAAATAGAGCCCAGAATGGATATATTGATATACCTTGTCCATGCAAAATCTTCAGCGCTACAAATATCATTATCTATCAGTACAGTCATTACATCCCTACAGTGAATGATCAGAGTAACCAATGCCTCCAATGTGCTTTGCTTGTGGTAGGGAAGAATATCTGATGCTATCGCTGCTAGCTCCTCTATAAGGCTGATAAGATCATCGCGGCCTTCCTTCAACTCCATTTTTGCATGTGAACTCGACAAGCTCATTTCACACGCATGAGAAAACATTATTTGACTCTAGAAATGAAAATATTTATTAGCAGCAAAAATTATGATTTGCTTACTTGCATTAAAATTAAATACTTGAATTAAAATTAAATATTGCACTTTATCTTAATTTCTTTTTTGATGTTATTTTTATTTTTTATCATTGAAAAACTTTGCTCTCTCCTCATTCTCTCCTATTTCTCACAGCATCAGGGAGATTTGGGAATTCTGGCTTTAAGAGAACCCAAAACTAGACCACAATCCAAAATCATGATCCAAAAACTAAACCAGATAATCCAAAATTAGAACAAAACCTTGCAACCATTTCAATAATGAGAGAGATATTTATTATCAGCTAAATACAAAATATTGTGTTGTTTTCCAGGGACACCCTGAACATTCTGTATAAATCATCTATCCCAAATTAGAAACATACATTTTTCAATGGTTCATGAAATGTTATTAGAATTCCCCCCCCAGTTGTCACTTGCTATATTCTACTAATTATTGCCAAATTTATACAATTCCCATTTATAGGGAAAGGATGCTTTCCTTTGATTCCAGTCCTACTGGTACAGAATAAAGAATGTAA
The DNA here is from genome assembly GCF_964106915.1 of Podarcis gaigeae. Lineage (NCBI taxonomy): Eukaryota > Metazoa > Chordata > Lepidosauria > Squamata > Lacertidae > Podarcis > Podarcis gaigeae. The sequence goes on from NC_139680.1 coordinate 91,378,152, forward strand.
GCACTAAAATATGTAAAGTCACATCCCTTAGCACCAAAATCCATCCCATCAGAAATAACAGTAAACATTGTGATTCGCTCTATCACCTACAGAAACTCAAAAGCAATATAGGTTTATTGTGTATACACATAAATAAACTTGTGTGTGCTACTACAGAGCATTTTAAATACAGAATCTTCCAAATATGTTAAGTGACATGGCAAAGTTTTGAATGCGTCTTGCAGTGTGCTTACCACAAGTAGTATCACCTGTCCTGGGTGAGTGAAAAACCATTCTTTAAATTCCATTTGATTCCATTCTGCGATGCCAACTGTTATAAATCTTAAAGTACATTATATAGTTACAATAAATTAATACATCTGTAGCAAATTCACTAGGCTGTTTTCTAGCATATTATACAGGAATGTAAGTGAGAACGGAACTAGACTTTGCAAGAGACATAAAGCTGCCATTTCTACACTCTGCCTTATTATGTAACCTCTTTTTAGGATGTGGAGGAGGAGTGACATTGTTTCCTGTCTTTCTGGGTTAGGGAAGGGATTTGTAACAGGCAAGGAACCCTCCCCGCCTTGATCAGGACCAATGGGGGGTGGGGGGATATATTGTAAGCCACCTCAATAACTTCAGTTAGTAGGTGGGATATAAATACTCATAAATAAATAAATATAGATTGATACAACATGTAGTACTGTGAGATGCCCTAAGCCTGCCAAGCAACAGAAAATAGTGTGAGAAGGGTGTGCAGCAATGTACAATGCAATGGCATCATTGTGTTAAACTACAAATTGTAAGGAGGTGAGGAAAAGAGCCATGAAGCCATGACAATTTGTTGTCTCTTGTAGTGTCTAGTTACATCTTCATTTAAAAACATTGTAACTTTACAAAATTGCAAAGAATAGTAATCATGAGTTCAAGCTTTGTTTTATATCATTACACTTGTGCCTATATAAAACATGGTTCAAAATAAAAAAGAGAAACCAGTCGTTCCAGAATTGTGAATAAAGGATAATTTATTTGGACCCTATGGCAATAAAACAGTAAATATCTAAAAAGGGTATTCTCTCAAGATGGTCCTAAAACTGCCATAGCTGTCTTCAGTTTAGGTATGCTGACGGAATGTTCTAGGTTTCTTCATGTTACAACTGAACACTTCTAGTTTGCCACAAAGCTGGGGATGGGGGTGTCAGGGCTTTGCCTTCAGAATTTTCTATAATAACTTGATTCTGCAGCAGCAATCACTTTAAGTTATGGTAACATTTATCTCATATGCTGGCAGTATTTCACTAACTACAACGTTTTGATTTGTTTGTTTATGGACTACTTGAAGACTTGGATTCAGCTTCCACTCTCTGTGCTGTAATGACTTTCTGCTTAACTCAGTCTGCCTGGCCATTGTTGTTCCTTTCACTGACTCCTGATGTTTTTCCGTAAGTACAGTGGCTTCCTGCTGGGGAGTCATGGACCTTGTTCTGCCATGATGAATGTATGCACCTTGGCTATTCCACTGTCTGTTTTAACACCATAAACCAAAGAGGCATAATCTCTGCAAACTGTTGAATCACCAACAGATTGGCTCATAGAAGATTGATTAGCTTATGTGTCTCAGTGGTGGAACCAACACCTTGGACCATTTGGCCCTTGCCCAGCCTGTCAGGCTGGCATCCAAAGTGATTACAGTCCTGTCAAAAACTCGCTCCCAAATGCTGGGGCACAACTCTTGTTGGTTCAGATGGTGTCCATGTCATGAGACAAAGGTTCTTGAGAGCAGAAGAAGTAAGGTAAGGCCTACAAGGCCTACACAACCATTCAAGCCTAAGCCTGCTGTTAACAGCAAACTGCTGAATCATTGTGACTCATCTACAGGATGACTCATTCTTTCTATAAATTTGTATCCTGTTTGTAGGCAGGCCCAGTGTAGTGTCTGTGCTGTTGCTGTAATGTGGTGCTGTGAATGTAAAGCTAAGGCAAACAGAGTAGCTCCAGGACTCCAGTTTATTAGTAACTAGGACTATGCCTCTGTGAAAAGCACTCTTAGTATGCTCTTTGACTATGCTGTTTATGAACAATTTTATTTTCTCAAGTAAATGTTTTATAAAGAAGATTCTGCTTGATTAATTTACCACTGCACGGCAGTCTAATGATCAGGGTATAAATCAGGGCTTCCCTAACTTGGGTCTCCGGCAGTTTTTTTGGACTACAACTCCCATCATCCCTAGCTAGCAGGACCAGTGGTTACAGATGATGGGAGCTGTAGTCCAAAAAGTGCTGGAGACCCAAGTTTGGGAAACCCCTGCAGGAGATTCCCAGACCTTACCAGACACCACGGAGATTCAAAGGAAGCAAAAGCTAAGAATCAGTCTCTCTGTTCCCCAAGCCTGAGATGAAACACTTGATCAGTAAGAAGTAATCAATATGGTTAGGAACTGGAATCTGTACCACGCTTCACTCCAAAATAGACAAACATCAATCTGCCACCATAAGTGAAGCCTTATTTATCTAGGGATCCATCAGCCTCGCCATCCCCGGACCTTGGAGGGAACAAAAGTACCAGGAAAGCAAAATCTTCTTTGGAGAAAAAGAGTTTATTGAAATCTGTGCACAGAGATAATCTGTGCACAGAGACAACCAGCAGGATAGCTCCTGGAAACTGGCTGTAAAGCAATACACTTCAGCAAGCCTTCTTATACCTTTTGAGCATTTCCCCCCTCCCATTCCTTCTCCAAACTTCCCCAATCAGCTGGCAAATGTTCAACTTATTCCCTTATATGGCACATCTATATTGCTTGCTAAACACTCCTCATACGTGTCTTTCTGCTAGCTAAGCACTTCCCCTTTTGCTTATACACGTCTTTCTTATCTTTGCATTACTAGGCAGGAAAAGCACGGCAGGAAATGGCCTTCTTAGCAGGCTGATTAGATTTGCAAACGGCTGCAATTTCTTGCTAGCTGGCAAGGCAGGAACTGGACTCTTGACCTGCCAGACAGAATTAGCAAACAGCCACTGTTTGCTAACTGCCTGACCACAATTGCAGGAACTCACTATGTGCAGATAATATGGAGAGCAAAATTCCTTCTTAGGTACAAGGTACAAGGTACAGAGAATATTGAGAGAAACCCTTCCCATCTCCCTTCATAAGAACTAACAATTTTGCTTTCACTCATGGATAGAATTACACATGTGACCTTTTGGGTTTACCACGTAATAGCCTCCATCATTTACTACAAAGGGAATGTGTTTAGAAGGGCTAGGAAATACTGCTGCTCTGCCAACACCCTACTGCCAGTATATTGAAAAGAATTGTGTTAGAACTAAGCAGGCCATGACTGCAGCAACTTTCAAACCTAATTAAAAACCTAAATGTACAGTAAGAAAAAGGATAAAGTTGCTTTCCTTTTGTTGTAATAAATAATTTTACAAATTTATGTAACTTCTCTAACACAGATACTTACCTTCTTACCATGTCATACATGGTATTTTCAACATTTCCTAGCCACAGTTCAGCAGGACCTCTAATACGAACATTCCTATGAGACAGTATTTGAAATTTCAGCACTTAATAAAAACACATCTTTTTTCCCCCCACTCTGTCCTTAAGGGTTTTGATTTTTTTTAAACTCAACCTTTTGTTTAAAAGGGAGCCAGTAGCAGTCAGGATAGAGCCTCCTTCCAAACACCTGCATCATTGGTGCTTACAGTGCAGGCTGGTGCATTAGATTTATTAGGACACAGCCCTACAAAGGAGACGTGCAAGCAAAAATATAAAACCCCCAAATCTCAGTCACACTCCCCCCCCCCCCCGCACCTCTGCCCCCTTACATTCTTCTATTTGAACCAAGGGAGACTCATTCCTGTCCATCTTTTGTTTGCTGCACTCTGCAACAGCTAGACATTCATAACAGATCACTCAGATCATCTAATTTGTCATATACTTATGAATAAACAAGCTCAAAAAAGCCTACTACAACAAATTACCTGAAATTGTATGAGTGGTATCCAACTAACTTGTCTTGTAAGTGCAAGGATTTCCAATTATGCAGTGGGTCGTTTCCTCCTCTTCTTGCCCCACAAGTGCCCTGTGCCCTCCCAACATCTGTGCCAGCAGGTTGGGGGAACACTCAGAACAGATTTAGGAGGCCCATGGCAGGGAGCTCTGCTGTGCAAGTGGAAATCTTTGCAGGGATGGAACAAGTTATATGGATTATAGAATTATGGCTGCTACCTTAAAATTAAAAATAACTGTTTACCGTACTTTGGTACTAGAAGAATTTCCCCTTCAGCAGATCCGATCATTAAAACCACTGGAGGTCTCTGTTCTTGTGGGCGTATATATAACTTCCTTATATTTGCAAAACATTTCACAAGATGAGGCTGCAGCAAATATGTTAAGCAAAATAAAATAATAAATACTAAGCCTCTAACTATGTGTAAAAACATTAAAAAGTATGATGTATGTGATATTAAATATTACCTGCACAACATCATGATTTTTGCTGTCAGCTAATATTTCGATAAGTTCAGCATTGCTGAGAAAATAAAATCTTGGAAAAACCATACGTTTAACTTCAAGATAGTCCTGTCCCCAAAATTAAAAATGAGACAAAATTTGACTAAAAATTATAAAGTGAAAATGAAACTATAAAACAGCATCCTACACTTTTCATCGTCTAGGAGCGTGTTCCTCATTTATGTCAGTTTCCTCATTCCCACCCTCTAATCTGTTCTTTGCCATATGTTCGTTTGGATTTTGTTGAAACAGATGTGAAAAGAATGTCAATATCATACAGTACATGGTGCCAGTCTGAGGCTGTGGGACTGAATGAAGAACTAGCCTTAGTCTACCCCATTAAGAAATCAGAGGTTTATTCATGCAACTATATGCATGCTCTGGCAATTTTGTGAGGTTCATTGAGGGCCTACTCACACAACTGAGACTATGGCAGCTGCCGGCAAAGCATTACCTACATTATCTCCCAATCTCGATTTCACAATTCAGCATAAACGTGTCACTGGCTGGTGAGTGGAGGGTTCAATCCTAACAGCCCTAGGGTGATGCTTTCCTTAGCAGGATGGCATTCTTGTTCAATCCTGCTGGCTACAATGTGCTACCGGTACATCGCAACTGCTTCCCTTTGTCTTGAACTACATAGCTCATCTCCCCTATCTGTTCCTGAAGGGAAATAAATCTACCTTCTCCACAGCAGAAGTTCTGGAACTCTTTACTTCAACAGACATCTCACCCTTTTGTTTTTGAGAGGGGAGGAATCAGATGCAGTTAATCTCTTCACTGACAACATTTGAAGGACTGTCCTTCAGACTCCTGATCTTAGTGCAAACATTCTGGTGGCCCAAATAACAACAGCCCATACCTCACTTCAAATAGGTCTTTTGGGGGTTGCTTCCACTGCAATTAAAAAACTTAGTATTGTTTACCTCGAGAGCCTTCTGTATTTTCTCTAAGTGTGCATTGTTGGCTTGCAGAGTTTCAAAAACTCCTGCTGTTGTAGTTGCCCTAAGAGCATTTGGATTATCTTCTGTACGTTTCATGAGATCTTTCCATTTGCTATCAACTTGAGAGAAAAGATTTGATTCTTCTGGAAGCTGTCTGTTTTTAAAAAAAACAAATATTCTTAAAGCATAAAATCTAGAACAATGAATTTGTCTTCATGGAACAGTTACCCTACCCCTATAGTCTGTATTTAAAGCACACACTTACAGTAACACTGAATTAACAGTGTGTCCCACAAGACAAAGGAGGACTCTTGGAGCAAGGACTGGATGGGACAATGACAAGCACCTGGGCAGAGAGGCAAGAGGCCAGGGAACTCAGAAAAAAGGGAAGCCAGGATGATGCAACAAGGTAGATGAATGAAGCAAGATGGGAGCATTGGGGGAGAACTGCAGAATGTGTATCTGAAGAAGTGTGCATGCACACGAAAGCTCATACCAAGAACTGACTTAGTTGGTCTTTAAGGTGCTACTGGAAGGATTTATTTTTGTTTTGACTATGGCAGACCAACACGGCTACCTATCTGTAACTGGAACTATGGAAGGCACCACATTGAGCCGCATGAAATGGAAGTCCATCAACCTGTGTATCTGAAGAAGTGTGCATGCACACGAAAGCTCATACCAAGAACTGACTTAGTTGGTCTTTAAGGTGCTACTGGAAGGAATTTTTTTTGTGCAGAATAAAAGGTATGCTGTTTGGAGGCTTTTTAGGAATTAATAAACATTAGGAAAGGTACTCTCACATTAAACATACAGAGACAAACAAAACTCACAAAGAAAAGGAAACCAAAGTCCACAGACAGACAAGAAGTAGAAACCAATTATAAGAAAAGTTGTCTAGATGCAACTCATACGAAGGCAGGAAATGAACTGAGTGAGGATGGGAACACACTCAACTCTCAACACTCAACTCTCAACATTTTCTAACTTGGACACTAGGTGGTGATATAACCCATGTGATAGCCTTCCGCCCATAGTAAATCATGGTTTGTTTGGGAGTGAGCCTGAGTTCAAAGCTATTAATACAGTAAGCCAAGTAACAACCATTTTTGCTCTCAGTACCTACACCAGTGGTGGGGTACCTCTGACATGTGGGACTAATTGGGCCCAGCACAGATCCAATTTTGGCCCTAACCAGGTCCACCTGTCACATAGGTAAAGATAAAGGTACCCCTGCCCGTACGGGCCAGTCTTGACAGACTCTGGGGTTGTGCGCCCATCTCACTCAAGAGGCCAGGGGCCAGCGCTGTCCGGAGACACTTCCGGGTCACGTGGCCAGCGTGACATCGCTGCTCTGGCGAGCCAGAGCCGCACACGGAAACGCCGTTTACCTTCCCGCTGGTAAGCGGTCCCTATTTATCTACTTGCACCCAGAGGTGCTTTCGAACTGCTAGGTTGGCAGGCGCTGGGACCGAGCAGCGGGAGCGCACCCCGCCGCAGGGATTCGAACCGCCGACCTTTCGATCGGCAAGTCCTAGGCGCTGAGGCTTTAACCCACAGCGCCACCTGCGTCCCCACCTGTCACATACTTGAAGTTATATATGATGTCAGGTGTGGTGTGGAGTAAAGAAACAATCAAATGCTTATAGTATGCTCCCAATTGTTCATTGTTCCTCAGCAAGTGGGGCTTGGTGACAATAACCTCCTTTGAAGCTGCTCATTTGCAGGTGTGGTTTGGATTAAAACCACACCTGCAAATGGACATTTTCCCTTTATGGGCAGCTTTACAAGTCTGCAGAGGAAAAATGGCTATTTGTGGGCATGATTTGAAGCCCAACTGAATCTGCAAATGGACAAAGTGGTTTGGTGGTTCCAAAGGAGTTTGCTGTCTGTGTAAGCATTAACAGCAAGGCCCTTTGAAGTTGTCACCTGATGTCATAAGGCAATTGACAGGTGGACAGGTGGGCATTTCTGATCTAGTCCTCAAGTTGAAAAAAATTCCCCATCTTTGACTGCTACATGCTTGCTCATTCATCTTCAGCCATGGTTTCGTTTAATATTACAGGTGTATTAGGCCCCACTGTAGTTCCCACCAAACCAAAAGAGTACCAAATACATTTCAGAACATGATTTAGAATTTTTTTTTTTTAAGATGAACAAATTCATGTTTTATTTTAGCTTAGATATGCAATCTTAATTATTCAGTATAGATGAGACAGTACTGCTGGACCAAACCTTACCTTTTTATTTCTGGAGCACAAAAGATTGGCTCAAGATAAATCCAATTCCTTTGACAATTCAACCATTCCTCCAGAGTACAAGAAAATAGGTTTAGTTTACGATCCCAAGCATCCACAAGACTCTACCATAAAAACAGAATAATCATAAACTGGAGCAATATTATATAATCCTCTTTTATAAACATGGCTTAGCAAATCAAACTCACAATCGGACTCATAACATCACAAGTTGGTAACCTTATATCTTGATTACTGCAATGCCCTCTATAAGACTACCCTTATGCATGGTGTGGAAGCTGCAATACAGGCAAGTCCTCGTTTATGCAGGGGTTAAATTGTGATGCGCTGAAAGCATTGGCGGAAAGCTCATATGCCTGCTGTGCCCTACCTCACCCCCTTCCGGGACCAAAACCAAAGTGTGTGTCAGCGACCACACATGTACCAAATGCATGCAAACTGGGAGTTCCATGTACTGCCGAATGCAGCAGCAAGGTTGCCAAGTGGTGTGGCTAGCCATGGACATGTAACATCTTGTAAAAAGAACTTCACTAGCTTCCAATTAGTTAATGGGTCAGGTTTAATGTTTTCATATTAATGTCTTCTTCTTTGGTGATCACTGGTAGCCGAGTGTCAGGGAACTGCCATCGGAAAGACAGGAGGTGGAGAGGCTCTCAGAAGGCAGGAGAGAGTCAGCAGCGGAGGAAGGCACCAGTAGGGGGAAATCGGGAAGTCTTAAGGAGAGAGAGATGGAGGCATGGCTCAGGGACTCTTCCAGCAGTAACAGCGGAGGAGTTTCAGATCCTCCCATAAGCACCCCCACTCCTCGCCGGAAACTGTCGCACCGAGAATCCAGACGACGCGTTTCCGTCAAGGAACTTTTATGTTGGAATAGATTCCGTAGACACCCACTGTCGGATTCTACCAGCAACTGACGGAGCCATGCTTTGGGGGCTCCGTTAGAGACAGAGGTTGGCTGGCTAGCCAAAACCCGGAGGGATCAAGCTTTACGCACAAGCAGCTCATTATCCCATCACACCGAGTAAGATTGTCTTCTATAAACACGGTTTTAACAATGAGTCCGTGACTGTGGAGGCCAATTCTGGACCCTCACACCCTTCCACATTTGGGACATTGGTTCCCAGGTGGGAGTTGATCACGGTGTGGATTTGCCAAGTGTGCCTTCCTCTTAGCACGTTTCTCCCTTGAGTTCTGAGTTTGAGCGTCTTCAAAGTCCATGACACCTTTGGTAAAGACTGTTCTCCAAGGGGAGCGCTCACAGGCCAGTGTTTCCCAGTTGTTGGTGTTTATACTGCATTTTTTTAGATTTGCCTTTAGACAAGTCTTTAAACCTCTTTTGTTGACCACCAGCACTACGCTTTCCATTTTTAAGTTCAGAATAGAGTAGTTGGTTTGGAAGATGATCATCAGGCATCCATGCAACATGACCAGTCCAACGAAGTTGATGTTGAAGAATCATTGGTTCAACACTGGTGATCTTTGCTTCATCCAGTACACTGATATTAGTTCATCTGTCTTCCCAAGTGATGTGTAAGATTTTCCGGAGACACTGTTGATGGAATCTTTCGAAGAGTTGGAGATGGTGTTTGTAAGTGGTCCATGTTTCACAAGCATACAGTAAGGTTGGTAAAAATAGCTTTGTAAACAAGCATTTTGGTTTCCCTGTCAATGTCCCAGTCCTCAAACACTCTGCACATCAATCGGGAGAAAGCCACACTCACAGAGCTCAGGCGATGCTGGATTTTGGCATCAATGTTGACCCTTGTGGAAAGTTAACTGCCTAGGTAGGAGAAGTCTTTGTCTTTGTCTAGCTCCTCCCTTTGACCTTATCGCCTTGGGTGACCCTGCTGGGAGTACAAGATTCCCGACGGCTTCACTCACAAGGGTCATAGGAATGTGCAAGCCCACTCACCACGACAAGGTGATGATCCAGCAAGTGAGATATTAATGTAAAAGTCCCTAAACACAGTGCTGTTTTTCTAGAAAAAGAGGTGCCTCCCTCTTTCTCTTAGAATGGCAATGGCACCCACCTGAGAGGTTCTGGAATACACTAGAAAGGTGCCAGAACTGAGTTCTGGGGAGTTCCCCCTGAAAAAAAGCTCTGCCTAAACAGCTCAGGACCAGGTTACCTGAAACCATATAGACCTGAGTTCACATTGCTATCGTCTTCAGAGACCCTCCTAGTTGTGCCACAAGCTGCAGGTCTGTCAACAATGAGGAAGACAGCCTTTTATGCAGTGGTACGTAAAATCCAGAAAAGCCTTCCACCCAGAAATAAGGCATGAGTTAACACTGTTACAGTTCCAACACATGCTGAAAGTTTCTTTTATTTCTCTTGGATCTTGCTGGTTCATGATGCCTACCTTTGTGGTTTTAAATTGATCTGACTACAGATTGCCTTCTGATTTTAATATTATTGTATATTTTGTATTTGTTTTGTATTTTTTACTCTTTTACACCTCTAGAAGATACTTGCATGACAAGCAGTATAATTTTTTAATTAATTAATTAAGAACCGTAATTATTTAAAGCATTGGTCTTCAACTGGTAACAATTATATGTAAAGCGGGCCACACATGGAGTGTCATGACCATTTTTTGGAGACAGAATGCAAAAGAAATGTAAACGATAGAGGAGGAGGAAAATATAGATGAACAAATTTTATATAGATTAAAAACCATACATAATTTAAAAAATGTGAAATGGGTCTAGTAAGATTTACCTTAATTGGTCCAATGAAACAAGAACCTTTAATTGTTGAAATTGTCACTTGAGAATCTTCTAACAAAGCAATTATATCTTCAGCAGATGAAATAATCAAAGTATTTGACGTTTCAGTGTGATATTGAGATAAATGAAATTCAGTTTTGGACCAAATGTCAATTATCCTTTTCAGCATCGCTTCAAGAGTTGCTTCATTGGACGCTGTTACAGATACCTCATTTATTTCTTTTCTATACTGAAACATCTAAAAGTTTAAAAATTAGAAACATTTTTGTCTGCTGGTATTGTTAAATGAATAACTGTTATATATATTCAGAAAATGTATTCACAAAGAAAGTAATTTTCAATATTCCCTGTTTGACTTGAGGCTAATGCAGTATCCGTATCATTGCCACCTCCATGATTTCTCCTGATAAAATTTATTCGTATACCGCTATGGTACATTATACACAGTTCACCAAAAGCAGGAGAACAGGAATTCCTGTGTTCTAGATAGAATGTAATGGTAGTTTGATTCCTGTGGCTTCACAGTTATGTCCCCTGCCATGCTACTATCATTCAAATGATGGAATCACACTTGCTACGTGCGCAAAGTAAAAAGAGAAATTATTCAAAATGTACAACCAACACAAAATTCTGACTTTTGCACAGAAAAGTCTGGCACCTGGCCACAACCTGAAAGTCCAGCATGGCCTCATCTTGTATCTAATTATGACAATGGCTACTTCTGAAATCAACCAAGTTGTGGCTTTTTTAATTCCAGACAGTTGTGGTGTCCATTTATTCACATCCCCTTGTTAGCCAGCATCCCTGGGCGGCAGGGACTCTGCGGCTGGGCATGCAATGACCACGTAAAGAGGCTTAATTAGAAGCCTCGGAAACATGCAGTTTCTCAAAGCTTTTTGGCTCCATTTCATATATCCAGTGACCTGAACCATATATCTAAGAAGAGACCAACAGAACTGATTCCAACAAATATGAGCAAGACAAATATGCTAGTTCTCTAGCCACTTTAAAATGAAATAGATAAATCTAAACTGTAAAACTTGAAAAAATGCCCAAGAGACTACAAAACCTAGAGGATGGGAAGGGGGGGGGTATTCTACAGCATAATAAATGGTACTTATAAATCATGCAATTACATTGAATTCCAGAATCTTATCCAGGGTCAGTCTTTTATCCCCATTAATTGTCTGCTTAACAATATTCTGTATTGTTTCCCAATGCCGCGACTGAAGACAGGGATTCCGTAAAGCTATAACGATAGGCAAAAATTCCTTGAACTCATACAATGATTTCTTCATAGCTGGTAAAATAGTATTTTCTGGCAAGCCTTCAAAATATGAAAATATTATGGACACATCAAAACACTTTTCATAAAGAAGTTTATTTCAAAAAATATTCCTTTCTTTTGCAAGCTTTTTCCGGTCTTTTTTCATGGTTGCCTTCATATTAAAGCTAGTCTAATTTCCCAAATAAAATTCTGAATTATTTTCTATTTACAAGGAATGTGGCATCCAGTAGTGCTGAGTTTAGGGGGCAGAGGGGGCTTCAGCTCCCCCAATATTTTTCAGCAGGGGGCAGCACCCCCCAATATTGAAGGGGCTGCTATCCCCCCACCACCCAAGGCACCCTCCACTCACCCTAGCCTCAGCCCCAACTTCCATCCAGCAGCCCAGGAGCAAGGCGGCAGCTGGGACGAACACGGGAGATTTCTGCTCTACTCGTCCCATTTGCAGCCTGGCGACTCGGGAGCCCAGGAACCAGGTGGCAGCTGGGATGAGTGCAGGCAATCTTTGCTTCACTTGTTCTAGCTGCAGCCCAGGAGCCAGGTGGGGTTTCAGACAAGCAAGCACAGAAATGGCACACACTGGATGGTGTCACATGGCACATCATGTGACACATCATGTGACCATGCACTATCAATGTGGGGGGCAAGTAGGCACCCCTGGTGGCATCCATATTCTGAATTGCCTTAGGAGAGTAAGAAAAATTCTCAGGGATGACTCACACCCCGGCCATCACCTCTTTAATCTCCTACCCTCGGGCAGGACATATAGAAGTATAATTAGCCATACCAACAGGCTAAAAAATAGCTTCTCTCTGAGGGCTGTTAGGTTGTTGAATGGAAAATAACATAGCGCAATTGACTTGCGAGGTGGTGTGTTGTTTGATAAGCACACAGAGTGCAACGAGACTGAGTGTTTGGGGAGGCGGCTTGTTTAATTTCATTGTACACAGGTTGTACAATGACAATAAAGGTATTATTATTATTATTATTATTATTATTATCATTATTACTAATATTTGATATAGTCATGACAATCAAGAAGTACATACAGTTAGGTTTATCTCTCTCACAAATAATCATTCCTTTAAAAAGCAGGCTGAAGTTTGGCACAATGAACTGACCAAGGGAGACATTTGAGCAAGTACAATATGATTTGTTCTCTTTGTTCAGAACACTGCTATGTCATCATTATCTATCTCTTGTTAAAATAATCTAACACAGTGAAAACACTAGGCAATTTAGCCTTTTGTTGATAAACCTCCATAGCCGAAATAAAGCCAAAGTTGTCATTATTCCATTTCAAAACCAAGTTTTTAATATCTAAAGAAACCATTTTTATTTCAATTAATTCATAACTACTGTAATTATTATTTTTTCTTACCTTTTTCCAGAATCTGTACAATCTGCATGAATCTGTTAACATCTCTTTGAATTAAATCCACATCAAGGTTCCAAAAAATCATATGTTTCCACTTAAAGAAAAGCCTAGCCCATTCCTGCCTTGAATCCCACAACAATTTACGCAATACTAGCTCACTTTCAATTTCAGAGAGCTCAACAGTTGCTCTCTGACAGTCTCCAGACTGAGCTCCATGTGACATCTTTTCCAAGGAAGCAGATTTCATCTCAGTAACTGAACTGTCAAAAACAGTCTGGTAATTTGCATAGTTCAGTATTTTCTCACTAATATCAGCTGCTTCTTCTATTAGGCTTTCAATAATCTCATTAGCCATCTTAGGCAAGGTTTCACTGAGGAGAAGGACAGGGTTTCGTACCTAAAACACAAAATAAATGATAAAGCAATCCCAAGAATGCTGTGGAGAGAGGGCAGCCAGGAATTTTCATACATCTTGGATAAAAATCTTAGCCAAATTGGGGGTCCACCTTGACTTTGAGTTGGATTCTAATGAGCTGCTGAAGCTTGTTTCTAAGTCTGGTTTGGGAGAACTTTGAAAATTTTGAGGTATAATTAAAGCAGCTGTCCATCACACAGCTTCCATATTACCATTTGCTAGAGGCAGGTCCACTTCCAAAGATTCTTTTCCATCACATCTCTGTTTAACTTAATATATTTTACATCAGGCACAGTCTAATTTAATTAGTTTCTCATTTTACCAACACCTACCTCCGAAAACAAAAATGCAGTCAAAGCTAACAGGGAAATTAAGTGCTCCTACGCTTTGGTCTCATTCCTCTGCAACTATAAACAAGGTAAAAATTATAGTTCACTAGTAACTTACTTACTTTGTTTTTGTATTCCCTCAGTTCAGCCTGAAGATTGTCAATATATTCTGCCAATCCTTCATTGAACTTTATAACATAATCATCCTTCATTTTTTCACAAATAAGGATAGTTGACTGAAGATTCTGGAGTGTTCGCACAACAGTCTGATAGAGAGCAAGTTGCTGAAGTGGAAGAAAGATGTCATAGTCTTTTGCAATGAAGTAGAGCTCAGAAAGACTGTTATACTGAATCTTTATTTTTGGTAATTCTTCAGAAATTTGTTGTAGATATAGCAAATGTTCAATGAATCCATCCACTGTCAGTAGTTCTTTGCTCAGCTTTGCAACTGCTGTCCTGATGACCTAAATGCAATGACATATTAATAAAACATTTGAATATATTGTTAGACTGCTGGGAAGAAAAAGGAGGAAGTGGGTAAAACCATCTTGGCTGCTGACTGGAGAAGCTGCAAGCCAGAGACTGGGGAGCATGGCTGGCTACTCTGCACTCAAGATGGCTGAAGGTATGAGAGAAACAAGGAGAGACACTCTGGAGATGTAATGGTGTGGACTCTCTTCCTCTCCATGTAGATCCAGGTGTATATAGGTGTAAAATAAGGCCTATATCTTAAAATGCTACAGCCTTCTCCATGCCCTGAATTCACAACAGGAAAATGACCCTGGGTGAGTCCTTGAATATTGCTACCTCCTTGAATATTGCTACCACTTGACAGAGATTGGCGTGGCATGTAACTATATATATACCCCCCCCCAAATATAAAAAAAATATCTCCAGAACAGTGGTTCTCACTATGCAGCAGGACCCAGAGGTTTGTGAGTAGGGGGTGAGTGTTTCAAGAAAGGAAAGGGATTTGCCACAAGCAAATCCAAAGACACTTTCCTGGTAGCAGACAGTATATTTATCTATTGAAGCATTTATATAACTATTATATCATGAAAAATCAAGGCAATGTACACTGCTAGAACATAAACAACATTAAATAAATGAAATTAAAATGTTAAAATGCAACTAATCATTAAGGTGTTCTGTCTCAAATGGTTCTGGAAGCCAATAGGCTGCAGAATATTCATTCATTCAGTCATTCATTCATATGAGTGTTTAAGTATAGATCTATCTAAGAAGTCGACAATCTCAATTGGGGCATTGTCAGGGAACTGCCATCGGAGGGACAGGTGGTGGAGAGGCTCCAGGAGAATAGGAGAGACTCTACAGCAGAAGAAGGAACCAGTAGGGGGAGAGCAGGAGTTCCAGCGGAAAGGGAATCGGGGGAGAGACTCTGGGATACTTCTAGTGAGAACAGTGAGGAGGTAACAAGACCCCCTTTAGCAACCCCCACCCCTCGCTGGAAGCTGTCACGCAGAGAGTCCAGGAGGCGCATGTCCGTCAAACAACTTTTATGTTGGAGTAAGTTCCGTAGACGCCCACTGTCGGATGCTACCAGCGACTGACGGAGTCATGCTTTGGAGGGCTCCGTTAGTGCCTAGGTTTGGGTGACCAGCCAAACCCCAGAGGGATCAAGCTGTTACGCACAAGCAGCTCATTATCCCATCACAGGCATAAAGGACAGGGAATTGAGCTCTCAAAAGTAATGGATCTGAGTATGACATAATTGTCTTCTTAGCATACTGAGCAGTAGTACTTTGTGCACTAGCTCTATATTGTTACTAGACTTCTGACTAGCTGTTCAGTACTTTCCTTTTTATGCTCACCTTTCCACTTTAGCCTGCTGCAACAAGTTGCTGAATCTCACCAACCTGCTAGGTAATACTGAGTTCAGTAAGTTTATTGTGCTAGCTGAAGGCCATGACAAAAGCACAGAAACACAAGCAATTTCAAATACTAAATATAAATCAAGGCATCTACTAAAACAAACAGAATCCTCAATTTCTGGTGAGACTACCACCAGGGAGCCTCTACTACTACACAAAGTGTACTTCAGATTTAGACCTCTGAATTCCCCTTACAGTTCATGGCTATTTTGTCCAATTCTATCTTCCTAAGATTCCCTGCTGCCAGTGCAGAAAGAGGTACTTTCTGAGTCACTAATGCATTGGAGTCATTCAGTAACCACTAAACCTGCTCTATCGGGAAAGACTGCTTCCTTGAACATAAAGGGTTTTAGAAAGTGATTCCTTGGGTTAGCGTATAAGGGGCAATAACAAATAATGAATAGTATCTTCTAACTAGGTAATATTAGAGTAGCTTCATCTCCAATCCAATCTCCCCCAACACCTGCACTAGCAAAGAGACTGAAGCCAGGTAGCTCCCCCAAGGTGAGAAGGTAGTGGTTCCCCGTGAGATTTGCTTACATCTGTGATGGTACTGGGGCAGAAGGAGGCTGTACAGAAGACATTCTGGCTGGGCATCTCTTCTATACACACACACACTTATATCCTACCTTTCCAAATATTTCTCAGTCTTTTCTATGACTGGCATAGCTATTTTGCAAAATTTTGTTTTGCACTGGTGGCAGTGGAATTTTTTTTTCATATAAGGCATTTATCCTAAAAGTTTATTGAATGAGAAACTGAAACACTTACTTCTACAAGATGTACATTCTTTGCATCCATTACTTCATAAAAGCAGCTAAGAATTATACTAATGAGAGCTTCAAAAAATGGGAGGCAATCCTTTTGAAAGTTGAAACTCTGGACCTTAAACATACGGATGTTCTTTTCAGTAACCATACATACAATCTCCTTTATATCAACAGTATAGTTTTCCAGAATGTTTCTGAACTCTGCTGTAGAGATTTCTCTATTTAGTGAAAATATAGCGTCAGTTGTATTTTTTGCTTTATCAACCATATTGCAATAATTTAAAAAGTTTCTGCTGTAAGATTCTACTCGGCCCAGTGAACAACTCTGAAGAGACAGAAGGTTCAAAATCTGCAGAGTAAAACAGGAAATAAATGACAAACTTAGAAGTCAAAGGCACATTATTCTAAGCCAAAAGGTTTTAATGATGCAGAAACGATACTGTAATGATCAAGAAAGCCCAGGTAGCTGATTCAAATGTAATGCTATTCTGAGATTCCTTAAAACATGCTAAACTCTGGTAAAGTCCTCCTCTTTGCTGTTTGAGGAAAAGAAAGAGTATGTGAGCCCAATGCCTTCCTTGGGCTCATTGAAGCTCATACTCAGTGCTAAATCATTTAAACACAGCCAGATAGCAATACATTACTGAAACAGCATGGTTGCAAATCTGTATTTAACTGTATTTTAGCTAGTGCACACATAATCCAATAAAATGAATCATCTATTGCTACTGGAACATTTTGGAAACCAGGTCCTCTGAGTGACGAGTAGAAAATCAACCACCATTTGAATTTTTGTGCATATTTATTTGCATTACTAGTTGCAAATTGGCTTTATATTCACCAAATACCAATATATTTCTCAGCTGTCAGAATAAGACATATGTGGGCTGGATTTGTGGCAATATCATATTAATTCTTCTAATGCCATATCATGTCTATAATTGAAGCAGGAAAATGGAGCTAGCAATACAATGTAGTTTCTGGGCACTGGGGGTATTCTGCCAGGTGTATTTGTTATTAGATTAACATAAGAAGAAAGCAATGCCCCAAACAGGCTAAACAGATCTGACCTCCAGGAGTTACATAATGTTGAAAGCAACTGAGTATGAGTTTGTAGGAGAAGGGTAAGAATAGGACGCATTTGCCCTTCTTGAGCTCCTAACTGCTTGCAGTATCCAGGAGGCAGGATTAAGGCTGCAGGAATATGCACTATGAGATTAAAACAGCGCCCTCTGCATGCTACATAAATCAGTTTCAAAAAGAACAACTAAAGAAATTACACATTTTCCCTTTTGTCATTGTCTCCAGCAATCTCACCTCACTATTTAAGAAAGCACTCTAGTGTTTGGACATTAGTCCTTTAGCAAAGCTGGAGAAAATTTATCCAAGTCAAAACCTACTCCACCTGGCCACACAAAGAAACCTACTCCACCTGGCCACACAAAGAGCTTTTAAGCGCTCCACTTTCTTTACCAGGCTCTAGGAAGGCTTCACACAGGCTCTGGGAGGATCCTATGCAACCTTCCCAGAGCCCAGTAAGCAAAGCTGAAAGCTTAAATGCTCTCTGCCTTCCATGAGCAGCAAGCCCTGCTTGGCACACCAGCTTCAGAAAAGCAGGGGTGGTCACACAGGGGTAGTTCCAGGTTTGTTCTGATTATATGTGATTTTGTCTTTACACACTATCCCCTGGAACATAAAAACATACTTTGCTTCGATAATCTGGATCTGTTCCTAGAATGAGATCACAGTTTGGCCATGTTGATAAATGCTGTCCTGGTTCAGGATCCATAGAAGGTTGCATTATTTTATGTAAAGATTGAGTTGTGAAGATCGACAGCTGGGCATCTTGAGAAAATGGCAGAACTTGATCTAATAAAAGATAATACAATAGTATTTATAAACTCAGAAACTAGCCCTGGACATGGAGTATGAATTCTTAATAAATATAAACCAGCAACCCCACTCCCCACAGATTAATCTATATTTGAAACTTGGGCTAACAACAGAAACACTTTGCAACAGTAACAGAAATACCAATTCAGATTATTTTAATAAACTCTTATGAAACAGGGAGAGAGAGATATAACGATTTTAAATAAAAAATAAAATTTTAATTTCACCAAGTTTGAAGACATCCTTTTGCGGCTTCTTGCAATTGCTTTTTGTCTTTACCATCCTCAACAATGTGGTGTCATCAGGAAACTGGACCTCACTACTCACTCTTATCTCCAGTAACTTATGAACAAGCTAAGAAAAGCACTGGTCCCAATAGAGATGTGTGGGGGACCCCACTTCCTACATTCCTTCACTGTGAGAACAGGCAATTTATTCCTTTTCTCTGCTTCATCAGTGCAAACTATATGTTAATTAAATAGTAAAAATTATACATAGCACTGCATTGTTTGAGTGAGATTACTTACCAATAATGTTTTCTAGTGCATCCACAATTCCTTGGAACTGCATTGAAAACTCTCTTCTATTAGGAGCTAGATAAAAATCTGTAGCGAATGCTGGAGAGCTAGATAAGAAAACAATGAATTTCCTCTTTATTGGCAAAAGGTCTTCAGAAAATGTTAAATATAAAACAGCAAAGAGCTTAAAATCTAAAGTGTAGGCCTATCAGGGTGTGTGTGCAAGAGAAAGAGTCACCTAATATTAGTATTGGATTCTAATACAAATAATATTATGGAAGTTCACAGGAAAAAAAGCTCTCTGTTTTCTCCTTTCCTCACAGCATTCCCCGTACCCCATCCCATATTGTTCAAGAAGAGCCCTTCTCCGATATTCCGAAAGGGTTTTATGGAGTTCTGATCAGGTGGGTTAATAGCATTCAAGCATCAGAAAAATAAGTAAGCAAAGAATACCTGAAAATAGGAAAACTTAACTGAAATAAGAGATCAGGGAGAGCCAGGACAAAAACAATATGAGAGAAAAAACTGAGGGGACTATGCTTGCCTCCCAGAGTTCTTTGCTCTCCCGCATCCATCATGTGATGAGAGACATTACCCCAACCCATTCAGGTCATCAGTAACCATCTCAAATTGTAAAACCACTAAAATAAATATGTATCCCTTCTGCAGAGTCAGCACAATATATGATCTGTAAAACAAGACTCCTATGATTAGACATACCTTTTATATTTCAGTGGTTCCACATTGGATTTAGAAGAGTGTGTTCTACCTAATCCAGAAAGAAAAGCAAACACTTGGAAAAAAATCAAGCCATTGAAAATATCAATCTTTGGATGTCATCACTTTCCTAAAAGGAAACGTTTTCTACTGAATTCTTAAAACAATCATTTCAAAACATGTTATTTGGATCCATTTAAATTGGAGTTTAATAACAGCTTTGCAATAAAAACCGGCTTGGTCCATCCTTTGTTAGGAGAGATGGGGGAGTGTGCCCCCAGGTGCTTCCAGGTGACCTGCTCATTGAGCATTGATCTTGATTTGTGTGCAGGGAAATTAGATGGTGTTAGCTATCTAATGAACATTGATTTGGTTTTCAGGGAAGTGTCAAAACAAGCACTGTCCGACAATTTCCAGTACATTTCTCCATCACCTTTCTTATCGCAAAAAGTCTGGTCAACCATAATTTGCCAGTATGAAACAGAATCCCACCCAAAGAGCAATAGCCATCTTGGTTCTTTTGAACTCTTTTGTATATTTCTGGGCATAGGAGTCAACTCCTAGGAGCCAAGGTCCCTTCGGCCCCATCCTAATAATATATATATTTTTCACCAAAGCCAGACTAAATGTCTTTCCCTCTGCAGTATTGGATGGCAGGTTGAGAGGAGTTCCCTATCAGGACAGACTTTGCTTGTGTGCTCAAGACATCGATTCCATAAAACACATTTTGTTGCATTGTGCAAAATATGAGCAGGCAGGGCTGAACTGATACTACCCTTGCTGGTACCTTTCCCAGGAAAATCAGAGGCTCACTATGTCAGGTTCCTACTGGAAGACCGGACAAATGCTAGAACGTTAGCAGTGGCAAAGTTTTTATTGGTGGTTGCAAGAACAAATGAGCCCTATATTCTAAACAAAATGCTTGTTTAACCTGGAGGTAGGCTGTATGAATTGTGTATTGATTTGTAATGATTTCTTGGGTCTCTGGACCGTAATAAAGAGACATTGCCATTCCAACGGTTTGTGCATGCCACATCATGTGATTGATTATGCAGTGTGGGACTTACCTCTGCCCGCCCCCCAATACTTTATTCAACTTGGCATCCTTGTTTCTGGGATCGCTGTCCAGGTTGGGGGTGAGCAGTTCCACTTTGTGGTAGTTCCAGTACTACTTAATAATAATTTATAATAATACTTGGATGGCTATTTCCAGCAGAAGGTGCTAGGGAGATGTTTGGCCCCATGGAGCCTCCAATGTGGGGTGCCACTGAGGTTATTTATAACCCCCGTGCTATTTAACATCTGCATGAAACTGCTAACTGGGGTGATCCACAGCTCTATTTCTCCTTTACAATGGCAAGAGTGGCAGTGGATATGCTATGCCAGTGCCTGGCTCCTGTAATGGATAAGGTGAAAGCCAATAAACTGAAACATAATCCAGATAATGAGCAGCTGTTAGTGGGTAGCATCCTACATTGGACTGGCAGGATTCACCCTGTCCTGAAGGAGCAAGTGCACAGCTTGGAGGCACTTCTGGGTTTGTTACTTTTTCTTGAGGCACAAGTGGCCTCAGCGGGGCAGTGCGCCTTGCATCCACTTTGGCTGGTGACCCAACTGCAACCCTATCTGGTCAGGGGTAGCCTAACATCTGTTGTCAACGTTCTTGTAACATCTAGGTTAGAATGGTGCAATGTGCTATGCATTCATTCATTTATTTATGTTATTGAGTTTTATATGAAAAAAGTACTTTGTGTTACATCTAAAAAAAAGAGGGGGGGAGTACAAGCTAAATATCCCATCCTCCCATGCCTTTTACCCAACCTGAAGGCATTGTTCAGATCTAAATAATAATAGTGAAGTTCGTATAGCCACTAAAGTGAGGAGAATCCAAAGGTTGCTGATACCAACATAAAGGAAAATGTTGACACAACCATACATTATGGAATGTGGCAGGTACTACTTTTGAAGATGGTTGAGAAACTGCAGCTAGTGCAGAATCCAATAACCAGCTTTCTGACTGGGGCAAGACAATCTGAGTAGATAATGTCAATTCTGGCACAACTACAGTGGCTTCCAATTAATTTCTGGGCTCAATTTGAAGTGCTGCTTTTGACCTATAAAGTTTTATGCAGCTTGTTATGTACTGAAGTTCTCACCCTGGGCTAGCAGGGGGATACTGTAGATAGTTATGCAAATGAAGGATCGAAAGTGACGTTCAGTGATTGGATAGTTTTAGAAAGTTGTTACAGTAACGTGGTACTGGAGCTCTATATAAGCAGGCTGACTGAGCCCTTCAGTTCAGTTCTGTCCTGGCCTGTGAATAAACAAGAGCTGTTTGAAGAATCGCTGTGTCGTCTGATATGTTTACCCACAACTTAACACAACTCAGGGCTGCAATACCTGCCTCTCCCTGCAGAAACATTCCTGGGAATTTCTCCATGTGCCTCTTCCTAGAAAGCTGCAGAGGATTGCAACATAAGAACAGGCCTCTAAGTGTTTTACTCTGCTAAAGGCTTCACAGCCTTACAACCTGTATTTCTCACACATGTGGGATAGGTTTAAATTGTAATCTACAGATTTAATCCTCTATCCATCTCCTACATAAACATGGTGTGATAGCTGCAGAGCTAATGTCACTTGTCACTGGGCCCGTCCACATTACTGCTTGTCCCATGTCTAGAAAGCACAGGTCCAAGAAGTTGTTTTCCTTGCCCTGATCATTTCCCATGCTCTTCAGTGCTAAATTGGAGCAAACATCTGGATAAAACTCAAAGAGCAGTTTGTTCCAATTGAACACTAAAGAGTGGTTTTCCCCATGGGGAAAGCAGTGGGACAAGAGGAAGCATGGCTAAGTCCACTGACTCAACAGTTAGATCTTGGAGAGATGGTATATCTAATATGATTCTGAGTTGCGCATCTGTGCTCATGCAGACTCAAAGACTCAAAATTGTAATCTCAAAGAACTCAGGTTACTCTTACTCAAAATGGTTTTTTCATCGCTGGATGCATTTGTCTGTAGTAGCACAGAATTTTCCGATCCTTCATGTTTGCTTTGTCTGTCACTTGGAGATAATTGTTTCAAATCTTCATCTTCCAATGTTTCATTGAAAGGTACTAATGAGGTTTCAGAAAGATAATCATCATCCTCCTCCTGGATGTATTTTCGACAAAGTTCCTTTTCATAAGGAATTCTAAGCTCTATATTTATTTTAAATATTGGCACATATTCTTCCTCTCCTCTCAGCTGCCTTTTCACATCTTCCAGTATCTAAATTTGTATAAGAAAAACAAAAATGGCTTACATTTTTATTAAGTTTTTAATCATTTAAATGCAAATGGAAAATCAGCACAGTATGAAAAATTATGTGAAAAATATTATTTTAAAAGTGTTTAATTATAAAATAGAAATAATAATATTCAGAAAAATAATATATTAATAAGGAACAAAATTGGATAATCCACAGCATTAATGTATTATAAATCTGTTTATTCTTGCTTGAATATGAGGGGTTACTGTTGAGGTAGGTCCAGAGGCTACAGTTAGTGCAGAACTTGGCAGCTAGGTTGCTCGTGGGGTCAAACTACTACTAGGACACAACACTTTGTAGGCTCTTCTCTCAGGCCAACTTCAAATTATTATTATTATTGTTGTTGTTGTTGTTAATTAATTAATTAATTGAATTTACACAATGCCCTATACCTGGAGGTCTCAGGGGTTCACAGAAAATACTTTTTGGACTAATTTCTAAAGCCCTATATATACCGAAAGACCCAGTTACTTGAGAGATCACCTTATCTCTTATATATCCAATAGGTTGCTATATTCTATATTCTGCAGGAGTTTCTTCCTAAAGTCCCAAAAATATCAGCAGCCTGCTCCACAATAACAACTCGTAACAGAGTTTTCAGTGTGGCATCTATGTTTCATAGATACCCAATATATGTATTTCCCAGAAACAATGGAAAACATTTTTTATTTTGACATGTTTTTTTCAGCTGGATGAAAGAATCTCTGCTCATTTGCTCATTTGATATTGTTCTTTAACCTAACCAGTTGTTTTCACACTGTTTTATAAAGTTTTCATGATATGTTTGTAAATCACTTTGAGACATGTAAAAGGTGATTCATAACTTAATAACAACAACAAAAATCCATTCTATATTATTATTGTTGTTCTTGTTGTTATTAGCATTCTAAAATTAAGCTTCTTAATTTCTTACCACTGTGATTCTATTTCAAAAGAAACCCTTGTGCTTAGAACTTAATGAGATATAACATGGAAAAAAAATCTTAATTTTATTATACCTTAAGCATTAAAAAAACCCTAGGAAGAAACTGCCTATAGCTTCCAAATAGCGTGTCATGAGGCATGGAGAGACTATGAGAAACGTGAACCTAAAACTCATGTATTAAGTTTGCTTTAATTTCTATTGAAATAAGCTATATTAGGGTGATTTTATTTTGAAAAGTGGAGCATGAATGAATTAACAATCAAACAAAGAAAGAAAGATATAAATGAATAAAAAATCTAACAGAATGCAATCATGCATTATCTTGTAGCTACATTCAGTCCTTCATAAGGGTTAGATTAAGAGATTTTCATTGAAAACAATTTACCTTGCTTATATCACTAACAGTAATGATTTCTACTTGTGGCTCAGGCTTTTCTGAATGGCGTGATGATGCCTGCGATATCTCAAAATAATTGGCTTGAAACATCTGTTGATGTCTATTCTCAGTATTCGATAAGCTATTTGCTCTCTCAATTGTTTTTTTATATGCCCTGCGTAAATGGGGGGAAAAACTTAAATTATTTTTGAACAGATATAGGACAAACTATTTCTACTAAGTAATTGCATACACTTTTATCCTGCCTTTTCCCAAAGAGCCCAGGGTAGTAGATACAGAATGATACTGGTAACTGCCTTAAAACATTAAACTACATATTAAATATATCAGAAAGATTATTTAACTATTTGTTAACTATATAATTGGTGTTTATTATAACAATTATGAGAATTAATATTATACTTGGCTCTTTGCTCATATTCAACAACAAGCATTTGCTCCAAGAAATTCTTTTTCATAATCTTTCAAAACTATGCTTAATCATAGAAGAAAATGACAAAGGAACCTTATGAACAATACAATAAAGCAAAACATTTTGGACAAGTGTTTTCATCATAAACAGGTGAAAATACCATATAAGGTCCTCATTTGTCTTCAGTTTTGAAACTGTCATATTATTAGAGCCTTCAAATATCTCCAAAAGAAGGTTTAAAGCATTGTGAACCAATTTTCGAAGCAGTTCTTGAAACATTCTGTCAACAAGCTGAAGAAACCTAGAAAAGTCTTCCATTATGTGCCGCCATCCAGCTATCTCAAAGTGTTTTGGTTTTTTTCTGGCATCATCTGGCAAATGCAGAAAAAGCTTTTCTGCTCCCTTCATTTCAGCTATCTATAAAATTTGGGGAAAAATAATTTGGAAAAAATAATTACTATATACTGAATAACCTATTTATAAGATAAAATATTTGCAATACTTGTTCTAAGCTACTAGTAATTTAGGATTGCTTCCAATGAAAGAATTTTCTCTGGTAACAAAAAGCAGTTTTTATCTGGTGAACCTCTGGTCTTCTCATTATGTATAATTGTTAGATTGGTCGCTTCATACAAAAGCTTCTACGTGGCATAAATTAAAACAAAACCAATTAAAACATCAGTTTACAATCAAAATACATAGAGTTCATAATAAAATAAGATGCTTCTTTAAGAACCATTTAGCTCAATCACGAATTTCAAAAACTCACCATGCAAGCTAAAGTATTCATCAACAGAATGAAACGGGGACTAAAATGAACAGATAGTCAAATAATATTAACATGTTTAAAAAGATTAAAAAATCAGAGCTCAGCACCAATTGAAATAAGCATTCTTCCAAGAATGCCGATGATAACTTGAGCACCTTGCCCATTTCCCACTAGCCTTTAATTGTTCAAGTCTTCTGGATTAAGAATGATTTTTTCAGTAGTCACACTTCTATTTCTTTTAAGGAGGCTGAGGTGACTCCCTCCCATAAAGAGGAGTTTAATACTTTACCATTGATACATTTACTCAGTATTACCTACACTGGCTTGCAGCAGTTCTCTATCTAGCGATGCCTGGTATTGACTCTGGGGCCCTTTTAAAAGTACAGCATGTACTTTGCCACTAAGCTACAGCCTTTCTCCACCAAACAATTCCATTTGCGTGGACAGTCGGAGTCCCCCCAACCCCAGGCGACCCCCGAGCTGAATGATGGCTCAAGACAACGTACTATGGGATTAAAATTGGCCACAACTTTATTAAGTTTCAGATGTAGGGAGACCTTGGCTCAGGCATTGGGCGTTTATCCTTCCCAGTCTCCAGCCGGGGATCTGGGAGACATCACGGTTATCCAGAGCGTGTGGGGATTGGGCTGGCTCTGGAGAACATATGTTCAAGCAGAGAGCCCATCCCCCATTTCAAAGCCATCGCAGGGGACAGCAATGACAACCTCTCAGTGTATGGCCAATGCCTCCCTGCTCAAGACCCCTTTAACAGGGAACCCTGGGATCACCGCCACATGGGGGGCGTGGGTCACCACTTCACGCCCCCCCCCCATTTAGGAAGATAGACTAAAGGATTCTGCCCAAGGCCTAAAACCGCCAAAGTTACGACGTTTTGCTACAGGAAAGGCAAAACCTCCCAATGCAGGAAAATTCCTTTCCAGTCCTTCAACAGCGACCCTGACGTAGCAGCGCTTGCGTACTTGTGGAGAAAAGATTAACCTGCAAAAGAAGACTTAACTGAGCGAGGGCAGGATGGGAAAAGCTCTGGAGCCAACTGACGCTTCGCAGGTAGGATTCACCTTCTGTTGTGTGGGCTGGGTGGTCCCTCCCCTTACCTGGCCGATCCCCTAGCAACACCTCCCCAGGCGGGATTGGGTGATTGGCTGAGGTAGATGGAGACCTCCAGGTATTCAGCCTTGGGAGGATGAAGCCAGCCCAAAGTACCAGGAGCTGCACTGGGAGCCGGGGGGCTGCGCGTGACCACGCAAAAAATGCAAAAGCCATTTGATGTGGGGAGCGGTCATTCACTTAAAAAATGAATAAAATACACATTAAGACTTGAAAAATACAAAGAAACTCCAAAAGCACACCTTTTTTCTTGCTATTAGAGAATAAAATTAAATATATATGAAGTGATATACAGTACAATAATTAAAATATTCAGAATTAAAGTACAAAAAAAGAGAACTTGCCTTTAAGAAAGAGGTCCGGATTACTTTGATTACTTTATCCTTAAAATCTTGTAGCTGAGTGAGTGCCTGTCGACTTTGTTTGTATTGTTCCTCACAAAATTCATCCAAAGTGTATGTGTGGGATATGTCTATCTAAGAAAAAAAAGTGGGGGATATATATATATATAGAATAACCAAAAATGCCCTAAAACTAATTCAAGATTCTGTGTCCATTGAACCACCTCATTAATCCTTAAGGGCAAAAGCAAGAAATGACAGCATCAGAACTAAAATGCAAAAAAAATATAGTTAAAAATCTGTGGAATTCTGTTCATCTTAATGTAAACACAGCAATCAACTTTGATAGCACTCCTTTTAAATCAGCAGTTCTCTGCTTAACTTCCCACAATAATGCACCACAAAACATAGCAATAAATATACAGAGCATGAGAATTGAATCAATTATCAGACTTCCGGGGGAGTGTCGTGGCTGATTATTTGCATCTGTCGAGGCGCTGTCAACAAATGTAATTAAGTGGTGATTAACGAAAGCTGCTGTCTGCAAAATTGGCTTAATATTACATGTCTGTGAATCACCAAACTATCACTGGGAAGCAGGGAAGCAAGTATGGAGTCTTTATCGTAAAAAGAAAAAACACATTTAAATCTTTCAATAAATAGATAAATATTATATTTAAAAATAATGTACTAGGAATTACATAGATCACCATGATATTAATCACTTTAACATAAATGCAACATACTGTGAAACTGAACTGATGCAATTGATTCAGTTGATACAAGCCAAATTCCAGACTTAATGACCTTGAACCTGAACCAGACCTAAAACAGAACTTTCGTTAAAACTGAACATAAACCAGAACCAAACTAATATATTTGATCTGATTCTATTGTTTCTCACACTGATAGTTCATAATGCCCTCATTATTTATCAGATGAAATCTTGAGAAATGGAAACCATACATTAATGCATTCATTTTATTATATTACATTTTAATTGGCTTCCAGATTTTCACTGGCTTCCACAGTAAATATTTCTATATAAGTAATTATATATAAAGTTGTGGAAATATTTTTTCCTACACTTTTTCTATCCATTGAAAATATTTTCTTCTCACCTTTATGAAACTGATAGTTTTATCTTCTGACAATTTGTGCTTCTCGGTGTTACTCACGTCCTCACACAATGCTTGAATATAAAGCAAGCATTTTTGTAATATCTCATCAGCCAGAAACAAACGTTTATACAACAGCATTCTGCCAAAAAGAAAACCAGTTCTAATTATAAAACCCATACAGATTCTCAGTTCACAGTAATAAATGTTAAGTGGCACAATAGGAATAGAATAGAAATTCTCCAAATTATGTGTGTGCACTGGATGAATGGATGTGTGTGTGTGTGTGTGTGTGTGTGTGCGCGCACACACACACACACACACAAGCTTTATTGTGCCCCCCTTTCCCCTCCAATTTGGAATTTATATCTCTGACTGTATATGCCATCCTATGAAGGTAGACCCTGTTCATTTTCTCAACGTTACTTTTAACCCTTTAACTATTTTCCTCCATTTTTTTCAATATTTCTTTATGGCTGGGGAATGACACCAGTTAATAAAAAGTTTCTGCATTTAAAATCACATAAAGAAGGTTCTGAGGAACTCCAAAAAATGGCTGCAGTCATTGGCAGCCACAGCCCTATTGAGGATAGGATTCAGAGCCATACAGTTTCATCTGACTGCTTCAGTGGCCAAGGCCACAATCAGATGCATCTGTTTATGATTCATGGACGAGATAAGTCTCACCCATTATTCCAAGGGCACACTAGGAAAATCCATCTAACTACATCCATTGGGGGTGTAATGTACACTTCTCTGTTCCTATCCCACCACTGTAAACCATAATGGGCCACTACACACTTTGCAAAAATCTGAACTTCTGACTTACCTAATATAGTAATAGAAAATGAAAACCACTGCACAGCTTATTTGCTAACTGTATTTCAGAAACGATAGGTAATAATAATAATTTATTTCTACTCCGCCCATTTGGCTGGGTTTCCCCAGCCACTCTGAGCAGCTCCCAACAGAATATCAATAAATAATAATAATAAGCGATAAAACATCAAACATTAAAAACTTCCCTAAACAGGGCTGCCTTAGTTTAACAAACTGTTTACACTAATATATTTTGTTCACACTTACTTGCTGTTCTCTATTTTTGATCTCTTAACATTGCTTTTCCAGGTGATAAAGTATTTCCTCTTTCTAGAAAGAAAAAAGTAGAGAAAGAGATCTGGAAGATTGCACAACAAAAAGATAACAGAGCCACATGTTTACTTCAATTTCATCACAAAAAGGAAATATTTAAATATTTAAAATCAGACCCTACTCAAAGGTCTCAACTCCAGTAGCAGCAGCATTGTGAACTTAATATAGTGTAAGCAAAAGAACCCAACCCCCCCCCCCCGGGTATCTTTCCCAAGGAACTTGCAAATTACGCAGTGAGAGAGACAGTAGATACTAGAGAGGAATAGTAGAAACAATGGGAAGAATGAATATGAGCAAATACAGTACTAACATTGGTTACATACCGTGAATGGGCCTTGTAAATTGGCATAGGGAAATGTCGCATGCAAGATTGTGTATAGTCCCTGTGCACAGCCTGCCCCCTCCCTGTCACCTTGGCAACCCATGTCTGCCCAGGCCCAAGGATTCCTCTGATGTGAAATGTGCGTAGTCAACACCTTTTATCATGTTAACACCTCAATCCCAGGTGAGGTCCTGGCTTGGAAAGGAAGCTTAACCTGTACAGTGGTGCCTCGCAAGACGAATGCCTCGCTAGACGAAAAACGCGCAAGACGAAAGGGTTTTTCGTTTTTTGCATTGCTTCGCAAGACCATTTTCCCTATGGGCTTGCTTCGCAAGACGAAAACTCTTGCGAGTTTGCTTCCTTTTTCTTAAAGCCGCTAATACCCAGCGAATCCGCGCTCCGCAAGACGAAAAAATCGCAAGACGACACAACTCGCGGAACAAATTAATTTCGTCTTGCGAGGCACCACTGTATTTTTCCATTGGCATGGAATCTTCCCTTCAATACTCCAAATATTGATTCTGACATTCATTCATTTATTGGGTTTAGGGGGTCTCCCCTCGCAACATCCTCAGTAACATATAGGAAGAAATAATAATTTGAATAATAATAATTCTGGTTATATTGGGGTGGATTAAGAGATGCACTAACAGAAGAAGATCTGGCAGTGACATACATAGGAGCCAACTCCTAGGGGCTGTGGGGGCTTTGGTCCCCACAATAAAATATTTGAGGGGGCTGGGCCCCCACAAAGACAATGGGCATTTCCATTCAAATGGTGTGTGTGCATTGCATCATGTGATCGATTATGCAGGGTGGGGCATACCTAGGCTCCCACAATATTTTATTCAAGTTGGCACCCCTGGTGACACATAAACAGTTGTGCAAGAGTTGGAAGATATTACGTAACACTGTGCAAATTACAAAGTACCTAGGATGGATTAATTAGGAGAAATTGTGCAATGCTTTTTGCAGGCACACATCTTGAGAC
This sequence comes from Podarcis gaigeae, assembly GCF_964106915.1. Lineage (NCBI taxonomy): Eukaryota > Metazoa > Chordata > Lepidosauria > Squamata > Lacertidae > Podarcis > Podarcis gaigeae. The sequence goes on from NC_139680.1 coordinate 91,408,649, forward strand.
CTTGTGGAAAAGACTGCAACCTTGTGCAAGAGATTTGTGCAAACTGAAGCACAACATTCAATTTCTATTCTCCCTTAACATGCAAAGATATTGTGTTGTAACAGAAATAGCCCTTCTGTAAGAGGAATAGCACTCCAGGATTCAGCCTATAATGTACTGAAAATATAATACAATCTCTTACCTGAAATTAAAACATGTATCGATACTTCGTAATGCATAATAAATTTGTCTTTCACACAACCACTCGATTACTGGTATTATTTCCATTTCTTTTTTTCCACACACTGAAGTAAACTAGAAAAATAAAGCAAAACTACTTTCAGGAGTTCAAAGATTTAACTGCTTCTGCTTATTTTAAACTGTGAAGTTTCTCCCTTCTTACCTCTATAGATGTGTTTTTTTATAATTAACCAGCACCCTATAAACACATTAGTAGAGGTAAAGGTATCTCTGACCATTAGGTCCAGTCGTGGCTGACTCTGGGGTTGTGGCGCTCATCTCGCTTTATTGGCTGAGGGAGCCGGCGTACAGCTTCCGGGTCATGTGGCCAGCATGACTAAGCCGCTTCTGGCGAACCAGAGCAGTGCAACTTACCACTATTTATGTTTCTTTACATCTACTTAATGAAAAAAATATGAATGTCACACACAGGAATTCTACCATTTTGCCTGAAAACCTGACCATTGATTCTACAATTCAGAAACATTTGTTTTTAGATAATCTCACAATTATGTCACTCAACTCAGTTTGGAGATCCAGCCATCAGTACACAACCAATTCCAACTAGACCCTTTGCTTTGGAAGGCATACTTTGTGTAGAACAGGGGATTGTCAGATTTTAAATTTATGGAATTTACTTATTTAGGTGAGCCAACATACACCAAGAATTAAGACAAAAAAAATTCCTTCCAGTAGCACCTTAAAGACCAACTAAGTCAGTTCTTGGTATGAGCTTTCGTGTGCATGCACACTTCTTCAGATACACTGAAACAGAAGTTTCCAGACCCTTCTATATAGTGAGAAGGTGGGGAGGGGTAACCACTGTATAGTAGGATCGCTTCTTGTGCGGGGTTATGTTTGTGGGGGGGAGAGCCCGTAAATCACATAAAGTCAAAACAACCTTCTGAAACTGCCTCTGCATGAGCAACCTTACCTTTCGGAGCTGGCACAAGATCTTGCGGAACTGTCAGAGACCTTGTGAGATCTCACAAGGCCTGTGAAGTCTGTGACAGCATTTCTCAAGAGCCCAGTAAGCAAGGCAGAGAGCTGAAAAGCCATTTTTATGCAGGCTTTTCCCTGTTGCTTACCTTGGATACATATGAAGCTGTAACAGTCCAATATTCTTTACTTTGTTTGGCCATACTTGGAGAGACTACTTGGAGGTCATATGGATCATAGTCTGCTTTAGGGTCATTTCTACTTCTTATGAGACAATATACAAACTCTCCATCATCTTTCTGTAATGCACCTTTCTGATAACAGAAAATCAAAATGAATTAATGAAGAACTTAACCAGTGTTTCTGAAACTTGGCTCCCCAGCTGTTGCTGGACTGCAACTCCTATCATCCCTGACCACTGGCCCAGCTAGTTAGAGCTGATGGGATTCTAACAGCAGTTAGGACCCATGTTTGAGAAACACTGATTAAGCTGAGATTGTAAAGACACATAAGTCTTATTAAAATCAATGTAGCTGGACAATGTGTGAATTCACAATCTTTGGGCTTTGGAAATAAACAGAAAAGCTCTTAAGGATCTTGATAATTATTAATTATGAAGCACCAGCAATTCATAATACAAACATTAAGGTGGATAGTTCTCATTTTGAGTGCTGTTAGTCCAAAACAGACTGTAAGAAACAATAGCCTAGGAAGTAGACCTAGTGTTGTGCAAGAACAAAAGTGGTAGCTCTAAACAGGAAATCTTTTATTTAATAAGATAGGATATGGATCTATCTATCTATCTATCATCATTAGTCAATACTGTAGTCAATACTGCAGAACATTTAAGAAGCAAATGCAGAAGGAAGATTTAAAACATTTAATTATACCACCCAAGTCCTTAAGTTCTGGTGCAATAGAAAGCTAAAGACATAATATGTAAAAGTTCTCCATCTACCAAATACTAGCTAGAGTTACCTTTCTTCCATGCCAGCCTATCTAATGAAAACCAGACCCAAGGCATCACTTCTGGGTTTTTTTGCTAGAATTTTGTGGCACAACCACAATACAGAATACATCAAATTCAAAGACAAATTTTCATTAACTTCAACAGGTTCCAAACTGAATCCTAAATACATAAATTAAACAAACCGACTTGAACTGAAAAGGTAAATACCGGCAACGTGATCTTCTGAAAATTAGCTAAATTTGCCGGTTTAGCTACAAATCCACGTCGTGGTAATAATGTCTCCCACCCAAGTCTATCTCTCAGTCTCAAAATATGAGATACTACATCGTCAATAATAGGTTCTGGAAGAGAAAAGAATGTAGTGAGTATTATTTTGTGTATAAACATTATAAATGTTCCAAACAACCCTGTAATTTTGGTTAAAGCAGTAATAATAATAATAATAATAATAATAATAATAATAATAATAATTCATTATTTATACCCCACCCATCTAGCTAGGTTTCCCCGGCCACTCTGGGTGGCTTCCAAAAAAGATTAAAAATACAAAGATTAAGTCTTTGTATGTGTAAAAATCCACATGCCATTCTAAAATTATAAAGTGATAGAACTATGACTACATATTAAGCTTGGTCAGTCTATGTAAGTTATTTAACGTATGCACGCAAAGGATTCATCTAACTCAGGGGTAGTCAACCTTTTTTACCTACTACCCACTAATGCATCTTTCTTGATGGTAAAATTTCCTTACCTCCCACCAGTGCTCGAAGGAGGATTCAGCTTGTGCCGTAGAACCCCCTACCACCCACCTAGAATCCTGAAACACCCACTAGTGGGCGGTAGGGACCAAGTTGACAACCCCTGATCTAACTAAATCACACTCAGAGTAGACCTACTGAAATCAATGTGTATGACTAATTTAAGTCCATTAAGAGGTGTGTCTTGTTTGGCATGGGGTGGCATGGGGTGCTTCTATTACATAAACAGTAATTTCTGGTTTGAGGCAAGTCGCTTCTGCAAAACAGACATTCCCAGTTTGAAACATGCTAGTCCTTTTTAATGTGGATGCTGGCTTAAATCAAAGCAGAAATCATTATATTTAAAGACAGGTGAACTCACCCTAATTTGCATTCAATTAGCTTGAAAATTATCTGAGTTCTTCTGGGGAGGAAACAGAAGAACCCAGATTTTTCTGAACCACTCCAGGGTTCAGAAAAGTAACTCTTCCTTCCTTAACATCTTTCCTCAGACCCAAATCTTCTTGCCAACCTTCTCAAAATCCCCTGCATTTCTTCCCTGCCAAACAGTGGTTGAAGCAGGAATTCCCTCCCCCTGGAGACACAGATGACCAAAATGCTGATGAGAGGTCTTCTTTGGTGAATTCTTTTCTCCCTCTTTCAAGCTTTTGAAGGTTTTGTTTAGATGCCTTACAAAATTGTTCTGAGTTTAGGATTATTCTGTACTGCAGCATTAACTGTTTTATTACACTTTCAATTATGATGATTTTAGATGTGTTTTATTCATTCTAATGTGGGTCACTATGAGAGATGAATAGGTCCGTATAGTAAAAGCTATGGTTTTCCCAGTAGTGATGTATGGAAGTGAGAGCTGGACCATAAAGAAGGCTGATCGCCAAAGAATTGATGCTTTTGAATTATGGTGCTGGAGGAGACTCTTGAGAGTCCCAGGGACTGCAAGAAGATCAAACGTATCCATTCTTAGGGAAATCAGCCCTGAGCGCTCACTGGAAGGATGGATTGTGAAGCTGAGGCTCCAATACTTTGGCCACCTCATGAGAAGAGAAGACTCCCTGGAAAAGACACTGATGATGGGAAAGATGGAGGGCACAAGGAGAAGGGGACGACAGAGGACGAGATGGTTGGACAGTGTTCTCGAAGCTACCAGCATGAGTTTGACCAAACTGCGGGGGCAGTGGAAGAAAGGAGTGCCTAGCGTGCTCTGGTCCATGGGGTCACGAAGAGTCGGACACGACTAAACGACTAAACAACAACAACATGAGAGATGAAAAGTGCATGTGTCACATTTAGATGGCTTTTCAATGGATTACATTATACATAAATTACTTTGCTTAAATGCGTTATTCTTTCTAGTGTAATTTTTTTTTCATTGGCTACATCACAGACAAAAATCATCCATGGACAAAACAAATGCAGAAGTACTGACTTCAAGAGTGCATGTGGCAACAGCATTTGGCTTTCAATATACACACCAGTTTTATCGTAACAGAGAGGTTTTTTCTCTCTGATAGTTTTGTGATCGTAACCAGCTTGAAATTTCATGCATGTTCTTTTATGGCAACTTAAACGGGTAGAAACAGGAAGAATTTCAGACTTTTCATTTTCACCTGGAACAGATAACCAATATAATTAATTACATAAGCACTATATTAATTAGAAGCCCAGGATATATGATTACTGAAACTCATTGCCAGTTTTCACTTAATATTCTTTGTTTTCTATAATATTCTCTATTGCTCATGAGTGAATGGCATCCATCTCTGTCAAGAGAAAATAACTTGGTAACTGCAGTAAAAGGAGCCCATGGCTGAATTTAGTCCTTCCTTCCCCAAATGTGTCTCAAATTACATCTCAGTTGCAGTTTGTGTGTGCATGCATGTGTGTGTATACATAACATGTCACACAATAATATACATTTTCAAGTGAAAATCTGATTTTCCTTATATCATCTCTGCACACTTGCATGATGTGCATAAGAAATTGGGGAGAGAAGGGGACAATTGCAATTCTTAACCATTTCAGAATTCTTTTACTAGCTCAGCTATTTAATAACAGTCTCAGTCTCTCTATTATACCTTTACATTCAATGGAAACATCAGTTGATATATCACTAATATAGCTGGATTCTTCCTGAAGAGGAACTAAAGAAAGTCTCTCATCATTCATATCTCCCAGTTCAGAGTATTCCATGCTCTGGTGCTGATCCCATTCAGTCAATTCAGTACATTGACCAACAATTGGTTTTATCTTTTCCTTATGTATTTTTGAGAAACTAAAAACACAAGAAGAAAAATCTGAAGACTATTCTACATGATACTTTTAGCACATGGAAACAACTTTTACATGCCCCAGAATATGCAGTGGAAACAGTGTATTAAAACATCACATTAAGGAGCTGTTTTTAAATAAAATTAATTTTCAGCTAAAAGAGGGCAGAAACATTGGCCTGTTTTTCATGTCACTTTGCAAATGAACGACATCCTGGTACACTAAGTGAGAATTGCAGCTACTTCATTCCTCACCTCCTCCTCCTGCTGTACTACCTAGAGCTGACTTAGCAGTACAGTCAAACCTAAACTTGTGGTTTGGTTCCCACAAACAAATCACAAGTGGGAAGCTAAGAATAAATCTTGGTTATAGCTCTTGGGTTCGTCTGGAGAGAGACAAACCACAAGTCTGGATAACCACTTAGGCAAACCATGGCTTATGTTCCAGCAGTGCAGCAGCAGTGGAGGGGTGAAGCAATTTATTAGGATAAAACTATGAAGAAATTGAATGCTGCCAATCTCATGTTTTCTCATAACGCTTATGTGGGGAACAAGGAGACACTTACAGGGGAAACTGATTGGCAGAAAGTGTGCTTAATTTCCCCCCTCCCTTCTAATCTCCCTTGCCAATGTCTCTTCCCCATCCATTTTTAATTATATTTCTCCCAGCCACACTCCAAAACCATCTCAGCTGGGGGGGGGGGGGATAGCTGGATGGAGAAGCATTTTGAGGGAAGCCCAGGAAGTGGTTCAGCCTCCAATTGTCCCAACAATTTTTTCCTGTAAGTAATGCCATCATCCTCACATTCCTGTTATCACGAGAAATACAGGTTTGGAAACAAGCATTTCCCAAGATAGCTCCATCCAGTGTTTGTGTCTTTTGAAGCTTGTATAAACGCATATATTATTTAGATAAACAGATCTGTTTCCCTTAAGTAATACTATGATTGATCACTGAAATAAATAAATAGTCTGCTACATCTATGTTTTAAGAAACAGCGCTGACCCGAGCTGAGAGTCTGAAAGACTCCTGAATCCAGGTAATGGTATTTGATATAAATCTAAGAGACTAAGAGGCACTACAATGTGATGGATGGCCAGCTTACTACTAAACCCCTTCTGTTTAGATCAGCTCCCTGCTTGTGCTTTACAGAGACACACTATCAAATCAAAAAAGAGGAGGAACAGTTAAAAAGAGGAAAAGAACAACAAGCTAAATCCTAAGCAGAACATAGACAATAGAAAGTTTACGTACACATATGCAAAACCCATTTTGCCTTCTTCTGCTTTGACTTTGTGTTTTTTTGAGCCCTCTGCTCTGTAAACAGCTGTGCGAAGCTCAGATGGAATCGCAGATGAAACCTGGAAGGAGTAAATGTTACAAATTGGTATAAAGAGGTATGGCAGATTGCATTACTGGAAAAACTGATGAATAGATTGAGACTTGCATAGTGTTGCCATCTCTTGAAGAGCAAAAAAGAGGACAGCCTGAGCTGCTGCCAGCCTGAGCAAGGAAAAGAGGTGTGCAGGTGCACAGAACTGCCATGCCCGTGCACCTCTTTCCCCAGCTCAGGCTGGCAGCGGCCACGGCAAGCAGAGCCACCTGAGGCAATAAATTTAACACTGTCCCCCTAAAACCTGGACATTTTCATTGAAATGTAAAAATCCCCCCAGATGGGCATGTTGCCTGCCTCAGAGGACATGTTCGGGATTTCCCGGATGTATGGCAACCATAGACTTGCACAAGGACAAAAGACTTGCAACTTGGGTAGACTGTATAGATTTTATGAGTACAACTGAATACGGCAATCTTCTGGCAACAGCTCTTTGTATTGTATGGTTGACATAACTTTCCTAACCCACCCCCCACCCCACTTCTTTGGTGAACTAGGCTCCCCTGTGGGAAAAGGGGAATTTTATTTTATATAATCTATTTTTCATAACATCTCTTATATCACTAGGTGGTGCTGTATCCATATGAATATTTTGAATAAAAGTTTAATTATTTATATCACTTCAATCCATCTTAAAGCAGTATATGTTTTAAGATTTTGCACTATTATCTTGGGTGTGTTTCATTTTTTATATGTATCATGATTTAATATATATTGTTTGTCTTTTGCTTAGTTTGTCGCAATCTTTTATGATCTTGTATATTTTATTGGCATATAAATCAGTTATTGTGTGGTTACTATTATAGGAATTTAAGTTGGTGTTTTATAGCTCTTATTTTGGAAAAGTTATGCTTGTTGTTAAACATTTAATAAAAAATATTTTTTAAAAGAAGAAGGAATCCCAGCTGGAAACAACTAGATAAGAAAAACCAATGACAACATTACTGTGTCAGAACTGGAATGAAAGGCAATGTAGCCAACATTAAGCACAAGGGCGCCAACTTGGATCCTTGACTGTGGGTGCGCAATGTGCTGCACTGCATGTCATAACTTCGCAATGCAGCACACATGCGTGTGCGCCATAAAAAAAGCTGGGCCTGGGCCGGTACTTCCTCAGGGCCCAGTTTTTTCCACAGCACAAAATATTATGTGTGCTGTAGCCCCAATAGATGGCACCACTGATTATGCACTTTAGCATTATAATCAACCAGTCACTACAGTTATGCCACCTGCACTAGGACACTCATTCTCATTCAAGAGCACATTTTTTTAAAAAAACAAACTACATCCCTCCTCAAGATAGTACAAAGAGAAAGCATGCATCTTTATATCAGTGCTGAAATCAAGTCTCTCAGACGTACTGCACAGATAATTTTTTGAGGAGGACAGGGAAGAACATAGGAGTACTATGCTCACCCCAAGTCTTACTGTATTTACTTGAATGTAATGCACACCTATTTTGTCCAAATTACATCATGAAAATTAGGGTGCGCATTAGATTTGATGGCATAGTTACATTCGCTAGCAAATACCGCTTTTCTTTCAAGGTTTTGAAATCTGAGGTGAGCAGTAGATTCGATGGTGCATTAGATTCGCGTAAATACGGTATAACAGCAAGTGAAGCAGAGCTGAACAAAATGTTTTCATATTAAAGGTACACTGAAACAAGAGTTTTGATGAAACAGAGAGATTCTAATAGTTTTCAGCTGGAAGAATATTCCAGAACCATAAAACCTCCACAGAAACATCTGACTCTCATGCTCACAATCTGAATATCGTATCATGAAAAGGCAATGAGACAAAGGCCTCTGAGTTTGATCTTAGGTCCTGAAGGTTACCTGCTCCTTAACTACTTATGGCTATATGGGAAAGCTAGAACCGGCACTATGAATTGTGTTGGAGTTATATGCTCCAACCTGTGAGCACCAGACAAGTCAGTCTGCCATATTTTAGACCAACTAAATCTTCCAGACCATCTCTGAGTGCAGTCCATATAGAAGACATTGCAGCTCATCTTCTCCAGGAAAGACTATAGCTGGAATATGAATAATACAATTCATCACAAGTCATTAGATACCATTCCACTAGATAGTCCAATCACATGAATCCATTTCAGCTTGTGCAGGGTAAACTCCAGTTTATGTCTCATCAGTAACTTAACATCTTACATTTGGCAAGGGAGCTAGCTTTGCTTTACTTACAATTAAAACACTTTAATTTTAAATGCATTGCTACTGCTTGTTTCCAGATAAGCCACTAAAAGAACATACTATAAAACACTAAAAATTAACAAGCAACTGCTACTCAGTGTACAAATTAAAAAATGATAGAATCTCACATCTTCCATAGAAGCTTGTTTGGGCTTAATAAACTTTCCTTCAACCATATGTGGTACTTTAGTATTCTCTGGTGTAAGCTGGAGACGAGATACCAGTGATTTTTGACGTCCTCTTTTCTTTTTATCCATCTTGGATTGGTATCTTTGGTCCTATTGCCAACAGAATTATCATATTATTTTTGAAATGTGGCAACCTGTTTTCAATGATATTTTTCTTTATTGCCTGAAGAAATTATACTCCCCATTTATAGTGGCAACTTAAAAAAAAAACAACCCTGAGGTTTTGCTTGTCATAATTTTTATTAAAATATGTATCTTATATAAGAATGATGATGACCAAGGGTGTCAGCTTGAATAAAATATGGGAGGGGGTCTGCATAACCAATAAAAAAATGCTGTGCATACATACCCACAATTTATTGGGGGGCAGTCGTCAGTTAGTTAAGTACTTTTATTTATTTACTTGAGTTGGGGGCAGCTCCCCACCCCAACCCCTGGCTACGTCCACAGCAATGCCTACCAACTTGGGGGGGGGGGGTCCAAAGAGACCTTGGCCCCTAGGAGTTGGCACATATGTTCTTACAAGTCATTTATGCTGGTAATTTACACAGCTGTGAAAGTATGAGATACCTTAAAACAAAAATATTTTTCAAATGGCCATAACTGAAAACTTACACTGAGCTTGCAGAGTATCTGTGACATATGATAAAAGGTATTGTTTTGACTCAGGCTATTTACATCTCAGCCTGCCTTTAAAAGGTTAGTGCTCCATACACCTCTAACCTATTTGAACTACCTCTATACAATACCAGTACAAAATTATTGGGGGCGCCTTCAAGCCTGGTGTAAGCGAACCTACATGCGAATCTATTTAAAAATACATAAAGCATCCTAAGCTTTACAACATTTGGTTTTCTCATCGAGTCACATTAGGCAGGCAACCTCTTTCCTGTTGGGTTTCCCATTTGTTTTTGAATTTAAAAGGCCTGCAAAACAGGCAGAAATTCAAAAAAGGTGAATCTGTTTTCAAATACCTCCCATCTCCCTGCTGTATTAAAAACCGCTCCCTTACAGCTTTTAACCTTGGCTTTTGAACTGCAGAAGCAAATGTTGGTAATATATGTTTCAGCACTTTCCGAGGCTACAGAAGACCAAAGGCCTCCAAAAAGGTCGTAGGCCTGGAAAAATAGGCATAGAAATGAAGCAGCAGGAAGGAAGGAAGGGATATAGAGGTCTATGGAGCCAGGAGAGAGTGAAAACCTGGCGGGGATAATGGAAGGGAGCGGGAAGAAGGAACCAGGAACAAACAGGGAAAAAGGAAAAACTAAGGGGAAAAATCCCTTCCAAGATGGTGTTGGGTTTTTTGCTGTGCCCAGAGAAGCAGGCCAATAGCCTTGCTCCTGCGGCGAAGGCAGGAAGTAGATCTGGAGTTAGGGGGCTGTCCTGCCCCCTGATAAATTCTTCAAAAAATTAACTTTATCCAGGATCACATGCCTCCCTTAAAGAAGGGAGGGGGAGAAGCCTGTAAATATTTTCCTTAATGCTTCGCCCTTCTCTCACCCCACATACAGTAACCTGAGCAAAGTCTCCCAGTCCCTCTCCTCTCACCGACCTACGAAGGATGGTGATGAGAGAAGGAAGGGGTCGTGTGTTTCTCCGGTACGGAAACAATAGATGCTCTTCGCGGCTGCTCCTTCCTTAGGAATAGCTGCGTTAATATTTAGTCTCTTTCTAGTGACCAGGCCAGTGGGCAGAAAGGCTCACCCCTGCTCTCAGAGGGGCCAGCTGGCAAAACCCGCCCCACCGAGGATGAAGGAAGTGACCGTTATTCCAACGGTAGAAATAGGCCCCGCCCCCTTCTCCGTATGTGATTGGCCGCCCTACAAGGGCGTGAGTGGAATCCACTGTGGCTCCTAGACATCAGTTCCAAGAGCCAGGGAAGGAGGGGCGAGTGAAGATCAACATCAGGAACAAAAGGGGGAATAAAGATCAACATTGGGATCTGCTGCCCGTATGCATCTCGCCACCTGAGGCAGCTGCCTCACCTTGCCTCATGGGTGGACCAGCCCTGGTAACCTGTGACTGGCAGACCAGACTGAAAACAAGTGTTGGAACAGGGACTTAGGTCTTTGAATCTAACTGCATTGCTACTTCACATTTTTACATTAAAATATCAAAATATTACAGTTCTGAAATCACTTTTTTTAAAAAATTACTTAAAGAAACTTACAACCACAATCATTCAAAATATTTCAAATTACAAGCACAATCGTCAGCCAATTTACATTTATATCACATTCTTTTCTTTTTTGGACCGTCCCACTAATTTTTTTTAATATATATTTTTATTGCTCAATTTCCACGTAACAAATTATCAAACCAAATACATTATTCAACACTCCATAATTTTTCCCACCTATCTAAATGTATTCTCTTGCCCAGATCTTGTGACCACTTTATCATTGTTTCTTTTATTACTTCATCTTTCAGTTCCCATTCAAGGAGTAGGTGGTACATTTTCAATATAATTTTTTTATTTGACTGCAGTAGTTCACTTTGCAGTTTAGAAGTTTTCTGTTCAAAACCTGTTTTTTTATCTTAGTTAAACAGGTGCACTATTTGATAATATTGTAACCAACAATTGCAATAGTCCTTAATCTCTTCGTATGGTTTTAATTTTACAACCCCCTGCTCTTTTGTTAGTAATGGTTGGTATGTTGGTCATTTCTTTTCCATATTTATTCTTTTTACCACTAATACCTCTAGTAGAGACACCCACCAGGGTATCTTTGGTTCCAGTAGCCATCGATAATTTGCCCATACTTTGTATAAGGGCTTTCTGATTATGGTAAATGGTTTGAATTCAATTCACTTTTTGGGCATTTAAAAGTGCAACCAGTCTTCATGCATGGCTATGGAACATGAGACTTCTCCGTGCAGCTGGGGGTTTTTTTGCCTGCTGAGTAGGTCTGAATGGGAGATTTAAGTAAATTAACCTTTGTTGGTATCTGAGAGGTATGGGGTATTTTTGACTGGAAATCCAAACCAGCTTCAGCCTTATCTCTGACCTGCAATATTAACAAGTGTGCCACATTGAAGAGTTGTAGTGTGCTGCACTCAGCCCAGCCTGCAAAGTGGGTGTTAAAGCAACGGACAACATTGCAGGGTTGTTGTACAGTACTGTATCAGCTTCAGCCCAATGTTCAGTTGGAGTCTAACACTTCTGAACAACATTACAAGGTTATAAACCACTTAGCACCTGACCTGCAGTACTTCGTGTGAACTACACTGCATGGCTGTCTACCCCAAGTACAGCAATTTTTACCTTGCAATATGGACAATGAAATGCACTTACTTTGGAATGTAATAGTTCTTACAGAATTTAAAACATTTTGAAAATAACTGAGAAAAAGCAGGAACTTGGCTGGAAACTTTTGGGTTCACCTGGGCACATGTATCTGGAATCACTGGTATCCAATACCACCCAAAAGTCAGTCAGCATTCTGCTTCCCCTGTGCACTCTCAATATTCATGCTGTTTGTCAGATTTCTCCTTTCTTTACAGTTTCCCTCCCCCTTTCTAAATATATTCTGTACTGCTGCAAACCTTGCTGTTGTTTAGTCGTTTAGTCCGACTCTTTGTGACTCCATGGACCAGAGCATGCCGGGCACTCCTGTCTTCCACTGCCTCCCGCAGTTTGGTTAGACTCCTGCTGGTAGCTTCGAGAACACTGTCCAACCGTCTCATCCTTTGTCGTCCCCTTCTCCTAGTACCCTCAATCTTTCCCAGCATCAGGGTCTTTTCCAGGGAGTCTTCTCATGATGTGGCCTAAGTATTGGAGCCTCAGCTTCAGGACCTGTCCTTCCATTGAGCACTCAGGGCTGATTTCTTTCAGAATGGATAGGTTTGATCTTCTTGCAGTCCATGGGACTCTCAAAAGTCTCCTCCAGCACCATAATTCAAAAGCATCAATTCTTTGGCCATCAGCCTTCTTTATGGTCCAGCTCTCACTTCCTTGAGATTCCCTGAGATTCCTTGAGATTCCCCAAATCTGCCAAGACCTTCTTGCATATGGGTGCTGCTGTTTTGACTATGTCAGCATAGGAACTCTCTCCTAAAGATCAGGAATAGAATAGAATATTATTATTTATCCCATGACTGACTGAAGAGGTGTAGGGGGAAAACCAAACATCCTATTTCACCCATGCCAATATAATAAACACAATATTAATTGTGTAGCAATTGCAGAATGCGGTCTCCGCATCCCCTCACAGCAATGAAAATAAGTTCAGTTGACTCATTTATGGGTTGAAAGGCCACAACTTTATTGGTGTGAATGGAAGCAGGCAAAGGACAGTTCCAGGAAATGTTCACATTTCTCGTTTCTCTCTCTAGATCTTTGCGACTTGCAGTATACAAAGAAGGTGGTAGATGGGAAGATGGGAAACAATCCAGACCTCCATAAAGGGATGCTACAGACATGAGCAGGGAAGGATTGTGTGCCTTAAATGACTAGCCAGGCTCACAAATGAAACCATGTGTGAATTTTCTCTTAACTCCTTAATATATAGATAGTACTTACATACTAGTGACTTATAAACTGTAAAATGTGTCCATAATTAAAGTAACCTAATATTGTATATTTTTAAGGTCATCTTATCTAAACTCCCAGACTGTTGGAAATCTGAAACAGTATGTAAAAAGTCAGCTCAGATCTGCTTAATCCATGCTTGGTTTATCCTCATGTGGGCATCCCAAAGATTTAAATAGTGACAAATCTTTGATTTGTTAATCTGAAATGCTTAAGTCCAAATATGAAATTTGCAGAGGCATTTATTTTAATCAAGCCTGACTGGATGAATCAGGAACAAATGTCACACTAAGGAACTATGCTCACATATTTAATATACCATGACAAAAACTTTAACTACATACTGATGGGCTCATCTGCTTCTCACTGTTGCAGATTTATTTACAAAACTGCCATTAAAGCAAATAGGAGCCATCTTTATACGGTCAAGAGAGTGAACGCTTTTTAATATAACCCTTAAAATACAGACAGAGTTAATTCCAGTGGAGTAGTCATGTTAATCTTTTGCAGCAAAAACTGCAATTATCAGTCTGCCTATTCAGTTTTTAATCTGCGATCATCTCAAGGAGTTGAGGCAAAAGTTTGTTACAAATAACTTTCATACAAAGGACTGCTTTAAGTTAGCGTAATTTAAAAAGGATAAACCTTTCTACAGATTGTATCTGTTAGCTGCTTTTTAAAAAGATTATGGGCATGATCTAGTCAAAGCTAAGTACTTTTAATTTGCATGTATTTTAATGTGAAAGTTATATGCACATCCCTTCTAAATGAACTCAATAAGACTTAAATGTTCTTAGTGTCTGCTGGATCATGTTGTAAACATCTTTTCAATAGAATGTACTTGTGGAATACATGGAAAGTATAACAGAAGGGCACATTATTATGCTTTATAAAAAGAAACTAATTCAGAATGGCAGCGTGGCATTCTAACTTTTAATAATAATCTAGAACAGTATCTGCTAAGCAGGTTATCAGGTTATCAGCAGAAAGACAAGAAACTGAAATGTACAGATACATATCATCACACTCAATCAGCTAAAATCCCACAGAGAAATCATGTGCTGTACATTCAAACCCAGGTGATATGTGATAACTTCATCAAAACAGAAAGAAGAGGAATGAGTTAGTCTATAGCTACCAATTTAGTTAATCCTCTTGAGGACTGGAGAACAGTAACTTCAGCTGAATAAATGCGAGCATTTTCGTCACAAATGGAAGCTTTAAGACATTTTATTCACAAAGGTAGCTTCTTTAGCCACCAGTAGCAAGAGAAAGGTCATATTTAATGTACAAAGCTGTGAGTCAGGTACTTCCATGGATGAATATAGTATTCCACTGAAGATATAAACAGTTTAACTCAGAATGGCCCAATACAAGGTTAAAGTCCTAAATTATCAGGGGTCCAATTATTATGACTAAAAAGGGAATAAAAAGCTGGAGTTGCGGTGCTAGTTTTCAAATGGGCTGAAGTAACAAATTTTAATAGTACAAAATGTGAATTCCTTTTCACATCTTTTGAGATAAAATTGGCCCATGGCCACTGAAAATAGGATAGTCTTACTAATTTATAGCTCAAACAGAATTGCTACATGCAAGGTTAAAAGTTCACCATTAAGACTACAGACATGATTAAATGGCATGCCTTGATCTAGATATTGTTGGACTTTTAAAAAGACAGAATGTGAATCAGGATGCACATTTGAATACACATAATATTGAAATATGGTGCATTGTGACCAGACAGAATCCATATATTTAGATGTGCATTGGAATGAGCTACTGATTTACATCTGTGGTTCCTTATTCTGCCAATGGTATATGCCCAAAGCCTTGCTTACACTCATGTATCGCATTAGCTGGGTAAGTATTCAACAAGGTCTTAAACTGAAGGCTTAGAATACTGGTAAATCATTTTCATTGGGAGAGGGTGTAAAAAATGCCTCACCAGCATGCAAAGGTATGTGAAACCCACAATTTTACTATGAAAAACGATTTGTATATGCAAAACAAAAGATAAATTGGCTACTTTTAAAATGAAAAATAATGAAATGGCAACAGTTGAACATTAAGATATCAGTATTTAACTGTAATGCTATATCTGTACATTATTATTCTGCCACTAGCTTACGGCACTGCATTACAAATATGTATTCAGATTTTCCCTCTTAATATACAAGCAAAGCCTTGAAGTCATTAACATATTAATACCATAAAAATAGCACAGCACAGTCTTCTCTTCAAAGGATTATGCGTAATAAGATTTCTCTGGCCAGATTCTCAGTTTCTGCTGTCACGTACTCAGCATAGAACCCAAAGCAATATATAAAAGAGTGGCTCTGACAGTAATAGCGTATTTCTGATCAGTTTATTCAATAGGCTCACTAGCTAGTAAAGTAATCTGAATTTTTAGTCATGGAACCCAATCCTTTGCATAATTAGAAGGAAGTCCTACTGAGTTCAATGGAGCTTTCACCCCAAATCCACTCCGCTTCCAGGTGGGGCAGGGTTGCGGTCAGACCGCATGGCCTCCCGCTGGCGTCGGGATGTGGGGAACGTCCTGTGTCATCAGGAGGTCCCAGCCACATCATTGGCCTGGCCAGCCAATCTGGCTGGTTGGGGGGCGTGGCCAGAGCCATTTAAACTCCAGCGCGAGCCAAGGAGCTTCCTCTGGCTCACCTTTTGGGATCTTCCACCCTCCCTTCATCTTTTCAGGTTTCAGCATTGGCCTTGCTATGGACCTCGGTTGATCACCATTGGGAGGCCTGGTAGGAATTCTTCCATCTGGCAAACTGGCACTGGCCATTTGGTTTTTGCCTACCTTGTAGCAATCGTCACAACTTTTGTTGCATCCCACCTATGAGAAGTGGGCTGAGTCTGTAGCTATCCTCCCTGAAGAATACAAAGGGCTGGACCGGATTGGCCCCAATTAGGTCCAGCTGAACCGGATTAACCCAGATTGGATCCTGGTGTGTCCTGAGAGAAGCTCCCTCCCTCAGCAGACAGGAAGGGGACGCCGATAAAGTGGCAGGTGACCCCTGCGAGAGCTCTGAGTGCCAGGACTGGGGCGGGGGGCGCTTTAAGTGGATGTTGTGCATACAATCCATGAAAAAGGGCCTTGCCTCCTCCCTGCAGTCTCTGCACCCAGGTGTGTCTTTTTGGCAGCCCAAAGGGGTTTATTGAAGGTGTGTCCGCAGGGGCTTCCTTCCTCCCACGGAAGCGCGCCTAGCATCCTAGTCTCCACAGGTGAGCTGCTCAAGCAACCTAAACAGAGAAGCCAAGCCTGTTGAACTTCCTGGAATTAACTCCTGACTTACCTGGTTTAGGGTCATAGTCCAAGGTGCTACCCCAAGAGGGGAAACTTGAATCTGCAAGGCAGGATCGGAATACAACAGTTGACTCTGTGCCCGATATATCGTTTCCAATCATGCAATCAAACTTATTTATGAGTAAACTTGTCTCAGCCATATTGGGCAATGAATGGTCACTTTCAAAGGCCCCTGTCTTCCCCTTTTATGTTTGCAAGTGTGGCAATGGATGGCCTAACTCGAGGTCTTGTGTCAGTAATGGACTGGACAGGAGAGGAAATAGTCACTGTCATGTCAGATGAAGATGCCAACATGGATAAAATATCTCCAGTCACTCATTAACAGGTCTTCATTTAATTTAAAAGTATTGTGTTAAATAATAATGACAAATAAAGAAGCCGCGTTCCTTATACAGTACTCAATTAAATGAAACTATTTCTCCAGTTTCCTGTTACATAAACTACAGGAATCAAACAAAAGTACATAATTAGCCACAAATGCATCCATTTGAAGGGAAATGATACATGAAAGCATTTCAGTACAGCAGACACCCCTCCCTGCTTTCGAGATGACAACAGGTAGCTTAGTGTTGCTAGGAAACTGCAATGACAAAAAATGTCTCAATGGTGTCTACTTTCAAAATTAAAAAGGGCTGGAGAGAAACAGACAAGATAATGAATACCTAAGAAGCAAGAATGTCAAACGTACATAATTTAAAGCTCTGGATTTTTCAGTTGAACTCTTAGAGCACAGTAAGTTGTTCTTTACAAATGTAGACCTGACCACAAGGCTTGTTAACTGCCTGATTAGAAATAAACAAATTGTCAAACCTCATGCAATTAAGATTAAAAAGGCATGGATGCAGAGATTTAAAGGAGGAGACAGCTATTATAACATTTTGGGAGCTGATGATTACTTCTTCTGGAAAATAATCACAAAAAGACACTTTGGCAGGTGCAGTTTCTCATAAAATAGTGCCTGTCAAAAGTTTTGTTATATCCGTGGCTTTTTGAACTACCATAAATTAAAACTCTTTCAACAAGACTTCACCACCTCTTTCCCCACCAGCCAGGAGCATGTGTGTAAACTACTTGCTAAATGTAGATGCTCCCTCTTCTGCCGGCTGGCTTTTTCACTCATGCTACAATAGATTGCTGAATAGAAAACTTTTCCCAAGCCTGCATTGCTTGAATCAAAGCTGTCTAGGGTTAGAACAGTCCCATTCAAATACAAGTTGGGGACCTTTGTATTATTATCAGAAATGAAGCCCCAGCCATGCATTTATAATGGAATGAGTGAAAAAGCAGGCTGTTTGGAGCCAGCTTTACTACAAGCTAGAACAATGCGATTAAAACCAAGATTCCCACCCTCCCTTTTCTCGGTGTCACATCAGCTGAGCTTGCACAACATAAGGCACATAGAACCAATTGTGCCTCCCTCTCTTGAGAAATTTCAAACACTTTCATTTATGTTCAATTTCTACCTCCTTGGAAGCAGTTGTTGGCCAGGTTGGCCCCTGCCAAGGGCATAAACCTGGGTTGGGGGGGACACAAAAATGGTGCCTCTTCAGTCTAGCTGGTTTTGACCTTTAAAGTCCTTCACGGCCTAGGACCCTCGTACCTACGGGACCGCCTCTCCCAGTATGCCCTACGGAGGACCTTAAGGTCCATAAATAGCAACACCCTAGAGGTCCGGGCCCTAAGAAAGTTAGATTTGCCTCAAGAAGAGCCAGGGCTTTCAACACTGGCTCCGGCCTGGTGGAACGCTCTGTCTCATGAGACCAGGGCCCTGCGGGATCTGATTTCTTTCTGCAGGGCCTGTAAGACAGAGTTGTTCTGCCTGGCCTTTGGCTTGGAGCCAATTTGATTCCCTCCCCATCTTTCTTTTTTCCTTTCTCCTCCTGTGATAAGGCTGCATTTTAATGTTTTAATTGTTTTAATGTTGTATTTTAATCTTGTTCTTTAAGTTGTATTTCAATCAACTTGTTTTTATTATTGGTTGTTATCCGCCCTGAGCCCAGTCTTGGTTGGGGAGGGCAGAGTATAAATAAAAGTTATTATTATTATTATTAGCTAGGAGTGGCTAGGAGCCCATCTGTGCACTCTCTAGGTGGCTCCCCCACTGCTCTTCAAGGGATGGGGGGCTGGGCGCGCCAATGCAGCTCTTTGCCAAGGGCACAAGAGAGCCTAGGTATGTCTCTGTCTGAAAAAATATATCGGTCCGCCTTGTGTTATACTAGTATCATTGTTCTTTCCCAGGGGTCAGCAACCTTTTTCAGCCGTGGGCCAGTCCACCATCCCTCAGACCTTGTGGTGGGCCAGACTATATTTTTTTTTGGGGGGGGGGTGGGATGAACAAATTCCTATGCCCCACAAATAACCCAGAGAAACATTTTAAATAAAAGCACACATTCTACTCATGTAAAAACATGATGATTCCCGGATCGTCCGCGGGCCGGATTGAGAAGACTGTTGGGCCACATCCGGCCCAAGGGCCTTAGGTTGCCTACCCCTGCTCTTTCCTGTTCTGGCAAGGCAATGTGAGAAGCCATGTGCTAGGCTGACTCTTTGTTAGTTTTGCTTACCCGTGTGGAAAGAGCTCACATTGTGGCGTTGTACAAATTTCCAGGCAGGGCAATACTGGTATAGCAACCACAGCAGAGGCTTCTTATGTTTCCCTGATGCTGCAGAAGTAATCCAAGCTCCAAAAATTTCTTAACTACCAAGTGTCACAGTGACACAGATACTAATTTTTAAGGATATTTTACATATTTTGTCGGTTAAAAAAAACCAAGCAAAACAAAAGCATGCTTTCAGTCTTTTCTCATTTCAGCTTATAGTTGCATTCTGGTGAATGTGTAATTACAGCTTTGTTGAGAAGTATTTACTAAGATGTATTAAAGGTGTATGTTCTTAAAGAAAATGAATGTGGTCTGTATACATTAGTGATTTAAACCCACTTCTGCTGAAAATTACAAACATTCGCTGTCACTGACTAGCTGTCTACACACCTTTCATTTAAAGCCCATAACTCGCCCCCCCCCCCAAACCCCAGGAATTAGTTTGTTAAGTGTGCTGGAAATTACAGCTCTGCATATTAGGGCTCTGGAGATTATTTGGGGAAGGCATGTCCTTTAAATGTACTCTGTGTGTGTGGCAAGGTCTAGTCAGTGTTTTGAATGGAGACCCTTTGAATGCCACCTTGAGTTCAATAATGGAAAAAAGGCAGGCTATAAATGGACTCTATGCATACTTTTAGAAACCTGTTTTGACGATAACATGGGAAATTCTGAAGAACTGATTGCTTTTCCAGACATCATTTGGGGAGCTGGAGCTGATGGAATCTTTTACTCTGATGCGCAATGTTGGCAAAACCTTTTTGGTGTTTCGCACCTTTCTGACTAGTTGCAGGACCTTAGCCAGACCTAGCAGAGTACATGCAGAATCCACGGAAGCAATTGGCGACTTGGCTGCAGACAGGATAGACGAAGCAGGAACCAGGAACTTGTAGTTAGGTGTTTATTATATACAGTGGACTATTTACAGGATCAGAAAACAGATCTTATGCTAGCTCTCTCTGACACGACTCACAACTCCTACACTAGAAGGGTCTGGAAACTTCTGTTTCAGTGTATCTGAAGAAGTGTGCATGCACACGAAAGCTCATACCAAGAACTGACTTAGTTGGTCTTTAAGGTGCTACTGGAAGGAATTTTTTTGTTTTAACTCCTACACTGACACAGAACTCTGAACTCACAAACTACTGAACCAACAGTTAGTAGGCCAATAATTATCACTCCCTTGAGAGAGCTTGACCAATCAGGGAGCGGTCTCCATGTCTCTGTTATCTCTAGGCAGACTTACTCCTTCAGATTGCCTTCTGGCTGTCTGCCAAACCTTAAGTGACTCTGTGTGAGTAGCTGCACGTACACAGTTTCCAAACATGAACTAGCATATCTGTCCATTGCATCCTTGTATCACTGTCAGTGCAATACCACCAGCAAATGAGATAGCAGCCCATGTGGGCAGGGCCTTAATACCTGATTTAAGTACTGGAATTCTGGTAGAATATGGGCTGCAATAAGTGAAGAGGTAAATGCCTACCAGTATGCAAAAGTGTTTGTCTCTTTCAAATGAACAACTACAATCACCCCTTGACCATTTGGAAGTATATGGCTGCATTTGTACAGGGAGAAGGAGACCTGTTATTTTCACATAGGCTTAGACCTAGCCACTCCCATTACACTCAGTGTTTGATTTCCATCATGAGATTGTGTCAAGGTTAAAGCCCACCCTAGTGTCACTGTTCCTTGAGGACACTTGGATGTCATGTTCTGCAGCACTGCACGAACATGGCCAATCCCAAGTGTTTTTTTAGAACAGGCATGGTGGAACTTATGATCTGGCCAGTGGGTCAGACAATGAGCTCCCTCAGCATGTCATTTTCACAGGCGGTCACCAATATGTCAATCTCCTGATGTCAGCATGATGTCAGATGACTCATTTTTCATTTGCAGTGTGTCTTGAGTTCTGGGAGCGGAAGACTTGCAGGTATAAAAATACAGAGCTATTTGGGAGATATCAACTTTCAGGTAGGATTAATATCAGTGGTTGTCAACTGTGCAACATCTGTGCTGCTCGCTGGATTGCGGTATAATGTCAGCGCTAACTAGGCCCAGTGCCAGCATAAAGGTTCTTTTTTATACCGATGGATGGGAATAATAATAGTTAGGTTTCCCATTTCAAAATAGATTTTGCATTTCAGAGGCACGCCTGCACAAAAGCCCTTCTGTGGCAGGTAATTTTTTTAATGTTGTGATGGGTATTTGTGTGTCTCTTGCTTCTCATTTTGTTCTACATTGTTCTTCACTCGTTTGCAGTGCATATGTGTAAATGGCAGCAATGTGCTTGTGAATATCTATTCCATGCTGTCATTTCAGTCAGCAAACAGGCTCACAAGTAAATATCCATTTGCAGCAGCAGGCTGCAGCATCTACCCCAAGCAAATTTGCTCACAAGTAATCATTCTAGTCTTGTTCGAATGTCAGGCTGGAATGTACTCCTGGGGAAGTAGTTCATTTTATCAAATGACAAACTTAAAGGGTATTAATATTTCTCTAAGAGTGTGTCTAAATTTGCAAAGGACATTATGGGGAATTAATGCTATTTTTTTCCCCTTTTCAGAAAGGCTGCTATTCCAGGATAACACCCAGAACTGAAATTCCAGTTCGGGAAAGCATACAGCATGTTGCATCAACTGGTTCCAATATGTCCTGGAACATTTCTGGGAGAAACAGCTAGTATGATGTGACATAGTCACACAGTCCAATCCTGTATACATATGCTCAGTTTTCTTGTGTTCAATAAGCCTTACTTTCAGAAAGTATGCCTAGAAGTGTAGGCTGTACACACCTGGAAGGAACTCAGTGGGATTTGCTTCCGAGTAGACATGCATTGGATTACACCGTTAATGTGGTACTTATCAGTTTGTTGAGTCTCTTGAAATATGGTTCATCTTAATGCAATATATGGTCCGTGTTAATTTTCTCCTGAAGGGGTTTTACTAGAAACTGAAATAAAACACCTCATTTGATCGGTAATACAGAAAGGATTAAAAGAGGCCCAAAGAAAGCATAGCAAATTCAGAATAGTAATGAACATCTAGGGTTCATAGTGATGAAATTAAAATTATGATTGCTCTAAAAGGACTATGGATATGGATACAAATCCTCTCCGATATGTAAAATGCCAGTGAAGGTTCAGCTAGCTGAGGAAATATATATTGCCTCCTTTGTCTCATGTTCCATGATAATGTACAAATACACTGGTACCTTGGGTTACAAATGCTTCAGGTTACAGATTCCACTAAACTAACCTGCAAGTATCACCTCCGGTTAAGAACTTTACCTCAGGATGAGAACAGAAATCAGGCGGTGGCGGCAGTGGGCGGTCCCATTAGCTAAAGTGGTACCTCAGGTTAAGAACGGTTTCAGGTTAAGAACAGACCTCCGAAATGAATTAAGTTCGTAACTGTACCATGGTGCCACTGTACCATGAAAAACTAATGTTTTCACAATGATGAAATCAGCAGCGTTGACTGTCTCTCCCACTTCTTTTTCCTAGCATCTGCATCACAATAATTGTATATTGTTTATTTTGCTGAAAACTCAGGAAAGGGGCTTAGATTTTTTACATTCAATAAAGAAAACACTGAATACAGTGACTGCCATTTGAAACAGCTGTGCCATATAGTGAACTGATGCAAGGTTCAAATAAACACCACATATTTCTGAGTTTAAAATATTCTACCTTATTAGACTTGACATTTGCCTTAAAGTGCCAGCCAATGAAGTAAAACTCTTCTAAAATAAACTGACAGGGCTACTGATGACCTTGCCATCTCAAGGCATTATTTTAGCTTTGGAGTTTCATTAAAGATATAGCAGCAAATACTGACATGTGCCAGCTCTACAGAATCGACCATTTCAACATTCCTGCGGGACTAATGTGGAACAGCAGAGGAAAAGAACTAACTACAGCTGGCCTTAACTTAATCATGAAGAAAGATTAATGGTGTTTATATTTAAGATGCAGCTTGCTCAACATTCCTCTGACTTCACAAGTTGAGTTTGATTAACAAGCAGGTATGAGGAAGAAATTTCACTTTGTTTGCATTTTGATGAGAAGCCACCTAATTTGCAGGTTTCAAACCAATTCATAAACTGAAACACAATTACCCTTCCAAAGCCACCTCTGCAAACTTTGCGATGCAGTTCTCCAACCAAACCGTGTGCACAACGTGTGGGGAAAGTGCACAAAATGCATTCAATAGTGAAAATAATGTACCAAATTGTATTATATTGCGGAAATTGCATGCAAAAATATGGATATTGGTCAAATCGGCATACAAAAATGCACATATTAGGAGAAAGTTGCGCTGAAATGCCGATGAATTTTAATGAGGATTTAAAAAACAACAGCTTTGCAGATTGCTACAGAAATGCAGATAGTTGAATATTTAAGATTAGAAAAATAATCTGTCTGTTTACTGGACTTCATTAGTAAGAAGAAATTGTTAATGGGAGAGAAAAATCACACCACACTGCCTGCAGTTCCTTCCAGCCAGCAGTGAACAGTGAACTAGTACATAATAATAATAATAATAATAATAATAATAATAATAATAATAATAATTTATTTGTACCCTGCCCATCTGGCTGGGTTTCCCCAGCCACTCTGGGCGGCTTGCAACAGAGATTAAAAATACATTAAAACACCAGTCATTAAAATCTTCCCTACCTAAACAGGGCTGCCTTCAGATGTCTACTAAACATCAGGTAGTTGTTTATCTCTTTGACATCTGATGATTTGTGGGATTCTAGGTTCAATTGTATCCATTGTCTGATGTTCCCTTCAACTAAAGCTCTCCTTCCAATTTTGGTGGAATCTACACACATATTAAAAATGCTCTGGAAAAGCTTTTTTTAAAGCGTATTTTTTAAATACATTGAATTTTCCATAAGGCTCACCATCGCCACCTAGTGTTACATCATATATTGCACTTAAAACACACTTTAAATGTTTTATTTAAAGTCCCTACATTGCAAACTATAGCTGTACAACTTGTTGATACTAAATCAATTTAAATCTCATGTAAGATACGAAGCCAATCAGTAATATCAATTAAATTATTCTCAGTAAGGCCATGCAGACAGAACGTTAGATCCTGGGAGATTCAAATTCAAATCTCTGCTGAGCCATAAAAATTCACTGGGTAGTATAGAAGCTGATTTCAGCGCTGCAATCTATTAGTAAAGGCCATCATCTTAAATCCTACATTATTATAATCTTTTGTTCTGTGTGATGGAACAGCACTGATTAGGAACTGATACAATGCGAAAAGCTGAGCCTGCTTCTATTCGACACGTTGTTTTGAATCCATGCATTGAATAATTGCTTGTTCCTCAGGCTGAGCTTCCTGTTAAAAGAGTTATCATGGGATTATTTTAAAAAGCTTGCAGCAATATATATAAAGAAGATGAAATGAATTGTGATTACTTGTTCCTTTAAGTGTCTTTATTTCAACTATTGTTGCCTTCCCTGAAATGGTCTCCTGTGCCCTTGCCCAGAATAAAGAGGTGTCACAAATATGGAGGTAAATCGGGCCATTACTGTATTAACATTATTATCAGAAGATCAGCAGTGAAAATTATGAGCTGTGTGGGAGCTGGATAAGGCAGGAGTCACTGTGCAACCTCAACTGCCTCCCCTAGCTTAGTTAAGGGTGAGCTTTCCTCCGCCCAAAGCATGAAGCAGTGTATTGGTGTGGCTGCCCCATCTGGACCCACCCTTAGGTATGGAAGAAGGAGTTCTCTTGAATCACTATCCCCCACAAGCCTCATGTTTATTTATTTGGTGGGTTCAGCATAACACTAAGCCACTTTTTAATAAATTATAATTTAAGGTAAAAAGGTAATGGACCCCTGGACGGTTAAGTCCAGTCATAGGCGACTATGGGGTTGTGGCGCTCATCTTGCTTTTCAGGCCGAGGGAGCTGGCGTTTGTCCACAAACAGCTTTCCAGGTCATGTGGCCAGCAGGACTAAACTGTTTCTGGCGCAACGGAACACCGTGACGGAAACCAGAGTGCACGGAAACACTGTTTACCTTCCCACCCCTGCGGTACCTATTTATCTACTTGCACTGGTGTGCTTTTGATCTGGCAGGTTGGCAGGAGCTGGGACAGAGCAACAGGAGCTCACTCCATTGTGGGGATTCGAACCGCCAACCTTCTGATCGACAAGCCCAAGAGGTTCAGTGGTTTAGACCACAGCGCCACCTGCATCCTATTTATAATCTATAATTTAGTGTTGTGTGTGAACAAGGCCATTAATGTATTGTTTTCTGTGTTTGCGGGCTTGCTGCAAAGATGCAGTTCTTTCTAAACCACGTCAACTACCAGGTAAGAGCATCTTAGCAAAATTTGTCAAGAAGTGGTTATGCATGATGCTAAGATGGATCATTCCAGCTGCAGCTAATCCCAAAAACCTTCTGTCATTATCGCAGACCAGAATGCTTCCTTCCTTTGGCGCAGATGAACAACAGAGGCATTTTTAATGCACTTGGGGCATCTTCCTTTTATGCCATGTGTGCTGAGAAAGTTTTCCAAGCCATTGAACAAGATATTTGCCTTCAGCCTTATGGATTTCAGCTGGAATGGTATTATTAGTATCCGTTGCCTTTCCGTTCATTTTATTTAATGACTTCTTTCTGTTTCAGCTACAGAAGGTTTGGGAGCCATAAGGTGATTTACATCCTGCTGGGATGATTGTTGTATAGCTTCATCACTCATGGATTTGTATTATTTAATAAATTTCTGTCACCCTCTTCCTCTTGAAGGAGCCCAGGGCAGCAAACAATGAAACAACAAACGAGTCCTTATTGTATTAAGTACAATTAGCCCATCTCTGTTTGTCATGGCAGTGGTTTCATCCAAGTTTATAATAAGTCTAGAACCATGGGGTTGTGGGTTATAATCTCCTTAAGGACATCATAAAGCTTCGTAATGTTTTAATTTGCTTATATCTGCAGTTCATCAGTTTTCTCACACCATCATATACCCATAAATACCTATGGACAGTAACCAATGCTTTTGGTAGTACTGCTGAGAAAACCCTAAACTAAGTCTCTGTATGGCAAACGGCACTTGGCAAGGGAACCACTAATAAGGTTTTCTCTTGCAGCCTGTTAACAAATGAGCAGGTTGGTATGCGATGAGGCGTTCTTTCCAACATTTGGGACCCAAGTCATTTAGGGTTTTATTTCATCATAAGACACCAACGGTCTAAACTGTTGTCGCATGGAGGGCTGGAAAATGTTGACACACATTTATGAGAAATGTAACATAGACAGATTGAATCAATTTAAAGCAGCTGGAGCCAGGAGCTATTTACAGAAACGTGGCTTGTTTTCTCTGTATATTTTGCATTTCTGAAAAATCATACAGCTGCATTTGCAAAACAAAGGCCATACTTTCTAACAGCTGAGCATTTCCTAATTTATACAAAGAAAAGAAAGCCCTCTTTTGGGGGCTTGGGGTTGGAATGTGGCTTAATTTTTCATTTAATTATGGTAATCAAACTGTTGAACTCATGGCGTTGTTTGCAGCCCAATTTTATGTATGCCTTCTCAGAAGAAACACCCATTTGCTTCATCGGAACGTATTTCCAAGAAAGTGTAGGTTGCATAGGATGCAGCCTTAATGTGTTCCTTCCATTCCTCCTACTGAAATTTTAGTAATTGCATTAGGAATGTGAAATACTATATCCTCAGTATTAGTATTCAGTAAGTGCAATGTCTTTTGCACTATTGTCTATGGTTTAGCATTTTACAGTGTTGTATAAAATAACGCCATGGCAACCATGTTTAATAACTGTAGAGTGACAATGAATTCGAAAGTAGATAATATTGCAGTATTTGACCAGTGGTAGAATCTGAAAAATAATTTCCATAATGGAAGATCAAATGTTATTATGCAGTCAAATTATTATGCAGTCAAATGTTTTGTCTTCGGTGGGTCATGTTGAATGTTTAAAGTATATAAAACATGGCAGTGTGTGTGTGTGTGTGTGTGTGTGTGTGTGTGTGTGTGTGTGTTTTGAAATGTCTTATACCTGGAGCTCTATTCAGCAGCCAATTCAAAATGTCATGAAAGAGTAACCACCAAACATTCATTTTAAAATTTATTATTGTTGTGTTTTTACTGCCAAGGAAGGCAGAAGTACTGTTTCTGGGGGACAGGAAGAGGGCAGGTGTGGGGGACTCCCTGCTCTGCAATGGGGTAATTGTGCCCCTAAAGGACCAGGTGTGCAACCTGGGAGTGATTTTGGACTCACAGCTGTCCATGAAGGCACAGGTCAACTCTGTGTCTAGGGTGGCTGTCTCTCAACTCCATCTGGTATGCCAGCTGAGACCCTGCCTGCCTGCCCACTGTCTCGCCAGGGTGGTACATGTTCCAGTTATCTCCTGCTTGGACTACTGCAATGCGCTTTGAAGGTGACTCAGAAACTACAATTAATACAGAATGTGGCTGTTAGGCTGGGCGCTGGAACTACATAGCACTGGTCCTAAAAGATCTACACTGGCTCTCACTACATTTCTGAGCACAATTCAAAGTGTTGGTGCTGAGCTTTAAAGCCCTAAACAGTTTTGACCCTGTATTCATGAAGGAGCGTCTCCATCCCTATGAATTATTCTTCATATTTGTTTGTGAAATAAGCTCTTCCATCTAAAATGGACATCCCTGGGGTGTGAGCTAAGACATGAGCAGAGTAAAGATAGGAAGAGAAATGGAATTTGGATTTCTTAAACCAAATGGAATACACCTAATACATTATACAAAGCAGGTCCCTCTTTAATCCTAAGGATGACTACCCCAAAGTATTTCCCCCCTCCCCCCGAAGCTAAGAGCAAACTGACACACACACACACCCATTCCAAGTACAGATGATGACTGGACTGCCAGCTGAACAACAGTTCAACACTGGCAATTGGGCAGTGTCCCCCAGTGCGTCTGAGGGCAGTTGGCTGGGTGATGTATGATAGGCCAGTGGCCCACATTGTGCTGACAAAGGGAAATGGCTAGGGGACTAAGAAGAATTGTGTATAAGGATGCCCCCGCCCCCATCATTCACCATCTGGTGTGATTATCTCACACTGCCCAGTGGTAGGGCTGGCACTGATCCTAAAAGGATGATTGATTGGGATGTGACTAGAAGCTCCTGTAAATGTTTTAAAAAAACAACACAAAAAACAAGTCTTTTGTGATCTGCAAGGTCTTCCTTCTATCATTTGCTGTTGTTTTGCCACTGCACGTTGGTATTGTTATGAGTTCACTTGTGTTGATTACTGTGATGGGGCCTATTGCTATGGTAACAGTAGTGACTAATCTGATGGATGATCAGGGGCTTACGAGAAGGCGTATGATGGTCCCTAATAGCTTAGAATCTCTCCTGCCTTCGGAATGTAGTACGTCAGAATTTGGGAGACAGACGGAAAGACAATAGTTTAAAATTGGTCATAGGGACAACGTTGGAGTCACTGAACTGTTGAGCTAGCTAAAGATGACGCCTACATACACACCATACATCTGGAGCACATTTAAAGCACCCAGATCCCTGAGAATCATGGGAACTGCAGTTTAATCCTCACAGAGCTACTATTCACAGCTGTCTTACGAAACTACAGTTCCCAGAACTCCTTTTGGGGGGTGGGGAGTGGTTTAAATGTGTGGTGTGTAGACAGCCAGAATGTCCTGTTCTTAGGGAACCTCATAGAGAAGAACGTTTACCTTAAATGGTTGGGTGGCATTGCGTGACAGCGTTTCTTCCCACCATGATCCGGCGAGGGACTCTCAATCAGGGGATTTTCCCAGGCTGCTGCATTCCTAGTTTGGGCTCCACTCTGGCCTGGGAAGTGGATTAAGGGCTGCCTGCCAATTGGCCAATTGCAGGCAAGCTGCTTGGGTATGTGGGTTCCACTCTGGTCTGCTTCTCAGGTTTTTAAACCTGGCTAGCCTCCACCTTTGTTTTGCCCCCCTCTCTGTCTTAGGAGTATGATTGCTCCCAAAGTGTTCTACCTGTATTTCTTTTGAAATATAGTACATCAATTCCCAACATAGAGCAAATGCTTCATTTTTGGTGCCACTTCTGACAAATTGTTAATTTCCCCCTTTGTTGTAATAAGCTTTACAATGTTCTGTGGCGACCCAGGTACGCCCGTGCTTGGTGCAATATTAATGTAAAATCTTAAGGAAAGATGCAAATCTGCAGATAGCCAGGGGCAGTTAGTCGATGTCTGCCATTGCAGTGTGATTGGCCAAGGTGACTTAGTGCTTGTCCATTGGATATTTAGCAGCAAGAACATAAAAAGAGCCCAACTGGATCAGGCCAAAGGCCCATGTAGTCCAGCCTTCTGTTCTTACTGTACAGTAGCCAACTGGATACTACTGGGAAGCATGAAAGCAGGACCTGAATGCCATAGTGCTCTCTTTACTTAGGAATTCCCAGCATATGGTCTACAGAGCCATACTGCCTGTGACAGTGGAAGTAAAACAATATGCTCTTAATATGTTTACCATGGCAAACACCAATAAAACACCAATGTATCAAGACTGCTGCGTGAATTGACTTGTAGTTACACAGAGAATACCAATAAATCCTGCTATATTTTATTCAGATGAGATTCCAGAATAATTTCGCTGAAATCGTATTCAGTTCTGCTAGGATGAGATGGGCTAATGCCTTTACAAAATTAATGGAACTATTAAGATTTATTTGGAATACATTTATGTCTTCCATTCCCTGTGTAATATAAGCATACAGCATGTAAATTATTTTACAGCCCTGATTGTGCTAATGAGTAGGATTCATAGAATCATAGAATTGGAAGGGGCCCTGGGGGTCCAATGCCCTGCAATGCACGAATGTCAAACAAATAAAAGTGTATGCCTCCCCTGTAAATTATAATGAATGCATATTTCCTTAACTGTTTTGCAGTTCTGAAGTGCAGATAACAGGGCATCAATTGACGTTTGTCTTCTGCCTGATCTGGCCTGCCGGTCGGTTTAATCCGGCCCCTGCGGCAGTTTACTTCCTGGGGTAAAATCCTAAAAAAAAACCCTCAACAACTTCAATACCTCAACAACTTCAATCCTAAAAAAAGGTTAACAACTTTGGCCCTTTGGTCGGCCCTCACGGCCCTTCACTTCATCAAATCTGGCCCTCTTTGAAAAAGGTTTGGACACCACTGGAGATACCTGAATGGACGGGGCAAGGTTCATTTGCTGCTTACATATCCTCTTAAAAAAAAACAAACAGCACTCTAGACGAGCATATGCTATGCTATGCTGACTCTCAACCAGTTGAAGTATTGAAGCATGCAGCAGTGAAAACAAAACCCAAGGAATGATCTGAAGGCATATGATGTCATCATCTTGTTGAAGGTCGGAGTCTTTCCAGTGCCTGGGTGGATGTCTGCCTGGGAAGCACATGTATGTAACAGTAAACAAATGCAGACAAAAAATAGGGGGAGGGGGAAGGATTGCAGCATCAACTTCTGCATGCCGAAGGTCTTGGGTTCAATTCCTGGCATCACCAGGAAGGGCTGGGGGAGAACCAGTCAATACTGAACAAGATAGGCCAAGTGTCTGAGGCTGCATTCATACCGCATGTTATTCTTGAGCCAATGGATCTTGATTACTGTTCTTTTTCCTGTGTAGTCCACAGACAGTCTAGGGCAGTGGTTTTCAACGTGTGCCGTGGCACCGTGGGGTGCCCTGAATGATGTTCAGGGATGTCAGGGGCAACACTGGCCTCTGTCCCTCTTTCCTTCCCTCCCTCCTTCTGATGCCCTCTTGTGTCTCTGCCTCCTAAAGGCTTGCACGGTTTTTTGTTGCAGCTGCCCTGGCTACAAGCTCCCCAGGCGAATGGTCTCTGTGGAGCTGGCCAGGGGGTGCTTTCCAGGCCCCTGTAGGGCAGTGTGAGGAGGCACCTCTCTTTGGGGCAAGGGGGGCAGCCCAGACACCATGGGCGCCAGCAGTGGCTGCCTGAAGGACTTCCAAGGAGAGAGAAGAAACTGAGGGAACACTCCATAAAGGAGGGTATTTGAAAAGGGGTGAGGGGCTGCTGGCTCTGCAGGCAAAGGGTGACATAACTGGGCTCCTGAGCCCCACGGGGTGCTGCAGAAAGAATGTAGTTGGTCAAGGGAACAGTGGACTCAAAAAAGTTGAAAGCCTCTGGTCTAGGGACTCAGCTACGTTCGTAAAGAAACAGCACTTTACATGTGTTATAACACTGTGACACCAGATGGCGCTGTGGAGACCCATCTCTCGCCAGTGGGATTTCCCTGTATGAAGTTTACAACACGTTTAACTGAATCACTTCTTTTATGTGTATCGTTCCAGCCTAGATCTATTGCACCTTTTTATTATCCCAAAAAAGTGGTTCTAGAGAAACTTGTTTCGAAAAGAAAAGCTCATTGCAGATAATTTAACAAAAGACGATGTGGTTCTGTCCCTCTTTTGAAAGGATTGTTTACCAAGAGATCTGTGCAAAATGGAACAGACTTTATCCATTAGTCATAATGTATCCTAACAATAACAATCGGAGCCTTTTATTGTGTGTGAGTTTTCTGGTCAAAAGCAACCCAAGTGATATTCATTATGATGGTTGATAATTTCTGCTTGGTCCTTCTGATTATTATAGGAAGTTCAGAAGCAGGCTGAATGCAGGTAGTGTGATATTTTTGTGCCATTGTGAGAAGAAAGTCAACGTTAAGTTAAAGCAAGATACAAATAAAGAAAGCTCAAGGAAGAGATTGTCTGAAAAGGAAGGGAAGTTAAATGTAATTTGAGAAAAATGTCTGAAATGATGCACTCAGGAAGTGAAAATTGAACATATTTTTGCGTTATTGCAAAGAGAGTACATAGGTGGAAAATTACCTTTAAAGAAGAAATTAGATTTGGTACTATTTCTATACACCTTAAAAGTCATGCACTTCAATGTACTGAATAGAGATGCAGCTTTTCAGCGTCTTCCATAGCGGGCGTGCAAAGGCCAGTTGCATGGGGGAAGAAGAGGGCTGGGAGTCTTCAGAACAATGGAGAGATGAGTGGAGCTGCTGGGGAAGGAGGAGGTGGAAAACTTCTTCAATGAAGCTCCTTATCTTTGAATCTGAAACTTGATGAGAGGCAATTTCCCACTCCTCAGGTAGCCTCTCATATAGAGCAGCTTTGGGGGCTGTAGGCTTCTGCTGGGGGGGCACAAGGGGGGATTTCCTCCTGTGTCCTTCTTTAGGTTTCCTTATTTTTAGGATTATCTTCGGATAACATATCTATGGTACCTGTGTTATGCCAGCAGTACTGGGACAATCCACGTGAGTAACCATTTTAGTCCAAATCTCTTTCAAGGTTAAAAACAAAATTGCTGTGTTTATTATGGCCTTTCATGTGAATAAATTGCTAAACGGACAATAAGCTTGATCACCATTTCATCCTCCTTAATGGCAATCATTTTCAAAGACACCTTCCTGGAAACAAACTTCATAGCAATTCCATTGAAAAAGTCCAATGTAGCTGTACCTGTACAAAATGAAGGGACAGTCTATTGAAGAAAAGGTGGTTTTTTTCCTCCCAATAAGCAGCCATTGCGGCTTTTTGCTTCTTGATAGAAAATAATGTAAATGTAAGGCAAGAACAAATGATTTGGCAGCCCAGTTGAACACCATGAAAAACCAGGTGGGTGGTATTTGGGAGGGGGAACACACACTATCCCTTACTTAGTCCTAATTTTTGTCTTTTGGAGCTCTGTGGTAAGTTACAGAATGGGATGGTCTGTCATGAAATGAATGTTAAGAGGAAAGCTGTCAGCTCAAATGCACTTTTGATTTCGTATTGTCTGTCTTTTTCTTGCGCTTGGCAGTTGTACAGCAGCTGCCTCTAATTTTCTCTCCCTGGCTGCAGATGAGGGTGTACTATTAATCGACTTCTAAACCAAGCACATCCTCTCCTTTGGTATTTTCAGCAGCTACGAAGAATGGAGAGGAAATCGTGGTGAAACAGATTAGGTACCAACATTTTGTGATGATTCAAAATATATACAGGGTGGGAAAAGGTTAGCTTGGTGCCCTTTTTATCTATTGGTTCATAGTTTGTTTGTTTTTTAAAATCTCCTCAATTATCTTCCAACAATTTACATCCTCTGTGAGCTTCCATTTTAGGGACAGAAATAAACCACTGTGTAGGTACACTTAACCCAGCCAGCCAGGGGGCTAGCTTGCTTACGCATGTACCTGTAGACCAGATTATTTCTCCATACTTGAGCTCTTCATATTAGGAACTGTATTTATCCACCAAACTCATCCTTCTTCTTTCTGTCAGCAATGGACTATCCTAATGTATACATATATAGCTTACCCTTCATCAAGTGGTGAACTTTGCTTTTTATACTGTTCATCGTAGAGACGCGGGTGGCGCTGTGGTCTAAACCACTGAGCCTCTTGGGCTTACTGATTGGAATCTCGCTGGTTTGAATCTACGCAATGGGGTGAGCTCCCGTTGCTCTGTCCCAGCTTCTGCCAACCTAGCAGTTCGAAAGCATGCCTGTGCAAGTAGATAAATAGGTACTGCTGCGGTGGGAAGGTAAACGGCATTTCCACGTGCTCTGGCACTCATCACGGTCCTCGTGCACCAGTAGCGGTTTAGTCATGCTGGCCACATCACCCAGAAAAGCTATTTGTGGACAAATACTGTCTCCCTCAGCCTGAAAAGTGAGATGATGAACCCATAGCCGCCTTTGACTGGACTTCATTGTCGTAGTCTTGTGCTGCCCAGCCACGTCAGAGCTCAGTGAAGAAGAAGAAGAAGAAGAAGAAGAGTTTGGATTTGATATCCCTCTTTATCACTACCTGAAGGAGTCTCAAAGCAGCTAACATTCTCCTTTCTCTTCCTCCCCCACAACAAACACTCTGCGAGGTGAGTGAGGCTGAGAGACTTCAAAGAAGTGTGACTGGCCCAAGGTCACCCAGTAGCTGCATATGGAGGAGCGGAGATGCGAACCCGGTTCACCAGATTATGAGACTACTGCTCTTAACCACTACACCACACTGGCTCTGGAGAAGCCATCCATCCAGCTGTATACAAGGTTCAGTCTAGTCCTAAGGTCAGGAGTATCTCAGTTCACATAGTCAGACGATCCAGGGGTTAGGAAAGCTGAGGGTCCAAGGTCACAAGAAGCAGCAAGGTCTGGCCAGGAACGACGAATGTTGTTTCCACCAACTGACTGAGGCTGGAACCCCTGCTTAAGAAAGTTGGAGCCAGCTGGTTCTCATCAGGAGCAAGAAGGCTGATCAGCACTGTGCTGGACCCGGGGGTAAGGTACCGTGGGCGTAAGCAGAGTCCACATGAAGAGGGGCAAGGTCCGAGGCGGAGAGCCGGGCGGGGAACAGGAACGCTGGAACAGGAAGCCAAGCAGGGAACAGGAACACTGGATGGTCAGGAACAGGAGGCTGAGCAGGGAACAGGAGCACCGGATGGTCAGGAACAGGAGGCCGAGCAGGGAACAGGAGCACCGGATGGTCAGGAACAGGAGGCCGAGCAGGGATCAGGAACACAGGAAGGTCCGAAGCCAACAACGACGTTGCTCCCGCAACCTGGGGCCGGGCTGACTGGGCTTTTATCCTCTTCTAAGGCCAGGGGCGATCCCGGCCCCCAGGAGCCCGCCTCCTCTGACCTTAAGGCGAGCACTCCTCCTGGGAGCAACCAGTTCCCTTCGCCTCTCTGCCCTAAGCCTCTGCAGATCAGGAGAGGCCGAAGGGTTACTGGGCCCTGGAGGAGGCTCACCTGTAGCCACTGAGTCCTCAAGCCCCTCTGGGGCCAGAAGGGTATCACCTGGGGCCAGCTCCTGGTGCTCTGCCACAGGTGCAGGCTCTTCAGCATCTAGGCCTTGCCCCAGTTCAGCCGGCCCTGGAGGCGGGGATCCCTGTGCAGGCTGGGATTCCTCTGGTTCATCCTCTGAATCGGAATCCCAGGCCATCACAAGCTCCTTCAGGTTGCTGCTCAGCAGGTGAAGTCGACTCCTGGCCCATGACATTCACCACCCAGGGGTCCTTTACCTTTTACCTTACTGTTCATGGTTCGTCTACAGATTTTGTTTTGTTTTCTTGGAGCAGTTAACTTCAAAAAGCCAGTTAGCAGAAATAAATAGAAATGTATTGAGTATTCTAAGTCTGTTCTTTAGCTGAAATTCTAGCGTTGCAGATGGCATAATAAACATGTGGCTGCTGCTGTTTTCAGCTGCCATATGCTTATTGTGGTGTGTGTGTGTGTGTGTGTGTAATGTCTAGGTTGACTGTTAGTTGTGGCTAAACACAGAGGCTACACACAACAGAAATACCAGGCCTGTGGAGGGCAGAGCCTAAAAGCAATAACAAGCCAGAGAAAGAATGTGGGTTAAATATGGATACAACTTTATTGGAAACAACACATCCCCAGTTTGTTGCAGCATAAAAGGATCTGTCTGTTGGGCAGCTTGCCTGCTGGCTGACACCACTGCCCAGCTTGCCTGCTGGGATAACCAAGGGAGTCAGCAAGCTGGTAGGCCCCATGATGGTGCAGGCCAGGGCCACCAGACATGTGGGCCCAGAAGCAACGTGGATGCATAGTTGCCAACTTGTGTCTCTCCCCTCAACTGGGGCAGAAGCTTTCCCCCATTGTTTATGGGGATCCCCTCATAAGCAATGGATCCTACCCAGGTTCACTAGTGGAAAAGTTGTGACAGGGTGAAAAAGCCAATAAACAGCCTTGCCACGGGGAAGGCAAAAATATCTCACAGGCTACGAGCCAGTTAAAGGCTGTGAGTAAAATTCCCAGGCCTGTCAACCATTGACCAAATGCTGTCCACAGCAAGGATGGCTGCAGTCAAGGGAGGATGGATAGGGAACCTATGGACTGAGCACACTGCCATACTCTTGCCCCATGCCAGTCTTCAGAGACTGGCCACAAGGACAGGCAGAGCATGATCACAGGCTTTGCCCCAGGAGCCCACGGAGGCCACCTATAGGCACCCAGGGGGCCCAGTTCTGTCTCTCCCTCCCTCATGCACACACATACACATGTACACAAAACCACATATCTAATCTACACACACACACACGGATTTGAGGCACTTGGGGACCATTTAGGATGTTGACAGTGAAATAACTGTTTGTCTCTCAGTTTCAGTACAGGAAACAGAGACAGGGAATGAAACAGAAGGGGTGCAAGATTGAAGGTGTATGACTGTTCTTCCTACAAGCAGAGCAGGTCCTTCAGATGAGTGGGAAGAGGCAGAGCCATGACTGAGAGGAAAAGGTGCCATCTTCAATACAATGCAGAGGAGAAGACTGCGGATATTTTCAGAGCAGAGGCAATAACAAAGGAGGCATCCAGAGACAAGTGAAGTGATTGTGTCATTTATAAAAGAAAACCATACAGAGTGTCATGATGGGGAGAGAGGCAAAATCTCATTAAATGCTTTATCAAATGCAAATAGAGCATCTGAATATATAAACAATATCTTAAGACAGATTGTTCAATCGTTATATAAACACATCTGAATAAATATTAAAGGAAATAAACAGCTGGGTAGTTTAGTAAATCTTGTAACTGGCTGCACTGCCATAGTATGATCTACTGCTAATTCAAAAAGCAGCGTTCATCATCTAGTACAAGAAGAGGTGAATGTAAAATGACATTTTATACATATATCTATTTCTGTTGCGAGTGTGCAGTGCACTACCATTATGACTCTCCAGGCTATCATAACATGATACACTTCTATCTAATGTTTACGTGCTTAAATGTGACATTTCCCAATGATTTGTTTCATAACGTCTGTGCGGAAAAAGGAAACAGGATTTACTCATATAGATGATCCTTTCTGCACTTCAAAAATGGTTGCGAAACGTTTTCTTCACTTCTGCTCCGTGATTTCTGTTTCTTTGCTGCATCTGGTTGGTAGCTTGACTCCAGTAATGAGTTAATTGATGAGAAGTCCAATGCAATTGGGGGAATGGCTTTGTTTCCCTGCTGCTTCTAGTGCTGCTTAGGAATACCCTGTGGTTTCTTTCATACCGAGCTTCAAATGCGATGTTATTATACCTGACCTCATAAATGGATTGGAGAGTCCAAATCTTTACACTCTCCCACTGTTCAAAAACAAATCTCTCGGAAGTAAGAGCCATTAAAATTCCATTAGAAACAGCAGGCAATAGGTCTAGAAATCTGTAAAATTGCTCTATGAGGGATGAGTGAAAAGGGCACCATTATACTTTATTTATTTGTTTTCTGTTTGGACTGATTAAGAAATCAAGTACCTCCTAAATAATTTGGAGGGATTCCATGTTTAGAAAACATCCTGTTCTGTTTATCTCTTTTGGAATAAACTTTCCATCGAACGCAGGGACGCAGGTGGCGCTGTGGGTTAAAGCCTCAGCGCCTAGGACTTGCCGATCGAAAGGTCGGCGGTTCGAATCCCTGCGGCGGGGTGCGCTCCCGCTGCTCGGTCCCGGCGCCTGCCAACCTAGCAGTTCGAAAGACCTCCGGGTGCAAGTAGATAAATAGGGACCGCTTACCAGCGGGAAGGTAAACGGCGTTTCCGTGTGCAGCTCTGGCTCGCCAGAGCAGCGATGTCACGCTGGCCACGTGACCCGGAAGTGTCTCTGGACAGCGCTGGCCCCTGGCCTCTTAAGTGAGATGGGCGCACAACCCCAGAGTCTGTCAAGACTGGCCCGTACGGGCAGGGGTACCTTTACCTTTACCTTTCCATCGAAAGGGTCTAGACAGAGATCTCATAGAATCACAGAATCATAGAGGTGGAAGAGACCCCAAGGGTCATCTAGTCCAATCCCCTGCAATACAAAAATCTCAACTAAAGCATCCATGGCAGGTGGCCATCCAACCTCTGCTTTAAAATCTCTAAGGAAGCTTCTGAGGGAATCTGTTCCGCTGTGAAACAGCTCTTGCTTTCAGAAAGTTATTCCTGAGGTTTATAATCTCTTTTCTTGTAACTGGAAGCCATGGGTTTGGATCCTACCCTCCAGAACAGGGGAAAACAAGCTTGCTCCATCTTCCCTTTGACAGCCCTTAATATTTTTGACGATGACCATCACATCTCCTTTCCATCTCCTATCCAACTCCCTCAACTATGAGGAAGACTTGGTTTCCAGATTGTTGATCATCTTGGTTGCCCTCCTCTGCACACATTCCAGCTTGTCAATATCCTTAAAATGTGTCTCTCAGAACTGGAGACATACTCAAGGTGAAGTCTGATCAAGGAGAATAGAGTGGTATCTTACATTTGTGCAACTGCTTTCCCCTGCTTAAGTGTAGAACCTTACATTTGTCCCCATTGAAATAAATTTTGTTAGTTTCGGCCCAGTTCTTCAGTCTGTTAAGGTCCTCTTGAATCCCAGTTTTGTCTTCTGTGGCATTAGCTACCCTTCTGTGTTTGGTGTCATCTGAAAATCTGATGAGCAGCTCCTCAATTCCTTTATCCAAGTTGTTTATAAAGATGTTGAACAACAACGGGCCCAGTACAGAACCTTGTGGCACACCACGTGTCACTATTCCCCAGGATGATAAGGAACCAATAGTGAGCACTCTTGGAGTTCAGTCAACCAGCTAGAAATCCACCTAACACCACATGAAGAACATGGGGGACTTTGTCAAAAGCCTTACTGAAATCAAGATAAATTACATCCACAGCATTCCCCTGATCCAACAAGCTTGTAATTCTATTTTTAAAAAATGAGATTCATCTAGCATGACTTGTTTTTGAGAAACTTATGCTGGGTCTTAGTAATCACAGCATCCTTTTCTAAGTACTCACAGGCCAACCATTTTATTATCTGTTCCAGGACCTTTCCTGGTATTGATGTAAAGCTCACCGGTTGGTAGTTACCTGGGTCTTCTTTTTCTCCCTTTTTGAAGATGGGGACAACATTTGCCTGCCTGCAGTCTGCTTTCCTGTTCTCCAAGAATTCTGAAAGATTATAGATAGAAGCTTTAGCATAATTGGGTGCAGCTCATCAGGCCCTCGAGATCTGAATTAATTTAAAGTCACTAGATGTTCCCTTACTACCTGTTTTCCTATCTTGAGCTACATCTTCCTTTTGCATCATCCTCTGTTATCAGCAGGTTAGGTACTGCTTTCCATTTGGGTGAAGACAGAGGCAAAACAGGTTTTGAGCAGTTTTGTCATCCAATAGCATTATCTGTCTTCTCCACTCAGAGAACCTACTAGTTGCTTTTTCTTCCTCTTGTTTAGGCACTGAGTCTTGAGCGCTGAGGGTGGGCTGCAGGCAAGCCTTTTGATTTTATCCAGGGCCAGTGTCAGCACCTGGCATACCCAGGCAGCTGTTGGGGCCCATGTGGCCTGCCGGGCACCAGGGCTGACATACACATCCTACTGGCAGATGGGCTTACCTGGAAGTGCCACTAAGTGTGGTTAGGATGCCTGGATGTTTTCTTTTATAGATTTAGTACTGTACTATTATCTTGCCAGCATCCCTGATTAGAAAATCAGGGGGGACATCCTTCAACATAAGTGATACCTATAATGAGCACTATTTGTCATCATCTCAAGAACATTTTAAAATCACTAGTATAGATTCTAATCTTTCTAACACTGACCATATGATTAGCTAGCTTCAGTTTTACATTTTACCTCCACTCTCGTGGTATATATATGTTCATGCAATTAATATATCAATTAATGTTGCCATTGAACCTGGAATGTAAGAGTTCTCAAGTGAGCATTCACATGGAAATGAGTGCACTGTTGGAAACTGCTTCTGTTGGTATGAATTCAATTGTCTTGGTTACTTTGTAAGCAAAGATTGCTTTTTTTGGTACTTCAGATATGATATTGCTTTTCAAGTGCTAAATTAGCTATGCAAAGATTCATCCAGAAATAGATTTGCAAGCATATTAACCGGCTTAGCTTAAATCAGAGAATTACCCTCATTCTGCATAAACTAAGAATTTCTTCCCATCAGTTCCTGTGCTGTCAAGGATGGGGAATTGCTTTGACAGTACAGTTATGAATTATCATA
Source organism: Podarcis gaigeae (assembly GCF_964106915.1). Classification (NCBI taxonomy): domain Eukaryota; kingdom Metazoa; phylum Chordata; class Lepidosauria; order Squamata; family Lacertidae; genus Podarcis; species Podarcis gaigeae. Next base: position 91,449,077 of record NC_139680.1, read on the forward strand.
TTGGGATCTAGTCAGGAATCAGCTTGTGATGAGACTAGGCTTTACATTATAATACACAGTTGGCTACTACCAAAAACAGCAGCTGATTTTGCCACCTAGAACCTGATATCATGATACTGTGTATTTGCTATGCCCCCTGCCAGAGGCAGTGAATGACAGAAGTAAATAATGCACATGACATCAGGACACTGTAGTCCGGATGTTGATGGACTACAGCACCCATCAGCCCCAGTCAGTATTGTCAATGGTCAGGGACAACAAAACTTGGAGGGCACCATGTTGGCAACCCTGAACTAGACATGTGGGTGAAGGGAATGAAATATGCAGCACTATTCTCAGTGACAGCCATGCATTTACTACAATGTCTAGTTCCACAATGTCTAGCATGGAGTGATGGTGCTGCTGCTGTTGCTACGGTTACAGCATCAGTCATCAGAAACAGATGTGGCATAATGGCTTGGGAACTGGGTGGTTTTTACAGATATTTTAAATAAAGCATTTTTAACTTGTTTAGGGGCTGCTATGGCAGAGCCGCACTATTGGTTTTGAAGTGTGTGTAGTATTTATCTATTCATTTGTTCACATCCATGTGTCTCAAGAGACAACGGAAGATTGCAGCATCAGGGGTAAAGTCCAACAGCTGGAGAGTTGCAGCACCTGCTGTGGATGTAGAGACCTATACAGGATCTACAAACTGATCTTTTTATTTAAATAAACCAAATCTAACACTAATCTAATGTCTAATCCTAATCTAATGTTATCTGCAGCCTGTCTTGTTTTTATAACGCCGGTCTGATCCCTCTCGATTACCGCCGCAATTACCTGTTGGATTCTGTTTGCTAGTAATATTTTTGTATCAACATCAAATATATATTCACACATTTTGTGTGATCCTTATTTGATTTGGGAATAACTGTGATATAAGATTGGTTAAATATTGTTGATATGATGCCTTTATCAGGTATCTCATCATACAACTGAAGTTTTGGTATCTGTATATGTTTGTATGTTTCCCCATTCAAATATACGTCTCAGCATCCAGTTCAAAGTATTGTACAGCCTCTGCCCACATTTGTTGTGTAAATTCCTTATCATTAAGTAGGGAGACATCAAAGTACCATTTTCCCCCTACTTTCCCCCCCTACTTTATGATAAGATACATAAATGATGTCAATACTACAATCTTGAATTTGATGGTACAGAGAGGATGAGATTAAAAAATAATCCAATCTAAATAAATTATGGTGTAGGGCTGACAGAAATGTGTAATCTCTTTTGGTTGGCCATGGTTCTATCAGATTAAATTATTGCATATATTGTCTAAGCATTTGCCTGGCTAAAGATGTTTTCTTCCTTATCGGTGTTAAAGGTAAAGGTAAAGGTACCCCTGCCCGTACGGGCCAGTGGTGTCCAACTCTAGGGTTGTGCGCCCATCTCACTTAAGAGGCCGGGGGCCAGCGCTGTCTGGAGACACTTCCGGGTCACGTGGCCAGCGTGACGAAGCTGCTCTGGCGAGCCAGCACCAGCGCAGCGCACGGAAACGCCGTTTACCTTCCCGCTATAAAGCAGTACCTATTTATCTACTTGCACTTAAGAGTGCTTTCGAACTGCTAGGTGGGCAGGAGCTGGGACCGAACAACGGGAGCTCACCCCGCCGCGGGGATTCGAACTGCTGACCATACAATCGGCAAGTCCTAGACGCTGAGGTTTTACCCGTTATTTCTATCTAAATCAGGATCCAATATTTCATTAAAATGTGAGGGGGATCTAGCTGTGACATGTCACCCCATTGACCGCCAGGGTTGACTTGGCGGATCTGGCTGGCTAGGCAGGTGTCCCCTCCCTCCCTTATTGCTGCACTCCCCTGCTAAAACCTCCAAACAAGTCCCTGCAGGCTTGGGCAAAACAGTTCATGATACTCTGTGGAGCTTCCTCAGATTGTGCTGTCAAGTAATAATAATAATAATAATAATAATAATAATAATAATAATAATAATAATAATATATTATTTATACCCCGCCCATCTGGCTGAGTTTCCCCAGCCACTCTGGGCGGCTCCCAATCGAGTGTTAAAAACAATACAGCATTAAATATTAAAAACTTCCCTAAACGGCTGCCTTCAGATGTCTTTTAAAGATAGGATAGCTGCTTATTTCCTTGACATCTGAAGGGAGGGTGTTCCGCAGGTGAGACGCCACTACCGAGAAGGCCCTCTGTCTGGTTCCCTGTAACCTCACTTCTCGCAATGAGGGAACTGCCAGAAGGCCCTCGGAGCTGGACCTCAGTGTCCAGGCTGAATGATGTCAAGTAAGTGTCATCTGCAAACATTTCTCAGATAACAACCTGCCACACTTTTGTCTTGGCATGGAGACATGGCAGGTTGAGCAGAACCCATTCACTCCTTGAATGGAAGCGCACACTATTTTCAGTTGCGCCAAATCTCCACTTATGTACTCCTTGGCTCTGACTACCACCCTCACCCACCCCTTGCCGAAGAGCCAAAGAACTGTAAAGTGCCCTAGCCAGTACCTCCACAGTTGGCACCCTGATGCAGCTGCTTCCCTTCCCCCCGTGTGTGAGGCTAGATAATAATAATTTATTAGATAATAGATAATTATTTAGATAATAATAATTTATTTATACCCCGCCCATCTGGCTGAGCTTCCCCAGCTACTCTGGGCGGCTTCCAAAAAAAAATATTAAAATACTGCAATGCATCAAATATTAAAAGATTCCCTAAACAGGGCTGCCTTCAGATGTTTTCTAAAAGTCTGGTAGTTGTTTTTCTCTTTGACATCTGGTGGGAGGGCATTCCACAGGGAGGGCACCACTACCGAGAAGGCCCTCTGCCTGGTTCCCTGTAACTGGGTTTCTCGCAGTGAGGGAACCGCCAGAAGGGAACCGCCAGTTCCCTTCTGGGTCATGGCATTACTAAGCATAGAGATTGGCACAGTATGTTTATAGGGCAGCGGCAACCAACATGGTGCCCTCCAGACACTGTTAGACTGCAGCTCCCATCAGCCCCAGCTAGCATGGAAGGATGGGAGTTGTAGTTCAAAGCATCTTTAGGGCTTCATGTTGGCTGCCTCTGTCATAGGGCATTCCAGAAGCATTTTAGATACTGTAGAAACAACTAAACAGAGACATACCTACACTTCTACTTTTTGACAGAACTTTTCTAATGAAATTGCCTCTCATAGCCAGCATAGCAGGATAGATTTGCTCCAGTTTCAAAGCAAAGGATGCCATTGTATCAACCTCAGTTCAAGCCACACTGTCTGCCTACCTAACTGGATTCTGCCCCCCTTCTCACATTATGAATTTCAATAAAACTAGATAGTTCTGAATGCTGCCTGTCAGCTCAGGCTCACTTTGGATAATTACCACACAGTCAGAACTAAAATACTCCTACACAGCACACCGGTGCACATCAGATGCTCTGGAACTATGAATTGCTTTGATTGCTAATAAAACACCTTTTCTTTCATTCAAAATGCTGCAGACCTGAAGTGTACCCGAAAGAAGGCCTGCCTTTCACGCTAATAAGAACTCCCAGCTCCTTAAAGCCTAGATAATTCTATATTACAATTTTAAAGACTTATGCTGCTAAGGAAACTTTCATGGTGTGACATGCGACACACTAACCTTAAAAAAAACACACTATTATTCTGAAGCTAAACAATGTTTTTGAAATGGAATATTAACATAGCTCTTAAGTTTTATGACATCTTTAAGTTAATTTCACAATGCTTTTATACCTGTGGGTGCAATGTTATTATCTCAGCTTATTACAAATGGGAAACACGGGGACACATAAGGCTGAAGTAACTTGATCAAGGTATAAAGTGAAATCTATATGCTGTTACATATTCCAGAAACACTACAGAAAGGGCTACATTTCATAACAAAGACTGTAGGTGTAACATTCCCAATCTTCTCGCCATAATCCAGAGCATAATCAAGAGCAGACCACAGGCTTGTAATCTCCTTTCCTTTCCTTCCTCCCCATCTCCTGCTGAGAGATCCCCTTCCCTTCCCCTTTGGAATTAACCAAGGTGCTGCATTACATATCAGCCAACAGTAACACTAAGGGTGTAGTCCTAATCATACTTACCTGGGAGCAAGCCCCATTGAATTAAATATGACTTACTTCTGAGTAGCCATGGTCAGGATTGTTCTGTAACAGTGGTTAACTTTAAACCAGTTACCAACCAGGGTTTGAGTTGGCCAAGTTAGCATTAACAACGGTGCATATGTATCGCTATGCTTTGACTTGCTCTGAAAGGGGGATGGAGAAATTCAAACACAAGAAGGGAGGGGAGAGAGAGAGAGAGAGAGAGAGAGAGAGAGAGAGAGAGAGTGCATGCAGTGTGTGCCCCTGCCCTGTTTCCCCTTCTCATGTCAGCCATGAGAAGGAGTTTGGTTGCAGTTGGGGGGGGGGCATGGAGGAGCCATCCCTATGCATGTTACTCCCCATGGAAATCACATTCCTCTCAGTCAGTTGCTTTGAGGGTTTGGGCAGAGGATGATCTCTCCCTGCTAGGTAGGAGAGGGGTTTGCCTTTCGATGCTCTGTTAGCATTAACACTGGTGCAAATGTAACGCTATACAATAAGATCTGAAAAAGGGAGTGGACATTAGGAGATTTGTAGGACAGTGCCATCAAAATGCTGATGACACCCAGGCCACTTATCGCAGGAGAACTTTGCTGTTCTATATATTGTCACATTTCTTTTTTAGTATTTTACAATTGTCAGCTGCCTTGAGCACCTTGGCAGAAAGGCAAGAGATAAGTCCAATCAAGTAGTCCAACAAATGGTTCTGGTGAAAGGCTGAACACACACTCACCATGGCTTCTCCAGTCCAAATCTGATTCAGAGTTGCTATAGATAATTGAAAAGAGTTATTATGAGTGATCATAATCCTTGATTTCCCACATCACATTTAGGTGTACTGTACCCTGAACAGCTGAGGGTATTCTTCCCAAACACAATTTAGTGTGACTGCTTACAGAATGAACAAAATGAAACTTCTTGTTGCTGCATTAATACAATAAAACTAAACTAACAGGCAGGTGAAAATTGCCCTTTTTATGAGCACTGATATGAGCAAGAGATATTTAACATCCTTACATGGACTTGTGAGGTGAAGAGCCTCCGTCTTAAATGAGCAGAGGACTGAAGATGACAAAGTTGATGTTAATCTGCTCAAGATTAAATGCGACAAGATGTTCCTTGGCACCTAAGAAGCCATAACTATGTCCTTTCTCAAATAAATGTGTTTAGCTAGCAAGATAATTGCATTGACTCTGGAAACAAAACATTATGAAAACAAGATGTTAGCTATTTGATCATTGCAGCAGTCCTATAAATCCTATACACTGAAGCAAATTGTGTAATAGTAACAGTTTGGTGAGAGAAAATCTTTATTTTCTTTTGCGCAGAAAGGGTGTCACACAATCTATTTTTCTGCTATTTATGTTGACAGAGCAGAATCCAAAATGCAACTTTAATTGTGCCCAAGGATTTGGGAATGCCCAGTGGGATTTTGGGCTTTGGTCAACAAACACGCCCCACTCAGACATTACTCTTGTGGCGAGGTATCACCACCTACGAATCTGTGGAAAACTCTGCCCCTCCTGATTCACAGTTTACAGTTGGCCTATAAACATTTTTATTATATGAATATTTTAAGTTGATTTCTAGTTCAAATAATCTGAGATTGTTTTTTATTGACTTCACACTTGCTTTCAGTTTTCTCCAATTAACCCACACTATTGTGATCAATTATGCTAGCTGTTGAAAAACAGACACCCTTCTTTCATAAGAAATTGCCAAGGCTTGTTCTCATATTGAAGAAACTATAAAAGACAGGCCTGATTCAGAAGGATGCTGATAGTAGCTGAAAGAACTCAGAAAAGTCATGCAACTTGAATTCCTGTAACTTGGCACTTAACAGGATCCATGTTTTACACTTAAGACCTGTAAAAAAAAAAGGGGGGGCGGGGAGAGGTTACAATCCAGATCCAGTCTGACATTAATTTGGTCCTGACAAACTACAAGTTGTGGCTAAGCTTTGTGGCTTGTGGTTCATCTGGGGGAGAACCATGAGGCCAGGGATTAACAAACTGCCACATCAAACCATGACTTGCTTCTGGATAGCACAGCAGCAGCTTTGAAGTAAATCCCAGTTTTCAATGGGGATTACTCCCAGGTGAATTTGCAGAGACTTGCAATCTTAGCCTGCAATTCTAACCATGTCTACTCAGATATACTTTAAGTCCTATTGAATTCTATGGGGGTGCATGGGATGTTAGGAGAGGGGTAGTTTGTTCACCTTTGGTCCCCACCCTGCACTTAGCTCTCACCTGTGGCTCCTAGAAGCTATCAGCATGCAGCAGCCAAACACCGGGAAATGGTTTCAACTGGATGGCTAAACCAGACAAGGGTAACCAGTGGGTGTCAAACCTTGGCAAGTTAGGGACTTCACCTGCATGCAAAGTCAGACACCAGTGGATTGAGCGAGCAAGGCTAATAGTGGGTACAAGGGTCAAGAAGGTTTCTGCATGTGCTGTAGAGGGAAATGAGGGGGCAGATGGTGAGGCCAAGAGAGAGGAGTCTTGTCATCTGGACAGCCTAGGACCTCCATATGCACTGCCCAGCAATGTGCCCTAGAAAGGTCAGTTTGGTGCTGCTAACACAGTAAAAACCAGGAGGGAGGCAGCAGTTAAGAGCCTCTGCAGCCACAGCAGGCACTGTGATTCTCCAGCAGTTTGACTTCAATCCTGGAGGTGTACTCCACTGTTTCGCAAGACAGATGGATGCCAACTCAACAACCCCAGGCAAAATGACTTCTGCTTTAGTGAAGTCTCTATCTATCTATCTATCTATCTATCTATCTATCTGATCAAGAATTCACACACAGAGCAGATCCAGATATGTTTAGGAAGAGAATGGGACTACAATATTGATTTGGTGAAACTGTTCACTCAGCATAGGATGGAGGAAAATAGTTTTTTTGTAGCTATGAATTGCAGTACAATTAATAGAAATGTTAAAAGGAGGACACAGCCTGCAATAATATCAAGGTCTGTTGTATAAAGTGTACTTGCACAGCAAAATCCACAAATGTGCAATTGCCTCAAATGACAAAGTAGACATGCATCTTCTTAAATGACAGTGTTTGCTGGAAACACGCAAGGTCTGAGGCAAGCCAAAGTCTCACTTTTTAACCCAAAATCCAGAAAAAGAAAATTGTGGAGGCAGTCCAGGTTCTATATACTGTTCGTTGTGCAAAGTTTCTTGATTTCAGTACACGTACAAACATATCCTGCTAGTCAGGTGTTTGCCTGGGCAGATGCGCATACCTATTGCTGTTGAATTTTTTGTAGCTCCTCTCTCTACTCAGCATGCAAGAGGTGAGTAGAGAGACTACAGAGAGCTAAGGAAATGCCTCCTTCTGACATACTTTTCACACTTGTCTATTACTCATTGTGCAGCAGGAAGCCATTCAAAAAGTTTTACAGTAAACACAGCTAATTGTTAGCAGGGAAAGGATTCAATTTCCTGCATCAATTTGACGTATTGGGAATCAAACCAGTCAGAACAATGACATTTTATTCATGATCAGTGCAATTACTGTGACTAAATGAAGTACAGAGTAAGGCTAGAAGAATGGGGAACAGCATTCCATTGGAGGGGCTGCTTCCAGCCTTGCAACTAAAGAAATGTATGAAAGCTGATGCAAGGCCAAGGCGGTTTGCTATTTCACTCATAATGTGAGTACATAGTCGTTAATCCAAGCTCTTTGGAAATTTGCTCAGTGTAGCACCTCAGTGGACTTGCATCTACAAGAGAATGCAGATCAGAAGCAGCTCACAATCATTTTTTTTTTTTATTAACATAAAAGTAGGAAGTGCATGACCCAGGCTAGAAATCACACCTGGGTCCCACCCTTATTTTCAGCCAGGCATAACCTGTTCCCCACCTTCCCTCCAAACCAGATGGATACACTAACAGTGCAATCCTATATGCATGTGCTCAGAAGTAAGGCCCACTGAGTTCAGCAGGGTTTACTTCCAGGGTACAAGACTGCAGTCCAACAGTGCAATTTTATGCATATCTACTCAGAAGTAAGTCCTGTTTAATTTTGTGGAGTTTATTCGAAGGTGTGTGTGGCATTTTGTGAGGCACTATTCAGCTATTGATCCAACCATTCACAGAAAGAGCTACCCATTCAGTGTATGTGTATCATTCACAACAACAAAATGTATTTTAAGAAAATATTGTTATTATTTTACTTCAAAAGAAGATTCTGATTATTGCCTTGTTTAATAAACTTACTAGAGAAGCTACCTTACCAAGGCAATTGTTGCCATACTGCTAACTCAACTTTGCAGTGGTTTACAACAGAAAGATGAAATTTTAGTCAACTGGGTGATGGTTGCATACAGCAGACCTGCCATGTGGAGGGACCTAAGGGGGACCCCATATGGTAGCCGCACCAACATTTCAGAGTTTCAAGCCAATAGTATGTACTGGGATTCAATCAATTGCTTTTTATCTTTAACCAAAGCAAAATATTCTGAATGAGCTAAGTTTCTATTGCTACCACCTCACTGAGGTCAATGGGACGGCTTTCCAATTTCTACCTGATCCAATGGGAGTTGGCTCACCATTCACATTTAGCTGTACAGCATAATCCTATGCATGTTTATTTTGGGGATGTGACATTCGCTCCCGAGTAAGCGTGCACAGTATTGCAGATTTATGGTGGTTCCAGGTACAGGCTTAATATTGCAAACAGACCTTTAAGATACTACAAATGGGTCATTTAATCAAATTTCTCACAGAAATCTACATTAAACAGGACAGGCGGGGATTTTTGATACTAACACAGTTATATGGATGCTGCATAAAACCTGCATGCATGAGAAGTATTGAACCCACAATAAACACTCATCTGAAACCCTTAGGCTGCGACCATATACCCACTTACCTGAGTAAGACCAACTAAACTCATAGTCTGAATAAACATGCATAGGACTGTGCTGTTAGTCTATCTCCTCTTCATTGAAATCATGGGAAAAGAGCGACTTCCACCACCAGGTTATTTACTGCAGTTTCTCCTTCCTTTCAGGGCAGGCAGCAGCACCCTGTTGAGATTTTTAGCTTGGCATACCTGCGACAGCAACAGTGCAAGGCAGAAGACTGAAGAAGTTGCCCCTTTTTTCTGACCCGCCTTAATTGTATATTTTTAAATGTAAGGGTGCACATCTTGGGTAACAAATTAGATTATATTTTATGCCAAAGAATTGTAGTTCAAAAAACTAAAGAACAAAATGAAAATCTATTCCATACAGAGCACCCTTAAGCATATTAGAAGTAAGTTCCACTGAGTTCAGTGGGATTTAATCCCTAGTAAAGTGTTAGGGATTACAACTTTAAAGACAATAGCATGAAGTCTACACTCTTGGAGACACATAAAAAATATGTGTGCATAGAGGTTTTAGCGATAAAGTAGTCTACAAATTTTGTTAAATAAATAAAATATATATAAGAAATGTGTGTATGTAGCAGACATACAGCAGACACATACAGCCCATATTGGCCAACCAAATTAGCACGATATCTCAGATGAAATTAGAAATCTTGTATACAAAAATTAATAATAATCACCATTTATTACTATGCTCTACAACATCTATTCAATATGCTTGTGGGGGGTGAATAGTCCCATTAACTTCAGGTTCTCTTGCACCATACACCTAAAACCACATGACAAGACTGCAGACTAAAGTAATGTGGTCCTTTTGCAGTCTGTATTGCAGAACATTCTGCCACACCATTCCTTCGTGTGTTATTAGTATTTTTCCTCCAGTAGAGGAAATATTATACTATATAGGATGCTTGACATAATTGTGTCATCATAAAAAACGGACTAGTACTATTGACTTTACCGTATCTGAATTGGTTCAGCATTGCTTGGACATGCTACTATAAATCACTGGAGGATCAACCACAAGAAAAGCCTTTAAGTGAGAATGGTTGGGTGCATAATTTGAACATGTTTCTGCCAATGTGTTCTAATTGACAAGATGCATCTTTTCTTCCTCAGTCATGTGAATTGCAAAGAGCAATTTAGCCAGGTATTTCCCAGCTTGGGTCCAGCAACTGATTATACTCTGGGAGCAGAGAATCACACATCAAAACTTCACAGCAATCTTCTTGGTCAGTTTTTGTAGGCAGCCATCTTGCTTTACAAGCCCCTCTGTGGAAAAAGGGGTAAGGAACAAATCTTCCTCCTTTTGGGAGTTGCAGTTCTATGATAAAGTAATGACAGAATCTTTTGCTCCCGTCACATGCAGATGAAGCCATATTAAATAGTCATATTTGTTTTGTTCATGCTGGGGAATTGGAAATCCCAAAGGATGTAAAACACAGAATGGTAAGCAGGAGAAGCAGTTTGTTCAGCCCTCTATTACTTTCAATTTTTTTCAACTTCTTCTAATGATTTCCCCCCTTTTTACATCCAGTATGGTGGTTGGGTTCAAAACTTGCATTTCTTTGTGGTGCTTCATATAGCAAGTGTGACTGCAGACCAGCTTGTCTTTAATGTCTACCATTTGTAGTTTCCAGTCTTTAACGCCTTCTTTGAATTAGGAAGTCACTAAAGAGTAGATCATGCTGTATATAAAGAGAAAAGGTACAGTATGAAAAGATCCCTTTGAATATTGCAGCACCTAGTTTAGCTTCCTAACCTTTTCCCCTTATGCTGACTCCGAAGTCCCATTTCCATCCTTGCTCTGTATGTGAAACCTGCTCCTTTTTGGCAACTCCATATTATATCCAAATTATGATGGATTTATAAGGAGAATGGGAAAACATGCAGGATATTATTATTTTTACCGTTTCCCCAGTGATTTCCAAGACATGCCTGAAATTCTGCTTTGTCTGATACTAAGAAGAAACCTTTTGCAATGGTGTGTTTGATCTTTGAAATTTCTGCCGGCAATTCCCTGAAGTACGGGTAGGATTTCTATTTAAATGTTGCTGCTTTCCCCCTCCCCCGCCCTTTTCCTTGCGATGCAAGAAAAATGAAGATTAATGAGAGGGGGTTTTTTCTTTGGAAAAGAGCCATAAATAATGTAATTCTGGTCATAGCTAAACAGTGGAGTCCTTTTAAATACACACAAACTCACACCTAATTAAAGACTATTGCTTTGTAGAACACTTCTAAGGAAACACACTGATATGCTCCAGCTGCAGCCAAATTAGACATGAGCAGACCTCTGTGTGCAGTTTTTTGTTTTTATACTTTATAAAACCCTATTTTATATTAAAACATCACAGTTGGAGCTCAGGACAACATACATGGTGTTCTGAGGTGGCGTCCCAACTGACCAAACCCAGACCCAAGTTGCTTCACAAGATTGCTAAATCACGTACCTTCAGACAGGTCCATAGAGGAACGTTTCAGTAGGAGATGGGTCTGGTCTTAGCATCAAAAGGGACACCAGCCTGGTTGAGGTGGAAAATAACTTATTGTGTGGCAGGGGAGGAAAGGAACCTGTGCTCTGCAACCATTCACTCCTCCTGCTGTTTAAAAACTGATTGTGCTCTCTATTTTCTATATGTTTGGAGCAGATACATGTTTAGAACACATGGATCTGTTGCCATCACCTCTGGTTCAGCCTCTCCGACAGGTAGCATGGTTCTTCTCTCAATCTATTAGCAATCTGGGCAGTGTTCTGCCATTCCACTTCCTGTTCCTTGAATTCGGTCCTCCTTGCATTGCCAAACACCCTCCTATGTCCCCATTTCAGAACAGTCAGCAGTTTACTTTATTCACTGTACTCTTTCCAAATTGATTTTACTTATAAACAGTCTGCGGAGGTTAATGGCAGATTATATAATCTATAAAAGGTATTGTTGCCAGAAAAGTGTTTTGCTGCTTTTATACATGGTAGCTTTCTCCAGGTAATGAAGCATGAGCACACATCCTGATGTATTAACAGCTCACAAAAGAAGTGTGTTAAGTCTGGTGGCACACAACTAAGGTAGGGCTGCGGCAGTGCAATGGATTATGCTTCTTAGGCTGTGTACACGTTGCCATCTTAAACCGTAACTAGGTTATTCTTTTTCTTAATTTGGATCAGAGCTAGCTGGGTGAGGGAAAATGCATCAAAATGCAGTATTTCATAAGAAGCAAGCAGGGCAGATACAGGATAGATATAGATTGTGGTTAAGGTCATGTGTACAACATTTCCCTAACCAGTGGTGGATGCAGATTAAATGGGAGTGTGTATGCAGCCTCAGAAACACTGCCCCACCTCCTTTATGGCACTTCAAAGCTGCATTGGCTAGATCCTAAATGTGCCCAAGAAAATGAAGGAATACCTTCATGAATAATTGGCTAGGAAGTTGTTCTAATGTTCTAATGGTCTTTCATTAGCTCTTCTATCTGCGGCCGGGGTGAGGGTGGGGAATCTCTCATTCTGAAGCACACCATCAGTTTCCATATATATATATATCGAAGTACTGGAAACCCCTCACTTACAAACACACCCTGAAAATTGCTAGCTTCCTTCAATTATGGTCACTTGGGTGTGCCCAGTGGTTTTACAGTACTCTGTGCGTGTCATTCTGTGATGACTCAAAAATAGGAGCAGAAATTGGTACAAGATGTGTACCAGGGAAGGAAGAAAATGTTAAAATGTATAGACGGCAACACAAAATAGTTACCCATTTATTGTTGCGCTACACTTTAATAGAGCATCAGAGGTTTGACCAAAGAACCCAAAAGCCTCAGCAAACAGTATTACCCTGCCTGTTCTTTGTTAAGTGTTGTTCTTAGTTGCAATAACTATAGATCTTCCCTAGCGTCTGTCCACCCACAATCACTATACCCTCTAAAGCAGGTGTGGGGAAATCAGTGGCCCTCCAATCCACCCTCTAAGACAGGGATGTGGGCCTCCAAGATGGACAATGAGAGCTGTACTCAAACAACCTCTGGAGCACCAAGATATGCCCACCTTTCCTCTAAGGTCTTTACCAGTCTCCTTGAGGGGAGTGAGACCAAGCTTACCAGTAAAGATAGTAGAAGAATGAGAGGAGATAGAAAGCTAGTTTACACCAGGCCTCTCTTTGGCAGTAGATCAAGGTGTCTGCATTCATTACTGCAGGAGGGTCATATGCTAGCTCCGTACTGTCTGCTGGACAGTGGAAATACCTGAAAAAGTAAAGGAAACACCTGGTGAAGGAAAAGCCTATACACAAGCCATTTGTCATGAGAAGCTAGGGGCCGTGGGATATTTAAAAGGCAGTCAAGCCAACAATTCATGTTTTGCTAGATAGGCACATGATAGGAGCTGAAGCTGACAGAGTTTTCCTGTAAGTTTGCTAGAGAGGACTCTGTGAGAGACACGCCCCCTGTGCCCTGACACAGGGAGGGTGTAGCTATCCTGCCTGCCAGGCCACGCTCTCTTCCTCTTTCTGCTCTGCCAACAATGTAGAACGGGGGTCAGCAACCTTTTTCAGCCGTGGGCCGGTCCACTATCCCTCAGACCATGTGGTGGGCCGAACTATTTTTTTTTTTTGGGGGGGGGGGGATGAACGAATTCCCAAGCACCACAATTAACCCAGAGATGCATTTTAAGTAAAGGCACACATTCTACTCATGTAAAAATACCAGGCAGGCCCCACAAATAACCCAGAGATGCATTTTAAATAAAAGGACACATTCTACCATGTAAAAACACGCTGATTCCCGGACCGTCCACTGGCCAGATTGAGAAGGCGATTGGGCCTTAGGATGCCTACCCCTGATGTAGAACATCTGCTAAGCTAGACTTAAGTATATCTTCGTAATTGAACTACCACTTTAAGCCTGCCTGAACAAAGCTGCTGTATCTGTTACTCTTCAACAAGTACTCCGAGTGGGCAAATTTTTACCTTTTACAAGACTGTTTGTGTGATTATTGTTCTAAAGGATAGAAAAGGGGGAAATATCAGGAGAATCTAGTCTGCCTTCAAAGCCTCCTGGATTACTAAAACCAAAAGGCTAAAACTAGCCTATCTAAGCTTCTCTGGAAGTGACAGATGCAGCAAGGGAAACAATGAACTTCCAAGCAGGAATATGACTTACCTCCAGAAGTGATAGAAAAGCAGAGGAATATTCAAGCCAAGGGTCAGCCATTCTTGAGCACACAGAAACATTATACAGAAAAGACTATGGATCGAATATTCTGGCAATACTAGCTGGGAATGGGGAAAAGAAAACAGAAAAGATTGTACAGTTGTTGGATATAATAACTTGTTGTTGTTGTTGAAACCACCTTGCCAGAAAATGAGCCACACCTACAAATCTCACTCTGCTACACCATCCGCCAAGGCCTACTTGGGTGATGAAAGACAATGATTCTTGGGTTCCTGAGCAAGAGAATTCCTGGAACCGGCCTACGCCTTCCTCTACTTGTACTAAGAAGTTATTTAGCCATTTGAAAAGTACCTGGGGGAAAAATCCAAGATTATCTGCTGTGCTTTGTGTGGGAGACTGACAAGTCATTGGTGTATGCATGTGCTTGAGAATGAATAATTAGGAAGTTTTCAACATTTACAGTTTCCTGTACAAGAATGAGGTGGATATCTGGAGAAGGCAGAAATTAAATATTACTCCTTTTCTCGGTAAAAAGTAATACTTTTTGAGACCTTAACAAAATTCCAAAGCAGAACTGGTATCTATAATATAGTTGCAAAATTCTAGCATAATGTACGTGGTATGCCAACTTTGCATTTATTTACTTGAGGCATTTATACCACAGCCTTTAGCAAAAAAAAGACTATCAGAGGGGCTTAAAATTCAGTACTAAATATTTAGCCTACAGACAGAAAAAGTATTTAGCCCACAGACAAAATATAGTGTGGGAAGTCTGTATCAGAGCCTGAGGAACAGATTTGAAGCAGAATGCGTTCCATATCCTCTTCCCATGTTGTCCATGAAAGACAGAAATCAACTATTGGCCAATTGTAGTAATGGATAGTAAAAGTGAATTTGCAAATGCACTCCAACCTGCCTGTGTTGTAAGCATTTTTTCACATTTAAAATTTTCTCTGTATGCACACATTCATTCATTCTCTGTGTGTATGTTGATGGCATCTGTCTGTCTCGGAATACAATGGAGGAGTGTACCTTTGGGGATGAAGACAAATTGTTGGGCAGTTGCCCAACGCAGGAGAGACATGTTTTGTTGCAGCTGCAGCAGATGAAGGCATCTATTTGTGCTGCTGCAGTGTGTATGGCCACAATTAACATGTGTTGTGTGTTACCCAGTTTCCTCTCCTTTTCCAAGCTGCTCTCATCTGCTATTTCCCTCACTTTCAACCCTCTCTTAACTCTGTGAAATTAGAAAAAAACCTTGTCCGTTCTATTGATGCCTCATTAGTTTCACTGTTGTGTTAAATTCAAGTATTACTATCTATACTTGTGCTGGTGCAACTATTCAGGCCCTTTCGAAGAAGCAGAGTAGGGGAAATGCTGAAGAAAAGGTCAATGACTTCCCCTGACTTTATCAGTTTCCACCAGATACAAGGGACCAGACATTGGTGAAAATTGGCAATGCTACCTTGTTAGTTTCACTAGACAGGAGAGATGGGAGAACATGGTAAACAAAACAGCAGTGGAGTAGACAAACAGGAAAGTTATTGATTGGATCCTTAATCCTTTCTGGTTTGTCTTTTGGTCCCAGTTTACACACTGGTCTCAGCTGCTGGCTTCGTCTCTTGACTCTGATCTCCTGGTGCAATTCTTGGCTCGCGGGTCAGATCAGACCACTGCCTAGAGCTCAGGCCTGACAGGGCCTGATCCCTTACCCAGTTATGTCAAGATAGATTTCCATACTTTGCAGTGCGCACAGCATTAGTTTATGTCTGAGACACAAGCACTTAGCATGAGGGAACCTGGGCTGCTGGCCAACCATTAATGTTTGGATAAACAATGTATGACCTGACTTAGCCTCACATGGAAGTGTTGTGTGTAGCAAATCCTACAGTCTGTCACAAGTGGCCTTCCAGTAGTATATTCCACACATCAGACAAATGGTGAGGGCATTAAAGAGCATTTTTAAAAGCTAATCTTCAGACTCCTCTTTCTCTCAGAGACCTCTGAAGCCTGCCTCTAAGAGCTAATTCAAACATCATACAGGCAAAAACCAACTGACATGTGTCTGATTGATGCACGATCGCACAAGGCGCCAAACCCAGAAGTGACTTGAAAACATCAGACCAAAAGAAGCCAGACGGAAACAAACCTACATACAGGGGGGGGAAACCCCATTTATGTGGGTTCAATATGTGCATGACTGCACACATGGGCATCACATGCTGAACCTGGAAGTGACCTGAAAACATCACAAAATCAGCACCAAAACGGGTGGGGTGCAGTGAGGCAGAACTGGATGTTTGCAGGCTTTTAAAATTGTGGAGCACAAGTGGCACATATCTGGTACTATGTATGACTGAACCCAGGTAAGAACATACAACCATATCTAACATAAAAAGCAGTGATGGTGGCAAATAAATCCAGCTTCTTTACCATCATTACCATCATGAGATCCCAAGAGAATGAAACCCAGCTTTCCCCATAAGGCTCAGACCCACTTCTTGAGCCAATCTCGAAGAAGGCATGTGAATGCCATCTTAAGAGTCAGCAGAAAATGAGTAATAACCTCCCTCAGACCATCTATGGACCATCAATTTCCTTAGCTATTTTTTTAGTTGGCATTTCAACTCTTTCTATTCACATATGGTAGCACTGCAGGAGGACAAGCCAATTAGTGAACGACATTTTAAGTCTTCATCATCTCTTTCTGGAAAGTGAAAATGTCTACAAAATATCCCTGTGGAAATCTGTGATCTGCTGTGATTTGTTCTACATTGCTTACTAAAACAGATAATGTGAAATTTTATCCCCCAGCCCATGAAAAATCCTTACAGGACAGGAAGGAACCATGATTTTCAGAGCAAGGAAATAATTGAATTTCACTTTGGGTTTCCTCTTAGAGCTGAAGGACTGTTAGCTGGGGCTCATTGTGAAATATCAGCTGCTAAAGGAACACCTCTGTGAGGATAACAGCCAATTACCCTATTTAACAGCTATTAAGTGGTGCTAATTGCAAGCTATAGACCACAAGCAGGATAGGTTTAGAGCAAGCAAGGGGAAGCAAAAGAAACCGGATGATACAAGCAAGTAGCAGGACTTTAAAAATGTGTGCACTGAATTGGAATAAGCACCCAGCTGGGATGCACATGGTGGCAGCTCCCTTCTTATGTTGTAGACCTTAAAATGCTTGGGAACACTGCATGTGCACTATTAAAACAAACCTACAGCCACCACAGCAAATAGAGACTAAAAAACAAATGTGGACCATCTTCACCTATATCAATGTTAAGAGATGGGATATCCATCGAAGGAAAGAGGGACCTTTCCCCATATATGGTGGGCATGCTTAAAAGAAAACATGGCTTTCACAGACAATTCTTGGCAGCAGTTTCAAGATAACAGATCCAAGTTCCACTGGACCCTTTTTTTCAAAATGGATTCTTCCAGTTAAATACTCTATGTGTGGTACCAAAATGTATTAACCACCTACTGAATAGGGGAATAGTTGCTGGAAACATTTTGCACTAGTACTCCATCATCAGCACTGATTTGCTTTTCAGACAGAATTTAAGACACAGAACCTGATTTTTATCCATGAAGTTTATTAACTGCTGTATAGTTAAGAAAGGCTTCCCACTAATGTCCCTAAGTAACCTTTAAAATCAACAAAGTGCACTTATTTAAAATTGCACCCAGGCATTGCATTCAACTAGTATTGTTATTGGGGGAGGGGGTGCTAAGTGTCTGCCAAACAGATTTTATTTTTTTAGAGATTTGCCAGAGCCAAACCAAAGCATTTTTAGTAGCGGTGTAATTTTTTGGGTGAGAGGTATTTTTTGGGAGCCTAAGCTGAATGGGAATTGGAATATTTTGCATTTGTTTTGTTTATTTTATATAGGTTTTCAAACCACTGCTATTCCTGCCACAAAGCTTTGGGATGGTCTTGGCTACATGCATAAAGAAATGCTACTGCTTTGATGAATCACAGCCACACAGAAGAACTTCAATATTACAGCACAGCATACAGCTATATTTCAGTTAAGTACTTAACTGAGTGTGACCCACTAAACTCAATGGGATTTACTTCTGAATAGACAAGCAAATATATCTATAGCTCTAGATCTATAGCTCAATAGCTCAAGCTACAGCTCTAGCTCTAGTAATGGCTGGTGTAGTAGGGTAGAGCAACAGAGCTGCCCTCCTGACACCCATATTACTATAGCTTACCTGGATAGGGCAGGGCAGGTTGGTAGACGAAAAAGAAGAGTTTGGATTTGATATCCCGTTTTATCACTACCAGAAGGAGTCTCAAAGGGGCTAACATTCTCCTTTCCCTTTCTCCCCCACAACACTCTGAGAGGTGAGTGGGGCTGAGAGACTTCAAAGAAGTGTGACTAGCCCAAGGTCACCCAGCAGCTGCATGTGGAGGAGCGGGGACGTAAACCCGGTTCACCAGATTATGAGTCCACCGCTCTTAACCACTACACCACACTGGTAGTAAGGTTGCGGCTGTGAGGATGCATTGGAAGGAATGCACGTGGCTCTGACCTGGCCGCTACCCTGCGCCACCAAGGTAAGTGGCAGCAATGAAGGTGTTGAGGGAGTGAATCCTCAGCTCCACCCAACTCCACCCGCCCTTCCCTTTCTGCATGACTACATAGCCCTCTGAATTCTCCTGGTTAACTCTCACACTTTTCTCTCCCTCCGCTCCACTTCATTGCCTTCTCTATTTGCATGTACACATATCAGCAATCCTAAATTACCCTTCATTTCCATACAGATTATTTTGCACTGCAGCCCTATTTGTCATTCCCTCTTCTCTTTCAGTAGCACTGACCCATCAGCACCACCTCTACTGCTATTCCAATTTGTCCGTTTATTTACCAGACAGATCTCCCTGTACCCCCATCTTTCAGATACTTTCCTCTACTTTATATTCCTCCATACCAGGCATCCCCAAACTTGGGCCTCCAGCTGTTTTGGGACTACAACTCCCATCATCCCTACCTAACAGGACCAGTGGTCAGGGATGGTGGGAATTGTAGTCCCAAAACAGTTGGAGGGTGAGGTTGGGGATGCCTGCTCCATACCAAAGTCTTTCTGTACTCATATTCTCCATTCTATCCCCACATACACACTTTACAGCTGTTCTCTGTCCTTCATAGATATCTCAGCACTTCCATCTCTGCTGCTCCCATTCTCTCTATGGTCTCCTAGCTTACTGGACCACCTCAAAATATATTCTTAAAATATGGAGATATTAAGTGTCCAGAACAGAAAAAAGGATGGATTTTCATTTCCACATCTGAAATCCATTCCATCTGAGTAGTCACATTATAATTCCTTGCAAGGCAGCAAAAGCGTTACCACTAAGCTTAGCTTTAATTAATGCCTATTTCCCTGCTGAAAGTGATCTGTTTGAGACCCATCTCTTTGATGTCATGCTAAGAACTAAAGCTTGCAGATTGTGACATCTTTGCATGAACTTCGGACCAAACCAGGTTCACAAGGACACACAACTGCCAAGTAAGTGCTATAAAACTAGATAACAGTGATGATGATTGCACTAAACTTCCCTGAAATATGTCTTTAATACTTTTTTTTAATGAGCCACAAGCTAGGTTAACTTTTCTAATGCATGTGATTTACAAGTAATTACGTTGTTTATCTCTTTAGTTGTACAGAGAATCAGTCAAATTATTTGAAAAGAAACAATTCCCATCATTATTGCGTTTTCTCTCCAAACAGCATAGGGTATAATTACATTTTTGCCAGTAAAGAACTGTCACAAATTACCACTTCACAGGAAATCGCTAGCACCTTCTCGCTATCTCTTGTCAGAAAGTACCACAGGCTCTCAACAACCTCTAACCAACTTGTTGGAAATTATTATACAGTATATTGTTTTGTCATTTCTAGCGGAGATGGGGCAACTCTCCTTACCAAATTCAAGGAACGTTTGAGGGCCTCCTTCTCTTCTAGGTAACCTTTTAATGGCCACATTGCAATGGTGGGTGGGGCCAGAGGCAAAAGTGTTTAGAGCAGAGATTTTCAACCTTTTGAGTCCATGGCTCCCATGACTGTTAAGTTGTGGGTGAACATATCAGACAACATAGCGATTCTTCAGACAGCTCTTGTTTATTCACAGGCCAGAACAGAATTGAACTGAAGGGTTCAGCCAGCCTGCTTAGATAGAGCTCCACTACAACGCAACAGTAACAACTTTCTGTAACTATCCAATCACTGAACGTCACTTTCAATTCCTAATTTGCATATGTGGACCTGAGTGAAAACTATCTACAGTATCCCCCTGCTAGCCCAGGGTGAGAACTTCAGTATATAACAGTGACCAACTGCATTCTTTCTGCAGTACCACCGTGGGGCTCAGAAGCCCAGTTATGTCACCCCTTGCCTCCAGAGCCGGCAGACCCTCACCCCTTTTCAAACACCCTCCCTTGTGGAGTGTTCCCTCGGCATCCTCTCCTCTCCCCTCTCCTTGGGAGTCCTCCGGGCAGCCACTGCTGCTCCCCCTGGTCTCTGAGTTGCTCCCCCTGCCCCAAAGAGAGGTGCCTCCTCACACTGCCCCACAGGGGCCTGGGAAGCACCTCCTGGCCAGCTCCAGAGGCACCATTCACCTGCGGAACTTGTAGCCAGAGCAGCTGCAACAAACAGCCATGTACGCCTTTGGGACACAGCTATGTGAGAGGGCTGAGCAGGGAGGGAAGGAAAGAGGGAGAGAGGCCAGTGTTGCTCACGGCATCCCTGACCATCATTCAAGGCATCCCAGGGTGCCATGGCACACTGGTTGAAAACCACTGGTTTAGAGCAATGCATGTAATTGTTAGCTATGTACAGTAGACTAGTTTCTACACACACTCAAACATTCCTCTCTTTCCTCCATCTAGGCAAGCAGGAGGCATACATTAGAGATCAAAAACACATTCCAGCCAGGCAAAAAATACTCAAGGAGGGTGTGAAACAGGACCAGTATGGGGTGTAGCCTCGGGTGATTGTCAATGGCTTAATGGAGGAACTTTGAGGGCCACATTCAGCCCCCAGGGCCAGTGTTCCCTACCTGCCTTAGTCTATCACTTGCTCTATTACACCACACTGCCCACTCCCTATTGGAAGAGGTGCAAAGAAGCACCAAGTCTTCTCCAAGGTGATGCTTGTTGTTTCACAAGAGATATACGCAAGGCAAAAGGAACCTTGATTCATACATTGTGAAGTACAGTCGTATCTTGGTTCTCAAACGGAATCCGTTCCAGAAGTCCGTTCGACTTCCGAAAACGTTAAAAAACCAAGGCGTGGCTTCCAATTGGCGGCAGGAGCTCAATCAGAAGCCACTTCGGACGTTCGACTTCCAAAAAACATTTGCAAACCACAGCACTCACCTCGGGGTTTGCAGCGTTCGGGAGCCAAAACGTTTGAGTCACAAGGCATTTGAGAACCAAGGCACGGCTGTAAACACTTTTTGCTTTTTTTTTTTTTTAAATATTTTTTATTAACAATTTTTGTTTGAATCACAATACCAATAAAACAATACAATATCACATCTCTTAACATAGATCTTTTCACTTCTTTGGACTCCCTTGCATCTCCCGCTCCTGCGTTCCTGGTTATAACTTTATTCAGCAAATTTATCCCCTTATTTCTAATCTTCATATCTAATTTTCCAATGTTATATCTCTAATTTTGACTATCATTTTATTCAAATCTTAAAAAGTTTAGATATAACCAACATATTCCAAAATTTTTATCATTTCTTAAATTTGTCTTATCTTCATAATTCACTTCCTTAAATTCAATGGTGCCAAGTTGTTTATACTCTAGCATCCTTCTTAACATTCATACAATTTACAATATTTTTGTAAATAAATCTTAAATTTCTTCCAATCTTCTTCCACCGTCTCCTCTCCCAGGTCTCGGATTCTGCCGGTCATCTCAGCCAGTTCCATATAGTCTATCAGTTGCATCTGCCACTCTTCCAGTGTGGGTAGATCTTGTGTTTTCCAATGCCTAGCGACAAGTATCCGTGCTGCTGTTGTTGCATACATAAAAAATGTTCGATCCTTCTTTAACACATTCTGGCCGACAATACCCAAAAGAAAGGCCTCTGGTTTCTTAGGGAAGGTATACTTAAATACCTTTTTCAACTCATTATATATCATTTCCCAGAAAGCCTTCACTCTAGGGCAAGTCCACCAGAGGTGAAAGAATGTTCCTTCGTTTTCCTTACACTTCCAACATTTATTATCAGACAAGTGGTATATCTTTGCAAGTTTGACTGGGGTCAAATACCATCTATATATCATTTTCATAACATTTTCTTTCAAAGCATTACATGCAGTAAACTTCAACCCAGTAGTCCACAACCTCTCCCAGTCTTCAAACATAATGTTATATCCAATGTCCTGTGCCCACTTTATCATAGCCGATTTAACCGTTTCATCTTGTGTATTCCACTTCAGCAGCAAGTTATACATTTTTGAAAGTACTTTAGTCTTAGGTTCTAACAATTCCGTTTCTAGCTTCGATTTTTCCACCTGGAATCCTAGCTTTTTATCAAGTTTAAAAACTTCTTTAATCTGAGCATAATGTAGCCAGTCTCGCACTTTGTCTTTCATTTTCTCCTGACTCTGCAATTTCCAATTATCTCCATCTTTTTCTAATATTTCCCAATACTTCGGCCATTTGGCCTCCATATTGAGTCTTTTCCGGGCCTTAGCTTCCAATGGTGAAAGCCACCTTGGAGTTTTATTTTCCAATAAGTCTTTGTATTTTATCCAGACATTAAACACTGCTTTTCTGACAATATGGTTCTTGAAAGTCTTGTTGATCTTAACCTTGTCATACCATAAATATGCATGCCACCCAAAAGCATTGTTAAAACCTTCCAAATCTAGTACGTCAGTGTCTTCGAGAAGTAGCCAATCTTTTAGCCAGCAGAAAGCTGCGGCCTCATAATACAACTTTAAGTCTGGCAGGGCAAAGCCCCCTCTTTCTTTCGCATCAGTTAATATCTTAAACTTAATTCTGGGCTTTTTGCCCTGCCAGACAAATTTAGAAATATCTCTCTGCCACTTCCGAAAGCACTCTGTTTTGTCCACAACCTGCAAAGTTTGAAACAAAAACAATATTTTTGGCAATACATTCATCTTAATAGCAGCAATTCGGCCTAACAAGGAAAGTTTCAATCTTGTCCAACTTTCTAGATCTCTCTTAATTTCTGACCAACATTTCTCATAGTTGTCCTTAAATAAACTCAGATTTTTTGCTGTTATATTTACCCCTAGGTATTTTACTTTTTTAACCACATTTAACTCTGTCTCTTTCTGAAACCTTTCTGACTCTGTAACTGTCAAGTTTTTTTCCAAAACCTTAGTTTTTTGCTTATTTAATTTAAATCCCGCCACCCGACCAAACTCTTGAATCAATTGTAATACTCTTTTTGTACTAGATTCTGGCTCCTGTAATGTCAAAACCAGGTCATCTGCAAAAGCACACTTTTTGCTGGCAATGAGATTAATTTTTGGACATGGGAAAGGAACTGGTTGCAAGGGAAAGGAACTGGTTGCAAGGGAAAAGCTTCTGTAAGCTGGTTTCTCCAAAGCCTTTCAAAAGCACTTTATTTCCCTCCACCTCTCTGTCTGCCACCATTATTATTATTATACCACCCTTCATCTGAGGATCACAGGGTAGTTTACAATATAAAAACACAAGAATACTTACCATTGTAACAGACAAAGACAACACCTTCCTGCCTGCCCCCTGCCTGCCCGCAGTTTAAAAGGCCATAGATTGTTTAATTATCCAAAGGCCTGGAAGAAGAAGGTTTTTGCCTGGCACCTAAAGATATGTAATGAAGGAGCCAGGTGAGTCTCTCTGGCGAGAGCATTCCACAAGCGGGGAGCCACTGTGGAAAAGGTTGGTGCCCTCTGGGCCTCAGCCATATCATAGGGGCAGGAAGAGAGAGAGAACACCTCTTTTCAGTGACTTGTGCAACCTTGCATCAGGCTCTGCAGTTTACATAAACAGCAAATTGCTCCATTTCTCCTCTGACAAGTGAGGGACACTTTACAGAAATAGTCCAAAAATAAATGATTCATGAAAGAATAAAGGGGAAAGGATTTCCATGAACTAGCTAGAAGTTTTGTACTCAGTGTATTTTTAGCCGAATAGAAATTTTGTTCTCGGGGATAAAAATGTTAGGAACAGAAACAATGCCTTAATAGAACTTGTCTTCAGGACTTGAGTTCAGAGTTCACCCAGAATCATAGGCAATCTGGAAGTGTCTCAAGGGGCATCTAGTCCAACTTTCACAATAAGCAACAAGACTTCATTCTGTCTTCTTGGTAAAAATTCAAGCTCATCTCTTTCTGACTAAGGCTGCAAATCTATGCACACTAACCTGAGAGTCATTCCCAATGAAATCATTGGGGCTTACTTTTGAGTAGGCTTGTATAGGGTTGCACTGTAATGGAGGCAAGATGCTTCAGCTTGCTATAATTGTTTTGGATTTATTGGATTTTATTTTTGCTTACAGCCAGGACAGGACATGTTCTAGACAAGTACAGTAAAGAGCAAAACTCACAGAACTTAGTTTTCAGGGAATCTCAGTTTTCATTTTAAGAGAAGTAGGTCGCTAGCCCTCATGGCCCTCAAGATGAGCTTGAAAGCAATTTTTAACTGATTTACAAGCAACTGGATGCATGTCTACTCAAAAGTAACTTCCATTGAGTCCAATAGGGCTTACTCCCCGGTAAGTGGGTAAAGGCAGTATCCTTAGATGTTTCTAGTTGATCAAAAAGCACCCCTATATGGGACACAGGTACTCAAACATTCTTTATCTATGCTATATTACCATGAAAATCTGATATTTTCACCTTCTCATCAGAGTCTGAATGTCTTATTGATATGTCTGTTGTGAGGGCCATTAGCGCAGAATAGGTCTGCCAACAAGAGTGGAGCCTCCATATTCAGAGGCAATTTGCTTCTTATTACAAGATGATGAAGGCAAAGAGCAGTATGCTCTTTGTGTTATTACACAAAGAAGCACCCTGAGACCTGCGGCTGTACAGATGATAATAATAATAATTTCAAAGTTTAAGAAAGCCACCATAAATTGAACACCATTCACACACTCTTTAAATGTGTAACCAAGAAGAAAACTGAAGTGAAACTAAGCAGAAATATTCTGGTTCTTTTGCTTATAGCTGAACTGTTGTTTTTCCCAGCAGTTTTTTTTAAAAGAAAAACACACCTTTCCAACACTTAAAAAAACCTAAAAAACTGTCTGCTTATCTTCCTATAGCTTGCAATATGTTCTCAAGTTATTTCTAGGGCAAACAGACCCAAACAGCAAAGTATGAACTCACAATACAGGAGGAAAAATAAACAGGAAGAAAACAAGGGATATTATCTGGGCCATCATTAAGAGACTTGCTGTCAGGATTCTGGTCTCACACCTGCAACAGCAACACTCCAGGGATATGCTCTATTTTCATATTTCATTTAGCACCTGGAAGGGGGGGAGGGCTGTAGTGCTTTCACCACCAGTCTGTCTATTCTGGGATATTCAAGTAGTTGCTGGGAGACTAGAGCAAATTTCTTACAACTAGTCAGTTTGCACATTATGCTAAACCAAACCGTGGCTTAGCTGGAGCATGTAAGCACAGGATTCCGAAGAAGAGATTGCAGCCACATTGTTCCTACTGCTGTGTGGCTTAGTGTATTTTCTGAACCCAGGTTCATGGTTTGTTTCTTCCAGACAAACCACAAGCTGCAAACAAACCTTGGTTATAGCTTGTGGTTTGCCTGGAGCAAGTTAAGCATGAGACCACGGTATGGGTAAAAATTACATTGATATTTATATCATTGGCAGAGCTCTTACATGTACATTTATTTTCCTTTATAATGAACATCAGTATAATATATCCTTATATTGTTTCTATTATAACATCAATATATTATATTACAATTTACAGTTGTATTTTAGAAAAATATGAATCCTCTTGAGGTTTAACCCTTCTTAATTATTGTTTTGTAAAATTGCTGTGAAAGAAACGTAAGATGCTTTACCGGCATTACGTTTTAAATTAGTTTTTAAAGCGTATCCAACATTTCCACTGAAGATCAACAAATGCGCTTTAGGAGTACCTGTTCTCCAGTTTCCTCTCTGCCACCAGAGTGGAAATTGCTGCATACTGGAAAGTGTAACCCTCCATCCATCATGAACACAAGGTACCATGGGATTAGGACAACTAATTCATGCAGCTAGGATTTCTAAGAACCTGACCACACCACAAGCTTGGTATCTTGACTGCTTGGTATCCCTTTCTGGCAAATGCAGATGGCATCTAGGCAAATCCTGCACCACCTGACAAATACTACTGTCATACTGGCAGCCTGGACGCATGATGCAGCTAAGCAGGTCAAGGTCTGGTCAGTGCCTGGATGGGAACCACCTGGGAACCACATACCTGCTGCCTCAGGTTCCATGATGGAAGACAGGTAGGTTTGCAACTGAGTAAAATGAATATTAATTTCTAGTATTCTTCAGGAATCCATCTCTATTTTATATGTGTGAACTTATTATCATCCTTACAGTTTTACTTTAGTTTCTTGCAATTGATAATACAATGTGGGACATAGCTGTCAACTTTCCTTTTCTTGCAAGGAATACTATTCGGAATAAGGGAATTTCACTTTTAAAAAGGGAAACGTTGACAGCTATGATGTGGGGGCGATTGCCTCTTTTAGTTTTCTTGTTATAATCAAAAATATAAAACATACAAAATCAAGGTGGTTTGTTTCTTTTTAACTGCCCATGAACTTCCTTTTTTATTAAAAAAAAATTAGAACTATTTACAAGTCTTGCATGGTTAGCAGCACAGCAAGTGGCTTAAATAGAAACCCTAAATATAGCTCTCAGTTTGTCTCAAGCAGAGTTTGCCAGGCCATGCTATCTGTGCCATTGTCTCATAGGACATTTAAGCTATTAAAATATGAATTGAGCGATTGCCTCAAAGGGGCAAGAACCGCAGCAAAGGGTTGCTTTTTTTTTTTTTTTTACAAGTGCTAGTAAGTCTTCACAATTCATCTCTGTTGTCTCTTGACGCAGATTTTGCTACTAATCACACTGTTGGAGGAGCCTTCAACAGGTTTCCTGTGGCCCATCCAATAAGTCAGACTCAGCAGTGTCATGATATAGAGGAGGTCTGAATGGGGAAAGCATTATCCGCTGTAAGAAAGATTGCAGGGAGTGAAAAGCCGCTAACAAGGCAGCCATCTTTGGACTCTAATGGTTGCAGGCAAAGTGCACTCACTCCATCTCTGTTACAATCACTGTCAATGGAGGGGACCCATGGTGGGCCATTTTCTGTTCTCATTATGTTTTTTGTCATGGGGTAATTCATCAAACCTAAGAATATCTCCTGCACTCTGTTCAGTAAAATTGCCAGAATGCATCTTCCTACTGCCAGGACTTCAAATAGCTTCAAATAGATGATAATCCAGGGCAGGTATAAGAGTGAAACTGGGAGCACAAGGAAAACTTGTTCCACATAGAATCACTGAATAGGGAGAGTTGGGAGGGACCGCGGGGGTCATCTAGCCCAACCCCCTGCAGTGCGTGAATCTCAGCTGAAGCATCCATGACAGATGGTCATTCAACCTCTGCTTAAAAACCTCCAAGGAAGGAGAGTCCACAACCTCCCGAGAGAAACCATTCCACCATTGAACTGCTTTTACTGTCAGAAAGTTCTTTCTGATGTTTGGTTGGAATCTCTTTTCCTGCAACTTGAAGCCATTGGTTTGAATCCTACGTTCCAGAGCAGGAGAAAACAAGCTTGCTCCATCTTCCATGTGACAGCCCTTTAGATACTGGAAGACGGCTATCATAACTCCTCTCCGTCTCCTCTTATCCAGGCTAAATATATGCAACTCCATCCACCATTCCTCATAAGAAAGCACAGGAGCATTTGTCAAAAGCACAGGATCATATCCAATATTGTGTGAGTAGAAGGCAAGCTTGTCCAATGGATGTTTCCCTTCCCTCCTTCCCCCAAAAGCCTCTGCAGAGGGTGGGAGAAAGCCTTTGTCTTTGAGATTAAGCAGATCAGTTTCCTGCCCAATTATTTTTAAATTTATGGTATTTTCAGTGTATTTCTAAACATATTGCGAACCCAGAGGCTTTCAAATAGGACTGGGTGCACTTTTAAATAAATATAGTTACACAGAAGTAGAACTCTCTGAAGTCTGGAGGAATTACTTCTGAGTAAGAATACTGAGTATTAGGACCCTTCCAGACTGGTATTATAACTGCAGGTATATCCTGAAACCTGTTACTGACTCATTAGTGCAATAAAGGTGTCTTTATTCAGTTTCATTAGTTGTTCTGCGATGTGTCCCCTGAAGCTACCTCATCATTGCTATCTGAAGGGCAACAGAACCACAAAAGCAGGACACACACACCCCAAATATTTGTGATATGAAAAGTTGTGGCATTTCAGAAGGAAGTTACAGGATATGCACTGATTGGAAACTTTTGCAGGCACAAATAGTATTGAAAGTGGGATTGCCTGTGATTGCCCCATAAGAACAAACCACAATAAATGTGCAATACAAAAGACACCTGGAGGGGTCCTTACATTGCTAGTCCCATCTAAACACACACATAAAGAGCATGGAGAACCTTAGCCTCCAAGTAAGTATCAACAGTACAGTCAGTTATGCGGGAGTTCTTGCCATCCAATGTGACTAGTCAGTAAAATTTTACAATTCCTATTCAGCCCTTTCTAAATTAAGAAGCAGGTTGACCTAAGTTAGTCAGCAGCAACAACAATGATTTACAGAGGTAATCAAGGAAGGACTATAAATTCTATTTGTGGCTTTAAGACCAGCTCAGCTGCTCATTTTCTAAGAACGTAAAACCAAAGGTCCATCTGGTCCAGCATTCTGTTGACCACAGAAGCCAAGAAGATTCCTCTGAGAACCCCACAAGCAAGACATGAAGGCAGCAACCTTCTCCCTTTGCTGATTTTTAGCAAGTGATAAGCTGCAAATAGCCATCATGCTAGTCGCTAGGAATGGGCAAATATGTCAAATACATTTTCTCTCAGTTTCTAATTTTCCAGTTTTCTATTATTTTGGGGGGTTGTTTTTAAGTTCTCATGAATATTCATCAGCATTTTCATGTGAATTTCTCCAACTATACAATATTTTAAATGCAGTTTCCCTTAACACAATACATTTGTGTATGTTATTTTCACAAATATATGCATTTATATGCGCACTTTGATGTACACATTTTTGAATACATTACTTGACCAGAGAACAGCCTTGCAAATTTCAGATAACCATAAATTTCGAAGGGTAGCTTTATTTCAGGCTGAATATTGTTTTAATAAGTGTGAATTTGCCTTTAAATACAAACTTAAATTGTTTTCTTCCCCTCATCCCTACTTGTAACCAGTAACAGAGCAGTGTACATTTAGGGGTCTTTCATCACAGAAAATTTGTAAACCAAACTAGTATGGACATCAGTGACATGACTGCCATAACAATTTTCTGCATGCATTTTCTAAGTATGTCATGTAGCTTGGTCCTCTAACTGTTTAAATAAATCACTAACGCACTTTCAGGCAAAGATGCTAGATTTTTAATATAGAAGGAAGAGCCTTAAACAGTTGGATAAAAGGTTGTACAGTAGTTGCTGTATAGAACATTGGTCTTCAGCTGATAGCTCCTGCCCAACAACTGGATGATGTTCTCCCATAAGGTGGTTTGTGCTCTAATCATGGAGCCCAGTTGTACCAAAACCAACAGTAATAGTCCCACAAACCTTAAAAATTGTCATGGGTTGAACCAATCATTTTCACAAAAAGACCTTAAGGTGAAATCTTTCATTAGCCCAACTCTTTAAAAAAAATGAAAAAAGAAAAGTGCCTAACAGATTTTGTTTTTCATTCAAGTGAGTTATTTCAGGAGAACGCTTTAGGAAGCAGAAAATGCACACAACATACTGCACTATCCAAGGCCACACAAAGCAATATAATGAGGCTGCATACCTGAAGCGTGCCTTAACAATTGCATCCATCTTCCCCAACATTTTACTTTATTCATAAACTAGTTTAGTGTTCTAATTGCTCCCCAAAGCTCTGCCGCTAACCTTGAATACCCCAGAATTGCTATCCAGAGAAAGCTACTGTAAGCAGTTGTCTACCGTGAGTACTGCCTTTCTGTTGAATTATCTTGTTTTCCTTTTTCCCTAAAGCACATATCCCAATTAAAAGCAGCATTTCCCCGAAGACCTCTGGAAAAGGGACTGTATTAACAAACAATTTAAGAGTATGAAAAGTAACCTGTTCCCTAGAGTGTGCAGTATGTGGAGGATGTAATTAACGGAAAGGTACTGCTTCTGCTGTTAGCAAGGATGCTTATGCTCAATAAAAATTAAATACCAGTGTGGGCAAGACATCTCCAGGCAACACACATATATTAATAAAATTACCACTGTCTGTTGCTTTACATTACAAAAACTGGGGCACGGCTTGGAAACTAGAAGGATGCTGACTTAGCAAGTAACACAATGAAACTATTTCCAGGACAGCAGTAGTGTTAGTATCTCGGAGCAAAGAGAAGATAGGAAGCTGCCTTATACTCAGACAGATCACTGATCCATCAAGCTCAGCACTGCCTATATAGATCAACAGTGTTTCTCCAGGGCTTCAGATAGGCCTCTTTTCTAGCCATACACAGAAACAACAGAGTTTCACCCTGGGGCCCTTTGAATGCAAAGCTTCATTCCAAGTGCTCCCACCAGTGAGCTGTGATAGCTCGATTGGTAAGCATGAGAATCAACATCAGGGTCGTGGGTTTGATCCTTACGTTGGGAAAAAGATTCCTATATTGCAGGGAGTTGGGCTAGATGATCCTCGGGGTCTCTTCCAACTCAATGCTTTTATGATGAGCTATTGTCCTTCCCTCGAAAACAAAGAACACAAGAAGAACAGCTGCAGTGTTTCCAGGAGCAAGTGAATAATATGTCGATGTCATGCACATTTAAGGACCTGACTAAGCCAGCCAGTTCCAGACATGAATACATAGGTGTTTAAAGGTGAGCAACCGCATATATAGGATATCCACTTGTAATGAGTTACAGATAGGTAGCCGTGTTGGTCTGCCATAGTCAAAACAAAACAAAATTCCTTCCAGTAGCACCTTAAAGACCAACTAAGTTAGTTCTTGGTATGAGCTTTCGTGTGCATGCACACGAAAGCTCATACCAAGAACTAACTTAGTTGGTCTTTAAGGTGCTACTGGAAGGAATTTTTTTTGTTTTCACTTGTAATGAGTTTGCTGTTGGGAACACCAGTGTGAGACTGTTGTTTCCCATAGCACTCAAGGTGTGGGGTTGCTGTGACAGCCACTGTGCAGGTAACCTCACTAGATAATTAACAGAAGATCGTTTATTGCTCAAAAAGTTATGTAAAGAGAAAGCAGCAAATGCTTTTCCAAGACCCTTAAAAGAAGTGCTCAGTTTTCCCTTTCAAATGTTTGAAAATCATAATAAAAGGCTCACAATAAAAGGTATGCCATTTATCAGATTACTGTTGCATAGTTATAGAAAAAAGCGTAGGAACAAAGATTTAAGGTTGTATGTCAGGTTCCAAATTATGCCTCCTAAAGTCATCTGCTTCCTTAAAAAAATGAGGCTAATAAAGTGAAGCCAATGATGTTCTGAAAAGTTCATTTCTTTTTAGAATATTATTGACTGATTGGAAGTCCTTCCTAATTAGCTTCCTTCCTTCCTTCAAAGGTCACATCAGTTTCAATTTCCATTCTGCCGTTATTGCCTCCTTGCTGAAGGAGGAACCTTAGGAAAGTTCCAGTGCTATTTCTAGCAACACCGATACGATGGCTCAGATCCCTTTAAACAGCCCAAAGCCCACAGCTGACGTGGGTTAATTCCTACCTTTCGCAAAAGAAAGCAGATTCGTTCAATATTTCTCAATCGCTCTCTCTGTCAAAGAAAAGAGAGAGAAAGGGAAGGTGAAAGGGTACAATTTAAGACACTCATGAATCAAGGAAACTACCTCCAAATGAAGTAAACTCAACCCAAGGGGTATACTGTGATGAAGAGGGAGTGCACATGTATTGGGGTTAATGCCCATGAGGTCACACAAATTCTTTTGACACGATGAGGATTAACTTCTGCAATTAGGAGACTTTGGCACCCATGGAGGCTCCCTATGAGTTGAGAACTGGTTTTCTAGAAGTCTCAATCACATGGGGAGCTGCTTTGGACACAAAAAGCTCCGCACTGCAGTTCATCCTCATTATGTGAAGAATTATGGTGAATTGGTGTATCCTTGAAGACAACACTGTACCTGTGTTGACTCTTCAACCCAGTAATGGCTGAAAAGCACTTGACTTGGGTAGAGTTTCATTAGTAATTAATTAGTGGTAATAAAATCTGTGCCCACTACTTCAAGATGTAATGTTTTGTCTAAGGAAGTCATCCCATTCATGCAAGGATATCTGCTTGCACAGTGGAACTTCCTTTTCCTTTCCTCTCCCCATGTGTGCTCCCCCAAATGTGCTCCAGAGGGTTGAAGGAATCCCCAGAACAGATTTGGGAAGTGCGTAGGGGAAGAGAGGAAGGGGACAAATAAAATGATTGGTTTATTGATTCCATTGCACATGCAGCAGTCCTTGTGCAAATGGGACGACTTCCTTGGATGCGAACCATTGTAATGCATTATCCACCAACATGATTCAGATGACACCAGGAAGCAGATTCAACCTCAGATCTAGTAAATTCGGTCACTTTAGTTAAGGTCTGTGTTCATTCTTCCATCTGCCATGGTGTAGCAGAAGTTACTTCCTCTGTAGGGTAAAGTGGATCCACATCCTTACAAATGGGCAGTGCATGATGGCAGTGAAGGCAAGGGGTGTCTGAGTCAGCACTGTGTAGACACACTTTTTTCCCCTTTATGGCCAGAGACATCCAACAAGTAACTGCTGCTTTAAGTGTAACCATGGTGATGAGCATTGGCAGACCTGAGCTTTGCCTAAAGTTTAAGGAAGCCCTCTCTAGTCTTCCAGTTTAAGCTTGGCATTTCAGCTTGGCTAAGCAAACATTGCCACTTGCCTTGTGTGTGTGTTTTATTTATTCATTTCACTGCTCAACATGCTTCACCGGTTTTCAAAGACGTTGGAAAAACCCCTCCGCCTTCCCTTCAGGTTCTATTTAGGTAAACATGGTTACTGTGCCTTTCACCTATGGAATATATCAGCTATTACATCAGAGACAAATTCATCTCATAAGCAAGTTTAATTTGATTTGCTACAGTGGCTATCTCCCTCTTACACTGTGAGACTTCGATCTGCTTCTCTAGGCGAAAATGGACATGAATTCCTACAGCAGTCATGAGTGGCGAGCATACACAGTCATGCAGCTTTGGAGAGAGATAACTTCTCTGCTGTAGAGCTTGAAATTCTTAAAAGGGAAAATGATTCCCTAGGATGAGGCGCTGGCTATAGCCAGGCATCAAGGGGAATTTAAATTCTACATTCCCTCTGGAAATAACAGGGTAGTTATTAAAGGTTAACAGACTTAAGCAGTGCAGCATCTACAATCGGTCTTTTAGTCATTTAACTATGGGCCATAGGCTCACATAGCTGTTTTTCAAGCCTATCTTTTGGAGAGATGATATTCCTGGAACCTTTGGAGTTGCCACCAGTCAGTGCTGGGATAAACAGACCATAGCCTAACTTGATGTGAGGAAACTTCATATATCCACAATCTTCACCGCTTTGCCTCCATATACAGCTGTTTCAGATGTTATAATAATAATAATAATAATAATTTTTTATTTATACCCCGCCCTCCCCAGCCAAGGCCGGGCTCAGAGCGGCTTACAAGCAATAATAAAAACAAGATGAATGATTACAAACTTATAAACAAAAATAAAACACAACAATTAAAATAATGGAACATTAAAATATTAAAATGTAGCCTCATCGCAGGAGGAGAAGGAAAAGAAGGGGGGGAAAGGGAGAGAGGGGGGGGGGAGGGAGGGAATCAAACTGGCTCCAAGCCAAAGGCCAGGCGGAACAACTCTGTCTTACAGGCCCTGCGGAAAGAAATCAGATCCTGCAGGGCCCTGGTCTCATGAGGCAGAGCGTTCCACCAGGCCGGAGCCAGAGTTGAAAAGGCCCTGGCTCTGGTTGAAGCCAATCTAACTTCCTTAGGGCCTGGGACCACTAGGGTGTTGTTATTTATGGACCTTGAGGCTCTCCGTGGGGCATACCAGGAGAGGCGGTCCCGGAGGTACGAGGGTCCTAGGCCGTGAAGGGCTTTAAAGGTCAAAAGCAGCACCTTAAATCTGACCCTGTACTCCACCGGGAGCCAGTGCAGCTTGAAAAGCACTGGGTGAATATGCTCCCATGGCAGAGACCCCGTGAGGAGCCTCGCTGCAGCATTCTGTACCCGCTGGAGTTTCTGGGACAGCTTCAAGGGCAGCCCCGCGTAGAGCGAATTACAGTAGTCAAGCCTGGAGATGACCGTCGCATGGATCACTGTGGCCAAGTCATATGTGGCCATAGATGTTATGGAAAATGAAGATTCCCCGCTATGTAAATAAGCCATGGCAAGTCTCAAGCTTGCATACTCCCTCCTGCTCTCCCTTCGTCTCATATGCTCCAAAGGAATTTGGAATTGCTCCAGAGGAAATTGGAAGCATCTCTTTCCACTTTTAAACCAGTATTCTCTGGTTAGGTCCCAACGTGGAGACGCGGTTTCTTTAAAATCTGTAAAAGCTCACACAAGTCAGGATTAAGCCACTGTTTCTGATCCAGGCTTGTTCATTAATTCAAGTTTAAACAAAACACAATTCATTGACTCTGAACATAAAACAGGGCACTGTGGTTTAAAATTCAAGAGGATGCTTTTGATCTCCTCTTCTGGCATGCAATAGGAGAGGGAAAGAGGAGCATGTGAGGCCAAGGCTCCTTCACATAGTGGGAAACCATCCTCTAACCTCTCATTAGGCCCACTGTCAGGATTTCTGGGGATGGGGTACCATAGTTTTGTCACAGCCATTATGGTGGAGCAATGGAGCAACAATCTCTCCATGAGCAATGCAACTAAAATGTATTTTCACTCATATAATTACCCACAGGGAGTCAACACGTCCATATGATGAGAGTGGCCAGATGACCAACTGACCACTTCGCCACATGACAAGCTATATGTAATGCGTACTGACTTTGCCCTTCAAAAGCCAATTTTCAGTTATGTGAGTCAACCCCTGGTATGTGCCTTTTTTCATTCCAACACCCCTCATTTCTGAATCAGAAATAATTATATCAAGACTCACCCTGTTTACATATTAAAATAAATTTTACTTTTAGGCAATCCTGATTCAAATCTATATTTCTGTTGACAGTTTAGCATTACTATCAAAACTAAATTACTATAAAATAACAGAACAGAACTCACCGCATGCGCTGGGTTGCACTGATCTATAGGGCTCTTGAAGTCTGTCTTTAACTCATCAAATGCGATTATCTGCAAAAGAAATTTTTCAAACACTGAAATTACATTACTTGCAAACAGGTTTCCCCCCCCCCCATTAATTTATCCTCTCCTACTATGGAGAAAATCCATCCTTTCAATTATAATAGATTCAATCCAGATTATCTCCAAGACAACTGGCACTTATGTCATCTGTGCATAGTCAGGCTACTTGGCGTGAATTTGTTGTACAAAAATGTGAGAATGGCAGTTGTTCGAACTTCCATATCTGAGAGATCAAAACCATGGGCACCTTCCCAGGTCCCAAGTACTTTCATCCCACAGACAAACCAGAAGAACAACTGTGTTACTCAGTAGCAGCAAAACGATCTAATGTGTGTTAGTGCCATAGAATAGGGATGGAGAGCCTGTGACCCTCCAGATGTTGTTGGACTTTAATTACCATCAGCCCTAGAAAGCATGGCCAAATATGGGAACTGTAGTCCAGCAAAAAAAATAAACCCAAAAACTGGAGTGCCACAGGTTCCCCATTCTAGCTTCAGAGGCTAACTGGTCTGTCATGTCATTAGCTCTTGGCGATACTGAGGCATTTTTATCTTTAAAAGGCTTTTCTCATTATTTTTCTCTGTGCTTTTGTACATGAAGATTCTTACACGTAGACAAACTGGAGTGATCTATTGGGAGGTGTGTTCTGCCACCCAGATACATGTTCCAAATATTAATACTCGTGTCAGCTTCCTGAAGTGTGTGTTCAGATCAATATCTATCTTTATGCAGCCACACTTAGACTACCTTTTCTACATGACTATTAATCTCAGTGTTCTTAACAAACAATGTGAGAATCAAATCTAGCTTCAGACAGAGAGCAAAGCTCCAAAGAATGTACCCCAGCAACCTGAGTGGACATATTACGGGCCAAAATATGTTAGGTTCTCTGGCCTCTATCCTCCACCTGGCTTTGAGGAAGACTTAGAAGGGGAGGGGGCGTTGCCTAGAGAACCACCATCCTCCACTCCAAGACCTTCCAGATCGGAGGATGTGGTATTATTGACCCTTCAGACTCAGAGGACTACCCCAATGGAGTGTACACTGCTGCATCTGTGCTTCATGACTCAGTGGCTGAAGAATCATGCACTGGCCCTTTAAGGACCACAGATAGCTCCTAAAGGGAATGAAGTTAACAGCCAGTCCAGGCCAGACAGGCCTTCATGCGGGTCAGACAACAGCTCTTCTTAGGCGAATTCCAGGCAAGATCTGTCCAGGGTCCTGACAGGCTGTGCTTTGCCTTCCTTGTCTTATTCATTTGGGTGTATCCCTGCCCATTCAGTAAGTAACATTCCTCCAACCCAGCCTCCCCTAGAAGTCTCGAGTTGACCTAGGACAGGACAAAGTTGACAGATGATAATTGTATGTAAGGAAAATTAACCTGAACATCTCCCCCCCCCCCAGTTTAAATAGGTGCTGGGGGCGGGCAAGCTGGATCAGAGCAATGGTGTTTGGTGGGGGTTTCATTCTTGCCTCCTACAGTGGTTTTGATGAAAATCATTCCCAAGGGTCTTTTAATCCCAAGAAGCTCCTGGCACTTATGTGAGCTCACTTCCAGGGGCTATTGGCAGATGGGAGAGCTTTCATTGGTATCACACGCAGCAGGTGATCCAGCTTCCCCTCATACACTCAGGCCCCGCTATCCACATCCTCACTATCATAAAAATCCACTTATCCACACATAAAGAATTAAATAAATCTTACAATATGCTCTGCAGATTCAGATATATCTGGACAGTCAACTTTCTTACTTCCTTGTTTGCTTGTGCCTTGCTGGTCAGTAGCATCCCTTTTCGGGCAGAAACCACAGAGTGGAGGGGGTGTGAGATCAGATGAATCAGGAAGCAGGAGAGATTGGATAAATCAGGTTCCCCCCCCCCCTTTGTCTCTCTTTTGCTGATTGGCTGCAATCATTTTAGGAAGACACCAGGGAGGTTGGGGGAGAGATCGGACAAATCCCACATCAGAAATATTTCCATAGGAAATAATGTAAATCATGGACTCATTATGCGAACGCTTACCTAAAGAATGAATTCTGGCGAATGCATTCTGTTCATTAAATGGGCCCTAAAAATATCATTTTTAGTTTGGCCCTAACTCCTAACTTTCACAAATGCAGATACTTTGCTTTAACATTCAGTTTCTAGAATGTGCCAATAATTAAGTGGACCTTCTTGGACCTACAAGTGTTAACCAATTATCATCCAATGGCTAACAGTCTCTTTTGGGGCAAGGTGCTGAATATGGTGGTGAAGGTACAGATCCAGATTTCCTTAGAGGAAATTGAATATCTGGATGCATTTCAGTCTGTTTTCAGGCCTGGTCATGGTGCTGAAACTGCCTTGATCACCCTGGTTCATTACATTTGTCAGATATAGGGGAGCAACAAAAAGAATTTTTTTGGCGACTTTTGATACCATTGACCACAGTATCCTTCTGGAGTGGCTCAGAAAGGTTAATTCCCTTATTTGTGTTTCATATGATCTTTTATTTCATTTTTGTCTCATGAGTATGAAAGTTGTTTTCAAAACTTGGCCAAAGAAAGTGCTTTCCTTCATTAACAGCATTTTCCTGTTCGCTATATCTGTAGCATATTGCAAATTCTGAATCACCTAATATCCCCGTTTTTAAAGAAGTATGAGTAACATATGGGACCACACAATATGGCATCTTGTTTTGCTGAGGTCATATTAAATAGTGATTCACGTTGGGCTCTTCATTCAATAATACCCTGAATCTACTGCTATTAAATTGCTTTTTGAAAAATGCAAAATACTTTAATTCTAAGTATTTTCTTATTTTATTTAAGAAAAAATTATATTTTTAAAATGCAATGCTTCCCAAAGTTGTTTACAAAAATGTACACAAGCACATCTAATACATATTTTGATAAATGGTTTGTCAGTCTAACTAGCTGTCTGTCTGAGCCAGTGTGGTGTAGAGCGGTAGACTCGTAATCTGGTGAACCGGGTTCGCGTCTCCGCTCCTCCACATGCAGCTGCTGGGTGACCTTGGGCTAGTCACACTTCTTTGAAGTCTCTCAGCCCCACTCACCTCACAGAGTGTTTGTTGTGGGGGAGGAAGGGAAAGGAAAATGTTAGCCGCTGAGACTCCTTCAAGGTAGTGATAAAGCAGGATATCAAATCCAAACTCTTCTTCTTTATAGTTTCGGCCACCTCTTGAAATATCATCATCAAACCTGGCATGAGGGTTCCCGAGTTGGATGCTGGACAGCATTTTGAATCAAATGGACAAACTGAAATGTCACTTTCATTTGACTTTTGCCCATTTTCTGGCATAGGTTCAGACACCACTAGATATCATCACCAACCTCAGCATGAGGATTCCCAAGGTGGGGCTGGAGGACTTCAGAGCTGTTTAGATGCTGGGTGCCATTTTGACTCAAGATGGTAGACCAAAGCATTACTTTGGTGTGACTTCAATTTTCTGGCATAGGTTCTGCTACCTTGGGAGATATCAGCACCAAACTAGGCATGAGTATTATGTGGGAAAGCCACTATTGTTGCCCTGGGAGTCATTGCCACCACTGTTGCAGAAGCCACCACCAGAAGGTGGTGCCACTGAGATCTCTGAAGCTGGTAATCATTTCCATCAATGATACCATGTGATATAAAGGCAATGAAGGCTTGGCATACAGAAGCACTCATCAGGGGGGAGGAGTTAAAGTGGTTGGTATATGACAGCTGTTCTGTTACTATTGGCCATATGCAGAAAAGTTTAACTAGAAAGTGTGTGTGTGTGTGTGTGTGTGTGTGTGTATCTCCTTCGCAAGCCACATTATTAGTCTCTAGATTAAAGATGCCACGCCAAGGCAGCACAGTTTTTGAAACAGAAATAAGAATTGACGTGATTTAAACTCAGATATCATCAATAAAGAGGATTTGCTCTTATCATTTAATTCCTCCTGACAACAGCTCAAGCGCACATGGGAAAATAAGCATTCTTTTAAAATAAGAGTCAAATGATTGCAAAAAAACAGTTCTGGGAGAAATTCGACAAAGTGCTATGCTGATTGTTCTGTCAGGACAAGCATCCCAGTTTGCCAGACGGAAAGAGCATTGTTCTGGGGATCTTCCCACCCCCCAAGACCCAAGAGACAATTTGGGGAGTGTAGGGGGTGAGAGGGGAAGAAGTCCCATTGCACAAGTGGAGTTCTTTGCACTCATCCTTCACTATGGGCCTGATTAGTTGAACCCTACCCTTTATTTCTACTCCTGAAAGTAGATTTTAAATAACCAGCTTAGCTGATAACGTACCTTAGCTGCAGCCTGCCAGAGATCACATCCCCTGCCTCTGACTCATTTGCTTCTTACCTACCAGTGTCAGAATTAGACCCCAGCTGCAACCTGCCACAAAGCTAGCCTCCAGGCCTGATGACAATATAGAAATGTATTGAGTACCGTGTGGACCCTCTATTTTAATTCCATTTCCGGCTAATTGCGGGAAAACAATGCCACAGCAACACTAAAGAGCTCTGACTTGGAGGCAACCATTCTTTGCATATTTACGGTAACTATGTGATACAAAAGTTAAGTTTCATTCAGCTCCAAGTCCAAACCACCTTCGCCAACAGCTACCAGCACATTCCAGCTGAGTGCTCAAAAGATACACTTGAAGGAAGCTTCCCATCTAAACCTTAGCTCCTGTCTACTATAGCTGTGTTGTATAATAATAATAATAATAATTTATTATTTATACCCCACATCTGGCTGGGCCATAAAAACCAAAAATACAGCAAAAAATACAGTATAAGATGCTGCAAATCCTAGTTGCTGGTCCCCTCTTGCAAGAACTTTTTATTCTGCTCATAGCATGGGAGACTCAGGGCCAAATGAGGTGTGACATTAATTTTGTAACGGAAATTAATGTACAGAGGCTTTTAGCTGTGTAAATAGCTGGGGAAGCATGACCAGCTTCAGGGCTGGGGGCTGGGCAGAGAAGGGGGAGTTTAACTCTTTCTCTCCCTGCACTGGTCCTGGCAAAAACAAAATGAGCAGGGTTGCCCTAATGAGCCCCATTTGTGCAAGACCTGTGCAAGGGAGGTATCATGAGAACCTGCAGAATAGTGTGCAGGGGAAGAGGATCGTTCCACCCGGCAAACTGATATGGTCTTAGTGCAACGTTGAATTTCACCCTCTATTATCATTAATGACCTCCCACATATGTATCTCAAGGCAATGTACAAACTATAATATTGCTTTCCTGAAGCTGCTGTCCGAATTTTAAGGATAGTTTGCATTGGCACCAAAATGGAGGCTCCCCTTAGAAATGCAAACATCAGCTTTGGAGGGGTGATTTTATCAACACCATAGGAGGGAAAGAAGTAAACTTTCCCTCTCCCTACCACCCCAACCTCACCCTGCCAGGCTGCTCAGGCTTCCCTATGACTTCTACTTTCATAACAAAAAAAGTGCACTCTAGTTTGGCCTTAAGGGGCAAATTACATATGTCATGCAAATCCATGTAAAACAGCCTCAATGACCATTGTTTCTAAAGAAAAGCACGTTTGGAAGGGACCTTTTTAGCAAGAAAATGTGGTGAATAGACAGTGGCCACTTAACGCTTTCCACACTAGCTTTTATTCCTGCTCCAGAACTCCAACCTGCTTTTTTCATCCAAATGCTTATTTTCTTGCTTTTCACAACCCTTGGGGGTAAGCAGTGGGGAAAACTCTATGGAATGGGAGGAAAGGCTGGTGGAGAAAGTTAAAGACTATCTACAGAAACATTGTAAAATTAAGGAATGTTAGAAGGATGCTGGAATGAAGTTATGTGGTTTTAGCAGTAATGTTATAAAGGATTAAGTAAAAATAGATTGTCAACAGGTCAGAATGTAAAGTTACAATATATTAAGATAAATTAGTAAGATAAAAACAAAGATGGAAAGTATTTGCTGAAATAACTAATTGAACTAGAATACAAAAAAGGGAGGTGTGAGGAGGTCAAGGAAACAAGCAAATGAAATACAAGACATGGAAAGATGGACTTGTTTTTAATTGTTTTTATTTTTCTGTATTTTGTATTTTCTGTTTTTCCTTTCCTTTTCTTTATTTTTGTAATTTTTTTGAAACTCCAATAAATATTTTTTTTTAAAAAAAAAAAGGCTGGTGGAGAAAGGAACAAGCACCCTCCTTGTCAGCCATCATTTCACTCAAAACAGGTCCTTTCCAAAATTCATTTTTCTCTGAGAGGAAATCCATTTTTCTTTGTGCTGGCAACAAACACATTTTCATGTAATGTGCAGATTTTGCCTTGATTTATGAACATACCGACCACACGGACTTCACACCCCACTCCTTAACACCAGTTGCATGCCCATGTAGAATGAGGCTCCAGATTAAGCATCTTTGTGACATACAGTTCAGTGATTCTGTAGTTCCATTGCCTATTTCAACAGAACAACAACTGGGGAGGTAGTTATAGATGTACATATTCTTCTAGACAATGACAGCTTTGAATACAGAAGGTATGAGATGAGCAAGAGGCTGTGCTTCATTCGATTTCCATTCCCTTGAAAAGAAATAGAAAATTGTTTAGGCTTGTTCAAGTGGCGTCAACCGAGGACCTGTGTTTTAGGGACTTGTGTTTTTGGGTTCTGAGAGGAGAGGAATATCTTTGTGTTGGATGTGTTGGTTGTGTTATTCATATCAAAGGGTTCTGAAAGTAATGTTGTTTGCATTGCCTCTATTGTCCGGTTTGATCAATGTGATTTTGGACGGACAAAGGAACATTTTAAAAATAAAAGAATGCAAAACTAAGTGCAGAGTGGTACACTGGAAAGCCCGGAATGGACGAAAATTGATTTAACTAAAGGAATAAGATGCTAATGAATGCTTTGGAGCTAAAGTGTCTTTATATTGCAAATTATAGCCACTAAAACTAAATGGGGTAACAGGACAATGGTCGTCCTATTCATCCAGTGAAGAGGCAGAACGAGTTCAGTGTGGCTGCCCACCACAAGGATCGCTACAAAGAAAGGCAGCTGGAAGGATAAAATATATTCCCTTTAAGACAGATTAGAGTGTATGCAGCCATGCTGATTCCATTTCCTGCAGAGACTGTCCGCAAGAGTGCCAATTACAGCTGAACAGCATAGTGAGTATCTGTCCATTTTGGGTAAGTTTGCAGTTTGATGGCATTGGAATCCATCTGGAATTCCATGATAAAAAGGTTTCAGTCTGTGCAACAAAGGGAAAGCCAAAGCAGTGTGAAAAGACAGAGCTAACTATGGCAAGCTGCAAGTAGATTTTATTTCTTATAGCCAACATTTCTACAGCATTTTCACCGCTAGGGCACAACACACCGAAAATTGTATTTCTCCCCAAAGTGTCATCATATATATTTATTCCCAGAAAGGTGACTACGTTAGCAAATACAACAAAGAGATCTGACACTTTAAAGACTAGAAATATATATGATGGCATAAGCATTTGGGGTCCGGAGTCCACTTTATCAGCTGTATCTTACAACTGATGAACTAGACTCTCATCCATAACATTCTTTGCTGTTTTCACATATGTCTGGTTTTCCTTTGCGGGGTTGGGGTGAGAAATTAAGACATCCTTTTCTTCAGAGTTTATGACTAAATATAGGGATATTCTGAATATGTGATCACAAAGAACAGCTTTCTTATATCTGTACTACCAGTATCTGGTTTTTGTCCATTAAGACTCATTGATTTATAAGCCTCACACTTTTTCTCATCAGGTGGGCTGTAGGGTTGTGACTTCAAATCCCGAAGTCTTCCTACCTGTTAGAGAAGAGGTTGCATCTTTGGCAGGGTCTCTAGCTCAGTGGAAGTGTTGGTACAGGAGCAAAAATATGGCACAGAAAGGAGAATTCCTGGATGCCAAGAACCAGGTTTGGGGCAAGTACTCTTTGGCAAGAGAACCTCAGCAGGGATTTAAAATCACAAAACATGGAACAAAGTAAAGTGTGGAAATATAGTCTGTTAGATTTTTAAAATATGCCCTTTAAAATGAATTCCAAAGTTTCCCTCTTCCCTGAGCATA
Organism: Podarcis gaigeae; assembly: GCF_964106915.1. Lineage (NCBI taxonomy): Eukaryota > Metazoa > Chordata > Lepidosauria > Squamata > Lacertidae > Podarcis > Podarcis gaigeae. Next base: position 91,492,855 of record NC_139680.1, read on the forward strand.
GAGAAAGACCACACGATTGGTAAGTTAAAAATGGTTTACTTTCAAACACTCTGAAGGTCCGATTCATGTGCTTTTCCATACAGCATTCAGAAAAAGTTCTACAGGCAGTAAAACTTGGCTTAGTTACAAGTTGATGAAATAAACTATTGGTATAGGAACTCAAGAGTGGCTTGTGAGGGCCATGCACTCTGAGCTGGAGCAATCAGCTCAAGCTTCTTCACACACTGAGTTTTTCAGGTAGACTGGGCAAGAATGATAGGCCTGATTACCTAGTTCCTCCCAAGGTGAGGGGAAGTGATCTCACTAAGCCTGGCAGGACAGCTTACTCTATGGTATTAACTCCTTCATGCATTAATTAGAGTTAAGACTGTTGGTTATATGAGGCTGGTTATCTCACAGGAAGTACACCTGCTTTGCACACACCACATACCAGACTCAGTTTCCAAATAAAAAACCTCTCGTATCAGAGCTGGGAAGGAGACCAGACAGCCTCCATCAGTTATGAGTATTCAACACTGGACTAGATGGACCAATGATCATCCTCTGTTTGAGGCAGTTTCACATGTTCATCTTGTTCTAATGACAGTAACCACAGCAACAGGAAGCTACCAAACCACCCATCATCAATGCCAGGCTAAACATTTCAAGAACTATATGATTGGATTTCATGGATCTAAATAGCAGTTTGGGGGCGGGGGGCAATCAGAACTGCAGCATGCAGGGAGATGGAGCTTAGCATTTCCCCCCACACTGAAATTCTACTGAAAATCACCCTCCAAGCTCGTTTGCCACAAAAGGAAAACTGCTACTGGCACTAATTGGCAGTTCACAAATCACATTTATGCTTCCACCAATTTATGGGATTCCTTGCCCTTCAACAGGTTTATTTTGTCCAGTGCATCAGTTCATCTACAGACTGTTTACACGAACCTGATTTAATGAACTTGTGGAGAATGGAAGTTAGTAAGATTGTCGGGTCACATTCAAGATGTGTTTTGAGGTTTTATTGTTCTTTTAATACTTTGCTTGGAGCCGTCCAAAGTGGCTGGAACAACCCAGTCAGATGGGTGGCTTCTTCTTCTTCTTCCTCCTCCTCCTCCTCCAGATATTGAAGGAAATATAGCCCACAGCATTCCTGGTCACTGAATGTGCCAGCTAGGACTGGCTGGAGTTGGAGCAGGGCCACAGCTCAGATCCCAGATTCAGTCACTGACCTCACCAGGAAGGGCTAGAATGACCTCTATCTGAAACCCTGGAGAGCCACTGCCAGTCAATGTGGATCAGGGTGAGGGGTTTTTTCCAACGCATGGCCTGAGATCCACTTGTGGCCCTCAAGGCCTTTTTTGGCAGTCCTTGGCAACATTTGGCATCTCAAGCCCTTGCACTGCCTTCCCAAAGACTATTTAGTGCTTTCCAAGTTTTGGGGAAGGAAGTGGCAGAGCTCTAGGATGCTGCCAGAGCATTGCGCCTCCTTCCCAAAGCACTACGCCTCACTTATCTAACTTTTGGAAGGCAGTGCAAGAGCTGTGGGGGCATCAAATGTTGGCCTTAAACCACCACCCCCAGACACGATAGTGTGTGGCCCATGGGTTCCAAGTCTTTTTGCAGTCCACTTGGAATGAAAAGTTGGGCTGTCCTGATGTAGACAGTACTGAGCTAGATGGAACAATGGTCTGAATTGGCTGAAGGCAGCTTCCCATGTTCCTATGAATACAACAACATCTGGAAGCCACAGGTTGCCCACCCCTGCTTTAAAGCTACCAATTAAAGCAAAAGACTTGCACCCATTGGTTTCTCCATCCTGCTTCATCTTCCTTTGTCCTTTAATTTGTCTTTTCTGCCTGCTTGATGCAGCAGCCAGGGAAGGGAGGCTAATGAGGACCAGAAAAGGAATGGGCAATAGAAACTATAGGTTCTTTGTTGGTAGCTTTTAAAGGGTCAAAGACAATCTCTTGATTGTGACCTGGCATATTTGAAAGGGGTGCCTAACTCAATGTGTAACTCACCCCCCCCCCTAAAAAACAAGAACAAACCACTGGTTGATTCGAAGCTGAACTTACAGTACTATCAAATCTTAGCTTCATTTCTATTATTATTATTATTATTATTATTATTATTGAAATGCAGCAGGGATTTCATCTTCAGCCTGGGAAAGAAATAAAGCCAAGCTTTAGCCCAAGAGATAAGGAAGGCTAGCGATAAGCAAGCTTCCAACCTCAGTCTCCCTTCGGTGCCAGCCTAAGAGGGGATGTTTGATACAGCTGTAATCTCTTTCTGTGCATCAAAGTCTCCGTCCTATTGGAATTTACATAGATAGAGCAGGTGTGATGCTTAATCCTCTGAGATAGTCAGAAGTGAGCAATCACTCCATAATGTTCCACTTATCAAATCAAAATTACATAGAGCTTTATGTCCATGAATCATTTTATACAAGCAGCCAAATGGGTTCTTTTCCTGCAATTTGTTCTTTTCTTAAAGTGAGACTGAATGGTTATCACTTTGTTTAGACTGAGTGCATGGAAAGAGGAAGATGACACAAAAAGGAAGAGAAGATGGAAGTAGTTCTTAAAATCTGAAGGGGGAGGCAAATCTAGCGCTAGCACCCAATGTGATATTCTAAATATCATGATATGAAAAAATAAGGAGCTTATATTTAATAGAAAGAACACTGTGAGAGGCATCATTTGCCTTCTTATTGAGTTAGTTAATATAATGCATAAATAGATACATGCTATATACTATATGTTGATGATCAGTTCATGTTGTATCCAAAGCACAATTAGTATCAAAACAAATTGATTTCATTAATTGTCTGAAATTGATTCTGCATCCAATGTCCATTAATGCCAATTGCAGCACAAAGAGTACCTCCCCTTCTTTTAAATTATAGACTCCGTCATTCTATATTCAAAATAGTTAAGATATCTATAATATCATACATTGAGGAGACCAATAGCTACTTACCACAATGAGTGTAGAAATTGTCCCCCTAACATACAGTGGATAGATTTAGAGTTTGGCCCAACTGAGTGATAGAAGTCCCTTCACAATGAAGGGACAAAGTCTCCACACATCTATGCAATTAATTTAGCAATTTTGTGCATGTATACAGAAAATGAATTGTATATGAGATTACAATTTGAAAGCAAATGTTCACAATGAAAGTTACATTTTTTAAAAGCTACGGAATCGAACAATATTAATTCCTAATGCAACCCAACAGGGGCAAATTAGATCCATAAACTTTAAATATTGGCAAAATTATTTTATTTAGCTGTGCATTTTGCTTTAGAGCCAGACTGTATGCAGAACTCCAGCAGCATTATACCGTAACAGAACTACAGCCAAACTCTATCAATGATCTTTTCCTCTCTCTTTTTTTAACTACCTGCCTTTAAAACCCAGCAGGCTCCCTAATCTCAGAAACAGTCATCCTTCCATTAGCCAGATGGGTAGATTAGCCCGTTCTTCAGCACAGCACTGGTTGTTTAGTTTCTTGCTGTTCTCATAAAGAACTTAACTGTTACATGCCTGGTACACTAACACTTTAGCATCCATTATATATCATAAGAAATATAAGAACTCTGCTGGATCAGACCTAAAGCCTATAGCTGGCATCCAGTTTCTTGCATCCAGTTCCTCTTGCTATCATTCCACAGTATTCAGAGGCCTCCTGCCTCTGGTTCTGTAGGTAGCATATAAGCATCATGACTGGTAGCTACTGATAGGCTTAACTTCTCTGTGGTGGTGTAATTTAAGCATCTAAGGTTACAATCCTACGCTCAATTTGTAAGCATCAGCACAGGTCAGCGTGAGGGTTTACCGGGGTGCTTACAAACTGATGTCAACTGAGGGCTATAGGATTTCACAAAAGCCCCAACACACCAGCAGCCCCAATACACTACTGCCTTGACATCCCAGATACAATGGCAGAACAATCCATTGACATAGCTGTACAATCAAGAAATAGAAGCAGGATGAACAGGTAGTTTAATGTTTTCTTGACATGCACAAACTTACAGTAGCTCTTGAGGCACACTAAACATGCACACACGTGCTTCTGGTAGCTGAGGAGCTAGTAGCCATCCTTGGGCTTGTGTTCCTATAAGCAACAGCATGACAGTGCCTACACCCCCCAAAATTAAGTACCCTCATCTGACAGCATAAGCTCAAGCAACCTGTGACTTTGGCATGGAAGTTGTCACTGTCCCTGCCTCTTCAAGCCCCTCCTGGTCTTGGGTGACAGTGAGGAAGGGGACAGAGGGCCCCATCCCTTCAGACACTGTCTCTGCCTCAGCTCCTGAAACGTCCTGTCCTTTCTCCACTGACTGCTCAGACCCCTCCTCATCCTCCAGCTTTGGCTCCTGCCCCGAGGGAAGCACAAAACCCCATAAATGGCTACCTGCTTCCCCCGGATTAGCCTCTGGCCCTGTTACCTCTTGCACCCACTCCTCAGAGCCCTGCCAGTCCCTGACGGGAATGGTGGAGAGGAATCCCATTCCTACGTCTAAGCATGATCTGGCTTTAGCTGGACTCCGATTCTGATATCCAAACAGCCTCTCTGTCTAACCGACTACACAGGGTGGTTGTGGGGACAGAAACTGGGGCGATTACGTACTTCACCTTGAGCTCCTTGGAGCAAAGGCAAGATGTAAATGCAACTGTGTTTGCCGAGTCCACAATACATACAAAACAAATGCCATGGCATTAAGTCCCACACAAAATGTTGTGGTAGTAGCAAGTCCCAGTTCTGAGTAATGCACCAGCAATTGTTAGATTCAGCTCTTCTTAACCCACACAGAGTGCTCAAATTGCCTGGTGTTTCCTCCCTCTATTTCCTGCTTTAAGCGAATGAAGTATCGGCAGGTGGAGTTCTGCTTATAGGAGAGGATTCTGACTTGTAATTTGCAATGAACACTGAGGCAACTAGCACAAAAGTGTTTTTCTCTAATGGCTCACTAGATGCTAAAGGGAACATGAAGGCATTTCAGATTCTGAAATGAAAGCCTTTGCCTCTACTATTGGCTACTTCAGTTAGGAAGCTCCCCACAGATGGCTTAAGCAAGCTTCAGGGCTGCCCAGCTTCTCTCCAAAGACCTCGGGGCAACATTGGGCTCCTAGTCCCTCTTGGGAGCATTTGCTGAATTTTGGGTAAGGAGCAATTAGTGTCTAAGACATAAAACTAAAAATAGATGAGAATTTTTTTTTAAAACCCCACAAAAAACCTTAATATAGCCTAGCACAACCAACATTACCAGTCACTTTAGAATTCCCAAAGGGAAAAAAATCATATTTTTTCTTCCAAGAGTTGTCTAAAAATACTGGTAATTGGTGACCTATTTTCAAATTAAATGGAAGGGGGGGGGGCTACCATCACTACTTATGTGCACAGGACTGAATCGCTGGATCACAACCAGAGAATGTTTGCTGCTGTATTTTTATTAATTAATTAAATTTCAGGATTTCAGGACTTCTAGTTTTTTTATAGAAGGGAAGGGTTGTTTTTAATATGTACAGTATACTGTATATTAAAAGCACTCTCCTGTTATATCCATTTGCTTGAATTTAGTTTATTCTAGATGGTTTTCACAATTGAATTACATATCTGTAATTCAAATGTAAAACATAGGCTGGACAACATAATAGTTCAGCAGGGTCGTCCCCCCCCCCCCCCACACCTCATCCTCCAGAGAGCTTCCAGCAATTTGAAAAAGAAAACACTGCACTCATCTCATTTTTGTCTCTGACTAGGGTTGCCATATTTCAAAAAGTAAAAATCTGGACAGAAAAGTTGTAGGTTTTTTTGTTTTTGTTTTTTTGTTTTGTTGGGTTTTTGCAAAATCTCAAAAAAAAAAAGAAGGAAAAAGAAGTTTTACAGCTATTTTTAAGGAAATTTGCCAAAATCTACACTTCCATTATGGGTTCCCATACGTCCAGATTTTCCCAGACATTTCAGCGATTTCTGCCCATGCACCCTTTCCGAAAGCCAAATCCCGGCTATGTCCAGGAAATTCTGGACATATGGCAACCCTATCCCTGACAAACAGCCCTTGCCGGGGCTTGGCATTGGTCTTTAAACTAGCAAACCCTGCCAGAGGCAACAGTGGGACAAAAGAAGTGCACATGTACAGTCCTGGAAGGGAAGGTCTCTCAAATCACTTCCAGCTCTTAAAAACTATTGTATGTCTCCAGTCTTTCCTGGTTCCAATGTACTGGACCCCATCCACCTCTAGGCATGGCAAATCATCACATGTTAATGTGGGGATCCACATCAACAGCCGTATCCAGCCAGTTCAATTGTCCCCTGGTAGATATCATGAAGTAGAAAGGTGCGCACACACCCATATGTGCGCTTGGCATCTGTAGGCAGATCTCCCTTCTGGATTGGAGCAATTGTCTTCATCTTCTCTGCGTAAAGAAACTGGTTAATGGCCCTGCTGGAGTGGAATCAAACTTTCTTTCCCAATAGTCTTTTCTCTATATAGTTCAGATCCTTTGCAACTGTCCCACCTACACCCAATATGTCCCTGTTTAATATCGTCGTTTTTCTGTTATAGACACAAATTCACTTTACATGCCAGGTAGGCATATTTCAAGGAAGAAGAAGCAAATAAGCTGTGGTTACATTTCTCAACAGGATGCGATGAAGAACCTTCTGCATGGCTGAAACACTAGCAATAACCAATCTATAGAAAGCTGGGAAACCAGGAAAATAAAGGACATTCACAGTGTAACTTTAAGCAAAGGGTAACAGATGGGAAAGCAGAAGAATTGGGGGAAGAGGGGGACTTTGTTCAACAGGAAAAAGCAAAAATCTCAGGATATGTATAAGCAAGAGAGCCACAGTTATCTCCAGGCATGGGCCAATTTTGTTGCCTACTCTCCTTATTACACAGCTTTGTGCTTCTGAGATAAAACAGCTTTTTTCCAGCAGTTTCCTCTATATTTGAATTTTGTTGCCCACTCCCTCATCATAAAGCTTTGTGCTGCTGTGATACAAAACGGCTTTTTCCTTTTTAGAGGAAGCAGCATCTTTGAATTTAATATTTCAAAAATTCTATGTAACGTGATGGTAGCTTGCCCTACACTCTGTCAAGTGGCTAGCTTGCTTAATGCAGCTTGATTAAATCTTTTAGTCTGTCAAATGCCTAAGAATATCTCCTGTACAGTGATTAGCTTGTCTGCTCTACCTAAATCTCCTATCACTTACAGTGCCAGAGTCAAAATGCTTGTTTAAAAAAAGAAAAGAAAAACGGATACTGTACTAACATGATATGCCTTTGTCTGTCACTTACTCAGAAATATCACATAGTACAGCCCCTCCAGGACAGAACCACTTCAGAAAGCTCTCCTACCTCTTTCTCTTTCAATAATCCAACAACCGCTATGAGACGAGAGATAAAGGACAAGCCAGCTATTGATGCACTTGTTTCACCATGAGCAGCTTACACAAAACTGGCGAACCCAATGTGTTGTGCACAGGGTTGTCCCCTCTTTCCTTTGAGTTAAGAAGGGGAGAAGTGAGTTGCACTCACAGCAGCGGTTGCAGAAGTAACAAGGCAAAGGTCAGTGGTACCTCCAGTTACAAACTTAATTTGTTCTGGAGGTCCGTTCTTAACCTGAAACTGTTCTTAACATGAGCCGCGCTTTCACTAATGGGGCCTCCCGCTGCCGCCATGCCACCAACGTGCAACTTCCGCTCGCATCCTGGTGCAAAGTTCACAACCAGGAGCATCTACTTCTGGGTTAGCAGAGCTCGTTACCCAAAGCGTTTGTAAGGAGGATGGTACGTAACCCGAGGTTCCACTGTAGCTGCTAAAATATGGTTGCCATAGATTAGCACCCAAAGCCTCCCACTCCTACTGAAGACCCCAGCAGTGCATTCTCCTCTGGTGAAAAGGAACAAGAAAGAAGAGTTTGTGCATTTTCTGGGAAAAAAATATGAAAATAGCCTCAGTATAGCACACTCCACAGGCTTTTCCAAGCAAGTCGTAGTTATTTCCCCTTCCCCTTCTCCTCTTTATTCCCTGCAAATAAATTATTCGGATTCCAGGTGTAGCTGATGTTGAAGACTTTGTCAGTTCATAGCCAAGATGAACTTGCCAGAAATGACAACAGGCTTCTCAGGTTACCATAACTGTGTGTGTGTGAATAGTTCCACACATTGCTAGTCTAGGACTCACTGCAGCCCCCAACTGTCTACCCACCACCACATGTGGTCCTCAGTGTGAAAAAGGTTGTCCTGCCCTGACTCAGCCTGCTTATTCAGTTCTTTACCAAAGCACCAAATAAAGATGTGCATAAAGGTGACAGCTTGGCTTTGAATGTGACACAAACTGGGATTTATTGCTCCCCCAACTGTGCTCCCACCCTCAATTACTGGGTCATACTAAGGACAATTCAAGGTTGAAGCAGATATAGGCAAGTAATCAGGTTCCACTGCTGCCCATCTGAATCCATTTTATGGGCATGCAAAGGACTTTAGTCTTCGCAGCTGACAATCTGGCACTTTCTGCAAGTACTAAATGGGCTTTAAAATTTCATTAAGCTGAGGAAAATATAGCAGGCAGTGGCATTCGTTGCGGAGTGTGGTCCTCTACTACTTAGTCGGCCTTCTTAACTGGATACCATATGATTGCGGAGTTAGAACAATGCCTGGGTAGTTAACATTCAAATCTTTACCGGCTGACTCACAACGCAAGAGAAGTTTGACATTTAAAATGGATAGGAGGAAATTTAACTTCACAGGATCCAAACAGCTTAGTCCAAAGGAAACAAAGTCACAAGGCGCCCACTTGTATATCACATCCATTATCAAAGAATCCTAAAGGGCAAGCTGTTCCAAGTTATGCTATAGACTCAAAATAGAGCCTATACAGACTGAGTGCCAATTTAGTCATAATTTTCCCATTCAGCAAAAGCCTCGAATATGAGCAAACTTTGTATGATTTAGTTAAGATGCAACACTATGACCTCAGCGTTGTAAGATTTCAGTCCCTACCTACTGGGGCCTGCGGGTGCAAAAGGAGAGCCACCCTCGGAAACCTCCCCATTCATCACATTCCCTGCACTGTTGCTGGTGTTCCAATAGAGGCAATGGTGAAAATGGCATTTAGCAGGGTAGATGATGTACAGCTTAGGACTCTCCGGATCCCAAGCCCTTCTGTTTCTTCCAACACATCCCAAGAACAGAGGGAAAGTACACCAGACTTGTTGGCTTACTTATTGTCACTCCTCTTGCATGACACCCTTCACAATGCACACTCGTTCAAATATAAAATGAAATACAGTAATAACTGAGAAGAACAACAAGGGACAAACAAAAAGCTGGAGCATTGCTTGCAAACAAATGTGCCCTACACAACCCTATAGACTGAAAATCTAACTGCAAGTAAATCTGCCATGCGTATTAAATATCTATCTATATTTTTTTTTAGTAACTTTTTGAGGGTAAGCAATCTAGAAGTTAGCACATTTTCACTGCATTCAAGACCACAAACGCTCCAAAAGAAGAAGAAGTGCTGGCTGGTGTTCAAGTCACATTACACAAGTTCTCTGCAATAAAAGAGCACATGAGACTCCACAGGAAAATTCATGCTTCGGTGGTGATGAAGATACAAAGACATTTGGAACATCTGGAACTGCTTGTGAGCAGATGATGGTAACCGGCTTATGTTAAAAGATGCTTCCAAGGTGAACCACACAAGTTTCTTAGTAATAAATTTGTTAAGTCTTTGAGGTGCCACTAGGGTCTTTGTTTTAGCCTGAAAAATAAGGCTGAAATCCTATACCTACTATACCTGATGGAACTTGCTGCTGAGCAAACATGTACAGGATAAAGCACTGTAACACAGCTACCCTTATGGATATGGTTACTGATTCTTAGGCAGAGCTAATAAGAAAACATACGCTTACTATAACATGTAAAGTACAATGGTTGCACTATGGAGGTTATGCTGGACTTCACATGAGAATTTCAGTGCTTACGTATTTTTCTGCGCTATAAATATCTCTGTGTAGGAAAATGACATGCAGTTGTACCTTGGTTCTGAAATGCCTTGGTACTTGTATGTTTTGGCTCCCGAACACCGCAAACCTGGAAGTGTTCCAATTTGCGAACATTTTTTGGAAGCCGAAGGTCCAACACAGCTTCCACTTTACTGCAGGAAGGTCCTGCAGTCAATCAGAAGCCGTGCCTTGGTTTTTGAACTGTTTCAAGAGTCGAACAGACTCCTGCAATGGATCAAGTTCGAGAACCAAGGCACCACTGTATATGCATCCAGCCTGTTCAATAGTGACAAAAATCATTGGAGCAAAGTTATTTGGCTCCCCCATCATCACCAAATCCTGGTCAGATTTTAATACTGCTCCTTGTTTTAATTTTGTGGCAAAATAAAAAAATAAAATTTATTATCAGGAGTAACATAGTCTATTTTAAGAAAAAATAGTGTAATTAATATGTAATGTAAATATTTATTTTAGGTCATTTCAGCATTGCAATCATAACACCAACAAACAGAATTATGCCCATAAAATCCCAGACAAATAAGATTTTAGAACGAATGGTTCCTCCAACAGTCAACTGCTGTCTCAATCATAAAAAAAGCATATTGGCATAGTTTTCTTCAGCAAATTATCCTCTGTGGGTAATTAATATTGCTTTCTATTTGGTTGGCATCCATCTGTCTCAGGAAACAATGGAGGAATGCGCCTTTGGAGACAGACAGTCAGGTTGTGCATCTATAGCAGTGACCAGAGGAGGAATGGCTGCTGGAGGAGCAGAGAGAGAAGATACACCATGGTGCATCTGCAGCACCGGCACCAGATGCCTCCAGATGCCCCAGCTGCAACAAAACATGTCTCTCCCATATCAGTCTCTACAGTCACAGCAGGGGCTGCAACCTACCAACAGTTTCTATTTACCAGATTGTTGGTTGTTGCTTTCCTAATTATCTCTGGATTAAGGTTAGTTGTTTGTTTAGATTAGGAAAGCATAACTTTGCAGAGATTTGGACATGCACAACTTGAGATTCATAATTTTTTATCTCAGCAGCAATTATCCTACAACAAAAGAGAGTGTGTGTGTGATGGCCTGAGATTCGGACTCTGAGGCTGAACCTGAGGAATCCCAGCCTGCACAGGAGTCCCCGCCTCCAGAACCAGCTGAGCCGGGGCTGGGGCTTGAGCCTGAAGGGTCCTCACCTGCGCTGGATCCTCAGGTGCAGGCACCAGCTGAGTCTGCTCTGGCTCCTGAGGTGATGGAGGACCCATTGCCTGCAGGTACTCCACTCTCAGCCCCGTCAGGGGAAGCTGAGGTGGCCTCTGGGTCTGGTACCCTCCAGCCTCTCCTGAGCTGCAGAGCCTCAGGGCAGAGAGGCGGAGGGAACTAAGTTCCCGCAGCAGGAGTGCTTGCCTCCAGGCCAGGAGAGGCGAGTCACCTGTGGACCGGGGCTGCCCTATGCCTCGGGGCAGATAAAAGCCAACCAGCCCCAGTCCCAGGTTGCGGGAGCAACATTGTTGGTAGCCTGTTCCTGCCTGCCCCCTGTCCTGCACTTCTGCCAGAGTTTCTGACCTCACACGACTCCCTGCCTTGAACCCAGCTTCAGCTTTGACAGACAGCCTCCATACCGCACCCTCTACCTCTGACTGGACTCGGACCATGCCGCACGGTTAACCCTCGAGACCAGCACAGTGTGCTTGTTCACTTACCTTCATTGGGGGCTCTTCCCCACTTGTGCTTCTCCCATGCATTCAAGGCACAGATCCGAGGGATTTTTCAGTTGTCCTGCTTCTTTTCCCAGGAAAACCCACTGTTTACCTCTGAATCATATTGAATGTCAGTTTGGTTTTCTGTAGATTGATGTTTGTTCCAATTCAGCAGTAAACGGCAGGATTTCCCGGAGAAAGTGGCAGAGTAAATGAAAAGCCTCTCAGACCTGTGGCTAGAAAACAGGGGGCAAGCACAAATGTGGACAAGCCCTGTTGGTTCCTGAGAGGGAGTGGTGAGACATGGGGAGCTCAGTGTGGTGCAGGCAAATAAAGAACACATCACAAAGAGAACCCTACACCTCACCCCTCTCAGGAACCAGAAGCAACATTCACAGTCAGGAAGGCAGGTGAGCAACCCCACTTTCTCTGTGCCACCCTTCTAAACACTACTGCTTCAGACCACGGCCTGGCCATTAAAAAGAGACTTCTTTTTAACGAGTTTCACTTTCTTTCAGGCTGTCAATATGGGCTATGCAACAGTATTGTAAGGTGAATTTATATCTGGGGGATGGACGACGGTACTCAAGGAATGCTAATCAACAGCTGGAAGGAAGTGATAAGTGGGATGACGCAGGACTCTGTCAAGGCCCAGTGTTCTTTATTATCTGTACAACTTGTCTTGAAAAAGGAGTAGAGAAGGTGCTTATCAAATTTGCAGGTGGCACCAAAGTGGTGACACAGCTAATAGCTTAGAAGACAGAAAAAAAAGATTCTAGATCAGGGTGGTCCAACTCATGGCATGAGGGCTGCATGTGGCCTTCAAGGCCTTTTTTGGCAGCCCTCAACTACATTTGATGCGCGCACACCCTGCCCTCGTGCTGCCTTCCCAAAGCTGGCTAAATGAGGCTCTGGAAGGAGGTATGAGGGCTCTGGCAGGGTCCTAGAGTCCTCCCGCCTCATCCCCAAAGCCTTGTTGGCGCTTTCCCAGCTTTAGGAAGGAGGTGGGACAGCTCTAAGATTCTCACACACCCTTCCCAAAGCCCAGGGGCTCAATTAGCTGGCTTTGGGAAGGCAGTGCGAGGGCTGCGAGGACATAAAATTTTGGCCTCATTGCCCCGCCCTTTCACAACAAAGCAGTGTGCGTGCAACCCACGGGTTCTGTGGTGAAGTACTCTTGCGGCCCACTTGGTATGAAAAGTTGGGCAGCCGCTGTTCTAGATCATATGACAAAATGGAGAACTGGGTCAAAACTAAAAAACTAAAAATGTCAACTGAGACAAATGTAAAGTCCTCATTTACGTAAGAAGATCCAGATGTGCAAATTCAGGATGGCTAAATGTTAAATAGATTGGGAACTTTTAGTAGGCCACAAGCTAAACATGAGAGTGGTCCTTTTTGATGTTGCTGCTTACAATGCTCTCACTCAGCCTCCCAAGAAATATCCACCAGGACCTCATTTTCTGGAGGGCAAAAAAGACCCTACAAATCTAAGATCTTCCAACTTTCCACTTATGGCTATAGATACAGCAGTACATGTGGTGCAGCCTTGATTACTCTTTGAAAAAAGATCTCTCTGCCCCCACACTGTCTAGGCACAACAGGTGGGGGAGCAAATTATAAATCCAATTAACTGTGAATTTATTTTCTGGTTGTAAGAATACAGGTTTTTAAGGATTAACATTTTCCTCTCCCACTTTGCAATTTTTAAAGGTAGCGGAAATTTGTGTGGGAGTGATATGCTCCTGTGTTCTTCCACTTACAGAACACAATTAATTCTTGGTGGTTTTAATGGCTATTATTCTCTAAACCCATATATGCCGCTGAATTAGCACGTGAAACGGAAGGATCGCTTAGACCCATGGTAACCTCACCAGCCCTTTGTGGCTGTACTGCATAGATGATGTAAAAGAGAAGCAATTAATGATTTATAATCAGTCCTCCATATAGCCAGTATTTTGAAACGCGTTGCGCTAGCTGAAGTTGTTGTTGTTCAAATGTTTAAAAGGCTTCTGACTGCTAAGTACTAACGATTATTTGCAGAACAATAGTGCCAAAGTAGGGAGGTGGAGTAAGCTAGAAAGTTGGTAAAGATACTAGCAGTGTGCATCGGCTCTGTGTAGGGGCCAAAAAATGAGGCAACTCAGGGGTTCCCCCCCTCTTCAGAGTTGAACCATAATGTTAATAAATCCCTCCAAGTCAGATCAGGGCCCCCATGAAGCCTTGTGTCATTTCTGCACTTTGCATCCATGGCTTTTGCAAGAAATCAGGGTGTCGAAAATGTTGCCTCCAGAGCACTGAAGAGCTCTGAATTGTTGTTGAAGCAAAGCAGTGGAAGGTTTGTTTAAATAAATAAATAAATTTAAAACTTCATTTAAGTTTGTTTTTAACATCTTATGCTGCTCTGCTTTAACAAAACCCAAACCTAGCTCTTTAGAACTCCCCACACAATTTTCTGGACATCGTGAGGCCTATAGGAGTAAACACAGAGCTGTTCCTATACAGAAACAGAGCTTGTTGTGGTTTGTGGGGGCCCTGACCACTTGGAGGAAGGAGAGGAAACACTTTGATTTGCCTAATTATTCAGCTCACACACAGAGCCAATACATACCTCCAGTAAATGCTTCCCTAAGGAAGTTTTGTACTCCTGGTGTTGAAAGAGGTGGTGAAACGTCCTATGTTGAAAAAGCATATTAGGACCCCTCTAATCTGAATAACTATCACCCAGTATTTAACATCCCTTTTTAGGCAACGTATTCAAATGGGTTGTGGCAGCACACCTCCAGTGGTTTTGGGTCAAACTGATTATTTAGATCTCTTCCAGAATAACATTTGGCCTGATTTTGGAACAGAACCTGGTTTGCTTGCGCTGGTACAACCTTTCCCAACCTGATGCTCGGACTACACCTTTCTCATCAGCCCCAGACAACATGTCAAATGGTCAGGGATGATGGGAGTTATAATCCCAAACATCTGGAGGGCACCAGGTTGGGGAAAGATGCCCTAGCTGGGAAATAGGCAGGAGGACTGCATCCCTGCTGGTTCTCCTGGACTTCTCATGGTATCCTTCTGGGTCTTCTTTAAGGGATAAGCAGTGGATCTCCTGGGGCTGATACACTATATGTGGATTGGGGGCCCAGTACACACACACCCTGTAATCTATTTGCAAGAACTGTTGCTTATGTACACATATAAACTTAGTCTAGCCTACCTCACAGGGCTGTTACAAAGATGAAAATGGGGAGGGGGTGATAATGTACGCAACCTTGAGCTCCTGGGAGGAAAAGCAGGATACAAATAGACAATGTAATTCCTGTAAAAATAAACATACACAAAGCCAGAGAAGCCGTCCCCCTTGATATAACTGCAACATTCCACAGTCCTGATACTTTACTGCAAAATGCCAAGAGAAGGCAAAAAGATTGCCAACACTGGAGATGTACCACATACACCACACATAATAGTTTTTTGTCAGAACTGCTCGGTCAACCCCAGACTGCTCACTGCTGATATATTGAAGAGGTGATTGGATCCAGTTTGCCCTACCTGGTTGTTCTGAGCTCAGATTCACTGGGTTTTTTTTTTTATTATCAAAACCAGCAGTGAAGGAGGCTGCTACCAGACAATTAAGAGAGTTTGGAAGAGAAATATGGAGTGCTCTGGTTTAACTAGGGGTCTGATCTCCAGCATTTATAGGTACGTCTTGGAATCAGTAACAGGCTCTAAAGATTTGTTAAGAAGTCTCAAGGGAAAAGAATTAGATATTGCAGCTGATATACATACAACTGGAACTCAATGGAACCATATAAATCTGTATCTGCTAAAGTGAAGGAGTAATCCCTAAAGTTGATACACAAGTGGTATCTTACCCTGAGGAAAATGACTGTATTGCACCCCAGGATGTCTCCTGCATGTTGGCGGGAATGCCAGTCGATTGGAACTTATGTACACATGTCATGAACATGTCTCCAAGTGCAGGTTTTTTGGGTGCAAGTGTTTCAGGAAGCAACCTCCATCATGGATCCATGGGTCTACCACTCTCCACACCTGGCACTTTTAAATTTATATATAGGTCTTTAGTTAGATTCAAAGTATATAGAACTATTAAGCCATTTAACTGCAACAGCAAGGTCTGTGATAGGGTTTAATGAATGAATATACATCAATAATATCAAAGGTTAACATAAAGGTTAAGAGCTACTTATGGGCAGAAAGATACCGGGTACTTTTATATCTGTTTGATATACATTTATTAACTGTTTAGCAGCCCAGGAAAAAATAAATTTGTATAGTTAGAAAATAACTATCAATACATTTTGATGGCATCTTAAAATGCATGTAAACAATCTAGGTAAAGTCATTTCTGAGAGATGGAGGGAAGTGATGTAGAAGAGTCACATAGGTGAAAGTGAAGAAGACAAAGGAGATGTCAATCATGGTGATAGTGAGAGGAGGAAGGGGATGTCAGCAGGTTGAACAAGAGGGATCAGAAATATGTACAACAAAATAAAGCAATTATCTGCAACAGAGGATGCTGAAACAAGTAGAGGTGGAAGATGGGCCTTGAGTAGAGATTTTGGAAGAAGCTGGGGTACATGGAATGAAATCAAATTAGGAAGTACTGCAGAGGAAATTCAAGAAGAGGGTTATTATGATGTTCAAGTTATGCCTCACCCAGCAAGGGATGGTGGGGAGAGAGGAGAACACCTCCTCACTCCTTGATAACCCTGCCAACCCTGAGAGTCATCTTACTGGAGCAGAACTGTGGAGGAAGAAACCAGCTGGTGGTGATGACTGCAATCCAGCCAAAGAACTGAAAAACTAGCACCACTAAGGCAAGGAGTGTCAGGACTGTGATGCCGTTTCCTTCCTCCAAGATTGTTGTTGTTTTTCAGAGTGCCTCTTGCAGGGGTTGAACTGTCTCATGGTTAGGGTTCCTCCTTGGTGAGAGAAAGGAGTAGTGGGGAGGTTGATGAGGGTCTTGGATGGAAGACAGCAACCTGGGTAAAAGCTAGATTGCTGTTGGTGAGTCTATCTGATTCTCAACTAGCCTCTGCCATGACTCTTATAATCATGCTAAACTATACCTCCCCATCCTGCTGTGGCATATGTTGCTCCCATCCTGGCTGCCCTCATCACTATGGCAGAATAGATGTGAGTTAACTAGAACGGCTAGGGCCAATGCAGAATAGATGTGAGTTAACTAGAACGGCTAGGGCCAATGCACATACTACACACAGGGGCAAACCCAAGTCTCTCCCAGCCTTAGCCATACCTGCTTGAATCACATATTTGCAACATTCACACTTTACATTTTAGATGTACACTTAAAACATCCTACGAACAATGCAATGTGTGTACCAACAGCAATATGTAAGCCTATAAATGCTTGCCTTAAGTATGGTAAGTAATGGTAAATCAGCATTATTATCACACATATTGCAGGTGGGGGTAGAAGTTGAGAGACAGTGTCTTAGGAATGTAGGAGGCTCTTTTCTACAGATTCCATCTGGCTCAGGACTGCCTACACTGATTGGCAGTGACTCTCCGTGGTTTTAGACTGGGGCCTCTCCAAGACCTATCTGGAGATGCTGGGGATTGAACTCAGGGCCATTTGCATCCCAGACAGATGCTCTTCCACTGAGCTATGACCCTTCCCAAGCTTATGGTCATTCTGTTTGCTTAAGGCCACCTAATGAGTTTATGGCGGAAGCAATATTCAGACCAGGGACTTGCTAACTCATAGCTCAGTCTCTTAGCCATTACACTACACCAGCTTTGATAATATCACAAAGTGTTTGCTCTTTTTTAAAAAGTATTTTAAAGTTTTGTAATTGCCTGCTATTTCTTCAAAATGAGGTAGTGGTTAAAAAAATGAGGCCAATTACATTTTCACATTATTTCTCAACTGCTGAAGAACAAGAGAGAGCACAGCACTGACTCTCCCACATTTAATTAACCATTTACCATAACCACAATTTTATTCCTTCAGATGCATGTTTTATGCATTGTATTATGTTCCTTCCTCCCCATATTGGCTTGTATTATAGACACCCTGGTTAAAGTGAAGAGGGTTTTTCTCTTTTATTCTTTATTGCAAAACAGATTTGACTCAATGAGTTTCAAAGTATATAGCAATTTAAAAATTATTTGTGTTAAGAGGTTATCTGAGCTACCACTGAAAAGCACTAGTGAAAACAGTTGCATGGCAACATACTTTAAAAACAGTTTAATATCTATGAAGTCAGCAAAGAGAACTGAAAAGAATAGTGTGCACTTTAGCTGAAGTAAAACATACTTTACTGTGCTCAATTGCAGCTCATGTGAGATTTTTAAAAATCCGTTTTGAAACATATTTTTGTTAGCTAGACACAATTGAAAATTTGGCAATAGAAAGAAACTGAAAGGATCAATCTGGTTGCATCGATTTAGGCAATCATATTTTCAGTTCCTTTCATCTTTGCTATTGATTAAGAACTAAGAAGCTGTGCCCCTCAGCAGCTTCCCCGTGGCTGATTTCACATGGTGATGTTAACCTTGAAGTGGAGATAAGAGGTACCTTTAAAAATAGGTGTCAACTAAGGCTTCTGCACTAAAGGCATTCTTTGGACTATTGAACTTGCACTGGTCCTGATCATTTCTGCTTCTTTTAGGCAGTTTGAATCTGTGCACCCAGTGCTCAAAAAAACCCTTTGGCTAGAAGACCCCTTTAAGAAGTATTTTAAAATAGTGCATTGTGTTAGCAAGTGCCATACACAGAGATATGTACAACTCTCCATGTGAGAAGTAGGGGCAGAGGGTACCGGAGGTCTTGCAGAATGAAGTCCAGAATGATTCCACTGAAAATATGGATAGGAAGTAGAATATTTGTTTTCCATTTCACACCTCTCATATTTCCTGCAAAAACTTTTTAACAAGTCCTAACTAAACAGATGATCAAATCTGAAAAAGAACAGTTTTTGAAGATGATCTATGTTTTTGCAAGAGAGATCAGCTCACACATTGGGTTGTTGTTGTTGTTGTTGTTTTAAATGTACACAGTGTTTTAGAGAGGGACATGTGACTGAAGTGGAGATCAAGGCAGGTGAGTGCCTAGTGGTAAGAGCACAGCCTTCCAGAGACATAGCCTTACAGTTCTCTTTCAGCTTCTCCACCCCCGGTGTCTATCTCCGTGGTGCTGAGTGCCTCTTCTTTTCCTTTGCCTCCTGCTTTCATCTCCACAGATACTGTTGTGGTGGCATTTGCAAGCAGGCAGTTGTTATAGTTACTTGCTTAATTGCAAAGAAAACCTCAGTGGCTGAGGGAGTCAGAGCTCTCTTGCCCTTCAAATTCCCTGAGCTGCTTTGACAGGGGGGGAAATTAAGTGGGTGTGTAAGTGTGTTTTTTATATCTTCATCTTTTAAGGGTGAAAGTGCTGAAAGATAGGTGAAAATCAGTGTCAATGCATTTTAGAAAATGTGGACAAGACAAATCTCAACTTGGGGAAAAGATGATCAAAACGTAATGCACTATTTTACATCTGAATAGCACTAAAAACTTGTCAGGAAGTATTTTATTGAGAAAAATCTGTAATGGTGTTGGATAGCACTAAAACTGTAGTGTGTATGGAGCTTTGGTTCTAACTTGGACCCTTTTGCCCTGCAGTCTGGAATCCCTGGACATAGGGTGTGGGAGAAATTACTTCTTGATTACAAAGATCTAATGAGCTGTCACATGGAAGATGGAGCAAGCTTGTTTTCTTCTGCTCTGGAGGGTAGAACCCAAACCAATGGCTTCAGCTTATGAGAAAGGAGATTCTGACTCACAATCAGGAAGAAGTTTCTGACGGTAAGAGCTATTTGACAGTGGAATGGACTCCCTAGGGAGGTGGTGGAGTCTCTTTCCTTGGAGGTTTTTAAGCAGAGTTTGGATGGCCACCTGTCGTAGATGCTTTAGTTGAGATTCCTGCATTGCAGGGAGTTGGGCTAGATGACGCTTGAAGTCCCTTCCAACTCTACATTTCTACAATTCTATCTCATACATACAATCCTCCTAACAGACTGTGTTCCTAATGGCATAGAATGCAGTCTATACATAGCAGTGGCAGCAAACTTCTGTCTGGCATGATATGGGCATTTCACTGACACATGTTGCTGTGGATATCTAATAACAACAAAGATGTACATTCAGCATCTAGTAGGCATGGACTATTTCATCCAGCCCAGACACCAAAGCTTTGCATAACTACTATATTTGTATTTACTGATGTAAATAAAAATACATTAAAATGTAAAATATGAGTATATTCTTCTCTAGGTTGAGTCAAAGACACACTAGTCAATCTTCTACACGAATATCAATATTTGATTGTCCTGCTTTTGCCAACCAAGCCAACAACAGCTCATACTTATCAGAATCTTCTACCTTTGTCAAAATTCTCTTAACACAGGTACCCAGGTTTCTTGAGGCATAGTGTCTGACAACCAGGACACAATAAACTCTTAAATGAAAGAATACACAGGTCCTAAGCAGAGTGTATTGAACTTAACTACCAATATGTTCTCTGTGTATCACAGGGGCAGCTAGCATGGTGCCCTCCAAATGTTGCTGGACTCAGCTCCCATCGGCCCCAGCAAGCATGACCAACTAGCAAGGGTGCAGTCCAACATGTCAAGGGCCCCCCGAACATGTCGATCTACCCTGATCTAGCACACAAGAAGGAAAATAGCAAGCAGACCACTACCAAATCAAGAAAATAGCTGATCACCCCCATTAAAAGAAACCTAGAATAAGTACGGAATGCCATGGTTTCCTCACTAACACAAACATGCACTTTCTCACTCCATAAACTCAATGACAAGCATTTTCGCGTAAGCCACTTACCAAATGGAACCAGAATTTCCCATAAAATTGAATCATGTGAATATATAAAGAGATTTCACTTAAGCCAGGGTTCATCAAAGCATAGCACCAGAACCTTACATAAATGCAGTGGCAAAATCCTGTAAATGTGAACAAAACTTGACCATGTGTGGAAATATCAACACCAACTGACCATGTGCAGATTGCCTCATGAGTCAATAACTACAATCCATATCAATGCAATTAGAGAGGCATTGTGGGGTCACATTTCAGACCAATAACTAAATAAAATAACATTGTCCATGTTGTTTTATTAACCCCAATGTATATTACTTTGCTTTTGTTGTTGTTCAGTGATTCATTCAGTACTACAAATGACAGCAATGTGCCAGGCAATCATGGGACAGACTTCCATTCACTATGGTGAATGTGATGACATCTTCTGCTGGTCAGGAGAAGCCAATAGACTTCCTTGGAGCTGTAGGAGTAGGCTGGGATCACCTCAACACATATGCAGTGATTCCATCCCCCTCCCCAGCTTCAAGGTAGGAAGGAAGGCCAGAGGACTTATTTTATCTATCTATCTATCTATCTATCTATCTATCTATCTATTCGTTCATTCATTCATTGCAACATTTATAACCCACACTTTCCTTCTCAAGCAGGTATGTTCAAAGTAGCTAACAAAAGCAACTTTGGGATTTGTGTTGCCAATGAAGCAGCTAAATCAATAACCTGGCTATTCTTTCCTGCACCAAACAGAGGGGAGCAGGGGACTGCCCTTTAAGAGGTGCAATGCAAGGTTAATGACCAGGGAAGAGTAAGGGCTTAACAGCCACATCTTCGGCTACCAATACCAGCCAAACCTGTAGAGCTCTGTATGAGTGGCTAATGTACTAAGTGTATTGAGAGAAATGTATATTTAGAAGTGCTATTTTTAAAAAGCATCTCATCTTATTTATGATAAATAAGAGATTCTGATGGGCAAGAATTTCTGATGACCTATCAAAAACAGTACGTCCATCAAGTGTTGATACCTGTGTCTTTAGATAACAGACTCTGAGGGCCCAACCTAACAAGACTTTAGAGTTCTGTGATTCGATCTTCCATCTCTTTTTAATTTATTCCAAAAGAAGCCGGGGGGGATTAGATCAGGATGACAGTGTTGAGGGATGGGACTTAATCCTCCTGCCCATCATTTTGCTCATCTAAATTCCCCCCTCCAGCTGATACTTCCCTCATTAGGGCTGCTGTTGAAAGAAATTAAAAGAGACAAGAGATGCAATTATGGATCTCCAAGGACTCATCTACTTCATCCCTTATAGGCAAGAGGATATTCTGAAGGCCTGGACCTCAAGGACAGCATCCCATCAAAAGGTGGCATCTATGCATCTGTGCTTTCAGGTAGAAGATTCCAAAGAGTAAATTTCTGATTACCTGACCATCAAGAACAACATGTTTTGAATATGTACATAGCTATGTTTTCAGATGATGGATAAGGGTTTCTGATGTCCTGGTTGTCAAAACAAGCACCCTAACAAATTTGGGTCCTTACATTCAGGAAATATTATGCATCCCCACCCCTGGATTTGAGAAGGTGGTACTCATCTAAGTGAATCTGCTTGATAAAGATAACTATTTCCCAAAACATTTTTTAAAAATCTAATTTAACTACCCATGAATCAGCTATATAAAAAGATGGTTTTCCAGATGGAGGAGCAGGCTGAAAACCAGTCTGAACAAAACATACCTTGTCTAATTTTGTTTTGTTACCCATTGAACACTTATATCTAGTTTTTCTGAATCTTGTTTAGCGTATCCATTTGACTATAGCACACTCTGGCACAGAGATGGAGCTGCAGGTGATATCAAGTGAAGATTGCTAATGAATACTACTAGTATCTGATGCTTAGTACAACAAGAGGAAAGCCCATGTTGTGGGTGGAAATTTCAAGGAGGAGGAATGTAGCATTTATTATTTGCTACGTTCATATCTGACCCTTCTTCCAAGGAACAAGGATAACATACGCAACACTCTTCTTTTCCCCATATTATCATCACATATACCCTGTGAAATATGATAGGCTGAGAGATAGTGGATTGCCCAAGGTCACCTTGTGAACTTCATGGCTTAGTGGGGACTTGATCATCATTAAATCATATCAGTAAGGCAATTTGACAAGTTGTTTTCCCAACCCTCCCTCCACACACCTCCTTTCAAATGTGTGACATATTTTGTGGACTGCTCCTGATTTTCTACCAAGTAGCTGAGTAACTTGTCTGGCAAAGTATACAACTTTTTAGCCACTGGGAAAAACCGAACTCGTGAGGCAGGGGCTGAAAATAAACCCGATAAATGTGTCGTTCACAAATAAGATCACTTAATTTGTCTACACCTGATTAGTGACGGTAAGTCTTCAGATTCAAAGACTGAAGGTGGGGTGCAACAAAGTTACACCTGGTAGCCACACCAACACACGTTTGCCACATTCCCTGTCAGCCGTACTTCTAGCACCAGTGTGAAGGACATGCATATACATACAGGTAGCTGCATACGGGTCCTCTCCATACAAATCGGAATTGTAACTGGCCAGGATTCCCATTCACGTATGATATCTATGGGCATATATCTGTGCAAATGCAAGTCGCCTTCATGCTGACTCAATGAACACCCATTAGGGCAAGGGTTATTATTATATTTATTTATATCCCGCCTTTTTCCTGGATCTGGACCCAGTGGTCCGTGAGCATCATTCAGGTGGTCTATGGCATGTCTGCATTAAATATTCACATTGACTTTAACTGTATTTTAATTGCTTCTTTTATTTCTTATATTGTATATCATTCAGTATCTAGCATAGCACATTACCATTGCTACAGCAGGCAGAAAAATCATTAAGTGGTCCACAAAGACCATAACCAATGTTCAAGGGGTCTGGGGGTGGGGGACATGCTTTGGGGATGCAGCTAGCCTGTGTAATTCCACTACCCCTTGCATCCAGTCACTGGAAATGGGGGGCAGGGGCTTCTGTACACCCCTGAGAACCAGCACCTGGATGTGTCAGTTGTCCCCATTGAAAAGCATTGCCCATGAGGTGATGTTAAAAGCTGTAGTCTTTGCTCTCCCAGATGTTCCAGTCATGAAGGGATAAGCATGTCTTGCACAAACCAGCCTTCTTTTGGAAATTTTTGGACTACAACTTCCATTGCCCCTGGCCATCGGCAACATTGGCCGGGGCTGACCGGAGATGGGATTTCCAGATGTTGGAAGGCACCAGGTTGACACAAGTGTGAACTATCTATGAGGAACAAGAATAAGGCTTGCATGTGCAGCATACCTTCAAAACTCAACTGGAGCACATTTTCGTCCCTCGAAGAACTCTGGGCACCGTAGTTCGCTAAGGGTTGCTGGGAACTGAAACTGTGCGAAGGGTAAACCGCAATGCCCTGAATTCTTTGAGGGGAAGAATTCATAGCTGTCAACGTTTACCTTTTTTAAAGGGAAATTCCCTTATTCCGAATAGGATTCCTCGCAAGAAAAGGGGAAAGTTGACAGCTATGGAAGAATTTGCTTCGAATGTAAGGTTGTTTAAAGAGAAGAGGTGACTGGAAATGGTGGAAAGTAGAATTTGTGTGAGAGAGAGAGAGAGAGAAAGAGAGAATAGGAGGAGGATTTGCGGGAAAGAGCTACTCACATGCCAAATAGCGAAGAAGATGAGGGCGGCACACAGGACCAAGGAGAGCATGTAGCAAAAGGCAGCAAACGTGAAGGCCATGGCGGGAGCAAGAGGAGCCTGGTGGGACTGGCGCGCATGCACTCAGCCCGGGCAGGAAGGCACCTCCTCAGGAACTCGAGGCGGGAAGAGCTCCTTCCTCTCGGGAGGCCGCCACAAGCTCACTTCAGAAAACTCCCACCCTGCGCGGGAAACCAGCCCCTCAGCAGGCATCCAGGAGGGGAGAAGCTTTTGAAGCCTTCTGGACCGCCACTCTGGCTGGAAAAAGCTCGCCGGCTCCCGGGAAGGCGGAGAGCGCAAGTGCCCCGTTCTCCCTCACACACACAAACTCGAGTCAAAGTGGGCTAGGCGGAAAAGTCATTCCGGATGAAGAGAAGGTGCCGAAAAAAGGAGGTCCGGCAAGCGGCGAGCACCCCGGGGATGCCAAGCCCAAGTTCCTGGCGCACCCCGGAAAGTGCCATGGTTAGTGGAGGCGGATTTCTTCGGAGCTCCGGGTTTCGCTGCGCCCATAAAAGAAAGGACCTGGACAGAAAGGGAGCGGGATGGAAGCGTCCCTCGATCTTGGTTCTCGCGCTAAGGAGATTGGTTTTTCTTTCTCTCTCTCTCTTTCTGCCTGGAAGCGGCTCTGTGGCGGGGAAGCAACGCGCCTGGGGCTCCTTCGCTTCTTCGCCTCCTTCAGCAGGAGTTCCTTTGTTCCTCAGACCCGCGGCGAAGATTCAGTCGCATCCCCGCCGCCTTCTCTCCATAGTCGACGGGGGGGGGGGAGAGTCCTCCTTCCCTTAGCCGGTTGCAGCAGCTGCTTGTCTTGAAGGGGGGAATAAAGAGAGTCCACCTGCTGCTGCTTCTGGATACAAGGATCTTGGACTCTCTCACACAAGCACACACTCACTCAATACATACGGATCTCGCTCCTGCCTCGCACCTCCAGCAGCACAAACGAGCAGGCGAGGAGGGGACTTTCTGTGGGCTCCTCCCGCATCGCAGCTCCCTCCTCGCTTTCCCCCTCCAACTTGTGCACGCACACACGCACGCACTCCCGAGTTGTCGAAAGCCCCGAGGAAACCACGTGGCCGCCCAGGCAAGTCCTCTTTCTGGTCGCCACCCGGTGCCCCACTGCTGGTCTATGCCCAGCTGACCTCGTGGTGGTGGTGGACATCTGTGGCTGAAAACCCCACATTTCTCACCCGCGCAACTCACCCCAGACTTCATTTGAGAAAGGTGGCATGGGGTGGTGGACACATTGCAACTTCAAAGCCCATGAGAACACCGAGAGAAAATCTGTGGTCACCATCCACGACCACTGGCCATGCCGGCAGGGGCTGGTGGGAGTTGGGGGGGAATGTGGCAGCTCAGCGGTTCTGCTTTGCCTGAAAAAGCCCCAGATTCAATCCTAGCATCTCCAAGTAGAACTGGGAAAAGACTCCATGTCTCAAATCTGGGAGAGTTGCTGCCAGTCAGTGTAGACAATACTGAGCTAGGTGGTGCAATAGTCTCATTCAATATAAGGTAGCTTTTATCTGGAGGGCTAAAGGTTGCCCCATCTCCCCTCCACTGCAAACTGCTGGAACGGGGAATCGGGAAAGGCAACTAGATGATGTGGCAGAGATTTAAGGTAGTAAGTGATGTGCAGTTGTGAACAAGGAGAATTACTTCTCTCCAGCTACCCAGAACTGTCAGGCTACACTGCAAAAGGAAAAACTTATTTATACCCATGACTGTGTGCACTGGAGCCTACAACCCGGGAGAGAGGAAAAGCTGACAAATCAGGTAAATTAGGCTGCATGCACATTACTGCTTACTCCAACACACTACAGTGGTACCTCGGGTTACAGACACTTCTGGTTACAGACTCCGCTAACCCAGAAACCTTGGGTTAAGAACTTTGCTTCAGGATGAGAACAGAAATCGTGCAGCGGCAGCGGGAGGCCCCATTAGCTAAAGTGGTACCTCAGGTTAAGAACAGTTTTAGGTTAAAAATGGACCTCCAGAACGAATTAAGTTCTTAACCTGAGGTACGATTGTACCACCATTGGCGTCTGAAACCAAATACACACGACATTAGCCACAATCCACAGGTATCCCGCAGCTTCTTGAGAAATGCTCTTTCCCTTAAACTAGCTTCCAGATGTTTAGAAAATGGAAGCGATGGTCAATGTGAGGTGCGTACATTTCAGGCAGCCGTTGTACATGTGCAGAGGACAACTTCAGTGAATTGGAGGTCAGTGAGGGGAAACAAATCAGGTAATGGGCATCTGGGGAAGGCATCCTCACCCCCTCTCTGGTGTCAACAGCAACATAAAAAGGAACTTGGAAGAACAATAAGAACATATATTTAGAGAAGATTGGAAAACATTTATTGAATATATGGGAAATCACTGTGTACAGCTGAAAACGCTGGCAGCATTAAGATAAATTCAACAGTGTAAATAAGTTATGATGGATGTAATAATGGAATACTGAATGGTATAGTTTCTGTAAAATATGCAGGGATTTATGTTATATAAAATGAACCATGGAAAGAGAAGAAGGGAAGTCATTGATATCTTAAGGATGTTAAAATGACTACTTTAAATTGTAAAACAGAAAATTTAATTAAAATTATATATATGAAATGCGATTTGAAACACAGCAGCGGGGAGCTGGGACGCCCTTGCTGCATTTCAGTACCCTAAGGTGTACATGGCTTTAGCCCCTGATTGACCCTTAATTTCCTGTGGTCCTCCCCACAGCGAAGTGGTTGTCTTTATTTTTCCAGCCTGCCTCTGCTGAACAGCACTTTATCCTCCATGACAGCTTTATCTCTTACGGACTTCCTTTACTGACCAAGAGGGCTCTCTTTGGGGTGAAAATTATTAGATCAGACCAAATTTAAAATGTAGGGGTTTTTTTACTAATAGTTTTGAAAAAGTTAGTGTAATATTTATAGGGGATATATACAGTTAGTGTAATATTTATAGGGGAGGAAACAGATTTCAGAAGAGCTTAATAGTTAGCCATAACAGCTATTAGGAAAATAACATATGTTGGGGAATGCACCCATCTAAACCTTATTCATTATATTCATGTAATCATTACTGATATATGTCTACCATTTCTCTACTTTAGCCAAGACATAACATACAGGAAGCTGCCTTACGCTGAGACAGACCATTGGGCCATCCATCCCAGCCTTTCCCATCCTTACCTGGAAATGCATGGGATCAAACCTGGGACTTTGCTCAGTTACTAAGCTCTGACTCTCCCCAAAATACTCCCCCCAAACCTAGCAATAAAGTTCTGGCAATAAAGCCATTCCTTTCTTTCAGCTCACTGACAGCTCTGCTTCCAGCCTTCTTGCTTCTTGTTTTAGTTCACTTTTGTAACTTCCTTCTTCTGATTTGTATATCTCTCTTTCCTCTGCTTGCTCTGCTTCACCTGCATACACTATTTTAACTCACCAATCCAATGTTCTACCCAACCAGAAGTGCAGGAGTGTGCAAGTCAGTGACTGAACACTGTTAGTGGGGAAAAAGAAACAGGAAATTGGGGACAAGTAACTAGATTTCCAAACCCCTTCCTTGCATTTCAGTATCCTGGGTTGACCTTTCTGAATTCCCAGCAAAAACAGCCTTTCTGAATTCCCAGCAAAAACAGCCACCGAACAGAAGGCCACCATTTTGTACCTAAAAGCAAACACAAAATGGCCAGACAGAGTTATGCTTTACGTCAGGCATAGGCAAACTGGGTTCTCCAGATAATTTGGGACCGCAATTCCCATCATCCCTGACCACTGGTCCTGTTAGCTAGGGATCATGGGAGTTGTAGTCCCAAAACACCTGGAGGGCCGAGTTTGCCTATGCCTGCTTTAAGTTATTAACCTGTGAACTGCAGAGGACTATATTGCAGTAGGGATGCGGTGATGGCCCAACCAGCATAAATGTCTTTGCTAAAAAAATAGAAGAAAAATCATATCCGTTAACTGCTCACAATACTATTAGAATTATTGCAGACCCTTAAGATGGTCATCCCTATTCCGTGGGTGCCACTGTGGTCCAAATCAAGGCCCTCTTGGGCTTGCTGATCAGAAGGTCGGCAGTTTGAATCCCTGTAGTGGAGTGAGCTCCCATTGCTCTGTCCCAACTCCTGCCAACCTAGCAGTTCAAAAGCATTCCAGTGCAAGTAGATAAATAGGTACTGCTGTGGCAGGAAGGTAAATGGTGTTTCCGTGTACTCTGGGTTCCGTCACAGTGTTTTGTTGTGCCAGAAGCAGTTTTGTTGAAAAGAAGACAAACTTAACATCCCCCTCACCCTGCTTTTCCCCAACCTGAAGGCATAGTTCAAATGTAGACAATAATAGCAAATTTCATACAAGCACTGAAGTGGAAAGAGACTGAAAGCTGCTAATATCAATATAAAGGAAAATGTCAACCCAACCATATATTATGGAATATGGCAGGCACAGTTTGTCCTGTAGTCTTTGTTCGTGTGCTAGATGAATGGCCACCAGTCTGCTACAAAAGTCTCTCAGTTTTTGAACTTTACAGTTTCTAGCTATCAATAATCTTGCTGCCAGTAACCAATTAAATGCTTGAGAGCCAGTGTGGTGTAGTGGTTAAGAGCGGTAGTCTCGTAATCTGGGGAACCGGGTTCGCGTCTCCGCTCCTCCACATGCAGCTGCTGGGTGACCTTGGACCAGTCACACTTCTCTGAAGTCTCTCAGCCCCACTCACCTCACAGAGTGTTTGTTGTGGGGGAGGAAGGGAAAGGAGAATGTTAGCCGCTTTGAGACTCCTTAGGGTAGTGATAAAGCGGGATATCAAATCCAAACTCTTCTTCTTCTTCTTCTTCTTCTTCTTCTTGTAAAATAAGCCTTGGCTATCCCTGCTGAATATACCCAACAATTCTTGTATTATTATTATTATTATTATTATTATTATTATTATTATTATTCCTCTTTTATTTGAAAGTTAAAATACCCAACAATGCTTTAAAAAAAAAATTATTAAAGATTTTCATGAAGCACAAAGAACGTGCAATATCTCTCATTTTTTTTCTTGATCGGGTTATAATATTTTGGTTACGTTCAAAGTAAAATGTAAAGCAATTATGATATCCAAAGGCAGGAGTGGAGGGTGGGAGGTAAACTCTTGTCGTTTTGTCAACTTGGTACGTACGTGGGGGTTTTATGTCAGTGTCAATTGTGTAGGTTCTCTTTCTGTATATTTATTGGTTTACATTGACAATGAGAGATATTTTTAAATAGGTTTTCCCAGTATTTTTGTTATTTCTGCAAGTATCCAATAAGTATCTGATTCATATTTCTTTACCGCCAACTTTCATAAGTTGATGTACTTTTGTCAGAGTCAACATGTTCTTGAGTCAACGTCCTTCAAAACTGAACAAGGTCCAGAGATATAACTAATCATTTTCCATGCCCAGGATATGTTTGCAATGCTTGTGTTTCCTGCAGCAGAAATTAAACTTTTTAGTGAGCCACTGCTGAAATTTAAAATTCTTGCTGCTCTGCTCAAATAGGACTACTATAGTGCCCAGCAACCTACTGGCAGCTACTGCCACCCATTGCCACATGCCTTGGTTTTCTTCTCCCTCACCAGCAGAGTTCAGTGGCTGAATGTGCTTTACTGTGCAAGACTGCAGGGACACCTTCCATGGCTGAGGACCATCAGTGACCTCACAATACAACTGAAGACACTTCAAGTCCTTAAAAAAACACCCACTTCTCTTCCAAGTCATCTCCTCAGTTGTTGTTGTTGTTGTTATTTTATTTGTTACCCTGCCCATCTGACTGGGTTGCCCCAGCCACGCTGGGTGGCTCCCAACAAAATATTAAAACACAATAAAACCATAAAAAACCAACCATAAAAAACTTTCCTGAACAGGACAACCTTCAGATGTTTTCTAAAGTCAGGGCGGGTTAAGTCCAGTCAAAGGCGACTATGCGGTTGCGCCGTTCATCTTGTTTTCAGGCCGAGGGAGCCAGCCGGTGTTTGTCCACAGACAGCTTTCCAGGTCCTGTGGCCAGCATGACTAAACTGCTTTTGGTGCAACGGAACACCATGATGGAAACCAGAGTGCACGGAAACACAGTTTACCTTCCTGCCACAGCAGTACCAATTTATCTACTTGCATTGACGTGCTTTCGAACTGCTAGGTTGGCAGGAACTGGGACAGAGCAACGGGAGCTCACTCCATTGCGGGGATTCAAACCACCGACCTTCTGATCGGCAAGCCCAAGAGGCTTAGTGGTTTAGATCACAGCGCCACCCATGCACAGGGCCAAGGCCATTTAGGGCTTTATAGGTCATTTATTGCCTTGGCTCTGGCTTGTAGTCTGATCTTGCCTGATCTTCAACCCATCTGTGATCAGGTCTCCTTCCACTGACAAGTTCCCCCCCCCCCCGGCTTATCTGTACCAGAATCAGATCGCCGTTGTAGCCTGGTGCAAAGCTAAGCTCCAAATCTGACCACAACCTTACCAAGATCTGCACTCCAGACCTTTATCTGCAGAGGTGTTTTTAAAAAAATGAAGTTTATTTTATTTATGTATCTTAATTTTAATTTAAGGAATGTTTTTATGCCACCTTTCAGTGACAAGATTATTTCTAAGGTACATTCCATAAAACAGGTATTCCTTTAAAAAGCTCAACAATTTTTGGATTGTCCTGGTTTTTACTTTTTGAAATATGACAACCCTAATAAAAGGCATACTTACAAATAATATATTTTTTAATTCATATGAGGAAGTTTTATTTTTAGTAGGTATGCTGCTGCTTTTTCTTTTCTTTTCTTGCCTTATGGGGATGACAGTATTTTATTTTATTTTTAATCCAGCAGCAAGGCTAAAAAATTAATAAACTAGCCTGAAATTATTTGCTAGAAGCAGTGCTATTAATGATCATTCAGTACAACACATTAACTAGATTTCATTAATTGGAGCAAAACAATTGCAAATTATAATAGGCTTCACAGTTATGCTGGAATGTGGTGAATACAGTAACATTATTTAGTCTGTTTGCCTTTTTACATCCGAAAGCCCTTTCTTCCTACAAATGTGGAAATTAAATTATTTTTCAATAACCCAGTAGATTTTAGACTGCAAAACAATATCTTTGAAGAAACAGTCACTGTCATTTGTACAGTATTGTATTACATTTCCTCCAAAACCTGAATGTTTATCATCCACATTAATATGGATGGGGGGGGGGACAGCAGATGGTTTGTGGATAATCTGTAAAAAAAACATTTTGTTCTGAAGCAGCTCTACAATAAGAATACACAGAACGTGGATGAGAAGTCTGCAGCACTGTAGTGCAAATTGATTCTTAAAGTGTTTTTGCTATTCATATTTGTTTCCTTTCTCCACACAATAATGTCCTTGCAATGGTACATAATTTATTTTTTAAAAAACCCCAAAGCATTTCTAAGCACTGGCTGTATCTCCAGCTACTTCCAACTAATCGGACATATTATGTTAAACTAAGGTAATGATGCCATGGCAGAATTGTAGACTGATATCCTAGCCCAAATGTTGAGATAAAAGAAGCAGCTGCCAACCACCACTATGGTTTATGCCAGCATGCACAGGTATACATGGTGAACGATGGAACCTAAACTGATTTTAGGTTGGACCACTACTTTCCCTGTCTAAGCTGAAGACTAGCACCAGAAAATTAATTTCAAATGTTCAGGTACAATGAAAGATGAGGGTCATTAGATAAATGGCATGGTGCCAGGTTAGTATTAGGAGTATCATCTTCCCCCCATGAGTCTGCCTGACCACTACATTCATCATCTGAGGCAGGTATGGGGAACCTGTGGCCCTCCAGATGTTGCTCAACTACAACTCCCATCAGCCCCAGCAAGCATAGCCAATGGCCAGGGATGATGGGAGTTTTAGTTCCAACATCTGGAGGGCCAAAAGTTCCTCACACTTGATCTGAGACCTTGCGGCATTTTCCTCCGCCTTGAGAGCAGGTATAGGCAAACTCAGCCCTCCAGATGTTTTGGGACTACAACTCCCATCATCCCTAGCTAACAGGAGCAGTGGTCAGGGATGATGGGAGTTGTAGTCCCAAAACATCTGGAGGGTTTGGGGATGCCTGCTTGAGAGGCTCAGATGTCCCAGACATGTTGACAAGGTCTTTGTCATTCTGGGGCAATGAAGGCATTCCTCTATTATCAGGAGTTTGGCTTCTTTTAACAATTCTCTCGATGTTGTGGTTTGTTGTACTGCTGCTTTCTCTCTCACTTTGTTATTTGCTTGCTTGCTTACTTACAATATTGTGGCTTGTGAGAAGAAATTTAAGATTCAGTAACTACTATAACGAGCGTGAGAAAAAAGATCAGCACGTAAAAACAGTCACAGAAAACAAAAGCAGCTGAAAGCAAAAACAGATGGAAAGGCCTGCAAAATGAAAAAGTGCCAGGCGAACCTTTATGGAGAGGGCATTTGACAACTGATGGCCCACCACTTAAAAGGTCCTCTGTCCTGTAGCCATCTATCACACCTCACTTACCAGAGCCTCAGAATAAGATCTCAAAGTCAAGGTAGGTTGATATGGAGAGAGATGGTCTTTCAGGTACCCTGAAAGAGAGAGATGGTCTTTCAGGTACCCTCTTCAAGTCATGAAGAACCTTAAAGGTCAAAACCAGCACCTTGAACTGGGTCTGGAAATGGTTCCGTGAAGGTAGCAAAGAACTGGCACGATACGTTTACATCATCCAGTCCCTATTAGCAGCATTACAGCCATATTCTGAACTAAGTGAATATTCTGGACCGTCTTCAAGGCAGTCCCACATGCAACACAATTCAGCAGCCCCCCCCCCCCACAAAGGAAGTTACTAGATGCATGGGTAATAGAAACAAAGCTCTCTCTTTTCAGACAGGGTCACAGATCTCCATTATTAATTGTCTTGTTACATGCACTCCATATCTAGAACCCAGATGGGAAATTGCAGCAGACAGGAGGCCAGCCTGCAGCCCCTCCCCCTCCAGAAAGGTATGCTGGGGGCCCTCTCAATCATTCCTGACACCTTACACCTCTACTCATTTTTTTACCCATGCATAGTACACTCAGAGAGAGTCAGTATGAAGGAAACATCAGCAACCAAATTGGGCAATCAATACACAACTGATTGGTTTGACCTGGCTTTCCATGTCACTCAAACAACACATATTCTTGGGTCTTTGCTTCCGGTTATCCAAGGAATATCCAGTGTTGTAGCTCAAATCTAAATTTGTGCTGTTATTTCACAGGCCAGGAATAGCCTACATGATATCTCCAGATGTTGTTAGACTCCCTGACAATTGGCCATGCTTGGTGGGACTGATCTGAAGGGCACCAGGTTGGCTAACAGCTCAGTTAACCAACAATTACTCTGGTTTTGAGCATTTTTTCAACTTGTGAGAGCATTCACGAGCTGTTGCATATGTAATAGCACTGAATCACTTACATATAACAATTACAAATACATTTATTCAGAAAATCCACAAGTTGCAGCTTTGATGCACATATGGCATTACCAATCTTTGTTGTTGGATGAAAAGGTTAGATTTCAAAAACATGGCTTTTGCTTTTGCATATTCTTCTGCATTTAATTAAGCATTGTTCTAAATTGGTGTAAACAGCTTGAAATAAAAACTGTCTAGTTTTCACCTTGCAGAAAGAAGAAAAACAGACAAAAGCTGTAGTCTTCAAATCTCTTGTCTTAGAATAACTGGTTCGTCTTCAGCACATT
The DNA here is from genome assembly GCF_964106915.1 of Podarcis gaigeae. Lineage (NCBI taxonomy): Eukaryota > Metazoa > Chordata > Lepidosauria > Squamata > Lacertidae > Podarcis > Podarcis gaigeae. Next base: position 91,526,874 of record NC_139680.1, read on the forward strand.
ATTCTGCCTAATGTTGATCTGTGGTGTTGCCTGGAATGTAATTTGTACAAGGACTAAAATTACATTTTTAAAAGGAAAAAAATGAGAGGATTTGAGTTTTCTGTTTTGCTTTTTTCTGAAGTACATTAAAGACCAGGTGAGTCAAAAGCTATTTTAGTGACACCACTCAAAACTACCTACATTAGAGAATTATAATAAATAAATTCAGACTTTCTCTGAAAGGGGCTAAAATAAAGACTTACTGTGAGTATTATATTATAAAGAAGTAAGCCACCTGTTCCCTACATGCAATGTGGGTTTCCCCATTTTATTTTTATTTTATTTTGAAAATAGATCTTATCAGGTTGTTCTCATTATTAAGATTTCACTGCTTTTTATAGACTAGTTCCTACTTTCATGACAGAACCTTGGCTGGCCCATGGGCATCCATGGTGAGAGGCGGGGCATGGGGGACAGTTGCCCCTCGCCCATGAACTATAATCCCCAGATTCCCGGCTTTCTTTTCTTTTTAAAGCGTAAGTTCATAGATTCGGGAGATCCTGAGATATGAGGCAAATGTACAGGGACTAGGTAAAGGTAAAGGGACCCCTGACCATTAGGTCCAGTCGTGACCGACTCTGGGGTTGCGGCGCTCATCTTGCTTTATTGGTCAAGGGAGCCGGCGTACAGCTTCCGGGTCATGTGGCCAGCATGACTAAGCAGCTTCTGGTGAACCAGAGCAGCACACGGAAACACTGTTTACCTTCCTGCCGAAATTGTACCTATTTATCTACTTGCACTTTGACATGCTTTCGAACTGCTAGGTTGGCAGGAGCATGTACAGGGACTATTATTCTTTTTATTTTTATTCTTAGAATCTAGCCTGCTCCCCACTTCCAGGGTTTTGCTTCACCTTCTCCTGAAAAAGTCCTGCAGATGCTCTGGCTGAAGACATTTTGCTGCCTGAGGTGACATTCTATGTACAGAAGCCACTGAAAACGGCAGTTGAATCTTACTCAAATAATGACAATGAGATCATGTCTTCCACTACATCTGAACACAGTAGTTTGTCTTGGAGTAATGGGCTGGCTGCATGGCACACAAGCTGTCTCCTCCAACAGATGGCTACAACTACGGAGCTTAGAAGGAGCAGCCAGAGGACTGCTGCCACTGTCCCACAGCATCTGCCACCTGAGGCTGTCACCTCACTCTGCCTAATAGAAGGGCCAGCCCTGGACACAGCAGCCATAGGTGTGTAATCATTTCTTAAGCCGTTCTCCTCCAGTACAGTGGTACTTCGGGTTAAGAACTTAATTCGTTCTGGAGGTCTGTTCTTAACCTGAAACTGTTCTTAACCTGAAGCACCACTTTAGCTAATGGGGCCTCCTGCTGCCACCGCGCTGCCGCTGCACAATTTCTGTTCTCATCCTGAAGCAAAGTTCTTAACCCGAGGTAATATTTCTGGGTTAGCGGAGTCTGTAACCTGAAGCGTATGTAACCTGAAGCGTATGTAACCCGAGGTACCACTGTATTAAATAGTTTCCTGAAGCCATCATACCACTCAGAATTCTCAAGGAAGTGTTGATTGGGAGATAGGTGAAATGTAATTTCTGGAGAAATGGAAGTACTAAATAAAATCATAATTATTCATTACCTAAATGAAGATAATGATACTTGTCAACCTGAGAAACATGAATAGTCAATAAAATGCCACTGCTTGCAGAAATGTCACAGACACATATAGATGTGGTGATTTGAATTGCATACTACCTAGAGCCGCATAATGATAGCCTTTCCACTGTCTTGACTATTTAGAATGAAGTTCTACTGACCCAGCTACTGCTTAGCATTACTACTATGGGATGTGATGGCGCTGAGCCTCTTGGGCTTGCAGATCAGAAGGTCAGCGGTTTGGATCCCTGCAACAGGGTGAGATCCCACTGCTCTGTCCCAGCCTAGCAGTTCGAAAGCATGCCAGTACAAATAGATAAATAGGTAGTGGGAAGGTAAACGGTGTTTCCATGTGCTCTGGTTTCCATCACAGTGTTCCATTGCACCAGAAGCAATTTAGTCATGCTGGCCACATGTTATGACCCTCCAGATGTTGTTGGACCGCTCCCAGCCAGCACATGTAATGGATGATAGGAGATGGAGACCCAAGACATCTCAAAGGCCACAGTCAATAGGCCAACCCAGGAGGACTCGTTGCCCCCGCTCCCATCCCTCTTTGCATCCGACTCATGTACCCTGACAGAAGCACCCAGTCCACTTGCATACCCTGAGGGCTTCATTAACTAAAAATCCCAAAATTTGGGATCTCATCCAAACAGGTGCCAAAGCTGTGTAATAGTTTTGTAACAGCCCTAAACCTGAATAACTGATACATCAAACCAGGGGTCGTTGTTAACACCCCCAAACCCATCATGCTCTGATTCACTCCAAACTGGTGCCAAGGTTTTGCAGTAGTTTTGCAACCTTTTTGTAGCGAAACCCCCGCAGTTGAGATATGACATAGTAATAACATAGCACAAAGGAGTGGGGAAGACACACGAGGCAATTCTACTTTGCAGCAATTATTTATTCTTCCTTTGCTTATGTGGGGTACTCCATCCTGACATGGCCAATTGTTGGAGGGGAGTTTGGTGTTTGTGTCTTGAGTCTCAAGCAGTACCAGATTACCGAATAGGCAGTGTAGGTACTGGCCTAAGGGCCCCACACCTTTGAGGAGCCCACGACAACGAATCAAAATAATATTGATTTTATCTTGAAAGAAAAAATTACAATCAAGCTTTCTTAGTTTTAGGAGATAATTTCTGAGCCCCTCACACCGAGATTTTAAGGGACAAGCTATCTCCTTGCTAACAATTCTGTGCCAGATGCTAGCCACTTGCAACCATGCCCCACTCCCTGATCTGGCCAGAGCACTGTGGGGGTAGGGGCAGCAGGAGGCCCTATACCAGGGGTGTCTAACTCAAATTCATCGGGGGCCGCATCAGCAGTTTGGTCACCCTCAAAGGGCCGGTTGTATCTGTAGGACTTACAGTACAGGAGAGAAGGGTTCAGGCAGCCATTGGATTTGTCACATCGCAGGATGGCAAGCGCTCAATATAAAAACAAGTGGATGTTTCCTGAATGCATGTAAAGTGGAGGTTTCCTGTGTAGAACGGCCGGCACCGCTAGAGGGCAGACGTTCTCTGGCTTGTAGGCTGTCGCGCATGCGCTGAAGAGGCGGCTTTCTTGTGTCAAAAAAAATAAAGCAAGAATAAAAGGTGAAGGCTGGCGGCCGGCGGCAGCTACACGGGCCACATGACGAGGTCTGGCAGGACGGATTCGGCCCGCGGGCCTTGTGTTTGACACCCGTGCCCTATACCATAAGGGAATCCCAGCACAGCTGGCTCTTGCAACTTGGAAAAGAACACAGTCACAATATTGGCCCCTCCTGCTCTCAATGGAACAGGGCACACAAAGGGAATCATAGAATTATGCAGTTGGAAGGGAACTTGGATGTCATCTAGGTAAAGCCACTAGCCCAACAGTAGAACATCTGCTTTGGATTCAGAAGATCCCAGAAACAATCCCCAACATCTCCAGTTAGGGCTGGGAGATTCTCCTGCATGGAACCCTGGAGAGCTGCTGCCAGTCTGAATGGACCTGTGTCACCACTGCGGAGAAATGCACCCATTTATGCCCACAGACATGCCCCATGTCCCTGCACATGCCAGGCCTCACCTTTCTCCCAATTCCTAGTAAATGTTCCCAGCAGAATTTAAACTTAGATTTCTAGGTTCTTCTGCATTCGGTGGCCCATGACAACTTCCTGAGCATCAAATGGGAAAACAATCAAGCACAACTCCATGTCTGCTACTCTTCAGCACATTACATTCATGTAACCAATAATTATTAATTGCTATTAGTTGTTAAGAACTGTGATGGAACAAAACATTTCTGCCTCAACTACTTCGACTTTTGCTTATGTGTCAGTTCCTGCTGTTGTTACATAAAAATGTTCTAGTTTTTTCATTTGTACTGTTTGACATAACAGTTAGAACAAAGATAGCGTTTAATAAAGGAGGGATCAATTGTACAGTATGTCTGGTCCTTTTAAACAACAGAAGATGTACCAGACTGGAAAGGAAAGCTTATAGAATTCTCCTACAATAGTAGCAGGTGGTTCACTAGGTATTTAAATACTCAGGGTGCAGGACCATGAAACAAATTTGCATTAAATTTGCACATGATTATTTATATGCATAGCCACAAATACTGTGTTCTGTCCAACACTGCTGGTCCGACACAAGAGACTTCCGCTTGCACAACAGAACAGTCCTCTTCTGCGCCCTGAAGCCACCTGTGCACCTTCAAATTCTGCTCCAGAGGATTGGGAGACCCTCTAGAGGAGATATTTATGGAATGGGGCAAGAAGAGGTAGTGGAAGTCCCACTGCATTAGTAGATACATCATCCCTGAAAATGGAGTGGTGGTGGGGAGCCCACAACCCAACATTTTAATTTAAGGGGAAAACCCTGGCCAAGAGAATGTCATTCAAAAGTTTGGGTATATGTACAGGAATGACTAATTTTGTAATTGCTCAAGCAATTGTCAGAATTTGTTGGGAGTTTTTTGTACGGTAAAAGCCAAAGTACCTGAAGTAGAAAATGCAAAATCTCAATTTTCTGCTTTCAAAGGGAGTCGAAACAAATGAATCCCCAGCTGCTAGGCTGCAATGACTAAATTATTTCAATTTGTTGTTGACATAATGCCATGATCAATTTTGATTTCCAAACAGAACTAGCATCTACAATTCCCTGTGAAAGTGGTACAGAAAAAGAAGCCAGGAAATGGTGAATTGGAACAAGTTTATTTGGAATTAAACCCAAGGACTGTTTTGGACATATTTTCATGGGACTTTTGTCTCTATACTCTTAAATACCATGGTTATCCACTAAAAGAAACTGAGGTGCAATCCTGTGCACGTGTGTTCAATACGGCTTACTCACTATTAAAAATTTTGTAGGACTGCCATCTTACCCAGCTGCAATCCTGTACACACTTACCTGAACGCAATAGTGTTAATAATAATAATAATAATAATTTATTTACACCCTGCCCATCTGGCTGGGTTTCTCCAGCCACTCTGGGCAGCTCCCAACAGAATTAATGACAATAAATAATTAAAAAGTGATAAAACAACAGACATTAAAAGCTTCCCTAAACAGGGCTGCCTTCAGATGTCTTCTAAAAGTCAGATAGTTGTTTATTTCCTCGACATCTGATGGGAGGGTGTTCTACAGGGCAGGTGCCACTACCGAGAAGGCCCTCTGCCAGGTTCCCTGTAACCTCATTTCTCGCAGTGAGGGAACCGTCAGAAGGCCCTCGGCACTGGACCTCAGTGTCCGGGCCAAACAATCAGGGTGGAGACACTCCTTCAGGTATACTGAGCCATATATGATTAGACAAATACAGGATTGTACTTAAAACCTAACTACACATTACGTTAATAAAATTATTAACAAGGCCATGGTTTTTTAAAAAGTACCAGATATAGGGGAAGCATTAGCCATCAGCACTGTAGCATGTGGGATGGAGAACTTTCCTCCTCAGATTTGATGTCAATAAAAATCCGCCTCACCACATAATTAAAATGGGAAGCAATTCCCATTGGTACTAGTGGCAGTTTGGGAAGGTAGCTTAAATCTCTCTTCCCCAAATGTTGTGTTGTTGATGAGTACTCTCCCCACCACCTGACCTAGTATTTCACTTTTTAAAATATGTAATTATCACATCATTAACATAATGTGTAGTTCAGTCAGTTATTTTTTAATAAATTTTAGTTGATGAATTAATAGTCTGCAAAATTTTGCATTACAATTGCACAGCATAAAACTGTAAAAAGCAAACTTGCTGTGTTTTTTAGAATATGAAAGTATCTCTGCATCTTAGAATAGCTGTCCCGCCTTCTCTCACAAACCAGAGGGAATGTCTCTTTTAAGATTGTCCTTGCTATCTGCAGGTTTCATTAAAGCGTATCAGTAAATGTGCAACTCTAAGTGGAGTCATCATGCGAAAGGCTGGGCTGGATGAATCCCATGCCGGAATTAAGATCGCTGGAAGAAATATCAACAACCTCAGATATGCAGATGACACAACCTTGATGGCAGAAAGTGAGGAGGAATTAAAGAACCTTTTAATGAGGGTGAAAGAAGAGAGCGCAAAATATGGCCTGAAGCTCAACATCAAAAAAACAAAGATCATGGGCACTGGGCCCATTACCTCCTGGCAAATAGAAGGGGAGGAAATGTAGGCAGTGAGAGATTTTACTTTTTTGGGCTCCATGATCACTGCAGATGGTGACAGCAGTCACGAAATTAAAAGACGCTTCTTGGGAGAAAAGTGATGACAAACCTAGACAGCATCTTAAAAAGCAGAGACATCACCTTGCCAACAAAGGTCTGTATAGTTAAAGCCATGGTTTTCCCAGTAGTGATGTATGGAAGTGAGAGCTGGACCATCAAGAAGGCTGATCGCCGAAGAATTGATGCTTTTGAATTATGGTGCTGGAGGAGACTCTTGAGAGTCCCATGGACTGCAAGAAGATCAAACGTATCCATTCTTAAGGAAATCAGCCCTGAGTGCTCACTGGATGGACAGATCGTGAAGCTGAGGCTCCAATACTTTGGCCACCTCATGAGAAGAGAAGACTCCCTGGAAAAGACCCTGATGTTGGGAAAGATTGAGGGCACAAGCAGAAGGGGACGACAGAGGACGAGATGGTTGGACAGTGTTCTCGAAGCTACAAACATGAGTCTGACCAAACTGCGGGAGGCAGTGGAAGACAGGAGTGCCTGGCGTGCTCTGGTCCATGGGGTCACGAAGAGTTGGACACGACTAAACGACTAAACAATAACAACAACAAGTGGGGTTTGGAGGAGTGAAATGACAGACAGTTCACCAAATCTAAAGTCTGTTGTTTGGTGTCACCAGGCCAGAAAGTGTGGAACAAGACTTTTCCGTCCCCCAGCAGCTCATTATTATTATTCCCCCTCAATTGAAACCGATGGGAAGCAAATTACATATACCAGCTCTAGGTGGCATAGATAGTGAACCCAATTTTGGGGCCTCTCAGGGTTACAGTTTTGCAGATATTAATATTGTGCAGTTTGAAGTGACTGGATGCATGAAAACTGACTCCTTTTGGAAATGAAGCATTGCCCAGGCCCATAAAAATATTATTCAAATTTTACTAGCAAAACTCTTCAAAACAAAACAGAAACATTAACCGACATATCCAAAATATCCATCCAATGTCTTCTGTTGTCCAGCACAGGCTCAGCATCTTACAAAATATGAAATAATTCCAACAGACCTAGAAGCAGAGGTCTGTCTCTTCCCACAGCATCCATTTTAGCCTGGGCCTGTTTCTGTCTCTCAGCCAGCCAGACAGTGTCATTTACATGTCCTTACTTCACAGAACCTTGTGAGACAAAAGACACAAAGGCAACTCCCTTCAAAATGGAGATTTGCAACCCAATTTCTTCATCACATGATCTAAGTTTGCAACACTCACATGTTAGGTACCAGAGAACAACTAGTTAATTATCAACTCAGCAAGAGCTCAGAGTGCTCTCCTTAGCTTTAATATAGCCCCATGGAAAATCTCCATATTAAATCTTCAGCAGTATATAACCATTTTAAACCTTCATTAATGCACATACATTTTCCATTTCTGTCTCAATTAAATTTATTATACTTAACACACAGGTGGGCTTTGGATCCAGTGGATCCAATGCCACATCTCTCTGACTTCTCCAACTACTTAAGACTGTTCCAGTCTTAACGGTGGTGATCTCACCATGGAGTTTTCTGCTGGAGTAGTAGGGACATCTGTGGTGGACATGATCCTCCTGCCAGCAGAATTACTCTGCACAGGTGGGAAAGGATCTCTGCCCCTCTGCCACTGGGAGCCAGTGTGGTGTAGTGGTTAAGAGCGGTAGTCTCATAATCTGGGGAACCGGGTTCGAGTCTCCGCTCCTCCACATGCAGCTGCTGGGTGACCTTGGGCCAGTCACACTTCTTTGAAGTCTCTCAGCCCCACTCACCTCACAGAGTGTTTGTTGTGGGGGAGGAAGGGAAAGGAGATTGTTAGCCGCTTTGAGACTCCTGAAGGGGAGTGAAAGGCGGGATATCAAATCCAAACTCTTCTTCTTCTTCTCTATCCAACAGATCTAGGATTTCTGTCTATGTGCATAAAAATAATTGAAAACCTGATGCCTAGTTAATAGAAGTAGGCTTTTAAACAAGCGTTCCCCAACCTGGGTGCTCTCATCTGTCCCAACCAGCATGGCCAATGGTCAGGATTGATGGAAATTAGAATGCAAAACATCTGGAGAGCACCAGGTTGGGAAAGGGTGTTTTAGTCAATGAAAATGTTTTGCAGCTATGTTCATAAGTGTTCCTTATGTTCCTATTTATGACCTCACCAATCGTGCAGCAATGCTAGCACATTTGCAAAGCTATATGGTTCTATATGGTTTCAAATTGAATGGGAGACCACATATTGAGATTCCTGCATTGCAGGGGTCTGAACTAGATTACTCTTGGGGTCCCTACCAACTCTACAGTTCTACGATTCTATGATAGCAGGACTAACACCATCCGTAAACAGATTTTACTTGCAGAAGTTATATTCATGAAAGATGCATGTTCAGACCTCCCAAGAGAAAGTAAGAGTTTTCCCCATTTCAGATATATATATATATTTATCTTTAACGTTTTAATCTTAAAACAGATTATGGGGAACATTTTGGGAACTTTATTTAAAACAGCTGCATATTTAAAAGCAGCTTGTTGATTTCATCGAGAATTAGTTAAGACATATAATACATTTACACAAATCTGCACTATTTGTAGGAGGAAAATAATAAAGGAAGACAGAACTTAACCTAAATTAGGATTTTATTATTTTCTATAAATTTCTTTAAATCTGTCAAGATATTGGGGGTCTTCTACGAAGCCTTGTCCACAAATGTTGGTTCAGTCAGGAGATTAGACATTTTTCTCTCTGCTAGTTGTTAGCACTCTCATTAATTGCACCTGTGTTATCTTGCCTGTGCCAGGAATTCGAGGCTGAAGATGGCCAATCTGCTAATTGGGGAAAAATCCGCAGCTGTGGAGTCACACATACATACACCCTAACTCTCAGCTCTAGAAAGTTACAGCTTAGACATCTTCCGATTGGCTGGTGAAATTCCAGTTGGTTACTAAGCAAAAGAGTATGTTACTCAAATGCCCGGTATGAGCTGCCTTACCTGTGCGTTTACCTTCCCGACTAATACCAGCGTTACATCTCTATGGGGTCATGGATTTGCTGGTAATGTGCTAAACAAGGTTAACTTTATTTTGTTGTTGTTGTTGCTTTGTGATTTCCCAAATTGTCCTATATTCGGAACAGTCTTTCTTTCCTTGTTTTTCCTGGTTGGTAGACAGGTTTTATGCTATGCAGCTATTTTAATTACATATTCTTTATACTATATATATACCTCTTCATTTTGAGGTGCTTATTTAACCTGGGTTCTAAGCCAGTTCCTTGGACCTCTGGGGTCACGATGGCTGTGTAATTTAGCTTCTTTCGCCTGGGGTCCCTGAAGTGTGCTTCTTTAGCTCTTGTGCCTTGGAGTCTTGGCGGTATCCACACTACAGTACAGCCTGAGATATCCTGCTTCAGGCTGGGTGGACTAAACAGGAATGATGGCAGTTTACTACCTGGCAGGATTGGTTTTACTCCCTGGGTGCACCATCAGAACCACCAAGAAAACACTGGCCTGGTCAGGTTTGTTTGACAAATCCAGTTTCATAATCTTCAGACCTCAAATGTCTGAAAGATAGGTTCCATCAGCTTAAACACCTGTTAATTTCCTCCTATTATTTAAACGAAGAAGATTGAATGTTGAGATTATATTTTTAGTTAAATGTTCATATTTTCTCCCAGTTTATCTGCTTAAACTGCAGTGTGCTTTTTTTACAAAGGAAATTTGCAGATATCTGTTCCAAGAACCCAAGCAACCATACTTTTGCCAATCAACATTTTCTTAAAACTATAGGTTTTTTTTAAAAAAAGAAATAATTTTAGAAGAATTATGCAGATTTGGTGCCCCCTGCTGTCCTTTTTAACTATGGGAGCATTGACTAACAGAAAAGGTGCACTAAAGATTTCTAACTGCACAAAACAACCCGTTGAAAATCTTAGGAAACATTTGGCACGTAGGAATAAATTGCCACAAATTATCATTGCTTTGCCCTCTTTTGCTGTCTTCCTGTCTGCTCCTCCAGGTCCATTAAAAAATTGTCCCTTCAAAAGAAAAATCCAAATGCTTCGAATTAGGACTACCTATAGTTAGGTTTAGGGGACGCAGGTGGCACTGTGGGTTAAACCAGAGACTAGGACTTGCCGATCAGAAGGTCGGCGGTTCGAATCCCCGTGACAGGGTGAGCTCCTGTTGCTCGGTCCCTGCTCCTGCCAACCTACCTAGCAGTTCAAAAGCACGTCAAAGTGCAAGTAGATAAATAGGTACTGCTCGGGCGGGAAGATAAATGGCGTTTCCGTGTGCCAGAAGCGGCTTAGTCATGCTGGCCACATGACCTGGAAGCTGTATGCCGGCTCCCTCAGCCAATAAAGCGAGATGAGCGCCGCAACCCCAGAGTCGGCCATGACTGGACCTAATGGTCAGAGGTCCCTTTACTTTTACCTTTATTGTTAGGTTTACACATGCTCAGTGCTATTTTTCTAGAAAAAGAGGTGCCGGAACTCACCATGAACACCTCCCTTGTTCTCTTATAAAGGCTATGGGGCCCACCCGAAAGGTGTCAGAACTGAGTTTCAGCTGGGGAGGGAGCCCCGATCCTTAGAAGTTATTTTCTGCTAGGGCCCAAAAGTTATGGATTGGGAAATAAAATGTTGGACTTGACTGAATCTTTGAACTAACTCAGTGAATGAAAAACTCTCTCTCTCTCTCTCTCTCTCTCTCTGTGTGTGTGTGTGTGTGTGTGAGAAATAGGAGCATGGAAGCATACCCCAACCTTGACCCACATGCATTCATTTGAAAGTCTGCATAGGAAGTAGAGGTTTACACATGTATAGGCACCTAGGGAACGGTCTATGCAATAAAAAGCGGGGGATCTGATTCCATGTACTGCATAGAGTCCTATAGGGTGCAGACTTCCAAAAGAATACATGTACTCTAGGGGGCAGGGATAGTGTATGTGATCCCACATGTTCATTCAATTTGGATACAATGGAACTGGAGGCCCCTTGACTATCTTCGGGTCCAGTATTGGACCACTTCAATCGGATACTCCCAGCCGATGTGGACAGACTCCTCCAAGCTGGAAAGTCCACCACTTGCCCTCTTGGCTGATTAGAGCATGCCCAGACGAGGTGCGGGTCCCCCTGGGTGATATCATCAATTTGTTCCTTGGCACGGGACATTGCCTGGGGAGTTGAAGGAGGCAGTGGTGCCTCTCTTAAAAAAACATCATTAGATCCTTTAGAGCTATCCAATTACCACCCAGTTTCGAACCTTTCGTACCTGGGTAAAGTGATTGAGAGAGTGGTTGCTGAACAGCTTGGTGGATTCCTGGATGAAACATCAGCTTTGGATCCATTCTATTCCGGCTTCCATCTTGGTTATGGGACCAAGACGGCTCTGGTCACCCTAACAGATGATCTCTGTAGACAGCTAGATCGAGGCGGGTCAGGGCTGCTGATCCTTTTAGACCTGTCAGCAGCCTTCGACACGGTCGATCATGAATTTCTGGACAACCGCCTTGCCGACGTGGGGATTCAGGGCACAGTTCTACAATGGCTGCACTCTTTCCTTTCTAGTCGGGGACAGAGGGTGGCGTTAGGGCAGGAGCTCTTGTCATACCACTCCTTGGTGTGCGGAGTGCTGCAGGATGCAATTCTCTCCTTGATGCTTTTTAACATCTTTATGCACCCCCTCACCCAGCTTGTCCAGAGTTTTGATTTGGTCTGCCATCAGTACACTGATGACACAAAACTCTATCTGCTGATGGACGGCCATCCTGACTCCCCCCCCCCCCCATTGATCAGATTTTTGGAAGCTGTGGCTGGATGGTTGCGTGGGAGCTGGTTGAAGCTAAATCCTTCGAAGACAAAGGTCCTTTGGCTGGGTTGGGATGATATGGGGTTGTGGGGCCAATGCCCATCTCTTGCGGGGGCGCAATTAGTGCCAGCGCCTTCTGACATGAGTTTGGGTGTAATCAACGCCTCCCTTTCTATGGAGGCACAGGTTGCAGCTACAACAGAGGCACCATTTTCCCATCTCCGCCGTGCTAAGCAGTTGGTCCCTTACCTCTCTCGCCCTGATCTCGCCACTGTGATCCACCGGACGGTCACCTCCAGGCTTGATTATTGTAACTCACTCTATGTGGGGCTGCCCTTGAAGCTGACGCAGAAACTCCAGCAGGTTTCGCCCCGGGATCACATTCATACAGTGCTATATCAGCTGCACTGGCTCCTGGTGCAGTACAGGATCAGGTTTAAGGTGCTGGTTTTAACCTTTAAAGCCCTATATGGCCTAGGACCCTCATACCTATGGGACTGCCTCTCCTAGTATGCCCCACGGAGGACCTTACAGTCTGCAAATAATAACAGCTTGGGGATCCCAGGCCCCAGGGAGATTAGGCTGGCCTCGACCAAGGCCGAGGCCTGGTGGAACGCTCTGCCACAAGAGATCAGGGCCCTGCAGGATTTGACATCTTTCTACAGGGCCTGCAAGATGGAGTTGTTCGCTAGGCCTTTGGTCAGGGCTCAGCGTGACTCCCCTTCTCTTTTTGTATAAGAACTAGTATAAAAGAGGCCTCCCAGCATTCTCACAGGCCCATATAAGAACAGTGTAAACTGTTGGGCCTGATGAACATTTACTGTTTCCAACCCTAATCCTGTGGAAAGCCATCTAATTAGATTTAAATTTGATCCTGACTTGTTTTTAGGAGGTAATTTAATTATTGTTTGATTTTATACTAATGTTACCGGTATATATTTGATGTTAGCCACCCTGAGCCCGGTTTCTGCTAAGGAGGGCGGGATACAAATAAAAGTTGTTTATTGTTACTGTTGTTATTATTATTATTATTATTAATAACTTCTGAAAGGGAATAAATTATATGGGGTGTGGTTGGGAAGAGTCCCCGGAGCCAAACAGAGGATCTGAAGTTCTCCACTCCTGATATATAGGATTACAATGTAGTGTGTTCTCTTGCACAAGTAATTTTAACACAAATGCTTTGATGTATACAGTATATGCTAAAACACATGTATTATTTCACTACCACAAAATCAGTTACGTTTTATGGAAAGCAAAAAGATTATCTTTCTAATAATCATATATATAAGCAGTGCTTTTTTCTGCGGGGATGCAGGGGTACGCATACCCCTAAACATTTTGTGAATCTTTGCACTTTTGTCCATTTACTGTATTTATTTTTCCCAATTTGAACTATAAAATGGTGGTTTTCTTGAGTCAAAGTGAGAGTACCCCTAAACATTTTTTTAAAAAGCACTGTATATAAGATAGAGAATCTTCAAACTTTTAAAATTATATATATATAATTCAAATCATACTTCCAAAAGTGGAAATTTCTGAATTAGGCATATTCTGCGAAAGACCACTAGGTGTCATAATTTCCAACAGTACATTCTACACATTAAGATTTTACCAACTCTCACAGCTTTAAAAGAGGTGCTTTTAGCTTCTCTTTTGTGAATGACCAATATATAGTTTATTGTGTGAATGAGACTAACTTTTGATCTAGTGAAGATGTCTGTCTGGAAAATAGATTTACACAGTGGAGAACGCAAAGGAGAAAATCTGCAACTGACACATCTTGCATGGCAAGGAATTAAGTAATACTACGGGTCTCAAGTTTTATGATCAATTGTTGTTGTTTAGTCGTTTAGTCGTGTCCGACTCTTCGTGACCCCATGAACCAGAGCACGCCAGGCACTCCTGTCTTCCACTGTCTCCCACAGTTTGGTCAGACTCATGTTTGTAGCTTCGAGAACACTGTCCAACCATCTCGTCCTCTGTCGTCCCCTTCTCCTTGTGCCCTCCATCTTTCCCAACATCAGGGTCTTTTCCAGGGAGTCTTCTCTTCTCATGAGGTGGCCAAAGTATTGGAGCCTCAGCTTCAGGATCTGTCCTTCCAGTGAGCATTCAGGGCTGATTTCCTTAAGAATGGATACGTCTTCTTGCAGTCTGTGGGACTCTCAAGAGTCTCCTCCAGCACCATAATTCAAAAGCATCAATTCTTCAAAAGCATCAGTTATGCGTAGATGGAGTCAAATAATGGAAAAAAAATAACCAATCAGCAGCTTAGCACCTCCCTTTCATTTCATGTGCTAGCAATTGACAAGGTAACCCTACTTAAAAGCTAAGGGTTGTATTTTAGCTGTCTGAAGATCTTACTGTAAAGTGCAATGTGACTTACAAGTTGAACTTCCGCAGGCAGAAGGACCACTGAATTCAATGGTTCTCACTCCCATGTAACTATGCAAGGATTGCAGTCATACTAATCCTAATAAATTGGATATTGTACTATGTACTCATGGGGTGTGTGTGTTTATTTTTATTTTCACTTTTTAATACAAATTTATTGGCTAATAGATTGGGAAATTTAGCTAAATATCATAGCAAACCACAACAAAATCCCTAAATTCCTGTACCTATAATTACATTAAATACTACTAAAGAACACAATGAAGATCAATGGACAAACGTACTGGAGTTAATTTCAAAACATAGAACATAATCTGTTAGGAATTATAAAACAACTGTATGCAGAAAATGATAAAAATAGGAATGTCTATTGATGATATACTATATTTGTCTATTTATTCAAGGTACTACCAATAAACACTCCTCCAGAGAAACGAAAGAGCTGACAAAAAATGTAAATCTATGAGTACACACAGGAAAGAAATCCAGAAGAGGAAAAAGCTAAAGGGAACAAGGACACAAATGCTAGAGAACACATAAAAGAGGCCTCCATGTGATTCCCTTCCGCCGTAAAGAGCAAACTATAAGATCAAGATCCACGCAGATCTCTACACCCACCCACCCTTCACCTGGTCTTCACAATTCGGGCTGAAAGATAATGAAAGATGTAACCAAGAGAAGCATTAGGCTTCTGGAAGGGGAAATGCTGGTGTGCGAAGGGTGTGTGAATGTATGGAGCGATCTGCGTGGATCTGGATCTGACAGTTCACTACTCCTTGTTGTAGGGAGTCACATGTATAATAGTATGTTTTGGGACTTCAGGTGGTCTTTGATGTCCTTCAGGTGAGCTTTGGGATGCATGGCTTTTCTCCATCTCCACTTCGATGGATTCCTCTCGAATGACAAGTTCTTCTGCATGGCTTTCCTCCATCTCCACTGCGCAGGATTCCTCTCGAATTTCAAGATCTTCCGCATGGCTTTCCTCCATCTCCACTGCGCAGGCTTTCTCTCAAATTTCAAGATCTTCTGCATGGCTTTCCTCCATCTTCACTGCACAGGATTCCTCTCAAATTTCAAGATCTTCTGCAAGACTTTCCACCATCTCAACTGCGGAGGATTTCTCTTGAATCACCAGATCCAGCAGGGAACCCCACTTCGAACAAGTAGTTAGACTCTCGCTTTTTACTGCACTTCCTGGGGTAATCACCACTATAGTTTCTATTTGATATGTATCTGTTGTGGTCGTCCTGATGCAACATCTCTCCATCCCAACCAATGCTGCACTCAGCAGATGTAAACCTGCAGTGATATAGCCTAGATAAATAAAAGGTCCAATATGCTGCTCGCTGGGAATTTGAGGCAATTCAAAAGTTTATGGGAAGTCAATTTCCCCATTTTGCAAGACAGTAGACATGTTCCATATCACAGAAATCAGGACAAGTATCCCTGCAAGTGAGTTCAGGAGAGCTCCAAGCCTAAAAAAGGTTAAGACAAAATCCTTATGTTTTCTGGGCTTTAACATATTGTACAAGGCAAATGATATTAATCCTAGGGCCACTGAATTCATAATGGAAGCTAATGCCATTAAGTCCTGAGCAATAAAAATCATAGGCGCCGACTCCATGGGGCCTGAGGGGGCCCGAGCCCCCTCAAAAATTCGTTTGGGGGGCTCTGCCCCCCCAATAATTTAAGAAAATTATTACCGTATTTTTCCGGCATTCTGCCTCAGGGTCTTACTGCCCACCCCGCTCTGTTTCCTTGCTGTGTTTGCTCAAACGGAACAAAGAGCAGGGAAAGCCCCTCCCCTCCAGGCAGAGGGAAAGCAGAGTGTGTCTCTGTGCTCCGTGCAGGAGGGAGAGAGAGAGAGCGAGAGATAGCGAGCGAGCTGGCTGACTTGGGTGGGTAGGTGAGGGAAAACTTTTGCCTTCCTTTCCTCCCTCCTCCTGTTATACCCCTCTCCTGCATTCTTAGCCAGCTGCTTCTCTGCACACCCCTCTCCTGCTCCGTGTCCCTTCTGTGTTTTTCCTTCCCTCCCCACTTAAAATGTGGTTAAAAAGCATGGATCCACATGGATCCTCAGGATCTTTGCATTGGGTCAGCCCAAATTCACCATCAGATCACATAGCATGTCCATGGCTACAGCCTGCCCCCCCCCCAAAATCACGCACCCACTGTTGCCTGGGGCTGCAATGGTGCAAAAATGTGGTTAAAAAGCATGGATCCACATGGATCCTCAGAATCTTTGCATTGGGTCAGCCCAAATTCACCATCAGAGCACATAGCATGTCCATGGCTACAGCCTGCCCCCCAAAAATCACGCACCCACTGTTCCCTGGGGCTGCAATGGTGCAAAAACGTGGTTACAAAACATGGATCCTCAGGATCTTTGCATTGGGTCAGCCCAAATTCACCATCAGAGCACATAGCATGTCCATGGCTACAGCCTGCCCCCCCCAAAATCACGCACCCACTGTTCCCTGGGGCTGCAATGGTGCAAAAACGTGGTTACAAAACATGGATCCACATGGATCCTCAGGATCTTTGCATTGGGTCAGCCCAAATCCACCATCAGAGCACATAGCATGTCCATGGCTACAGCCTGCCCCCCCAAAATCACGCACCCACTGTTGCCTGGGGCTGCAATGGTGCAAAAACGTGGTTACAAAACATGGATCCACATGGATCCTCAGGATCTTTGCATTGGGTCAGCCCAAATTCACCATCAGAGCACATAGCATGTCCATGGCTACAGCCTGCCCCCCAAAAATCACGCACCCACTGTTGCCTGGGGCTGCAGTGGTGCAAAAACGTGGTTAAAAACATTGATCCACATGGATCCTCAGGATCTTTGCATTGGGTCAGCCCAAATTCACCATCAGAGCACATAGCATGTCCATGGCTACAGCCTGCCCCCCCAAAATCACGCACCCACTGTTGCCTGGGGCTGCAATGGTGCAAAAACGTGGTTACAAAACATGGATCCACATGGATCCTCAGGATTTTTGCATTGGGTCATCCCAAATTCACCATCAGATCACATGTCTGTGGCCACAGCATGAAGCACAAAAATGATACATCCACTGTTTCATTCAGAATGTTTTTTTCCCTTGTTTTCCTCCTCTAAAAACGATGTGCGTGTTATGGTCAGGTGCGTGTTATAGAGCGAAAAATACGGTAGTTATATTATGCTTTGTAAAATCACAAAATTATGTTGGTATTTTTTATTTTCCTTGTTTGATGATAGTTACCTTTTAAAATACATTCAGTAATGAGTTAAAACAAATAATTATTACGGTAGTAAATGAGGCGGCGCGAGTAGTTTTGCTCGGTGCGTGCGACTGGCCCAGCCCCTCTTTCCTTTTCCTCTCTTCTGCTCTCCCGCCGGGCGCCTGAGGGAGAGTTACTTAGCGGTTCTGAGGAGCCGCTGTTGTTTCGGCAGGGGAAAAACCGCCGCCCGCGAACCGCCGAGCTCCCTCTCTCTTTCCAGCCTCTCTCTCTCTCTCTCTCTCTCGCGCTATGGCCAAGGAGGAGGAGAAGCCCTTCAGCCAGTCTATGGCCGAGTGGCGGAGGTTCATCTACAACCCCAACAGCGGCGAGTTCCTGGGGCGAACGGCCAAGAGCTGGGGTGAGGAGGGCGAGCGAGCGCGCGCGCGCGGGGAAGGGAGGGGAGGGGGCGGCCGGCACGAGGGGCGGTGGGAGGCGCGGCGCGGCGGGCACTTGCCTTGCCCACCACGCATCTCTCTCCTTCTCGGTCTCTCTCCCTCCCTCAGCTGGCGAGGGGGCCACGAGGCGGGCGGCAGCAGCAGCGATGGGCCGGGAGCGGATCTTATAAAACTTCCCGGGGCAGGACCCCGGTATGGGCCCCCCCAATATTTTTTATAAGTCGGCGCCCCTGATAAAAATTTCCCTTGGGAGGGTTGGATATTGCTCACTGAGATCTTCACAATGCCAAAGAGATTTGGCATTTTTAAAAGGGTCTTTCAAAAAACAGACATCTCAGATTCTATTCCAGACGTTTCCAGAGCCGATTCCCTTGATGTTTTCCACACGCCACACTCTCCAGTTGACTGTTGAGGTATTGCACATCAGCAAGGCCAAAATACTCATCAAGAATGCACATAACTGGAGGCAAGAAGCTAAGCTCAGCCATCTCACCACCAGGGAGCCTTCTTTCACTCGCAGGGGGCGTTTGGAGAGGAGAGGACCCCGGTAGACATTGGTAGACATTGTGAAATGCGTTCCTCAGCTAGAGTCTAGCGTGCCAGGAACAGGGCAGGTATTTGCTAGGTGCTCCTGAGCCTCACGAAGACTGAGCTGCTGGCCACTGAACTGACGTTCGCCTGAACAGCTGGCCACAGCAGCAACTGCTCTGCAGAATTCTTAGGTCAGTTACAGTCCAGTTAGAATCCTGACAACAACACAAATCATAACTCCAGGGTACTGGTCATTTGGAACATCAGGAAAGTGGAAAATGGGAGGGAACCCAGTTCCCTTCTTTCCCAATGCAGAGTATCTTTTCCAGGACACTTTGCAGTTAAAATACGTTCTTCCTGATGTCAGATTCAGAGCAGTTCCAGTAGTAAAAATGGTGATGTGTGTATCTCAGTACAGATTTGTTTGATGGTCCTGAATGCATTTGATAAAGGATCTTCATGTACAAGAAAGGCTAATGGCATGAGGCCCTGAACAATAAAAATTTCCTTTGCAAAATTATTGAAGTCTCCTTAAAAACCGATCATTCTTCTTCCCCATCTCATCTTGTTTGGACATTATAGTAAGGGAGAAGATCTTAGCTCTTTTCCTTTGCACTGGGACCAAATGAAATTTGTGCCATGGGACCCCCATCACTCACACCAATACAGGCAACACCATTTTCAGAACCTAGGTGTCCATGATTTAAAATTGCTTTTCTAAGACACTTCAGTCAAAATATTTGTGTTGCTTTCTTTCTGTTCCTTTCTGTGTTGATGCTCCAAATGTGAGCTGCTCAGCTGTATGCAGTTTCCACTGAAGTCTGTGTGTGTGTCATTAACATTTGGCCAAGCAATGGGCCTAAATCCATCTGTATAAATATAAGTAGAGTTAACAGGGAAGCTCAAGCATTAAGGATAATGCTAGTCCAAACCTCAAACTGCCCACAAAGTAAGCTTATGTGAGCAGTATATGTTGTTGTTTTTTATTTCATAAAAAATTATATACTACTTGATTGTTTTAAAAAAACCTACTTAGGGATATACGTTAACAGTGGTTCCGCTCCTTCCTCCTGGGCTGTGTTCAGAAAGTGGTGGTGGGGGATGAGTGTTCAGACCCCTGGGCTCTCACTTGTGGGGTGCTTCAGGGTTCTGTCCTCTCCCCCATGCTTTTCAAGATCTACATGCAGCTGCTGGGAGAGATCAACAGGGGGTTTGGGCTGGGTGTTCATCAGTATGTGGATGATACCCAGCTCTACCTCTCTCTCAAATCAGAACCAGTGAAGGCAGTGAAGGTCCTGTTTGAGTGTCTAGAGGCGGTTGGAGGATGGATGGCGGATAACAGATTGAGGCTGAATCCTGACAAGACAGAAGTACTGTTTTGGGGGGACAGGAGGAGGACATGTGTGGGGGATTCCCTGGTCCTGAATGGGGTAACTGTGCCCCTGAAGGACCAGGTGCGCAGCCTGGGAGTCATTTTGGACTCACAGCTGTTCATGGAGGCACAGGTTAATTCTGTGTCCAGGGCAGCTGTTTACCAGCTTCATCTGATACGCAGGCTGAGACCCTATCTGCCCGTGGACTGTCTCGCCAGAGTGGTGCATGCTCTATTTATCTCTCGCTTGGACTACTGCAATGTGCTATATGTGGGGCTACCTTTGAAGGTGACCTGGAAACTACAACTAATCCAGAATGTAGCAGCAAGACTGGTGACTGGGAGTGGCTGCCGAGACCACATAACACTGGTCTTGAAAGACCTACATTGGCTCCCAGTACGTTTCCGAGCACAGTTCAAATTGTTGGTGCTGACCTTTAAAGCCCTAACGGCCTCGATCCAGTATACCTGAAGGAGCGTCTCCACCCCCATCGTTTTGCGCAGACACTGAGGTCCAGCGCCGAGGGTCTTCTGGCCATTCCCTCGCTTCAAGAAGCCAAGTTACAGGGAACCAGGCAGAAGGTCTTCTCGGTAGTGGCACCTGCCCTGTGGAACGCCCTCCCACCAGATGTCAAAGAGAAAAACAACTACCAGACTTTTAGAAGACATCTGATGACAGCCCTGTTTAGGGCAGCTTTTAATATTTAATAGGTCTTGTATTTTAGTGTTCTGTTGGAAGCCGCCCAGAGTGGCTGGTGAAACCCAGCCAGATGAGCGGGGTACAAATATTATTATTATTATTATTATTATTATTATTATTATTATTACCTCCGTATTGTAAAGTGTAGGAAAAGGATGGGTTTCCTCTCCCCCTTAGGGTATTCCCATATATATATGTGTATGTCATATATAGATATAGATATAGATATAGATATAGATATAGATATAGATATAGATATATAGAGTGTGTGTGTGCAGTGCCGGATTTACATATAAGCTAAACAATCTATAGCTTAGCACCTCACTCTCTTGGGGCCCCCCAAAAAATTTTAAGGGGAAAAAATTGGATGTACATTTCCAAAATATAAGATAAAAAAATAAAAAATAAAACCTACAATTATTATTTCATGTTATAGCAAGTTTCTAAAGACTAGATTATGAGTCTTTGTAAATTGTGTTTCTAAAGGAACTTTTGTTATTGCCAAATGCCAGTGTGTTTGCATTATTAAGTTTGTTATGAATAAAAAATAATTTTAAGTTAGACCTTAATAATTATTTCACTATTAATATACTTCTTCTTAATTGTATTTCACTACTAATATACTTCTTAACTGCATTTCAGTTCAACAATTACTTTGATAAAATACATATTCTGATATGTGCAAATGGCTTCAGATACCTATTAGGTCCATAAATTACCATATAGGATATATTCAATACAAAAAAGTGACAATTTGTTGTTGACAAAGGACAGCTAGACCTATAAAGGGCCCCATTACCTTCAGTAGCTTAGGGCCCCATCAAACCTAAATCTGGCCCTCTGTGTGTGTCTGTGTATGACCTTGGGCTTCCCCCAAGTCTGCTGACACATTCCCCTTTGTGCATGGTTAGTGCCACTCTTTGGCTACATAACAACAGCACTCAAAGTACACCAAACCAGAGCAAATAATACACAGCAGATGTGCTTGGTGCAATACACCCGCGTTTCTGAATATAACCCTGGAGAGTTCAGTGCTAACATTCATGGACTCTCGTTTTCAGTCATGTGAATGTTCTCTCAGATTTATTTTTTCTCCAGAAAAGTCCAGAAGGTCAGAGATATATCAGTGAATGTTGCCTATCACCAAGATAAGATCACCCACATTCATTGATGTATTACAGTATTTTATTATTTTTTTGGAAGCCGACCAGAGTGGCTGGGGAAGCCCAGCCAGATGGGCAGGGTATAAATAGTAAATTATTATTATTATTATTATCAGTGTACATCCTATAAGCAGTACCATGCATGAGGAATGCCAATATTCACAAAAGATGGTCAATATTAACATGTGTTGATAGATGACAATGGTGAGGTTGAGAGGGGGTCGTCGTCTGGGTATCCCAGGACCTCTATACACATTGCCCAGCCTTGAGACCCTGGGAGGTCACTTTGGTGCCACTAACAGACTGGTTTGATTTCACCCCTGGAGGCACACTCCATTCTCTTTTAAGACAGACAGGTGCCAACAACAACAATAAACTAAACTTCCACTGCCACTTGTTCATCACTGGATGCTGATTTTCAATCTATTTTGGAAAGAGGCTGGTTTTTAAGGTTACATATGATCAATTTGAACCAAAGCATTACCATCCTGAGTACCATTTTGTAATGCATATTCAGTATAACGACACACAGCAAATGCACAATAAGATGGTAGTGGATGGATAATGAAGTTGAGCTGGAGGCTTGTGTCAGTGGCAATGTGTCATGATTCTCATGGCTGTTTCTCCTGCTGACATGTTTCTAACTCCACTGCATTTATAATTTTCTGCTCCTGCTTTCATCCTTCTATTATTTCCTTTGTATCCCCTCCCCCATTCAACAGCACCATCCATTTCTTATGACAGGCATCAAATCTATAGTCAATTACAGTGGTACCTCAGGTTAAGTACTTAATTCGTTCCGGAGGTCCATACTTAACCTGAAACTGTTCTTAACCTGAAGCACCACTTTAGCTAATGGGGCCTCCTGCTGCTGCCGCGCCGCCGGAGCACGATTTCTGTTCTCATCCTGAAGCAAAGTTCTTAACCTGAAGCAATATTTCTGGGTTAGGTCTGTAACCTGAAGCGTATGTAACCTGAAGCGTATGTAACCTGAGGTACCACTGTATATCAGTGTTTGAAAAAGAAAAAGGTTCTGACCTCCTTTTTACTCCTTTGCCTAGTCCTCAGTCCTTAGTTGGCACAAAAGAGTCTTTGAGAAAGAGTATTCTTGCAGAGTATTGCTGCTTTTATTCTTAAAAAGTCTTCTTCTTCAACCACGACCGACAGCTTTTACACACACCAAACGCAACCAGCTTTCAACCAACCCACACCAAATACTAACATTGACCACTCTATATATACAGGTACAATATGGTGAAAGGTTGCATGAGTCATTGTAGGCCGCTGACTCATGCTGACTTAGTTATTTTAGCGTTAAAGAAACAGCGGCCAATTTTTAGCTGTGACAAATTATTTTTAAAATTATAAAAATAAAATATATAGTAATAAATAGGTTAGGCTAACAGACAGTGACAGGTCCAAAATCACCAAGGGCTCTTCATGGGTGAATGGACATTTGAACCCTGGCCTCCCAGGCCCTAGTCCAACACTCTGATGCATCAAACAAGAGTACAGTTGTACCTTGGAAATCAAACGGAATCCGTTCCGGAAGTCCGTTCAACTTCCAAAACGTTTGGAAACCAAAGTGTGTGTGTGTGTGTGTGTGTGTGAGAGAGAGAGAGAGAAAGGGAGAAATTAGAATCAAACCTATGGAGCTTCCTAGTTCTTCTCATTTCTACTGTGTACCATTTTTAACTTATAAGATACCTATTTTGAAAATTAGCTATATGGTACTCAGGGCTTTTTTTTCCAGCTGAAACTCATGGGAACTCAGTTTCAGAACCTCTCAGAAGGCACCATTGTCATTCTAAAAGAACAAGGGAGGCGTTCATGGTGAATTCCGGCACCTCTTCTTCTAGAAAAATAGCCCTGATGGTACTGTAATCATAGAAACCAAAAAAATTGTTCTCAATTGATGCTTATCAGACAAAACTTCCAGATGTTTTACAATTGTATTTTCTATATGAATCCAGGAAACCTAGACAATCCCAGTTCATAGGTGAATAAAAATTTAAAGGAGTGCCAGGATGCACTATAATGCCAGGGCAGGCTACTCAGGTTATAATTGGATCTAATTAACACCTTACATGTTGCAGCATTAACGACTAGTTTGTGCATCATACCAAAGAGTGAGGCACACTTTCCTGTCTTTAAAATTAAATCTTTTTTTAAAAAAGTGTCTTTGATGATTGCTATTCTAAGCAACAGGTCTGATCCAATATTGGTAGATGTGAGTAACAAACATTAACTGAAACTAGTTTTGAAAGGAAAGCTGTAGTGTAACTCTCTCTCTCTCTCTCTCTCTCTCACACACACACACACACACACACACAGAGAGTGCACACAAGAGCATTTCACTGACAAAACCACAATATTTGAATATTTAAAAAAATATATTGGAAAGAATTCTAACCCTAAACATTTCTGTTTAAGAGGTTAAATTCCTCAGATTCAGTTACAGATTGACTATATTTGAAAGTAGTGGAATGTGACTAGGAATACAGAGGTATGTTCTTAAAAGGTAAAGGGACCCCTGACCATTGGGTCCAGTCGTGGCCGACTCTGGGGTTGCGGCGCTCATCTTGCTTTATTGGCCAAGGGAGCCGCGTACAGCTTCCGGGTCATGTGGCCAGCATGACTAAGCCGCTTCTGGAGAACCAGAGCAGCGCACGGAAATGCTGTTTATCTTCCCACCGAAGCGGTACCTATTTATCTACTTGCACTTTGACGTGCTTTCGAACTGCTAGGTTGGCAGGAGCAGGGACCAAGCAACGGGAGCTCACCCCATCGCGGGGATTTGAACCACCAACCTTCTGATCAGCAAGCCCTAGTCTCTGTGGTTTAACCCACAGCGCCACCCGCTGTTCTTACCCAGTGACTAAAACAGAAAAGAAGGTGCTCACCCCTGTTTTAGAGAAACTGTGAACATCTTCCTTGTTGAAAGTTATGTGATCAAGTACAATAAAGTCCTTTCTTCTGGTCACATCTCTACAAATCTTGAAAGAGCATATTTTTATGCTGCAGTTAGGAAAAAATTGTGTCATTCTCAGCACATTTGCCACATTCAACTTACTTTTTAGTCACTCACTGGCCTGAAGTGATAGTGCAGCTTTAACCTTGCCACACCCCTAAAAGAAGGGAAGACGCTCTGATAGTGAAGGAGGGATGGGACAACAGCCAGGAAAGAGTCAACATTACATTCCGTATGCACCAGTCACTCAAAATGTTTTCCTCTCTAGTGAGATACACATTTTTGCATGAAAAACTGAAAAGTGGAGAAGTATCAGCATTTGACTGTGTGAATACCTGAAACTGCAGATAAAGTCAGAAGATACAGGGTCTTCCCCACCATCAACCGCAATAAATATCCCTCTAATATTTTATGAAGAAAATGGATTAGGTTAATTTAGCAGGACATAAATGGTATAGTAACAAATGTATATTTAACAACAACGGGCACAATAATCCCCTTCAGTGAGGAGTAGTGGCATGCTTTAGCTAAACAATGTTTCAATATTAACCTTTATACTGTACATTTTTATCTGTTTGATAGTTGTGAGTGAAGTGCTCTACCAGTGCAATCTAAAGATATATACTGAGGTAAATACCATTAGAATTGCAGCCTAAATGTCTGCTGTTACCTGAAGGGGGAGGGGAAGTTGCTGCTTCATAGCATTTATGTGTGGTCTATAAATTAAATCAATAATATTTTAATAATAATAAATTTAATATATGATAAATTTTAATAAATAAGAACTTTAACAAATAATAATGCTGTGTCTTGAGTTATTTTTGTTTGTCATTGTGGTACGTATTTATGTGTTTTTCTGTTGTAAACCACACTCTGATCTTTGGATGAAGGGTGGTATAGAAATTTGATAAATAATAATAACAATTTATAGTGAGAGACCATAGGCATTTTGAATGTAATTATTGTTCATTATGTATATACATTGGCTGTTCATTGTTACTCAGTGACATTACACAACAATATAATGGCAGGAAGTGAGAAACAGCATTGTATTCATGGTACTATTTAGGTAGGATGCTTGGATAATTACATTTTATAAACTGGAATTAGGCATGGCACAAGGCCAACACTCATGCCTTGTAAAAAGTACCATAGGATTTTTGTTGAGAAGGAGTAGCATAAATGTATTCTGATGTCTCTTCCAAAAAGATGGTAACTAAACAAGACTCACCTGGTGCAGTTGGGAGGTCAGCATCATTTAGAGAAGCTTCATATCTGAATTACCAGTCACCAGCATTATCAGGCCAAAGACCATAAAGATTATTGTGGCACCTTCAAGACTTAAAAACAAATTTATTATGGCACAAGTTTTTGTGAACTGGAGTCCATATAATTAGATGCATGAATTGTTACCCTGAGTTACATAGGTATAGTTGTAGTTAGGGGATGGCAAGGGTTAGTTACAAGATGCCTAATGGAAAGGCAGACCCAGTTGTAGTTGGGTCCTTTCGAGACAGTTTTTAGCACTATCAATAAGCAGTTGTTATTCATTCACTGTGTGAATTTCTGCAAAACCAGTAAAATCCATACATCAAGCTGCAATATTTCTCAATACGTCAAGCAACAATATTTTGTCACAGAAAAACACAACTCCTGCCCACAGTATATCCTTTTGTGGTTGTTAGTGCTACGTGGAATATATTGGCATGAGAGCCACAAGCATCTACTGGATAGTGACTGGACTGTCATGGGGTTTACTCCCTCCCTCAATATTCTGTTGCCCTTGAAATGCTTTTCATTTTAATGCATTTTACAACATTTAGTATTTTTAAAGGAAGGCAGTACTAAAGCTAACACCTGCTCTTAAGGGGGGAAAGTACACACACACACACACACACACACACATATATAGTTATTATGTATATTTTGTTATTCAAAGGCTATACACAACTGCTCTCTAACACCAGAGCCCCATTTTTCCCCATTAAATGGGAAAGGCTGTAATTCCTGCGGTAAAGCAGGGCTTGCCACTCCTACTCTATTGTGTGGGGAAATAATATTGAAGTTCTACCTCAGGGTAGGGGCACAAAAACAAGGAGGAGGGATATTTTCTTAGTCTGAAAACACTTTATACAAATATGTTTGTGTTTCTTACAAACACCTGTTACTTTGATGTTAAAGGTATATCCATCTATCTATCATCCACTGCTTTTTTCCCCCTTAAAAATGTTTAGGGGTAATATTTTCCTACTCATATTGTAATTCTGCCCCTCAATGAGGCCAAACTCAGATTCACAAAATGTTTAGGGGTGTGCGTACCCCTGCATCCCCCCAGAAAAAAGCACTGGATCTACCTACCTACCTACACGTGTACACACACACACACACACACACACACACACACAAGCCAGAAAGGGAAGAAACCCACTCAGAACTGAAACAACAACTTCCAGGACAGTAGCCCTATTAGTCTTGCGGAGCCTTAAAGACGAACACATGAGCCACAAGACTCTTTTGCTGTTTCGAATACAAAGATTCAACTCACTTCCAAAAAAAAAAAAGAAGTAATTGGTAACTATAGAACAATGTTTTCGGAGCACATCAACATGCTAGTTCCCGTTTATGTGTGCCATTTCAGAGCACGGGGAAACGAGGAGGTGTGTATATATTTACATATACCTCCAGCCTTGCCCTATATGGGCATATGAGATAAGCAAGGTGGAAGCATAACAAGCCAGCCAGCCTCACGCAAACAGTCAGGTGCGGTGACAAAGCGCCCACCTCAGCCAGCCCGAGCAGGGTCTGTGCCCGCCCAGCGGGTGGTGCTGTGGAGGCCAGCCGGAGCCCCTCACGCCACTGGCCCTAGGCTGCCCCCTCTGCACTCTGCACCCCCAGAGCCTACCCCAGGCGGCGGCGGAAGTGAGTGTAGGGGGCAGTATAGGAATTTCCTGTGACGTCCCGGCCCGGACTCCATTAGGCTGCAGCTAGGCAGAGAAGCCACAAACCCAGCGGGCTAGTGGAGAGGAGTGGGCCGGGCGCCTGGGGCTGCCAGGCGGTGGGCTTCGGGCAGCGTTAGCTGGAGGGACCCTAGAGCGGGCGGCGGCTGCCGCTGCTGTCTGAGGGGCCTCGAGGAAGAGGGGCCAGGGCTCTCCCCCTCACCCCGCTCCTCACCCCCGCCACCTCCCCCACCCCACTCCCACCCCCGCCTCCCCTTCCTCACTCCCCCCCCCCCGGCTTCCCACCACGGCCGCTCTCGGCGAGGAAACTCTGGCCTCCGCTTCCTCCTCCTCCGACTCGGACACCGGCGGAGCCTCCCCGCCACCGCGGAAGAAAGCGCGGGCCTCCCCGGCGGCGGCGGCGGCGGCGGAGGGAGCAGGAGAGCCCGGGGCTTCCGCGGGCAGAGCAGGCCTCACCTCGTCCCCGTCCCCCTCGCTCTCCGCCGGGCTCGCCCCCCCTGCTGCCAACCCCCTCAGAGCCAGCGGCGGCAGCAGCAGTAGCAGCAGCGCCATGCAGGCCAACGGGGCAGGAGGGGGTCAGCAGCAACAGCAGCAGCAACAACAACAGCCGCCGCCGCCGCCGTCATCGTCGCAGGGTCCGGAGCTGGGCTGCCTCAGCGCCCAAAACGGCGAGGCCTCTTCGGGCTCGAGCACCGGGGAGCAGCTCGCTCACGCCAACGGGCTTCTGCCGTCGGCCAACAACAACAACGGCGGGGGTGGCGGCGGCGGCGGCGGGCCGAGTGTCAACAACGGGGTTTCGGCCCCCGGGGGGTCCGCCGTCGAGATGGGGGGAGGCAGCGGCGTCGGGGTCGGCGGCAGCGCCCTGAAGAAGAAGAAGCGGCTCTCGCAGTCCGACGAGGACGTGATCCGGCTCATCGGGCAGCACCTCCACGGGCTGGGCCTCAAGTAAGTGGGGCAAGCTGAGGACGACAGTCTCCATTAATGCCCTTCCCAACTCAGCGCTATGTGGGGCGCGGAAGTGGGCCCGAAATTTCACACACACACACACACACCGTTTTGGCTGACCCCATCTCCAGAAACCTCTGTTTGGGCTTTGGCTTTCTCGTTGTTGTTTGTGCTCCCCCCCCCCCTTTTGAGTCACTGCGAGGCTCACGTTTGAGGGAGACCCAGCTCTTGGGGTGGGGTCGGGAGTATTGCTCTTGTAAAATGCCTTTTTATTTTTTATTTCTATCCAAATCTTTGAGAGGGGGGAGGAGGATACAAAATAGACGAGGGTTTGTGCTGATGAGAATAATAGCCATGGCCGACTTGTTTATTTTAGGGCACATTATATGCCCAAGGGAGAGAATGAAACACTTTTGTGTGGCTGCCTTGGCCCATATTTATCCCAAGGAGGGGCACTTTTTGTCACAGATTATTCTGTCGCAGTTTAATATCAAAGAGAGAGATGGGGGGGGGGGGAGAGAAGATAAATCCAGGGAATGAAGGGATGAAGGCAGTGAAACTCTGGGGCCTATTTTTTCAGGCCTAGTCCTGTGTGGACTTCCTACTCGGAGAACAGGTAGATTCTTCTGTCAACTATGACAGTACCAAGGCCCAAGAACATAGTAATAAAGGTGAATTGGTGCAAAGATGGTACAGATAAAATAGCATTTTCAACACAACAGTGTACGGAAATCTCTTTGTCTATAGTCTTAAAACAAGTATGTTGAGTTAAAAAAGCAAACCAGTATATCAAAATACTTATGTTTGTACAGTCTCTGTCGTTGGCTAGGTGTTAAAATGAACAGTATGTTTAAAATGTAATTTGGATATAACTATGTCTAATGTAGTCTTTGAATATACTCTGTGTATCAGTACTTCAGAAAATTAATGTCAAATGTGTTGACTCTTCTGTTGCTTGCAGCACTGCAGTACTTTGAGCTGAGTAATAGGCATGCAGCTGGGGTGGGGGAGGGTGAAAAGCAAATAAATGCAGGACATCAGCAGTTGGATTAACAAAACAAACCTAACAATAGTACAATATAACAGCAGCTAGAGAATATTGAGATGTGGATGTGTAGGAATATGTACTATAGGAAAATTATGGCCCCTTGTATGCCAAGAGCTTGTGTTATTGTGGGAATGGATTGGTTTTAATTAACTCGGTGCTTGAAACAAGCACACCACTGAAATAGGGCAAGTTTACAGCAGCAGGTGACAACTCGTGACTGTTCATAGACTACACCATAGTAAATGCGCTATTTTTAGTTTAAAATGTGAAGGGGAGGGTTGTAGGTTATAGAAAGTCTATTTTATTAAGATCCCAGCCTAATGGACAACTGACTTGAAGGCAGATGATATATTGGTAGGGAATAACACTGTTCTCGCTGCATCAACAAAATTCCAGTTGCTATTGGTAGTTCTAATCACGTTATAATCTAATGTCAATGTTTGTGTTTTCATATGAATAACATGTTAAAACAGTGTGTTTTTATGGAGCCATGTTTTTCTTGATCATCAAAATAGTTGAGGAAAAATAACTTTGTATTTGTGAAGTTTATACTCCATATGTAACTTGTGGATCTGAGGGCACAAGTTTGTTTGCTGGAATTCATTAGAACACATCCCAGCATCTTATTTTTCTTAAGGTAGAACATATTTTTAAAAACAATATTTTGGATTTATGGCTACATGGATGGCTTCACTGTAAGAATAAGACTGGTCAGCTTTTTTTAAAATACTGTACCTCTCTCCTGCAGCCAGACTGTTGATCTTCTAATGCAAGAGTCAGGATGTCGTTTAGAACATCCTTCTGCTACCAAATTCCGCAATCATGTCATGGAAGGAGAATGGGATAAGGTAATGGAAGAGGCATGCAACTGCCTAATTATCACTAGAACTGCAATCCTATACACAGTTACTTGAGAGTAAATCCATTGAACTTAGTGAGATTTAACTTTGAATAAGCTTCCATAGGTCTGAGTTGCAGATTTGTTGGTTGGTGCTGTTCATAATCCTTGGTTTATCTCTTTTTTTCTCTCCCTTTCTATTTTAAAAACTGCTACTTGTAGGCTGAGAACGACCTGAATGAACTCAAGCCTTTAGTGCACTCTCCTCATGCAATTGTGGTAAGAGAGATTCTTGAATTGTTTGATATAGTTTAGTTTATTTGTAGTAATACTATGCCTCCCTCTCCCCCAGATTTCTGTTGGGGTACACATGTGTCTTAATAAAATAAGTATATACACCAGCCTACCTGATATTTGTAATGAAAAGCCTAAAAAATTTAAAGTGTCATGTCTCTCTCATGTCATGAGTGTATTTGAACATCCTGCAGCAATGTGGGCATAGATATATAAGTATCTCTTGTAAGTCACTGATGAGAAATGTATACATTTTTGTGTTCAACTCTTTAATCTGTTCTTGAGTGAAATTGTTCTGGGTATGCCTTTCAGGGGATGATATATGGTCTCGGTGAAGTGGCATATTTGAATAAACATTAGTGAAATGCAATGACTGACAGCAAACAGTACTCTTTTCAGCTGACTTTTGAATTTATGTAGCTGTCTAGAACTTGGGTCATTCTCTGTAGTTTTCTGTTTAATTAAAACAAGGCCGTCTTCTGATCATTTCATTGAGATGATATAGCTCAAATTTATACATTGGAACTAAAACAATTTTGTGCGCACACACACAAAATAAGGGAGACAATGTATTGTGTTTACGAGAAGCATGAAATACTCTCTTAACCACTCCTATCACCCAAACTCTTCTGTACTGAGGGTTGCATGCATCTAAGTCATACTCTGAGTAGACCCATTCAAATAAATTCAAATTAGTAATGTAATGTAAGTACTTTGATTTCAGGGGCTTTCCTCAGAGTATGGTTCAGTTGGATGCAACCCTGATTTTTTTCATACATTCAGCTGCCCTGTCATTATAGTGGTGTATTTTTCCTCTTATTCAAGTGGAAAATACAGCATTACTACAAAAGTGACTATGAAAACAGTGAGGAATTGGTTGATGTTGGTTTAGCTTTCTTCTGGTTGATTTATTTGTTGTCAAAAGGATATTTTCCTGTTCTCTCTCCCTTCCCCCATCAGACAGGAAATGAAGTATGGAAAAACAGATGTTTTGTTAAACTTCAGTTGCTGCCTGAAAGTATTTGTATCTTGTTCTTTTTAATCAAATCAAAGTCTAATCATGCGTAAACTTTTCCTCTCAGACAAGTAGAACTGTGTTACTTTAAGAATGGACAGCTGATAATATGATAGTCAGCACTTAGATAATATAACCAAACAGAACAAACAAATGCTATAAAGTGCAAGAGTTGTGTAGGAATAAATAATGTAACTGAGGTGAATATAAATTGAGGTAAAATCTTGTGCTTTTATTGAGGACATTGCATAGAAGTGGACTGGCATTCTTTTGAGTATTAGATTTATTGGAGCAAGGAGTGTTTTCACCATTAATATATCAAAAAAGCAATTTTGGGAGAGTGTATTGAAGTAATTGGGAGAGGCTGGTATTTCCATTTATGTACAAATGTAGATAAGATGAATAAGAAATACATTAATACATTTTTATTTTTTTAATTAAAAGACCTGTACTGTAGTACCTTTGTCCCCTTCAGATTTCTGAGAATGAAAACCAGAGTATTTTTCCTAGAAAATAGGTGTTTGCCTTTATATTTTGAACAACTGGTTTCTCATTAGAACACACAACAGAAAGACATTTAATTTATTGGGATTTCAACTGATGCCTCTGGTGATATTTTATGGGTCTTTTTTGGGGGGGGGGGGAATCCATAGGTGTTAAGACGAGAGAGAGAGAAGTTAAGGGGTGGAATACTTCTCACCTTAGGTGTTTCTTTGTAATAGAAGACCCAAAAGATTTACATGACTAAGTCTTTATATTTGGATTATAGTTTGGTCAATCCAATTTAAAACTATGTATCTGCTAGATGCAGGCAACAGGGGTGAAACTGCTAAAGTAGCTGTTTTAGCAAATGCTGCAGTTAGACAACATTATGGTCTTTTTTGATAATATCTAGTATATTGCTTTCATGATGGCACATTTTGATTTTACATTGTGCCATCACTTTTCCTTTTGTATACAACTTCTGTGTTGCTTATTTGTTCTGACAGCTAAGCTTTCACAATAAATTGAAATATGAAATAACTATGAGAAGCATATAACTTACAAATGGGAGAGATGCTCCAGGTACCTCAAAACGTTGATAAAAGAATCTATGAATTTGGAATGTGTTTTCAAGCTGGACCTTTCTTTGAACAGTCCTACTATATAATTGCTGGTGAATCAAAATAAGAATTAATATGGGAAGATGTATAGTTAACTTTATTTAAAAAGCAGTATTTAGGAGCTGTATTCTTTTTCTCCTATATTAAATTTGTACACACCTCATCTAGAAGACTATAGATTATATATTTCAAAATAGAAAAGAAAAATGAATGATGAAGTACGAACTCCTCCTGCAAGCAAAGTTAGCATCAGAGCCTGTGTGTGCGCGCGCACACGCACATGCATACGTGCTAAATGTATACACTCACAATATTTTCAAAAGATGTTTAGGGCTGGGCGATAGTAGATCTTCAGGAAAGGAATCCTAAATTAGAGCAATTACAGAGAAATCCCCTGTATATGCAAACAAATCTGATAATAAACAATAAGGTATCATGATGGTTAATAGCTTGACCTTTCAAGCTAACAATCTCATGTGAGATTGGGGAAAATTTATATTGCAGTTATATTGGGTCAAGCTGCTTAGGGCTCTGCAGCCTGATTCTGTGGGTGGTTCTTTAGAAATAAGTCCTGATGAGTTCAATAGAACTTTCTCAAAGTAAGTGCACGTAGCACAGCAGTCTTAAATGTTTAGTAAATTATGCCAGAAGTTACTAGGGTTTACTTCATATCTTCCACTTTTTAGGTTGACGCCAAAAATGTGTGAATGTATTTATTATACAATGGAATTCAAACATACAGGTACATTTATTGGGGGTCTAAAGGCCAACATAGATATTATTATTAATAATAATATTTATTACCCTCTCTTCACTAGTAGGCCTCTAGGCAGCTTACAGTTTAAAATTCTAAAAGCTATCCAGGCTGTAGACTTAAGTGACCAAGGGAGACTGAATTGTTGTCATTGAAGTGTGTCTCTCCTTCTTCTCCACACCGCCTCATTTGTACTATCTGCCAACGGTGGTCATTACAGCTTTGTGTAGATTCTTTTTCATTTGGCTTGCTAACATCCAGTATCATGAAGAGAGCCATCCCAGAGCAAGCAATCAGGCCAACATCCTATTTCTAACAGTTGCCAGCCAGAACTCCCTGGACAGTATAATAGTGAGACATGAATACAGCAGTCATCCTGCTAAACATTCAAAGTATCTGGTATTCAGATGTATACTGCTGCGTGTGTGTGTTTTCAGATTGCAGGATTTGAGTGGGGTGCCCATGAATTGACTCATGTTCATAACCTGTGACATCGTGTATTCAAATCAATTTGCCCAGTTACCTTGCAGGAGGCCACTTGGAAAGCTTCTAAGGGGATAATTAATAGTCCTTTCACCTTCTTACATGTTCTTATAAAAACGAAAAGAAAATGGAACACTTGAGCAGCATCACAGAACTAATCAGACCCCATAGTCATGTCAGCAGTGATCACTTGGTATCAAAGGCTACAGAAAGGACTAACAAGATTGATGGGGTTCCATTTCTCCTCTTGATCTCTAAGCAAAGCAGTGCTTATCATTCACTCTAGTGTTTGTCATACCCAGGCTGAATGGTGGATTGGGAGAGACTCCAGAAAAAATGATAGCTCTTTCCATTTGTCTTTTTGGATTAGCTCAGTGACCACTTGTTCAACAAATGACTTTGAAAAGCAGAGAGGGCAATACATGGATCAAGAATCTAGAATTAATCAGCTAGGATGATCATGGGTCTATATATAGTCACCTATATATATGCCCCAGTACATCTACTAGTGATAGAAAATATTATCTGAAGTTTAATAACTTCCTCTGTTTCTCTGAATAGTTATTTTAATATTTTGTTTTAAATCCTATTTTGCTGTTGGAAACAGGATTAATCCAATAAGTAGACCATTGAAATTATTGACTCAGACTAACGGGTCTATTCTGAATATGACTTACTTGGATGCTACTTGATGGATATGGCATGGCAGAAAAGGGGTAAAGTAGCCATCTGTGTTCATCATTTTCAATGTTGTATTAAGTATCGTATATTATTTAGCATATATGCCCCTGAGGTTGATCATTGCTATCTGTGGATTTAACATGGATAACTACCACTTGCCCATAGCCACCTCATGAGTCTATGCCTGATTTGGATATTCAGTTATAATTATATTATATTATTAATTGGATTGCAATAACAAAATAGAAAATGCATCATTCTTATATTAAGATGTTACTGATACAATATTGATAATATCTTAATTCTATTCCAATCCACCATTAATAATCTTTCAGATATAATTTAATAATTATTGTAAATTAAATAATTTGTTCTGAAAGACATTGTGCTTTATTGTGTATAAAACTAATAAACTTGTAATCAATGCTGAACAGTCTCCAAGTGTATATAGGGTATAGTGTGTTTCAGGGATGTAGGAGACTAGTTCCAAGCCGAATTTAGGTGGCGACAAAAGTCCTGTGCTGCTTGCTCATTTACACATTATTGTAGCGGCTATTCTTCATGTTCTATAGTCTTCGAGTGTGAAGTGAAGTGAACTACACTAGAAGAGAGGTCATTGGGACAGCCACAGGTTTCTGACCCTTGACATATGCTGCTTCCTGTGCATGGTGACAGTATTGGGAGAGATTCTGTAATGGGTGTGCCTCCAAATGCAGTGGCATATTAGGTTGGATTACCCTCATTCTTTCCAGACTTTTTACTTCCTTGATGAATGGCTATAATTATAATGAATATTGGGGAGGCATGCACTCTCAT
Source organism: Podarcis gaigeae (assembly GCF_964106915.1). NCBI lineage: Eukaryota > Metazoa > Chordata > Lepidosauria > Squamata > Lacertidae > Podarcis > Podarcis gaigeae. The sequence goes on from NC_139680.1 coordinate 91,562,699, forward strand.
ACCTCACCTGCCATCAGATTTTGAAATGGGAATATTATTAGCTGTTTCCACTTCCTCCAGGTTATTTTTATTTGAGGGCCTGCAATAAGAGCTCCAATTTCTGTTTTATTGCTGAAATCTTCATGAGAGTTTGAGTTTTGTATTCCTGTTTTGAAGTTGAGCTTTGGATGTGGGAGGTTTTTGTCTTAATTTTGAAAAACAGGTTTTCTGTGTGCTGTGGGATAAAGCCTACATTTTAAAATTCCTTATTCTAGAAAGGGTAACATCTTGAGGGTCAACATGGTACCCTTCAGATGTTGGTATATTGCAGTCTCCATCTTCTCTGACGATTGGCCATGCTATTCTGAACTGATGGCCTCTAATAACATCTGGAGAGCACCACATTGGCTATCCCTGCTGTAGAAGGTTAGTTAGCACATGTGGACTAAAGGGGGGCTGTGTTGTCCTTGTATGCATTTCATTTGTTTCAACCTTGATTTGACACTTGGTCATGGATGCTTTAGTTGAGATTCCTGCATTGCAGGGGGTTGGAGTAGATGACCCCCAGAGTCCCTTCCAACTCGGTAATTCTATTATTCTATGTAACTATTTACAGGCTGAAGTGTGGTGTAGTAGTTAGGAGCGATGGTCTCGTAATCTGGGGAACCGGGTTTGCGTCTCCGCTCCTCCACATGCAGCTGCTGGGTGACCTTGGGCCAGTCACACTTCTTTGAAGTCTCTCAGCCCCATTCACCTCACAGAGTGTTTGTTGTGGGGGAGGAAGGGAAAGGAGAATGTTAGCCGCTTTGAGACTCCTTAAAGGGAGTGAAAGGCGAGATATCAAATCCAAACTCTTCTTCTTCTTTTTAGAGACTAAAGTTGTAATTGCCAAGAGATAATTTTAAAAGTTTGCGTATCATTTGGCACATACCTCTTTCTGATTTATGCTTACAGAACAAGTTTTTAAAATTCCCTGGGAACCTATAGGCATCTTTAGGCCCTGACAGCACGCTATTCGGTGTACACAAGGCTTTAAAAATGGTTGATATGTATCCATATTTTAAAAATTATTAGTTTCTCAATTATTAGGGAACCATAGGCAATTTACAGAATTCAGTAATATATCTAACTAAAGGCAGGGCAAATAAAACATAACCATATTAAATAATACCCAGTCTGGAATGGTAATCATATTTCTGTAGATGGTATGGGGAGAGGTACCTGTAAATCTGTAACTAAACTATTTGAAATAAAACCCCAGGAAAATACAGTGGTACCTCGGGATGCGAACGGGATCCGTTCCGGAGCCACGTTCGCATCCTGAATGGAACGTAAGACACGACGGCGTGCATGCGTGCGCGGGTCACGTTTTGCCACTTCCGCGCATGCACGTGATGTCCTTTTGAGCGTCTGCGCATGCGCGAGCGGTGAAACCCGGAAGTAATGCACTCCGTTACTTCTGGGTTGCTGCGGAGCGCAACCCGAAAGCGCTCAACCTGAGGTATGACTGTACTGTATCTCTGGGGCCAGCTGAAGGATGCATGGAAAGGCGGCTGCTGCACTACTGCACACATCAGCTGTTAGGAGGGGAGCCTGAGGAGCCTAAACAAAGCCCTGCTGCATTTCCAGTCTCTTCGAGGTTTCCTCTGCTCCATTGATGTCCTGCACCAGGCTCCAGGGAGGGTCTCCTTGCGCGCCACGAGGACTTTCTAGCTCTCTCCCACCATTTCCAGGTTTGAATCAGATTATTTATTTCCCAGTGCCGTGTGTCTATGATGCAGTTGCGTGTGAGTTGATCATGTGTAAATGGGAGGGCACCTGTATTCAATTTTGAATAATCACTTCTGAATTCACACAAGTGCATGTATATTGTGTATGTGGAATCATTTTAACCAGGTTAATCAAGGATGTTTAATTTTTGAAGAGAGACTCTACTGTTCTGGAATGAAGGGTGGAGCTCTTTCTGCCAGCAAAGGAAATGGGGGAGAGGATACAGTTAGTGACAAGTGTATCATTCCAGTTTGAAGAACCAGAACAAATGCCCTTCGACTCACACAGGAGTCAGTCAGAGGTAGGGAGTTGGAGAGTGAGCTGTGTGATGACATTAGCCACTGGCTGTCCCTTTGGAATGCAACCATATGAGGCCTTCCCATGAGTCAGCTGATGAATTTGAATTTATATAATGAAATCAAGTTTCTTTTTCCTCATAGAAATTCAGATACAGTCATACCTCGGGTTACAGACGCTTCAGGTTGCTTTTTTGGGGGTTTCAGACCCGCCAAAACCTGGAAGTACTGGGTTACTTCCAGGTTTTGGCAGTTGCACATGTGCAGACGTGCCGAATCGCAACCCATGTGTGTGCAGACGCACCGCTGCGGGTTGCGAACGTGCATCCCGCACAGATCACGTTCACAACCCGAGCATCCACTGTATTTCCTGACGTACCGTATTTTTCGCCCCATAGGACGCACCGGGGAGGAAATAATCTGGGCTAATCCCGAAGCTTGGGGCGTGCGGAGTTATGCGCACCCCAAGCTTCTGGGTGCCGACAAGGTCTCCGCTAGCCATGGGAGAGCCGCGTGGCTCTTCCACAGCTAGCGGAGCGCTGCGCTAATCCCGAAGTTTGGGGCGTGCAGAGCTCAGCGGGTCCCAGGATTCTGAGTGCAGGCAAGCTCTCTGCTAGCCCTGGGAGAGCTGGGTCTCCCACGGCTAGCAGATAGCTTTCTGAAGCCTGGAGAGCGAGAGGGGTCGGTGCGCACTGACCCCCCTCGCTCTCCAGGCTTTAGCGAAAGCCTGCATTCGCCCCATAGGGCACACACACATTTCCCCATCATTTTTGAAGGGGAAAAACTGCGTCCTATAGGGCGAAAAATACGGTAACATACACACAAATGGCTTGCTTTATACATATGTTTGTAAATAAACACTTTTATATGGTCACAAAGCCAAATTCAAAACTTCTGTTTGCATAATTGCCATTACGTTTTCACCACTGGAATATTAATGATTCCTTGCCTTGTACAAAGAGTCTTAAGGAGAAGAAGAAATAATACAATTCAAAAATACATGAACAATAAACAAAGTAATAAACTAAAACACTGCAAATGAACATAATTTGCCATTAATTTGATTTGAATTAATTTTATAATGAAATGATTCTAGAATGTTGTATTATTTTATTGTTGTTAGCTGCCCTGAGCCCGGCTTCGGTTAGGGAAGGCGGGATATAAATAAAAAATTATTATTATTATTTATTATTATATGATGGTTTTCAGTACAGTGATAAAACCCCACCTTCAAAAACATGTACTAAATAATTCCTTTTCAATAATGGCAGTATTTGTTAAGAATCAAATATTTAGAATAAAAGATGTTAATGTCGGCACCTGGTTTGTCTCTTTGGGGGGTTAGCACTTGCCACTCTCTGAATGTCTGTGCGAAGGTGCACTCTGAGAAAGGCCTCTGAAGCTGACCTCTGAGTCTGGGTAGCTCATATGAGATGAGGTGTTCAGTAAAGTATTGGGGTCTCAAGCAGTGTAAGGCTTTGAAGGTTAAAGCCAACCTTTTACATTGGTCCTGGGAATGTATTTGGAGCCAGTACACATGGTCCAGAATTTATTACTGCCCAGAGACAGGAGATCAATAGTGGAATTAAAAGATTTCTGTTTGGCTTACTCTCAGGACATGCAAGGATACGAAGCAAAAACATTCAATGGCAGATCAGGTATCTGGATTTTTTAAAAAATAAGAACTGCCAGTAGCTAGGGAGTGCAATGTTGTTTCCATGTGTTGGGAAGCAAACTATACTAGACCTTTGCTGGTGCTACAGCTGTGATCTCATTAAAGAAATCTTAGTTAATTTTAAGTGTTGATTGAGCAATTAATTAAATCTGCATATGAGGGAAAAAACAATAGTTCTAAAGCAGGTGCATTTTTTTAAGGTGATACACACATTTTATGTAGCAATAATATTTTTTTAAAAAATTAAAAATCAGATTTTTAAAAAAAATGTTAACCAGGACACTTTTTAGTCTATCAAAATCTGCCTGTCAATTTCTCCTACTGATTGAAACAATAAATGTTGCAACTCTCATTAATCTAAAAATATTCATGGTTCATAGCTTGTACAATGATAAAATCCATTGTATATGACTTTTTGTGTTAAAACTGACTTCTGATTTGTTCTCTTTCATACAAGAGGGTTATGGGTGTAATTTTTAGCAATTAATCAGTGTGAAGATGCCTTACGTTTGCATATAAAATCTTTCCTTCTAATCAATTTTATTTGTTTTCCTTTTTAAAAAAGAATTCTATGTTACCTCCTGCACTTCATTTGTCTATGTATCCTCTAACTTCAAACTTTGTGGTTAGAATCCTAGCAGCCTATACTGTTTTAAGCCTTCCTCATTTTGTGACTTTCTCCCCCCTCCCCATTGCACCCTCCGCTGTCTTGAGTTTGAATCGCATATCAGGCCGGCCTTGTCTCAGTCTTGGACTTTGCTCCCTTGTGTTGTGCTGCTGCGCCCCCATTTCCACCTTGATAAAGATCATTTGTACATGTCGCTGCAATAATTGCACATTCCTCCCCTGTTTACTTTGTACTTGTTTTAATTGTGACATTCCTCCATTTCCTTCCCTTTCTTCTGTAGTTTATTTAGTAAAAAAAAGTCACAGTCAAAACAAGTACTGGTTACATTGAAATCATAAAATAAAACCACAGAACAAGCAATGACAAGATAACAAAACAGCAAAGAACAGCAGTCCACAATCTGTTGTCTCTTTCGTGGTGATCTGAAATGCTAGGGGTGTGCAAAAATTAGATATTACACATTTCAGTGAGTATCTTAAAGGAAAGGATATCTGCTTGGATTGAATTTGACTTTATGGAGGCAGGAATAGTATCTTGAAAAATTACTTCAATATTATAAAAGGATGATAGGAGACTGGGTTAAGGTAAAGGGAAATGCAGTGTGTGTGTGTGTGTGTGTGTGTGTGTGTGTGTGTGTGTTTTATCTCTCTCTCTCTCTCTCTCTCTCTCTCACACACACCCACACACCCACACCCACACACACACACACACACACACACACCCAAGCCTACCTGTGATTTATCAGTGGTAGAAAGCAAGCCTGGGCTGTTGAAGGGGACATTTTTAGTGAATATTCTAAAATGGGGTGTCAAACCTGTCTGGTTGTCATACTTGGACACCTCTAAACATGAAAGATACTCCTCTTGATACCAGACATAAGGAGGCTGGTTATTTGTGTACATGCTCTGTGGGTATTTACATTTCCAAGCTTGAGCTTTGACATTGAAATAGGATCTAATGCTATGGATCCTGATTCAGAGTATACCCTTATTTTGTCCATGTGGCTGAAATAATTAGTTCAGTTTTAAGGGAAGAAGTGGTTTGGAGTTTGAGAGTCTGCATGATGGTGGTTCTTGAAGTGGGTGTTCCCTTTCATTTTAAAGGTGTGTATATTTGATTTTCAGCAATACGGCATATGTATGTTAGCCTAAATGCCCATACATTCAAGAACCTATGCCATATGCTATGGTTTAACTTGTACATGAGAAGTTTAACTCTTTATATCACCAGCTGTTCCATGAGCAGAAGGAACCCTTCTGTCTTTAGAATAAACTGATTCTGTATTTTTCTCACTGTGATACACATAAGACATAAAGCAAACAGTGGGATGTTTTGTTTTTAATGTAAAGGTTATGTGTCTGGTGATGTTAACACAACAAAGTATGTAAGGTGGAGTAATAATAATAATAATAATTTATTATTTATACCCCGCCCATCTGGCTGAGTTTCCCCAGCCACTCTGGGCGGCTCCCAATCAGTGTTAAAAACAGTACAGCATTACATATTAAAAACTTCCCTGAACAGGGCTGCCTTAAGATGTCTTCTGAATGTCAGGTACCGTATTTTTCGTCCCATAGGACGCTCCGTCCCATAGGACGCACCTACTTTTTTTGGGGGGGGGGGGAAATAAAGGAAAAAAAATTTTCCTTTATTTCCCCCCCAAAAAACCAGGTCGGGGAACAGTGGGATGGCGGTGCTGCGCCTCCCCGCTGTCCCCCGAGCTTGTGGGGCTAGCCCATGTCTGCCTGGCGTGAGGGGCGCTCTGCTTCAGGGCGCCCCGCGCGTCGGGCGGCAGGCTACAGTCCGCAGCATGGGGAACCCTCTGTTTCAGGGCGCCCCACGCGCCCCCCGGGTGCGCAAGGCTTGCCAACACCAGCGCGGAGCACGGGGCGGCCTCCGAAGGGTGCCCCATGCTCCGCGCTGCCAGCTGCCGCCCGCAAGCCTTGCGCTTTCGGGGGAGATCCCCCGGGTGCGCAAGACTTGCCGACACCAGCGCGGAGCACGGGGCGGCCTCCGAAGGGCGCCCTGTGCTCCGTGCTGCCGGCTGCCGCCCGCAAGCCTTGCGCTCACGGGGGGGGGAGATCCCCCGGGTGCGCAAGGCTGGCCAACACCAGCGCGGAGCACGGGGCGTCCTCCAAAGGACGCCCCGTGCTCCGTGCTGCTGTCTGCCGCCCGCAAGCCTTACGCTCACGGGGGAGATCCCCCGGTGCGCAAGACTTGCCGACACCAGCGCGGAGCACGGGGCGGCCTCCAAAGGGCGGAGCACGGGGCGGCCTCCGAAGGGCGCCCCGTGCTCCGTGCTGCCGGCTTCCGCCCGCAAGCCTTGCGCTCACGGGGGGGGGAGATCCCCCGGGTGCGCAAGACTTGTCGACACCAGCGCGGAGCACGGGGCGGCCTCCGAAGGGCGCCCCGTGCTCCGTGCTCCGTGCTGCCGGCTTCTGCCCGCAAGCCTTGCGCTCAGGGGGGGGAGATCCCCCGGGTGCACAAGGCTTGCCGACACCAGCGCGGAGCACGGGGCGGCCTCCGAAGGGTGCCCCGTGCTCCGCGCTGCCGCCCGCAAGCCTTCGGCTCCCGGGGGAGATCCCCGGGTGCGCAAGGCTTGCGGACACCTGCGTGGAGCACGGGGCGTCCTCTGGAGGGCGCCCCGTTCTCCGTGCTGCAGGCTACCGCCCGCAAGCCTTGCGCGCCCGGGGGAACTCCCTCCGGGCGTGCAAGGCTTGCGGATAGCTTCCTGGAGCCTGGAGAGCGAGAGACGTCGGTGCGCACCGACGCCTCTCGCTCTCCAGGCTTCGGCGAAAGCCTGCATTCACCCCATAGGAGGCACACACATTTCCCCTTCATTTTTGGAGGGGGAAAAGTGCGTCTTATAGGGCGAAAAATACGGTAATTCTTTATCTCTTTGACATCTGATGGGAGGGCGTTCCACAGGGCGGGCGCCACTACCAAGAAGGCCCTCTGTCTGGTTCCCTGTAACCTCACTTCTCGCAATGAGGGAACCGCCAGAAGGCCCTCGGCGCTGGATCTCAGTGTCTGGGCTGAACGATGGGGGATGGAGACGCTCCTTCAGGTATACAGGACCGAGGCCGTTTAGGGCTTTAAAGGTCAGCACCAACACTTTGAATCGTGCTCGGAAACGTACTGGGAGCCAATGCAGATCTCTCAGAACCGGTGTTATGTGGTCCCGGCGGCCACTCCCAGTCACCAGTCTAGCTGCCGCATTCTGGATTAATTGCAGTTTCCGGGTCACCTTCAAAGGTAGCCCCACGTAGAGCGCGTTGCAGTAGTCCAAGCGTGAGATAACTAGAGCATGCACCACTCTGGCAAGACAGTCCGCGGGGAGGTAGGGTCTTAGCCTGCGTACCAGGTGGAGCTGGTAGACAGCTGCCCTGGACACAGAGTTAACCTGCGCCTCCATGGACAGCTGTGAGTCCAAAATGACTCCCAGGCTGCGCACCTGGTCCTTCAGGGGCACAGTTACCCCATTCAGGACCAGGGAATCCTCCACACCAGCCCGCCTCCTGTCCCCCAAAAACAGTACTTCTGTCTTGTCAATCTGTTAGTCGCCATCCAACCTCCAACCGCCTCCAGGCACTCACACAGGACCTTCACCGCCTTCACTGGTTCTGATTTAAAGGAGAGGTAGAGCTGGGTGTCATCTGCATACTGATGAACACCCAGTCCAAACCCCCTGATGATCTCTCCCAGCGGCTTCATATAGATATTAAAAAGCATGGGGGAGAGGACAGAACCCTGAGGCACCCCACAAGTGAGAGCCCAGGGGTCTGAACACCCACCCCACCACCACTTTCTGGACACGGCCCAGGAGGAAGGAGCGGAACCACTGTATGACAGTGCCCCCATCTCCCAGCCCCTCTAGACGGTCCAGAAGGATGTTATGGTCGATGGTGTCAAAGGCCGCTGAGAGATCCAGCAGAACTAGGAAACAGCTCTCACCTTTGTCCCTAGCCCGCCGGAGATCATCAACCAGCGCGACCAAGGCAGTTTCAGTCCCATGGTGAGGCCTGAATCCTGATTGGAAAGGGATCCAAATGGTCCGTTTCCTCCAGGCGTGCTTGGAGTTGTTCAGCAACCACCCGCTCAATCACCTTGCCCAAGAATGGCAGATTTGAGACTGGGCGATAGTTGGCCAAATTGGCCGGGTCTAAAGATGTTTTTTAAGAAGCGGTTTGATGACCGCCTCTTTCAGCGGGTCTGGGAAGGCTCCCTCAGAGAGGGAAGCATTCACCACCCCGCAGAGCCCATCGCCCAGCCCTTCCCGGCTCGCTTTTATCAGCCAGGATGGGCAAGGATCCTTTTTGTTTTTTACTGATTCAGGAACTAAACAAAATTCTTGCATAAAGTTCTGCAGTTTCATCATCAAGGGCCATAGTGTAAACAATGTGGGAGTTGAAAGGCAAATGATCATAAGTTTATGGGCTGCCAAGGTAAGGATGACATTAGTTAGCATTGATCAAATATGCAATTGTCTTTAATCTGGGGTCATTATGATTCTTGCAGGTTTGAAGTAAAAACTGAGGTCACCATTTCATTTTAAAAATAATTAGTTGCTAGTAGGATACAATTGGTGGCTTTGTAAATAGAAAGAATAATAGCAAATTACATTGTTGGCTTAATAGTTAAATTCTGCTTTGTTTCATTAAATTATTGAAATACTGATAATTCCTTTTTATGTTAGTATATCATAAAAATAAGCATGCAATCTTCCTGTGAGTATGTCACAATCACTTGACAATCTGAAGGATTTAGGGAAGTTTTTAATGACTGATGTTTTAATGTATTTTTAATCTTTTGATGGAAGCCACCCTGAGTGGCTGGGGAAACCCATCCAGATGGGCGAGGTAGAAACAAATTATTATTATTATTATTGTTGTTGTTGTTGTTACTACTACAACAACAACAACAACAACAACAATAATAGGGGAGCATACCTACAGGAAGACTAAGCAAAGAGGGACTGGCTGGCCCTTTCTGGTTTTTCTCCCAGACAGCAAGACAGAGAGAGGGAGGGGGAATTTTGCCTTCATCATTTTGTTGGTCCTGTTACATATCTGCCTGCAGGTAAGAGAGTGTTTGTACTGATTGCAGTGAGTGGTACTGCTTGATTGCTGGCTGAGTGCATGCAGCTAGGGTGTGGTTCTTAGCCTGCCTTATTTCAGCAGATTCTTGCCACATGTGGTGCGGTTGTCCCCAAATGGATTGACATAAAAAGGAATCTCTCTCCCCTTTAGGTTATCACTGAGGGGAGGGGGTATCTCCTGTCAATCAGGATATGAAATTGTAGGCCATGCACTGTGGGAGACAGGCATGTGACCATTACCCAGGGTGAGAGCCTGGGAGAGTGGAGGTTTGGCTTGGTGGGTTCCCCCTGAGAGCCAAAGAGAGAGATTGTGAAATTACTGTCTTTCACTTAACAGTAGAATATGCCTTCAGCTGGGCCTTTGTTTATTACCTGTAGCCCTAACCTCAAAGCTGTATAGTGTGATATTGGATGGTAGTGCTAGAAGGTGTTGGGGGGGGGAGGTAATAGGGAGTTACAAAGATATTGTCCCAGTTTCAGAAATGGTGTTTGGCAGGGGAAGGTATAGTTGTAGTGGAGTGGCTGACCACATTCTGGGATGGAGACCTAGGAGTTTGGTTTGTAGAGCCTTCTGGTGTGGTGGTGCTGTTCTTATATGCCAGGTCCATCATTAATAAGGCCATGTTCATCCACAACTTGATCATGGATCCAGTTACAGATAGGTAGCCGTGTTGGTCTGCCATAGTCAAAACAAAAAAATTCCTTCCAGTAGCACCTTAAAGACCAACTAAGTTAGTTCTTGGTATGAGCTTTCGTGTGCATGCACACTTCTTCAGATACCAATGGTATCAATGGTATCTGAAGATGGTATCTGAAGAAGTGTGCATGCACACGAAAGCTCATACCAAGAACTAACTTAGTTGGTCTTTAAGGTGCTACTGGAAGGAATTTTTTTGTTTTGATCATGGATGGCTTGAATGCATTACCAAGACTTGGGCCATGGCCAACAAGCTCCCCCATTCAATTCAGCTATGCCCACCTGGGTACTCAGTACAGCAGCACGATAGACCTGAGGATTGAGAAAGGTGTTGCTATTGTTCATAGAAGCACGATTTCCTTTACCAGAAAACATCTTTATCTTGAGATAGGCTTAAAGGGTATGTACTTAGTGTTGGGCCAGAGCAGGGGTCAGCAACCTTTTTCAGCCGTGGGCCGGTCCACTGTCCCTCAGACCTTGTGGGGGGCCGGACTGTATTTTGGAGGGGGGGAAATGAACAAATTCCTATGCCCCACAAATAACCCAGAGATGCATTTTAAATAAAAGCACACATTCTACTCATGTAAAAACATGCTGATTCCTGGACAGTCCCCGGGCTGGATTAAGAAGGCGATTGGGCCACATCTGGCCCCTGGGCCTTAGGTTGCCTACCACTGGGCCAGAGAGACAGACTGGGGATGTTGCTGATCTGTCAACCAGTGGCATCCCAAAACAAGGTGATCTGTGGTATGATGGTGTTGGTGGATTGCAGGACAATAGTCCTGCATAACTTTAGTATCCATTCAGAGGCGGCTGTTGGACTGGCTCAGATCTTCAAAGCCTTCATGACAACCATGGAGCTGTCTCAAATACTCATTAGTCAAACTCATTGGGAAAGGCACACCCTTGATGTAGTCTTTACCCCACATGATATGAGGGCTGAACTGGAGATAGTTTGTTTATCACATACAGCTTTATGGTGGTCCATAGACCCAAAGATAGTGGGGAGCAGTGCACTCCCTTGCAATGCATTTCACCAGCTAATGATGAAGCCTGGAATAGTAGTAGCAAATTCCTCCGTTAGGGTGGTGGGCCCATTTGGATGGCCCTCCCTTAGAGATGGATGGAACTTGATGGGTTCCAGCAGAGAAAACTGGTGATCCTGTTGGAGCCCTGGTCTTGCTATGAAATCACGAGATAAAATGGGTGGTTAACAGGATCATTCACGTACCTACTTTGACCAACTGGCTGCACGTTTTGAGGATAAAGTCGTTCAACTTCAGAGTGACCTTGACTGTGCAGTTATTGCAGTTCCAGATGAAGTATCCAGTAGCACTGTCAGTGATGTGTTGTGGGATTGGTTTCAGCTTATGCAGTCAGATGACATGGATAAAGTGCTTGCAGCTATACGCCTGACCCCTGTGCCTTTTTGACCCCTGTCCCACCTGGCTTATTAAACCTAGCAGAGGAAGTTTGACTGCTTGGGTCCAGAGCATGGTTAATACTTTGTTGCATATAAGGAAGTGTTGCCTTTTGCCTTAAAACAGGCAGTGGTACAGCCTCTCCTAAAGGAACCAGCCCTGGATCCCTTGGACTGGAAGAACTATCAACTAGTTGCAAATAACCCTTTCTTGGGGAATATAGTTGCGAGAGTTGTGGTGGGGCAGCTGCAAGCATTCTTGGATGGTGGAGATTATTTAAATTTGTTTCAATCTAGGTGCAATCTTGCTGCTGTTTCTTGATATCTCCATGGCTTTCAGTACCATTGATTATGGTATCTTCATGGACCAGATCTATGGATTGGGAATCGAGGGCACTGTGTCACAGTGATTCTGGTCCAACCTATGGGACCAGGTCCAGAGAGTAGTACTGGGAGAGTGCTTTTTGATCCCCAGGTACACTAATATATACATGAAGCTGCTGGGAGCAGTCAAAAGTTTTGGGGCAAGGTGCTTTTCATTGCACTGATGATACCTGGCTCTATTTCTCCATAACATCTGAATCAAGAGAGGCTGTGTCTGGTACCTGAATGCAATGGTGGTATAGATGACAAAAAATATGCTGAGCTTGTATCCTTGTAAGACAGACAATGTGAGTGAGTGAGTGGGTCCCATGTCCGGAAAATGTATTATATTTGTTACGTCACTTTTCTCACAGGGGGAACCAACGCAACTTAAATGGGATTACACTCCTCTGAAGGAACAGGTATGCAGTTTGGGAGTGGTTCTGGATCCAGCTACTAGGTCAACTTCAAAGCATTGCCATTAGTATATAATGCCCTTAACAGTTTGGGACCAGTTTACTTGCCTAACCCATATGTTCACTCATATCTCTTCAGTCTGCAGAACTGGCAGTGTTAACTGGTACCACATAATACTCATTCCACACTTAGAAAAAATTGATCTTTTAGTATGATAGCACTTACCATTTGGAGTTCCCTCTCTATTGACATCAGGCAGACGCCTTCACTTTTGGCGCCTGCTTAAAAAATAAAAACCATTCTTGTTTAGGCAGGCCCATCCAGACATGTAGAAGTTACATTTTTTTTTCTAACTACTATTGATTTTTATAATCTTCTGAATGTTTTAAAATACCTGTTCCTAACTGTTTTCTATTTTGATGTTTCATTGTATATGTTTTTGTAAACCACTTAGAGATTTTCTTACAATCTAATGATGTATAAATTTCTTTAAATAATGGAAGTTTGAATAAAAAGAACAAGAAACTGTAATGAATTGTTTCCAACAACTTAAAACACAAACAGATATTCAAAAATTGATGCTTATCACTCCTGGTATCAAAGCCAAGTATACGTAACAGAATAAACTCCTTTGTCCCTCATGCCTCATGTTCCCCACTCCTTGCCCCTGGGTCAAACGTATAATTCAGCAGTTCTTCTGAGCTGAGACTTTTTTGGGGCATGGGGGAGGACATTGTTTGCCACCAGGTGAGAGACAGGCACAATACATTGCCATGCCATGCTACGAATAATATACTACTGCTACTTGAGCTTTTGATAATCTGTGCCAAATATTTTTCTCCTTCCTTCCCCCTTACCTTAAATTCATGAATTTGTTATGTTGGTCATGGCTATCAATGAGAGGTCCAATTTTTAAAATATATGAAGGTAACATTGCCACTGAAGGTGCATATATTTTCCATGGACATGCCTGCTAAGTGAGTTCTGAATGTAGAGAGTAGATAATCTTTGCTTTCCATGAAGACCAAAATATATACATCAAGTTAAGCCTGGTCTGTGTTTTGTTTTGCAGACAAGCAATGTTTGCTTTTGCATATAATATATTTGGAGGTCCTACATGCTCTGTTTAAATCTAGTTTCTGGGCAGATCCCTACTGGGCTGGTGTTCTGTAGTGTCATTGTACCTAGAGTGATATCAGGGGGCGGGATTCCCATCCCTAGCTTAATAGGATTGTTTGAGACTACGGGTACTTGGTATAGGAAACTGGAGGAAGATTGAGAAGATAAATTGGGGTTCCATCAAGTGTGTATTCTTGCAGCTTGGTGACTTATAATAAACAGCACAAATCAGTGTGTCTTGCAAATGCTAAAAGGCTGTTCAAAGCATTCCTATGTCATGAGAGCAAATGTATTGAAAAGGCAAATTGGAATGGTGTATACTCCCTTGTTTAGGCTCAAATGTTTTCTGAAATTTCAGTCATCCTTTTCTCCCCACCTGACCTGCTGCTTTCTGTCATGTCAGAGGATGAAGTTTTTGCTGCTGCAGCAAAAGTACCTAGAGTATCTTGAGGATGGTAAGGTTCTGGAGGCACTTCAAGTTCTGCGTTGTGAGTTGACACCACTGAAATACAACACAGAGCGCATTCACATTCTCAGTGGGTAAGTACTTAGGGTTGCAATCACATGTTTACTCAAGAGTAAATCCCATTGAACTAAATAACTTTTGACTTGAATTGCATAAGATCCTACTACCTGTTTTACACCAGTGCTAGTGTTTTCTGGGATTCCTGAAGCAGAGGCATGCCAAAAGGATACGATTCTACATTGTTGAATATATCTCAATAGTAAACTTATTATCCAAGCATTGATCCTTGCATAACCGAAATGGCATCACCCACATACAAGAGGCTGAGAGGAACGTCCATATTTGCAGAAGTGTCAAAGAAACTTATTTTCTCTAAACGAAAGGTGAAACATTCAAACAGCTCTCTGAGGACTGAGCATGCTCAGTCTGCACAAGATGCTAATTGATGAGGTGAAAGAAACAGAAAACTGGGGCGGGATGGGGAGCATGTCATGAACTGTGTATAGGAGTACTCAGCACTGCAGTGTTTTGTTGCAGGTTCCACTAGTCTTTATTAAAGTAAACATCTACCTGGGAAAACTCCTATAGAAAGAAGACGTTCCTGGATGCCTCCTTTCAGAACTCTCACATTATTTCTAAATTAAATGTGAAATTAATATATTCTTACTAAATAGAATTGCATTTTTACTTAGTAAAAATCTTTAATCATTTGCATTCTGAGATTTTAATGTGCTTTTATCTTCACATCCTGACATTTCTCAAGGAGATTCAAGGGGAAAATGTGTGTACGAGAACACAGACTGATCAGTTGTGTAGACAGAACATCTGAACTGATCAGTTACTGATTGGTGCTGGAAGTTGAACTCCGTGGGATTTTTTCATTGATCTATATAAGGGAAGTCCTGTCAAACAGTTTTTAAAAGCAGTTTCAGGAACATGCCTTTGAATTCTCATGGCTCTGCTTCCTTCCCACCAACTGCATACTTGAGCAGCGTCTTTAATTAGATATGCTAAATTCCTTAATATATATATATATTAGAGCTTTACTAAACAGTGAAAGCAGAAGTTTAAGCCATATAGACTTAACATAAAGTCTGGTGTTAATAGCTTTTCTGCTAAGTCCATCTCCCTTTTTCTTCTCCAGAGAAGAATAAATGTGCTCTTTTGGTTCAAATGCTGTTGCAGTTGGGGAAGGTCAATATTTCCAAAATATGTAATCTCATGTGTTTCTCTTTTATATACAAACAGATATCTGATGTGTAGTCATGCAGAAGACCTGCGTGCAAAAGCAGAATGGGAAGGGAAAGGCACAACTTCCAGATCTAGACTTTTGGACAAACTCCAGAGTAAGAAAAAACTTAGTTTCCACTGGGCATACAATGTTTGCACATCTGTTTATCTAGTATGTTTCTCTCTAAATCTTCCTTCCCTAACTGGGTGCCCGTCATATGTGTTGGATCCTTCCTGGCTGAGGTTGATGGGATTTGTAGGTCAAAACATAGGAAGGGTAGTAGGTTAGGGAGACCTACTTTTAAGGGGGAAATTTATGAAGAGGGAAATGCAATGGTTAAGAATTGTTAGCTGTAATTAGGATAGCATAATTCTGCATAATGGTGACTTAAGTGTCTCATAAAATCAAAGTATAATGTACTCTGCTATTATCTGTGTTTTACTTCCATATCGATGACACCTAATAAGATACCATGGCGCTGTGTGATAGAGTTTAGGAACTGACTTGTAGTAACTAGCATTTTCTTAATAATTATATTGGCATTTAAACAATCTTGTGCTTCTTTGCAACAGCAAAGGTTGAGTTAAGGTCAATGTGAGAGGATTTTATTAATGTCCCAAAGTTATGGGTAATTTTAAGCTTAAATTAGATCTGATACTGGCCTGTATGTGAATACCAGATTTCTTACATGCTGTTTCTTATAAGATTGCTCTGAAATACTCTCTTTAATTTTTTGAAGCTTACCTACCACCATCAGTGATGCTCCCCCCAAGGCGTCTGCAGAATTTACTGCGTCAGGCTGTGGAACTACAACGGGACCGGTGCCTCTATCACAATACCAAACTAGATAATAATCTAGATTCTGTATCACTGCTGATAGACCATGTTTGCAGTAGGTAAGAGAACTGCTCCATTTTAATGAGAATGGAAATATCTTTTAATGTAACAACATTCCTTTAAATAATTTTTACTCTCTTATGAAGGCTTTAAAGAGCAATTTTCTTAGGCAGCTGACTTGCTAAGAATGTTGTATTTTTGCAATGTTAGGGGGTGTTTGGAACGTTTGTGTAAGTCCTTGATCAATTTAGAAACATGTTAACAATATGAACAGAGAAGTAGTCTTTATATAGCAGTAAATCTAAATGTAAGGATCCTAAAATAATTAAAATATTTTCAAATATCTGGCAGTTTTTTCAGTTTCAGAACTTGCTGCTGATAGGATTGCAATTAGGACTGAAGCCAAGACCAAGCACATCTATTCAGAAGTAAGCTCTGTTCAGTTCAGCAGGGCTTACTTAATGATAAGTGTGTATGGGATTCAATATATTTGGTAGCTTGGACTGCCATTCTACACAGTTATTGTGTTAAATCCCACTGAACTCTGAGATCTAAGCAGACTAGTTATGTGCAGGATTGCAATAATAGGTTCCAGTATCAGACTGAATGATAGCCTTTAATGACATGAGCTCAGCCCTGTGGAACACCCTGTCAATAACATTCAATCAGCTCCCTTCTGTTCCAACTTTTAAATGCCTGCTGAAAACTTTTCTATTTTTCCAGGCCTATGTAGGCAATTAAGAATACACCCACCCACCCACACCACACAATGGCCTATTGATGCTTGTTTTTAACTTGTTATGATTTTATTGTTTGGTTTTATATTGATGTAAACTGCTGTGAAAATTTTTATGACACAGCAGTATGTATTTTTTAAATAAATAAATAAATAAAATAACAATTTAGGATTTGTTGCTTGTCCCTTACATCCTTGGTTCTTACTTTTTAAGAATCCTTTCCCTCAATTCCTAAAAATCACCATAAAATATTGGGTAGCAATTCCTAACTAGCATTCAAATGCCCAGTCAGGGTTGGGGCCTTGTTTGCAATGCCATGAGCCAAAGAGCTCCTTGTAGACATATACAAGAGTTTGGTGTCAAGCAGACCCTCATGTGATATTGCAAACTGCTTTTGAAAGTCTAATCAATTTAGAGTCCAGTTTGCTTTGCACCACTGGAGGCTGCTGTTTGACCCAAAGGCTCTTTAAATGCATGCAGCTAGCTGCATGCTTATTTGGTTCATGACTGATACCTGGTCATCATGCAAATAGGAGCCAGCATGACAGCTTCAAAAACTAAGGTGCTATAGCAACAAGAAGTTTCATATTGTATATTTGTAAAATCCTACTCTCGAATCCATGCTTTATTGGGATATGTATTAGCGCAAGTAAAATGACTATGATTCTACTATATAATCCTTTCTTTGCTTGTATTTTTAGGAAACAGTTCCCATGTTACACACAGCAGATACTTACAGAACACTGTAATGAAGTGTGGTTCTGTAAATTCTCAAATGACGGCACTAAACTAGCAACAGGATCTAAGGATACAACTGTTATTATATGGCAGGTTGATCCAGTAAGTTTGTAAATTTGTGCACCGGAATCTTCTGACACACAAGCATAAAATTTGGCACATCACTCCTTAGTTATTAAGCTTTAATTTTTAGTGCATTACTTTATTTCCTAAATGCCTTGGTGTATTTCTGTTTGCATCAGTTTTGTGTTTTAGGCTATGTTCTGCTCAGTTGTTCAACCAATACTGTGATTAGTTTCCTGGAGCGGGTTGTATTGGAAATAAAGCCTGTTTAGAATAGGAGATACCTATCTCAGTCAGTCTGTTGTAATCTTAAAAGTCAGTAAGTGTCTTGCATGGTGAGACTTGTCAATGGTCTTGGATAGATGTGTTGTTCTTCCCCGTAATGTAGCTCCTTTTGTGTCTTCTGAAATTCTCCTAAAATGTCAACATTCCCTTTTTACTTTGTCTCTGCTTTTTGCACTCTGTATAACTTAATTGATGAAGCCTGTTGATGAATGGTTATTTGACTGAAATGTTGGATAGTGTTGCTGGACTCAGACTCCCATCATCTCTAACTATTGGCCATGCTGGCTGGAGCTGATGGAAGTTGAGTCCAGCAACATCTGAAGCAGTGTTTCCCAAACTTGGGCCTCGAGCTGCTTTTGGATTACATTTCCCATCATCCCTGACCTCTAGTCCTGATGGGAGTTGTAGTCCAAAAGTAGCTGGAGACCAAAGTTTGGGAAACCCTGATCTGAAGGATTCTCTGCCACTGGACTAAATAGTAGCTCCTTCCAAAATCTAAATTACATTACCTAGACTGAAATCTATGCATACCAGACCAAGAATCCATCAGATCCTGCTTTTTGTTTTCAACAGTGACTAGTTAGGTGCCTTTAGGAAGCCCACAAGCAATGCAAGAAGATAATACCCTCTTCTGTTGTTACTTTTCAGTAACTGGTACAAAGAGGTATGCTACCTCTGAATCTGAGGCTGCATGTAGCCTTTGTGACTATTGGTAGACAAATTAATAGAATATATATCTTTAACTCCCTTTTAAAGCTACCTAAGTTAGAGGCCACCACAATCACTGTATTGTCGCTTGCCTCTAAGTAATCATGCATAGAATGGCATTGTACAATTCCAGTCCTGATAGTCTCTGTGGGCTTGGCTGACGCCGCCTGGTCCGTCTTTGGGGAGTGGGGGGCGAGCGAGCGGGGTAGCTCGCCTGTACCCAAAGCCAGCACCAGGAGCCTCAGCGCAACCAGCAGGGACATGGGGGCTTGCTCAGCTGGGGGCAGGAGCCTCTCCAATGCAGCTGGCCCCAGCCTGCGAGACGCTGGAGTGAAAGCGACTCAGCTCCCGCTGTTGACAGCTGAGGCAGTTTCACCCCGCGCCTTGCCGGTTGGTGCCGATGCATCTTGTTTCAACATTGTGGTTTATCGCCAAACTGCGCTGCTTGGCTAGTGATACATCACAGTATTGAAAACCTAACATCACCCAGCCCTAGAACATACAAAAACTAGGTAAAAATCTTTGAGGAGCAAAAGGTGCAAACGGTTATTATGCCCAAGGTTTACATTTGCTAGTCCATAGCCTTCCTTTCACTAGTACTTCTGCTTATCGCCCTTATGTCTATCTGTGTTTGAAAGTATTTTGCTTTTCATTAGTTGGTTTCCAAGAATGTTGTTAAACCAGAATGGGGAGGCGGTTCTGTGTTGCTTTGTATGGCTTCCTGTGTACCTCCTTTCTTGGTTTGCCCTGGTACAGCCTTTCCTACACTTCTGTCAAGTAGGCAGAAAATGAGTATGTGTCTTCCCTCAGGTAAGGTGGAACTGGTAAACAAGCCCTTGGTATGTTGGTTTCCTAAACTGTTTTGGGAGGAGGCAGCGAGAGATTAGGCATCAAAGACAACTGCTTAAAACTGCAGGTAGATCTCAGTAACAACCCAGATAGCCATTGTTGCAATATTTTCTTTTTTAAAGGATACACACCAGCTAAAACTGCTCAAGACACTGGAAGGCCATGCATATGGTGTTTCCTACATTGCTTGGAGTCCAGATGACAACTACCTTGTTGCCTGTGGTCCAGATGACTGCTCTGAGCTTTGGCTCTGGAATGTACAAGTAAGGGTTATTAATATGAAGTTCGTTGATAGAGTGTCTTAATCAATAGTGTTGTCAAAGGAACCATAATTGAAGTATTGATATTATCGAAGGGGAGCCCCTGCTATTCTTGGAGATGAAAATCTGTTTAAAACATGGTTATCTATATAGAACAGATTATTGATTTCTATTCATTATTACCAGCAGTATTCCAATGATGTCATCAGTTACTATGTATGTGTATATATCCTATATACGTAACAATGTAAGGCTGTTGTCACGTTGCAGTTCATGTGGCTGCCGATAAGAGTGTGAGCAGGGGTGGCAGCCTCCACTGTATGTATGTATGTATGTATGTATGTATGTATGTTTATTTTAGTGTCTCTATTCTTTATTTGTAAGCTGCCCTGAATTTATGAAGCAGGTTAAAAATTTAAGTAAATGTTTGCTTTCTTAAGCAAATTTTTCATTGGCTTTATTTTATACTTCTTCACCTACAGACAGGGGAGCTGAGGACAAAGATGAGTCAGTCTCATGAAGATAGTTTAACAAGTGTGGCCTGGAATCCAGATGGAAAACGTTTTGTGACTGGAGGGCAGCGTGGACAGTTCTATCAGTGTGTAAGTACTGTTTTTACAATGCAAAGTGCCATCAGTTTCTTGTAGACTTTGCACTTAGTGCTGTCTCTGTGGTTCTATGTTCTGCGTGGGTAGCTGTGTATAGCTGTACTAGAATATATTTTGTAAGGGTTTCTTTTCACAGTAAAAAGCCTCGCAAGTATAACCTGTTGTAGAACCCTACCATTTGGAATTTGCTGAGTGTTTTTCTTCCTGTGAAATACTAAGCATATTTATCTGAAGCAAAAATAAAACCTCTTTGAAAAGATCCCCTTCTTGTTCATGTGTGGTGCCATCGTTTATTAGGTTTTGGTAAGACATAGGAAACAAGAAAGGATCCTTCTGCAAAGTAAAAAAAAAAAAAAAGCCAAAAGAAAAATTCAGGGAAAGATCTGTACCCCTGTTGTTATGCTGGACTAGGTGGAGAGATTGAAACTAGTGTGTTGGAAGTCTACGGCACTGCCTAAAAAAAAGGGAAGTTTTTACATGAAGATACATGGATTTTGAATGTAATCCGTTCCAGAAGACTGGAGTTCCAAAACTTTTGAAAACTAAATACGGAAGTTACGTGGCATGTACAACTTCCGAGGCGTGTTTGAAAACCGAAGCGTTTTGGTATTCGAAAACCGAACTGTTTGTCAACAGAGACGTTTGAAAACTGAGGTACCACTGTATATAGAAAACCAAGTTAGCGGTCAAATTGTTAAGGGGCTCTGAAGTCTGCCAGATATGGACTGCAGGTTCACCACCTTTGTCTTGGAATATATTTTCCCTTGTCTGCAGCACATACTTACATACTGCTAACTGCTTTTATAACCCAAATTTTTCATGTTACAATTTGCTTTAAATGAAGACAACCTTTCTCATTATTTCACTGCATGCATTTCCTGTCTAGGATTTAGATGGTAATCTCCTTGACTCCTGGGAAGGAGTGAGAGTGCAATGCCTGTGGTGCTTGAGTGACGGGAAGACTGTGTTGGCATCAGACACACACCAGCGAATTCGGGGCTATAACTTCGAGGACCTTACAGACAGAAACATGTAACTACCTCTTCTTCATGTTGTGCTACATAAACAGATCATTGTACACTTTGTCAAATACCGAAACTGAGTTGAGATGCCTTAAAATTCCATATGGTGTCTTGTTCATACACCTGCTTTAAAACTGGGCTCCCCCCCTTTTTTTTAGGCCCTAAATAGGCAAATGGTGTAGATGTGATTGGGCCTTATGTGTCTGCAAGGCTCCGTATAATGAGACCAGTTAAATTGGGTAGAAATGCTAATTTTGAATACAAAGTCATGACTCTCATCTTCTGTGTTCTGTTATTTTTCAGAGTACAAGAAGATCATCCAATTATGTCTTTTACGATTTCAAAAAATGGCCGGTTAGCTTTGTTAAACGTAGCAACTCAGGTAAGTGGTCCAGTTGGCCTTTCGCTTTATGCCTTTCATACTCAAAAATGAGAAGGAAAGTCCTGCCTACATTCTCCATTGCATTGCCATGGAAACTGTTCAAGCACATGTTCTCACCCCCTTTCCTCCCAGATTTTAAAGTCTATTTTTCTGGGAGGCAGAAGGGAAACAAGTGCCCATTAGCGCTGCATATCACAACTCCTGAAGCCGCTTGTGTAAATGGGAAGTTGCTTGTACACACTGCATCTCTTTCCCACTTGAGCTTCAGGGGCCTTTTTTGCAGGTCCCTCAATGCCAGGCAGAGGCTGTCTGGAGGTGCAGGCAATCTGCAGTGAAGAGGAGTAGGCAAGAAATCTCTGTTGAGCAAGTGACCCTCTGCTCATGTAACTTTGGGGTATAAACCATTGTTTGTGCACATAAAATGGATTGCTTTTTCTGTTCTGAATTTGTTTGTGTAATGTTACATTACCTCCACCCTTCTCTTTGTTCTCAGGGAGTTCATTTATGGGACTTGCAAGACAGAGTTTTAGTGAGAAAGTACCAAGGTGTTACACAAGGTTTTTACACGATTCACTCATGTTTTGGAGGCCATAATGAAGACTTCATCGCTAGTGGCAGTGAAGGTAACTCTTGCTTTTAAGATCTGTTTCTGTGTGTTATATATATTTCAAGGACATTCTTCCAACATAGGGGAATGATGTAGTATTCTACTTAACAAGTAAGGTAAATATGCTAGCAACAATTCACACAAACATCAGAAGAGTCTTTCTGGATCAGACCAAAGGCCTATCTAATTCAGTTCTCACAGTGACCAAGCTGATCCATAAAAAAAGTTATTTCCATAAAAATGATTTGTTTGCTGAAAGAAGAAAAATCATCTAGTAGCACAGGAGGTTGAATGTATGAGGCTATTGTTTATGGCAACAGCTGTAGTCTTGGTAGAATGAGCGTGGTGTACAGGGATACAATTTTTATTTGATGTAGGCTTGTTTTTCCAAAGGTAGGTGTGCTTATGTAAATCCAGATGAGTTCTGACATCTCAAGGATAATTGCTAATTACAGTGAGAGAAACAAGTTTCATATCCTGTAGCAGACCTAGCATGTTCAGTAACTTTGGCTATCAGCAACCTGACTGTCATCTTAGCGTTTTCTATTGTTGGTTCTGTGAGTGGCCTGTTTGACAGCTTTTCTAGGCATTAAGGAGCTTACTCTCTGTGAGGGTAATAGTATGGTGGTATATACAGTGTGGACAACAGTACTCCTGTCCTGTAGCTTAGAGAAACTTTAGGAGAAGGTGGTTTTGGTCTGACTAGGAGGTCAGTTCTAGTTGGGCTCTGCAATAAAGTATTTTGAAACAGTGTTTCTTCTTTACCGCTAACTGGTGAATTTTTCACCTGAGAACAGCCTGTTTATTGATGCCTTGTATCTTAACTGTATTGCCATTGTATGTAGTTGTGCCACTCCTATTGCATGCATTAATCCCCTTCCCCTTCCAGATAATTTCTGGCCCCAGGAATGTCTAATCAACTGTATTAACTCCCTGGTATATCAGTTTTTCAGTACACCACACAGGATTGCATAAACAAATCACTTAGTTACAGCCTACTGTTTGTTTGACATGAATGTGAATTTAATTTATCCAGGTCAACTTAGAAAAGCTTTTTATTTTTTTCATTTTCAGTGTCTAAAAACTACCCAGCTGTAGTTGAAGCTGATGGCACCTAATTTAGATTCCGACTGCCTGAGGCTGTTGCCTCTTTGCACTGAATTGTTGCAAATATGGCTGCTGTGAAAGTCTCTATGTACAAAAAAAGTAACAGATTTAAATGTCATAAGCTCTTAAGTGTAAAGGTATGTTCTCAGCTAGGTAGGCTTTCCACCTACCAGCCCCAAACATCAAAGGGTCTTCCCTGGGAGTAAAATTCACGTCTAACTCGTGTGCACATAAACATCCATAAAGTAGAGGGGGAAATATCTTTCTATGAGCAAGTGCTGTGTGTTGCAGCCTTACAGTGAATGTGTGATGACTTTGAAATTGATAGGTTAAAAATGGAAATTCGTACAAGTAGGAGTCTTTGATACCATTTAGATGTCATGGTAATTTGATTTTTTAAATGATACAGACAGCACTTCTATAAAATACTTTAGCAAGTAGGTCACAGCATGATTTGTAGGGGTTGGGAAATAAGTGAGTACTTTTGGAAATGGACTGTCATATTTTAGTTTTCAAACATTGTAGTTTAACTTCTAAAACTTTTAAAATAACTCTTGTAGTACCTGATGTTCTTCATGTTAATTGCTTCTGCCTTATCAAGTATTTAACTCCAAGTCAAGTTTACTTCTATGGAATATTAATATTTAGCAGAATTCTCTCTTTTTGGTAGTCATTGTGACTTGTGGTTTTTCAGTAGTGCAGAGAGTTGTACATCTGATCTGCAGCCATCTCTGTATAATCTACAGTTTAGATGGGTGCAGTCAGTACAGCAATCGGCGCAAGAATGGCACAAGGTTGTCTCATGTCACATTGCTCCTGTTCAGATTGTACACTTTTTATGTGGATATGTTGTTCTGTAACAATACACCCATGGATGTTTTGGAGCCTTTGAAATGGAGTTTGTTGCCTTCATTGATAGAATTTTTCGGATAGGATAAGATACTTAAAAGCAACTCTGTGGTTGTTACTCCTCCCTCTCCCTCACCTGTACATTTGGAAAGATGAAGACTGGGCCCTGCAGTTTGCCCCCTTCCTTCTCTGTTCTTAGGCAAAAGTTAATCAGTGAATAAAGAGTTTCCTGCAGTTAATCAAATACAGAGTTTTCATAGCCCTACATATTGAACCGGTTACAGAAAGGGATTTTAATATCCAGTTATAGATGGGATCCCACATTGAAATAGCTGTGTTCTTTTTGGAAGTTGCCGATACCACATGTAGAGGTGGAGGGGGAACAGAAAGAATGGAGGAAGTGTAAGAGACCAGATCTTGATTCCAGTCTTGATGCATGTAGAAGTCTAGGGTAAGGAGTTAACACCCAAACCACTTGCATTCTTACTTGGATAATATGATGCCTACTTAAAGCTGTATTATGTTCCAGTTACCTACAAATATTTTCAACTTGCAGAGAAGATCAGTGCTTGTTGTTAGTTTAAATACAGGATTCTAAATGCCATAAAAGAAGATTCTTGAAGCTGTTGGATGCATTACTGAGCAGATATCAGTTCTTGGACATAACATGGAAACAGTTAATACATGGATAAGTGCCGGAACATGTTTTAAATTTTGGGATGCTTCATGTTTCTTCCCTCCTGTCTCATCTTAGATCACAAAGTATATATTTGGCACAAACGTAGCGAGCTGCCAATTGCGGAGCTGACGGGGCACACGCGCACAGTCAACTGTGTGAGCTGGAACCCACAAATTCCCTCCATGATGGCCAGCGCCTCTGACGATGGCACTGTTAGAATATGGGGACCAGCACCTTTTGTAGACAACCAGGATATTGAAGGTAAATCAAATCTAATTTTTATGGAAGAGGAATTTGGTAAGCTGCACTTACTTACTTGTGATCAGGTAACTCACAACTGATGCACATTTAATTTGTGAGCATTCAGCTTTACACACTTGGCAAAAGAATAAAAATGGGGCAGGAAAGAGATTGTGGGTCAGGGAAGCGATGTTGGCAATCCCACTCCACTCACTATGGAACCAAATGTGTTTTGACTATATGCGGTTTTGGCTTTATGCACTGTCCCTGGAACGTAACTGCAGCGTAAGCCGAGAGTCGCTTGTATTTTATTTTGGGAATTTATTTTATTTATATCCCACCTTTCCTTCAAGGAGCTCAAGGCAGCATAAATAGTATTCTTTGCTCCCCCCCCCCCCAAGCTTTTGGTCCTTACAATAGATCTGTAAGATAGGATAGGCTGGAAGTTAAAGACAGGCTGGAGTCACCCAGCATGTTTAATTGTTTAGAGTGGATTTGAACCAGGGTCTCCCCAGCCTTGGTTCAGAATTAAGCTGTACACCACAGTGTATGAGGAATTGGCTGCCTCAATTATTATTACTGTAAATAGTTAGGACTGGGTAAAGGGGACTTTAGTCAAATTCACATCATACTGTGTATTAGTCCCTCCTTTTGAAGAGTCTGCTACCTTGTGAAACTCCAAAAATTTCAGAACAGGGTGGTAGTACCTGTTGGCTTGAACTATAACCTCTCACAAGATGCCTAAGGACTGGGAAGAAGTTAAGTTAAGGGACAAGGAGCACAAAGACAAGAATGATAAGTGAGGTGCAATATAGCCCAGGGAACCAAGAAAGAAACCTCAAGGAAGAGTAGGTAGAGAATGAGGTAAAGGTAAAGGTACCCCTGCCCGTACGGGCCAGTCTTGACAGACTCTGGGGTTGTGCGCCCATCTCACTCAAGAGGCCAGGGGCCAGTGCTGTCCGGAGACACTTCCGGGTCACGTGGCCAGCGTGACATCGCTGCTCTGGCGAGCCAGAGCCGCACACGGAAACGCCATTTACCTTCCCGCTGGTAAGCGGTCCCTATTTATCTACTTGCACCCGGAGGTGCTTTCGAACTGCTAGGTTGGCAGGCGCTGGGACCGAGCAGCGGGAGCGCACCCCGCCACAGGGATTCGAACCTGTGAATGAGACTTGAGAGTAAATGACAGAGGAGATAAGTTACTGAAGTATGGTGTGGAGTTTCTGCATTTTATCTGTAAGCTGCTTTGAGTACAGGTCTGGAAAAAATGTGGGATATTACTACTACTACTACTACTACTAATAATAATAATAATAAATAATATTGGGTCACACACATAATGAATTTTATTATCTCCTCTCCCTGTGCCCCCTAAAAAGTCTTTTGAGAGTCAAAGGAAGCAACTTGAACAATATGGATTGCAGAGTTAGTGGAAGGGCTGCACAGAGAGGCAGGGGATTGCCAAAAATCAGATGGAGACACCTTGTGTGAACCGTTAGAAGCTGCAGCAAGCTATTTTAATGTTACTGAACCTGGTAGTTAATTTTTTTTTAGTTGGCATGAAATGAAAAGAAATCTGGACCCTAGCAAACTAGAATAAAGATCAATTGAAACTGATGATGTAGCTGTTTCTTTGCTTTGAAATGAAAGGGTATCTTGCTCATTTTGTTAATTGAAGCTGTATCTGTTACATGAGGAGAGAGCTTCAATAGCTGAGACAAACCTGAGCTTCAATTCTTGACTGCTTCTTAGGTATCACCTGGAACCTTTTACTGCCAGTGGTTCTGCAGGTTTTGAATTAATTCCAGTTGATATCTCTGAAATGCAAAAGTCCAACTGGGTATTAGCCCAAGCCAGGACTAATTTTTCAATTGCTCTGTCAAGATGCCCTTCTTTCGCAAAGCTGAGGCAGCATAAAAAGAGATACCATCATATATGAAAACTAGACTGTAGTAAACAAGTTCTTAGCAAACAGGCTTTTGTTAGATGTATACACATTCTAATATGCAAGGCTGTAGAAGTTTTTGTGTCTATAGGTGTAAGCCAATACATTGCACCATGGTGTGAGCAAAAACAATGTTATTTTCTTAACCATGTATCAAAATTTTAATTGGGCTTCCAGTCTGCAAAACATTTTCCATTCTTTTAGAAATGCTTGCTTTATTCTGCTTTAGAATACATTTCCTGAAGTTGCTGGCAAAGTAATCTTAGGAAAAATTAAAGCCCCATGTACCAGTTCTTATTCCTTCCATCTCAGTATCTAAAATGGGTTTTACTACAACTTTTCTCAACCTCTTAATTACTTTATAGACACTGTTAAATGTGTATTCTGGCAGCTGTCTGCTCCTGCAGGGGAAGTTTCAACTCAATCAAGGAAGTCTCTTTTGCACAAAAAGCCCCTCTTCCCACTGGCCCTGTATTAGAAATGACTTCTGTACCTCCCAGAGTGAAGCAAGCTGTTTAAAAGCCCCTGCTGGACTCTCAGAACTAGTACGGTGGCGATTGTAGCTGCTCAGTTGGGTTGGGTTGCCCTAAATGAGTTTGTGTGTATGTCTTTTGTAAATCTGAAGATACATGTGTATATCGTGGCTGAGGTGAACTATGATTTTAAAGATATTTATTATTTTTTCTTTTCTTTTTACATTCCGTCTCCCTCTCCCCCGCCCTTAGAGGAATGCAGTAGCATGGATAGTTGATGGTGAATTTGGAGCAGACGACTTCTGTTTAACTTAAATTTAGTCGTATTTTAAATGGCTTGGGATTTGGTGCAAACAAACATGATTGATAGCTGGACAGACATGCTCGTCATGGAAAAAAAAAGAACCATTTCTGAAGCCCAACTGGGGCCAAACATTTTACCACCTTGCTTCATAGTAAACAGTTGAGATGAAGCACGTCGTTAGAACGTTGTTGGACACCATGTTGAAGTAACCCCCCATCGGTTGTGAAGAACTGTGCTACATTCAGGCTAACCATTGAACTCCGTATATACATTTTCCCTTCTGCCATTTTGTCAGGCAGACTACTGTTATTGTTGCTCTTCTTCTGTGTAATGAAGTTTAAATGCTTGTTTGGAAACCTTTTATTTAACAGTTTAGAAGGCTTGATAGAAAGAGTGCTTTAGTCTGAAGAGTACATGTTGGATAGGAAAGTCTTTCCTTCTCTTCTTTCTCTGAGTCTCTCCGCCTTATTTAGCTTGAGATCTTTGCAGCTTGGTTCATGGATTCTAAGCCTTGCCCGTTGCACAGTATATCTAAACCCAGATGTTTAAACCAGTGAATGACATGAAAAGCACTCTTCAGTATCACACTTGACAAAAGGTTTTGTACTTTTCACCTAGCTTGTTGCCCTGTAAGTGGGTTAACAGCACAATCTTCTTTTTTAAGAAAGAAAAATAAATAATTTATAGCATTAAAATGACTTCATTTGTATACATTTGGAATTGAAACCAGCTTAAAAAGTGTCATCTACAAGTAAATGCAGTATAATTGGTGCTCCTCTGGAGTGTTGTGTAAGACCATTTGGCTGGCAACAGTTTTACACAGGCTATATAAAGTATTATTTTAAAAGGAAACTTTGTTTACCAACATAAAAGAATTTGAGAACTTTCAGAACCGCCAACTAAACCATTACAATGTAATTTCTGAAATTTAATAAATGAAAATTCTAAATTGGCCTTAATGTGCAATGGTTCTTATTTAAAACATAGTAAAGACCTAAAATGAGAATAGTACTTTATAGCATTATCTTAAAAAAAAATAAATCAGTGAGTTGACTGTCTGCTGTGAATTAAATACATACCTTGTACAAATTTTCCAGATCGTTCTTTCTCCAGGAACTGCTTCTGAGTAGGTGCTGTTAACTATCTTTGTGCAGAGGATACATACTAAAACTCAGAGAACTAACCAGGTGTTTGACATAGTTAGTTGGTTTCAGAATTTCTCTTATAGTTAAAGGGTGAAAATGCACTTAGGGCCATCCTTAAGTTTTAAAAGAACAGAAAAGAAAGCAACTCATAATAAAAGAACAGTTAACACATCCTTGTAGTACCAGCTAAAATAGAAGCTACAGGTGGGAAAAGGTCTTAACATTAGGAAAGACACAGGACTAGAAGGAAATTTGCTCCCTTGTGCATGGTTTTTTTTTTAGGCACAGATTCTGTGATAAGGAATATGAGTTATTGCCATTGCACTTGGCATGTATCCCTTAACTCAGACTTGCAACAGTTTTCCTTCAGAGCCTTCTAATTTGATCAGAGATTCATGATTGAATTTCTTTAAATACCTCCAGACTGGAACAAGTGGTATTCCAATCAATGTAGTAATTCAGTTGTTTAAGTTTGATTGTCTCTGAATAAGCACACAACACTATTACAATTATCCAATTGGCTTAAAATGTATGTGCAGACCAGGTTTACAGAGAAATCTTTAAACAACAGAATGCCGCCGCCTTGCATTCTCATGGATTTAGGAGCAGCAAAGAATTTTACATCCAGTCTTTAATACATTTAAGCTGTTCTGTTGCAGCTTTTTATATGTAATTTTACCTTACATTTATTACAATTGTCCATTGACATGTATTCTGTTCATTTGACATTAAGGTTTGTTTTTGTAATTGGAAAATTTTTGTAGTCTTCCCCTCTGAGCCTATATAAAATCTTACTTTTGCAGATACCCTCATTCTGAATCTTTAAAAATTCACAGCTGTATTACTGATATGGTGCTGGTGGTACTGTTTGCAAACTCAAAACTACCCTAGGAGATTGGAAGGGAAATTGGAAGTGAATTATGAAGTGTGCACAAAAATCAGTTTGATTTGGTGCTACTAGATTTCTATAGGTTATTCAATCTGATGCTTGTAGTTAAGACTTCCTGCAAGGACGCTGTTGTGGTGGGAAAAAAATAGACCAATTTGTTTCCTTTTCTTTGAAACGCATAACACCAGCAGGAAACCAAATTAAGAGCGAAATTAAATGGACACACTACTGCTTATGCTTCCTCACCTCTTATGAAAGAGTTCTTGGATTTTTTTAAAAAATAAAAAAGCACTTGAGTGTGGAGCTGAACGAGAAGCATGTGTTTTGAGAATGCCATTTCTAAATTCAGTTGCATAATACAGACCATGCAACTTTAAGAGGAAGCTCTTCAGATTGAGGTGGTTTTAATTTCTGCTTCTTGACATACAACTGAACCAAATAAAGTCAAGATCTGTCTGGAAGCAAACTTTTAACTGCAATAACAATGCTAGGATTTCTTGTGAGTCATCTTAAATAGTTGAGCAGCCTAAATTGACTGATATGTAGATTGAAAAGCACGTCAGCATTTCAGATAAAAAAAGAACCCTAGAGTGTCACTGTTGTTAGGGGAGAAGTCAAGGAATAGGCTTATCTCAACATTCTTTTTTATATATGACGAAGGCATTTCTACTCTAGGCTAGAGCAATCACTGATTACTGGCCATATCTTACCATGAGCAGAAGGCAATGAGTGGGAAAGAGGATACAGTAGTTTGCATTTTGCCTTAGGTTTTGTACCCATCAACTCCAAAATATGCACACTGGCTATAAATCACTACAGTATCTTGCCACAGTGCTTCTCAGATCAGGTAAGTGATTTTAAAAGTAGGAGCACAAAAGAAGAAACAGTTTTTACATAGCCCTTAAAATCGCCTTGTAAATGTGTGGCTTAGTTCCCTCATTTAAGTTTTTAGTTTTAAAATTAGGGGATCATAATACAAGTTTTGATATGAAGTCACCAGTGAAAGCTACCCAACTTTTGCCAATAGTCTCATTCTGGCTTCCGAGCAGATACTGTTGAATGTAATTTAATACTAGGTGTTTAGTGCCATCTTAATTAAAAAATAAATTCCCACCCCAAAGGGAAAAATGGCTTTAAGTTAAAATGTTTTCTTAAACCAGTCCTGTGCTGGCAAAAGAGACATTGGGAGAGTTCTTGTAATTTTTATTTTTATTTTAGTTAACAGCAGAAGAATGTCTAGTTTCTAATTTTGGGGTAGGATCAGAAGGGGAAGAGAACCAATTTTCAGTAAAACTTGGTGCCCTTTGTCAATACCCCCAAAGCACATGTTGCCTCAATTTGATGCATTTCAAATGAACTGTTAAAACTGGAGTATCAATCCTATATATGGTTAAAATGTATATTGCATTGGCTTGAGTCCATTTTCAGCTGCCATAGAACAAACCGCTCATTTGACAATTAGTAGAATTTTGGAAACACTTTGACACTTTTTGAACAGGGTGGACTTGACTTGTGCAGTGTTGTCTGCAGTAGCTGCTCTAGTTGCTGGAACACAAACTAGAACCCCATTTCCTGTTTGCTGACTTTGGATAATCCGGATTCAGCAAAGTGTGTGTGTGCGTGTGGTATGAATGTGTGTGCGTGAAACACAAACTGTCATGGAACCAACTGTTCTAGGTACATGTCATGTTTTACTGCATACTTTAAGTCATGTTGTGTGTATGTGAAGTGTCCTCTAACTTTAAGATTTTGGTTAATACCAATATATTTTTATAAATTTGAAATTCAGTGTGCTCCATCTTTTAAGTGTTTCATTGTTAGGATAAATGTACTAGATTTAATTCTTAACACTTCTCGGCACAGATGGAAAAAGTTGTCGGCTCCTTGAAAATGTATGAGGAAGAAACGGATCCTCAAAGCATGTGTGTACTTACAAACCAAGCTGTAGAGATCAAGAAAAGAACTTTTATTCTCAAATTTCTAAATTGTCAAGATTTATATGGAGTTGTGGTGGAACTAGTTAACACTTAGAGCTTTTGGTATGTAATGACTATTTGCTATGGACTGATATTAAATGTTTCAAAGGATTGCGTTCTTAAACTTTCTGGATTTTTGTTACTCCTCTTGAATTATATTAAGTAGTTTAAAGTTTCTTTACTATATTACATTAAAACATAAGAACTTTGGGTCTCCATATTTATTTTCACTTGTTTTACTAATTATTTACAGAACACCTTATTTTATAAATATGTAGTATATTAAACATATCTTTTAAAATGTTCATTCAAACTACATTAATTACTGGTTTTTGTTTTTATTGGGGTTTAAAAAAAAATACACTTTTCCATGTCGGTGCACAGCACTTAACAAATATTTGTATTCCCTTTCTTTCCAATTCAATAAACAGAATGAATAACTGGACTTGAATAGTTCTTAGCTTTCTAAGCTTCAGTGCTATTTCTGGCCAACCCTGGTATATCCCATGAGCATTTGTGGTCTTTTTATGCAGGAGCAGCAGGCCCCGGGCTTTAGGCTATGATAGTTAATCCTCCAGTGCTACTCTTGCTCATTACATAAGAGCAAGTTTACAAGAGTGATCCACAGAGCAGAAAAACAGCTTAGCAGCCATCCGTTATGGCTTGACAGCCATTCCTGCTTTATAACCACAGATGGGACTCAAGGCCAGGCTGTTTATGCACAGGGCTATATTCAGCTTGGAGGATCATACGTTGTGCTGGGCTGCATTATAAACTAAATGACCCCCACAGCTGGTATATGTGTACAGTCAAACCTCGGTTTTCGAACGTCTTGGCTGTCAAACATTTCAGAAGCCGAATGCCGAAAACCTGGAAGTGAATGCTTCCATCTTCGAACGCACCTCGGAAGTTGAACTGCTATCATCAGATGTCAAAGAGATAAACTACTACCTGACGTTTAGAAAACATCTGAAGGCAGCCCTGTTTAGGGAAGTTTTTAATGATTGATGTTTTAATGTATTTTTAATCTCTGTTGGAAGCCACCCAGAGTGGCTGGGGAAACCCAGCCAAATGGGCGGGGTACAAATAATAATAATTCCAAGGTGCATTTTTCATTTTTTCCCATTGACTTTGCAGCCAGCCCTTTCTCGGTTTTCGAATGTTTCAGAAGTCGAACCAACTTCCAGAATGGATTACGTTTGAATACTAAGGTTCCACTGTATATATTTCCCCCAGACTGCCTTCTCTGTACCCTGGAGTGACACTCAAAGGGTGGCCACTAGTATATAGTAAAGGTTGCTTCAGCTGCAACAACTTGCACCTCTTACAGGGATACTCTTGCATCAAGTACGTATAGAGCAAGCTACTGAAGGATATGTGCGCCTCCCTTGACCTTTTTTTAAGTTGCACCAAAGGAAGGTAGATATTTCCATGCATTTTTGAAGAATAAGTGTGCCTAGCTCTCTAGAAACTACTTTAACCTCTAACTACACTATAGACTAACTTATACAGTGGTACCTTGGGTTACATATGCTTCAGGTTACAGACTCCGCTAACCCAGAAATAGTGCTTCAGGTTAAGAACTTTGCTTCAGGATGAGAACAGAAATCATGCTTCGGCGGCAGCAGGAGGCCCCATTAGCTAAAGTGGTGTCTCAGGTTAAGAACAGTTTCAGGTTAAGAATGGACCTCCAGAACAAATTAAGTACTTAACCCGAGGTACCACTGTATATGCCACCTGTGTGCTATGTGACCAGTAGCAGAAGGGGAGCAATATGTACCAAGCCAGTTAGTGAAACTATTGCGAGAGCAGTTGAGGGAACCACCTGCAGAACAAGACAAAAATGTGTTTTGTTTTGTCTTCTAATAGGAGGAAAAATTATACCTGATTCTAAATGAAGGAAAATCAGACGCAGGATAGGGAGTAAACTCCATCTCTATAGCAAGCCAGGTAACAATGCAATTAACAGTTTAGGTGGAGAATAGCTCCTAAAGGTGCATAATCCATTTTAAAAACTAATCTAAAAAATTTAAGTGGTTTAGGCTAGAGTGGTGTTGAAATGAGCCAAACAGACTGATGTAAGCCCTTAAGGCATATTTAAAGTAGGTAAGGATTGTGAGATGTGTTTTCTTAGAAGCAGCCCTTAATTACCAAGAACCAGCTTCAACTGCAGAAGCCTGATGAAAGAGGACACTTCCTGCTCCTATTAGTGATCAGATTAAAATACCATCCGTAAATGAGCCGAGACTGCCTGATCCTGTAGCATTTCATGAAGCTACCTTGACATGAGTCACAATAAGCCATCATGACCAAACCAACAGCAGCTTTGGGCATGAGGAAGATGGATTGGGCTACTTAATCCTCTCCTTTACACCCTTCCAACAAGGTTATTAGTATCTCTAAAAGGGAAGATTCACACAGAAAACCAGGAGAAAAGGGTTGAATTTATCCTACCATAGGGAACTCCTACTATGTCAAGGGCAACTACAGTAGAAATGTTGACAAAAAGCTGTTAAGTATTCTAGTCTTTGATTGATAGCCAACTTTATTAGGCTTCAGGTCTTCTCTTTTAGCCTGCTACCCTGTGTCTTTTGGCCAGATGCATTTAGAAATAGCTCCAGTATTTCAGATGCAGTTTCACAGCCTCAATATAGAAATACATCTCCTGAGAGCCAGTGTGGTGTAGTGGTTAAGAGTGGTGGAGTCGTAATCTGGGGAACAGGGTTCGATTCCCCGCTCCTCCACATGCAGCTGCTGGGTGACCTTAGGCCAGTCACACTTCTCTGAAGTCTCTCAGCCTCACTCACCTCACAGAGTGTTTGTTGTGGGGGAGGAAGGGAAAAGGAGATTGTTAGCCGCTTTGAGACTCCTTAGGGTAGTGATAACGCGGGATATCAAATCCAAACTCTTCTTAAAAAAAAGAAACAAACAAACAAACACATCCCCTATGACCCACAGCAGTTTGTTAATGTACTGGTGGAAATTTGATTTTACAGGGAACTACTCCAGGCCCCCCAGTTGGGGTAAGAGCAAAAACAATGCAGGTGTTTAGAGGCTACTCCATATCCCATATAGGTAGCATCAAATGCAGTTCTTGGGTTGAAATGGTTTATGTCACAGTAATATCTTGGGATTAGCCAAGCTCTAATGGTCTTTATCAACAGCACTTCAACACTACTACAGCTCATACAAAATCTACCATTTATTATGGTATAAGTTTTCACTCCATCGGATGCATTAAGTCCATGGTGGCCAGACTTGGCTCTCCAGCTGTTTTGGGACTACAACTCCCATCATCCCTAGCTAACAGGACCAGCGGTCAGGGAAGATGGGAATTGTAGTTCCAAAACAGCTGGAGGGCCAAGTTTGGCCATCATTGCATTAAGTGTGTGTGGATACACAAACGAGTGTAAGTGAAAGATTTTAAAAAGTTA
This sequence comes from Podarcis gaigeae, assembly GCF_964106915.1. NCBI lineage: Eukaryota > Metazoa > Chordata > Lepidosauria > Squamata > Lacertidae > Podarcis > Podarcis gaigeae. The sequence goes on from NC_139680.1 coordinate 91,597,995, forward strand.
GGTCCAAGGGAAATAAAATTCAGTAAAATACAGAAAGTGATGGTTATGTACTTTTAACAGTGGTAATTCACAAAACAATACTTGATGGTGACATCCTGGCATTGGTGCCATCATCTGACTCCATTCATTGGCTAGCTTGCATTCTTGAGAAAAACGTGAATTGGATATAATAGGAAAATTGACTGAAGAAGGGACAAATCAACAGTTCGAGAAACTCAGTATGTTGGTTTTTTAAATATTTTTTATGTTAAAAAATACAGCAAAAATATTTTTTGTTCAAAGAGGAAAAAATATACTGCATGACGACACTGGTCTAGGTTTACTTGAAAGCTGTGAGTGACAACTCAGAATTTGGCAACTGTAACACTTCTACTTCGACTTCAGTCATTTATCAGCGCCAAGATCATACTGCAGAAAGAAGGAAAACATATTAAAGGTACAATTTTAAATAGATAACCTTACATGCACACCCTGCAACTTGCATCTTTATTATGCTAGAAACATTGGCAAAGTTGTTTCCATTTGGTTCATTTGCATAGTCCGGTCTTACTGAAGAACTAGGCATTGTGATGCAAACTGGTAGCATATGTGATTGTACAAGGCTAGCCGTTACTACAGCAAGTCTCTTTTAATCCAAGATATCCTCAAGTTTAAAGCTGCTTGATATCGAGGCTTTATAAGGCATGTCTAGTGCTAGACAAATTCCAGAGTTTACAAGGTATGTATAATGCATAGCTGGTGTGGCATGTAGGATTGCGTCTTAAACAGGCCTGTCTTGTCAATAGTTCACCACCGCCAGTTTCAAAAGGATTTAGCTCTTAAGCCTTCAAATAAAGGCAAGGACCACTTTCATCATCGGTTGCAACATCCCCAGCACAGATGGGCCAATGATTTCCATCTCTGGGACTCTCAAAGAAAATCCTTATAACTTAAACCTGTCCAGAAACCCAACCTCACAGCCTGAAATGATCTGTAAGTGAAAGGTGTGAACACCACATAGTGTTATTTCCCATCTATGAGCACATGGCATTTATTCCAAAAACCATTCCACACATGTAGAATAACCACCTTGGAACAGGGCCTATATTCTAGGGCAGGAATGGGACACTTTTGTCATATATATATATATGTATATATATATAACAACATCAAAATATATGACAATTTACATATATGGAATCTTCTATATATGGAATCTTCTGAAGGTGCGCCCTGAATGCAGACATTTAAACAGAAACAAGGAACTGCTCAAAAACTGAGCCTGCAGTACTGTATACAGAACAAGATGACAAACAATGTATACTACAGACTTTCAACTTATTAAACACTAATTCCCTCTTGCCAGAGAACTTTGGGAACTGTACTTCTGATGTGGCAGGAAAGAGAGTAGGGATCTCTTAGCAGATAACACCCAGCTAAACTACAATTCCTAGGATGTTTTTGTATAAGGCCACAAGAGTGAAAAGAAATATCCAGCTGGATGAACAAAACATACCGCATCCAAACAGAAAGTGTAAGTTAAGAGTGGATTCCCACCTCATTGCACAGTGTGAGTGTCGCCACAAATAAACTTCGCCTACAGAGAGGCTCTCAAAGAAAAAGCCAGCAGTGATGGAAATCTTTGTGATAACCAATCACCATACAACAAACATGACCAGGTGAATCCATTGATTGATTTGTATAAAAATAAAGAGCTATTAAAAGCTAAGGAAGCGCAAAGGAACCATGCCCTTGTTTACTTGCCTTTTTACACGAGAACCACAAGATCAGTTTAAGTTGTGACAACCTCTGCTGTTGCTTTGTGAGGATTATGTGTCAGCAGTAAAATTTGGGGATGTGCCTTTCTGGTTTGTTTTACATTAGATATATCCAGGTCTTGAATCTCTTTCCTGGATGAGCTGTAGTGTGATATCCCAGAGGGTCACGTGATGTGCTGGGCTCCCAGTCTAAGCCTAAACCCAGTTACAAACAGTGTCAGTCAGATATTCCCAAAAACACATGAGCATAGGAACATGCAGCAAAACTGAAATGCAACTAGTATTTTTTTTACAAAAAGAAATAAATGGGGGTGTGGGGTTTGAGGAGAGAGGAAGAACTAGCATTTGGCCACTATTACGAATAGTGAATGTAGCAGAAAGCTTAAACAGCACAGCAGATAGATGAACCCTGTTAAGTTCAGAGCTGGTGTGGCAGCAGGTATTTTAAATATGCTGCTGGCCTTCTTTCCAAGTTGTAAGACTTGAGACTCACCTGTAAAGATACATGAAAAAACAAAGGAGATGAAAGCCAAGCTTAATCATGGCTTCCTTCATGTGCGATTTCAGCTGCCCTCGATTATGGATCTCTGTGGGGTCAAATACTCCCATGTTTCCACTAGGAACCATAATGTACCTGAAAAGGATTAAGGAAAAAATGTTGTAATGCCAACAGCACTCCAGCACAGAGGAGACACAATTCAAGCTCAGTGTGCTAATAGAAAGGACCAAAATATATCAAAGCATGAAGAAGGGTCTAGGTAAGCAGAGCGGCAGCAAGACAAGTTTTGAAGCAGATTTTGTAGAAAAAACTGGATTGATGGCTGGTGGAAAAGCAGGGTTTGTCCCAGAGAGAATACGTAATGTGATGGAAGGCAGATAATCAGAGGGCTCAAACAGGAGAGCAAAAGAAAAAGGGACGGAGAACATGGAAACCTGAATACTTGCGGGGGCAGATGGAAGCAGTGCAACTGGAAAGAAGGAGGGCATATGGAGACTGAGGCTGTGCAAAGGGGGACAGTTGTGGAGAAAGCGTTTGCACAATATTAGTTTCAGTAGACAGAGAAATGCTTATATTGTCAACCATTTCAAAATGTGGTACAAATTCATTTTCTGGAGAACCCTGGGAACTCCCCCAATCTGGAAAACTGGAATACTGCAAATGCAGGGTTACATATTTACTTGGAACATGGAGGAATTTAGTTAGGAGCTTAGGAACATGACCAGTTGAAAGCTGTCTCTCCACTGTGTGCGTTGAAACCATGCTATTTAATTTGGATGCTACTTCAGCTACTTGACCCTTGCAAAGAATTGCTCATGCTCAGAACCTCCTCATGTGAACAGCATTATCTGAGAGACTTCTGTGAGATCACAGTGTCCCCCTCTGCAATTAGAAAAAACAAAACATGGCAAGTTGTCCTGTTTACAGAGGGAAGGGCTATGATCTTTCGTAAATCACCTTGTTTTGACTTTATACTATTCACGGGAGTAGATCCACACAAGCAATTTATGTGTGAGGGAGAGCTGGCTGAAATGTTCTCTGACCCAAATTTTAGACCATATAATGGATCTGCAATCCACTTGTCAATATCAACTGTACAATGCAAGCAGCTTTCTACTGGGAAGGGGGATGGGAAAGGGAACCAAATGAATGCTTACTTTCTTGTGATCAGCGCATACAAACCTGCATCAATGTACGAAATAGGTTCACAGAGAGTAAAAAACAACAACCCAGCTTTGATATGGTAAATGTACTTCAGAAACCACTTTCACATTTAGCTTCTCTACTGGAAGCACAGGCAAGTTACTCATTTCGACATCAAAAAGGTCAAGTGGTTTTCTTTTAAAGAGAAATGAATTAACAACCGAGCACCTACAGCAATGCCTACAAGACTTATTTGGATCTATTTTATTTTGAGGAGACATGAATAATTGTTTAAATAAGCATAAGTCCACAAAAGCTAATGAAGCTATTTAAAATTCAACAATAAAAGTATGAATACAGCAAAGGAGTAGTTACAGAAAATAAAAATATTGCAGGCAAAGACAGATCAAAAGGCTTGGAAAAACAAAAAGGTCTTGCTCTGGCAGCAAAACAACCATATAGGTGTCAGATGAGTCTCTTTGAGGAAGGTAATTCACAGCCAGGGGACAACCACTGAAAATGCCCTCTGTCCTGTGGCCACCAACCACACATCATCCAGGGCACTTTTGAGAAGGGCATCTAAGATGATCAAGTGGAAGAAGATCAAAAGCAACACCTGGAATTCTGCTCCAAAACAGCTATGTCAAGGATGGGAAATCTCTTGTCTTCTAGATGCTATGACTACAACTCCTATTGTCCCCCCTGTCCATTGTCTGGGATGACTGGGGCTGTTGGGAGTTTGAGTCCAATAACAACTCAAGGGCCACAGATTCCCCATCTCCCATCTATTATGTTAATTTCCCTCTAATGTTTCATACACACATAGATGTCATCAAGAGGAACGTGAATGTTTGACCTAATGTGCTAAGTTTTGTGTGTGTGTTTTTAATTTAAGTTTTTCTTGGTTTACGAAAGTACATGCATTGTCTCTTTTCAGGTTGCAGAATCTTTTTCACATTTGAAGTGAGACATTAGTATTGTGTACAGAATAAAGTTGAGGAAGAAGAGGAGGGGGAGGGGAGGGTGGAAATACTTGGTGTATGTGTGGGGTTTTTATGTCCGTGTCACTTGGGTAGGTTCTCTTTCTATTTGTTTATTATATTTCCTTGGTAGCGAGAGGTTAGGAGGAGCAGGGCATGGTTGGTTGTCTTTAGTTGGCGGCAAATAAATCTCACTGCAGCCAACTATGGAAAACCAACCATGTGCTAAGTTCACCACAATATTAGAGGAAAAACAGCTGCTCAGGCCTTATAAATAGTTACTCTACCAGCAGTGGTGTCAACTATTATCAGCAGCACTTGGCAGAGCACCACAGCTATTGGAATTAGTGGCTCAGTATGTGCATCACTTAGGACATTATTACATAATGCCAATAATAATGGAAGAACACAAGGGGAAAGCAATTATACAAACCAATAGATTATTTCGCAGTAGATAGTGCCCACAGTAGCAATGATGGGGGAGGTATAGAATTTTATGTAACAGAAAAAATTCCCACCATATATTTTCCTGTAAAATAAACTTTCCATCCATCATGAGGGAGGCAGGCACAAACAACATCAGGGCCTGCTTCAAACCATGGATCTTTTTATTCGGACTGGAATAAAGAAGCTCCAAGATGCAGTTAGTGAGCTTTCCGCCCCCAACCTTCAAATGCCCTCAAGGAGAGAAGTCACATCAGTCCTCACGAAAACCAAAACACCTCAATAGATTTAAAAGTTAAGAGAGTAGAGAAAGCAACACTGAGGTTCAAGCTGTTCCCGCTGAGGATGGTGAATTTCATAAATTGTGGAACAGACTAATGGAGGAACAGTATCGGCATCAAGTCAATAACAGCATTCCACATCTGAAACACATTTTCAATAAGTGGTAACAGTTATAAAGACCCACAAACAACCCAACTGGCCCTTACCTATATATATTCCAGGTTGCTACAGGTAAATTGAGGAGGAAGATGAACCAGTGCAGTGAAATAAGCATTAATACAGTGACAATGGTATGGCCAATCAATTCAGGGATCACCCACTGGAAAAGAGAAATTTTTAGAAAAATAAAAGACTTATACTCTGTGGGAGTGTACAAGCAAATGGGATAAAAGTACACTGTCAACACTATTATCAGTCTGCCAACTGATCACAGAACTGGCACAATTCACATGACTCCAAGTACTTAAAAAAACAAAAAACAAAAACACCACAATGCCATCAAAGTGTCCAAACTTCTTTTCAGGATCTAGCCGTGCACTTCAGAGGCAGCATTGAGAAAAGTACTGCAGACAGAAGCAGTTGGGTCTATTTGGGAACATATCCAAGTCCAGAGTTGTGTGCAGGATTTGTAAAAAAAAAGGTGCATAATTTAGCATTCCAAGGATCTTAATCTTATTTTTTATGTTTCTAAGCCTTCTGGCTGAGCTCAGGCTTCAACACGTAGCCTGTCGCATATCTTCCAACATTTCTCCAATGAAAAGAGAGATATTCTAAGGAAAAGCCGGAAATTCCAGGATAAGTTCAGAAATTGGGACAGGTTCTGTAAATCTGAGACTGTCCCTGGAAAATAGGGACACTTGGAGGGTTTACTGTTGAGATTTCAGAAGCAGAATGGAGAAGTGTGCCCAGGCTCTGAGGCATTTATATCACCTTGCAAGTGTGTGCACTTTTCTTTTCTTTCTTTCTTTCTTTCTTTCTTTCTTTCTTTCTTTCTTTCTTTCTCTCTCTCCCTCCCTCCCACTCACTCTCTCTCTCTCTCTCTCTCTCTCTCTCTCACACACACACACACACACAAAAGCAAACATTGGCATGATTTTTTTTCTGCTGAAACCCCTAATTATGAGCTCAAACAGTAACATTCCACTTACACCGGCATTACTACTATGTTCCTTTCTACTTACTTTTGCATCTGAATGGTCTGCTAGGTTCCCTCTACAGCAAGGGTAGGCAAACTACGGCCCAGGGACCAGATCCGGCCCAATCGCCTTCTAAATCCGGCTTGTGGACGGTCCGGGAATCAGCGTGTTTTTACATGAGTAGACTGTGTCCTTTTATTTAAAATGCATGTCTGGGTTATTTGTGTGGCCTGCCTGGTGTTTTTACATGAGTAGAATGTGTCCTTTTATTTAAAATGCATCTCTGGGTTATTTGTGGGGCATGGGAATTCTTTTTTTTTCTTTCAAAATCTAGTCTGCCCCCCCCCCAAGGTCTGAGGGACAGTGGACCAGCCCCCTGCTGAAAAAGTTTCTGCTCTATAGGAACAAATTATAAATGCTTGCCTTTAACTTCAAGACTAAAGTTCTAGGGAGGGCTCCACAGAGGGAAGAGGACTTTCCAAAAGGGCAGGGCTGCATGTGTTATGTTCTTAAATTCTTAAGACACAGTAATCCAAACTGTGCCATAAAAGGATGACGTTGACAACACACATATCTTTGCTATTTGTTAGCAATGGATACTAGTCCTCGGCAAATTGTTAATGAGAAGGATCCTTTAAAACCATTGATGGTAATCTGACTGCAGAACTAATGCAACTGAACAGGAAACAAACTGTAAAGGGAGTGGATTTGAAGAGCAGAGGAGAAACCAGGTGGGAAAGGGGACTGAGCCATGGGATGCAAGCAGTGACAATACTACAAGGGGAGAGCAAGGAGGAAAAACACAGGAATGGGCTAGAGAGGCATACTTTGTGGGAAGTTGCAAATGGCCAGGTCTGGGCAAGGAAAAGGAAATGGCCTGCAAAGGACAAGAAGGTAGCAGAATGCAGGTATACAAGATGAGCTATGGAACACAGGAAGCCTTATACTGAGTCAGAGGACTGATCCAACTAGCTCAGTAGTGTCAGCATAATACCCTCCAGGTCTTCAGACAGGAGTTCTTCCCAGCCCTTCCTGGAGATGTCAGGGACTGAATCTGGGACCTTTAGCAAACAAAGCATGTGATCCCCCCCCCCCCCCCGAGTCATGGCTCTTGCTTTCCCAAAGCCAGGAAACACAAGGAGAAAAATACTGGAGTCATGAGTGTGGTGGAGGAATTTGAGCAAAGCAGGTTCTGAGGATCAGGGGAGATCCAAAAGGCCCATTAACTGAACAACCCACATGTTGACACCAGGTCCTAAAGAGAGTTAGTGGGACAGGAAGAGTATTCCTTTCCCCTCACAAAGACAAAATACTATTAGCACAGTGCTAGGGAAATCCCTGCATCAAAAGTACTACTAGAGGAATGCATCTAGATCAAAATGGGTGAATTTTCAAATAAGCAAAAGGCAGCAAACTATCCACACATGAAGGACTCATCCATTTCTTAGTTATTCCACTGTAAGTCAGAATAGGGATTCAAGATGACCTAAACAGGAGAACTGGGCCCAAACGTAATAATAATAATAATAATAATAATAGGCACTCTGGGCGGCTTATAGCATAACTCAAAACAAAATAAAAACATCAAACATTAAAAACCTCCTGCCTTCAGATGTCTTTTAAAAGTTTCAATAGGGACAAATGTCAGGTTCTACAGTTAGGCAGGAAGAATCAGGTGTACAAATATAAGATGGGGGACACCTGTCTTGTAGGTACAGTGGTACCTCTGGTTATGAACTTAATTCATTTCAGAGGTCTGTTCTTATCCTGAAACTGTTCTTAACCTGAGGTACCACTTTAGTTAATGGGGCCTCCTGTTGCCCCAATTCTTAATCTGAGGTACTACTTCCGGGTTAGCAAAGTCTGTAACCCAAAGTGTTTGTAACCCAAGGTACCACTGTATAGATGTAAAAAGGATCTAGAGGTTGTTGCAGACCACTAACTGAACGTGAGTCACCAGTGTAATGCAACAACAACAACAACAAAAAAAAGCTAATGCTATTCTAGGCTGTATTAACAGAAGTATAGTGTCCAAATCAAGGGAAGTAACAGTACTATTCTGCCTTGGTCAGACCACACCTGGAATACTGTGTCCAGTTCTGGGCACCACAGTTTAAGTAAGATATTGACAAGCTGGAACACGTGCAAAGGAGGGCAACCAAGATGATCAAAGGTCTGAAAACCAAACCCTATGAGGAATGGTTGACAGTAAAAGATATTTGACAGTGGAACGGACTCTATCGGTAGATAACGTTACATAATCCTGATTATTTCATATTAATAAGATGACCCCCCCACACCACTTCTAAATCTAATTCCAGAATCTCATCACTTTAAAAAGAGAAAAGAAAAAAAACTTACTTTATTTAGTTTTGAGCAGCAAGATCTAGCATTAATGTAGTCACATTCCAAATCTGATAATGTAATTATCTGAAGGTCAAGATAAGGAATTACTATGCTTTTGGAAGCGCTCTACCCTGTGACACAAGAGCCATAAATGCATTGCACCACTCCTGAGTATTACAACAGAGCTAAACAGTTCATATAAACATCTGACTGCAAGGGATTCTACTAATGTAACAAAGCTTACAGAACAAGCAGAACGTTCACAAGCAAGAGGCTATTTCAGAAGATTCATTGATTAGTAACAGCAGAATTCACAACCCTGCTGTTACGCTGATACGCACAACATCAGTGCACACAGCCAAGCCCCAAGCTACAACACACTTGGCACCCTAGGTAGTGCCGGCCCCAGCATCCACACAACCACCGTGACTGGCCACAGCAATCATAATAGTTATAAGGCAGAAGCAGAGAACCTAAGGTGCCAAACTAAGCGCACACACCCAAGACTAAGTGGGTCACAGCAGCTTTAGCAATAGCTGAACAGTGGCTTGGCCACAAAGGGTTCCACTTATACCTGGAATCTGCAGGAGCCTGACAGGTTTTCTAAACTGTTTTTATATAAGGAACTGTTTTTTACACTTTTTAAACTTTCCTTGTTTCGTGGTTTTAACTGTTTTCTTTGTTTTATAATTGTAAATTGTAACCTGCCCTGGAACCATATGATAAATGGCAAGAAAGCAAATTAAATAAAGAAAATAGTTGCATCTTCATTGCAGAGCTATAGATAACACCTCTCTATCAGCTTGGGTTCATTCCTGTTAGTGTACAACTATTTTATATATTGAACATTTAATGCAGAATAGCTGCTGTAACAAAAGCATACAACCACACACTGGTCACATTCATATGCTGCAGGAAACCATGGGGTTGTATTCAACTAAGTTTACTTAGAGTAGAACCACTGAAATTAATGGACCCATCTCAGTCATATCAATTTTATTGAGTCTACTTAGTTGAATAAAACCCATGGTTTCCCTTTATGTGAATGAGCTACAATGAGACTTACACATTCCTCCCTCTCTTCCCTTCCATCCCCTTTTGTGCACTGGAAACTGTTGTTGAAATTCAGAAGCAAAACTTTCAGATCCCCTGCCTGGAGGCATGCAAAGGGAACGGAGGGAAGGGTAAGCTGTTAATTCACGTAAAACAGAAACCTATGGTTTCTTGCCACAAGGCTACTATGGCATCACACTGAACCAATGACAAATACACCCTCTTTGTGCTGTTACAATACTTTTTTGAGCTAGAAATTTAGACCCAACTACAGGTTGTGACCTACAGAAGTAAGAGCTAAGTATGCCACTTAATACACTGAATTTAACTGAAGCAGGGCATAATTATACTGACATGTTCAGTGCTCCATAATGCCTTACTTATAATGGATGCATGAAAAGGAAGCAATTTTAGTTAGGAAATACTAGTCATGTAATCAACCATTTAGCATAGCAACATCTTCAGCAGCATCATGATATTTAAGAAAAAAACTCAGGATATCACACAATTCTTAACTAAAATGCATGAATATTTTCTTGGAAAATGAGAGATATCTAAATGTTAATCTTAGGAGCAGGCACACTTAAGGTACGTACTTTGGCCTTCAGAAAAAATCTGAAGGGCATGTTTAAGGCCTTTGTAACTTAAGAAGTCATAAAACAACCACAGAAGTATTCCTTCAACAGTCTGAATGATAAAACAAAGGGCACATGTACCTGGAAGTAAGCTCCCATTCATGAGACTAAGTAAGTTCCTATTCATGAAATTTACTTCCAAGTATACACATCTAGAGCTAGGGGGGCAACCCAAGTATAAACAGGCTCCCCAGCAGAACTCTCAAATATCTCATATGAGGTGTACAGCTAAAATGCCATGATAACAATAACAGTTTTTAATATTTTATATATTTGTAAGTTGCGAGTTCTAGGCAAAATTTAACCTATCCATATAAAACAATCCGCAAAAAGCACTGCCTGAGTACCATACCAAAATTTACAGAGCTACAATAAAACAGGGTTTTACACAGTTAGGAAGACTGCGTGTGCATTTAAATTTCTGCTGGAAATGCTGCCATATCTCCATGGCTCCTTGGCCACCACCATGGCTAGTACCACAGCTTAGCAAAACTGGGTGGCTGCCAGGGCCCAGCAGTGGTGCCTTCTAGTCTAGGCTCTCCATGGCCAATGGACCCAAAGGGGTAAGAGGCCAGCACTAATGTCCCATTTGCCTGGGCCAGGATACCAACCCTGACTGAAGGTGCAAGGGTCCGCGGATTCATTCCTTTTTACCCCTCGTTAGCCACACCTCCATTTCCTCTCGCCCCAAACACCTGAAGGCAGCGTTTAAAACAGTCGCACCCCACTTTTCTTCCCCTTAAACATATTCTCGAGGCCGCTCCCCAAAAGCCCCTCGCTGCCTCCCCGCGGTCTCCTTCCCAGGAGCCCCTTCTTTCTTCGTTCTCCCGCAGCAGCACCTTCACGGCCCCCACGGCCGACGGTCACCGACGCCCCCGGCCTCCCAGAGCCCCTTCGCTGCCCCAACGGTCCTTCCCAGCCCGCCCGCCCACAGACCACGGAGGGCTACCTCGCCCGCTCCAGCCTCCCTCTTCCCAGGCCGCCCGCCAAAAAAGAGAGACCGGAGGATACGAAATAAACGGAGAGGAAGATCAGGGCGCAGCAGTCAATGAGCGAAAAAATGAACACCACCGACTCCATCCCGCCACTGACAGTGCCGCCTCCGGCGCGAGCCCCACCAGCCACCGTATATCGCCACACCCCTCGCGTCCCTTCGCAGCCACCGTACAGCTCCAGCTCCCTCGGCTTTGCCGCATTGCACGCTGGGAATTGTAGTCTCTTTACCCAGTCGCTCAATAGAGGTGTGGCAAACATGAGGCGCTCCAGATATTTTTTTTTTTGGACTGCAACTCCCATCATCCCTAACTGTTGACGACGATAGCTAGGAATGATGGGAAATGGAGTTCAAAGGTATCAGGCGGGCTGCGCTTTCCCCCCAACAGGACCCAAGGGATACGAAATGCTTCCGTAGAGAGAGAGCTGAAGCTAGAAAGTATCATAGGCGCCGGGAATGGAAGGGTTGGAACGGGGGGCTTGAATCAGGAATGAGACCGGAGGGTGACGCCAATTTGGGCTTTCATAAGTCGGGTGGGTGTTAGGCGTCTAAAGCAGTGCCTGCACGGGGATCCCAACCCGCCTCTTGGCTCTGCCTTTCCCTTTCCCGAGGGGGTCGTCGTGCCTCAAGGCGAGGCCGATTTCCGGGGTCTTCTAGGAGTCTGAGGCGGAGGGAGGCGGAGCTCCCGCTTCGTTTGAGGGGCGGAATTCGGCGGCGGCGGTGGCGGCGGAGCTGCCATGCGGATTCGCGGAGGAAGCAGCCCCGCAGGGGATCCTCGGCTGAAGCATCGGATTAAGCAGGTACCGCTTCGTTTCTCTCCCTTGGTCCTTCACTTATGGGGTGGACTCCCCATAAGCTGAGCCGCCTGGGCTTTCTTTGCACCCTGGGCAAGGAAAAGCGTGCCTCTGAGCCTACTTAGATTGCTTTTGCCGCACTACGCCAACCCAGCAGCCGTAGCCAGGTCTGGCACATCCAGCACTGGGCGATCAGGTCCGTACGTTTTTGTTCTGCAGACCAAGTTGATTTTTTTTTTACCTTAAACTGAATTAATATATAGCTGCGGGATAAATTTAAAGCCCCATCCTTACCATCTTCGGTTTGGAAATAAGTCCCAATGTGTCTGGCGGGATTGATTTTCGAGTGTATTTTGGAGTCATGCAACCTAGATGTGTTTATCATGTCTGCCGAGTTCAGTGGATTTTTAATCACATTGAACATCCTCCTCCTATGAAATCAGGGGGCATATTGCTATACCTGCAGTGAAACAGGTAGGCATGTCCTTGTCAGATAGCATAGGATTGGGCTGTTGGTCTTCAGTGTGAGATGGACGAGTTAAATGTTGATGGTAGAAGGTATTGTGCCATGCTTTTAGCCCATGGGCTTCCAAATGGTTGAGCTGAGAAGGAGTGAATAAATAAATCCATTGCTTCTCTTCACATATCACAATTCACATTTGTAAAAAACAGTGCTAGAACCTTCATACAATGAGCAATTGTTTATTTGATGTTTGTCTAAAAACTAAAACACCACAATTGAATTTCATAAACCTATCACGTATGCAAATACTGTACTAAAGTTATTTTTTATATTTAAAAAATTGTATCAATAACAGTACCTGAAGAGTAACAAATGTGGCAAGTATGTTGACATTGGACTTTTAGCTGCTGAGCTACAGAAAACATACAGGTAAGATATTGAATTCTTACACTTGCTTGATGATAAACACAAGGACCGGGCTTATACATAACTATAAAGTGTAGTTTAGTATTATGTACATGAGCCTCAAAGACAGGAGTGCCTGGCGTGCTCTGGTCCATGGGGTCATGAAGAGTCGGACACGATTAAACAAAACAAGCAAACATGAGCCTCAGGGACTCACATGCTTCTCCTTTCCCTGCTCCTATTTGCAGTGATGCCAATAGAGGAGCAGAGAATGGGGATTGGAAGCTTTTGTTTCCATTTTCAAATAACCACAGTAGTTAATTTTGTCTAATCACTATTTGTCCAGCCTCAGTGTTAGGAAAATAAGCCTACTTCAAGTTACAGTATCCTGGCTTTTTTCTCTAAACCATGGGTAGGCAAACTAAGGCCCAGGGGCCAGATCCAGCCCAATCACCTTCTAAATCCGGCCCACGGACGGTCCGGGAATCAGTGTGTTTTTACATGAGTAGAATGTGCCCTTTTATTTAAAATGCATCTCTGGGTTATTTGTGGGGCCTGCCTGGTGTTTTTACATGAGTAGAATGTGTGCTTTTATTTAAAATGCATCTCTGGGTTATTTGTGGGGCATAGGAATTCATTCATTTCCCCCCAAAATATAGTCCGGCCCACCACAAGGTCTGAGGGTCAGTGAACCAGCCCCCTGCTGAAAAAGTAAGCTGACCCCTGGTCTAAACTATATTTAACACTAACAATGATGGATTGGATCCTAAAATTCCTAGAAACTCTGATGTGTCCTGATGAATAGCAGAGTCCCAGAAGTGTATATTTGTAGTGAATGTAGTAATAAAACACGCAGAGTTAAAGGTCCATCAGTAAAAGAAAAACTTACTAAAGGCAAAAAGGCTTCGTTACAAAAAAAAAAAAAAAAAACTTCAGAGAAAAATCTGCAAACATGTAAGGTAGAACCGAAAGTAAGAGAGAGAATGACCAGCTCGCTGAGCGCACGAATTTATCTCTCCTGGCTCAACGTGACCTTGAGATAGTCAAAACAATATTTGCAACAGAAATGAATATTCTAGAATGAACTAGAATCTTCAAGCATTTTCCAGTTTCTGCCGTCAAAGACTTTAGCCATGACAAACAATAATTCCAGATTTGGAAAAATAAATAATTTCCATTAGTTGGAAAAATAATAGAAAATGTTCCAGTCACCTTTTCAGGGCTGTGCTGAAAGAGGAGAGCTCAGGACTCACCCAGACTTAGGGCCCATTTACATATCCTCCCTCTGCCAGCAAGTTACCGGTACTTGTGCTCTGCAGAATGGGTAACTTATACTGAACAGAAAGGCTGGATTGGGGATAAGGAAAAGGTGAACCAAACTCTCTCTTGTTAGTAGAACCTTACATCTGTGCACAGTTTTGTTGAGTCTAAAGGGCCTCCCATGGTAGAACCCATGGCAGACTGAAGAATGATATGTTATTTGATAAAGAATGTACAGTTGGGTCACAACTTACATGGGGGTTACGATCTGGGGTTAGCGCGTAAAGCAAAAATTGCATATAGCCAAAACACACTCTCCCTGCACCTCCAAATTCTCCTGAGGTGAGTGCAATGGCGGGTGAGATTGTTTATGTTCCCCCCTTCCTTTCCCCTGTCCAAACTGTAAAACTGAATTCATGCAAGTTAAGTACACATGAATTGCAAGTCAATTATAATTTGGAAAACAGGCCACTTTTGTTAAATATTGGTCCCAATCTTTCCCTGTGTGTTATCCTGAGTTATTCAGGTCAAACACACAAAGGCTAATTTCCTTCTTACAATGGTTAGATTATGTGTCTTTGCTGGAAATGCAACATGTGCAGAAGAAGGCCTTCACTGAGACTAATGTATAAAATTGATTTCCAGTGCTGATTATGGACGAAGAAAAAGAAATGCCTTTAGAATACAGGTAGAGAAAGGTGAGTCCTTTTTTAATATTGAATTTGAAGTGAAAATTCAGTCCTTGGTAATGGGCTGGATGAGAGCCAACAAATTGAAGCTCAGTCTAGAGAAGACTGAGACACTGCTGTTGGGTAGTTCCCTAGACTAGATGGATGGGAGATTGCCCTCTCTTGAAGGGGTTACACTTCCTCTGAAGAAGAGGGTACATAGCTTGGGGGTACTTCTAGATCCTTTGCTGTTGCTTGAGGCTCAGATGACCTCAGTGGTGTGGAGTATCTTCCATCAGCTTCAACTGGTAGCCCAGCTGCACCCATATCTGGACAGGAATAGCTTAACTTCTGTCTATGCTCCAGTAACCTCTAGGTTATGTTAGAATTCCTGCTCCATGACTGCAGTCATGGGATGTTTGTCTTTCACATGACAGTATATGTTTTGACTCCACAGAGTGGGAAGTGACGGAGACAGGATATTTGTGTTACTGTGTTCCGTGAAGTGGGACTATTGTCCTTTGTTCTTTTTCCCTTTGCTGTCTGATGCTAGAGAGAGAGGGAGCCATGTTGCAGTGCTCTGTGTGTGTTTATATGTAAATAAAGTAGATTAGCCAAAATGCTGAGTTGCTGAGGTCTGTTACGCAAGATGTGCAAACTCTGCGGATCCCTAAGTGTGCCGGTGTCGGTTGGCATCGGTCGCTGTGATGTTCGGGCTGAAGAAAGCTTTTGAAGCTCCCGAACGATCGACCAGGAGGGAGGGAACATGCCAGTTGGGCATGTGTCTCTGCCAGGGTCCTACTCAAGTGTAGGATGAACTCCTGACAGGTTATACATAGTGCTGCCTCTGAAGATGAAGTTGGAAACTTCAGCTGGTGCAGAATTCAGTGGCCAGGTTGTTTACCAGGGCAAGACTGTTTGAGCATATTACATTGATCCTGGCTGCTGCTTTGTTTCTGGGCCCAATTCAAAGTGCTGGTTTTGAGATCTAAAATGGCTCAGGACCTCAATACCTCATACACTGCCTTTCCCCATATGAACTGACCCAGATCCTGAGATCATAATCTGAGGATCTTCTTCATATGCCTCCATGAGACGTCAGGAGGGTGGCAACACAAGAATGTACATTTTCTGTGGGGGCTCTCCATTTGTGGACTGCTCTCCCCAGTGAGGCTCTCCTAGTGCCTTCATGGCATATCTTTAGGTAACAAGAGAAAAGGTTTCTATATAACCAGGTCTTTGGCTGATTCTATGGCCTTTTAAATGCATTTGGGGGGGGGGGTTATTGGTTTGTTTTGTTTTATGTATTTTGTTTTCTCATTTTATATTTTTATGTTGTGAACCGTCCTGTGATCTTCATATGAAGAGTGGTATACAAATATAATAAAAAATATAATAAAAAATCATTGCATCAAAGGTAGTTGTGGGTAATCCAAAAGTATCTTAAGATTCTGCTTGCCCCTCATCAAAATGGATCTAGGCCAGATTCACTGTGATTTGTGGATCCTAGGTAGATCTAACACTTACTTAGACTATGGTCTTATTCAGGAGCTTTGAATTCATTGAGACTTAATTAAAAGCAAATAGAATTGTGCTGTTTGAAGTGTTTCTTCTTTTTGGTTTCACTATTGCCAAATGAGATTATGGGGTTCTGTGCTTTCATCTATGTTTATTAATTTTCTTCAACAGTTTTTGGGATAATCAACGATGAGCTGAAGTCTGAAGATTTAGCTGCTCTAGAGGATGAACATTTGGCGAAGAAAGCAAGACACAAAAGGGAGGAAGAGTAAGTTGAAATTACTTAATTCCAAGAGTTAAGAACATTTTATAAAGCCATGGAAATTAATTGGTCCAGGTCAGATGTAACACTGCATGATCTCGGAACCATAGTCGTGCAATTCTCTCCTGCAGAGCAGGTACTAACCCCTCTTTCTGTTTCCAAGCAAAGTATGGGTAGTATTACAAATCATGTAGGAAACAGAATAGGGACGCGGGTGGTGCTGTGGGTTAAACCACAGAGCCTAGGACTTGCCGATCAGAAGGTTGGCGGTTCGAATCCCCGCAATGGGGTGAGCTCCCGTTTCTCGCTCCCTGCTCCTGCCAACCTAGCAGTTTGAAAGCACGTCAAAGTGCAAGTAGATAAATAGATACTACTCCGGCGGGAAGGTAAACGGCGTTTCCGTGCACTGCTCTGGTTCGCCAGAAGCTTAGTCATGCTGGTCACATGACCCAGAAGCTGTACGCTGGCTCCCTTGGCCAATAAAGCAAGATGAGCGCCGGAACCCCAGAGTCAGTCACGACTGGACCTAATGGTCAGGGGTCCCTTTATCTTAGGAAACAGAATGCTGGACTAGATAGACCTTTGGTTTGATCTAGCAGGGCTCCTATGTCAGGGATGATGGCAGTTGTCATCTAACAGCATGTGAAAGGCCCCAGGGTCTCTGTCTTAAATAATAATGTCAAACCTAATTGTTAAAACATCCTTTCTTTCTCCTAAGTGATTCAGAAAGCTGCATGGATACTTCGGACACTGACACAGGACTCCCAGTAAGTGTGTCTGTGTTGGACTGTTTTCTGATGAAGTGTATCTGTTACTATGTGTACTAAGAATAGTTTATAGTTCTGAAACCAAGTGTATGCAGTGGATATAGATGAAAAGCCTTCAATCAGTAGTGGCCAGCCTTTTCTTCAAACCTGCATGAGGTTCAGGTAGGTAGTCGTGTATCTGAAGAAGTGTGCATGCACACGAAAGCGTATAGCAAGAACAAACTTAGTTGATCTCTAAGGTGCTGCTGGACAATTTTTATATATATTTCAACTACGTGAGATGGACAGCGCCACTCCTAGTACAGTGCATAATCATACATATGTAGCTCCTGCCATCTAGTGGCTTGGGCCGGTTTGCCTCTTATCTATTGAAGCATGAGACCTGGTTTTGCCATAATCCAAACAATAACGCTCCTGTCAAGGTGTGCCACATACTGCTGCTTGTGTGACTTGTGACACTCACATTGCAAATTGATGTTGGAAAAGGTGTGCGAAAGCAACCATTAAAGAGAAAGGCATCACAGAGAGCCAGAAAAATACTAATCCAGAACATTAGAAATCATAGGCGCCGACTCCATGGGGCCTGAGGGGGCCCGAGCCCCCTCAAAAATTCGTTTGGGGGGGCAGAGCCCCCCCAATAATTTAAGAAAATTATTACCGTAAATTTCGCTCTATAACACACAGATTTTTTCTCCTAAAAAGTAAGGGGAAATGTCTGTGCGTGTTATTGAGCGAATGTGTGGTCCCTGGAGCTGACTCGCCGGAGCGCAGGGGCAAAAATAGGCAAAAATCAGGCAAAAATAAGATCGGGCGGTTGGGCGGAGGGAAGGCGGAAGCTGCTGCTTTCCTGCATTCTGCCTCAGGGTCTTACTGCCCACCCGCTTCTGTTGCTGCGTTTGCTCAAACTCAACAAAGAGCAGGGAATCCCCTGCCCTCCTGGCAAGCAGAGGGTTAAGGAAAGGATCGAGTCCTTCCTTCTAATTCTTTCCTAGTCACACTGTGTGCAGGCTCCAGCCCACCACCACCTCCTCTCCGTGCTCTAGGGATGCAGGTGGGAGAGAGAGAGAGAGGGCTGGCTTGGGGGGGGGACTTTTGCCTTCCTTTCCTCCCCCCCACCCCGTTAAACTCCTCCCCTGCATTCTTAGCCAGCTGCTTCTCCGCACACCCCTCTTGTGCTTCTTGTCCCTTCTGTGTTTTTCCTTCCCTCCCCATTTAAAACGTGGTGACAAAGCACGGATCCACATGGATCCTCAGGATTTTGCATTGGGTCACCCCAAATTCACCATCAGATCACATAGCATGTCCATGGCTACATCTTGCACCAAAAAAATCACGCACCCACTGTTGCCTAGGGTCACAGTGGTGCAAAAACGTGGTTACAAAGCACGGATCCACATGGATCCTCAGGATCTTTGCATTGGGTCACCCCAAATTCACCATCAGATCACATAGCATGTCCATGGCTACATCTTGCACCAAAAAAATCACGCACCCACTGTTGCCTAGGGTCACAGTGGTGCAAAAACGTGGTTACAAAGCATGGATCCACATGGATCCTCAGGATTTTTGCACTGGGCTACTCCAAACTCACTGTCAGATATTAAAAATCTTTATAAAATAGAGAATTAAATACATACAGAATGTTAAATTTTCAGTTTTGAAATATTAGTACTAGTTTAGTACTGTATTTCTATATTACTATAGTACTGTATTAGTTATTTTCAAATACTTAAATATTTTTAGGGTGTAAGACCCAATTAAAGCCCGTTATTTACATACAGTATTACAGTATTTACATACAGTATTAGGCATACTGTATTAACTTTATTAACTGTATTAAAGCATTAACTTTGAGATATTATATTTATTTAATGAACCCTCAGCCTTATTCAAAGTAAGCTTAAATTAGCTATTTCACTTATTAATCAAAGTGCTATTACTGTGCGACAGCAATATTTTATGTTTTATTCTTTTAATGATAGTTTAGGATTTATTTAAATATCATTTCAGTCTTTTCAGAGCTATATATTCACTGCTCTGTAATAGTCTATAAGCATAATTGTTACTGTAAATTAAATTAGCTTTTTACGAAAATACCGTGCGTGTTTTTGTTTTGTTTCTTTTTTCAAAGCCAAAATGTATTTCAGGCTTGTTGAGTTTCCCGGAGTGTGGAGTTATAGAGAGTCGAGTTTTCGGGGTTCTAATGTTGATCATATGACTCTAAAATACTTTTAAAAAACTTTGAAACTCACTAATTTTCATCTAAAATTTAGAAAACTTCCTGGGGCAGGACCCCGGTATGGGCCCCCCCAATATTTTTTATAAGTCGGCGCCCCTGTTAGAAATATATGAATTAAAGAAGCGTTATAATGGACTTCCTTAGTGATAAAACTAGGGTGGGATGTCTGGGAGGGTGATTGCAGGAAATATCCTACAGAAGGAGGAAAAGCTGGATACTATTTACAGCTAGAAATTTGCTGAAGTGCAGGTGTCAGATATTTTGAATGATTACTTTATATATAATTGGCAGATAGAGAAGCAGACCTTCTTTTTCTATTTCTTATTATTTTTATTATTTTCTTCTTTCCTTTCTTTTTCTTCTTTCTAGTCTTCCTTTTTCTTTTTTTCTATTTTGTCTTTGTTAAGATATTTAATGTTTTAGTTTGGGGGGAGATATTTGATAATGTTCTGTGTTTTTCTTTATGTTCTAATAAAATTTATTTTTTAAAAAGGTGGGTGAAAGTCAACTACATATGTGCTTGTCCCAAGTCTGCCTTCACCTGGGCCGAAATAAGAAGTGCATGTGTGACTAAAATGTATAAGTGTTATTTGTGAAGACAGTTACTTGCTGGAGAACTCTTGCCTACCTGTAAAGGCAAGAAGGCAAGGGGTTGGTTACAGATCTGGTATATTTATAAAGTACCATTCAGTATTTTATGCATAATGTATTCTGTAGTGTATTCTGTAGCACATGTATTCTATAGCACACTAGTAAAAATAATTATGGTTAAAAAAAATCATAACCTTCCATTGATTCTTTTATAAATATATATTATATTTTTCAGCCCTCAAATCACATGAACTCATCTTTGTTGACCTTATACCGGAAAGGAAATCCAGATTCTCTTCCAGCATCTCCCAAGAGTTCGCAGACAATGTCCAGCACTCCTTCACAGAAGCCTGGATCGAATAGGCTTCCCACTCAAGCACCGTCTGATACCAGGATCTCAGAAGGTGGCTGGTTTATTGATAAAACCCCAGACAGGAAAGAGGAAAACTTCTTTATCGACCTTTGTGCAGAAGAAAGCGATGGTTCTAAACAGATGGTTGAGGTAATGTCTTGACATTAGTGAGAATTCTTCCATCTTTCCTGTCCCATCACGAAAACTTAGGGTCAATAACAATAAAGCATACATCTAAAAAGTACTATAAAAATAGTTTTAGGACGCTACGTTATTGTAGAAACGAAAACTCCTAAACTAGTATGACCGTTGCCAGCTAAAGGCAGTTCTAACGTTGTTTTTAGCCCATTTCAGATGTTTTCAAAAACACATGGGAATGAAAAATTATTTTACAGTTCGGTGGCTTTTGGAGATCAGTGAACATGCTCAGTCATTGGTTTATTTTTAAAAGAACGTTCTGTATTTCTGCATACCGCAAGATTCATCTGAGCACGGGGATTTTTCCCACTTGTTTCTCAGTGGCCTGGTTTTGGTTCCATTTGTTTTCTCCTGAGTGTGCAGTGAGAGGGAATATCCTCACCAAAACTGAGACCATTTACACATCTTGTTGCATTGTATGATGATGATGCATAGCTTTGAGTAACAAGTTCCTTGTTATGTTTTGTCATAGTGTTGGCACAAGCCCTGTTCTTTGTTTTCAGCCTTGCCTTAGTATATGGCTGGCTGCACATCTAGAAAACATCATTGTTTAACTTTTGACACACGTCCAGACTTTCTTGGCCTTAATCCCTCTGTTGGCACATGTAAAATGCACCCCAAGGCTACGGGGACGACGACACCATATAACTTTTTTTGTGTCTGCTTCCCACAACTCGCATGTTCCAGGTAGTCCTCAGCCTAGATGAGATGTGAATGGTCATATGGTGTTTCAGGGTCCCTCTTCCTTAATCCAACGGAAAATCAGTGTTTTTATTCTTACAGCTCTTCTGCTCAATTCTCATCCTATTTGAATGAGAGAATTAATCAAAAAAACAAAACAAAAACCAACCATGCACATCAGGTTCTGGGGAGTCAACGGGCTTTTTGCAAAATGTTGTTTAAGGTTATTAGTTGCTCATTATCTACAGCTGCTTAGCCCAGAACCTGTTCTTTTCATGTTGCATGAGAAAGCAGCACATAATGTGTAAAACAATATTTTGTCTATTTTATGACAAATCATAACGTTATCAGGGTCGATAGGACCACACAGGTTTCCAGACACCCTTATCTAGCTAGCATTGTTTAAACATCCCCCCCCCCCCTTAGAGCCTTCCTTGTGACTCACTAAGACTGGGTTTGTCTAATCACATCATTTTCTGTAAATCTTTCTAATCTAGTCACTGACACCCCAACTGTTTACCGACAATCAGTAGCCTCACTTTAGCAGGTAGCCAGACTTAAGGGCAGCTCTCAGGGCCTTTCAGTGACTCACCTCATGAGTTACTAGGACTCACAAGTTGCTTGAGCTTGTGACTTTGAGCCTGCAAGACAAGTACACTTAAATGACCGTGTCTTGGCTTTTTCCCCTGCAAGGATAAGCTTATATACTCTTAACATGCCAGCCAAACCCACAAGGTATGGTATAACAGTTTGGCTGTGCTGCGATTCCGAAGAAGAGAGAAACAGGGAGAGAAAGGGATAGATAGAAAGAGAGAGAAAGGGAAGGAAGTGGCCCAACATCGAAGCCAAACAGAGAGCTGGTAAGTTAGTCATCACTTTGCCACCCACCAGGAAATAGCTAATAAAAGATTGACTGTAGTTGGCATGTTATAAAACAAACCAGAAATGCCTTGCTCACAAATCCAGAACGATTGGCGGCAGTTTTTATAGTTTTTAAGAAGGTTTGGCACTTGAAAGGAAGTAGATCAAGCAGATCAAGTAGATAAAGAGAAAGGGAAGGTTTGTGAAACCTGCAAGCAGGATTTGAGCCCAAGAGCACCCCCGTCCTGTAGTTCAGCAACTGGTCTTCAGAAGCATTACTTGTGGAGGCAGAACATCGCCATCAGGGCCAATAGCCTTTCATAGCCCTCTTCTCCCTGAATTTGTTCGATCCTCTTCTGAAGCCATCTGGGTTGGTGACCGTTGCTGCCTTTCGTGGGAGCGAGCGTCACAGTTTCACCATGCACTGCATGAAGAAGTGCTTTTATCTCTCCTGAATTTTCCAACTTTCATTTTCCCTGGATGTCTGGGCATTTCTTGTGTTATGAGGGAGGGTGAGAAAAAATCTATCTCCTTGCACTTTCTCCATACCATGCATAATTGTATCAACTTCTATCATGTCTCCACTTACTCACCTTGTCTCTGAACTTAAAAGTCCCAAATGCAGCATCCTTCCTTCATAGGGGAGTTGCTGCATCCCTTTCATCATTTGGGTTGCCCTTTTCTGAACCTTCACCAACTCTACAATAATCTTTTGGGGGCGAGGCAGTCACAGGAACATTATGCTTAAGTAAAAGTATTATCTGCCCTCATCATGCAGTTGTGTAATGTGATTGTACATAGGCTATTTGTGTTATGTAGCATGTGTTGTTACCAGCAATTCACAACTCTTCATATTGTGCAGCTATTGGTGCAATCCAAACCGTGTCTTAACGGAAGTAAGTCATACTGAATTCAATTGGGCTTTCTTCCCAGGGGTTAAGATTGCAGCCCATTAAATGTATGTTGATGGTACTATTAAAAACTGGGGGATTAGTCAAGCCCAAACTACTGCTTGTGTTGTTTTTTGTCCCTGTTGGGGTAACCCTAATAACTTGTGTGCAGCTATATTTTTTGCTAGAAAAGGGAAAGTCTAAATGAATACTTTACGTTTTTTAAAGCTTGCAAATGATGTCATACTTAATAACTTCCGCTGGGCATTTCATTGGCATTTCCTTCTTGGGGTACATTTGGCTTACCAGTTCATTTTTCTATTGATTGAGTTTAAAGGTTTTTTTTTAAAAAAATTGCTGCTTTTGGTGTGGCTTACTGGGTAAAGAATGTCAGCAGACTAAATAGAAAAATCTTATTTGTACTCTAGGATTCAAAAGACGTTTCCTTTCTGGAGAAACCCAAGAGGAAGAGAAGTAAAAGGAGGAACGAGTCTCAAGAAGTAGATGAAGAAATAGAATCTGCTTTGAGAAAACAGAAGAGTAAGAGACATTGCACTAAAGAATATTTAAACAAAGAAACAAGAAAGCCCCTGCTTATTCCTCTCGCTCTTTTGTAAATGTAATACCTTGTTCTGTCCAAAACATTTCTTAATCTGCCCCCCCTCCCGTGCTTTCCATGTACTTGATGAGAATACCTCGCAGAATGTGTTCTCACTGTCCTAGTAATATTTCCATCTTTACTTACAGTTAAACAGAAAGGCTTCGAGCTGAGAACTTCTTCCGTGAAGTTTGAGGATATAGGAGGCAATGATGACACTCTGAAGGTTAGAGTTAACTAAACTCTCTGGGCAGGATTCAACTAATGAGTCCCATCAGTGGAAGCCCTGCGCAAAGACAATGCTCTCCCTCAACCCTGCAATGGCTTTGAGTGGGTCAGGAGAAACCCAGAGGGTAGGAGGAGGGGCTGTTGTGACTGGCAAGTTGAAAAGCTTGCCATAAGAGAACAGTCACCTTAGCTCAACATTGAATTCCTCCGACTGGATAAAAGTTGTCAAGAAAATCACTTATACAGTGAAAGAGATGAGCATCTACATAATGCTGAGGGTTGTTTCATGCAGCATTATCTAGGTGTAAGGCTATTTTTAAAAGCTGTAATCCACAAATCCTGAATCAGTGCTTTGCCTCACAGTGAAAGAAATTAAAACTCTATTCTGAGCTAACCCCAGTTTAGCTGTAAATTATACTTGCTTTATTGCATGATTCTGCTTTTGCTAGCAGTAGGAAGGTAAACTGAAGCACTAGCCTTAGATACCTTAGGAATGTTATGATTGCGCCAGGCATTGTTCACAGGCTTTCAAGCATATCTTCAACCTTCAGGGTTCAAAACTTCCGTGTCTTAAAATGAAAGGTGCGCTCTGACCCAAGTGCTATCTCTGCGCTTGTGATAAAGACACATAGTGCTGTTAATAACATTTGCAAAGATAAGATAATGCAGAATTTACTTATTTGCATTCGTCGGAATCCATTCACTGGTTGGGTGTGATCTCATATGGTGACAGGGCAGGAGAACACAGAATTCTGGAAGGATGTGAAAACTGTTAACTCTTACAAAAAGTAAGATAGGACAATTTTTTCCCATTTTCACTGTAGGAAGTGTGCAAGATGCTGATACATATCTGTCATCCTGAAGTATACAACTATTTAGGAGCTGTTCCACCTCGAGGATTTCTCTTGCATGGACCACCAGGGTGTGGGAAGACGTTATTAGCTCAGGCAATCGCTGGGGTGAGACTATTGGTGTATACTTTTTCTTGCTCTGCCTTCAAACCTCAGGTGTATTTGTATTTTTAATGCAGGCAGAGATGGTTTTAGGCATGTCTAATATGTATGTGACTGTGTGCGTGCACATCGCACCAAACCTGGAAGTAACCCTAAAAATCACAAAAAGGGCAGGGTCAGAATGGGGTGCTTGCATGTATTTTCAGTGGTGTTTCAAATATGCACGATTTAACTTAAATGCATGGTGCTTTTGAACATAGCCTCCACATAAATGGGAAGTTGCCTGTATACGAGTACTTCTGCTAGTTCTTGCATTCAAGATGTTACAGAATACATTGAGGAGTAATAGCTGGTGAAGCTCAAAACCTGCATTAAAAAAACAAACCTCCGTACAGCATTTCTGTAGCATCTTGAATGGCAGTGCTAGTGGAAGCACTGTGAAAAACACTTTAAAATGTTGAAGCTGCATGGGCCTCTTCCTGCTTTGTATGTCATGGTGCCCAGTACTTTTTTGAATAGAGGGGAAAGAATTTTGATACACAAGTTCTCTCTTCTCTTCCTGCAGGCCAGGCCTCCCAGGAGGTCATTGGGTTGCAATCTAGAGTCTCCTCAATTGTTGCCTTTCCTTGTCTTTTAAATGGTAGTGTACAAGGGAGTAGCACACCCTGGATAACTGCAAAATCTCATGACACTGTTATCGGTTAAAGTCTTTTTGTGCATTGCCCATTGAATCAAGGTGTGATATTACTCTCCCTTCCACCGTTCAGCCCTCCACGGTAGAGGCTTCTGTAAAATGCCTGAGCCTTGGTTAGTGTCTTTCCTATAATAATCTTATTTTGTGTTCATTTGTGTTTGTTTGTTTTTCTAGGAGCTTGAACTGCCAATACTCAAAGTAGCTGCTACTGAGATTGTGTCGGGAGTGTCTGGTGAATCGGAACAGAAGCTAAGGGAACTGTTTGAGCAAGCTGTGGTAAGACCAGCAGGAAACAGTCTTAAAGCCTTTTATTAATTCACTTGACTCTGAATCATTTCTACACACAAATTTAAAAGTGGAGAAAGGTGCATCCTCATCTAACATCCTCACAGGAAGGCAAATTTCCATGTATCAGAATACTAACTGTGGGTTGGCTGTAAAATTGCCCACTTATTTTTGTAAAAAAATATATATTGTTGAAACCCAACCTCTTTATGTTGTTGTTTAGTCGTGTCTGACTGTTCGTGACCCCCTGGACCAGAGCACGCCAGGCACTCCTGTCTTCCACTGCCTCTTGCAGTTTGGTCAAACTCATGCTGGTAGCTTTGAGAACACTGTCCAAGCATCTCGTCCTCTGTCGTCCCCTTCTCCTTGTGCCCTCCATCTTCCCAGCATCAGGGTCTTTTCCAGGGAGTCTTCTCTTCTCATGAGGTAGCCAAAGTATTGGAGCCTCAGCTTCACGATCTGTCCTTCCAGTGAGCACTCAGGGCTGATTTCCTTCAGAATGGATAGGTTTGATCTTCTTGCAGTCCATGGGACTCTCAAGAGTCTCCTCCAGCACCATAATTTAAAAGCATCAATTCTTCGGCAATCAGCCTTCTTTATGGTCCAGCTCTCACTTCCATACAAAACTACTGGGAAAACCATAGCTTTAACTATACAGATCACTGCCTTGGATCCCTGCCTTGCCGTGGCGAAGGGTCTTGAATAACTCAGAGAAGCTATGAGCTATGCCTTGCAGGGCCACCTAAGGTCATAGTGGAGAGTTTTGACCAAACGTGATCCACCTGGAGCAGGAACTGGCAAGCCACTCTAGTATCCCTGCCAAGAAAACTCCATGGACAAAGACAACAGGCATATAAAAAACCTCTTTATAGCTTCTATTTAAAATCTCCACTCAATAGAATCAAAACCTTTTTCTGCATTAAAATTAAAACCCAAATATTGCCTTTGCTGCCAAGTGTAGTTTTTCTAACATTTCATGATGGTTGTTTTCCAGCTATAAACTTTGTTCAGTATGGTCTCTAAGAAACTTATTTGCTAAATAATATTGCTGCCAAAATCAAATGATCTGCATTCAGCAGGGATGTAGATCTTTAGGATTCTAGTTCCTCCAGGTTCTTTTCTACTTTGAATTAGGATGCGTCTGTTTCTTTATATAGTCTTTTATGCAAAAAGTTTTAGAGGAAGTTGTTTTAATGTGTGTCATATTCTAGCTCTGTCACAGTACAATAACTTCTTTCAAAACTATTCAAACAATACACAGTGCTTATGAGTTTCAAGGTCACTTTCTCTTTAAAGTTTAATGCTGGACATTTTGTATTGTCCAAACATAGTGGTGTGTTTTGGTAATTGAAATCAACTTCCTTTTATTGACTCGATCAGCAGTCAGGCAGCACTAAAAGTGGTGCATTTTCTAGTTGAGTATTGCACTGGCGTGTTCCTTATTAACACCTGTATTTTCCTGCAAAGGAGAAAAGCTATTTTGGTTTTGAATAGTAGTTTTTTCTCCATACAGTAGTAGTAGAAATAAAATGATGGCTTATGAATAGACACAGAAAAGGGTGCAGTCCAAATCCATTAACTCAGTGCCTTGGGGGGGGGAATGTTGGATTTGACCAATACTGCATCTTGCATTTTTGTATTAGTGCTGCTGTTAGCCCATGCATAAGGGGGGAAACTGTTTATTGAATGGATATGGTAAAAATTAAAATAAGGAAGCACCTGCAATTGTTAATTGTGGCTCAATGTGTTGGGAGAGGCAGAAGGTTCAAGGGGACATATTTTGATAACTCTCATTCATTCTGTCACACCCCGACTCTCTTTTCATGTGTGTATGTCTCATTCACTTTTATTGTGCTTATATCTTTGGTAGATACCCTATGCAGACCTCTTTCCAGCACAGAGCACTTGCTAATATGTATCCGATTGGGTGAAAAGTTTTGTTTTAACTTTTTAACACTTGGTACCTTGCTGCTCTTTCAACAAGCATTTATTTGAAATTATAAAAGAAAAAATCATAATATGCTAAGAATTACTTAATCATTTTCTGTGTTTGTACTGATTTCTTTTTTATCATTATTATTTCTAGGCCAATGCTCCATGCATCCTCTTCATAGATGAAATTGATGCTATCACACCCAAGAGAGAAGTTGCCTCAAAGGACATGGAGCGGAGAATTGTAGCGCAGCTTCTGACTTGCATGGATGGTCAGGCCTTTTTTATTCTAGTAAAAATGCTCTATCAGACCTGCTTTTTAAATTGGATTTTGCTCTTTAGGTGAAATTTCAGCTGAATATCATGTCAGCTGCAGATTTCCAAGTACCAAATCAGCAAATTACAGAGGGGTAAAGGGACGCAGGTGGCGCCGTGGGTTAAACCACAGAGCCTAGGACTTGCCGATCAGAAGGTCGGCAGTTCGAATCCCTGCAACGGGTGAGCTCCCGTTGCTCGGTCCCTGCTCCTGCCAACCTAGCAGTTCGAAAGCACGTCAAAGTGCAAGTAGATAAATAGGTACTGCTCCTGCGGGAAGGTAAATGGCGTTTCCATGCGCTGCTCTAGTTTGCCAGAAGCGGCTTAGTCATGCTGGCCACATGACCCGGAAGCTGTACGCCGGCTCCCTCGGCCAATAAAGCGAGATGAGCGCCGCAACCCCAGAGTCGGCCACGACTGGACCTAATGGTCAGGGGTCCCTTTACCTTTTTAATTTGTGATAATCTTTACCGAAAGCACACAAAAGTGGGGGGGGGTGTCTTGCGGCACCTTAAAGACTATTTGATCTGACGTGGCAGGAGCTTTCAAGGGCCAGAACTCACTTTGCCTGATGCATTAGATACTTTCAGTTAACAACCGTGTTTATACATGCTGATAGGTCCAGTGTTGAACCTCTAACCTTCCACATGTTGAAGGACTCTAAATTCAATCAGCCACAACCAGCATGATCAGACATGCTGGGAGCTGAAGTTTACCAACATCTGTATACCTGGTATAGATAGAAAAATGTCACAGTATTATGCAGAGAGCACAGATGAGAACAGAATCCAATGAATTGAATGCACAAGGTCTAGACAGCCTGATAATGACTTTCAAAAGAGCAACTCAATAGGAGGTGTTACCACCAATTAGCATTTCTGAGTAAATTAACACTATCGTTGCTATTCTGAAGGGTCATTTAGCATACACAAAAACTGGTTAAATTTGTCACAAAACTCCCTCCTTTATATTCTTCTCCCGCTCCAAATGTAACTGTGTGTCCTCTTGACAACTGAGACCACAAAAGTGTATGTAGTAATAAGATTTGTTAATCTCTAAGTTGTTGCAGGTGGCGCTGTGAGTTAAACCACAGAGCCTAGGACTTGCCGATCAGAAGGTCGGTGGTTCGAATCCCCGTGACGGGGTGAGCTCCCGTTGCTCGGTCCCTGCTCCTGCCAACCTAGCAGTTCCAAAGCATGTCAAAGTGCAAGTAGATAAATAGGTACCGCTCCAGTGGGAAGGTAAATGGCGTTTCTGTGCACAGCTCTGATTCTCCAGAAGCGGCTTAGTCATGCTGGCCACATGACCCGGAAGCTCCCTTGGCCAATAAAGTGAGATGAGCGCCACAACCCCAGAGTCGGTCACGACTGGACCTAATGGTCAGGGGTCCCTTTACCTTTACCTTTGAGCTGTTGCAAGACTCTTTCTGATAAGTAGGTGTTGTAAGATCAATAGTGCAGAGACAATTGCTCTGCAACATGCCACAACATGGACAGATACTATTCCCATCAACTTGGATGTGTGACTAGCAGGTCAGCCCTTGTTAAGCTTGGTTGGGCCTTGAACTTGCCTTGAACTTGCCACCCCAAGACTCTTGAGAAAAGGGAGTTGGGACTCAGCCCACACCTTTACCTCTGTTGTAAATCGAGCTCAATGCCTCCAGTACCTGTCCAAACAGTTGTGATGAATTATAGAAAGCTATAACAACCCAACAAATACTGTTGCTACGGGAAGGGCAAAAGGTCTACTTCGTGAAACCAACTGGGAGAGCATAAAATTCCTTCCTAGCCTTGGCAAGTGATGTTTGTCCAGAGCAAGATCATAAGCAAAACTGAAACATGACAAATGGTAGGTGAGTCAGTGCTAGTGGGACCCTAAATTTATAGCTTGGACATGGGACAGAAGGAAGTGGTTCTCGCGCTGTCTTGCATTGAGGCCCTGTCCCCCAGAAGCTGACTGGTGTAGCCTGCAGGAAGCAGGATTGAATTGTCTGTGCATCAGTTGATGGGCAGAGAATTCAATCCTGATCAGAAAGGGTTTTGCACTGAAACCCCAGCTAAAGGTCCCGCAGCCCCATTTCATTTTAATGGAAACTGCTTTCTGCTCCCGGTGCAAGGTGAGCAAGCTTGGATCTCTTGCCCATCACCTGCTTTTGGGAGATGCATGCCTTCCTGCCTGTGAGGTGCTTCAAAGTCCCAGTGTTTGGACTTTTAAATGGTGATTGACAGGCAGGTGGCCCTGCCCCCCATCAGACTTGGCCTATAAGGCCAATCCTGATGGAGATCTAGCCTCTTGAGTTTCCTTACCCATTTTATGTGTTGTTCTCTCCTAGCCCAGTATTATCACTGCCAAAGAGCTATAGCAGACATGCTGCACAGTCACAGCATTCCCTGTAGCATCATTGCTAGTAAAAGTTACGGTACACACCTGAGTTGTATACTGAGGGTATATAGCACAAATAATGCTTTCCTAACAGCAAAGCATACTTTCCTTTGCCAGTTTCCTGTGAGTTTATTGTTTTTCCTTCATCTTTCAGATTTGAATAATCTGGCTACTGCCGCTCAGGTTCTAGTAATTGGGGCAACCAACAGACCAGACTCGCTGGACCCAGCCCTGCGACGTGCAGGAAGATTTGATCGAGAGATTTGTTTGGGGATTCCGGGTGAAGCAGCCAGAGAGAAGTGTGTGAGCTTTGCTTTTAAAGTTGTTGTGTGTTTTTTTAAAAAAGTTCAGTTTATGGCTTGCTAGCTCTTGGATCCAAAAGTTTCCCTTAAACTTTTAACTAAAAAAAAAGCAAATATAGCTGCTGCTTCTGTTGTAGTACAGGAAAAAGTCTGTGTCAGATTTTTCCCTGTAGCATAGACATCCCAATTCAGACATTTGGCCAATAAAGCAATAATACGGAAAGAGTAGCATGGCTTGTTTAGAATTTTTTGAGGAGTCAATACCTTCATGCTATGTTTTCTCATAGATTTGTTTATTTTCTATTCAGATGCTTTGGTTTTGGTTCACCTATTACAGGAGTGAGCAGATTAAGGGCTTGTGGGATCTACTTCCCTTTTTGGTTCACCTATTACAGGAGTGAGCAGATTAAGGGCTTGTGGGATCTACTTCCCTTTTTACAAAGACCTCGAGACACCCTGGTGCAAAAGACAATAGAATTAGAGAACTCTGAGTCCAGGAACTTGCTTTGAGTAACAGACTAAAAATCTATTCAGCAGCCTAATTTTGGACACTGGAGTGGGAAAGAGAACATTAATTCTGTTACTGGTATTGTTTAAAGTTTAAGCAATGAAAAAATGGAGCATTCTTGTGGATCTTCTGCAAATCATGCAGAAATCCACCAAAGTTTAATAAATTATAAATATCTCTGCCCCTTTCATAAGCTCTGGGACAAATAATTAAATAACTTATGATTTTCTTTCTTTCTTTCATAAAGACTAAAACTGTAGTAACTTCTTCCTTTTTCTTCCCTTTGCCAGAATTCTGAAGACATTGTGTCGAAAACTTAGACTGCAGGAATCTTTTGACTTTGGTCAATTGGCTCATTTGACCCCAGGCTACGTCGGTGCTGATCTCATGGCACTGTGCCGTGAAGCTGCAATGTGCACTGTGAATAGAGTTCTCATTAAGCTGGAGATGGAGCAGCACAAAGTCCTGAGAAGTAACGAAAGGTCATCTGGGCAAGACATGGAAAAGGATACTGAAGAGCTTGTAAGACAGGTTATCAAAGAGCCAGAACTTCCCACTATGGTATGTATTTTCTTTGTATCCTTTCCCTGTATCCTACTATAACTCTTCCGTAATTTTTAATATTTCCCACTTGGTATGTTGTCGTTGAGTCAACTCTTTGTAACCCCCTGGACCAGAGCATGCCAGGCACTCCTGTCTTCCACTGCCTCCCGCAGTTTGGACAAACTCATGTTAGTAGCTTCGAGAACACTGTCCGACCATCTCGTCCTCTGTCGTCTCCTTCTCCTTGTGCCCTCCATCTTTCCCAACATCAGAGTCTTTTCCAGGGAGTCTTCTCTTCTCATGAGGTGGCCAAGTACCTGTATTGGAGCCTCAGCTTCACGGTCTGTCCTTCCAGTGAGCACTCAGGGCAGATTTCCTTAAGAATGGAGAGGTTTGATCTTCTTGCAGTCCATGGGACTCTCAAGTATGTCCTCCAGCACCATAATTCAAAAGCATCAATTCTTTGGCGATCAGCCTTCTTTATGGTCCAGTTCTCACTTCCATACATCACTACTGGGAAAACCATAGCTTTAACTATATAGACCTTTGTTGGCAAGGTGATGTCTCTACTTTTTAAGATGCTGTCTAGGTTTACCATCGCTTTTCTCCCAAGAAGCAGGCGTCTTTTAATTTTGTGACTGCTGTCACCATCTGCAGTGATCATGGAGCCCAAGAAAGTAAAATCTTTCACTGCCACTTGGTATATGCATTAGTGTTTCCTTCATTGGGGCAAACTTTGCAAAAGCCTGACAATGGTCTATTAGGAGATGCATGTGGTCCTCCATATGTTGCTGAACTACAATTCCCATCAGCCCTAGCCAGCATGGCCAAAGGTTAAGGTTGTTGGGAGTTGTAGTTCAACAATGTTTGGTGGGCCAAAGGTTTCACAGCCCTGAACTGTGAACAAAGTAGCAAGCAAACTTTTGAGTTCTCCAGAACTCATTTTTGGACTGGATGTTCAGTAAAATGATGAGGGAGAACCAGATATACTTCCCTGAGTTTGTTGGAACAAGTGTGGGATTAAAATGTAGTAATTATAACAGTTTAAAAAAAACCCTTTAACCCTCTCCTTGTAGTGTACAATTTTGGGAGCTGGTGTGATCAGTTGATGATAAATAAACTTTTATTTACTTATTTAGGAAGAATTTATGAGCCACTTGATTTTTTAAAAAACCTAAGCAGTAATAATTATCAATAATATAAAAATAAAATTATGTACATTTATTTTTAGAAGAATAAAGATGTGTTAAATTGAAGGGCAAGAATTAATAAATGGCAAAACCTAAAAGTACAAAAAGCAGTGCAAATATGTTCAATTAAAGAGATTTTTTCCTGTTTTAGAAAAGAGCCTTGGCTTCTAAGGGTCATGCATAAGCAGAAAAACAAAAACAGAACCATAAACTTTTATTGCGCTAGCCAAAGGCCATGGCATCTTCCAAAGAAGGGTGGAGAAAAACAGCAGTAGCTATGCATGCAGTAAAACCATGATCAAATCCACCAGAATTCCTTATTACGCATAATAAAAAGTAATTCTCAGAAGAAATGTGCGGATTAGATCTTGGCGTCTCCTTCATAAGCCAGTAAAACATGAATCTCTGGCATTCTCTGGGAATACATGAAGACATTAATGGAATGCAAGACAGTGAATTGCCTATTAAAGTTAATTAGTTTGTGCTTGTCTTGAACTCAATTGTTCCTGCAATATTTCACTACAAAAGGATGCTGTTAAGTAACCGTAGTCTTTGGCCAGTTTCAAGCATGTTGTAATCAAACTCCTGCCTTCATTGTTATTTATCCATACATGATTAAACTTTAGGAGGTTCTCCCTCTAACCTGTTCTTGTATTTCCTGCTACTCCTGATCTTTCTTCTCTAGGATGAATTGCAGAGGCTACTCCAGTTGCTAAAGGAACCAGACCCCCTTGGGGAAGATCAGCTGCAAAAGCTATGCATTGAGTTGAATGATTTCATTGTTGCGCTCTCTTCGGTGCAACCCTCTGCCAAGAGAGAAGGCTTTGTTACAGTCCCCGATGTGACGTGGGCGGATGTGGGCGCCCTGGAGGATATTCGGGAGGAGCTCACCATGGCAATACTGGTAGGGGCTGGACGCTGCTACAAAGTCCTGTTAATGCACACAAGGCTGAAATAGCTTCTGGAGGTTAAGCTGTGCGATTCTGCCAGGGCATTTTTGTGGGTTTTTCGCTTGAAAGAATATGAGAGGAAATGAGCTGCATTCTTGGCCTATCGAGTTTGCAGGAAGCAAGAAATGGTGTAGTGGTTTCACTTGGAAATGGAGGCTTATTGACTGAAGTGCGACATTATAATTAGTCGGCAGCTTCCTTTTCCAGTCAAGTCAGAATGTAGTTTGAGGAAACAGTGAGAGGAAGCAGTACATAGAAAGGAGACATTGCAGTTCCAAGTAATTCTTTCTGTCGGACTCCAGCACCAATGAGTCTTGGCCAGGCCTAGCTAATGGTCAGAGAGATAGGAGCCATAGTCCTGCAGCAGTTGGAAGGCCACAGGTTCCCCCAGCACTTGTCTGTAGCATAGTCCTCTTGAGGACTGAACTGTTCCTTTTTTAAAAGGAGAAACAAGTGCTATAAAGAGTAACTGCAGTGTGCAGACAGCTGTTACTAGAGATTTGGATGGAGGGAAATACAGACACACCCTGAGTTGGTAATGCATAAAAACAAACAAGTCCTTTTTTAATTTAAGCTTGAGACGTGTAGGTGTAACACTGGCTCCCTATATCCCATGGTTTACAAATTGGGCGCCAGGCTCAGGAGTAATAATAATAATAATAACTCATTATTTATACCCTGCCCATCTGGCTGAGTTTCCCCAGCCACTCTGGGCAGCTTCCAACAAAACACTAAAATACAATACCCTATTAAAAATTAAAAGCTTCCCTAAACAGGGCTGCCTTCAGATGTCTTCTAAAAGTTTGGTAGTTATTTTTCTCTTTGACATCTGGTGGGAGGGCGTTCCACAGGGCAGGTGCCACTACTGAGAAGGCCATCTGCCTGGTTCCCTGTAACTTGGCTTCTTGCAGTGAGGGAACCACCAGAAGGCCCTCGGTGCTGGACCTCAGCTTCCTTTTCCACGCCTTGGCCATCTTTGCAAGCATTCTTTATAGATAATGTCAGAGCCAGACGCCTCTCCCCTACTCCCAGCCATGTAAATGAGGATACCAGAGTTTACGCTGTTGTTTGGGTTGAGCACAAGGAGTCAACAACAGAGGGCTTGAACCCGGGCTTCCTTGCTGCTCGGCATTCCACCATGCCATCTCTGGAGCAGCCGCATGTTTGTGGCCTGGTAGTTGGCTGCTTGTATGTGCAGGAGTAGTTATGCATGCTGTGTTGACTTACGCTGGTTTGATGGTGCTGGGGCCCAGCAGCAAAAGTGTGGGAGGTTGACTTTTCAAAGACTTCCTTCCAAGCAATATTCCTTTCCTTTGAAGACACAGCACGATCATTTGCAGGCCTCGGTCGATACTGCTTCTTATCAGTTGTCACTATGCAAGTGCTGTGAACACAAGTTATCTTTAAGCTCTTTTGGTCAACTTTAGCAGGTCGCTTCTTTTTTCATGTAGGGCAGGAGTGGAGAATCTTTTTGGCCCAGCAGGCCAGATCTTTCTCTCCCACACCCATGGGCTAGCTTTGACAGCTGGGCAGAACCATCTACCTGCCAATCATCTGAGGTCATAATGTGGGGGGAAATAGTGACCAAGCAGGATAGAACCCCTGGACAATCAGCTAATGAGCTGTGGGGGGGTCGGGTCAATCATACTTTCTGCCATATCGAACCTGCCCATCAGCTGACATCACCTGCCCATTGAGGTGATATCACCTTATTGTCAGGTGGGCGTGGCTTCAGAAAATTGGAACTCTGGTGGACCAGGATTGTTCCGAGGTTCCCCAGCCCTGATGTCCTGTTGAGACTTTTCAGAATCTTTCATCTGTACCAAAGGTGTGTCTCCCTTGGGAGGTTGTGGACTCTCCTTCCTTGGAAGGTTTTAAGCAGAGGTTGGATGGCCGTCTGTCATGTTTGCTTCAGCTGAGATTCCTGCATTGCAGGGGGTTGGACTAGATGACCCTTGCGGTCCCTTCCAATTCTATGATTCTATAAATAGCTGGCACTTCCATTTTCACCTACCAACAACTCTTGTTACAGGCACCTGTGCGGAATCCTGAGCAATTCAGAGCCCTTGGCCTCTCGGCTCCAGCTGGTGTGCTGCTTGCTGGCCCTCCTGGTTGCGGCAAAACACTACTTGCTAAGGTAACGTTGATCTAATCATAGTAACAGCTTGTACTAAGGGATATGGAATCACATTAAATGGGTGTCTCACATCTGGAGCTCCACTGTGTGTCTTGCGTCCGAACAAGCTTGGGCCTCTTGAGTATGCTTTGGACTTGTGGGTCCCTCCTGAAGATCATTTTGCACTTGTTTCTGTGCTGCAGGTGTAAAGCAACCAGGCATTGCTACGAAGTAGTTGTGTGAAGTACTCCTACAAGATGCACTGGTGGCCACTAATTTATGTGACTTGGAAAGGGTATTGCCAGGCTTCAGGGACTTGGCGTCCTCCTACCCTTTGGCAGTAGATAAGCAGAACAAAGCGAAAGGAGTGTCTTACCAGTTAGACATTTTAATGATCATAGTGAGAGAACAAAGAATCCATCTCTAGGAATGAAGGTGTTCACCCAATTAAGGATTCCACCCACTTCCCTTGTCACTTCTGTGTCTTGCAACCTGATCTCGCAGCCACTGTGCTTTCTGTGCTGCCGCCTTATCTGCTCTCCTTGATCTTGGACTGAGCAGATGGATGCTTTCCAGCAAAAGGGAGTCTGTTAGCTCTCTCCCTCCCAGTTCTTCTTCTCCTAGCTGTTCACCACCCAGTTCTTCCCAACTTCGGTCTTCTGAACTATGTCCCTCTGCAAGCCACTCTTCCAAATCTATACTGTCCTCCTCCTGGGAAGATTCAGGATCCTGAGCAGGGGGAGGCTCCCTCCATTCCTCCTCAGTGCAGCCCTCCTCAGCACGATCCCTGACATGTATTGAGTAAATTCATGGAGGATAGGGATCTCAGAGGATATTGGTCCTGATGGTTAGAAGGGAATCCCCCATTCTTCCCATTTCCCCCTCATTCACATACAGTGATGTGACCTGGTTTTCCCTAACCTGGTGTCCTCTAGATGTTTTGGACTGCAGCATAGCCAAGTAGCCAGGGATGGCACTTGGTTGTACCAGGTCACACCATTTTTAACCAGCTCGGTCTGCAGAGCTTTCGGTCATGTAAGTGGTTTGCTGCGCCTCTTTCTGAATTGTGTTACTCATTTTCTTTTTAGGGAGATGATAGTTCAGGGAAAGGATTCTGGCTCCATGACAAGAGTACATGCTTGTATGGAGATGTTCCCAGGTTCAGCCCCTTACATTCCCCTCCTATAGGGCTGGGGTAGATTCCTGGAAGCCACTGCCATCATTGTTAATAACACTGAGCTAGATGGACAAATGTTCTGATTCTGTATAAGGGAGCACCCTGTATTCCTGGGTTATATTTTTGTGTGTTTTTAATGTGTGGTGTATTGTTAGATGCCTGAAGGGTCTTCATGGATGCAAAGTGAGGGCAAAATATGTTGATAAAATTAGTATATGCATCTCTTTATTTCCTTGCCTCTTCCCCAGGCTGTGGCAAATGAGTCTGGACTGAATTTCATATCCGTGAAAGGCCCTGAACTGTTGAATATGGTAAGTTCTGTTTGTTGTGCTCAGTTGTCACTGATTTGGGGTTTGCAGGGAACGTGAAATGTTTTGATGCTCAGCCCAAATTGACTTTACCAAATCCATACTATTAGAATGCGTTTTTACAGTGGTCTGTTAGAGCTGCTGGCCTGCAAGTGAAATGACAAGTTGAATTTGGTAGTTTAATTCTAGCCTAATTCTATGCACTTCTAATGGTTTAGGGTGAGAGGATGCTTTTGGCATGCACTCTGGTTAGAGAGGGCTTGCTTGAAGCTCACAAAAGTTAAAATCTTAAGCGTCCTTCCCCAGCCTTGTGTTTCAGATGTTTTGAACTGCAACTTCCATCATCTGTAGCTGGCATGGCTAAGATGACTGAAGCTGAGGGAAATTACAGCTCAAAATATCTAGAGGGCACCAGGTTGGAGAATACTGATCTTGAGGGTAAAGCAATATCTGAACAGGTCCTTTTGACAAGCCTGTTCAAATGATTGGGCATATGATACTTATCTTAAAGATCTTACAGTGATTTCCCCTCCTTCCTCTGTCCTTTTCCAGTATGTGGGGGAAAGCGAACGTGCTGTACGTCAGGTTTTCCAGCGTGCAAGGAATTCGGCGCCTTGCGTCATATTCTTTGACGAAGTTGATGCTTTGTGTCCCCGGAGATCAGACCGTGAGGTGAGCCTAAAAACACTTCCACCAATAGCTTAGACCCACGGGAGGACTGGGGAAATATGTAAATAGGTGTCTTTTGTCACATTTATTTGCTTTCACAATAATCCTATGAACTGGCTGTTATTCCTAGAAAAGAAATTAAGTAACCTGCTCAAACCGCCATAATTACTTTCTGGCACAGGCCACATCACCTAAACCTAAACCTGATTCATTTATCCCCTGCTTTAAAGTTGTTAAATTTTTAAATAGCAGCAACTTCCTTTATTTTCTCCTTGTCAAAGTAACATCCCAATGCAAATCCAATGGGAACCAAAGTTCCGAGGCCCAGTGGTCTCGCACAAGATGCAAAATATTCACCATAGTTAGTGACTGGAAGGCCTAAAAGTGTGATCCCGACCTGAGGGCCTCAACCAAAGACACTCTTGTTTATAAGACTTGCCAGGTTCTCTGTCACATTGCGACTCTTTGCACCTGGAAGACAGCAGACCTCCAGGACAACCCTTAACCTCTACAAACTGCTGCCCTTGTGCCCCTCAGTTGGGAGTCATCTACCACCACCCCATCTCTTTTTCTCTGGGAAGTGGCAGGAATCATTCCATACATGGTACCTTCCACAGCCATCTCGGTGTATTCTGAGGTCTGCAACTGCTTAGCACATTCAATCTCAAAGCAGGCTAACTTTAACCCACTGGATTTGAAGCTCTGTTGTGTAAACTAACCATAGTTACTGTAAACCAGATAAAAACAGCAATCTGCATTTAAGAGAAACAAAAAGGCTCATTTGTGAGGGGATGGACTAGCAATTCATTCGTTTACCTGGACAAACAAGAGCTTAAACTAGTGCTTAGTATTTTTTACTCCATCTTTCACTTGAAACAGCTCCCAGAACGTGTTACAGGTACCAGTAATAATATTAACAAGGCTATGGAAATGCTGGATGACCCTAGAACGTGGATGGTGGACTGCATCCTTAGGACCTCCCCACTTCCAAGTTTGACAGAAGGGTGGGGCCACCCCTTTATGACACCGTGACTATCTCAGTTCCTCTCAGCTGGTCAGCAGTTTCTTTTTAACATCTTTTTGTCATCTATTCAATTCACTTCATAGTCGGGTGCCAGTGTCCGTGTAGTGAACCAGTTGCTAACAGAGATGGATGGCCTGGAATCTCGTCGTCAGGTTTTCATCATGGCAGCCACCAACAGGCCAGGTAAGAATGGTTAAAACAGTTGTAGCTCCACCTTAGGAGCCTTGTTGTGTGGGTGTCTGTTCTGCCACATGTACACGTGTCTGAAATCAGCAGCTTAAGTACGGCACATGTTAATTGGGTTGTTGTTTTTATTTTGATTTTATATATATATATATATATATATATATATATATATATATATATAGTGATTTTTATGTTGATCTTGTTCTGTGAGCTGCTCTGAGACCTCCATGTATAGGGCAGTATATAGATTCAATAAATAAGAATAAGAATAAATAAGAATAATGTATGTGGTTAATACACACAATCACAGGGAAATTGTGTGTGTAAAGCAGCAGTTATTTTAGGGATTTGAGAAGCAACACACTGTGTGCATTTGAATTTTGGTGCCTCTACTTAAGAAGCTGGGATCTGAGCTATGGTCAACAGCTTTGGAACAAAGCCAGCAGCTTAATATTGTGACTTGTTCTGAAACCATTAATCATAGTTTCCCAGCGTGGATGAAATGTGAAACCATAGTTAATGGGATGTTTCCTGGGTTGTTTGCTGGCTCACATAAAAAGACTGCCTGTGCAGCCAGGAGGAAGGACTGGAGATTGCTTGACGTACCCATGGCCTCTCGGGTTGCTGGTCTACCTGATGAGCTCTCTGAGGTGAGGTGTCTCTAGGGAAGCTGTCCTAGGTTGTCGTCTCGAACCCAGATAATAGTCTGAGGGCAAGCTGATTTTATTTTTTCCCTCCTCTTTGATAGTCTGCACCGTTTCTTGCTGGTTCATTTGCTGAACAGAGGCAAGTTTTCTCAAAAGCCTGATGGTCTTTTCCAGTTGACCCTGCTTTGACAGAGAGGTGCAGGTTGTCTTCTTATTCCACGAAGAACCATAAAAATGAAGTCAAAGCAGAAAATCAATGATCTGACTAAATATAAAGAAAGTAATTTCATAGCTTATGCAGGTTTAACCTGGCAGCAGTTCCTGCTTCAAGTGAATTTGGCAAGGAATGGCCCCCTGTAACCACAGAAGAAATTACTGGCCTTATTCAATCTCTTAAATCAGAGAAAGCCCCGGGTGCTGATAATATCCCACCAGAAATTATTGAGGCAAATGTTGAATGGTGGGCCCCTGTGCTAGCCGCCTTGTTCACTAGTATAAATCAAGCGGCTATTATCCCCGAGGACTGGGGTTTAGCCATCATCATTCCAATATTCAAGAAAGGAAACAGAACTGAGCCAGCTAACTACAGACCAATCAGTCTATTAAGTATTATTAGCAAACTGTACGCTGCTCATTTATGTGATAAATTAGTGGAGTGGATGGAAAGAGAGCAAATTCTATCAGAAGCTCAAGCTTGCTTTAGAGCAAAGCGTTTAACTATAGACCAGGCCCTTATCCTTCAACACCTGGCAGATAAATACTCTAGAAAAGGGGGGTCTTTATATGCAGCTTTTGTGGATTTTAAATCTGCTTTTGATCTAATACCAAGGGATAGACTCTGGGAAAAGCTTGGCGCTACAAACATAGATAAACGCTTATTACGCCTTATCCGTGGTCTATACGAAAACACCAGGGTGAGGGTAAGATGCGATCGGTCAGGCCATCTAACTAAAGAAATTCAAACACACTATGGGGTTATACAAGGATGTGTCCTCGCGCCAACGCTATTTAATTTCTACATCAACTCTCTAGCAGTAAATATGGCGAAAGAAAATGCCCACCCTCCCAAACTGGCAGATTTGCCCCTCCCGGTGCTTCTGTATGCGGACGACGCAGTCCTACTCTCCTTTTCCTGTGTTGGCTTGAGGAAGCTTTTGAGATCACTTGCTGACTATTGTCAAGCAGAACAACTATCAATAAATTACAGCAAATCTAAAATTATGGTGTTTTCAAAAAAAAGGAAACACAAATGGAGAATAAATGGTCAACCTATTGACCAGGTAGCAACTTTCAAATACCTGGGAATAACTTTTCAGGAAAGGGTCTCGTGGCACCAACAGATGTCAAACGCCATTGCCAATGCAGGAAGGGCCAATAAAGCCCTTACAAGATTTTTTCACAGGAAAGGGGGTAAATACGTTCCGGCGGCCTCCCAGGTTTTTGCTGCAAAAATACTCCCACAACTCACTTATGGATCCCAGGTTTGCAGTTTTAAAAATTTTGCACCTATGGAGGCATTTCAAACAAAATTCTATCGGTGTCTATTGGGGATCCCCCCCCCCTGTGTATCTAATATAGCTGTCCGCTTAGAAGTTGGACAACCACCCGTTAACGCGCGGTTGTGGATTCTAAAGATACACTACTTGTTAAAACTTATTTGGCTCCTTGTTAAAACTTATTTGGCTTATTTGGTTTGGCTCCTTTAACACTCTTAGACACCTTCCATTCTACCTGGAAGGCTTCCCTGTTTGAAAAGATAAGAAGCTTGGGATTCTCCCCGCAGATCTTGATAGCGGCAGGATATGAGAGAGCCAAAAGTCAAGTGCTTCAACGCATTAGGGACATAGAGTTGCAATGTCATATGGGCAAAATGGATAAACATGCCACAATTAGA
Source organism: Podarcis gaigeae (assembly GCF_964106915.1). Lineage (NCBI taxonomy): Eukaryota > Metazoa > Chordata > Lepidosauria > Squamata > Lacertidae > Podarcis > Podarcis gaigeae. The sequence goes on from NC_139680.1 coordinate 91,640,114, forward strand.
GATTTTGGGAGAGGGTTTTCACCCGCAAATTATCTGGCTGATTTACAAATACCTAAGTACAGACACTCCTTTACCCTGGCCAGATTTAACGTTCTGCCCTCTGCCCTGCTGCTAGGCAGATATGAGGGCAAACCATATGAGTCACGTGTTTGCCTATGTGGCTCATCGGAATTGGAAACAAGTCTGCATGTATTGCTGCACTGTAGTTACTACGAGGATCTACGCCTGACCTTTATTGCCCCAGTTCTACAAAAGCTTTATTGCCCCAGTTCTACAAAATGAACCAGAACTCCAACGTATGAGAGCCTTGGTAGAAGATAAGGTTCCTGAAATTACGATCAATGTTGCCAAATTCTGTGCAGTCGCTATTAGGCGCAGGAAACAAGAGCTTTCCAATGTCAATATGCAGGCGAAGGCAATTACTTAATTTTATTTATGCTGTCTAATTTTAAATTGCTGTTATGGCCTAATCTGTATTGAAATTGTCCTTTGTTTTGTCCGGTGTTATGTTTCGCTGACTAGCTGTATGAGTTAATCTGGTCTGTGACCATTTAATAAAATTTGATTTGAACCTGGCAGCAGTGGCAAGGGAGCAACTCAGTGGCTATAGCTACAGCCTGTCTGCTGTGATTAACTCATGTGACCCAGTCAAGAAACCAGGCTGTTCAAGGTCACAATATTCCCTAATATAAAATCTACCCTTTCCTCTTTTTGTTGGTGCAGAACAACCATTCCTAAATGAAATTAAATCAATTAAAATCCAGGACTTCCGGGTTAGCGCCATCAACTAATGGCGGATTCCCTCCGAGCTCCGGAGGGAATCGGCTCCACAGGATCGGGTCTCGTCCGCGGCGGCGGCGCGGGGACCCTCAAAAATCACAGGCGCAGATGCCTGTGAGCATGGTGACTCGGTGGGCACCATTTGCGCCCCCCCAAACTGCGAAGGAGCCTTTTTAAAGGCTACGGGACGGGGTACGGCGTGGTGCTGTGAGTAGACTGCTACTTCTGTGGAGAGAAGCCGCATGCCATTGTTGGAGAAGCGCTGACTTTTTCCTTGGAACATTTGGACTTAAAAATAAGAACCCGTGAGTAAATACGGAATTCGAAATTTAAAGAAATTTTTGTTGAATTAGGAACGAGCGGGAAAGGGTTAAAAAGGAAGTCCGCCCTCCCCCTCTTTGTAGATATTTTAAAGCAAAGAGGCTGCTATCTAAGGTCGAGAGAATCTTCTTTTTTTTCTTTAAAAGTTCTTAACCTTCACGGTTTGACACTACAAGAATTTTACCGGAGGATAAAAGTAACTTTGGGAGTTAAAGTTTCACCCCCCCGAACCCGGGGGCGTCCCGCGAGAGAGCCTGTTGATGAAGTACTGAAGAGTTTGACAGCTGTCAAACTAGCTGTCAAAGGAAAGGAAAAAGGGAACTTTGTCTTTGTCACTTCTGTTGGCTATATTTGTTGCAATTTTTTGAAAATAAGAGAGAGCTGATACAAACTAACTTGTTTATTGGGTTTAAATCGAAAGACAGTAAAGTACCAAAATCCCTCTTGTGGGGGGTAGGGACATTACAAGAATGGCTGAAGGAAATAAAAATCAGACTGAACTTAATAGAATACTTGTTCTCCTGGGAAAGTTACAAGATCAGACCGATGTTTTGACTACAAGTGTGAACACTTTGGTCTTGGCAGTAAATAACATTGCGGAGACTGATAAGGAGTGGAAGCAAGAAATTTACACAATTGAACAATCAGAGAAATCCGAGAGCCATGAGAATATGGAGAAAGAGACACGTGTTGTTTTTGAAGAAAAGGAAGGAGGAGTTCTAAACTTGCAGATGTTAAAGGAGAGCTATAATTCGGGGCCTGACACAAAGGCAACAAAGGAGAATAAAAATTTGAGGTGGAAAGTCTGGCTTGAGATGGAAAATGAAGACCTAGGATCACAAATTTGACCAAGGTGGAAGCTGGAGTTTGGGGAACTTTTGGACTTGAGAGGAAGATGAAACTAGGTTTGGAGCACCCCATAAGTGTTAATTTTAAACATGGAGGATTAGTTGGAAAAGAAGAAGAAGAAGAAGAAGAAGAAGAAGAAGAAGAAGAGGAGGAGGAGTTTGGATTTGATATCCCGCCTTTCACTCCCCTTCAGGAGTCTCAAAGCAGCTAACATTCTCCTTTCCCTTCCTCCCCCACAACAAACACTCTGTGAGGTGAGTGGGGCTGAGAGACTTCAAAGAAGTGTGACTGGCCCAAGGTCACCCAGCAGCTGCATGTGGAGGAGCGGAGGCGCGAACCCGGTTCCCCAGATTACGAGACTACCGCTCTTAACCACTACACCACACTGGCTCAAACATGGATCCTGAGGGGAGGGAGCTCAACATCAAGGACTGTCAAAGAGGCCGACAGAGAGGAACTGAGGGTGACTTGAGAGCCTCGGACGTGAGATCTCCAGGCTAAACAGTATATGATGAACAATTGTTGGGGACCAAAACCGGGAAAGGGGGGGTGGAGTTTGGTAATCCAAAGGGTATATAATTATAAATTACTTTGTTTTAATGTGTTGATTATTTGTATGGAAGTTGGGAAAGCCGTGGAAGGGAAATACTGGTCGACGTTAAGAAATATGCTTAAGAATAAGAAATGATGTATAAGTTGATGTTTAAGTTTAGATAAGTTAAAATTGGTCTTTAGAAGGGTTAAATTAAAATGAAAATAAGAATTGCAAAAATAATTTAAGGAAATGGAAGAAAGAGGAAAGGTAAATTTACAATATGTAAAAATTATTAATTGAAGGTTGAGAAATAAGTAATAAGAATTTGCTGGAATAACAATTGAATTGGAATACAAGAAGGGGAGGTGTGAGGAGGTCTGAGAAAGAAGTTATATGAAAATAAGCAATTGAAATTTCATATGTTTTTAATTGTTCTTTTTAATTTTTTTTGTATTTTTGTTACTTTTTTTGGTCTATTTTTGTTATGTTTGTTATTGAAAACACTAATAAATATTCATTGTGAAATTACGATCAATGTTGCCAAATTCTGTGCAGTCGCTATTAGGCGCAGGAAACGAGCTTTCCAATGTCAATATGCAGGCGAAGGCAAATACTTAATTTTATTTATGCTGTCTAATTTTAAATTGCTGTTATGGCCTAATCTGTATTGAAATTGTCCTTTGTTTTTTCCGGTGTTATGTTTCGCTGACTAGCTGTACGAGTTAATCTGGTCTGTGACCGTTTAATAAAATTTGATTTGAACCTGGCAGCAGTGGCAAGGGAGCAACTCAGTGGCTATACCTACAGCCTGTCTGCTGTGATTAACTCATGTGACCCAGTCAAGAAACCAGGCTGTTCAAGGTCACAATATTCCCTAATATAAAATCTACCCTTTCCTCTTTTTGTTGGTGCAGAACAACCATTCCTAAATGGAATTAAATCAATTAAAATCCTCATGGGCATGAAAGGTGAAGGTAGGGGAGCAAACAAGTCCAAGGTTCACCATGAGTCTTATACCCTGGAGGGAATTGTTTCCTGTTACAACAGAACCAGGCCACTGTGTTTATGCCATATTAATCTTTACCAAGCTGTGAGAGGACTCCTTTCAACATCTAGGATGGCGGAAATGAGTGGTCAGCCACCTGTGTCCTTCTTTTGACTTCAGGATGCTGAGTCATCAGATGTCTGCTACTAATCTAGAGTCCTTTTTTTTAAGAGTTAACTGTGCCAGCTACCTAAAATAAACACACCACTTGCTTCTGGGTAATCAACATAATATGTGCATAAACCCCCATAATTTTGCAGTAAAGAAGAGCTATGTAGTTGTGGTAAATGATGGCATTCCTTCTTTCTGGAGAGAAGGCACTTTGAGAAATGTAGTTTTCTGTTCGCAAAAGCTTCCTGTGGTCTGCCTTCTGGGTGTGTCTTCCTTGTGTGCTTCCAGTTTTGAATCCAGAGTCTAAATAGGATTTTACCGTTTCTCTATCAGATATTCTAGATCCAGCTATTTTGCGCCCTGGAAGACTGGATAAAACACTCTACGTCGGTTTGCCACCACCTTTGGATCGCCTTGCCATTCTAAAGACTATTACTAAAGTAAGTGTGTGTGTGTGTGTTTAAAGTAATTTTCCCTAGAGCTTTACCTTACTGAGAATAGTTAAACGTAAACTGAATGCATAAGAATAGCATTGTTCAACTGCTAAAAAAAGAAATAAATCTTTTACGCTCCTTAGTCTAATTTCCAATATCTACTGCTCCTTAATCAATGATTTTCCTTTTTTTACACACACAGTTCCGTTTGATGTTATATTCCATATCGATAATCCAATTTCTTCCATCCTCACTTGTTCAAATATGAGTTAACATTAAGAGGAGGGTTGCTGAAACATAAATGTAGAGAAGAAAACTTTAAATAAAGAAACCGTAGGTTCCCCTCCCTATCCTGTCTTTTGCATCGAATGAAGTCTTATCTCAAGTTCAAACCTTAAAGTCCTTGCAGTTGGTTTGCTCCACGGTTTGTGATCTTATTAGTCCAATTAAGATCTAGTTAACAGGAAAACCTCTGCTTCTTAATGGCGGCATTGGAGGGTTTTCGCCAGGTGAAGTGCTTTTACACACAGCGCCTCCCTGCCCCCTGCATTCTATGCCAGAGCAAGAGCCAGATACAGAGATGAACTGCAAGTGAAGCCCGCCACCCCACCTTGTCCCTGGGGGGGAATTTGCAAGGATAATTGCCCTCAATCGTCCTTGTTTTTCCTTTGCCAACGATCTTCTGCTGTCATTGGGGCTGCCTCCATTAAGGCAGAGTGGAACCAGAAGCCCTGAACAACTTGTACTTTAAGGACCACCTTTGTCCTTCTTTTCCAGCATGTTCACTGAGATTATCCAGAAAAACAGTGCCCAGCATTAAAGAGGCCTAACTGGCTTCAGCTAGAAGAGGATTTTGTATTGCTAGTCCCATGCTGTGGATGACTCGTTCAGCAGTCACATCCTTGCTTTCAGGTGTCTTCTACAGGCCCATGCAGTTACTGTATTTTTCGCCCCATAGGACACACCGACCCATAAGGCGCACCTAGTTTTTTTGGGGGGGAATAAAGGGGGGGAATTATTTTCCCCGCAGGGCTGGGGCGGGGGAAGCCCGAGCTTCCCCAGCCCCCAGAACAGGCAGCTCTCCGCAAGCGGTGGGAGCCCAGCGCCGGGCTCCCACCGCTTGCGGAGAGCTGCGCAAAGCCTGGAGAGCGAGAGGCGTCAGTGTGCACTGACCTCTCTCACTCTCCAGGCTTCAGCGAAAGCCTGCATTCGCCCCATAGGACGCACACACATTTTCCCTTCATTTTTGGAGGGGAAAAGGTGCGTCATATAGGGCGAAAAATACAGTATTTGAAATGTTCTGGATTAGACGGTCCTTTAAATTATTATTTTTTGTGTTGTTTTTAATCATTTTAATGGTTTTTATATTGCTGTACACCACTCTGTTATTTTATGAGGGGGCAGTAGGCAAATCCTTTTATAGATAATTATGTAGAAAAGTTATGCATGTTGACATGGAAGGATGCGCCTCCTGCTGGGAAACATCATCCCAGTTTTCCCCCACAAACTTCCGCTGAAGGATTTAGCCCTGTTTAGCTCTGAAATTCTTTCAGCCTAACCTGATTTACAAGGTTGCTGGGTAGATAAAATGGGTGGTGGAAAGAAGTGGTTAAAAGATGATGAAATAACTCCTGGGAAAAATGGCAGTATAGCGCTGTCAGGCATAAATGGAACACCTTGCCCTTGTTGCTAAAACTTGGAGAGAGGTGAAGAACATCACCATTTGAAATTTAAATTCAATTAGCTATTGTGAAATGAAATGTTTGATCTGCAGTCTTGCATCACATGCTGATGTGTAAGAATGCGAGGCTAAAGGACTCCAGTAAATACTGTCTGTTGGAGTACTTTCAAGTACAGTCATACCTCAGGTTGAATACGCTTTGAATTGAGCGTGTTTGAGTTGCGCTCCGCAGCAACTGGGAAGTAATGGAGCACGTTACTTCCGGGTTTCGCCGCATAAGCAGACACTCAAAATGATGTCACTTGCATACACAGAAGCGGCAAAAAGCGACGCGCTTGTGCGCAGACGTGCCATCACTAGTTATGTTTGCTTCTAGATGCTAACAGGGCTCCAGAACGGATCCCATTCATATCTAGAGGTACCACTGTAGTAAATTGTGGATTGTAAAGGTAAAGGACCCCTGACAGTTAAGTCGAGTCGCGAACGACTCATCTCGCTTTACTGGCCGAGGGAGCTGACGTTTGTCCGCAGACAGTTTTTCTGGGTCATGTGGCCAGTATGACTAAGCCGCTTCTGTCGAAACCAGAGCAGCGCACAGAAACACTGTTTACCTTCCCGCCGGAGCGGTACCTATTTATCTACTTGCACTTTGACGTGCTCTTGAACTGCTAGGTTGGCAGGAGCAGGGACCGAGCAACGGGAGCTCACCCCATCGCAGGGATTCGAACCGCTGACCTTCCACATGGTTCTGCTCTCGATTTTATCCTCATAATAACCCTGAGAGACTGAATTCAGTGGATTTCACAGCTACTAATGGCTAAGCTTGAGTTTTCATAGCATGTCCAAATGGAGCAATTTGTGATCTGGACTCCTTTGATCACTTCTTCTGTGGAAACTTGAAGAAAACAAATCTCTGATGCAATTTGTACTTGTGTGCAGGAACATTATGTACTGTGCTAGCAACCCTATTAATTGCTTTTCTGTTCAAAATGCTCTCAAATCGTAAGTGAAAAATGATTAAACACCACTTTGCAAGTAACTGAATTTGTTTAAACACAATGTGCACATATTTGTCCCTTTCAGAGCTGACACAATGAGTGTGTTTTGTGCGTTCTGTATCTGAGTACAGAATGGTGTTTTTTAAAGCAGGTTTTGGTTCTAGGCCTGAGCCAACTTAGGCCTAGAGCCAAACTTACACTGGTAGAGATTAATGAAATGTTTTCCTGGAAAAAAGTGAAGGGATTGGGTTAATGAATGTGGGTGCTGCTCTTTAGCTCAGGTTGTGTTAAGGAAATTAGCAAAACTGCATACAAAGCTGGTTCTGTGCAAGATTGGAAGAAGACAACGCTTGTCTTGCTGTAAATGGAATAAAGCGTGTTTTGGTTTGTTCCTACATATCTAAATGCAGGCTTGAAATTTAGTCACTGAAAAATGTTTCCCAGGCAGGCAATTTGCCAAACAATTTCTCAAGCTGCCTTTCTGATGCATAAGTATATAAGTAGTTGGTGCCTGGCTGGTAGAACTTGTTTGTGGACTGCCAAATTTTTCCTTCCTTATTGAAAGTCTGGTGATTGTATTCTTCCCAGTGCTGTTAGGATTTTTAGCTGATGCCTAAGCCAGTGCCCTTTATGTCTGCAAATTTAGATAAGTCATGCATGTTGACAGAGGGCTCTTTGATGCAGCAGTGGGAAGGGAGACAATCTTTTTCCCCAGTTCATACTACCCACTCCAGAACCACATGCCACATTGTTCCACAAGTGTCCCACCCCCACCCCCCTGGATTCAGGGTCTGAAGAGGATGAAGGATTTGCAAAACTTGCCTTCCTCCCTGTTACACAGCTTGATGGTGTGCCTTCCATCAGCAGAAAAACACTGCTGAATAAAATCCCATGCTTTCTCTGTTTTATGTGGAAACAACCAAGCAATGTTTCACATAGTTCTCTCTTTAGTCATGCCGTTTGGTACTAGTGTTTGTATTTTTTTATAGACTTGTTAACTTGTTTGTGAGGCTTTTGATTAAGTGTTTTTCCTGTTATATATTTCTTCTATAAAAGTATTTTAAATCCTTGAGGACAGTGAGTAATTTAAGGACCTCATAAAGCCCTGATGGCAAATAACAACATCTTGCTGGCATCGAATCAAGAAACCCGGGTTAAGAAACTGTGAGTGCCCCAAGCCAGCCATAGGTGTTCCTGAGAAGCTTACTGAATAGTTTGTGTGATTGATTAGTAGCTTGGAGGGAGGACTTGGGAAAGCCACTCCCTCCTTGACAGTTTGGTTTCTCCATTTGGCTCTTGGGAATCTTGCCAGGCCACACCCTTTTGCATCCTCCTTGTGTTTTTCCCCAGGTGTGATCATGCCTCTTTCTTGCCTGGGTGGAGGAGCATGGGATTGTGTGTTGAGACTAGCCTACTGTACAAACACAAAATGCACATTCATTTCTCTCTGCACTGTTCATGCTGCCCCCACCAACCACCTGCCGTATCCACCCCTGTCCCCAGAATGGAATAATGCAGTCCTTGGGCTGAAAAATGTACCCCATCCCTGCTATAGGATGAAACAATTGCTAGGTGGGTGGTTGAAGTCGATGCCCTATGTTTCTAAACATTTCCCCGGTTGTCACCTTTTATAGGATGGGACCCAACCCCCGCTTGACACTGATGTGGACCTTGAAGAAATTGCTCATAATCCCTGCTGTGATAGCTTTACGTAAGTAAATTTCTCTTTTTTATCTTCCATTGCCACTTGCAGGTGGTGTTGGTAGTTATCAGTAGTAGAAAATAAACACATCACTCCAAATCCTCATCTTCTTGCCTTTTTATCTCCATTAACACATCTGCCTAGATTAATGTTCCAGATTTCTCTCACTCTTCCAGTTTATGACACTGAAATGCATTAGGTTCTGCATAGCAAAAACCTCTGTGCCTAGTTTACGTTTATTTTGAAAGCAAGTGTACTTCTGTAAAATGTGTCAAGGAGGCTTGCAGCATATGCTTAGAGAATCTAAATTACCACATGTTAATCCCAGTTTGCCCCCAAAATATATAAAAAGAGCACATCTCAGACTAACCGGCACACCTTGCTGAATGGAAAAAAAATTATTTAAATGTCTGTTCAGTGACATTTTAATGCCCATATTCATTCTGCTTCTGCTGTTACAACTCTCCTTTGGGATAAAAAATGCGCCCTAAAATGACTCATTGGCTTTTTGTTGTTTGTTTTTATAGGGGAGCAGATCTTTCAGCTCTAGTGCGGGAGGCTTCTGTCTGTGCCCTGAAAGAGGAGATGGCAGTGCTGAATGCCACAGACAGGAAAGGTAAGGAAGAGGATATTAAACAGAATAACTTGAAGAGAGAGCAAGTTGAAAGATTTTCTTTCTTCTTTTTGGAGGACAAAATTTCTTTTTGAAACTTTTCATCATACAATACAATACAAGACAAACTAAATAAAATAATCTAACCAAAAGAGAAAGAGAACGATAGATTTTAACCCTTGTCTCACAAAGAAGCTCTCCCCTTTTGGCAGCTCCATTACTGTCACTGTGTTTACTATTATGAGAGGGAGTGATAATATAGAACTCTGAATCCGGGATAACCTCTACTTGCCGACTCTTTTGGGATTCCTGTCTATACTGACTGACCAACTATGCTGAAGGGGCTAGCTGGGAGAGCAACTCGAGCCATTTGGCTGTATCCTTGTTTATACAGAAAGGCTGCTTCACACACAAGCAGCTGTAACAATTATTTCAAGTGGCAGTGTACGATCGAGCAGCAAATATTCTCCGCCCTTTCCTCTGCATGTGGTTAGAGGCTTTGTGAAATGAGACTGTGAGACGCATCACAGCAATATCATTGTAGCCTTTGTACACTGACTTTGTAGCAAAGCCAAGAACCAATGGCTGCTGTTGCTCTCACCTAAATGCTTTGTTTACACCAGGAGTTTCCTCTCAAAATAATATGAAGATTTCAGGTTAAGGTTGCTTTAGAATATTTAAGCAGATTTAAGATTTTTAAATTGGCAACCTTCAAAATTTTAAAACTACCATTTAGATTAGGTTAGTGAACTATCAGGAAGCAGGTGGGAGGGGTTTTTTCCTTATTTCTGATTGGTGCTTGCCCGTAAATGTAGAATGAAGTCCTTCCGTGCTGATGCAAATATTTCAGATGCTATGCTGGGAGCTGAAACAAATAAAATGAATTATTGCATGTTTTTGGACTATTTTACGAGTCACCACTTCCCTTTGTGATTTGGCAGAGTTTGATGAGGAACAGCCAGTTACATCTAATTTGTGTTAGTTTGGAATGTTCTACTACTCATGGAGCTTGTTCTGTTGTACCTTCCAAATGTTTTGCAAGAGAAGGCAAGTGATGGAGATGGTAGCTGGAAAAGCTGGGTCAGATTAGATAAATAAATAAGGATCCGTTAATTGTTTTGACTCTTGGAGCCTTGTCTGCACTTCGGCAATGATTAGCTGACAGAAGCTATTGCTGGTGAGAAGTTCTAGGCTTGGCGGCCTCTAGCCCGATAGCAAAAAAAGGAGAGCAATGCAAGATTGAAAAACCAAATGCCCCTCAGTGGACACCAAAGCCCTGGTTCACACATTTTAGCTGAGGGTGGTGCTGAAATAGCATGGTGAAGCTGGGTGGTGCCTTCTGTCGCATTACCCTGGTAAATTAGAGATGCAGAACTCAAGCCAAAAGGTTTGTGCTCTGATCTCCCTGTGGCCCGTGAAGTTGACAGTTCAGAGAAAATTCTTGCATACAGCAACGTACACAGAGTTTGTGGCTGGATGCATGGCTCCGGAGATGTAGACCATTCGTTAGTTACATAAACATTTCAAGGCAGTAGGGTTACAAAACTGTTCTTCCTGTTAGCAGAATACTGGAGTTGGACCATTCTTCATTTTAAAAACCTATTTCTAAAGAAGACCTGGGTGGGCCAATTTACTTGGCGTTAGATACCAACGCTACATCATTTTCATATAATTTTCTCTTCAACCATAACATGCTGTAAATTTTATATCCAAATTCCACAGTTGTTCCCATGCTTCCTTATCTATATAATGACCGATATCTATCGCCCGTTGTCTTTGTCCATGGAGTTTTCTTGGCATGGATACTGGAGTGGCTTGCTGGTTCCTCCTCCAGGTGGATCACGTTTGGTCAAAACTCTCCACTATGACCTGTTCATCTTGGGTGCCCTCCTCGGCATAGTTCATAGCTTCTCTGAGTTATTCAAGCCCCTTCGCCACGGCAAGGCAGCGATCCATGAAGGGGTAAAAGCTATGGTTTTCCCAGTAGTGATGTATGGAAGTGAAAGCTGGACCATAAAGAAGGCTGATCGCCGAAGAATTGATGCTTTTGAATTATGGTGCTGGAAGAGACTCTTGAGAGTCCCATGGACTGCAAGAAGATCAAACCTATCCACTCTTAAGGAAATCAGCCCTGAGTGCTCACTGGAAGGACTGATCGTAAAGCTGAGACTCCAATACTTTGGCCACCTCATGAGAAGAGAAGACTCCCTGATGTTGGGAAAGATGGAGAGCACAAGAAGAAGGGGACGACAGAGGACGAGATGGTTGGATAGTGTTCTTGAGGCTACCAGCATGAGTTTGAGCAGACTGCGGGAGGCAGTGGAAGACAGAAGTGCCTGGCGTGCTTTGGTCCATGGGGTCACAAAGAGACGGACACGACTAAACGACTAAACAACAACAATCTATCGCCCAGTTTATCATTGTGGGAATCAGTCTCTGGGGAAGCTGTCCTAGGTTATCTTCTCAAATCCAGCTAATAGTCTGAGGGCAAGCTGATTCTATCTTCTCCCTCCTCCTTGATAGTCTGCACTGTTTCTTGCTGGTTCATTTGCTGAACAGAGGCAAGTTCTCTCATGAGCCTGATGGTCTTTTCCAGTTGTCCCTGCTTTGCCAGAGAGGCGTGGGTCGCCTTCTTATTCCACGAAGAACCGTAAAAATGATGTCAGATTTTGGGTGGGCTTCAACAATGCACTAAGGAGATTGTTCCTTTGGACAAGCATTTCTCCTCACCTGGTGGGACAGTCTCCCCCTCCTCCCCAAATGCTTTTCTGGGGGTTCTCCAGACCCTTCAGAGTAGATTTGGGGGAGTCATGGGGTAAAGAGCAAGAATCCCATTGTGCTAGTAGGAGCCCTTATTCTGGCTCCCGTCAGAGGAGCAGGGTAATTGAATCCAGCCCTTTGTTTATAAAAAATTGTGTAATCTCTTCCTACTGTTGAGAATAGGAAACTTAGGAGCCTTTTTATCCATTTGAGCAGAGCACTTGGAAGTGCCTAGAAGGCAAGTAGCGGGAAGCTCAATCTCTGGGCAATCTTCATTGTTAAGGGCGTTTGATGCTTTCATCTTCCCTCTTCCCAAAACTTATTTTATTAATAGCCTTAAGTTTCATTTCATTCCAGTTCATTATGTATACTGTGGAAGCATGTTAACCTTCTCCTGTTGCACTGTATTGTTCGCAGGAGAAATCAAGATTGCCAGAAAACACTTCGAAGCAGCTTTCAAGAAAGTTAAATCTTCTGTATCGAGAAAGGTGAGAGGTGCTCTAGGCTAGCTGGTGACTTAAGCTGGGAGTGGCCCAGAAGGCTAAGGATTGTGCAAAAGAATATGGGGCAACCAATTTTCCCTTCACTCTTGTCCAAACAAGTCAGATCTGGGGGAAAACCACACATCTGCCTTGGTGTCAGTGGGAGGGAATCTTACTGGCACATGGAGAAGGAAGGCTCTGGACACTGCCTCCTCAGCGGCTGGGATCTTTAAAAAGCCAGTAAATTAGCCACTTTGCCTTTCCCTAGGTTTCTTTTGTAAATGCTGAAACACAATCTTTGGCACTAGGTAAAAGTTTTCCTTATGGTACAGTCAGCTCAAAAGCCTTACTGAATGAGTTTTTTTTCTGTTTTTCCTCCCTTCACCGGCATCCTTAGGACCAACTAATGTATGAAGAGCTGCGCAAGTCACTGAGCAGGTGATAACTGGATCATCCCTAACACCCAACATGTTGCTTAACCTGAGGACCTCTCCCAGTGGACTATTTTCCAGAAGCATCTTCATGGCTTGGATTTAACCTTGGTTTTGCTTGCTTCAACATTGCTGGACTCCGTTTCTGAGAGAAGTTCTATCACATTGTATAGTAATTAACATTTGGCCACAACCTTTCAAACTGGTCTCCAGGATATGGCCAGAAGATACAAGATGTGGCCATCTGGCTGAAACTAAGCAACCCTGGATCTGGTCAGAAACCCATATATGCAATGGATTCTGTGATGGAAGAAAGTGCAAGATGTAAATGTTGTTTTAAAAATATGCTGTCAGCTGTCATGGGCTTCTCCCCATCACTCTTCAGACGTTAAATTTTTCTTTACGCTATGAGACATTTGATTAATCCTGTTAGTGTCCTGCCTGTAAACTGAACCGGTTAATACACAAAGCAATAGCAAGTCAACCTACCGCATCAAGCCTAGCCCAGATGGCAGGGATGGGGGACCTGTGATGCTCTAGATGGTGGGACTGTAGTTTCCATCAGCCCCAGAGAGCATGGCCAATTTCCAGGAATGATGGGAGTTGTAATCTGACATTGGGCTGCAGGGTGGGCACAAGTTCCCTATCCCCGTCTTACCCCACAGACAGGAAAACAGCCAGGCAGGTAATAGGAGTAATGTTACCATGGGGGTAGTTACTCTGCTACCTACTACGCCCTTCCAAAAAAAAGTGGGCAGCAGGGCCCAGCTGAGGAGAGGGGAAATTGTGCTGTTGGGCAAGCAGAAAATGCTTTCACTGGCAGAAAAATATCCTTAAAAACTATATTGAAAACTTAAGGAAAAACAGCTTTTTCTCTGTGGGGAAGTTTCACATTATTTAAAGAAGTCTGCTTGTTTGCTTTAAAAATACCACATTCTTTCCCATACTAGTTTTATGTGTATGACTTAAAACAAGGGAATATTTCATCCCTCCATGACCAATCCAGACAATGCAAAGGAAATCCTCACAGCAGTGCACAAGGACTTTTAGATAGCGACCATTAATCAACTGCATAGGTGTCCTAAGAACATGGCTTTATTATTGCAGAATCCTCTGCTTCCCACACATAGAAAGCACACAGACTTTGCTTTTCCATGTGGTCTGGTGTGAAAGTCAGATATGATTGGATTTTTTAAAAATGCATTTGTTTTCAAGCATCAGCAAAACAGTAAAACAAAAAAAGTAACTCGAGAATAAATAATACAGAGCTTGTATTACAGAGAAACAGCCATCTGTAATGTGTTCCTCAAAGAGGTTCAGGGTTCAGCTTAGGATGCATTTCCATAGATTACTGGGTGTTAAGGAATGCATCCATATTCCAATGTATTTGTGTACATAATAAAGCACATTTCATAAAAACTGCTCCCTTCTACGTTGTTTTAACTTTATGCTTAGGTTTTTTTATGACTGCTATATTCCATACTTCCCAACGTTATTTGTCCTCCCATCTTTCCAGTTTCTGGTATAATGCTAGCTGTTGTTAGCAGGAATGTTATGAATTCCTTAAGTATTGGTGTTTTTAGTGCACCATCAGTTATCATTAGGGCCAGGTGTTGAGTTTGTTGAATAATTTGTTTAGGGATCATATTTCCTGGAAAATACCTGTGGTACTGCACGTTCTTCCTCTGTCTCCCTCCTCAGTTGCTTCCACCCCTCAATGCAACCTTCCAAATCAGTTTCCTCTCTTTACTACCTTCTCAGTTGCTTCTGCTCATGTGGACCCTGGAAAGCACATAGAACTGGAAGAGGAAGTGGAAAGGGTGTGGCCAGTGGAGAGCCAATGTGGTGTAGTGGTTAAGAGCGGTAGTCTCGTAATCTGGGGAACCGGGTTCGCGTCTCCGCTCCTCCACATGCAGCTGCTGGCCAGTGGAGAGCCAGTGTGGTGTAGTGGTTAAGAGCGGTAGTCTCGTAATCTGGGGAACCGGGTTCGCGTCTCCGCTCCTCCACATGCAGCTGCTGGGTGACCTTGGGCCAGTCACACTTCTCTGAAGTCTCTCAGCCCCACTCACCTCACAGAGTGTTTGTTGTGGGGGAGGAAGGGAAAGGAGAATGTTAGCCGCTTTGAGACTCCTTAAAGAGAGTGAAAGGCGGGATATCAAATCCAAACTCCTCCAATGGTTCCCCACATGTCTTTAGGGATTTGATTCCCCCTGACCAAGTATCCAAGTGGTTGTGTTCTGGTGTCCGTATCTTGGTTTGGGATGCCAGGATGGGAATAGGATTCTATTGGCTTACCATCCACCCCAGTAAGCAATTCTCCCTGCCCAAATTTATACAGGCAATCACAGCTGTGGACTGAAGGAGTGCAAAGTGGGTTGTTCTCGGTGACAAAACATGCATGCCATGGTGGTCTTGTCTGCTGTGGCTCAGCAGTTTATGGCCTCCCAAGCCAACCAAGGACGTCTCTCTGATTTTATCTTGGCCAGCACATGTATTGGGGTACACATTGGGCTTTAGGCCACATCTTCTGTTTTGAAATAGTGATTTGGTTGTGGAAGCCATATGTGACACTTGTCACAGACAGATTATAAATTTAACCTGCAAGAGTAAAGGACCTGATTCACTATTCTCAAAAGCGGACGAAATCTGAATTCCAGGTGGTGTTTGGGGAATTTCCTACAGGACTGGCTGGCAATCCTGCTGGAGCTCTAGTTATTGTCTGAAATGAGGCAGGGAGCCAAGCTGGCCCCACAACAGCTCCTAAGCATTTGGCACATTGTCAGAGCCATTCTCAGTCGCTTAGTACTTGGAGGAGTGGGTATCAATGAATTGATAAGGTGAATGTGACTGAACATATAAAAGCCCATTGGTGGTCTTCATGTAGCGATGAAATCCAGTGGTGTGAAGTGGAGCTCCTGGATTTTATTTTTTTTAACATTTTTAAAATTAATAATAATCATTAATAATAATCCAATATGAGCCACATTGATACAATACGAAATCATAATACAATTTTAAAAGGCAATTGTTCCATTCCAGTTCCATAGAAACAGTATGCCATATGGTCCTGTTTGACAGATAATTTTCAGCTTGTGCAACACAAGGATGTGGTTAATCTGCTTCCTTGATTGAGATTAGCTAACAAAGGATGAAATTGAAAATATGAATGAGTCTTCTCTTGCCATTTTAAATTGCCTTATTTAAAAATAATCTCATGAGCATCTCAATATTCTGCTAACCAAAAGCGAGCATAGACAGTAGCCTAAAATACTGGTTTCTCTTTTAATTTTTGACAGCACATCTTGCTAATCTAGTTTCTGTTTGAAGGTGTGATCTTAAAGTGGAAGAATGCAGGCTTAAGGCCTCCTTTCCCACATTCATTGAGAAACCTTATTGACACTAGGCCTTTATTAGCAATTATTCAAGAGCAGGTTTACAAAACAATACCAAAAAGACTGCCGCGTTAAAGTCTTGGGGCCAAAATGATCTCAAGAACATTGCACACATTTGTTAAATAAACTTCATTAATAACATCTTTATTCAAGTGTCCAAGAATGGTTTTTGAACAACAACTTTATTGTATTCCTTTGTAGGAGGTATTTTACATTCACACAGTCGATGTTCTATACCTTTTATAAACTTGCTACCTGCTGTCAACATCTGACACTCCAGCTCTTGCCCCAGCTAGGAGAGCACAAGATGGTTACCGGGACACACGTAGGCTCTACTATTCTGTTTCTAAACTTCAGGAGATCTAGTCTGTTTCCAAAGAAGCATCAATTTGATGGCAGAGTGTAGCTCTTATGTACAGATGCATAAAAAAAGGAATGCAGATGTTTTCTGGGAAATGGGCCTGCTGCAGGAGATATCCATGGTAATCATATCCACGTGTTTTGAAATTACACAAACACTAGCCTTATTCACCGGGTATATACCATACAGCAACAGTTGTAAATCCATCAATTAGGTTAGCACTTGGATTGGCCAATCTAGGAGGAGTTGTAGCCAGCCATTTTGGTCAGCTACTACACTAATTAAAACAATTCTAGGGTATTAAAAGAAGTTAATTTGGAAGGTTTGTCAGCAAAAGCTAGTGTCCTGGGCAGCAAGTGTAAAAAACTAAACAAGTACCGTACATATGCTGCATGTAAGATAAAATGCTTACAAGAACAAACCAATGTTCAAGTCAACAGCTACTAAAACACATCATGAAACATAGTTATATGGCAAAAGAACATGAGAACGTTTAGTTCTAGAGATCCTGTTCTCGATTGTACTCATATACTCATAGTTCAAACCGGTCAAGATACAAAGCAAATTCATCTCGATCCAACAAAAGGTTCCACCAGCTACTCGGCTGTCTTTGGTGTTTACGGCAGTGGGGGTTTTTCACTCCAGTATCACTTCACCTTTTAAATGCCTTTTCACTCGCGAATAGGGGCTGATAGTGTCATCCATCACAAAGTCATAAAGCACTTTTGCCCAGGAGTTATACTGTGGCAGATGATCATAGTATTCAGAGGCCATTTTCTTCAGCTATAATAAAAGAAAGGAAGAAAGTTTGTCAACAGAATATTAAATAGCCAGTGTTGTGGTGAGTAATCTCAACTCAGAATTAGGAACTAATTGTATGCATGCCTACGCACAGAACTACACCATCTGCTCCCTTATATCCTGGCCTGATCACTGAAATATTCGGTGCTTCCCCATGGCTCAGATGCACAGCCCCTATTCTTAGCCATGCATTTAGTGTAGTGGGCCCAAGCCTGGGAATTACACCCCAACTGAGATTATTGTTCCATTTTCTGTGGATTGTTTTTAATTGCACTGTTTAGAAATGCAAATCCTTAAGCGGTATATAAGTATTTTTAAGCAAAATAAACACAATATTTTGAATTGTAAAATGATTATCCCCCTTGAACTTTAAAAGGTCTAAATTAGGGATTAGGATCCTGTGGCCTTCTGGATGTTACTGCAACTCCCATCATCCCTAATCATTGGCCATGCTTGCTGAGGCAGATATGAATTGCACTCCAACATCTAGGGGACATATCACCTGTATCAGGGAGTGTGCCGGTCATACAAGTAAATACCCAGCATTCACTCAGTATGCAACTTCCTAATCAGACAACAGGTACACAAAGCATGCTGCCTCTGAGGAGGAACAGGGCACTGACAGCCACTGACCCTGTTTTCTAGAAACAATGGCTTAGGTCCCAAGGTAAGCTCATGGGATGCAGATTTTCTACCCACTCCTCCACACACCCTAAAAGCCTCTTCAGGTCTGAACTATGAATATATGAGTACAATCTAGAACGGGATCTCTGGAACATTGTCATACTCCGTTGGCATGGCTAGTTAATGTTTTATAATGTGTTTTAGAAGCTGTTAACTTGCACATTGGTCAGGAATGCCTCTTGAACAATGTGGAATGGAAAACATTATCTACAGAGATGAAGCAATGCTAATTGGTATGTGCAGGAGCTACAATTGCTACCTTTTTAATGTCTGATGTTTTAGTATGTTTTTCTACAGGATGAGTTCTTTAAAAGAGGCCCCGTGGATACAGAGTGCACATGTTCCACGGGGCCTCTTTTAAAAGTCTCACCCTGTATATACTGTAAGCTGCCCAGAGTGGCTGGGGAAACCCAGCCAGATGGGTAGGGTATAAATAATAGTAGATCCCTAAAGCTCCCTAAGGAACGCGGGTGGCGCTGTGGGTAAAACCTGTGCCTAGGACTTGCCGATCGAAAGGTCGGCGGTTCGAATCCCCGCGGCGGGGTGCGCTCCAGTTGCTCAGTCCCAGCGCCTGCCAACCTAGCAGTTCGAAAGCACCCCCGGGTGCAAGTAGATAAATAGGGACCGCTTACTGGCGGGAAGGTAAACGGCGTTTCCGTGTGCTGCGCTGGCTTGCCAGATGCAGCTTGTCACGCTGGCCACATGACCCGGACCGGTAGGGGTACCTTTACCTTTACCTTTAAAGCTCCACAAAGATGAAGCTCTATTGAATTGAAGGCAACTTTCTTGCAGAAGTCTACAAAAAACAATGGCAACCCAGGACTGAATTGTGGCAATTAGCAAGGAAAACAACTAGTTTACCCCACATGGGAGCAAATTTAAAATTTGGAGACTTAGAGTGTAGTCTTAATATATATCCCCACCTACATCAGCAAATCACAACACAGAAGTGGAATAATATCAATCCATTCAATTATAAGAGAGTTGCTTCACTCCAGCAAAGTAGCTACTTGGACACTATAATGTACTCACCAGTGGAAGATTTTTCCCAGGAACATTAGGGAAGTCATGGTGTTCATTATGGTAGCCAACATTGAACGTAAGCTTATTAAGCGGACCGTAGTAGGAATATGTTTCATGTCCCTTTAAAAACATGTAATGTTCGGCTATGAAGTGTCCTGAAATAGGGTGCAAGCCCAACCCAAGCAGAGATCCTGTTATTAGGTAGACAAGTGCTTTTACTCCAAAGACATAGTATACCATAACATCGAAGAGAAACTGAATTGACAAATTCATTATTTCAAGTCGAGAGATTGGTTTGCGATTAATAAAAAGAGGCCGAATAACAAAGAGGAAGTGCTGAAAAATAACCCAAAGGAACTTTCGAAAACGAGTACAGAAAAACCATCCTTCAATGGGAAGAGGAATGTCCACATCAACTCCTTCACCGCCAAGATAACGATGGTGATCCATGTGATATCTCTTGAAGGATACAGAGTATGGGATGCCAAATACAAGATTGGCAAACATTCCAAACCATCGATTCCACAGAGGTTTACAATTGCCAAAGGCACTGTTGTGGGCAATCTCATGAATAGCCAGAGTCATAGAATGATCAAGACAACTGCCAAACACATATGACCAAAATATAACCCATTTCCACTCCAAATCTTTAACTAGGTAAAGGGCAACTAGCTGTGCAAGCACCATCAGTGTAACTATCCAGATCAAGTTGTAGTCTGGTTTCATCAAAGTTTTTATTTCTGGGTGTTTACCTGTTGGGAGAAAAAGAGAGATAAAGTTTCAAATAACTGCTGTCAATAGACCATGCTCTTTGAAGATCATGCCACAATCATTTGGATTCTACTTTCTATACAAGCCTATATACATGTTAAAAGTTTGAATACATATAGGATGCTTTAGTACAACTCTGCAGTCTAATGTAAAATCCACATGAATGAAGTACAGGCACAACAGCATCAATGCCATAATGGTTCAGGCTAAGTTAGGGGATGGAATCAGCCTTAGTTTCCCTGACAGAGGTCCGTATTTGGGAGACAGACAAGGGGACTGCAACCCTGTTGATCTTGCAGTGACTTTTGATATGATCAACCATGTTGTTCTCTTGGATCATCTTCATGAGCTGGGGCACAATTCCACATTGGTTCCACTCATTACAGAGCAGGATTCAGAGAATGGCATTAGGAGATTATAGGCGTGTCCACCACAAGCCGTTGTGTCCCAGGATAACTTTTGTCCCCAGTACTTTTTAGGATCTTCATTAAGCTATTGGGAGTGGTCATTAAGAGTATGCTGATGACATGCAGTTCTATTTCTCAGTTACAACCAAATCAGAAGAGGTTTTGATATTTCTGGACGGTGGTGGGCTGAGTGGCAAACCAACTGAAATTGAATTTGTGGGTAAGTTCCTTCCAGGTATGGGATCTTGAGAAATTACCAGTTCTGGAGAGAGTTGCACACCCTCTGAAAGAAGAGGTAGATAGTTTGGGATAAAAAAAATTCCTTCCAGTAGCACCTCAAAGACCAACTAAGTTAGTTCTTGGTATGAGCTTTCGTGTGCATGCACACTTCTTCAGATACCACACGAAAGCATGCACACGAAAGCTCATACCAAGAACTAACTTAGTTGGTCTTTAAGGTGCTACTGGAAGGAATTTTTTTTGTTTTGATTATGGCAGACCAACACGGCTACCTATCTATAGTTTGGGATGTTCTTAGATTCATCTGTCAGTGGAGACTCAGATAGCCTCCATGACAAGAAGCAGTTACAGTAATTATGCCCTTTCCTGGAAAAGGACAGCTTGATCACCACTCATAACTGGATTACTGTTACATGCTCTGTGTGAGGCTCTTTTTGAGACAGGTCCAGAAGGCAGTAAATACACAGTCAGTTAAGTTACATGTTGACATCTACTTCACTAAGGAGCTATATGTAAGAACAGGTATTTTAAAAATATAGTTTTGAGACTGTAACCAAGATGCGACTTATTGGAGGAAGTGAACATGGAAGAAAGGGTTAATTTCCTTCATGGGCATAAATCACCTCATAAGCCAAGAGGTGCATGGTCAGACAAGCCAGTTGCTATGGCTATGGCAATGGCGTAGCACTGTCTATATAAATGATTAAGGCATGTCAGCTTATTAGTCAGTCAGTGAGTCTGTGAGTCAGAGTATGTGTTATGTTTTGAATGGCTGGAGCAGCAGAAATACTTCTTACTTGTATCTGCAAAGCCTGCAAACTGTATGTCTAGATCAACATCCAGAACTGTATTACTGAGGCCTTATCATTTGTAGCAGTGAACTATTTTGGGCCTTATGTTGCATACATAAAAAAGGTTCTATCCTTCTTTAACACCATCTGGCCGACAATGCCCAAGAGAAGGGCCTCTGGTTTCTTAAGAAAGGTATACTTAAATACCTTTTTCAGTTCATTATAGATCATTTCCCAGAAAGCCTTAACCTTTGGGCACGTCCACCAGAGGTGAAAGAATGTTCCCTCAGTTTCCTTACATTTCCAACACTTATTGTCAGGCAAATGGTATATCTTTGCAAGCTTGACTGGTGTCATGTAACACCTATAAATCATTTTCACAATATTTTCTTTCAGAGCATTACATGCCGTGAATTTCATACCAGTGGTCCATAACCGTTCCCAGTCAGCAAACATAATGTTATAACCAATGTCTTCTGCCCACTTAATCATAGCTGATTTGACCGTTTCATCCTGAGTATTCCACTTTAACAGCAAGTTGTACATTTTTGACAATACCTTAGTTTTAGGTTCTAACAATTCCGTTTCTAATTTCGATTTTTCCACCTGGAAACCAATTTTTTTATCCATATTAAGACCTCTCTGATTTGGTAATAGTGTAGCCAATCTCGCACTTTATCTTTTAGTTTCTCAAAACTCTGCAATCTCCATGTGTCTCCATTTTGTTCTAATATCTCCCAATATTTCGGCCATTTGGCCTCCATATTGAGTCTTTTCAAAGCCTTAGCTTCCATAGGTGACAACCACCCTGGGGTCTTGTTTTCTAATAAATCTTTGTATCTTGTCCAGACATTAAAAACTACTTTCCTGACAATATGGTTCTTAAATGCTTTATGAGCTCTAACCTTGTCGTACCACAAATATGCATGCCACCCAAACGCATTGTTGAACCCTTCCAAATCCAGAATGTCAGTGTTTACAACAGCAGCAAAAATACTCATCGCAAAGTATTGGAAGACACAAGATTTGCCCACCCTGGAAGAATGGCAGATGCAACTGATAGACTACATGGAACTGGCAGAAATGACTGGCAGAATCCGAGACATGGGAGAAGAACAAACAGAAGAAGATTGGAAGAAATTTAAAGATTATCTGCAAAAACATTGTAAACTATTTGAATGTTAAAGTGATGCAGGATATAGAGATAGTGCGGCATTAGTGACAAAGTTGAAAGGAATATGCAAAGATGTTTTATGAGCAACAAGTAAAGAAATATAGCAAAATTAATCAATGATGGGGGATTAGAAGATAAGTGGATAGTAGTGGTAATGGTTAATTTAAAAGAAACTAAGCAATATTAAAATCAGTCAAAATAGAGGAAGGATTTGCTGAAACTAAATTGGAAATTAGAATACAGAAAGGGGAGGTGTGAGGAAGTTGGGAAAGCAAGTTATATGAAATCAAGAGTTGAACTTGTATATTTTTGTTTGTTTTTATGTTTTATACTGTTTATTGTTTGTTATTGTGTTGTCTTGTTTTGTTTGTTATGATAAAATTTGTTGAAACTTTAATAAAAATCTTCTAAAAAAATAATATATATTTTGGGCCTTATGCTGCCAGTGGTGACTGGAACAGTTTGTGGGCAGTTTCCACTAACATAACTTTGTGATAAGATTATTTACCATTGAGATTTTAATAATTCAGATCAAGAGTAGTAGCACTGAAATCCATGCTATCTATTCCCATGATTTCACTAAGCTTCATTTCCAGCAAGTTGCCTTTAACTAAGAACATGAACTAATATGGCATCAGATATGCAGACTTCTCACAGACCTAACTTTTACATGAAAGTCAGCATGGTTGACTAAGCAGACACAGAAAACCGTGCCAATCCCAAGGTGATCTGCTTTAATATAGTTTGAGGTCATTCAATTCTTAACTTTTCTCTGGGCAGATTCAATTAAACAGTTGCAGTTGTATGAGCCAGTAACAAGTCCTACTAATGCTATAAGGCTCTCCTCCCTCTCCTACCCATTTGCCTCCCCCAAATTGGCTCTAGGGGTCAGAAGAACCACAGGAGGAAGAAAGGGGAGATAGCATATTTTGTTTGCCTGATGGAACTAACAGAGCAATCTCCTTAGTGCTACTCTGAATTCCGCCCATGGGGGAGATCCAAATTTCATGAAGAATAGACCCATTGAAATTAATGGACCTTAGTCATGTTCGTTAATAGGTTCACTCTTAGTAAAAAGTAGTTGACTGCCACCCTATGTCTAGCAAGGAGTATACTGTGATGCAGGAAACCTAGAGATTCTCTATCCGGTGCTAGAAAAATAAAATCAAGATGCTGGATAGAATAAACTGAGTTTGTATACTCAGTTGCTTACTAGGTTTGTACATCAGGTTTCTGAATTTATTTTGAGACGGATAAAATGGAAAGAGACATGTGTAATTGGGAATGGCATTTGTCAGCATAAAACTTGATCACTGTCTCCTACGGATGCTTCTCAGCAGCCACAAGGACTAGAAGCATGCTGTTAAGTAAAAGCTCAGGGCCACTCCACTCTTCTAGCACCTCACCTGCTCACTATGAGCATCAAACATCTTAGCATTAGAAAAAAATATGCCTCTAGGATCAACTTGAAAGCTAAGCTTCCAAATACAGCTACAGGGTTTCCCCACACTTCCACTCCACCAAGAAACTGGTGGTGGCTCGGCAACTTCAACCATTCAGCCAATTTCTGTCGCTCATAAGATAAAATGACACCTTGCATTGCAGGGGCTTGGGCTAGATTATCCTTGGCAACCCCTTCTAACTCTCCAATCCTATGAGTCTATGATAGTGGCAGCTTGTTGGCACACCATTTTGAAGTGTGCCCAACACACCAGCCTACACCCGTCCCTCTCTTAAGAGATCCTACTGGAAAGCTAGTTGCTGACCAACTCCTAGGGGCTGAGAGGAGGGTGCTTTGCCCCAATAAAATATTTGAGAGTCTGTCCCCCCAACAAATCCTAACTATTTGGAGTCTTTTGCCCCAT
Source organism: Podarcis gaigeae (assembly GCF_964106915.1). NCBI lineage: Eukaryota > Metazoa > Chordata > Lepidosauria > Squamata > Lacertidae > Podarcis > Podarcis gaigeae. The sequence goes on from NC_139680.1 coordinate 91,664,365, forward strand.
CTTTTTGTGCCTGCCAAATAGCTGTGTCATGCTTATATTTTATTCTCTTGATAATTATGCTGTTTTAAATGTGCATTTTATATTTGACTTCACTTAGCAATGTTTTTTTGAAATGTTTTTTGTTAACTTAGTTTGTGTTAAATATGTATTCTGTAGTTGACCTCCTTTGTAGTGTTTTATTTTGAAATCTTTAAGATAATATTTTAGTTTTCTGTTAATTATGTTGCTTTGGCTGTATACTGTATATATTTGAATTTCCACAGCTTGTTTTATTGATGTTTTAATATTCTGTAAACCGCTTTGAGATTTTTCTTAAAAATATAAAACGATATAGATATGAAGAAAAAAAAGAAGAAGTTGTTGATGGACACTGCCATTCAAATAGTGTGCCCTATGCATAGCTGTTAACTTTTCCCTTTTCTTGCGAGGAATCCTATTCGGAATAAGGGAATTCCCCTTAAAAAAAGGGAAACGTTGACAGCTATGGCCCTATGTGGGCGGGCCTCTCCCCCCAAAAAAATTTTTTTATTCAAGTTAGCACTCTTACTAAGAGCCCCGCTATATGACACAGTAAAAGAAAACGTCGCCCCTTCCACCCTCAGCAGGGGGGGATGTTACTTCAGCCATTTTGTCCAGGGTACACTGGCAGAGCTTATGGTCGGAGAGAGGGGACTCGAGAGCGCCTTCGCCAAGCGAGGCATCGTGTGGGGCGAGACCCCCAAAGGGGAGCGGGGAGGGCCTGAAGGCGCGCGCTTACTCAGGATCTCCTTGCGCCGGTCCGCGTGCGGCTGGTCCGTATAAACCCACTCGAAATCCTCTCGAGCCACAGCGTTGCCCATGGCTCTTTCCTCGCCCGCGGCGCCGTTTCCACACACTCGCGCCCGCCGCTGCTCGCCAGGTAGGGAAGGATGGTTTCCCGCCCACCGACCCCACTTCCCAAAAACCATTGGCTACAGGGAACGGAGACGTCACAGAAGCCTATTAGCGGCCCTGCCTGGAGGCAATGGGAGTTTTAAGATGTGCCCGCTTCTTGCCCTCGTCGCCTTGCCTATCATTTTTCTGCCTCCCCGGCATAAATTTTGGAGTGGCTTCATTTCGAAAGAGTTGACATTTTTGAGCTGCATAATATTAGGTGTATTTTCTTATAGTTTTTATTAAATTTTACAGTTTTATATTCAAAACGAAACATCATTATCACACAAAGCATATATGAATTCAAATCCCCCCCCCTCCCGTGACTTACCTCACACTATTAGGTGTCTTTTCAATTATTAGGTGTTAAATTACGTTAGCAGTATTCACAATTATATATATATATTTAATTAGAAATTTCAACATAACATTTTATCAAAAATACATAATCATTTCCCCATTTTTCCCCTCCCCCCTCCCCAAAAAGGAAAAACCCACCCACCCCAGACTTCCCTCAGCTCCTCTCTGGTTTCTCAGCACATGTTATTCTCTGCATATTATAAAGTTGTAAAAATCCTTAATTAATCTATCAATATGTTACCAATAAAAAAATTGTGAATGTTTATTCAAAACCTGCCAAGGAGTCCAGTTCATTTTGTTGTTTCTTTAAGTACTTTGTAAAAGGTTCCCATTCTTCTTTAAAATCACAGTTGTCCTTATCACGAAGTTTGTGTGTCAATTTCACCAGTTCCATGTAGTCCATCAGTTTCTCTTGCCACAATTCTTTGGTCGGGATTTCCTCGTTCTTCCATCCTGGTGCTATTAAGACTCTTGCCGTTGTCGCATACATAAATATATTTTTGAATTTTCTTGGCAGGTCTTTTCCCACAATCCCTAACAAAAATGCTTCAGGTTTTTTTATAAATGTTAATTGGAACATTTTCTTCAGCTCGTTGTATATCATTTCCCCCCCAAAATTAATCTTACTACAGTCCCACCACATAGGGTAAAATGTCCCTTCTATTTCCTTGCATTTCCAGCATATATTTGAAGCAGTTTTATACATCCTTCCTATCTGCACTGGTGTTATATACCGCCTATACATCATTTTCATGTAATTTTCTTTCAGCAAAGAACAATCTGTAAATTTTAAATCGGTTTTCCACAACCTTTCCTAGTCTTCCAACATATTATGACCTATATCTTGTGCCCAGCAGTATTCACAGTTATGCCATACCATGAATTGTCATTAACATGATACTGTACAAATTGTAATTAGTAATATTATTTTTTAACGGTGACGTAGGGTTGAAGAAGCATGGAGAGAGGGTGCTGGTTCAGTCAGAAAAGTGGGAGCACATGGCGAGAGGCCTGGCTGAGTTTCAGAGGACAGTGACCCTTGCTTTTACTTCTTCCCTGCCTCAGTTTTCATACTTCCAAAAGTCTTCGCCACACTTAAGAACTGCTCCTCACATTTCCTTTTGCATAGCTGCCTCATTTTTGCTACTTCAGCACTACTCAAGTTGCATGCACAAAAAAGCAAACATTTCCTACAAGAGACACAAAACTTTGATTCCTGAATATGCTAAAGGTATCCAATATTAGAAGTGCTGGGGAAGGCAGCGGTATTTTTTATTTTATTTTTATTTTATTCACAGGTTTTTTTGAGTATGGGCTTGGGACCTTCTCTTGTCATGTGGCTTTGAAGATGAGCTCTGAAGGAAGTGTGTCCTTGGGACTGACTTATCTTGCAACTGCAGCATTGAGTTATCAGAAACCTTGAATCAGCACAATTCATCTAGCCCAATTCTGTATATGCTTACTTGCACATAAGTTCCACTGAAAGCAATGGGGATTCCAAGTAAGCGTGCACAAAATCAGAGCCCCTGGTCAGTGAACTTTGTGAGGATTTTCGAAGAATACGGTATATTCCTGTTTTGTAACAAAGCAGATTGATATAGAGTACAGTGGTACCTCTGGTTAAGAACTTAATTCTTTCTGAAGGTCTGTTCTTAACCTGAAACTGTTAAGTTGTTCCTGAAGCACCACTTTAGCTAATGGGGCCTCCTGATGCTGCTGCGCTGCCGCTGCACGATTTCTGTTCTCATCCTGAAGCAAAGTTCTTAACCCAAGGTACTATTGCTGGGTTAGTGCAGTCTGTAACCTGAAGCATATGTAACCCGAGGTACCACTGTACAGGAATGCACTTGCTATCCTTTTTCCTGTGCCAGAGGTGCTGGGGCAGCATGAGGATGGGTACTTAGGGAAGGACACAGAAAGGACTGCATTGAGGGCATGAGCAGAGGTGGATTCAGGAGGCAGAGAGCCTGGGGGCAGGGTTAGCCATAGTATTTCCTCTACTGTCCTAATACCTCTCTCACCATTCAATTTGACTATCCCTATTCTTCTCTTAAAGGGACGCGGGTGGCGCTGTGGGTAAATGCCTCAGTGCCTAGGGCTTGCCGATCGAAAGGTCGGCGGTTTGAATCCCCGCAGCGGGGTGCACTCCCGTTGCTCAGTCCCAGCGCCTGCCAACCTAGCAGTTCGAAAGCACCCTCGGGTGCAAGTAGATAAATAGGGACCGCTTTCTAGCGGGAAGGTAAACGGCGTTTCCGTGTGCAGCTCTGGCTCGCCAGAGCAGCAATGTCACGCTGGCCACGTGACCCGGAAGTGTCTCCGGACAGCGCTGGCCCCTGGCCTCTTGAGTGAGATGGGCGCACAACCCCCGAGTCTGGCAAGACTGACCCGTACGGGCAGGGGTACCTTTACCTTATTCTTCTCTTGACCTCCCCTGCTCGCCGCCACACCACATTCCTCTATTTGCGTTTTCCAAGTTCTGCCAATTCTTCATGGCCTTTCTAAATTCTATTGAAATATAAGTCCATTGGCTGTTCCATACATCTTTCATTTTCACTAACTGCAGATGTAAGCATAAAGCTTTGGATTGAGAGTAAAAAAGCCCATGACTAGGCTTCCATATGCATTAAGCATTTACTTTTCTACCTCAACATAACTTGTATTACTCATACCTTGCTGGTAAATCTTGGCTCTGTTGGCAACTGTGTAAAATGCATTCAGCAAAAAAAGAGGCGGTAATGGATTACAAGTGTGACCTGCATCAAAATTCTGCAGTGTATACTCATAGCTAACTCATCAACCATGTCTTCTCCCAGGATACTAAAAACAAGTATTAGGGAAACTTCTGGCTCATGGGCATAATCACACCTGCCTCCCCATTTAACATCTCTCCATTTGCAGGGGGGAAAACAGTATGGAAGCAGCTGGAGGGACTGCCTCATGATTTCAATTTTCTCTATACCTCTTGGCACAGGGACATTCCCAGGGGAACTGAAGGAAGCAGTGGTGTGCCCGCTCTTAAAGAAAACTTCGCTAGATCCTTTAGACCTATCCAATTACTGCCCAGTTTCAAATCTTCCATATCTAGGTAAGGTGATTGAGAGAGTGGTTGCTGAACAGCTTGGTAGGTTTCTGGAGGAAACATCGGCTTTAGATCCATTTCAGTCTGGGTTCCGTCCTGGTTTCGGGACCGAGACAGCCCTGGTTGCCCTAACAGATGATCTCCGTAGACAACTGGATCGAGGCGGGTCAGGACTGCTGATCCTTTTAGATTTATCAGCAGCCTTTGACATGGTCGATCATGATCTTCTGGACCACCACCTCGCCGACGTGGGGATACAGGGCATAGCCCGTAAATTGCCGCAGAGCGCAATCCTCTCCCCAATGCTTTTTAACATCTTTATGCGCCCCCTTGCCCAGATTATCCGGAGCTTTGGGCTGGGCTGTCACCAATAGGCTGATGACACTCAGCTCTATCTGCTGATGGATGGCCACACCGACTCACCCCCGGACACACTGACCAGATGGTTGGAAGCTGTGGCTGGATGGTTTCGTGGGAGCCGATTGAAAGTAAATCCTTCGAAGACAGAGGTCCTATGGCTGGGTCAGGATGCCATAGGGATGAGGGACCAACTCCCTTCTCTTGTGGGGGCCCAATTAGTGCCACTGCCTTCCATTAAGAGTTTGGGTGTAATCCTTGATGCCTCCCTTTCCACGGAGGCGCAGGTTACAGCAACAGCTAAGGCGACATTTTTCCACCTTCGCCGCATCAAGCAGTTCGTCCCTTACCTTTCCCGCTCCGACCTGGCCACAGTGATCCATGCGACGGTCATCTCCAGGCTTGACTACTGTAATTCGCTCTATGCAGGGCTGCCTTTCAAGCTGTCCCAGAAACTCCAGCGGGTGCAGAATGCTGCAGTGAGGCTCCTCACGGGGTTTCTGCCGTGGGAGCATATTCACCCAGTGCTTTTCAAACTGCACTGACTCCCGGTAGAGTACAGGGTCAGATTTAAGGTGCTGGTTTTGACCTTTAAAGACCTTCATGGCCTAGGACCCTCGTACCTACGGGACTGCCTCTCCCGGTATGCCTCATGAAGAGCCTCAAGGTCCATAAATAGCAACACCCTAGTGGTCCCGAGCCCTAAAGAAGTTAGATTAGCTTCAACCAGAGCCAGGACCTTTTCAACACTGGCTCCAGCCTGGTGGAATGCTCTGTCTCATGAGACCAGGGCCCTGCAGGATCCGATTTCTTTCTGCAGGGCCTGTAAGACAGAGTTGTTCCGCCTGGCCTTTGGCTTGGAGCCAGTCTGATTCCCTTCCCCTTTCTTTTTTCTTTTTCCTTTCTCCTCCTGTGATGAGGCTGCATTTTAATGTTTCAATATTTTAATGTTAAGTTGTATTCATTCAACTTGTTTTTATTATTGCTTGTTAGCTGCCCTGAGCCCGGCCTTGGCTGGGGAATGTGAGGTATAAATAAAATAAAATAATAATAATAATAATAATAATAATAATAATAATAATAATAATAATAATATTATTATTATTCTAACTCATAGAGCATGGGATTAATCTGAACAAGATTAATATGATGTAACAGGCATTGCTGAAACTTGGTGGGATGAGACTCATGGGTATAGTAAACCACCCTGTGGATGGGTAATATTATTGTTGTTATTATTATTAACTAATTAAATTTATATAACCACAGCAACTGACTGGTCAGGTTGACTTTTGATACCTGGAAAGGTCCTAGAACAGATAATTAAGCAGTTGGTCTGTGGGCACTTAGAAAAGGATGTTATGGTTACTAAGAGCCAGCATGCGTTTCTCTAAAACAAGTCACATGTGCAGATTGTATTGAGGCATAGTTGAAATTCAGTTTCTGCTTGAAAAACATCACAAGCTCCAACTTCCTCTTTAATCCAGACAACTTTCAACTGCTGCTGCAGATGAGGAACGGCCAGTTGCAACTGCAGCTTGTAGTACAATCTGGAAGGTACAGCATTATGTTTCTCTGGTAGGCTACAAGAGTAGGCGCTTGATGAAGTTGATAGTTGGGAAAACAAAGAGTCCCATTAGATCAGTGGGTTGACATCTGTTAACTGCTTTAGATTTCCATTGTACATTATGACTGAAACAACTGCTCTACAACGGACTCCTGGGAAGCAGTGTAGTTCTCACATTAACAGCAGAAGAGGTAGTAACCTAGTTTAGACTGCACCTCTTTAGACTCCAGATGAGGATTCATATTATTCCAACAAAAGCAAGAGTAACATTCTGGCCTGGATCTCTCTCTGCCATTCTAGTTTTCTATGTGTAGGAATCTGGGGACTGGGGGAGCAGCGAGGAGCTCGTTTGCAGTCTGAAGCGCAAATGAGCCACAGGTTTACTGGCTTGCTTCCTTTTTCTGGGAAATGTGCCAAACTAAAGAGAAATAGTGACAACTAAAGGGAAAATAGCTGTTTCCTCTGTGGGGATAATTTTGAAGAAGCTTGCATGTTTGGTTTAAAAAATTGCACGTTCCTTACCTTGCAGGTTTTACAAGTATGTCTAAAACAAAGGGAGGCTAGGTAATCTTGGATGAAAGAGCTGAAGCAAGACTCAAGCCAAGCCCCCGCAAAATCTGTACTTTAATCCACCAGGAATGAATTATCTTGACAATGAAAAGATCCTCACTGCAGTGCACCAAGTGTATTGCTGCATGCAAGGATCTGTAGGTGTAATCCATTAATTAAGTTGCATAAATGTGCTGCCTATATCATTGACATAGCTTTAAAAACATTGCATAATCATGAGAAAATCCTCTGCTTCCCAGAGATTAGGAAGCAGATAGAATTTGCTTTCCTCAAGAACATTCCACACATTCGTTAAACTTCACTAATATCATCTTTATTCAAGTGCCCAAGAGGTTTTTTTTTTTTAAAAAAACAGCTTTCATATACTCCTTTGTAGGAGGTACTTGCATTCTCACAGTCAATGTTTTATACCTTTTATAAACTTGCTACCTGCTGTCAACAACCGACACTCCAGCTCTTGCCCCAGCTAAGATAGCACAAGATGGTTATGACGACACACGTAGGCTCTACTATACTGTTTCTAAACTTCAGGAGATCTAGTCTGTTTGCAAAGAAGCATCCGTTTGAAGGCAGGGCATAGCAGAAAAGAGGGAATGCAGAGCTATACTCAGGGAAATGGGCCTGCTGCAGGAAATGATAATTTAGCTTAATGAAATGTAGGGCATAGGCAATCAAAAGTTGGCATTCATATCCCTATTTTGAAGTTACATGAACACTAGCATGATTTAATGGATATAAACTTTATAGCAGCAACTGTAAATCCATCAGTTAGGTTAGCACTTGGATTGGCCAAGACATACCTCAATTTAGAAGGAGTTGCAGCCAGCCATTTTTTCCAGCATCTACACTAACTAAAACAATTCTGCAATTTAATTTGGAAATTAATGTTTTGTCAGCAAAACAATGAAGAGCCAAAGTTTTGGCAGCAAGTACAAAATAACCAAGATACACCACTGGTACATTAATGGCCTGAAGAACAATCCAGTGTTCGAGTGAGTAGCAACTGAAACACATTATGTAACATTAATACTAGCATTGTGCATACAGCAAGTTATATTTTAAACTTTAATTATACAAAATAAAGCAAATAGCTTGGAATGTTCTATTTCCAGCAATATTTAATTCAGAGATCTTGTTCTAGATTGTAATCCATATATATTCATAGTCCAGACTAGATTAAGATACAAAGCAAATACATCCTGATCAAACGAAACCTTTGTACCAGCTTCCATGAGTCTATGTCCTTGGAGGCGGCAGAGAAAAATTTTTTTCACTCCAATTTCACTTCACCTTTTAAATGCCTTTTCATGCGTGAATAAGGGCTGATAGTGTCATCCATCACAAAATCATAAAGCACTTTTGCCCAGGAGTTATACTGTGGCAGATGATCATAGTATTCAGGGGCCATTTTCTTCAGCTGCAATTAAAAAAAAACAACAATGTTATTTAGAAAAAAGTTTTGTCAGCTGGACATTAAATAGCCAGTTTTAGAAGCAGTAACCCCACCTCATTTTAACATACCAAGCACATGAGTCTACCCACAGAACTACGCTGCCTGATTCCTTATATCCTTGCTTGACCTCTGCAATCTTTGGAGAAGTTCCTGTTGGAGGTCCCTTGTAGCTCAGTTGTACAACTAGTAACTACTGGAAGCCGTGAATTCAGCATGATGGGTGCAAAGCTGTGGAACTCCATGCCAACTGAGATTAGACAGGTAGTCTTTCCTGCTGAACTGCCAGCCCACAACTAAGACTTCCTTGTTCCTTCACACGTTTACTGTAGTATTAGGTTTTATGATACCTTGTATTCTTTCATTGTCCCATTTTCTATGGCTTGTTTTTATGTACACCACTTAGGAACATAAATGATATATTACCATAAATTAGATAAAAGCAATATTGTGAATTTAAAATAAACATTCCTCTTCAACTTTAAAAGATCTAAAGCAGGGATTGGGAACCTTCCAGATGTTACTACAGTTCCCATCATCCCTAGTCGCTGGTCATGCCTGCAGAGGCAGAATGGAAATTGCAACCTCACAAATGCAGGGGGCCAGCAGTTTTCCACTCTTGAGCCAATCACTTGACAGTACTTTTTATCCCTAAAGCACAACAAAGACAAACAACTCTTTACTGAAAATGACTAATATACCCAAAATAGGAGGGGTTTTTAAAAAAAACTTTTAAAAAACCTGCACAGACAGAATGCAGCTTTAGTGCGCTGGTCATACATGCAATATCCAACATTCATTCACTGCATAACTTCCTAGTCAGGTAGCAGGTACAAAAAGTATATTTACTTTGAAGAGGAGCAGGTTAAACAAACACTAAGGCCGTTTTGTAGAAGTAACAGGTTATGTTTCAAGGTCAGCTTTGGGGCTGTGCAAAGGAGTCAACATTAATAGTCTATCCAGCTGTATCTGAGCTTTAAGCATTAGGAGCAACGACCACATCTCTGCAGCTAAACAACCTCCGTAAATGTCTAAGTAGCTGAATATATCTCATTGGTATGAAGTAGTATGATATTCTAGTTGACACAAGGTATTGTGTTTAGCCTATTGCTATGATTCTAAATACTAGTCTGAAAATATGCTTTGGATCAAGATAAACCACTTTAATCAACATTTACAGCCATAATATATTTGCCAACCTACAGCAGCAAATCACCACACTGTGGTGGAATACCAGCAATCCATTCATTTAAAATACTTGTAAATGGACACTATAATGTACTCACCAGTGGAAGGTTTTTCCCAGGAACATTAGGGAAGTCGTGGTGTTCATTATGGTAGCCAACGTTGAATGTAAGTTTATTAAGCGGACCATAGTAGGAATATGTTTCATATCCCTTTAAAAACATGTAATGTTCAGCTATGAAGTGTCCTGAAATAGGGTGCAAGCCCAACCCAAGCAGAGCTGCTGTTATCAGGTAGACAAGTGATTTTACTCCAAAGACATAGTATACCATAACATCAAAAAGAAATTGAATTGACAAATTCATTATTTCAAGTCGAGAGATTGGTTTGGGATTAATAAAAAGAGGCCGAATAGCATAGAATAGGGGCTGAAGAATAATCCAAAAGAATTTTCGAATACGGGTACAGAAAAACCATCCTTCAATGGGAAGAGGAATGTCCACATCAACTCCTTCACCGCCAAGATAACGATGGTGATCCATGTGATATCTCTTGAAGGATACAGAGTATGGGATACCAAGTGCGAGATTGGCAAACATTCCAAGCCATCGATTCCACAGAGGTTTACCATTGCCAAAGGCACTGTTGTGGGCAATCTCATGAATAGCCAGAGTCATGGAATGATCAAGACAACTGCCAAACACATATGACCAAAATATAACCCATTTCCACTCCAAATCTTTAACTAGGTAAAGGGCAACTAGCTGTGCAAGGACCATCAGTGTAGCTATCCAGATCAAGTTGTAGTCTGGTTTCATCAAAGTTTTTATTTCTGGATGTTTACCTGTTGGGAGGAAAAGAGAAAGTTTCAATAACTGCTGTCAATAGACAAATACTCTTTGAAGATCATACCACAATTGAGTCTTATAATTGGATTCTATACATGTTAAAAGTTTAAATACATACAGGGTGCTTTAGTACAACTCTGCAGTCTACTGTAAAAACCACATGAATGAAGTACAGGCACAACAACAGCATCTCTGTCATAATGGTTCAGGCCCAGTCTGGGGATGGAATCAGCTGTAGTTCAATATGCGGATGATACCCAGCTCTACCTCTCTTTTAAATCAGAACCAGTGAGGGCGGTGAAGGTCCTGTGTGAGTGTCTGGAGGCGGTTGGAGGATGGAAGGCGGCTAACAGATTGAGGTTGAATCCTGACAAGACAGAAGTACTGTTTTTGGGGGACAGGAGGCGGGCAGGTGTGGAGGATTCCCTGGTCCTGAATGGGGTAACTGTGCCCCTGAAGGACCAGGTGCGCAGCCTGGGAGTCATTTTGGACTCACAGCTGTCCATGGAAGCACAGGTCAAATCTGTGTCCAGGGCAGCTGTTTACCAGCTCCATCTGGTACGTAGGCTGAGACCCTATCTGCCTGCGGACTGTCTCGCCAGAGTGGTGCATGCTCTGATTATCTCCCGCTTGGACTACTGCAATGCACTCTACGTGGGGCTACCTTTGAAGGTGACTCGGAAACTACAATTAATCCAGAATGTGGCAGCTAGACTGGTGACTGGGAGCGGCCGCCGAGACCATATAACACCGGTCTTGAAAAACCTACATTGGCTCCCAGTATGTTTCCGAGCACAATTCAAAGTGTTGGTGTTGACCTTTAAAGCCCTAAATGGCCTCGGTCCAGTATACCTGAAGGAGCGTCTCCATCCCCATCATTCTGCCCAGACGCTGAGGTCCAGCGCCGAGGGCCTTCTGGTGGTTTCCTCATTGCGAGAAACAGCTACAGGGAACCAGGCAGAGGGCCTTCTCGGTAGTGGCGCCCGCCCTGTGGAACGCCCTTCCAGCAGATGTCAAAGCGATAAACAACTACTTGACATTCAGAAGACATCTTAAGTTCAGGGAAGTTTTTAACGTGTGATATTTTACTGTATTTTTGGTTTTTATGGAAGCCGCCCAGAGTGGCTGGGGAGGCCCAGCCAGATGCGGGGTATAAATAATAAATTATTATTATTATTATTAGTTGCCCTGACAGAGGTCCGTATTTGGGAGATAGACAAGGGAACTGCAACCCTGTTGATCTCTCAGTGGCTTTTGATATAATCGACCATGTTGTACTCTTAGATCATCTTCATGAGCTGGGGCACAATTTCACATTGGCTCCACTCATTACAGAGCAGGATTCAGAGAATGGCCTTAGGGAATTATATGTGTGTCCACCACAAGCAGTTGTGTCACAGGACAGTATTTTGCCCTCAATACTTTTTAGTATCTACATGAAGTTATTGGGAGTGGTCTTTATGAGTATGTTGAAGACATCAGTTGCTGTGGTAGGAGTCAAGTCAACAACTCCCACTAGCATAGGAAGGTTTTTCTCTCCTCCCTCCAAACTGTTTGGGGAGGGGGATTCAGGAGAGCCCACAGAACAGCACACAGAGGGAGGAGTAGGGAGACTGTTTCATCATGCAAGCAAAAAAGAGGCTTACACTAACAAGAGCAATCTCCTCAGCACCAACTTAAATTCCACACTCTAGGTGGCACTCAAACTAAGTTTCCTGAATAGTAGACCCATTGAAGTTGATGGACCTAGCTTAGTTGTGTTCATTAATTTTGATAGGTCCACTGTGGGTAAAATGTAGTTGAAGCCACCCTCTGTGTCTAACAAAAAGTCTTCAGCGATACAAGCAACCCAGAGGCTCTCCATTCTGCACAAGAAAAAAATATTGATTGTGTAGAAGACGAATTCACTAGTAAAACTGGGTGGTCCAAAATGGTTTTTATGGCAGCCCTCAGCAACATTTTATGCTCTCCCCCCCCCTTTCCCAAAACAAGGTAAGCAAGGTGCAGGGCTTTGGGAAGGAGACATAAGGGCTCTTGCAGGGTCCTTGAGCCCTCCTGTCCCACCTCCTTCCCAAAGCCTAGTTAGCACTTTTTAACCTTTTGGAAAGAGGTGGGAGGGCTCTAGGACCCTGCCAGAGCCTTGTGCCTCCTTCCCAAAGCCCAGTGCCCCCCTTAGCCAGCTTTGGGAAGGCAGTGTGAGGACACCCCTGCACAGGGCAAGGCAGTGTGCGGCCCACTGGTTCCATGTCAAAGTACTCCTACTTGGTATGAAAAATAGGACTACCCTGCTACTAAAATAAGCTGGTTTATAGTTGCAGACACAGTTGCATAATAGGTCTGTACACCAGGAGTCTTATCTTTTTTTTGAGACAAAGGAAATAGAAAGACATGTGTACTTGTGAATGGCATTTTTAGTGTATAATTTGATCGTTATCTCCTACTGATGCTTCTCAGGAACCACTCTCCTAGCTTCTCGTTTGCTAACCAAGAGTATAAAACACCTTAGCATGTGAAAGAAACCTCTACGATCAACCTAAAACCTGAGCTTCCAAATACAGTGACAGGGTCTCCCACACTTTTCCTCCATCAAGAAACTGAGATGGTTGAGCAACTTCACTCATTGGCTAAATTCAGCAACAGAATGCCAGTGGCAAAAGTGAAGTGACCCCTCTTGCAGCCTGTTGGCAGACCATTTTAATTGTGCCTGCAAACTAGACTACAGCCATCCATTCCTTCATAGAGACAGCCTACTGAAAAGCTAGTAGCTGACCAAGGAATTAAACCCACACTCTATTATATAGTAAAAGCAGACGTTGTCCTTTCCACGCCCTTCAGCGTGGGGGTATATTTTAGTCATTTTGCCAGGGTACACTTTGAGCACATCACTGAAGGCAGCACTAACAGCAGGGTATGAAGAACAACTTCTCCCTTTCTTTTATCTTCTCTCACAACCCACAGAATGTTTGGACGTTCCAAGTTACTACCACATTTGCCATGGCAATATCTAGGTCTAGTAGGCCTACGCAGTCCTACACATCAAAAGTCCACCTTAGAATGTTCCCTGGAAACAGGAAACAGATGAGAGCTCCAAAAGTAAGAATCAAAGATGGAGAGACGGGGAGTGTCCTCTGACGGTAGGAAATTTGAAAACCACCATCATCAGCATTTATTCTGATTTATATATAGTGGTACCTCGGGTTAAGTACTTAATTCGTTCCAGAGGTCCGTTCTTAACCTGAAACTGTTCATAACCTGAAGAACCACTTTAGCTAATGGGGCCTCCTTCTGCTGCCGCACCGCCGCTGCACGATTTCTGTTCTCATCCTGAAGCAAAGTTCTTAAACCAAGGTACTATTTCTGGGTTAGATGAGTCTGTAACCTGAAGCGTATGTAACCTGAAGTGTATGTAACCTGAGGTACCACTGTACCTCTTTTTATCTAAAGATCCCATCAGACTTCATGTTGGCAAAAGCACTGCACCCTGCGAAAACCATTTCAAAGCCTCTTTGGCTGCCACCAAGCACCAGCTGGGCATGGCGAAGTCCTCAGTTAACCAAGGTCGCTTTGAACCACCTCCCCAAATATTATGCGCAGGCAGATTTCGAAACTGAAAAGAGAAAAAGCGGCGTGTGGGGGGAGACAAGGGAAAGGAAAGCAGCAACGTGTTTGTAGCGGGTGGCCGGCCCCAGGCCTTCGGATGTGACGCAGTGCGTCTCTCCAGATGTTGGCAGCTCGCTCCCCTCCAACCCTGGCAACTCCTCTCCCCATCACCCAAGACCCAAAGGAGGGAGCGCCGTCGGCCGGGTGGGGAACTCCGCCGAGAAAGCGAAAGTCGGGGCTTCCTCCGCCGAAGACAAGAGGCGTCGGTGCGGAGCGCCAAGGGCGGAGGCCGGGAGCAAGACCGGGAGGCGTCTGCCTGCCACGCCCGGCCTCCTGGGGAGCCAACGAACCGGGGGGAGGAGGACTCGAACGCCTTCGCCCAAAAAAGGCATCGCAGCGAAAAGGGGGGAGAGAGAGGAAGACGAGACCAAAAGGAGAGCGGCGGCGAAAGTGCGCACTTACTTAGGATCTCCTTGCGCCGGTCCGCGTGCGGCTGGTCCGTATAAACCCACTCGAAATCCTCCCGAGCCACGGTGTTCCCCATGGCTCTTGCGCCGACCCAGCCCCGTCGCCTCTCCTCGGCCTGCTACGTCCGACCCCTCCAGACGCCTCTGCCAGCAATCCGCTGCTCGGCCGCGGCTGCTGCTTCTCATCTAGAAGAAGAGGAGGAGGAGGAGCTCCCGCCCCTCCCGCCGGTACCAGGTCCCCCTTTGCACAAGCTCATTGGCTGCCATGAGCGGCGACGTCACGGAAGCAGATTAGCAGCCGCGTCTGGAGGAGGAGGCGGGGTGCGCGGGGGGGGGCAGTTAGAATTGAGGTTTTCGAATATGGGCTTTGCCTTCCTTCTTTGTGCGCGTTTCTCTCTCCCGGCTCAAACGCCGTGGCGGCTTCCTTCAAGGGAAGCACCTTTATGTTAACCACGCTAGCCTTGATTATAACACGACGCCGTGAACTGCCGCTGACATTTATTGTAATTTATACTTGCGTCACGATAATAGTACGTTATTAACTTGGTGAAGTGAAGTAGGGGTGAGGGAGCAAGGGACGCGGGGGAGGAAGGCTGTCGTTTCAGTCAGGAAAGTCGGTTAGTTCCCTGAAGGTTGGGAGCGAGAGACAAGAGGAGGCCCGGCTGAGTTTCAGAAGGCAGCCGGCCACGTCTGCTTTGTCCTCTTTCCTGCCTCCGTTGCCAAACTTCTTTCACCACCAGAAAACAACTCCGCACTTTTGAGAACTGCTCCTCAACATTTCTCTCGGCGTCTGCAATGGCGCCCCTAAGGGTTTCGCGCTGCTAAGCCACAGGTTCAGCTTGGGACCTTCTCTTGCCCTATATGGCTTCGAAAGTCAGCCCCGAAGGGAAACTCCCCCGGGGAAGGACTTCTTGTCTCGCAGCTGCACTATTAGAAGCCGCTGCTGGATGCAGTTAATCTCTCTCAATTCTGGGCACGCCTACCTTACAAGTAAGTGTGCACCATTTTTCAGTATTTAGGGGTCCAAATCACCAAGAAACTTAACGAACTTCTTGTTTTTCATATTGTATTTTTATCTCGTGAAATACCTCTGGGATCTGCAGATGAAGAGCAGTATACAAATTCAGTTATACACACACACACACACGGTAAATAATCAAATATGTTTGATTTTTTTTATTATGTAGCCCGATGTGAAAGGCAGAACCTGTAACGTGCACTTGGATACTGCAGGCTCGACTTTAATATTTTCTTTTATCCCCAGCGCTCTTAGAGGCTGCTGCACATCAACTTACAGCATTTGAAAAGGAGATCGTTAGTTACTCAGGAGTGGTAAGAGGGCTGGTTTCTAACATTTATAACCGGCTCTTTGAATCTGATAAGGAGTAAATTTATTTGCTACATATACTGTGGGGAAAAGAGCTAGTTAGACAAATAGAAATAAATGACTGGAATGCTTTGTGCTTAAAGCCAGCATATAAAACAACATCTGCTACTACTAGGGAGCTGTAGGTGAAAATACTGCATAATTTGTACTCGACACCAAGGAAGGTAAAGGGACCCCTGACAGTTAAGTCCAGTCGTGAATGACTCTGGGGTTGCGCCGCTCATCTTGCTTAACAGGCCGAGGGGGTCAGCGTTTGTCTGCTTCCGCAGACAGTTTTTCCGGGTCATGTGGCCAGCATGACTAAGCCGCTTCTGGTGAAGACAGAGCAGCACACTGAAACACTGTTTACCTTCCCGCTGGAGTGGGAAGCACTACGTGCTTTCGAACTGCTAGGTTGGCAGGAGCTGGGACGAACAAGAGGAGCTTACCCCGCCGCGGGGCCTCAAACCACCGACCTTCCAAGCGGCAAGTCCAAGCGGCACAGTGGTTTAAAGCGCAACCCGCGTCCCATTAGATAAACCCTAATGCTTATCCTATATGTTGGAGAGGTTGTGGTATGGTTGATACATATACTTCCATATGTGATGGATTGTTCCCAGGTACAAGTGTTTTGGGAGTTGGTATACCAAGAGATTTGTGCAATTACTGGTCAATGAATACATCCATCTCCAGCATTCATTATGTTCAATATGTTTGTGGATAGATATTTAGATTGTAATCATAAAGAATTGTTGAGTCGTTTACTCTTGACTGCAGAAGCAGTTGTAGCTCAGAACTGGAAGACACATCGCAATGTAAATATTGACCAGTGGTGTAGCCTGTTATGTTATGTTAACTTACCTTTCACATCTGTTTTGTTTTGCTTTATCTTTAATTTGTATTTTCAAAAGCTTTGTCTCACTTGTAAATGTCTAAAAGAAAAATAAAGGCATATCTCACATGAACACTCCCATCCTACACATGTTTTCTTGGAAGTTCTATTGAGTCTGTTGAAATTTTAAATTCTCTTCTGTACTACAGTTTTATCTATCCCTGACAGACAGAAGTAAGCCCATTGAAAATTGCTTAGAGAAATAGGTGATAATTAAGAAAAAGCAGTGTAATTCTTTTAAGTAATACAGGGTTCCAGCAATGGAGGGGTTTGGTTTATTTGTACAATGTTTGGTTTATTTGTACAGTCAAACCAGTCCCTCTAGGCACAGAGCAATTAACTTGGACTACCTGTTCAAAATGTTAAACGTGGCATGTACCTGTGTTTTGATGGAATTCTAAGACAGCATTCATTGTGCTGTAATGTTCTAGAATGAGGGAGAAACAGTACTGTTTATAAAAGGCTGGTTGTGTGCCTCTCTAGAAGTCGCTTAAAACAGAGAGAGATGGCATCCATAAAGAAAACCAAAAGCACATTGAACGTGCTATGTCACATGTAACAAGCACATGTGTCCACTTATTTACCAGTGCACACAACTGAACACAAGGTGTGTTCTTCACACCTGATGAAGTATATGGATATTTCCTAGAAGAATGTGGTATCTGCATAGAACAGACTTGCACATCCCGGATGAAACACAGGCCCTGTATATTAGGGTCTCAAAAACCTATTTCAGCTGCATGCCTTGGATAGCAAAACTTGAGGAATTGGCTTGGGCACATCACAAGCTGAGCAGGTCTGGAATCATTGCAAGTGATGTGCTGTTCATTTCCCCTGAAATAAATATGCCGCACAATCCATCTCTGCTAACATAAAGCTGTACAGATAGGAATCACCAAACATATAAGGGCTTAACCATTTATAGAAGGCCCCCCTTCTCTCCCCCCTCCTCTTGTCTCCCCCAACTTTATATTGTATACAGTAGTAAAATCTCACATTTAATATAACTTATCTGCAGAAATAACTTTATGATCTGAAAATGGAGACAATGTATGTACTTTTTCACCCAAGAAAACCTTTAAAAAACACAATGGGGGGGGGGAACGGGGTAAAAAAGTCCTGCTTCAAGTTTGGCTCAAATAAACCTATCTTTTTCTAGTTTGTACCAGAATCCTATTAACAAAATTAAGGTAAAGGTAAAGGTACCCCTGCCCGTACGGGCCAGTCTTGACAGACTCTGGGGTTGTGCGCCCATCTCACTCAAGAGGCCAGGGGCCAGCGTTGTCCGGAGACACTTCCGGGTCACGTGGCCAGCGTGACATCGCTGCTCTGGCGAGCCAGAGCCGCACACAGAAACGCCGTTTACCTTCCCGCTGGTAAGCGGTCCCTATTTATCTACTTGCACCCAGAGGTGCTTTCGAACTGCTAGGTTGGCAGGCGCTGGGACCGAGCAGCGGGAGCGCACCCCGCCGCAGGGATTCGAACCGCCGACCTTTCGATCGGCAAGTCCTAGGCGCTGAGGCTTTAACCCACAGCGCCACCTGCGCCCCTTACACAAAATTAAGAGCCCTTACTTAAAATAAGGGGCACTTAATAAGTAACTGCTGCATGATATGTTGCCCCCACCTCTTATTCCACTTCATCCAATCAAGGTATTGCCTGGAAGAAATCTTACCAGTCCTAAGTAAACAAACTGAGCAAATAACAGTGACAGCTATGCAGGTAGAAAGCAAAGAGGCATGATGACTATCCGCTGCAGAAGCTTTGAGAGGTTGCTGAACAAAGCCTTCAGGGACATGATAGCCCTATCTGACTCACAGGTTGATTGCTCCTTGGTTATCACAAAAAATGTGGGCCTCAGGGAAGGGCTGGAGGAAATGATCCATTAAAAGAGACCTATTCCATGGGGGACACACACGGATATCCACTTG
Source organism: Podarcis gaigeae (assembly GCF_964106915.1). NCBI lineage: Eukaryota > Metazoa > Chordata > Lepidosauria > Squamata > Lacertidae > Podarcis > Podarcis gaigeae. The sequence continues at coordinate 91,682,949 of NC_139680.1, forward strand.
TATATTGTAGGGAGTGGAGGAAGGGCTCCTAGTACCGTGTGAGTCAATTGATCATGGGAGACATAGATATGTGAAATTTGTGCAGACCACATGGCAACTTGCCTGCCTGGTGCAAAGACAGCAGATGGCACATGCCAGCCTCATTTGCTTATGACATGAAGCCAAACTATGGCTTAGCACAAATGAACAAACATGGACTTCCAGAAGGAAGCTCACAGCTACTTTGCTCCTCTTTCTGTCCTCCTGCTGCTACACTGCTGTAAGCAAAGCCATGGTTTGGCTTAGTGTTATGTCCAAACCCAAGATCATGGTTTATCTTCCCCAGGTAAAGCATGAGCAACAAGTCATGAACAAACCTTGGCTACAGCTCATGGCTTGTCTGGAACAAAATAAACCATGAGCCCTGGGTTCAGATGCAACACTAAGCAAACTATGGCTAAGCTCACAGCAGCCATGTAAGACTAACACTTGTAAACAATAAAAAATAATAACAGAATATGTAACCTAGAACATGCAAGTTACATTGCAAATGATGAGGGATAGCCATGTATTTCAGATACACAGTCCATTGGAAGGCAAACACAGCTTAGGCAAATACATAAAAATGTGCAACCATGAAGAAAATATTACCCAGAAACTAAAAAGATTTGCAAAAAAAAACCCCTTCCAACCCTATTTTTGTTGGGGTTTATTCTTAAAATTCCTTTTCCTGTATTCTTTCTCTGCATTTGTTATTCTGTTAATAAGTGAAAATAAGATTACTGTTAACATATTTGTTAATTCAGAGAAGCTACAGTTTCAGAACTATACTTTCTTTGAAGAAAATTAATTCTAACACAGCAGATATTTTTCCCAATGAAGTTAGGAAGTAGACAACTAAAATATGTCTTTCTTCTCTGCTGCAGAATATCTATATTCTTATGCTGTTTTCCATTTAACAATCTGCAAAAGAAAAAGTCAGCGCTACAAAACCATTCTTTCCAATTTACTGTTATTTGAGTTTTCAGGAAATCACTCGTTAAAATAGGCACTGTACTAATGTATTTGTTATTCTAGCAGAATTTATTACTCTGGATTTGATATAGCAATATTTTTAGGGACCAGGTATCACTGTGATGAATAGAATACACTTTCCTCCAAATATTTAGGAATATTTTGCAGTGAATGGATGCTTCACCCTATTAAATGTACACCTGTGGAATAGTATCTTTAATAATTGTGTTGATTATTTGCCATGTGACAGCTCTGGAGAATTCCTTTGTGAAAATATTTAACAGCTTATATACCACCATCCAGAACTCTAGTTCTCTTAGAGGTCAGTTTTCCCCAGCAGTGTATGTTTCAGTGGTGCACTGTTCCATCCACCTGGTCATTGAAAACAGGTATAAGGAAGGGTTGGAAATGAGGTTTAGTACTGGAATTTATCTTAGTGATTAATGCATAGGTGAATAGATATGTGCCATTTTAAATATAGTTTGGTTTTGCAATGGTTTTAAAAGTGTGTATGTAGGTACATTCAATTTTGAAATGATTTTCTTCTTTCCATACTGCATTAATTTCCATACTGCATTAATTACGTTCCACAAGTGGCATGTCCCAGACACTGCTCTTAGGATCAATTGTAGGAACATAGGAAGGTGCCTTATACAGAATCAGACCATTCATCCACCTAACTCAGTATTGCCTTCAGCCTTTCAGACATGAGTTTCTCTCAGCCCTACCTAGAGATGGTGTGAATTGAACTTGAGGGCTTCTGCATACAGAGCATATGCTCTACCACTGAGTTGAGAACCTTCCCATATTGTAAAAAAAAAAAAAAAAAAGTTTAAAAGCCCAGTGATGTTTGAGGTTCAGTAGGTTTTCTGCTAGAGGCTGACCCTGGATACTCATCTGTAAGGCCCTCAGCTACTCAACTGAGCCCAAACTTCCCTCAAAATACTTGCTGCCGCCACCTATTGACATATAGAGAACAGTGGGTCTCTCTCTGTAGCCCTACTCAAGTGTATCTACACAGGTCAGATGGGGTGAGATATAGTTACCCTGGAATCCACCCAAACTGCAACATGGACTGTTAAAAACACAAACAGGTATTTTCTTAAGAAATGTTACATCCAGATTAAGTAGGGTAAAGGTAAAAGACCCCTGGATGGTTAATTCCAGTCAAAGGCAACTATGATGCTCATCTCACTTTCAGGCCGAAGGAGTCGGTGTTTGTCCACAGACAGCTTTTCAGGTCCTGTGGCCAGCATGACTAAACCACTTCTGGTGCAATGGAACACCATGACGGAAACCAGAACACACAGAAAGGCCATTTACCTTCCTGCCGCAGTGGTACCTGTTTATCTACTTGCACTGGCATGCTTTCAAACTGCTAGGTTGGCAGGAGCTGGGACAGAGCAATGGGAGCTCACCCTGTCGTGGGGATTCAAACTACCGACCTTCTGATCGGCAAGCCCAAGAAGCTCAGTGGTTTAGACCACAGTGCCACCCACAAACTCCTTCCCTACAGGGTTCTTAGCTTCCTGACCTAACCAGACTGATTATCCTAATCCTTCTTAATGGACTTTAACTATGTGTCACACTTGTTGTTTTCCCCTTCAGCCTTTCTCTGGTTCCCACATCAACCCTCCATTCAAGTTTCTAATTTCTCTGCCTATATCTCATTTTAACTCCACCCAACATTCCATCTGACTTCCCTGCTGTACATCCTTATTCCATTCACTCTTCTGTTGCAATGAGGCGCTAAGATTTTGCTAAGATCTGTTCCTAAATCTTGTCTTCTTTTCCTTACTGTCACACAATATTTTTTTTAAAAAACAACCTTATAAACTGCCCTGGAATCAATTCTGTGGAAGAGGCCTAGGTACTTAAAAATACTCAAGCACATATTTGCTTGAAGTTTGGATGTTCTAATTTAGATGCCTCTGGGAAACTAATATAGTGGCCTATGAACAAATTAATATTTTTCTTCATTCGTTTTCAAAGGGGCAGAGGGAGTAGAAAACCCAGGGCTCAGCCACATGTACCACTCCTTCACAATGTTCCTGGGAACAGGAGTGGTGCAAAATATTGTGCCGGCTTCATTGGATAGCTTTAGCATACTCAGGAACTGAGTGTTTTGTGTCACTTTTGTAGGAAATGCATACTTTTTTTGTGCATTCTGCAATCTCAGTTTTTTGGAGTTTCCACCACCCCACTCCAATATTTCCATTCTTTCTGCCACCTGCTTACTCCACCCTCCCCAACTGTGTTCTATGTTTTTAGCTGTTCTTATTTTTATCTGTAATCTGCCTGTCATGGGAAAAAGTGGAGTATTAACAACAACAACAACAACAACAACAACAACAACAACAACAACAACGTGTATGGAGAAACAATGGTCTCAGACTTTCCTATAAAAGGGCCAACCATGCTTAAGAATTGTATGTGTTCTAAATAAAACAGATCAGGTTTAAACTTAAATCTCTTAACTTTGCAGCGTTTATTGCCTGCTGCTAATTTTTAACTACTATTCAAATAGTTGGAAGAAGTCTGATTATATCATTGGATTATCTTGTTCCAAACACATCACATGGTGGTGGGGGGTGGGGGTGGGAGAGAGCTTTGGTTCCATCCCTTCAAGAGTTGCCTCATGATTAAGGCTGAACCTTTCTATCCCCTGAAGGGGATGTGAGGAAACAGAAAAACACAAAACAGTAATCACTAGACATTTCTTGCACCAGAAATGGTAATCTGGGAAAGACTTAATGGTCAAATAGGAACAATCACTTTCTTTACTGCTTTCTTTATAAGCACAGGTAGGAAATGAGAAATAATACATACTGTGGAATTATGTTGCTGGCATACATGTTAGATCATTATAATTATATTATAATTATAATTGTCTGTCTCAGGGGACAATGGAGTGTGCCTCCAGGGGTGAAGTCAAACCACTGCATTAGCAGCACCAAAGTGACCTCCCAGGGGCGCAAGCCTAGGAAGTGTGTATGAAGGTCCTGGGCTGCCCAGATGACAAGACCACCCTCTCAGCCTCACTAATGTGGACCAAAGGAAAGCAGAGCAATACATTTGGCACCAGCTTGGCTTTAGGAGTTGCCAAAAGAAGGTGCACAAGGCGCCACTCAACCATTTTAGGGACTCCATTCTGGATCTGTGAAGGATTTACTCCTTAACCTTTTCTTCTTCCTAAGATATCCCACAAAGCAGCAAAGGTTTCGGATCAGTTTTGCTTCTTCTAGATGGGCTACCTTCCCAGGTTTGCGAAGCCCATCTGCCCTTCACTCCCCTCTACAACAGGTGCAGAAACCGCCTTCTTGACAGTTGGACCCGCTATTGGTCTTGTCTGCTCAATCCTCTGGAGCCTGTCTTCGCATGCAGGGCAAGTCCCTAACTCACCTAACCCAGGTGACAGCTGAGTGCAGGGTGGGGACCAAAGGTGGACAAATTACCCCAGAAGGAGCATGACATGTCCCCCACCAGAGATACTACCCCTCCCCTAACAAACCATACACTCCATTATAATAGAAATGAGATTTAATAATCTAGGAATGGCTAAAGGAAATGTACTGACTTGCTGGCAAATAATAACTTGCCACACAAGGAAGTGAGGCAACCTATGGAACAACATCTACTGGGTAAAAAAATTGAGCTGGGTAAAAATTCTGCCCAAAATCAAACCTGACTGTAACTTAAAACCTATCTCTTTGTATTTGCCCCAAGTATATCTGTTCCTATTAACACACAAAATTAAAGCAAAATAGTCAGCATATTGATTAGTATCCCTTCCTATTCACAGCCAATTCAAAAAGCACTTATCCCTGCTAGTTAAATGACGACTTCCAATGGAATAGACATGTCTATTCCAATGGAATAGACGACTTCCAATGGAATAGACGACTTCCAATGGAATAGACAGTTGCAGCAAAAGCATCATTATCTTGTGGCATATGCCATGAAATAGCATCTGATGTAGTGAGCTCTAGTCCACAAAAGCTTTAAAGCCTCACTTTAGCTGTTTGTTGAGTTAAACTCTGCATTTTTAAGAGTTACCACCTTGTCAGGTAACCAATACTGCTGATCTCAAGAGGTTTCTATATGTCCTAAATTGTAAGAAAAACAAACTTGCCTAAAGAGGCCTGAATGTTTACACTAAGTAGATGGGCAATATTCCATCTTTCACCAGAGTTGTGTATATGGTCCCCTAGATGAAAAGTCCTTTATCTAAAAATTCCAGAGGCTACAGACAGATAAAAAGAACAAACAGTCTTGTAGCACCTTGAAGGCTAAGGCAGCAATTCTATGTATGCCAAGTAGTGAGAAGCCCCCATTGAGCTCAGTGGAACTTATTTCTGAGTGAATTTGCACGTGTCATACCAGATTTGTTGTGACAGAGAAATTACTGATTATAGCAGAAATAGATGAATGTGGTGGGACTGAGGACATAATAATATCAAGTTTAAGGGTTTATTTCCCATGATCCTTAAATTCTCAAGAAGACAGTCTACTGTTACAAAGTGGAATCATCTTTTCTGGGTATCATAACAAAGGAAGAACTATATTCTTTTTCACATGAAACATTACAGCATGGGTAGGCAAACTAACGCCCGGGGGCCAGATCCAGCACAACCGCCTTCTAAATCTGGCCCATGGGAATCAGCGTGTTTTTACATGAGTACAATGTGTCCTTTTATTTAAAATGCATCTCTGGGTTATTTGAGGGGCCTGCGTGTTTTTACATGAGTAGCATGTGTGCTTTTACTTAAAATGCATCTCTGAGTTATTTGTGGGGCATAGGAATTTGTTCATATATTTTTTTCAAAGTATAGTCTGGCCCCCCACAAGGTCTGAGGGACATTGGGCCGGCCCCCTGCTGAAAAGGTTTGCTGACCCCTGCATCAGTTTTGACATCTTTATCTACTAAAATGTCTTATTTATCCTGTCCTGTTGCAAACAGGATGTTTAAAGAGTGGTAGAAAAGTAGAAATTCCCTACCTTTTCCATGTATACTTAAAACCAGTGTCTTTGGTGAATGGGGGAACGCTATTGGCGGGGGAGAACCTAAAATACATCACACTGGAATAACTTTCATGGGTCTTTTGATCCAGGCCAGAGTGCTCTAAATACACTGCCGCAGCCTCTTGAGAATAATGTGTCACCTGACTCAAAACATCTTAGTCAATTAACTGGAACTTTTCCAAAGCAATCTTAAAGCATGTTTACTCAGAGATCAAGCTCTCAAAGTTTAGTGGGGCTTACTCTCTATGAAGCATGTTTAACATTCCAGCCTTTATCACTTAAATCTGCACACATTTCAATGCAAGTAGAACAATAGTTTTCAAGATGAAAACATGCTTTGTTTTTCCATTATTCGTGCATCTGTCACAGCAGATACCACCTTAGTAGAAGCATTCCCACTGTATGAAAGAGAAGCAGAAATATTTATCCTTAGATGCCTGCCTACCATATGAAAGCTAAAAATAAGTTTACGGTATCTTTTTTTTAACTGAAATTACTGAAAATCAGAAGAGTTTATTGAGGAAGCTCATATATATTGGTCTACACCTATCAAAATATTTGGGAAGAGAGAGCTGGGTTGTCAAATTCAAACAGATGTTTGGAATTGGATTTGGCAGTATGACCACAACAGACAGTACAAAGTTGAAATAAATTTGTTTTTCCCCCTTGGCATCTAGTTTACAAGATTATGTATATCTATGATGTAAATGGTGTGGGGGTGTATTTAAAAAGCACAAAAATGTATAAAACACATTCCTTCATATTTGTTCACAGGCCAGTGGTTTGTTTTATGCCATGTTATCATTTTTTCTGCCTCCCTTCTCTTTCTATGAATGGGTTAAGTTTTCTTCAGGCTGTGTATACACCATACATTTAAAGCTCCAAGAATCCTGGGAACTCACAAAGCTATAATTCCCAGCACAATTAACAAACTACAGTTCCCAGGATTCTTGGGGGCGTGGGGAATATTTTTTAAATATATGGTTTGTATGTAGTCTCTCTCAGCCACAGACTGATATTGTCTTTTACAAGCAACCTATCTTTCCAAGGCAGCATTTCCTGCAAACAAGGACACGCACAAGGCGCATCATATAGAATTACTACAAGCAGATAGGTAAAGGTAAAGGTACCCCTGCCCGTACAGGCCAGTCTTGACAGACTCTGGGGTTGTGCGCCCATCTCACTCAAGAGGCCGGGGGCCAGCGCTGTCCGGAGACACTTCCGGGTCACGTGGCCAGCGTGACAAAGCTGCATCTGGCGAGCCAGCACAGCACACGGAAACGCCGTTTACCTTCCCGCTGGTAAGCGGTCCCTATTTATCTACTTGCACCCGGAGGTGCTTTCGAACTGCTAGGTTGGCAGGCGCTGGGACCGAGCAGCGGGAGCGCACCCCGCCGCAGGGATTCGAACCGCCGACCTTTCGATCGGCAAGTCCTAGGCGCTGAGGCTTTTACCCACAGCGCCACCCGCGTCCCTTTTAAGGATAACAGACAGCTAATTCTAAGTTTTAACTTTATGAATATTTTTGGCATCCGTCAGTTTCATGAAAATATGCAAAATGTGAACTTCACATGCACATGTAATACCATGTATCTGTAGATACGGTTTTATTGCTTTCAAGAAATTATGTTACTACTTTTAGAAATTGGGTTTAGTATTTTCTCCTGTTTTTATCTTGTATACCACTTTGATGGCCTCTGGCTGTAACTTATGACACGTTTCCGAATAGCCATCCATACTGAACATATGCATTGCATATTCAGTCTTGATCTCTAGCATAAGAAGAGTTTGGATTTGATATCCCGCTTTATCACTACCCGAAGGAGTCTCAAAGCGGCTAACATTCTCCTTTCCCTTCCTCCCCCACAACAAACGCTCTGTGAGGTGAGTGGGGCTGAAAGACTTCAGAGAAGTGTGACTGGCCCAAGGTCACCCAGCAGCTGCATGTGGAGAAGTGGCGAAGCGAACACGGTTCACCAGATTACGAGACTACCAGTCTTAACCACTACACCACACTGGCTGGGGTGGGGTACACTTTTTCTGTAATCTGCCAGGGGCCAGTACATCTCTATGTTTCTCTGCGCGCGCACACACACACACACACTTACCTCTTCCTCCCTGTTCTTCAGATTGCCAGGAGAGGGACAGGCCACTCTTAACCAAGTCCTTTTCTTCCATCTCCTTCCATTGTCAGGTCCCCCCCCCTCCTGCCCTCCTTTTGGGCTCCCAACACCTACATGAAATGTGACCAAGGGTTGTCCACAGCCACTTTAGCATCATTAAGGACCTGCTCTTAGTAGAAAAGCTTTTTAAAAGAATAGGGATTTCATTTGTGGGGGTTTGAAACTGAAGAAGGCCATGTTCCTCCGGAAAAGAAGGGAGAGTAACATGATATGGAAAACACATTTTGATTACCTGCTGCCGGTAATTTAGATTGCAATAACCAAAGTCTGTGCTCTGAAGTGTTTACAATGTTATTACATATCCATATAGGCACTCCATATATTTATGATGCTAGAGAGCTCACTGCATATGCCGCTGAACTGTACTGCTCTCTCTCTCTAGTGTTGCCAGCATTTGCCACAGAAGTATGTCAAGAAATGGTGGTCAGTTTAAAACAGCCCCCTCAGACTATTGCAGCAGGCTTTGCTGAACAAAGTACCGGTATATAATTCTGGTGGTCTAATTTTCATTACCTTGTCTAGCTGCAATCTCATTGAAAGGCTCCGATTCTTACCTAGATTCTAAACTGCTAAGGGCTTTGAAAGGTATTATCAAGAATCAGGTTCTCCCATATTTTCCTCCTCCCTGTGACCATCAGGTCCAGCTGGGCGCATCACTCCTTCAAATGGCAAACCTAGCAGGGAGCCATGAGGGGCACAACCTCCTCCATCATAGCACCAGACCTCTGGCATATTATCTCCAGGGAAGTCTATCTGGTCTCGCTGCTGTGTGTCTTTTGCCACCTAGCTACAACACAGATAGTAAGCTTCCTGAAAAAGCTAGCAGGAATGGGTTGTATTCAAAGTAGCAGTAAGTGAATAATCTGTTAGTGCAAGGATTTCTGCTTTCACATTGGAATGTTCTCCCCCACCCACATGCCCCCTAAACTTTCTAGGGTGTTCCCTCAACCCTCGAGAGCAGATTTGGGGAGGGTGCATGGTGCAAGTGGGGAATTCTGTTGCACAAGCATAAATCCTTGCACTAATGAGTTAAAATGCAAATGCAAACAAGTAGATTCGTACCTTGGTTGACGAACACCTTAGCAGTCGAAAGTTCTGGCTCCCGAACGCCGCAAACCCAGAAGTGAGTGTTCCGGTTTGTGAATGTTATTTTGGAAGCTGAACGTCTGGCAGGGCTTCCTGAAGCCAATTGGAAACAGCATCTTTGAAGTAAAATGCTATGGAAGTCAAACGGACCTCTGAAACGCATTCTGTTCCGCTTCCAAGGTATGACAGTACTGTATTTTTCTGCCTATAAGGCAGCCACATGTATAAGATGACCCCTATTTTTTTGAACCCTTAATTAAGAACGTCCTTGGTATGCCTCCCCCCACCCCCAGTTTGATTCCCTGGCACCATATTTGTATAGATTAACTATCCCAAAATACAGACGTGCCTTCACACTGGCCAGATTATATGTGCTGCCCTCTGCCGTACTGGAGGGCAGATACCAAAAGATTCCAACTGAGAAACGACTCTGCCCATGTGCAGATGGCAATCTGGAAACAGTGGCTCATGTTCTCCTGTCCTTTCTGCTTTATAAAGATCTGAGGAATGAGATCATCACCCCACTCTTACTTACCATCCCAGGCCACCCATCTGTGGCCACGTTGTTCTTTTTTATCAGATGAAAATGATCAGACAACAGCAAAGGTTGCTAGGTTTATCGAGGGTGCAATGAGATTAGCAGCCACTATCTGAACGATAATCTTGGTAATCTGATTGTCCTTTTTACCCATTGTTGTCTTTTTAATTGTATATATTGCTTGTTTTATGTTGCTATGGCCATTGGCTAATGCAAATAAAGTTTATCTAATTACGAAAGGGGGCCAGAGACTGAGTCCAAACCTGAGCCCACACCACCCGTGCTAGAGCCCAAACCCAAGCCCCTGTGCATTCACTATCCATGTATAAGATGAATATATATATAGCAATAAACAGTCTTATACATGGAAAATTACACTACCTACATGACTCCTCAATTTATGCAGAGAGAATTGTACTCTAGAAATTTGAATGCTTTTTCCAGCTTCCATTTCAATAATACTTTCAATCATTCACTGAAGAGATGGGCGTTATTGCAAAACAGCTGTAAAATTTGTGAGTAGAGATTGTACAGATGCTTTCTAAACCTGGGGCAGGTATTAATTTCAGTTAGCAAAGCAGTTTTCCAGACTACTGAGGACAGCAGAATTTAACAGGGACAAACCTGACCAGGAAATACAGTTGCTCTGCAGAATACAGTACTGCTGTGGTTACCCAAGAGTAATATGTTTCTGGAGGAATATGGGGCGTTTCTGACATGATGGTCTTTCAGTAGTATCTGTAAAGAGGACCAATTTGGGTCAAGCAAATGACAGAAGTTCCTTCCCATGCCATAATCATGAGAACGAACCACTTTCACAATTGTGATTCTTTCTTGAAGATGTTTGTGTAGGATTCAACCACAAGAAAGTGGCACACACTTCCCTGGTAGCTCACGAATAGGGTGTTATTCTGAAAATACCTGGTTGAGGGCCTAGCATGTAGATAGGCAGACTTCAGTGTTAATGTCAGTATACTGTGCTATATACTTATGTGGTTCTACACAGACAGGTGCAGAGAATCCTATTTATCCTGCTTCTCAGGCATTGCAAACCAAGGATATTGGATTGGATAGTGAAAGAAATTAAATGCACTGCACAGTAATTGCTGAGAAGACGACCATTTGTGTTCCCACTCTGGAATGCATCCGCAGTAGTTATTTCTAATGATCAATCATGCTGATGTTGTACAACAGAGCTCCTCAAAAATAAGAAACTTTCAAGTGAATGTTTTAAAATTCATATATTATCCTTGAGACAGTTGAATATATGCCCACTGCTAAGACACAAGAGTCTGCTCCCATTTAAAAGGGGGGACGGGGACACAAACAGTAAAAAGGCCTTAAGATAGCAAAAACAATATCATTAAAAAATCAAAACTCCAAACTCTGGACATCAAATTGTAATATATTGTTTTATGGGGGGGAAATCTACTCCAAATTATGAATTAATGGACTTTGATTAACATTTAAGAAAAAGCCCAGAACAGTCTTTAGGAAAGCTTTGTGTTTTATCTTTAACTTGACAAATGAAAATGAATAAGCAGCTTCCATTTTAAACCAAGGTACTTTAGCGAAATGTCTAAGTTACGAGTGGCCTTTTGAACTACCCCTCAAATTCAATTTTCTATTCTCGTTTCAAATTCATTCTTGTGAAAATATGTCCATTCGGCAACAGCAGATTAAGAGAAAAATGTAACAGTCGAGCAACAGTGACATCGTTTGGTAACAGCAAATTAAAAACCATGGACAGCAATACTTGTTGGATGCTTAAAAAAAAATACAACCAGGGAGAAATTCACTGTACATTACAACTTTGAGGCTGTTAAAGTGACAAATCCAGACTGTACAGTGCAAGACATGCGTTTCCAGTTACAAATTCAAAATGGAAGGAATGCAAAAGAAATTAAAGCTTTTTTTGTCTGAAATCAATTTACTTTTTATGATAAGGAATACAGTATTAGACAGTTATTTCAATGTAACAGTAAGGTCTTTCTCTCAACATAAATTTTTTAGAATTTGAACCATGCCTTAGGAAGCCTGTGTAATACGAAGAACAAATCATTTTTATCCAATGTTTAATAGTCTTTGAACCGCTGAATCAGCATCAGTAGTGTATAATCAGAAACTCACAGGCTAAAGGAATCAACCTTTAGATAAAAGAGTACCTGCTATCTATAGGCAAGCAGAAGCAGCAAAATAGTCTGGCTTATATACTCTTGACAAAAGTAAGATAAAATGACCTCGCAAGAAAAGAAACAGCTGTGCTGAAAGCAAATGCAAAGTCATGGCTAAGGAACCAAGAAATTGCTGTACAAAAGGTGACAGAGGCCAACAATTTAATTGCAACTCCAGGCAAATGCTTTACCAAGCTGACTAAGCAATGCATGCGTCTCTCCATGCAAAGATAAAAATATGGCTCCAAATGCTTAGGAGGAGGGTATGCATTTGTGAAATCTAAACTGAAGTCCCTTGCCTGTTAAAGTTTTACAAAAATATATATAGCCAATACTGTAAGCTTCAGAAGTCATATTTACTTGTTATGTTGACTCCCACATTTATAAGCTACTTTTCAGACATTCTAAACCTGGTCGCTTGCAACAAAAAAGTCAACCTCCCCCCGCCAACCCCCCCCATGAGATTTTCAAAAAGCGGTTCTTTCAAGTGAAGAGAACACCTGCTGTTTATCCACTTTTAATCTTCTAGCCAATTAAGCCTGGGTTTATTTAGTATACTCATTTACAGGAACAGATGCATAAATATAAGTTTCACTTTAATAGTCATCTGCACAGAAAAAGAAAAATTAACTTTTCAGAACGTGATAGAGCAGGTGTGGTTAGTACAAATCTATGGCAAGTTATAATGATTCTGTGCCGTAGGCCCACTCAAACAGAAGCAGGGCAGGTTTGGGAAGAAAGATCTCAGCAATGAGAGAAGGTTGTTCAAGTCTATGGTGTTCTGAAGAACCAGCAGCCTAAATGACACCATGCTCTGAATAGCCGTATCCAGACCAGACAACCTGCTTGGGCTACTAAAGCAGTACATCCTCCTGGAGGTGTCATTTATTCCAAAGTTATTTATTATTTCGAAGGCGTTTAGACTTCCTAAGCGCACCTATTGATTCGACAGCCTTCTTCCTTTTCCTAGGAGTCTCCTCGCTTGGTGCTGACCCTGAGGAATTGCCCACTGCGCTTTCCATAACCTCTCGCAGTTTACGTTCGAGCTCAGCCAGTCGGGCATTCTGCTCACCTATGATCTGCGTTTGCTCAAGCAGTTTCTGATCTTGGTCTTGCAGCTGCTTCTGTTGCTCTTGCACTTTGGTGCGAAGCTCCGATATTTCGCGCCTTAGCACAGTCACGCCTGCACCGTTGGTTTTCACTTGCTGCTGGAGCTTGGTGACCTCCTGCCTCGATGGGTTTTGTTTGGAGAAGAGCTGCATTGTTGTTAAGGCTGCAGAAGGACCTGGAACTGCAGGAAGAGAAAATTTACATTTCCCCCCGTCTCATTTCAGATTTTGACTTGCACTCAGTCTTATGCCTTCAAAACAGAGCATCAAGTTTTGCAATGTGAATGTGAACAAGCAAATCTATAACTATTCCCCAGCATATAAACAAAATTTAATGCATGTGCAAGACTTGAGCATATTCACAGATTTTAACATTCCTGCTTAACAGGTAAAGAGGAAAGTGCTGTTTAGAGACACTCCTACTCTAGGTTGCAGCCAGCAGAACAGGTTGCCCTTCAAGTGAGCACACCCCTTAAATATTGTTTCAACATTACGTTACCAGCTGTATACAGTGGTACCTCGGGTTAAATACTTAATTCGTTCCAGAGGTCCGTTCTTAACCTGAAACTGTTCTTATCCTGAAGCACAACTTTAGCTAATGGGGCCTCCCACTGCCGCTGGAGCATGATTTCTGTTCTCATCCTGAAGCAACGTTCTTAACCCGAGGTACTATTTCTGGGTTAGCGGAGTCTGTAACCTGAAGCGTATGTAACCCAAGGTACCACTGTATCCTGCCCTTAAATATTACTCCAGGTATGTAGGAGGCCTTTTACATTTTAACCCAACTATTTCAGGAGCTCCTCACGGTAAACAAAAAAGCCATGTTAACAGATGTTGGTTGCATGGGTCTCTCTTATGAAATCAGCCTTCATGGGAAACAGTCACTTCAGTAATCAGGACCCACATAATCAGCCCCCAGCAATATGGTTGTTATGTCATTGAATGTTACCCAAGCCTTGCAGTAATTGTTTCCAGTAAAGTACCTGAATAACATTCTTAAGAACTAACCTCATGCTTCCAGACCTCCCTATAAGCAAAGTAAAATTTAGTGCTGGAAAGTGAGATACGGCTGCTGCCCTCTAAAGGTTGACTCTAAGTATAAAGAGTGAATTATTTGGGCAAAAAGTAAACACTGCTTTGTTTTAGGATTCAAGTTTGGTTTTACTGGCCAAAGTTGTATACAAAATAGAAGACTGTAGGAAGCATATCATATATAGAACAGAAGGAAGGAAGGATATAGAGGAAGCAAAGCCAAGTTGATTTATATTCAATGTCTATTTTGATAGCTAAAAATCTCTTTGCATTTTATGTGAAAAAAATATTTGTGATTTGGTTATTAAAAAGGGACTTTGAACAGGTACAGAGTGAGTGAGGCTATCCTAAGACTAAAGATTTTTTACCAGCTCTAGTTTGGTAAGAATCATGTTGGTTAAAAAAAAGTTTGTTATTAATTTATACTACTGTACACTTTTCTATTTTAATTATTGATGTATTGTTAGAAGAGTTCTATATTATCAGTTACTCTGTTTGTATTATGTTCTGTTGCTACTATATACTGGGAAGGCTATTGTATTGTATATTCAGTGCTTTTTTTATAGAAAAAAAAGTGCTGGTACTCAACCATGAAGTTGTTACAGTAAGTGCTACACTTTTAATGGGGGAGGGAAGTGCACCAGTACTGCATACTCTTTGAGCACCCCCAGAAAAAACACTGGGTATATTAATTTTACATCATTCAGTAATTAGAGTCTATTATCAACCCCAAATCCAAACCTAAAGAAGATGAGAGCTAAAGGCCTCTATTGCAAAGCTGGAATTCCAGATAATAAACTAGCAAAAAACAAGAGCTTGACAAGACATTACACTGCACTAGAGTTTTTGCTTTAAGGGAGAAAATTAGCGCACAAGAAATAATTACCAGTACCTCCTACTGCCTAATCGTACGATCACACCAGGACAGGATTCTAGAAAGTAATTTAATTTCTGACTGTAGGAGTATCAACATTAAGGGAGAGCAGGAAAAGTGTGTTCTACCCACCAAATCAAAAAGTGTAAATTACCATCATACTTTAGGTCATGGCGCTGCTTTTCCTAATGCAACGTTAAGGAAAAATTAGGCAACAATAATAATAATAAAAATAATATATTATCATTATCACCATCATCATCCCAACCCATCTGGCTGGGTTGCCCCAGCCACTCTGGGCAGCTTCCAACACATATAAACACACTTACTGGGATGGAAGGGGGATAAAGCATGATGGCAGTGAGGATACAGTGGTGCAGGCTCACTGGCAGAACCAATCTGGTGCTTCCAGCCGTGCATACATCAATATGAAGTTACTTTCAGTAGTACAAAAGACATGACTATAAGCAAGATAACCAAAGAAGGAAGGTTCTTCCTTTTAGAAGCCATTGGATTGGATCCAAAGGACAACTCTGCTCACAGAAGGGCCTTCAATCCTGTGGAGAGTTCTAGGAACAGAAGTGGGTGCAGTGGGTGGGGGGGAGAGATCTCCACCTATACTCCCTCGCGGCTGCTGCAAACCACTTCCCACCCTATTCCAAAGGAAGCAGAGCAGATTTGTGGGGAATATAGAATTGGGGTGGGGGAAATTATCATCCTTCCCCCTTCCATGCACATTAACTGGAAGCACACTTTCCAAGCAGAATGCTTCTCACTTTTTCTCTGGATCCTTCAAATAGTTTCTATTTTAAAACGTTATGTTCTGTTTTAATATAGTAATGGAACACCCTTTTTTAATGATAACATTCAGAGGAGACAAAAATCACAAGAAAGTGGAAGTACTATAGCTTCCCACTGGCTGCATAATGTACAAAGACTCAGAGCATACATGAGGTACCTGGAGCTGCCGCTATAAGCCGTCCTGATACATCTGATCCAGGCAATTTTCTTTTTAGAATTGGAACAATCTTCTCATCAAAATATTCCATTGCCATCGATGAAATGTCCCTTAACTCCTGAAGGACTTCGTGGGCTCTCTGGGGAGCTTTGGTAGAGTTTACATACCTTAACACACGATAAATTTCATCAATTACCTAAAACAAACGAGAAAAGTTGAGACATGGCGACTGGCAAAAGCTAAGAGTAGCATATCCTTTAATAATGTCTAATTTCCACAAGCCAATCCGTTATTAACAAAGGAACAGCATTTAGATAAGAACCCTCTGAGATAAGCCTACAGAAGGTTCTGAATTTCCATCAGTGGCTCCTCAAAACAAAGTTTAGCCCTAATGACTTATTCCATCACACTTTAATGCAGCCATCTTTTGGACTTTACCTTCCCAGGTATAAAGCAGCAGAGGTTAGAATCCACATACTTCATGAAGGTCATATTTAGCAGGGACAGTCTTGTTTCTACAGCAGCAAGAATGTCTGCATGGCGAGCTAGCGAGTGATTTCTCCGTTCCGATTCCCGTCTACAAAGACACATCCAAAACAGTGAGAAACACGGCAGAGATCTGCAGGACAGGTGGAGCAATATAGTCTGGAAGTTTACCAGATTCTGTCACCAAAAATGATGTGTGCTTTAAGAAGCCGTCCATTTTTTTCCATTCTAGTTCAAAATAATAATGTTTATGACTCAATCTGATTTTATATAGATCCAACAATTTTCATATTGTTTTCCAAATAATTTTCAGACATGGGTGAAACTAAAGAGCCTTGAGTTTCCTTGAAAAGTAGATGGAGTACTTTAAAAATAAATACATGAGGAAAATGCATTGCTAGAACATCGCTCATAGCCCTCCTTTGCTCACCACCATTGCCACACTTGCATGAGTCCAAGAAGAATTCCAACAGCAGTTTGATATTTCACACTATAGCATAAGAACTGGATACAGGTGACATTGCGTATGCTATCAGTTCAGCACCTAATGCGAAGATACCAGAAGCTGTTGCTAATTTAATTCAACAGTAATATCCTTCTCTTTTTTCCACACACTCCCTGCTGCAAGGCCCATTTCCACCTGGCCTAGTGGGCAGCCCCAGACTCCCAGGAGCTTCTTTTAACTGTTCAGGGTGAGTCTGGGCCCTGCCCCCTTTGCCATGTGGAAATGGACCTTGCAGTACTCACGGCAGCAGCAATGTCCCTCCAGCCTCCCATGTCAGACCTATGTTATAGCCCAGGGATGGGTTAGGGCAGGGGTCAGCAAATGTTTTAAGCAGGGGGCCAGTCCACTGTCCCTCAGACCTTGTGGGGGGCCAGACTATATTGGGGGGGGGGAATGATCCAAGAGCACCATGAACCCTGGTGGCTGCTTACCTGTCTTGCGAGTGGTAGGGGCAGGAGGGATGATGAGCGGCGCGCAAAAGGGCTCCGGCGAGGGGCTGCTTAAAATGGTGGCCACTCAAGCACTGCTGCAGCTGGCACCAACAAAGCCCAGTCCCCTTCCTCCTCTAGACGGGGCGGGGACAAGCCAGGAGGAGGGAGGGAGGAGGCGCCGCCACCACCACCGAGGGAGGGAGAGGGGAAGAATGTGCACGCTGGTGATCCACACGGCGATTCCCAGACCGTCCGCGGGCCAGATCCAGAAGGCAACTGGGTTTGATCCGGCCCACAGGCCTCAGTTTGCCTACCCATGGGTTAGGGATTGATTGTTTCTCTCTCCAAGCCAAATTTGGCAGTTGGGCGGGACATCGCCTGACATTATGAGACCCATTTTTGCCCACATGGCTTGAAATCAAAAGGCACAGGTAAGGGCACAGCCCACAAAGCGCTGACTGATCAGCTGATCTTGGGAAGCCCCATGCACAATGCTTTGTGGGTGCTGCCGGTGAGTGTCTGCAAAGACATGTTCAACTTAGCCATGTTTTACAGTAATATGTGATGTCAAGTGTAGGGCAGGTGGATGTTGCTTGGCTAAAATAGCCTTGCAGGTCAAAGGGGGAGGCTTGGCACACCTAATTAGGCCCACAGACTGGAGCTTCCCCCCAGCAGTTCTAACTTTCTGATCCCAAATGGGACCCTCAGGCAGCTTACAAATGTACTAAAAAATGCTAGACGTTGTATATGAAGATAATGTATTAGAATAAAGTGCTTACAAATGTACTAAAAAATGCTAGACCTTGTATATGAAGATAATGTATTAGAATAAAGCACAGAGATAAGACAGTAAAGAACTCAAAGTTGTTTACCAACCTGAGAGCCCTGCAAAACAAGAGATTTTAACCAGCTTTTTGAATGCTATGGGAGTTGAGCTGGAGTTTTCCTGGGGAGAGAGAGTACCATATAGAAGGTGTTACCATTCAGGAAACGCTGAACTTGGGAGGTGATTTCCTTGACCTTAAATGGCTGTGGCTTCCATAGAAGGGCCTCAAGTTGTACATTTGAGAAGCTAGTACTTCAACATTTCTCTGTAAGTGCCTCCGTTTAAAATCAGTTCTACCTCTGGCAGTGCTGAGAAGCCAAAAAACCAGCATACAGAATGATAACCTGCATTAAATACCGTACATAAACCAGGATATAGAGCGATGTGGAAGGCACAGTCTTCTATACAGGGGCTTTTCAATTCCCATATGTAGCCCTGCTCTCTATTATTTTTAAAATTCACACACACACACCCTTCAGTGGCCAGTGGGTATATGCAAACAAAACTCACTATCCTATTCCAGTGTGTGCCATGCAATTTATAATCCCACTGACCTACAGCAGGGGTAACTAACACGATGCCTGCAAGATGTTTTGACTACAACTCCCAAGCAGTCTTCGCCAGTACAGCCAAGGGTCAGGTAATTATACTTCAAAACATCTGGAGGGTCCCAGGATGGTGAAAGATGACTTACAGTATTACTATAGGATATCACTGATAGCGCCTGTCTTCTCCAAAGGCAAGACAGGCAGTGACACTCAAGCAAAATGAGAGCCTAGGGCCAAGCAGAGGGGGAAGAGTCAACCCAAACAGAAAATTATTCAAGGTACAGATTGTTCTGCTGCAGTGCTAAGGTGCACAAACAGGACTGGTAGCTCATTCTTCATGCTATATGCAGAACCTTGACTACTGTCACAAATCCATCAGGCACAAGCAGGATATATTCTTTAAATATTTGTTTCACAACTGGTTGCAAAGCAGCTTTCCTTATATAATCTTCTTGCAAATACAGATTTTCAAGGAGTATTACTTCTGACCTTGTGGTAAGCACATACCTTGGGAGCTGTGCTTTAACCTGTTTCTGGCACAAGTTGTGGTATCTTTCCACTTTCAGAAATCCCTGATTCAGCATTCTCTGGCAGACCAAGTCCATTCGCTTACAAACCTACATTGAAAATACAAAAACAATACTCAAGGTGTCTTCTTTAGTAGTTAATAAGCTGTGAGCCCCTTTTATGATTAACCAGTTTGTCTTGAGTGCCACAAGGCTACACAGCACAATTTGAAATGGGGCCACTTCCAAAGATTACAAAACCGTCACTTTGCCCTTTCCAAATAATTTGTTCCAAAGCTCCAACTCCAGAACATGTTTACTGCTCACATGGTGTGGATGTTGATGTCTTAACAAAAAAAATCCATGCTTTCTGGTGCATGAATGAATTCTCAAGTGGCGTTACACTCTTCTTAAATGGATTCTTTAAAAATTATAACATTCACTTCAATTCCATTTATTATACAGTATGTTTATTCCACTCTTTCATCTGCCGAAGGAACTCATAATAAAAAAGAAGCTGAGGCACATGCTCAGGTTTACAGACTAAAAGGTAAGTCACACAAAAGGAAAAGATGTGGAGGGAAAAGAGAATGGCAAAAGATCAAAAACAATGCCAGAACAAGGTAGAAAGTTGTAAAGGTGCAAGTAGCTGCTGCTACTGCTGTGAGTAGACTGTCTTGCCAGAGTGGTGCACGCTCTGGTTATCTCCCGCTTGGAGTACTGCAATGTGCTCTACATGGGGCTACCTTTCAAGGTGACTCGGAAACTGCAATTAATCCAGAATGCAGCAGCTAGACTGGTGACTGGGAGTGGCTGCCGGGACCATATAACACCGGTCTTGAAAGACCTACACCGGCTCCCAGTACGTTTCCAAGCACAGTTCAAAGTGTTGGTGCTGACCTTTAAAGCCCTAAACAGCCTCGGTCCACTATACCTGAAGGAGCGTCTCCACCTGCATCGTTCTGCCCGGACACTGAGGTCCAGCACCGAGGGCCTTCTGGCGGTTCCCTCGCTGCGAGAAGCCAAGTTACAGGGAACCAGGCAGAGGGCCTTCTCGGTAGTGGCACCCGCCCTGTGGAACACCCTCCCACCAGATGTCAAAGAGAAAAATAACTACCAAACTTTTAGAAGACATCTGAAGGCAGCCCTGTTTAGGGAAGCTTTTAATGTTTAATAGGGTATTGTATTTTAGTGTTTTGTTGGAAGCCGCCCAGAGTGGCTAGGGAAACCCAGCCAGATGGCGGGGTATAAATATTGAGTTGTTGTTGTTGTTGTTGTTGTTGTTGTTGTTGTTGTTGTTGTTGTTGTTACTATTATTATTATTATTATTATTATTATTATTATTCCCGAGCCTGGCGCCCAATTTGTAAACCATGGGATATAGGGAGCCAGTGTTACACCTACACGTCTCAAGCTTAAATTAAAAAAGGACTTGTTTGTTTTTATGCATTACCAACTCAGGGTGTGTCTGTATTTCCCTCCATCCAAATTTCTGGTAACAGCTGTCTGCACACTGCAGTTACTCTTTATAGCACTTGTTTCTCCTTTTAAAAAAGGAACAGTTCAGTCCTCAAGAGGACTATGCTACAGACAAGTGCTGGGGGAACCTGTGGCCTTCCAACTGCTGCAGGACTATGGCTCCTATCTCTCTGACCATTAGCTAGGCCTGGCCAAGACTCATTGGTGCTGGAGTCCGACAGAAAGAATTACTTGGAACTGCAATGTCTCCTTTCTATGTAATGCTTCCTCTCACTGTTTCCTCAAACTACATTCTGACTTGACTGGAAAAGGAAGCTGCCGACTAATTATAATGTCGCACTTTAGTCAATAAGCCTCCATTTCCAAGTGTAACCACTACACCATTTCTTGCTTCCTGCAAACTCGATAGGCCAAGAATGCAGCTTATTTCCTCTCATATTCTTTTAAGCAAAAAGCCCACAAAAATGCCCTGGCAGAATCGCACAGCTTAACTTCCAGAAGCTATTTCGGCCTCGTGTGCATTAACAGGACTTCTGGCGGTTCCCTCACTGTGAGAAGTGAGGTTACAGGGAACCAGGCAGAGGGCCTTCTCGGCAGTGGCGCCCACCCTGTGGAACGCCCTCCCATCAGATGTCAAGGAAATAAACTACTATCTGACTTTTAGAAGACATCTGAAGGCAACCCTACTTAGGGAAGTTTTTAATGTTTGAAGTTTTATTCTGTTTTTAGTCTTCTGTTGGGAGCCACCCAGAGTGGCTAGGGAAACCCAGCCAGATTGGTGGGGTATAATTAATTAATTAATTAATTAATTAATTATCTGGCATTTCTATTCAGTTGGGGCACAGTGATCTTCCCTCACTGTTCTTGCCTGAACAGAGATGGACAGGTACCTGGCAACCCAGATGACAAAGGCCAGTGTCCCCTTTCACTTTATTCTGCACTCCCAAGACAACCATCAGTTGGAGCAGACACCGTTCTGGCTGGCAAGAAGGAACAGGAAGGTACCGGTATATTTTCTTTAGATGTTCCTTCTTTGGTCAATGATGAGGGCCAGGCCAGTTTGCCCACTGCCATGGAAGGGGGGGCAATTATCCTTGTTCCTTTGGCCATTGACAAAGGACACAGTCGGCTTCCTCTCTGAACATGAGTTGCTTGCACAAAAACTATTTCTAAGCTTTCAGTGATACAAAGCTACTGGACAACACACCTACTGGGCATGAACAGGGTGGCAGCTGAAGATTTGTTTTCTTTTAGATTTTAAGAAGAATGCAGAGAAACTGGAGAAGTTTATGAAGAAAGCAGAGATGACTAAAGGTTTATAAACACCATACACATGAGGCAAGACTGAAGAAACAGGTTCTGTTTATCCCAAAGAAAAGCTGAAAATACACACCCGTACCAGAAAAAATCAGGAAAGATCTTGAGGAAGACAGGAGGGGGAAAAACAACCATCAAAGGAGAGCGAGAAGACCAAAGTCATTTGGCTCTCCTCACTCAGACATTTAAAACAAGGAGATTTTGTGAACCACTCTGAGATCTTTGGATTAAGGGTGGTATATAAATTAAATATATATATATTATGAAGTCTAACACAGATTGACCTGGCCTTCCAAAGAGACACCAAGTAAGAGTTATAACCAGGAGCAATATACATATATTATTAAAATTACTTCTAGCCCATCTTTCTTTGTGCAGTTTTGTAGCACAAACAATAAAATGCAGTAAAACCCAAAATATGTTCATAGTTGTGTTATCAAACCAGTTGCTGAAGGAAGGTATTTATTATTTCTTATTAATGGCCAGGTAACTTCCATCTTTTAAAAAAGAAGAAAGTTCTGAAAGGTAACACGGAAAGAACGTGAACTCCAGGGGTGTTTGGTTTAAAAGGCTGCTGTGCTCTGCACTCAATATACACTACAGAAAGGCTTTATTTTTTCCACATTGTTAAATATATTTTCATCTACATTTCAGCAAAAGAAGAAACTTTTTTTTATACCTGAAACTAACAAAATGTCCTTGAAAACAGTTACAGCATCTTTCCCTGAAAGTTATACTTGAGCACTAGAAGTTTATAACGTTATGTGCCACTGTAACGTATTCTACAAATCAGGGAAGTTTCTTAATTTATACTGGAAAGTCTCTGATCTTGGAACCTCCAGTTAAATTGTAGCATGCCGATCTAAGCTTTCCCTGACATAAAAGAGATTGAAAGCAGATTACAAGCCAAACGAACGACTTGATGTACTAATGCTTTGCGTGTTGGAAAAACACTGGGTTCATATAGCACCTAGGTGCCTAGAAAACATACAGTTCGTGACAGGTATAAATGTTTGGCATGTTCCCATCTCCCCTGGGCTAGCATCTCTAAAACAACTGTATTGTCTTCTACAAATGTGGTTTGACATCTATGAATCAGAAATAATTTTCAATGTTGCCGCAGCACAAAAGCCATAGCTGTCAACTTTTCCCTTTTCTTGCGAGGAATCCTATTCGGAATAAGGGGATTTCCCTTTAAAAAAGGGAAACATTGCCAGCTATGACAAAACCACACACAAAAGCAAGAGAGAGAAAAACCCAGCACTGCCCATATCATAATTTAATGTGAATCTTCTCCACCCACTAACTTAAGTAGAGTTCCTTGATATACACATTCGGAAATGATATGCGTACCCTGACACCTAGTGGCAAAGCAAAATACTACAACCTCCGTCAAAATCTACCTGGGAACATAGAAACGAAACCGGTTCTGTTCATTAATGCTATAGAATTCCACACATAAGCAATATGTGTAGGGATGAATAAAGGGGCAGGTAGGTTTGCAGACTGACACCCACATATTCAGGGAGTTAAATCCTACACAATAAAGGATCTCCAAAAGGCTGTATACCAACTCGAACAATAAAATGGTGGATGTGACTCATGTAAAAGGTAAAAAGGTAAAAGACCCCTGGATGGTTAAGTCCAGTCAAACTTGACTATGGGGTGCAGCGCTCATCTGACTTCAGGCCAAGGGAGCCAGCGTTTGCCCGCAGACAGCTTTTCTGGGTCATGTGGCCAGCAACAGGACACCATGACGAGTGCCAGAGTGCATGAAAACACCATTTACCGTACCTTCCCGCTGCACTGGTACCTATTTACTTGGCTGAAGCTCAGACATGCAATTTTGGGTGTTTTGGCAGTGGGGAAGCAAGATTCATAGTTAAGATTCAAACTCACTCTTTAGTATGTTCAAGATCAAACTACTAAAACAAAAGGATACATTTTAACAGCATTTGTGGAAGTTACTTAAATTTTTCAGCCCAATATTATTACTGAGGAAAAAACCACATGTGGTCTGAAATTGGGGGATCCCTGAAAAGTGCCCCTACTAAAGCTACACAGAATATTTGGGGGCCATAGCATGTCTCCCAAAAGATGCCAGTTCAGAATGTTGCAATAGAGGTGTAAGGAGTCAAAGCCAATGTCAGAAACTATTAGGAAAGATACTAACTATAAAACAACAAAAACTTTAATGACACTTCTATGTGAAATGTGATACACCCATATTTGAAATATTACCGTATATGCAGGTGCATCACAGAAAAAGTATTCCAGAACTAGAAAAACTACACAGGGTCTACCAAAATAACCAGAGTAATAGGATGTTCCCTATTAATTCCAGAACAGCAGAATATGTAATTTGTTAAGGCAGAAACAACCAATTCATTGCAGTATGAATTTTTTTAAGTTACACCCTACTTCATAAAACACGTGAAGTGGCCCACACACTTGATGAAGTAGGCCTTTGAAAATACCTTTCAGTCAAAGAAAGCACTTCACCTTATGAACTTGCAGAGTTAAGCACCACATAACGTTATCATGGCACTGGCAAAGGCCACTTTTCAAGAAGGACTGAATCAATCAAGGATAGATACTGACTATAATAGCTTGAAAATGGAACCTAAATGGTAGTATGCTTCCAATTACCATTTGTTGAGATAGGCTTCCACAGAGTAATGGACCAACCGAGTTAGGCAAATCTTGATTGGACACGGAAAAATAATGCAGTTTAGAGAACAACTGCAGTTAAGTGGTATATAAATAGTTTAAATAGCCTTGGAAACTTTTTATACCATTATGCTACCCAATTCTCTTCCTCCATTTCTTACATTTAAGAAATCTTTTCACTTCCCCCTCCCCACTGACTCTTCCTCATTTACCTTCCTTCCCTTTGCTCCAGTGTTTCACTTGATTGCTTACTTAATTACTGCCTCTGCATTTATACAGCTGCTCTATAACAGGAGTTCTCTAAGTGACTCACAAAACAAAACAAAACAAAACCACATGCACTTTAAAATGAAATATAGGATAAAGTTGCAACAAATTCCTTTACAAAAATCAAAACAATTAAAACATAACTTTGTATGTCTAGTCTGTGATCAGATGGTAAGCCTACAAGGAGGGTCTGTTCTTAGTTCACTGAAGATTTTTGCACAATATCTAATGGTTTTAGATGTTTAAATTACAGTAAAGCTAATTCCCCAAATCCAAGTCTATAGTTGTACAAGCACAGTATGGCACTGCTATCATTTTGAGAGAGGTTGAATCAAGTGATGTCAAGTGTGTGTCCAAAGTTTACCCCCACATCAAGTTTAAGACAAATCCCCTTCTTGTTCCACTGCCCTCCTATCTTCAGTCCCTGCTGCATGAATGACTAGTTTTGAGAGAACATATATGAAATTCTTATCTAATATCCAACCGACACCACTATCTCAAAAAGGTCCAACTTGCTATATGTTTGGAAATTTCACAGTCAATAAACCTAAAAAGCAATCAAAGCTGTGAAAAAAAGAGTGAGTGTTTTTCTTACTAGCGCCAGATAGAAGCACCCCCCAAAAATAAGTTTAGCCAAGTTTTTATAGGGGGGGACTGTAAGAGAAAACGAGCAAAGAAAACCAGTTTAAAAGAGATGGAAATTGTGATCTCCCCCTCCACCCCAGAAAAAGCTCTCAAGAACAGAGCTGTCCTCTACTAAAGACAATGATCAATTTACGCGCGTGCTTTGAGGTGACCCAAAAGTGGCTGGAAAAGGGCAGCACAGGCTTATGAGGTCTCCACCATCACGTGCGATGACCTGGAATGCAATCCCCGTGCAAATTGGGGGTTGCCTGTACTAAGTGTAAGTTAGAAGAACATCTAAGAACATAAGAGCCTGGCTGGGACAGGCCAATGACCCATCTAGTCCCATCATTCCATTCACACACTGACCCACTAGATACCAGTGGGAAACCAGCAAGAATGATTCACACATAAGTGCTCTCCTTCTTCCTGTGGTTTCCAGAAACCAGTATTCAGAAGTATTGCTGCCTCCAAGTGTGGTGGCAGAGCAAAGCCATCATGGCTAGTAGACAGAAGCCACACACTTTGATAGGTCTGTGCCTGGACACTTGAGAAACTTTCTGGAATAGCCTCGTGCACAAGAACAGAAAGCATGAATAACAACTGGCGCACATAAGCATTGGTCAATTGTGGCATTGGGAGTGGGGACAAGATTGTACTCTTCACTAGCTAGTATAAAGCTGAAAAAATAGCTGCCAGGAGATCCTATAACCTCAAGAAACAGAGAATTATGGACGTCTATTCTTTGTGGCAAACACTATTTCACGAACACCTGAATGCAGTCTCCAGGTAGCCCTAGATTCACTGCCGTACTTAGAATACCACCCTGGTATGTGGGCATCTCAAAGGCTACTCTAGCATTCGGTGCAATGTGGTTGCCTTTTGTCTGGAAGGTTTGGCTGTTCAAAGTACAGCAGTCAACTTCCAAAGATGGTTGAGACACTAAGTACTTATGCCACTACCTGCACTTCTTTTTGTCTTTTGAAGTCCATTCAATTGGCTTGTTTTGCACCATGAGGCCCTTACTTTCACCTTCCAAGTATTTCTGGATATAATCCTTACGCTCCACTGAACACTTTTCAAGGGGACAGAAGAAGCAAAACTAGACTGTTGGCTCAGTGACAAGCCAAGGCAGCAGCTCTCAGGAACCGTACAGCAAACCAGTGAGCAACTTGGCTAGCTACATGTGCAACTTCAATAGTGTCTATGCAGGTGCTCCCTTCCTTTTGAGTGCCACTGGTTATGAGCAATTGCTACCCACCCCAGACAACTGGAGCTCTGCAGCCACCAAATCCTGGCTTGCTTTGAAGCCATTAAGGTTTGCACATAATGGGAATCTACGATTATCTACAGCTTTCTGGTTCATTTCCCCGTTTGTGTGAAGGGGCTGTGTACAGGTGCTGGAAGCTCATCCACACTGCATTTTAAACTAGCTGGGTCTCTCATATCTTTGTCAGGATATAGTTAGTGATGTTACACTGCAGGAGCAGAAGGTGGAGAATCTAAACTACATGCCGAGGTGATGAATTCCACAACCTGTATAAATTACGCAAGTCTGTATGATCTCTTATATTTTGCAGAATTGTTTGTTCTGCTTCCGCTAGTCCCTTGAGGCAAATGGTGGAAAGAAGCTTTGCAAGGCATTGAAGACTCAGCACCCGACTCCTGAGAATCACCTGCAATGGCAATGATCCTTTTGGCTTCTGCTGCTTAGCCAAGATTTATCTACACTTTCAAACGCAACTTTGCAACCATAAGCAACAAAAACTGGCCTTGGGGAGATTTTCTTTTTTAAAAAGAATCCTTAGGTTAGAATGTTAGGTAAGCTAGATTCTAGAGCTTTCCTGCAATTCTACGCAAGTGCTGAGTAACTCACAGCCTTGACGTTTCTTTAAAAATGTAAGAAGATCCCTGCAGGAGCTGGTTTCAGTGCCTCCTGCAGTGGTATTTACGGTAAATCTTTCTGAAGGGCTTCAGAGATGTAGCCCCTGCCCCCATGCATTCCTTCGGATCAGGATACTTCACTGTGCTGGGAAGTATAGTAATTATAAATATCTGAAAATCAGTAACAAGAAGCATAGTCAAGTTGATGCCATCTGGATGCTATCAAACAGAAGTGTTTTGAGCATGTACACTGAAATAATGTATTAATCCCTGTTACTCTAAACTAGCAGGCTTGTATTTATAGTTATTTATTTAATGGATTTATACTCTGCTCTTTGAAAAAGGACTCCACAGAGCAGCGTACAATATTTCAAAGTACAAATCCGTAACACAATAATGTTTTTTAAGAAATAGCAACAATAAACATCAGTATAAAATAACAATAGCTTATGCAAAACCCAGTTAACTACCCTCATTTATATTCCCAATCAGACGCAGGTACCAAGTCATTCAGTGCTTCAAAGCAATTTGGCCTGGAAACTCACTGATAATCATTGCAACTGACACAATATTTGGATAACACCTCCAGATTTTTGACCCCTGCCAAGAACCAGGCAATCACATTCTGTACTAGTTCAAAGTTTCTAGACTTTCTTCAAAGGTGCATTACAGTAGCCCAGTCTTAATGAGACAAGTGCATGGAGAACTAATATGAGATCTGACTTTCATCTTGTCTGGATCAAGCTACAGCTTGTTCTTTCTCATCCATTCTTCGACAGCCTCCAAGCGCCAGCTTAAAAATACCTCGGCATGGCTGGAGTGAGCGGATAGAGTCAAGAGTCAGCTGCATATGGATCAGCACAGGATGTAAACACGGTGCCAAACAGTGTCAAATTCATGATCACCTCTGCTTCCATTATCTTGGTTGAAGCTACCGGTATCAAACAGAATATGGTGTCTGGAATCACCCACCCATCCCTCAGTTTCTCTCCTTTGCTCTTCTAGAGCAGTCCTGGGGTTCACAAATGAATAACGCCCTAGTACCCAGTGTGCGTACCAGTACATTGAACACCTTCAAAAGGGATGTGCCATGGAGGTTGTTGCTCAAATCCCACAAATTGAAAGCACCTTGTGCACTATGGATGTCAGCACACAACTATAAAGTGAAAGAACACAACAGTGCTATTAAACAAAGCATCTTAAACACATACAAATGCTCCAATATTTTCAAGGTTCATTTTTATATATGAGAAAGGGGTGGCTGGGATCAGTTTAGTCATTTTCCGTTCTGTTTCTTTGTACTCATCACCTGTTTCATAAGCCTTTTGTTGCACATGTTGTTAATATTAAAGTTAAAATCAGAACAGGGAAAACACATAAGAACTACTGCTCATGTTCTACCATGTATTCATTTGTCTGTTGAGAAGCTGCCTGAAATTGGTAGTAGAACACTTTCCCAACAACTGCATATTTGCTTGTTTTGTTGCTTAATTTTTTCTGCTTAACTTGCTCTGTCAGTAATTCCTCACATCTGCATATGTTTCAGAATCACCAGATGGAGAATTGTTACATGATAGGAGGATTATCTTAACTGTGATAGAAGATGGGAGCCCAGAATGATTATCTCCGTTCAATCTTTGTAACGAAGAGCCTGGTCTGAACTCTTTGGGCAAAATACTGCTGAGTGGGCAGCGTCATGGCAAACAGCAAAATCAAGTTGCATATAAGGCAGTAGGGCTTTGTGCTGCAGGAGCCCAAGGCACCTAGAACAAAACCTAAGACTGCCCTTCCATCTCTCTCACTTTTGAGCAGCGCAGCTTAAGTTATTCTCATACATATCCTTCAAATAATCAATTCCCCCTTGCACTGGAGGGACATTGTGCATCAAAAACACTCATATAAATATATGCATGTCACTAAGCACAACTGTTTTTGCCACTTCTACTAGACAGGAGTAAACTGCATGAGGTGCTCCCAAGCTGCACTATGGGAACATGGCACAGGGCCATCTCTGCTCCAACAAACAAATGGGACAAGTACAGTGGTACCTTGGTTCGCAAATGGCTTAGCTGTCAAAGAAATCAGCTCCCAAATGCCGCAAACCTGGAAGTGTTCCAGTTTGTGAATGTTTTTTGGAAGCCAAACGTCTGACGCAGCTTCTGCTTGAGTGCAGGAATCTCTGGCAGCCAATTGGAAGCCGCACCTTGCTTTTCGAACGGTCTAGGGAGTCGAATGGATTCCCGGAAAGGATTAAGTTTGAGAACCAAGGTACCACTGTATTGGAAAAGGAAACAAGTTGGGCAACTGAACCTTTTAGACAGCTAGTACGGGTTTATCAGATTTGCATTATATACCATGAATACAATCAACTGTATATGATTAATTCCACTCTTCAAGCCACTGAAGCAAGAAGGAATCTTACTTGGATCTTTCCCGTCAATTGCTATGCACTGTGAAGCAGATAGAATGTTTGGCTGCTTAGCTACATCAGTTTGATGCCAAGTAAACACATCAGCTGAGAAAAGAGAGGGTGTTTGGTGTTTGCTTCACAATATCAACTAGAAATCCACTGTTATTTTCTTATAGTGCTTTAATATTTAACCCAAGCTAGTTTTTCATAGCACAGTGATGAAGTGGCCAACGCAGCTGTCTTTTGTAGTAGCCAGTGCTTTTTTCTAAAAAAAAATGTTTGGGGGTTACTCTCATTTCCCTATTCATATTGAAATACTGCCCCTCAACGAGGCCAAACTTCACAAAATGTTTAGGGGTATGTGTACCCCCAGAAAAAAAGCACTGGTAGCAGCTTCTGTTTAGCAAGGAATCTCAGCTACACCAATTCTAATAATAATATTTAAGATAAATTAAGAATGCCATTCTAAACTCACTTACCTGTGAGTACAGTCCGATGAACAGAATGAGACTAGCTTCTGAGCACTTATGTGTAAAACTGGGCGGCATGTTAGATGGCAACCACCCTCCAAGATCAGAGGAATATGAGGCAAAAGCAATAATGCACATTTCCCCTTCTAATTCAACGTTCTAACCCAGGCATAGGCAAACTTGGCCCTCCAGATGTTTTGGGACTACAATTCCCATCATCCCTGACCACTGGTCCTGTTAGCTAGGGATCATGGGAGTTATAGTCCCAAAACAGCTGGAGGGCCGAGTTTGCCTATGCCTGTTCTAACCAAAGATGTTTGTCATGGTATTACACACATCTATCTAATTTCCCCCCCAAAGGGCTGTAATGCTGTTTGATGAAGAGGTAACAGAAAATGAAAACTGAAAGGTGGAAAAACCTGTCAAAGCTTTACAAGTTAGTCAATTTGCTTACTGCCTTGACCATAGGTTGCACATACCAACAAGAGAAATAAAACAAACAAAATTCTCTTCATAGTCATATTTATTTTCAAAAAGTGTCAAATATCTCAGGCATCAGGAATCAAAATAAGCTCTCCTTTAAGCAGTCAATGACACTGTTCATCACAAAAAGCTGTCTTGTAATCCAATGCATATCTATCTTGAAGGAGTAGGCACTCCCAAGGCTGAGTGCCCTAGACTGCAATCCTATGCAATTGCACATTACCTGGGGGAAAAGCTGCACTGATGAATATGTGATTTACTTCCAAGTAAATACACAAAGGATTGTACTGCTGTGGAGAAAAAGCCATACTCTTGCAGAGAAACCTAGAGACGGCATTCACAGGCACATACATGGGGATCCATTAAAATTAAAAATTAACATTGGACACTGGTGTAGACTAACTCAAAACATGGACCTGATCTTAAAAAGCATCAATTTAGAGGTTTTTTTTCAATAATGTTGTAAGATTTTTTATATAGAGAAAGTCTGACAAAAGTAAAGCTTTTGTTCCATAGCTAGGAACTAGCTTAGGGAGAATATAAGCCTTAGATTATTAAACATCTGCTTTACGATCCTGAAATTCTAAAGCTACTGAATGCATCCAAACTGTGCCTTTACCAGAACAGAACTAAAACAGATGCAGTAGATACCCTTCTTATTTCACAAATTCCCTCCCTCCCATGTGACTATTGCCACATGGATTTTCTGCGTTGAGATGAACTTGAGATCTTCTGAGAATGGCTCCTAGCAGTATGCACTTGCCCCCAACTCTATGGAATTACAATGAGATACATTAAATAATTACCAAACGAAAGAAAGAAAAGCATTCCATTCACTAGAAAGCACGATAGAAATGATACACAGGCCCAAAGCATAGATTATGTACCGCAGTCTCTTTGCATGGTAGAGGAAATTAACTCTACACGATCAACCTCATCGGAAGAGTCCCATCGCCCATGCTATATAAAGAGATGGTCTGCAATGGAAACGCTGTCAAGGGGGAAAAAGTCAAAATACAAGGAAGCGGGGTGGGTAAGGAGGGTGAATGCTGAATATGAACGGGGTTCTAGTGAGATACATTGACGATCCGATTTACGGAGACCTTCACCCCCCCCAGCGTCGTACCACCGATTCCCAATCTTTCCCGAAAAAGGCGCAGCAGGCGAATAGAGCTCTGCCGCAAAGGGGCTGCAACCTGCGGCCATCATCCTTGGCCCTCCCCCGTTAAAGCTCTGGATGGATCCCTTTCCCTCCCTCCCCACCCCCCCTCCAAAAAAGAGCGGGCGATTTCTTCAAGGTGGGTAGGAAGAGTGGGGAGAGAGGATTTCCAAAGGAAAGGGAATCCAGAGGTCATCCAGTGCGACCACGCCGCTCTCTCCCAAATCAAGTGGGGAAAGGGATAAGCCGGGGAAGGAGGCGTGGAGTTGGGATCCCCGAACCGATTCAAAAAACCAAGTGGAAACGCTTGCCAATCCGGAGGGGAGGGGAGGGGTGGGGTGGGGGAAAACGGCAAAGCGAACGGATGCGAAGTGTCGCGCCCCCAAATCCCCCCCCAGGCCAAGGCAGGGGTCCGAGGCGTCGCTTCTTCCTTTCCCACCCCCAGCCCCGCGCCTCCCTCTCCCCCCACGACGCGGCCCCTCACCAGGCGGAGCTGGCTGGTCTCGTCGTAGGACAGGAAGCCCAGGATGCCCTCGATGGCCACGATGGGCAGCCCCACCAGCGTGTTGCTCTGCGGGAGCTGCTCGAGGGGCTGCGCTTCTCCGCCGCCGCCGCGGGGCTGGGGCAGAGGCGGCGGCGAGAGCCGCGCCGAGTCCATGGCGCCTCCTTCCCCCTCCGACAGGAGCCGCTCGGCCGCCGCCACCACCGCCATCTTGGGGCCTATTCCCCTTCCTCGGCTCCGGGAGGGGGCACTTCCTGTGGCGACGTCCCCGCCTCCTTCGCCGGCAAGGGCGCTTTAAAGAGGCCGCTTCCCTCGGTGTCTCGTGTAGGGTCTCGGCGGGGTCCTCCTCTGAGGGATGCTGCTGCTCGCCAGGGCCGGGCTCCCGCTGTCTTGGAGTCGAAGAAACAGAGAACTGAAGAGTTGGAAGGGGATCCCCGAGGGTCATCTAGTCCAACTCCCCCTGCAGTGCAGGAATCTCAGCTAAAGCACCCGTGGCAGATGGCCACACACACATACCCCCCTTCTCCCTGAAAACTCACGCATGTGTGAACCACACCAACCCCTATAAACAGCCATAATAAGCAACCCCAAGTCCTGCTGATCTCAAAAAGCATTCAGCAGCAAAACAGCAATGTAGAGGTACCCCCCCCCCCAAAAAAAATAATGCTTAGAGGTTGGTGTGGTTCACACATGCATGTGGGTGACCATGGGCTTAGCCAGTGCTTTTTTTCTGGGGGGATGCAGGAGTACGCATACCCCTAATCATTTTGTGAAATAGTAGTAGTAGTAGTAATAATAATAATAATAAAATTTATTATTTATATCCCACCCCCCCAGCCATACTGGGCAGCTTCTAGCAAAATATAAAAATACAATAATAACCTAAGTTTGGCCTCATTGAGGCGCAGTATTTCAATATGAGTAGGAAAATTAGAGTACCCCTAAACTTTTTTTTTTAAAGAAAAATGGCACTGGGCAGCTGCCCCCCTTTTGAATAAATCAATAAAAATGCTTAACTCACTGAGGTTCTCCCCCCCCCCCCAACATAAAGCCTGGCTACACCCATGTGGGTGACAGCTTGATTTCGCCACACACAGAGCCTCTGCTCACTTGGAGACTGGGGCTGTGAACTGGCCCCACTGAGAAAATAGGTTGCCTGTGAGGTGATAGGAACCTATGTGGTCCATTCACACATGCAAGCCATCGTGTAATGTACACCAAGTGATGGATGTGCATGTGTGGCCTTAGTACCACCCTGCCACTAGAGGGGAGGGGAGGCAAACCTGGAGGCTTCAGGCCAGCCCTGGGGGTTTGGCAACCCTAGCAAAGAGAGAAACTGGGGTAGCTCCCTCAAACTTAAAGAGTTTGACTTCTGAACTGGAGGTGAAGGGAAGATTGGCAGGCACCTTAGCAGGACATGGTGGGCACCATGTTGGCAAAGCCAGATGGAGGCAATATTGAGGTAGGTATCCTAACAACCTGATAGGGTGCGAGGCAATGTCATGTGCTCTTGGCATAAGGTCTCAAATTTACCGTAACTCCTCAGCATAGGAATGGGAGCTGAAAGGATCTCAGACTATACTGTAAATATGTGGGGCAGAGAGGAAGGAGGGGAATGGAGGAAAGCACATCTCCCCCTCCCACAAGGCTTTCTCTTGAGTGGGGGGTGGGGTGAGGCAAGCTTCAAACCCAGGTCTTTGTGACTCATCAAGGCTCACATACTGAGCCCCCACATTGCATTCTTCTTCATCTATGCCACTCTTCATCCAAAGATCACAGAGCGGTTTATAATATTAAAACACAAAAATGCATGCCATAATACAAACAAACAAAAACAATACCCCCTCCCCACAGTATTACAGTTGGACCAAGAGCTAAACAAGCTCAGGTTGAGAGATAGCTCAGACTGTATAGCATGAGACTTTTAATCTCGGGGTTGTGGGTTTGAGCCCCATATTGGGTGAGATTCCTGCATTGCAGAGGGTTGAACTAGATGACCCTTGTGGTCCCTTTCCCACAAATCTATGATTCCTGCTCCTCTGCTGCCCAGTGCCTACTGCCACACATTTTGGGCTCTTGTACCCACAGTTACACTAGCAGAGTGCAATTATAACACTTAGCTGGTATGGCCTGGTGCTGGTATATCTTTGGAACTTGTCACCACAAGGGTATTTGTTTATTTTTAGGTGTCTTTATTCTAAAGACTTTTTAAATTTCCACCCAAGCTTTCCTTGATCTGTAAGATTGGACCCTGTTTTTATTCGTTTGAATCCCCTGAAATCCTGTTTTGGTTGGTTTTAACATGCTTTTATACTACTGTTTTACTGGTTTTATGTTGTATTTCTGTTTTAATTACATTGTTGGTTTTTTATATTGTATACTCTAGAGATTTTTTAAAAAATTAATTGGTTTATAAATTGTTTTAAATAAAATACATGAATAAAAGATCACATTGATTACTCTTGAAGGAAACACCTTTCTAGACCCAGCAGGCATACAGTGGTACCTGAGGCTACAGACGCTTCAGGTTACAGACACTTCAGGTTACAGACTCCGCTAACCCATAAATAGTACCCCGGGTTAAGAACTTTGCTTCAGGATGAGAACAGAAATCATGCGGTGGTGGCGCGGCATCAGTGGGAAGGTCCCATTAGCTAAAGTGGTACCTCAGGTTAAGAACAGTTTCAGGTTAAGAATGGACCTCCAGAACGAATTAAGTTCTTAACCCAAGGTACCACTGTATTTCAATTAAAAGAGAACTTTTCGCATCCTAGAGATCCTAAGAATTTTATGTGGGACAAAAAGTGTTTCAGTGACAGAATTGGAGGATGTTTTTACAGCCATATAGGTGCCTGGCGTGCTCTGGTCCATGGGGTCACGAAGAGTCGGACATGACTAAATGACTAAACAACAACAACATAGGTGGTAATAGGCACAGGTGTCTTGAGAGCAAAACTCGGCCAACCTAAGTAGATAGCATGGTGTCAACCCTGATTTCCCTTCTGTGTCTTCAGCTTCTCCTCAACCTCATTCTGCCTTCTTCGTGACTCCCAACCAGTTTTCCCAGAGGGAATATGGACCTTGACATGAAAGAGATTCCTCTTTTCTTCCTATGCATACTTACTTGGGAGTAAGCTCTACTGAATACAATGGCTCTTACTTCTGAGTCAACATGCTCCATGAAATCACAAACTGACTGAGTCTCAGTATGTAAGATGGACCAAGAACAAAAGTTGGACTTCAATTTTATTCCCACTTAACTGCATCAAACTTACCTTCTGATGTTATAAGTATAGGATTGCTCCATGGAAAACCATGTGCAGGGCAAGCCTAAGGATAGTTACTCAGAATTAAGTTTCAATTAGCTTTCTCCTAAATAAGCATTCGTACGATTGCTAGCTGCATTAGTCCCACAAAAGACTTGAAGACTAAAGTGGATTCAATACAATTATGTGCCAGTTCAGATGACTTGTGGCTCAAGACCCATGTGAAAAACAACAACAGTGTTCGTACCGGCTGTTTATGAATAAATAGGCGGCAATGAATAAACAGGAATAAATAGGTGGCAATTCTAGTGAGGGGGGAAAAACAGGATGCTCTATTTGTATGGGCTGCTGAATAAATGAATAAAGAGGTGGCACTGAAAACCACCTATTAGTGGTTTAGGATGTTCCTACTCTTGAGAGGCTGTCTCTTCTGTTGCAATGCCTTCATAGTTGCATAACACTTTAGGCTCACACTCCCTTTTGCTAGGGTGGCGGTGCAGTAAACAGGTTCTTCCTGGGAATTCAAGCATCCAGCTAGCAAATGTGGTGCTCAGAGTAGTGATGGATGATTTGACGACTGGTGCGTGATGCAACTTGGCAAAAGAGCTTCTGTACTCCAGATTACTAACAATGGACAGTGTGCATCCTGCCGAGATGACAGATAGTATGCTGGTGAGTATCTTAAGGGAGACCTGTTTAAGTAACCAACTCTGTCTAAGTATACCTGGCTTTGGTCTTATGCTCTTAGACAATAACATAAATCGAATATTTATTATATTTTATAATATACTCAAAGTTGAATCAATAAGCCAAATATATGACATTATGCTGTGAGGCCTACATCACATACAGTGGTACCTCGTGTTAAGTACTTAATTCGTTCCAGAGATCCGTACTTAACCTGAAACTGTTCTTAACCTGAAGCACCACTTTAGCTAATGGGGGCTCCTGCTGCTGCTGCGCCGCCGGAGCACGATTTCTGTTCTCATCCTGAAGCAAATTTCTTAACCTGAAGCACTATTTCTGGGTTAGCGGAGTCTGTAACCTGAAGCGTATGTAACCCGAGGTACCATTGTACTTGAAACATCTGGGAGTTTCCTAGCATGGCAAATACAGTATACTTAATAATTTTGCTTTTCCTTCTTTGCCCTTCTCTTTAAAAATTTACCACAGGCCAGAACATAGAAAGCTAAAAGTCAGACCTTTGTTGTATCTAGCTCAGTATTGCTGACACTGGCTGAAAAGCCCTAAAACAGCGCTGAAAAGTTTGTATCTGTGACAAATGGGTTGTACCTTACAGCCATGTCAAGGTAGGACAGGTTGCAGGACACTTTGTTACTTATTGCAACGTAGAACTGCCAGCATCTGTGCATTTAAAACTCTTTGCTAGAGTTTTTGTCACAGCATCTTAGATTAAATTGACACTTCCCCCCCCCCCCCATTGGTGACATATTGAGCCAGACCCAGATAAAGAAGCAGGAGCCTAGGAAATGACAAATTAGTTATCTTCTTCTCTCCTATACACCTATAGGGAAAATACTTCCAGACAGAGCTGCATTAGGCAAAGGTTAGCAATGTGGTACCCATGGGTGAAAGGGAAGCCATGAGAGATTCCTCTGCTGCTCATTAAACTTTTGAGTGCCTCCCCCCTGCTGCCAACTTGGTCATGAAGTGATGAGAGCGTTTACCCTTTTCTCTTTGGAAAGTATGTAGAGGTTAAGGAGGAAGTTGGGAAGTTTCTTTTTCAGCTTTATTTGCTTTTCAAGACACTCTCTCTCTCTCTCTCTCTCTGTCTCTCTCTCTCGGGGGGGGGGGGGAGGGGCAGGGGGTACTGATCCAAGAGAAAGGTGAGACAATTGACCTTGAGCAGTCAAAAATCCAAGTGTACTGAGGGGCCTAAAAACTCTGGCAACCTTTCCTTTGTCATAAGAATTTAAGGTCTCAAATATATACTGTAAATGTATATTAAATATAAATGTCTATATAAATGAAATTAAATGTTCATACATTTACAAGGCAAACACATAAGTATATAAACCACACATCTGAAATAGTACAGGAGAGCAATCTTGAAACCATTTTGACTCTCCCAAATTGATCTCAAATGTTTCTCTGCAAGGAGGAAGAAAATGGGAAAGCCTCTCCATTGTCTTACCTGTCTTTAGGGCATATTTGTGTATGAATTGGGTGGGCCTGTGACCTGGATTCAGGAATTAAAGTATTTACCATCACAAAAGAATGGCCAGGCTGCCCAAGTAAAGCAATCAGTGACCATTGTCAGGTATCCCGGGAGGCAGGATTTCTGTTGTAGACCACCTCCTTCTGTGATGTACGTATGATGTTTTTGGGGGTGGTCTTGAGCTACAGGGTGGGCAATTTCAAAATTCTATATAAGGGCTTGCAAACCATTGTTCTGGGTTCCTCCTCCCTCCTTCATGTGGTGAGTGAGGACCCTGTTGCAACAGTTTAATAAAGATCAGGCTTACTAGCTGTTTTGCTTCTCCATACTGTATTCTCTGGTTGACCTCTGTTATTTTCTCCTACCCATAGGGAACCCACTTATGGACTCTATACGGGCTCTTGGATGCCCCATAAGAGAAAAGGAGCAGGTTTTTTCTACATCACCCTAGACATTCTATATTGCATAAATAAACAGGTTGCCTTTGAGAATATGCAGAGTGCTTCCCCACCCCCAGAAACCCATGTTTGAAAAGCAGATCTCATACAAGTTAGCCACATGTAGTATATGGCAAGTCCGCCAGGTGTTCGCAGTATAATAATAATAAATTGCAAAGAACAGCTCAAATTATCTCCTACTACTTTTAAATACTTATAACTCTCTAATGTACAGGCATCAAATACTAAACAATAAAAACCAAAGACGTCTGACAGATATTATATTACTGTCAGCCAGAAAGAGATTTTGGGAGGATCCACTGCTTAGCATCATAATTAGCTAGACAACTAAGCTACCTGTTAATTTTGTGGCAATGTCTTCTTAGACTCGGGAAGTCACTGGAAATAATGGGCGAACCCACTAATTAAACATAGGATGTTAATGGTTGCTCACAATGCCCAAAATTGCCACAACACAATTGCATGAATTATGTTAACATGTGACTTGCATGTTTGTTACATGTTCACCATCTTTACAGTGCTTAAACATCATCAAGTAGTAGTTGTGTGTTCCCAAATGTTTTGAAAGGCACACTTGACCTGTGGCTCTCTGGGAAAGCTGTTGTCCAACAACTACAGATATATAAACACACATATTGACTGTGCAGACTCTTCTTGAGAAAAAGCGGTCACTTCCAGGGGACCTGTTTATTGAGCACTCATCCTGATTTGTTTGTGGGGAGGCTATATGACATTGCAGCATTACAGCAAGCAATAATTCTCTCACCCTGATCAGTGCAATTTCCCATCACTTTCCTTATCACAAAAACTCCACAAGAGTGCTATATCAACCTTAGTTGTGCAATCTTAATTTGCTGATTGAATCCCACCCAAAAATAATGATAGTTTGGAAGCTCCCAATAAAAAAATAGGAGGAATCTGACCCATCCTTCAGGAAGGAGGAGGATAGGAAAATGTTCAGATTAACATTACCACAGAATATGTCTCGATAGCTGTGGGACTGCTTACAGCATCAAAAAGACTCTCCTTTCTGAACCAGATTTAAGTATTATTTAATTTTTATTTAATCAAAGGTTTTTACAGAACTTTATTAGTGCTTTTCCACACCAGAGTTTACTGTTTGGACTACTCCGATTAAATGGGAATGCAAAGGATGTTACCCTTAAACAACACAAATCCTGATGCTTTCCTCTTGGAAATTTAGGTCTACCTGATTTGGGAGTAATCTGATACACTGGGGGAAATATGCAGCAAAGTAAAGTGTGGAAATATAGGCTATTTAGACTTTTAAAGTATCCCCCTTCTAAGTTACTTCCAAAGTTCCTCACACATTTGTGTGGTAAATTAAAAAGAGACCACATGTTTGGTAAGTTAAAAATGGTTTACTAGCAAACTCTTCAAAGGTCAGATTCAAGTGCTTTTCCATACAGCAGCAAGAAAAGATATATAGTATGACTTAGGGTGGCGCTGTGGGTAAAACCTCAGCGCCTAGGACTTTCCAATCGCATGGTTGGTGGTTCGAATCCCCGCGGCGGAGTGCGCTCCCATCATTCGGTCCCAGCGTCTGCCAACCTAGCAGTTCGAAAGCACCCCCGGGTGCAAGTAGATAAATAGGGACCGCTTACCAGCGGGAAGGTAAATGGTGTTCCGTGTGCTGTGCTGGCTCGCCAGATGCAGCTTGTCACGCTGGCCACGTGACCCGGAAGTGTCTGCGGACAGCGCTGGCTCCCGGCCTCTAGAGTGAGATGAGCGCACAACCCTAGAGTCTGAAAAGACTGGCCCGTACGGGCAGGGGTACCTTTACCTTTACCTTTATGACTTAGGTTCCAGAAATGGTTGTCCTAAATCATTTGTATATAAAGCTTGGAGCATCCAGTTTAGATTTCCTTACTTGTAGGGTTCACATGGTGGAATGAAAGAACAAAGGCCTGATAATCCTTTTTCCCAAGGTGAGGAGGAGGGCCTTACTAAGCCTGGCAGGACAGCTTACTCTATGGTCTTAACCACTTCATACATTAATTAGAGTTAAGTATATTGGTTATATGTGAATTTGTTGTTGTTTAGTCGTTTAGTCGTGTCCGACTCATCATGACCCCATGGACCAGAGCACGCCAGGCACTCCTATCTTCCACTGCCTCCCGCAGTTTGGTCAGACTCATATATGTGAATAAATATTTTCATATAATCCATCATATTATTTGGGTCTGGAGTTCTAGATCAGTCAGTGATAATAGCTTTTAAATAGGCCAGAGCGGTAGCATCTCTTATACCAGGGGTCAGCAAGCTGCAGCTCCGGAGCCGCATGTGGCTCTTTTACACCTTTGCCGTGGCTCCGGGGCGGATACTAGCGAGGGGAGGAGGCGCATTGTGCGCCCCGACACTCCCCACTGTGGCGGGCGCTGTAATGGCTGTGACGTCGCATGGGGGCGGTGCGTGTGTTAGTCACGCACCGTCCCAACGTCACCTTCCCGCCCGCCCGCTACATTGTAAGGGGCATGTACGCTGATCACTGTTTTGAAGGGGAGTGAAGAACACACACACAAAAAAAGGGTAACTTGTTAATTTAACGTTTATTTCTATGAGGGGGAGTAATTCTTAGGGGTCAAACAAATAAATAATAAAAAAGTGACCAAAAAGTTATTTTTATAATGACGAGTTTTGCGGCTCCCAGTTTTTTTTTTCTTCGGAAACGGGTCCAAGTGGCTCTTTTTGTCTTAAAGGTTGCAGACCCCTGTCTAATACTGTACATTACTGTCAGAGCTGCCCGAGGTCCCAGCTCACAAAGGACCAACGCCAGTTCGTTGTTATATACAAAAGTCTTTATTGAAGTTCAGTTTCGATTTCAAAGCCGCGGCACGCAGCTCTACGTCTCAAACTCTAGACCGCTGAAGCTCCGTCTGAAGCTCCTCCCCCCAGACACCAGTTTAAGACTCTAGCCTTGCTCCACCTCTTCCTTTGCTCTTTCCTCCTCTGGGCCCGCCTGTCCGCTGGGGTCTCACCCTTTCTAGACTCTTCTGACGCTGAGTCCCCTGAGTCTTCCCCCTCCCTCCGGCGGGCTTTAGGATCTGGTTCCCAATCCGGGTTTCCTGCTGTGCCGCGCGCCTGTACATTCGAACTTGGCGCGCGCGCCCAGCCGGCAACCTTCCTCCTGACCGTTACACTGCTCCTGTCACTGCTTCCCCCTTCGGAGAGGCTAGCTGGACCTGACTTCCCCTCCGTTCCCTCACTCTGTGATGGAGGCGTGGCCAGCCCTGATTCATCTTCTCTCCCTGCTGGAGGAGAAGCTGGCCCTGATACATGGGACTCTTCCCCCCCACTACGCTCTGGTGGAGGAGCTGGTCCTGATCTCCCGCTGCTGCTTTGGGAGTCCCCGCTGGCCCCTTGCTTCTGGTGTGTCCCCCCTGGGACCCCCCTTGCCCTGGTCATCGGCGCCCCCCTCTGGGAATCTTCTGAATCGCTGGAGAAGCTCATGGAATCTCTCGGGCTACTTTCATACTCCCCTACGCTGCCCTCCGATTCTTCCCCTTCGCTCTCCATTTCCTCTCTCCCCTGTGCCTCTGCTCCTGAGCCCCTGACAATTGCGTATAGATTTCAAAGCATATATAAGCAATAATGTTTTAATATTGTACTGGGGACAGGGCAAACACCAGCCTGCAAATTGAATTAACACAATCAGAATGGAGAACTCAAACTCAAATCTTACAGGGTTGCCTTCAGAACTGAGGGGTTTTTTGGACAAAGTGCTCTCTAGGGAGCCCCCTTCTCTACCAGAAGGTGTACTTGGTAGCAATGGGTGACAGCAGCAAAGTAGCAAAGTGTACTTCTAGCAACAGCACTAGGTGGCTGGGTCTAATCACCATTTCAGTTTTCCACAATGCTCTCAAAGCTCTGTTGTTCCAGGGCATTGTGGGAAATTTAAATGGCAGGTGGTCTGAGTCACTTGGCACTACTTGCAGGATTAGACCAAGAAAAGGGCCCAGGGATAAATCAGCAGGGGCCCTTACAGGGCCCTGGGGCCTTGGCAGCCGCCCAAGAATGCCAGGTGCTGGTGCCTGCTCTGAAATCCCATCTGAATGATGTTTGTGCATGATGTCATCCCTACATATGAAAACAATTATTAGGTAAACATTTATAATAATAGTAATTAGAACCAGCTAAATTACATCAAGGGTGTGTGTGTGGTGCTAAACAGGAAAGGTCTAGAGTGTGAGAAAAGATGGCCAACCCACTTCTGATAAGGAGGATGCATGATCCGATCTCCTAGTATTTTGTTTAAATTAAAAAAGGCACAGGGGCACCGGCACTGAATTGGATCAGAGCAGTAGTACTGGGGAATGGGATACTTAACTCCTCCTGATCTATTTGCAGGTGGGGCAAAAGGCAGGAGTGATAGGACTGGCATATTTCAAAAAGTGAAAATCTGGACAAAAAAAGTTGTTGAGCTTTTTGGGGGGAGGGCAAAGCCCTAGGAGAGATTAATAAAAACAATATTCAGCAGCACTCTCACTGCTTTCAGTGGAGGGCAGCATGAGAGCTCAGCTATTCCTCTAAAATAAAATTGTCTTAATATTGGGTGATCATGCCTTGTGTCATTGAGCAATTAATTGCTCAGCCCCTTTGGCGCATTTATGCTGATGAAATAATTAGCTTCTAATCTGTTTACAGGACATTGCGATTTGCTCTGGGCAAGCCATAGCCTGATTGGCTAGAACACACTTTACATTCTAGGCTGTATTGTCCAGGATTTTGCTAGGAAATCAGGGAAACTGGGACTCCTTTACTGAATTGTTCTGCTCCTATAACGGCCTTGATCCTTGCTTCATTCTTTCTACCCAGCATGGAG
This sequence comes from Podarcis gaigeae, assembly GCF_964106915.1. Classification (NCBI taxonomy): domain Eukaryota; kingdom Metazoa; phylum Chordata; class Lepidosauria; order Squamata; family Lacertidae; genus Podarcis; species Podarcis gaigeae. Next base: position 91,726,231 of record NC_139680.1, read on the forward strand.
ACAACTCCTAGGGTCAGGGGGGTTTCCCCCCCCCCACAAAATATTTGAGGGGGCTGCCCCCCCAGTTGATGGGCATTGCCATTCAAATGGTGTGTGCACACCATGTCATGTACACAATATTATATGGGGCAGGGCTTATCTGAGCCCCCCCCCATATTTTATTAAAGCTGGCACCCCAGTTTTCTCCCAGCCCCATTTAATGCAAATTAAGGGAAAGAGCAATTAAGCTGTAATGTGACTTTCAGACACCTGTTAACCTTGATAGCTTTCATTCTAAGACACTTCAGCACTAACCATACACATGCAACTTGACATGAGGAGATAATCATACACTATGCCACTCATTATTAACTAGCGGTAACTTTCCTTCATCTTTCTTCCCCAACTCAAAAGGCTACTTTTGATTTTTAAAGTCCTAAATACCTGGAACCACAATATTCAATCACCTTCTTGCATTTGAGTATACCTGGATGCCTAGATAATCTTCAGAAGTCTTTTTAAGTGTTGCTGTGGAACAACAAGTGTGTGAGAGAGGCAGGCATGTAGGATAGGATCTCTTGCCTGATGCCTTTCTCATATGAGGTGATTTTACTGAGGCTACTTGGCTGCAAAATATTGATGCTGTTGATCTTACTTATTTTTGATGAATTGTCTATCTTCCTTTTATCTTTGGCTGTTTTATGTATTTTTAAAATGTTTTTTTATTATGCCTGGTGTTTTAACTTCAAGTCACTCTGTTGATTCATGGTGAATGGAAAGGCAGGCTACAAATATTTTGAATTAACAAACCAAACATCCTCTTCTCACTAAAAGACGTTAACAACGCAACAAGTGTCCTCGGTGTTGTATTGATCCTCCATGCTGGAAACTTCAGAAATGCACTTGAAGTATCAGTACAAACCACTAGGGAGCATTTGTGGTTTTGTGAAGCTTGAGGAAGAGGAATGTGGATTGTTGTGCCTGTAACATTTAATTTACATCACAGGCAAATGCAGCAAGCTGGAGACCAAAGGATGAAGCAGGGGCTTTGCAGATGGAAACAGCAAGGAACCCTGTGGCACTGTATACTAACAGATTTATTGTGGCATAAGCTTTGGTTACACTCAGCTAACAGAACAGAATGCTCCAGAATTTTAGAGCTATTTAGCTGGATGGGACTTACTCCCAAATAAGTGTGTATAATTATTACAGCCCAACTAATGTTAATGCAATTATAGCTTGCTGAGTTTCAAGTATATGTGGGGCTTGTGAACTTTGCAGAATGTAAGCGCAGATTGAACACGCACATATATGTGCTCTCTCTCTGACAAATCAAATGACAAAATTTTGACGGACATTAAATAGTAACCATTTGACTATAGCATTTGATGACTGCTCTGCAGCAACAAACTACAGAACTTTCAAAAACTTTCAATACTTTTTAGAGATACTACAGGATACTTAATTTCAACTAAGCTGCCCTGTGAAATTTTCCTATTCTAAATTAAGACAGGTAAACAGTTTCAGAAATGTTTGTTACAGACTAAAAATTACATGGTTGTTCACCTTGACGGAGAAGTCAATTCTGCTTTCAAAACGTTTTATTTGATTATTGTTGTTATTAGGAAAAAAGGTTGCAATTTTAAAGTACAAGAAAATTTGAGTGTTGTTTATGTAACACAAATGAAAGAGTTAATTGTAGTGTTTTGACTGTTCCAGGCGTTGCTAAGATACGCTCTTGGGGTTTAGCCAATGAAAAGCACCGCAGATGACATAATGGTGTTGCTTCATGTTTTCGCTGTCTTGCCAAGTCAAAAATTGCTGGAGATTTGACAGGCTACAGTTCTCTGGGAAGCTCGGTTTTCATTGCTGTTGCAATTGCTGAGAGCGATTGCTTTTAAAACTTCCGTTCTTTCTTAACCTCCTCTTGTCTTCTCTGGAAATATAACCTTCCTTGATAATGCAGCAAGTTCTAGACACCTTTCAAGCAGCTGTGGTCATCTGATTGCTTTTCTATGTGATCAGAATAGTTTTCAGCTGGTGAAGAGCTATATAGAAATTTATTCTTCTAGTTAGGAACTGAGAACGGACCATGCATTCAGGTATATTGCATAAATAGATAAAATTTAAAATCATGCAGCATTGAGAACATTGTGCTACAATTGCTGCAACAGCCAGAAAAATCAAGTGGTTTGCCAAAACCCTCAGCATTTTTCAAGTGGCTCTTGGGGTGGGGGGATGGTTGGGAAATCACGGGCAACAGTTCTCCAGGATTTCAGACAGGAGCCTTTCCTGGTCAAACCTGAGATGCTGGGGCCTTTTGCCTGGAAATCAGTTGCTCTGCCACTGAGGTATGGGCTTTTTCCTCTTCATTTTGCCATTACCCCTAGGCAGAAATAATTCTACAACCATAACAGGCACACATAACATTTGACTGCTCATGTTGTGTTATATTTCTTGGAAAGGGCTCCAGCATGTCTTCTTCCTCTTCTGAAAATGCTCTAAGCACTGCTATTTTTCTAGAAAAATAGGTGCCATAACTTACCATGAACACCTCCCTCTTAGAATAGCAATGGCTCCCAGCTGAGAGGTGCCGGAACAGAGTTCCGGTGAGTTCCTGCTGAAAAAAAGACCCTGGCTCTAAGACTTAAGGCATAAATCCAGAAGCATGTTGTGATGGTGGTCATAGTCAATAAGGCTTTTTGAACTGGATAATTGAGGCTGGCTTGCTCAAATGTGAATGGCGGGTTTGAACCAGATCAAACTCTCACATGTTTATCTCCTCGTTCTGACACTTGCACCCGTCCCATTGCAAGGTGTATGCTGTTAGGAACATGGAGATTCATCTCTGTGTGAAGTAATGTGCAAGTGTTCTAATAAGATACATTTTCACATCTTACTAAGCTGGGATTGGTTTCTACCTGCCTGTTTCTGTTACCATATTCTCAATAAAGCCTGCACAGTACTCATTTCCTTGTTTCAGGGCATGTTTTTGAGCAGCAGAGAGAATAAAAGCCTGAGTCTGATCATGGCTGGAAACTAGAATTTGTTGTAAACATTGAGAAAGTTATTCTTTAGGGGGGAAATTTGATTTAGGGTGAAAGAGATTTAAAAAATAATAATATGACTGCATAGCTTCTACAAAAAGAGCAGACTTACTTTTCTCAGGCCTTCTAATTCTTCATTCAAAATCTGAATTCTTTTCAAATTGTGTAACTATATTTTGGTAATAGATGGCAGCCCTACTTATCTCCTCCCCCTCCCCCACTGCATTCTGAATTTCAGGTTTATTCACACTTTGGGACCTTATTTTAAATCTGTGCCATCTGGTTCTTTGCCAGTCTGGATTATATGCCGCCCCAATTTAGTCTGCAAATGGAAAACGTTCAAAAAATATTAATATGGTAAATTAGCATTTGTGTGCATGATAAAGCTCTTGGATAACTGTTATCATGCCTCACCTATATTGCACTTCCTTACTTCCTACTCTCTCTCTCTCTCTCTCTCTCTCTCTTTCTCTCTCTCTCTCTCTCTCTCTCACACACACACACACACACACAAGCATGGTTTGTATGGTTACTCTCACTATTGCAGCTCTCCACTTTTCAAAATCATTATCTGAGAGAAACTCGAGAAACTAGGTGAAAAGAGACTGAGGTAAAGGCTAAGAGATATTTTGATGCCAAGAAATCCACCAGAGGCATTTTGTTTTTCCTTTCCCCGTCTCTGACTGCTTTTTGCCTTTGCTATTCATGTGGTTTTTCTGTTTTTTAATTAAGCTCCCAATGCAGTCATGACAGTGGTGAAAGCAAACAGGAACAGACAGGCATGCAAAACGTTATGGGAGGCTGGAAAAAGACAGCCCACATTCATCACTAAATTTAAGAGTACTATCTATGACATTGGGACGCGGGTGGCGCTGTGGGTAAAACCTCAGTGCCTAGGACTTGCCGATCGGCGGTTCGAATCCCCGTGGCGGGGTGAGCTCCCGTCTTTCGGTCCCAGCTCCTGCCCACCTAGCAGTTCGAAAGCATGCCAGTGCAAGTAGATAAATAGGTACCGCTTTATAGCGGGAAGGTAAATGGCGTTTCTTTGCGCTGCACTGGTGCTGGCTCGCCAGAGCAGCTTCGTCACGCTTGCCACGTGACCCGGGAGTGTCTCCGGACAGCGCTGGCCCCCGGCCTCTTAAGTGAGATGGGCGCACAACCCTAGAGTCGGACACGACTGGCCCGTACGGGCAGGGGTACCTTTACCTTTATATCTATGACATTATGAGAGTTCCAGTAGAAGATATCATCTGCATTTACATCCCTGTAAACTATTCTGCCTGCCTACTTACACAACTGCAACACTTCAGCTTATTCCCTGAGGGCTCTTTACTGCACCTCTTGAAGAGTGCTGCTAAATAACCATATCATCGATAAATTGTACAACTGGTTACACTAATGTTTAAATAAGGTATTAACATTATTAGCTGTTCGAACAACTGCATCACACATCTCACTTCAAATTGTGTGCAAAGCATTTTGAGGATAAAATCACTTGTATCTGCCTGCACCTTGACTGTGCTGTTGTAGCAAATGTGTCCAGAATGTTGCTCAGTCCTGTTACGTTGGATGAGCTTCAGTTAGTAAGGCTTGAGGATGGGGACAAGGTGTTTGGTTTGACCACCTGTGCTCTTGCCCCTTGCTCATGGCTGATAAAAAACCTGCAGGGAGGGGATAGGTGGCTGGGTCTGGATAGGTGATTTGATGCCTCCCTTGTAAGAGGTGGTGGTGGTCCCTGCTTGCTTGAAGGAGCCAGTGATAAGACCACTCCTTAAGAAACCATTTGCCAACAGAGCAAATAGCCCCAAATGGCTAGTGAAGCAACTCCACGCTACAGGGTCATGCCAGACAAAGTCAAATATCACAAACATTAAAATGCAAACAGAAAACCTGAGCCATTCCCTCGTCTTAACTGGTAGAACTAAGTTCCCAGGTAAGTGGTTATAGAGTTGCATACCTGGGTATAAGCCCCAGTGAGCATAATGGAACTTACTTCAATGTAGATAGAGTTTTTTGTGTGTGTGATGGTGGTTACTGGTGTGGAATACTGTCACCCTTATTTTGCTGCCCATGAGATCCATTTAGTGCTGGCATCTATGGCACTTTTACCAAGATGCAAGTACTGGTACCTCATTTTTAACAACAACAAAAAAGCACCGAGAAAAAGAGAATAATACACATCAAACATCAAACAATTATTGAGGGGGAAAAGAAAGACACAAAAGTTGTAGAAAGCAGCCATGTAAGTTCTGATACATGAAACTAAATAAAGAAAAGGGGGGGGAGGACTGTGACAATATTTACAGAGCATTTTGCTTAAGCATACAATATAGACTTTTAGCTCAACAGTGCCCAACCCTTCATTTTGATATAGGTGGGATGGTACATTTATGTCAACATTTCTCAGTCAAACATTACAAGTGCGAGAATAATTGTGATTATTACATAATCCTGGTGTTACAATGCAAAGGTCACTGTCCTAGAATTTTTACAGTCTCTTCCAGTACCACCCTGTTAATGTTGACTGGAAAGTGAGTCCCATTTAATTCAATGGGACATATTTCTAAATAAGTATGTATAATAGGATTCTAGTCAATTGCATCTTTGTTCATAGTTTCTTAGGAGACGGAGTAGACTGTAATGTATGTTTACAGACTTTAAAAGTCCACCTGCCCGTTACATATTGCATTGTATACAATGAATATATTGTTTTTGAATGCAAGGAATGTGTGCCATAAGAACATAAGAAGAGCCTGTTGGATCAGGCTAGTGGCCTACCCAGTCCAGCATCTTGTTCTCAGAGTGGTCAACCAGACACCTGTGAGAAACCAGCAAGCACGATTCAATCACAAGAGTGCTCTCCCCTCTTGTGGTTTCCCTCAGCTGTTATTCAGAAGCATTACTGACTCCAACTGGGTAGGCAGAGCACAGCCATCCTGGCTCGCAACCATCGATAGCTTTGTCCGATTCCCATTTAAAGCCATCTAGGTAGACATCACTGCCTCCTGTGGGAGCGAGTTCTATAGACAAACAAAAACCTATATCCTAGCTCACTTTAGTATAAAAATGGTCTACTCCAGTGGTTCCCAATGAGCCAAGTACTGCAGTGCAGACCCCCTGATTTCAAAAGCCAAGTCATGGACCCCCAACTTTGTTGATATCTCTGTGGTAGTTTTGGTTATGCAAATGGAGTCACACCACCATACCCTCCAACATGCCCCAGAGCTAAACTGGGATGTGCATCTTCCGGGCCATGCTCCTATGCGAGAGCACTGCACCCAAAAATGCGATTATTATTTTTTGCACCACTGTTTTGGGGCGCTTTGTTCTCACGTGAGCATGGCCCCTCCAAAACAGAATGTCCCCAATAGTTGACGGGTATGTGTCGCAGTGCCATGGACCCCCTGGGTGGGTTACACAGACCCCCCTGGGGCCTGTGGACCACCAATTGCGAACCAATGTTCCGACTCAAATTATACCTAAAAGTGGGGGAGGAGCGCAGAATTACACAAATAAAGCGCAAACAACCCGAAGCAAAACAAGGGGAGGGGCCGAAAATGCACAATTTGCCTTCCGGGGACCACCACCCGTTCACGTGAAATCGGATCTGCGCGACCCACATGCGCGCACGAATGCCCTAATAATGTGAGCGCACAGCCACAACTTGTGGTTGGCGAGATGCTTTGGGCGGAATTCTCCCTTAGCATTTTGCAGCGCGTTTTCTGGCTCGGAAGAAGTTCCGAGCGCGTGAAGAAAATGTTGCTGCTGCAATTGCTCAAGAGGCAGCAGACACCTTCTCAGCGAGTCCCCCCTGGGAAAAGGTGGCGGGATGTGCTGCCGCTTCCCCCAGAATGGCGGGAACTTCTCCTCTTGACCCCGGGCGCCAATTCCCCTCATCCTCGCTCGCGTCTGGGGCAGGCGGGAGGCGGTGACGGCGGCGCGCGGAGCTCTCGGCTTCTCGGGAGCCCAGCCTGCTTAGGGGGTGGGATTCGGGCGGGGCCGGGGCTCGCTTGCTCCTCCCTGCCGGGCCGGCGGGGGATAGTTTCGGAGCGGGCTCGAGGGCGGCGGTCGCTTGGTCTGAAGGGAGGCTGGAGCGGGGCTCCGGGGAGACCAAGCTCGGGACCAAGCGGGTCTAAAGGAGGCGCAGGCCCGGCGAGTTGCGGACCCGGAGGGAGCTCGCTGGTGGGCGCGGGCCGGGCTGCCTCTCGCAACAGGTCCCTAGGCAAACAAGGGCAGGCCGCTCCGCCTCCCCAGGCCCCAGCCATTGGTCTCCTCCTCGGTCACCGAGGGGGAGGAAGCGGCACCCGTCGCCTCAATGCGGTTCGGGGCCAAAATGATGCCGGTAAGTGCGCGAGCTTGCAAGAGAAGGGGCGCAGGGCGGGGGGGGGGGAGACTTTCCTCCGGTGGGGCGAGGTCGCTGGATCCCGGGGGGGGGGGGTCGGGCTGGTGGTGCCTTGGCCTCTGCCTGCGTCCAGAGAGCTGGTCTCTCTTTGGTGCAACACAGGCGGAGATTGCTGCTGCCGCCGCCGCTTCCCGGTCCAACTTCCAATGGAGGAAAAGTTGGGAAACGCGGCTTAGGATGGGGAATATTAAAAAGTTACACGCGGCGGCGGGATCTTTAGCGCTCTGCCCCCCCCCCCCCCAAACTGGGTATGTGGCGGGGAGGGAGGGAAGGATCTGGCCAGCTGCTCTCTAGGGATTGATCTAAGATGGGGCAGCTCAGTCCGGACTCGGGGGAGACGCGGGAGGATCAGCAAATGGAGCTGCTGTTCCTGCTCCTCGCAGCGAAACGCGTCGAGAAAATGGAGAGCTGCCCTCCCAGTGCCTTCGTGGAGCGGGGGGGGGGGGGGGAGAGAGAGAGAGAAAGAAAGAAGCTCAGGCGCTACACTTTTTTCTCTCCCTCTGGTCTGCCAAATTCGTGTAACGTTTCCCCTTCCAGAAACCCTGACCAGTTTCGATTGCTTCCTTATTAGAAAGACGCAGACTTAACTAATACCCAGTAGTTCCTGCTTCTCCCTGTGGTCAGTTCAAGTCCAAGGAAATGGAGGATTATAAGCACACGTTGTGCAGGTAAAAGGGCTATTAGGTTAATAGTTCAAAAGCACTACAGACGGTTGGTTGTATGTATGTATGTACCACGTTCGAGGTGTGTTTGGTAGGAAACCCCGATTTATTGAATGGGAGAAAGCAGGAACCAAAAAAGTCTGCCTATTTAAAATAGGTTAGTTATTTCAGGGAAGTAATTAAATCAAAAGGCTTTCTGCTCTCCAGTATAACAAGAACTAAGCCACTATTTCAGTCAGAAGCTTCTTCATTCTTTTTGTAAAAATTGTGCCTCAATAAAGTCAGATGGTTTATTGATTTCTCAGGTAAATCCCATCATATATTCAAAAATGATACTTTCTCAAGGGTTGCTTATGTTTCTTTTACCGGTTTTATATTTCTTATAAAATAAAATGACTAATTCAAAAAACATTTCAGAATATTGGGAAGATGACAGTTCCTAAGAATCATTTAGGACTACTTTGTGCTTTATGACATTGTATATGAAAAATGCTGTTGGTAGAGAAATACATGAAACCTGAGTATCATGTCCTTTGGTAATTGTACGTACATAGATAAGGATACATACAGGTCCACAATCGATAGGTACAAAGCAAATCACATACATGTAAGATTTTGTGGGCAACACAGAAGTGCTTCTTGCATTAAAAAAATCTTAATGTGTCTTGTCTCTGATGCGCCATAAGGCACAACTGAGGTAGGAGAAAATAATAGCACTGCATAGCCTTCTGCACAGCTCAAAAAAGCAAAAATTTAGTTGCCACGTGTTGTGTTAGCTGGCCACTTTGAAATTATGTTAGAGCTGTGGAAGTAGGGTTGGATATTTCTGCAGCAGATGGAAAGTGCGTACACATATGTATCTCCTATGTTTTCTCTCTGTATTTGTCAAAGAATATATTTTATGTAAACCACTTACAGGTTTTGATGATTAAGCTGTATATAAATCCTGTTAATCGTTTCAAAGCAACAATGCTTTGTTTATTTATCAACTGTTCATAGATAATCACTATTGTTTCATTACACAAGGTATGTGTTAGTTGTAAATATGAAGTTTCCTGTGGGGGCGGGAATTGAATTTTCGTAGCACTCAGCTAGTTTTATTGCTGGGAAGATACACTTTTCCATTCCTGTCTTGAATATTCTGAGAAAGGTGACACAACTGATGACCACTGGCTAACGTCTAAGGCCTGCCTTATTTTGAGAATGTTTTGTCTGTGTCGGTGGGTTAAGAGGTAACTCCTCTTGATTTTTAAAACATTGGCAGTTGTAAGTATCAGCAAAGTTATTGCTGACCCTGCAGCATTACCTGAAATTCTGTGGACAAGGGATCACCCCCTTGTCATTCCTTCTAGAGTCTAGACCCTATTTTAATAATCTGGCAACGTCCTTGTTCCTTAAGGTCACTGGGTTGCTTTCAATATACCATGTGCAGTGTCAGGAAGATTCCCCCCCCCCCCCCAATTGCTGCAATTAACTAACATAGCAATTGGGAAAAATCATGGAACTTGCCTAGGAGCACCTTTACTAACTAACCTCTTATTTCTAATAGAACTTGTCCCCAGTAATTTAATATATTAGCTTATATAAACACTCTCCTGTTCCCACAACCAGAATAAATGAAGACAGGTGCAAGTGTAATTTTTTCCCCATTTTCAGTTATTGGCCTAGTTCACATGCTATGCAAGCCAGAGTTAATAGTTTATCATGAATGAAGAAATGATTCCTTCTTTGCTTCTCCTGTAGCAGGAATAACAAACCACAAATCCTGGCTTACATTTGAATTAGAGATTCCTTTGTTTCACTAACATATTGATCGGTAAGCCAATAACAAACCTTGACATCCCATTTTGGTCTGTTTAGAGCAAAACAAACCATGAACCTTGGTTCGGACTGTAACACTAAGCCAGGAATCATGATTTGTTGCTCCTGCTTGCTGTAGGGGAAGAACAAAGTGGGTGACATCTACATGTTCATAATAAGCCGGCTGCTGTGACTTGCAAATGTTGCAAATGTTATTTATAGAGTAACAGTTCTAATCCCTTTTACTAATTGGTGAGAATGGAAGTAAAGAGGTAATAACAAAAAGTATGTTACTTCTTAGGTATCACTGGAGGGATCTCCAGACATATAATATTTTGCTTTTGTTTTGTTCTTCTTACTGTGATTTCTTTTTTGTTAGTTGGTTCAGTTCCCATAAGTGTAGCAACTGTAACTGCTTTGATGGCCTGATGATGTTTTCCTCAACCCATAGTTATGAGTTTGTGGGTGCCAGACCATTACAATCCCTGGACCCAACAAGTGTCATAATTTAATTAAGGATTGAGAAGTGCTAGACACTTCTAATCCCTGGACCAACAAGTGTTAAAAGCTAATTAAACCAGCCTAAGCTATGTTGAGGGACGCAGGTGGCGCTGTGGGTTAAAGCCTCAGCGCCTAGGACTTGCCAATCGGCGGTTCGAATCCCTGCGGCGGGGTGCACTCCCGCTGCTCGGTCCCAGCGCCTGCCAACCTAGCAGTTCGAAAGCACCTCCGGGTGCAAGTAGATAAATAGGGACCGCTTACCAGCGGGAAGGTAAACGGCGTTTCCGTGTGCGGCTCTGGCACGCCAGAGCAGCGATGTCACGCTGGCCACGTGACCCGGAAGTGTCTCCGGACAGCGCTGGCCCCTGGCCTCTTAAGTGAGATGGGCGCACAACCCCAGAGTCTGTCAAGACTGGCCCGTACGGGCAGGGGTACCTTTACCTTTTTTTAAGCTATGTTGAGGTGATTGCTCGGGGTGATAGGCCATAAAGAGAACAGAGGATCAGAGGACTCTGTGCCAGATGGCATAGGGCTGGGGTTGCTCCCCCAGCAAATGAAGCCAGAGTTTAGAGTAGAGAGTTAGAAGTAATGTGAGCTAGAAGATGATGATGATGATTTTGGATTTGATATCCCGCCTTTCACTCCCCTTAAGGAGTCTCAAAGAACACTGTGAGGTGAGTGAGGCTGAGAGACTTCAGAGAGAAGTGTGACTAGCCCAAGGTCACCCAGCAGCTGCATGTGGAGGAGCGGGGAAGTGAACCTGGTTCACCAGATTACGAGTACATCGCCCTTAACCACAACACCACGCTGGCTAGGAGATAGAGTGAGCAAACAGCAGGCAGAGCCTGATGCCTGATGTTTGTCTGAATCCAAGGCTGATCCTGTTGGGAGAAGCAAGACCCTTTTGGGTTGTTAATGCTGGGAACCCAGGTAAAGCGCTTGGAACCCCTGGAATCTTGCACTGCTCAGCAATTTGGGATGGTGTGCAACAATATTTATATCCCAGTTTTCCTCCCAGCAGCTCAGAGAGGTTTGTGTGGTTTTCGTCCTCTTGAGGTAGATTCCCGAGAGAGAGTTCCTGGCTCTGGTCATTGTGACTAAGCAGAGATTTGGTCTTGGTTTGCATGGGGAAAACCACACTGGTTTTCTTTTATACAGTTTTGTTGATTTCCAGTATATGACAACAGTTATAAAAAATAAAATCATAACAAAATGTCCCCCCCTTCTTCATCCAGGATGGATCAGTCTAGTTAAGTTTTCCAAAGTCCAGTCTATGATTTGGGTGGTTGTCATTCTTCAGGGTGATCAGTAAAGTATTTTATAAAAGGATGTCATATTTCAACAAAATCGTCTACATCATTTGCATTATTCAATGCATGTAATCTCTTTGCTATTTTTTCCTGACCATACATTCTGTTTCTAATGAGAAACGCACAGGTGTCCCAATCCTTTCCAATTTTGCCCCGTAATCGGAATGCTGTTACTAAAAGCAAAGTACCGTAATTAGTTATTTATTACAAAGGTTTGGATTGTCCTTATTTAAAAATGGTTAACAATCCCAAACTTGGGGTATATTCCACATGTTGACCTGTAACATAGCTTGTTTCTGTAAAAAGCCTCTGCCGGAAGGGTTTTATATGCTCACACACCCACCACATGTGAAATGTTGTACCTATACCATTGCAGTCTTTTCAGCACAAGTGGTGAGATGATTTTATTAATATAGCTACACTTCAGAAATTGCTTTTTTCGTAGAAATTGATGTTCATATATTTTCACTGATCCTTTTAAATCATTATTATCCCCTTGCTACTTCTTGGTAAGGAAACATAGTTAATCTGTTATAGTTATCTCTGCATCCTTCTGTTTTGTAGAGGGCAAGGCTGATACTGTGTTAAACTAACTAGTGGTCAGCAAAGGACAGGCAGTAGAAATCAAACAGTCCTGCTCCAAGAAGTGATAACTCACCGTTCCATATGCTTTAGATATGTGGGTGTGTGACTGCTGCATAGAAGTAGTGAGGGGCTAAAATGCTTTTTTAGAAGCATAGCATCTAGTTGCATAATAAGTTTTCCTTTATCTATTTTTATGTAATCACTCACGTTACATTTAAGCATAGGCAGATGATAGCATTGACGCGTACAATTGCAATATCTGCAGGCAAGCGTATATATAAAGGGAGCTGCATGTTACAAAGTCATAGGCATATAGGGCACACACGAAGCTGCCCTACAGACCTTTGGTCCAACTAGCTTACTGTTGTCTACATGGAGTGACAGCAGCTCTATAGGGTTTCAAATTGGGTTTCTCTGAGCCGTACTGGAGGTGATGGGGATCGAACTCTCAAAGTGGATGCTCTACCTCTGAACTATGGCCCTTCTCCATGTGCTGTGGTGGCACATGTTTTTTTTAAAAAGGACATGTGGCCACTTCAAATGCTAATTGGATACCATGCACACTTGGCTCTTCCCCTTTGGGCCACACTGCATCGCAAGCAGAAAACCATAATTTTGACTTCTTGTATCATAAACAAATCACGAGCCCAGGTTTGAATGACAGCCCAAAGTTTATTGTTTGCTGTTCACAGTGTGACCAGGAGGGGCAGTGGAGTCCATTTTGGACTTCTCAACATGTACTAGCATGCTCATGTTCACCTTAAACTACAGTAAACATAAGCTATATTTTTAACTTAGGGGTAGGAAACCATTTTTTTATGGTGGGTCAGATCAAAAAGTGGTCAAGATTGCATACCAATCAGTCATCTGATGTCTATGATATCAGGTGTATCAAATCACACCTGAAAACAGAGTACCTTTGGTGATAGCTTTAAACAGGGTCACATGTAAGGCAGGACTGCAAAGGAACAATTGGGACTGCATGGCCTCAGGTTTTTCCTTTCCAACTGCAGTTTGCATATGATGCTATTTAATTTTGGTGCCAAATGCATTCCCTGCTTCTTTCAGCAAGGACTTGATCCACTCAAAAAAAAAATTCCTTCCAGTAGCACCTTAAAATTCCTTCCAGTAGCTGTCAGAATTTTGTTTTGTTTTGACTATGGCAGACAAACACGGCTACCTATCTGTAACTTGATCCACTCAGGTATTCTCATTGTTCTTTTAGTGTCAGCTGCAGAGAGTAGGGGTGAGAGGGAAATCTCAGTTGGATGTTTGGACTTCTGTGTAATGGTTGATGCAAGACATTGTTTGTTACTACTTTCTGCAGACTGGATTATTGATAATCTGCCCACATGTCAAATTTGGGCCAGTTGCTTGGAGGAGATAATATGTTGGTCTTTTGGCCAGATCCAGTTCCCTACTCTTTCATGTGTTTGAAATTTGAAATAAATGGGATTTGCTTCTAAGTAAATGGCCACCCAAGGGCGCTTTTATTTGTTTTTTGAATGGTGGACCCCTGACCCAACATGGTGCTTGAAAAATGGCTATTTAAATTGTGGGGAATCTAAAGCTGTGTTTTGTATACTCAAAACTAATAATAAAAAAATAACCCTACTGGGCTAGCACAAGCCTTTGCCTGTGTCTAGAATAGCTCTTTGGGGATCCTGCCAGTATATTTACAATTTAAGTGCCAAAATCTTATTTATGGTCATAGTAGCAGATGGGAAACCTAGGAGAAACAGAACTGTTTTGACATCAATGCTGGCAGTAGAGCATAGATTTGGTCCCCATATTGTAGCGTAAAAATATTTTTATGCTATCATAAATTTAATAAATGATAACAATAAAGTTGGCTATATATATATGTGAATATATGAGAGAGGAAGCAATTAGATTCTGGATTACATCCTAAATGCACATTTTTCTGTTGTATAAATCCCAAACTGCTGAAATTGTGAAGGTGGGGGTTCATAGGGTATGTTGCTTCTCAGCATGCTGGGGAAACTGGAAAATAAGTGTACAATACAATCCTATGCAGGTATAGGATTGCAGCCTTATGTATGAACGGTTTCTTCCTCCACCTGTTTCTTCCTCCACCTGTTTCTTTTCTTCTTTTTGAGGCATCATTGTGTAATATTTCATAGGATTCTGATTGCTTCTGAGTACTGCATTTGTATCATTAGATACGGGTTTCCTGTACAGTGTTAATGCACTGTATGTGTAAGGTTGCTAGCTAAGTAGCTATCTAGCATCTAATTTCATGTTGTTCTTTTTTGCTGTGTAGGTGCAAAACTAAATGCTACTGTTGTCTTGAATCTGTGCTTTAAGGCATGAGTTCTGGAGCTTTTCATTGAGTCAAAGTGTCTGTTGTGTTGAACAGACTTCGGTTTTTAACAAATTGCTCTTAGTTTTGGTTTTTTGGTTTCCTGCTTACTCTAGAGCATTCCCCTATCTACTTGCCTCTCTTGAGAAGTCTGCTTGGGAGTGGGTGACCTTAAAAAAAATAAATTTGTAGTATGTTTTTGTAGAAAGATCAGGTGATATTAATGTTGCCTCTAGGTCAGTATGGGCCTACTGACCAGATGGTGGATTATAGGGTTCTTTGGTCTAGTCTAGTGTAACAGGGCTCGTATGTTCTTAATGCCACTTGCCTCAGAATTTTTATGTTGAGTAATCTAGGAAAGGCATGACCTTGAAGTGTTTTAAAAGCTGTGAGTGGGCACTATTTTCTGATTGAAAAATAGCAGGAAATAGATTTGCAGATTCTTTTAATTGGGTACCTTAAACTGAGTAGATGCCAAATTCAGAAGCAGGCTTCATAGGTACAGGTTTCCTCTCCTCCTTTCTGAATAAGGCCACAACATGGATATATATATACATACACAAAAGGCAATACAATACAAAGGCATTGCAATAGTGGATATTTCATTTTCATTCCTTTTCTGAATGACCTTTAGCATGGAGGTTTCCGCATTAAGTTTAATTAAGTACATTTAATTGATGTTTTTTATTGAGCTAGCTATCATTTGTTTGCCCCTCTGAGCTTCTTTGGGAGGAAGGTTGGGTTATAAGTTAAATTAATAATTTTTTAAAATGCCAATCTTTTATTTAAAAAATTGTAAAGTCACCTTTGAGCAGACCTTCCAGTGTGTCAGACAAAATAACCATAAAAAATTAAATTAAAATCCCAGATAACAGTAAGGTGGCAGATAAAAGCAACCTTAAAAGCAGCATTTAAAGCACAATAGCTTTCCTGGCAAGTGACTGCCAGTACAGTACAGACTCTCATCAGTAGAGCTGAATTCTCTCCCCCCCTCTAATGTGCAGCACTCACGGGGCCTCATTTTTACATGGGTACATGCTATTCAAGTGACTGCTATTATGTTGTTTTGTCTGTGAAATTGCTACTGCAGAGTGTGGAGTTTGCAGCAGGGTATAACTGTGTAGTTATGATACCCCATGGGTTCACAATTCTTTATTTAAATTTCCTACCTAGCAATGATAAAGAAGGATTGCATATATAATCAGGCCCTTGATGTTAGAAAGGTAGTGTAGCTTCTGTGTTTGTCATAACACCTGTTGTGCTGTTGTTGGTTCTGCTTAAATGTTTGAGTAGAGAGGGATTCCTTTAAAACAATAGTACAGATCAATGCTGTGTGGTTTGGAAAAGATTTGTTCTGGTTTTTCTCTACAAAGATAACTTTTTTGTTTCTCATCTCTTGGGATGCAGCTCAGTTTCTACGATTGAAAATGTGTGCTATGTTTAGGAATAAAAGTATGAGCATGCTTGTCTTCAGTGCAAATCTCTGTTTACAGACCTGCTCCTGGAAATAGATAAGTGGATGCAGGGTTACTGGTGTCAGGAAGTCTGTGGCAAGGTGAGCATCAAATTAGGGGAGTTTCCATTTCTTCAGTATCCTTTGCTTGCGAATCTCAGGTGGCACCACCCTTTTCATCATCAAGCAACAGAGAAGTCTGTAAGAATTGTAGCTGGGATGGAATGTCATCTAGTATGTAAGGTCTAGTTCAGCTATCATGTGAAAACTCGTGCTCTACATGGAAGTATATTTGCTGTGTGATCAACACATCATGTGGAGGTTTGGCATGCCCCAAGCATCTAGGAAGAATGGAGGCTTCATGTAATGAACCCCACTTACTTATGCTTACAGACATCATGGCTTCTGCACTGAGTGCCTCCATCTGAAAGTGTAATTTGGTACTACTAACATTGGAGCCAGCCCTTAGTTGAAGAACGTTGAATTTCCTTTTTATAGCATTGTACGCATGTTTACTTCCAACAATTGAGTTTGGAATACAATTTTGCTGGAGTCCAGCCACCCACTGGCTTCACATAACAGCATTTCTAACTCTGATGGGAGCGGCACCACAGTGGAACTATAGGATTTATTGTTAAGCAAAGTTGCAGCACAAAGCTTGCTTGTGCTTCTGACGTAAGTAATGAGAAACTAAACAATGGAAGCTTAAGGTGTTGCTGTATTCACAACTCTATTTTGCAGAGATGTCATTTTGATAGGGTTAAACTTTAACAAGTTGTGCAAACCTCGCATAGTAGAGGGGACAATCTTATTTCCTTCGGTATGTTGGTGCATTAGCAAAGCTACATCTTTATTGCAAAAATGGTGCTTTTGCTGACTTCATTCTGTTTGAAAACAGTATTGATTTTTGAATGCTGACAATGTGCATTTTTGACAGCATATCAAATATAGAGGCGAGTATGGTGTCTGCTCTGAATACAATCAAAAGGACTGAATTTTTTGTGAAGTTGGTTTGTGTTTATATGCATGCGTGTGTGTGAGAGATGTGGGTCCATGAAATGAGGCATAAACAATACAGTCCAAATTTTAGTGACCAGTCTAATTAAATCTATCAAGTTCTAGGAAATGTGACTTCCTTTGATACGGATAATGTTGTCCCTGAAAAGGCAAAACAGGGATAGCCAACATCGTGCCCTTCAGATATTATTAACCTTCAACACCTATCATTGCTTACCTTGCTGGATGGGGTTGAATGGATTTAGGAGCCTAACAAAATATCTGGAGAGCACCACATTGATTGAAGTATGAAGATCTGGAGAGAAATTATATAGTAAGTAAAGAAACTTGGCTACTGCAAGGTGATTGAATGGGTGGTGGGTGCCGAACTCCATACATTCCTGGATGAATTGGTATTTAGACTCAGT
This sequence comes from Podarcis gaigeae, assembly GCF_964106915.1. Lineage (NCBI taxonomy): Eukaryota > Metazoa > Chordata > Lepidosauria > Squamata > Lacertidae > Podarcis > Podarcis gaigeae. Next base: position 91,743,717 of record NC_139680.1, read on the forward strand.
TTAGTTGGCTTCTGATCCAGTTTTAGAACCAAAACAACTTTGATGGACAACCTGTGCTGGGTGGGGGGAGAATGTGACCCAGCTGGTTCTCATGCATATATCAAAGGTTTTTTATACCAGTTACTGCGGTATCCAGTTGGACAGACTCTCTGAAGTTGAGGGTTCTCTCCAGTCAAAACTCCTCCTGATGTTTCAGAAGGTGGTACTGGGCAGCTATTGTTTGTCACCATGTATTTATGTTCTTGGTTCTGTCTTGAATATTGTTTAATATTTATATCACCTTTCTCCATCCTAGTGTCCTTCTGACATTTGGATTGTAAATTCCATTATTGACTAATGGCCGTATTGGCCATTTCTGGCTAGAGCTAATCCAACCACATCTGGAGGGCACCAGCTTGGGGAATGCTGTACTGTATTACCCTCTGGGGGAGATCTTTTGGAGTAAGGCTCTTTCTCCTTTTCATCAAATCCAGATGAGGGAAAAGATGTTCTGAATAGATGTCTAGAGTCAGTAGTTGGTTGGATGAGGACCAAAAAACAAACTCAGTTCAGCTAAGATAGAAGCACTGTTGCCTGGTGATACCTGGCCAGGATATAGGGTTTGGACGGTGTTGCAGAAGCCCTAAAGTAATGGTGGCTAATCTGTGGCTCTCTGGATGTTGTTGGACTATAACTTGCATCAGCCTTAGCTAGCGTGGCAAGTCCTTAGGGATGATGCAAGTTGTTACCAGCAACATCAAGGGTTAATTCAGGTAAGTATTTCCCAGCTGACAGCTTTTGAGAGCCTGCATGAAATAGCAGAAAGAACTTGCAGGTGAGGTGACATCCACATTGCTATAGCAACTTCGTTAGCAGGGATAGGTTTTCTAAGTAGAAAAGATTTCTCAGGAAATTTTCTGTCTTGGAAGTTGTGAGTGTGAGGTGTGACCACATTTTCCCGTTTTGTGGTCTCACTTTAAAAAACAGTATGAACACATTTCTGCGGAGATGAGGTTTATGGTTTGTGGCTCAGTATATGGGAACTGATGATTATTCATAAGTGGGGCTGATTGTGAGCGTCTTAACATGGCAAAAATAAAAATGCTCATAGGCCTATTTGCACTTAGTTTTTCTCTCAGTTTCCCACTCTTAAAAGACAAAGTTTCTCAAAGCATTTTGGGTGCATGTGTTGTTCTTCTGGATTTCAGAATTATGTCTTACTGTCAGAGAGAAACTTGACACCTTTCATAATGCAAGCGATGGAGATCATGATGCCTCAGAGTTGCAAAAGGTCAAGCGTTTTAGGTTCTCTTATGGGACAAATAAAGAGGAAAACACTCCCGTCTTATTCAGTCCCAGAATAATGCTGCATTTCCTACTGTACTCCACCTACTTTGCATCATAACTTCCTTTCTCATATTTGTGGCTAAATGCCAGAGCTGCACAAACTGAATATTATTTGCAGTTACTCACAAGGCAGGAACATGTGCTGACCGCCACCGATAGATATAGGTAAATCTACTTTTCTTTTACTGTTGAGTCTTGCCCTAGTGCAGTGAGCAATTTATCTCTGAAATAATACAAGATAGCAATGTATTAAATGGGTGAAATAATTTTTAGTAGGTTGGTTTTAGTGTTACTTGGTCTTTAAGCACAGAAAAATTCAGGTATACTAAGACTGAACAGTTGAATACGTGAGTAATTGGCCTTGAAAGGTGTGTGATTGCATTTTTGCTTGAATTGCAGCAGAGTTAGGTCCCCCCCCCCCCCCAGTTCTTCTGGTTTCATTTGAAAGCAGCATTTACATATTAGTATGGAATGCTATGTATTAGATTAAAAACCTTCCGTTGTACAGACTGCCTTTTGTCATTCAGAAAGTTGTAGTCAAACAAAGAAACAGTTTAGTTGTTGATTTCTTTGTGGTCTGCCTGTGAAGATGTTACACCTCTGCTTTCTGAGATCTGGTAAACCGTTGAAATGAACAATACTTGGAAACTAGAGTTTTAAATGGGTTTCTGGTTTGGGAAAAACTCCAGCACTGTTTTGCCGTTGAAGTGCATCTATATAATTTTTGTAACAGCTTAATTGCTAGGTTTTTATTGTTTCCTCCTACTCAGCTTAAAATAACTTCTGTTCTCATTGGAAAATATGAATTAAGAAGCCCTTTATGGCTTCTAAAAAATGGTTATTGCCTATGCCATTCTTTCTGGAATGCAGGTGTGCAGTTATGCTGTATGGAGAAGAGCAGCTGTATAGAATTGAATGTTGATAGTCATAGAGTCCATTAGACTGGCTTTATGTGATGTAGCTCTTTTTGCGTAGATACCGTAATCTTTACAGGGCCTTTAAAAACACTGCAGTTAAAAAACAGTTATTGGTGGCTTAAACATATGTATCAGAAGTGTAGTTTTGTACCACTTAAGTTCAGATTAATGAAAGATATATATACCATTTTGTTAGAGCTTTGAGTACAGCAGCTTCACGAAAGATCACCTACACAGATGCTGTTTTTTTGCATAGGAAACGGACATGTAAATGTCTCTTGTGCTACCTCATGTATACTCCATCCTTGACATGTTGTGAATTTGAGAAGTAAGCCTTGTGGCTATTTTTTTTGTCCTATTTGTGAAGGGGACGGTACCCTTTAGAAATGTCCTTTGTGGTGCATTCCCTGAACTAACATTCTTCAATTCTATGCCTTTTAAAAAAACGTACAGCTGTGTCACTGCAAAAGGAAAACAGGTTCTCAGTTTTGAAGGTAATACTTTCTATGCACTTTGTTTAAGGCGTAAGGTGAAAGAAGCGTTTTCATCTTCCATCTGCATTTATGTATTTTTAAAATCCAAGTTAAGCCCTTCTTTGCTTGACCATAGCACGTTAAAGTCTTTTTGTTTTTGTTCTCATTTAGAAGAAATGGGATAAGACAGGTCTGTCCTCTTTTCCTGCATAGTTTGGAGTTAACTTGACATTTTTGTGAGTTGTAGATCTTCAAGCCCGAAACAAGGTGACTCAAATGGTTTTGAAAACTTGATATAAATAAGCATATAAATCAAATTCTAAGTGATTAACATAATTGAATAAGATAGAAGACTTGAAGATTGCCCGTATTGTGCGTGTGTGCCGCTGACTAAAAGGGGAGTCTACACATGAGTGTTGTTGAACAAGGTTGGGGAGACCCGAGTTCAAATCCCTACTTGGTGACTTTGGCTCAGTCACCAACTCTCAACCCAACCCACCACACCAGACTGCTTGTGAGGATGGAGAGAACCCATTATGCCTCCAGAGCTCCTTGGAGGAAGGATGAAATAAAATCTGCAATGGCTAACAACGAACATGTTTTTGATTAACAGGGTGAATACAGTTTCCTTCTTACCATTTTGTATTCATATTCCTGACATGAGGAGCTACGGCTAATCTGTTTCTTTTGAACATCCAGAAAATTGTAGAAAGGATTTTGAAATTAAGTTGGTTTTTTTTTAGGGCATAGCAGTACTTAGAAATAAAAATATGGCACACAGAATTGTAAAAGGTGACAATTTTTTAAAAAAGTACTCATCATATGTGAGAAGGTTAAACATTACTTTCTACCATAAAAATTTGTGTAGTAAAGCTATATTTACAATAAGCAAGCTGGCAACAGTGTTGGGGAACCTGGCATTTCAAAAAACCCTTAGCATAGCTTTAGCACTGAATAGTTCAAAGAAGAAATACATTTAATGCAGGCTCTCTCTCATTATAACTTACCGCTTCAAATCCCCACTCGTTTTTCCTGTTTCACCTTCTTCTTCCGGCTGCAGGGTGTGTTGGAGCTCTGCCCTACAGCGAGTAATATGATGTAGAGATGTTCAAGGTATATAATTGGCATGTGAGCAGGCAGGTGTTTGATGAAGGAAGGTGCAGAAAAGTTTTTGAATTACAATTGGGTAACAGATGATGTGAGAACCAGAGAAGGTGTAACTTGCATCTATGCACAGGAATGATATCCCATCCACATACTAATTTTCAAAGTTACAAACTCATGTTGCTCTCCCCCCCCCAACCCCCAGTTGTTTCCCTTTCTGACACTGGTAGGTTCTCTGTTCAGCAAGAATCATCAACCTCCTTTGATGCACTGGAAGGAACCTGCATTCCCAATGGTTAGCTGGTTTTTCTTTTCTAGAATCATGGTCAACTAGTAATGCAGCTCTTGGTGAATTTTATCAGTACTTTACGGCACACAGTTTTGCATATTGAAAACATAATTGTATATGAAAAATGACAAGGTGCATTGAGTCAAAGTTTGTTTTTGGCGATGTAACGAGAAGGAGGATTTTGTGCCTTCTGTTTAAAGTGTCTGCAACTAAGAACTCTAGAAAGCAGCAATGATGTGGTATGTTGGTTAAAATTATATTTTGTATATCTGTATCAAGATATATGAGGAATTTGGATGCTCGTAACTACTATGAGCTCAGAGCTACTAGTATAACATCAGCTGATTTGTGAACTCACTTGATAGCCTTAAGCTAATCTTGAGCTCCTTCCACACCATCTTCTATAGGGTGGCAATACTGCCTCACCTTACAGAGCTGTCGAAAGTATTATTAAGATATGGGAAACACTTTGATGTCTTAAGAAAAAGTGGTGCGTAAATATAAAGTTATTGCTTTAAAAAGCGTTATGAGAGATGGTCTTGTTTTGATTTAGCAGCTCAGTTCAGACAACATGCTAAACCTTGGATTGAACGTGTAAATATTTAAACAGACACCTGTGGTTTAGAGCTGTGTGTCTGGTGGTAGCTCCATTCAGTGTGCTGGTCATTGGAGGCAGAACAATGGCCACCATGCCTATAGTTTGTCAAGTCACACATCATGTCAACCCATATGTAGCACACACGGTGGTTTCTAATTCCTGTATGCTACCCAGCCACAAGCCGTGGTTTGATGTGATGTCTAACCAAACCTGAATGTTAACAAGTTTTAAAAGTTATTTTTAAATGACAGGGAAATGTGTGTTCTCATGTACCTAATTTGTGTAACTCAGTGTGCTGTCACATAATTTGAAGTGTGTGTTGGAATCGAGCGTCTGGCTTGGAACTATGGCTTTGATTTTATATCTCTTAAACATTTTTGCTGATAGACCTATAAATGAAATATTAATTAGTGGGATGATAGTAACTCCTGTTGAAGATATTTTGCTGCTAGAAACCTTAAGTTTGGCAGCTATTGCAGATATCAAAGTTCAAGGTAGCTCCAGGAAGCAAATAAACGGATTAATTATTTAGTCATCAGTTAGATCATAGTTGCCTGCAATTTGCCTAGCCTAAACTACGGCTGAAAGCACCTTTAGTGAATACTGGACATACCATTTAACCTGAAGAAGCGGGCAGCTGCAGAGTTAATGAATTTATTCAGGGATCACTTTGCCATTTCTTAAAAGAGAGCTAGGGTAAGACCTACCACAACTTAACCTTCAATGCCTAAATTAAGAGAATGGTTAGCTCAAATAGATTTCAGAGTTAATCTAATGACCACTACTTAAATTGTAATGTAGTATATAAAAATGACTTAGAAAATGAATTATTTTGAAACAAAGTGAAGAAGGTTATGACATTATTTTAAGATTCATGGTTACAGATTTCGGGCAGAGGTGGGGCTAGACAACATTGGCTCTTTCAACACATAATATTCTGTGCTTCCAGAGTGACTTTCTAATTAACATGGATTTTGTTCCTTTTGTAAGCTTGTTAATTTTGGAGTGATAATGGGCCATGTGATGGTGAAATCCAGATGCTTAGCACCTCTTTAGGGGATTGCAAACAGTTTTGTATATAGCACTAGGTGGTTGGGGATTCATATAGCAAGATACCACCTGTTTAAATGTATTACTTTAAATAGCAACAAGTTTTTATCTGGTTATTTGAACTTAATCTCTGGAGTTGTGTGATGTTGCTTTTGGCTGAGTTGGGTCATACAAATAATATATATATATATAAATTAAGCAAGTATGTTCTAGGAAATGGCTCTGTGCCTTATCCAAAGCTGCATTCATCTGAGCTGTAAGGATTTTTTTCCCCAGGAGTTGGCGCCTTTCAAGCTGTTTGTACTTTTACATACAAGAGCATGATCCTTTATGCTGTATTTTGTTTTTAATATTCGGTTGGGAGCCGCCCAGAGTGGCTGGGGAAACCCAGCCAGAGGGGAGGTGTGTGTGTGTGTGTGTGTGTACAGTGGTACCTTGGGTTACTTATGCTTCAGGTTACATACACTTCAGGTTACAGCCTCCGCTAACCCAGAAATAGTGCTTCAGGTTAAGAACTTTGCTTCAGGAGGAGAACCAAAATCGTGCTCCGGCGGCGCGGCGCAGCAGCAGCAGGAGGCCCCATTAGCTAAAGTGGTGCTTCAGGTTAAGAACAGTTTCAGGTTAAGTACGGACCTCCGGAACGAATTAAGTACTTAACCCGAGGTACTACTGTGTGTGTGTGTGTATATAAAATTTTTTGGATGAAGCATGCAAACCACCCCAGACTTCTCCTTTTGTCTGGATAATTCTACAGTGGTACCTTGGGTTACAGATGCTTCAGGTTACAGACGCTTCGGGTTACAGACTCCGCTGACCCAGAAATAGTACCTCGGGTTAAGAACTTTGCTTCAGGATGAGAACAGAAATCGTGCGACGGTGGTGCAGTGGCAGCGGGAGGCCCCGTTACCTAAAGTGGTACCTCAGGTTAAGAACAGACCTCCAGAATGAATTAAGTTCGTAACCCGAGGTACCACTGTATGTCTTTATCCTCTGTAGCCAATTGCTATACAGTGTTGCTTTATATAGAGAAATAATTGAAGCAGTATATTTGGGCCCCATTCCAATCAGGTTGTCACATAGAAGAAAACTAAAGAGCTAACATTGAGGTTTCTGCTTCTAGAAACGTACATCAGTGAGAACCAGAGATAAAATACATTTAGGATTTATGGGACTCTGATCTGCTCTCTTCCAGATGTTTCTTACTGTGTACCTCAGTAACAACGAGCAACATTTCACTGAAGTGCCAATCACCCCAGAAACGACCTGCAGAGATGTAGTGGACTTGTGTAAAGAGCCTGGTGAGACTGAATGCCACCTGGCTGAAGTGTGGTGCGGCTCAGGTAAGCGAAACGTGCCAATTGTAACCTGCCAGGCATTTAGATAAGTGTCTCTCTAGTTTCTTTTAGCACCAGGATTAATTGAACTTTTAATTAAGGGATCACATGAGTTCATATAATGATTTGCATTGTGCAGCTTTGTTTTTAATATTAGTTGCTTTCATGTTACTGCAAAATGAAAAGCAGACTATTACAGTGGCAGCAGCAAACATTTGTCCTCAGATCAGTTTCTCCTCTCCCAGCTGGTCTTGGACTGAAATTACAGGCTTTTGTTTCACAGTCTATAAGAGGTCTTTGGCTTGTGCCAAAAGGCTTAGCCTCTGTCAAGGCATGCCCTTACATGGTACACAGAGTAGTGAGAAAGAAAACCTCTCTGAGGATCCACAGGTGAAACGGCCTCCAATGCAGCCTCCACCTCCCCATAGGGCTGATCAACACTTTTTTTTGTCCACCTGTATGCTTTCTTGATATTTTATAGCTTAACAAAGCTAATATAGTAGGAGGGCCAGAGGTGTAGCGCTTTGGCAAAGCTAGTGACTTGTGAGTTCTTCACACAAGACGCAAAAGTGGGTCCCCCCACATCTTTAAGGTAAATGTCAAATCTGTCTTGGCTAGAATGTATATTGACTCTGAAATTGGCTCTTTTAATTGGCACAAGAGAGGCTCAGATGTGCATTGGGCATTCCACCCCGTTGCCATGGGTGGGAAACATCTTCTGGCCAGTGGGCCGTATGCTGACCTTGCGAGCCACTTCGGCAGATGGGTGAGGCTGCCAGCCTGTCAGTTACTTGATGTCATTATGATGATGGTTGGCAACTTCAAAAGATGTTTGCTGTCAGCGCCAATTAGCACTAAAAGCAACCCTTTTTGAAGGTGTGATTGGAGTTGACAGATGATTGGAGCTGACATCTTGCCTTCCAAAAAGCCTGCTGTGCCCAACTGTAGGTATGAATGGATTCAAGGAACAATCTGGAGGGCACTTTAAGCTCCCAGCTGCTCTCCTGCAGCTGCCTCCTTCCTTGGCTTCAAATACAACATCAGGTCAGGTGGGCATAGTTTGGTGGAAATGACAAATTTCACCTGACAAATGAGGATCCATGGCAGGTGTGATTTGGCCTACGGGCTGGAGGTGCCCCATGGCTTGCTCTGTAGGTTCTGTAAAACTAGGCTCTGCTTTTTCCACAAAATTATTGTGAATAAACAAACGATATGAAGAATTATTATGCAAACATTTATCTAGCAAAATGCTTTAAAAAATCTCAGAAGAGTATTGGTGATTTTCACTTCGAAAGTGGGCACAAATTCTGGACATGGCCCCTGAAATTAATGTGGAATACCACATTTATTCATGGGTGAAGGAACAGCAACAATTTTGGAATTGCTATAGGAGAAGAAGCTTCATGCTGAAGCTAAGCATGGTAGATAAAGTGAAGTTAAAATGTTGTACCCCCTCAACCCATGTATTGAAATTTTTGAAACCAATCCTAATTATATGTACGACAATGATGATTCACAAAGCTACTGAAGTCATGGAAGCCTCTTGTGTAAGCTTGGTGGGTATGTACTACCTGGTATTCTTTGTATCAAGTTGTAGGCTACTACCCAGCTCTTCTCACTTTTCCTACCTAGTATCTTTAGACAATGGTTCTTTGTCTCGTTGAGCAGTGATGGCTGTTTGAAAAGATTGGCATTGGTCTTAACCATGTTGTGTTGACATGCTTTACCTAGGTCAACTTGCCACAAGGGTGCAACAGAACAGGTTGTGACATTAGTACAGCAGTTATTCTGCATTGTCCAAAACACTGATTCCCTGATACTGTTACTCATCAGATTAGTTTTTTAATAGTTTCCTGGCTTTGCCTGACCCATAAGATTGCACCCTGATTATATGTCTGAATCCTCAGATTTTCTGTTCTATTCACTTTATATGATTTTATATTGCTGTTTTAGATTGCGTATTATTATTATTGACCTGTTTACCACCCTGGACTTCTTCAGGAAGAAAGGCATGACATAAATTCAACTAATAGTGAGCTTGCTTTTTAGATTGTACATTAGAGATTTTACCCCTGCTATGTTTAATACAATGTATGTGGAAATATGTTGCAGATGTTTGAAGTATTCAGCTGTAAATGCACACTGAACACACGTGTAGGTTTGCCAATATACTTATAAATTCTAGAAACAAATTTTGTATCATACAACCTTATTGATAAGAGCAAACTCGATACTTTCTCCAATGCTGATTATATTTAATTGGATTGAGGAGGATGTGTCTGTGGAACAAAAGCCTTTAGTCAAAATTTTGCTGATTACAGCTAGAGTAGTGTAGGTCTGAAGATGGAAGGGCTCTCAGTCCCCATATAGACGGGACTGGCTATTGAAATCTTGAATTAGCAGAAAATGAATTGGCTACTCTGGTTTATTAGAGATATTTTCCACAGTACAAAATTTTCTGAGAGGTGACTGTTTTGTGAAATAGAGTAATATGAATTTTAGAAGTATTATATTTGAAAGAAATTGAGTTATGTAGCTTTGTATTTATGAATAAATGAGCTTAAAAAATTAAGAGGTTTTTTAAAAAATAATAATAATGCAGCAGAACTCTCAGCTCTTTGATAAGCCTGTCCTTTTATATTGACTGCTGGTTCCATGGTAAAGCTGGTCTACTTGTTGACAGTTTATTGTCTGTAAATGGGGCTGTCCTTCAGTGTATCAGCCAGCCAGCCATACTACATGATACCTTATCCCTCCAAATTTCCCCCCTACAGTCAGTATTCTGTGGCCACAGAGCACACTTGGTTCTCATTGGGTTACATTTGTGTTTCTTCCTAGCATCTTCCCCTTAAAATTGTACTTTTGCAAACTTTGGGGTTTCCCCAAGCCTACTGGTACCTCTTCCTTCTATGTGAAGGATGTTTGGCTGTATAAGTAGCAGCATTCACAGAAATAGTGGAAGTGATTATTCATTAGCAACATTTATTTATACTGTATTGTTTTAATTAGTGTTTTTATAGTTGTTTTGATTTTGTGTGGAGTGCCCTACCTGGGTGGATGGAGCAGCCAAGTAATTTCGTTGTCCCCGAGAGGGGGCAATGACAATAAAGATATTATTATTATTATTATTATTATTATTATTATTATTATTATTATTATTATCATCATAATATCATTAAAAATATCAAGGCAGTGTACAGCAATATATATATATAAATGCTGTACACTGCTTTGAGATAGATGATGATAGATAGATAGATAGATAGATAGATATAAACACCAGAATGAGTTAACGTATTGAGAATCCTAGCCAAAAAAAAGGGCATTTCCTTAACTTTTAGTTAATTTTTACTAGAATATTGTCTAAAACTACCATAAACAAATCGGCTTAGCCTCATCCAGACCCTGCTTATTCTAAATGATAGCGATACTTTCCTTTGTGATTTACAAGATGAGCTGTTTAGCTGTCTAGACAAATAACCACGGTAGCTGCTTTTTCTGTAACAGTGACCTACTTGCTTATACTGTAAAACTAATCAGCTTTGACAGTAACCCCAGAAAATTTCCTTCTTAGGTTGGTTCAACATGGCTGCAGTTTTTTCCTCCTTAAAGAAAACCTTTTTTTTTTTAATTAAGCTAAGAACCTGTTGGATATCATAAAAACCCTACACATCTTGTAGGAAAGTTTATGAGAACCCAATTGAACTACTGGGATATAAAAAAGGCTTACATGTAGGGGTAGGGTGTGGTGTCCTAATGTCATTAATCATTTGTACACTTCCATCTTTATCCTTGAATGAAGACAAACATTATTGTCTCACTAAACCAGCAATTGCCTATCATTATCACCAGTTTTTACCATAATCACTTCAGTGTTCATTACCTTTTGTTTTTGCGTCTTGTCCCTATAAAGCATTCAGTAAAATTGGAAGCTTGCTGTTATTAGACATTTGGGTGCTACCATGATAAAAGTAAAGGTTTTTTATTTTGCCTTTAATTTAGATAGAATATGGTGGGAAGATTTTTTTTAAAAAAGTTTCAGCCAGGGGTGCCAGCAGGGCATTATTTTCTAAATAAGTGCTGTATTTCTTTTCATCTAAAAAGTTCCTCCCTTCTAAAATAACAATTAAAAAGACTTCCTTTTTAAATTTATGTAACTAAATAGAGCTGTACAGTTGTACCTTGGTTGACAAACGACTTGTGACTTGGAACGTTTTGGCTCCAGAACTCCGCAAACCTGGAAGTGATTGTTCTGGTTTGCGAATGTTCTATGGAACCCGAACGTCCGTCATGTCTTCCAATTGGCTGCAGGAAGCTCCTGCAGCCAATCAGAAGGCACACCTTGGTTTACAAACATTTTGGAATTCGAAGGGACTTCCGGAACGGATTCCGTTCGACTTCTGAGGTATGACTGTATTAGGATTGTGTGACAGACATGTTATCAAAAAAAATATTGACTGGATCCTAGTGAAGTAGTACTACAGCTCATGGTCAACTTGGCAGCTTAAACCAGAGTTAAACAAAGCCAAAGTTTCCTTCCATACCAGACGAAGCAACATGTAATGTGTACAAAGCTTAATGAATTGACACCATGGTACCATCCATTAGATTTACTCAAACCTGTCCCCTGAACTGAGACAAGGGATATTCCTGTCACTGTGCATGCACCATTAGGGCTCCATGCAGTAGGATTCAGTTGCATAGGGGGATAGGAAGTTGCCTTATGCAGAGTGTGACCATTAATCCATCTAACTCTGTATTGCCTACACTGACTGGCAGTTGCTCTCCAGGATTTCTGACACAATTCCTTCCCAGCCCTACCTGGAGATGCTTGAGATTGAACCTTGGACCTTCTGCACGCAAAGCTGGTGTTCTGTTTTTTCCTGCACTGCAATGGGTAACGAGGAATTTCTAAACTGGAAATGCTAAGCTTCTGTTTAGGGTTCAGCAATGAGAAATGGAAGCCTTGTGCAACATGTTTGCAGTGTTCACTTGTACCCTACTTTCAGCCTGAAACTGGACTCCAAGGCAGAAATGTTCAAGACAGATTTGAACTGAAAAGGCTGTTTCTATAAGTTAAAGGTCAAATTGGGGGAAAAGAAATCGGTGCACAGCTCTCCATAAGCTGGACCTTTTTCTCTCCAAACACTTTCTGTTACCTGAAGTTCATTGCTAAATGAGTGCATAATTAATAATAATAATAATAATAATAATAATAATAATAATAATAATAATATTTTATTTATACCCCGCCCTCCCCAGCCAAGGCCGGGCTCAGAGCGGCTTACAAGCAATAATAATAGAAAGCATAACAGAGGCATATTCTGTTAAGAGTATTTTGCTTAATCCTTTAAGTCCGCTCCAGCTTTGTGTCTGTAACATGAACATTTTTAAGCAAGATGCACTGCGTTGATGATACGTGTACACAAATAATTAAGCTACATGAAAAAATAACACCCTGAGAATTCAAGAGGATGAGATATTAAAACAGAATACAGTGGTACCTCTAGTTAGGAACTTAATTCATTCCGGGGTCCGTTCTTAACCTGAAACTGTTCTTAACTAGAGGCGTGCTTGCTGCCGCTGCGCCGCCGCCACACGATTTCCGTTCTCATCCTGGGGCAAAGTTCTCAACTTGAGGTAACTCTTCCAGGTTAGCGGAGTTTGTAACCTGAAGCGTTTGTAACCTGAGGTGTTTGTAACTCGAGGTACCACAGTATGCTGACATATTTGGCACATGGGCGCATTTGCAAACCGCAGAAGCTGCCATGACACTCGCTGCAACAAAGCACACACCACATCCTATTTTCTGCAGTTAGAATGCTTCTTTAAAGCCAGATTTCAGCAGAAGGTGAGGCATCTGCATGTGTACCCAGAGCTGCTACACTGGCGACTTCTGAGATGCGTCTTGCCCATGTGTGTTGCTGTATTTCTTGGTAAAAGGGACATAGCTGTTCTCTATCAAGTTCTCTGGTTTGTTAGGAAAGCATTTCCCTGTTCTCCTTCCACCCTTTTAAAGACTGCTTTCACGTGATTCAAAAGGGACATACTCAGTGTGGATGAACTCTGCAACTTTTGAATAGGAGGCTGTGATGGATACACTGCAAATACACCTTTAGTTCATCACATAAAATATCCTATGGTGGCAGGTTTTGTTTATTACCTTACTACTGAAAGTGAGAAAATATAGTGAGAACTTGCTCTGTATCTTTCAGAGCGCCCTGTAGCTGAAAACGAGCGCATGTTGGATCTTCTTCAGCGCCATGGAGTCCAGAGAAATGAAGTTAGGTTCTTTCTTCGCCATGAGCGGTCTCCTAATCGAGAAGCTGGTGAGTGTTAATTCTACTTTTTTGAGTGCAAGCCCAGTGTGAAACTTTGGAGAGGGTGCAGTGGCTCTTCATGCAAGTTCCTTTAACCTAAATTAGGGGTGGGGAACTGAGTTTGACTGGCGTGCAAGATCCTGAGGCTCCTGAACCTCCATAGGTCCTTTTGACAGGTGGGACATGACACGAGACGAAGCATTTGCCATCATGGTTTGAAATCACACTGACCGGGCAAAGACGCAAGGCTTTGCTGATGCTACTAATGGGTGTTGCTTGCAAACCTGCTTTCGACAGGGAGTTATGTAATTACCTACCTCACACCCAACATAGTTAGGACCTCTCTTGGCCTTAATTAGGCCTACTGGCTGGAGACTCCTAACTGGTGGCCTAGATGTATTGGACACCCAGCTGTGTGGAAGGCGGAAGTGCAGCAGAATATAAAGCTCCCAGGATTGTGTGATGGAAATCTCCTTTTAGAGGCACATTAATTCTTTTGCCAACTGGATGAATGTTGCATTCCATACTTGCTTCTTGTTGAATTCAGTGATGCAGTGATTTCAGAAACTACAGTTTCTTTTTCTTAATTCATGTCTATTCTTCATGTTCTTTACCGATTAATCAGGAAGCCCCTTCGGCTGTTTTGGTTGGCCGGGACATGTGTTTGAATTTTTGTCACAATTGCAAGCTAGCTATGGTGCAATGAAGCTAAAGGGTTCCTGTTTCACAGACCAGTCCCTTAATTGTGCCTTAAAAGCTGAGTTCATGCAAACCATTTATTTGGCCTGCTGCTATTTTTTAAAATATATATAACTTGTCCACTTTAATTTTCATGAAAAAGGTACCTCTTGTTTCTCTTCTCTTGTCCCCTGCATATCTGACAAGGTTAATACATTTATTGCACAGGCAGCATTTTGTATGGCAGGGCTGCTGTTGTGCTTACATTGATTTTCAAGTGTTGTTGGATGACTTTGTACCAAGTCTGAAACTGCAAACCTGCTTGTTTCTTCATTTCCTCCTCCCAACCTTGTAGAGAGGTAGTTTATATTAAAAGCATTCTTCTTTTTTAAAAAACTACTTACCTTCCCCCCCCCCCACTTCATACTTAAAAGGGAGCGGACCAAGAGTGCAAGATCCAGGCTTGAAGAGAAATGGTGTAAAAATGCCCGGTGAGCGGAAAATAGAGAATGGAGTAAGTATTTAGCATAAAACTACTTAAATGCAATCAAGGAAATAATTTCCTTTTGGTTTACAAATTTATTTTTTCTCCAGAACACCTAATTATGAAATTAGAAATATTTATACGACTTCCACGGTCAGTTCTTATATTAGTTAATAGGTTCTATCACAGAATACTACCCGGTCTCTGAAGGGATTTCACTTTGTGATGAGATCTCTCTGTATTTTGTTACTATTTTTTGAAGAAAAGCATGTAAATTCTCCTTATGTGAAGTCTAGATTGAGGAATCTCAAGCTGGCTGCAAAAAGCAGGCGGCGGGGAGCCCTCTTGCCAGCTAGAAATATGTGACGAGTCTGCTCTGTATTTGTTTGGGGGGGGGGAGCCTCAGCAGAACAGGCTGAGTGTTTTGCCCAAGGTTTCATGTTCCAAGCCTCCCAAGAAGTGATGTGGGAACCAGTTGCTTTAATAGCCACTGTGTAGTATAAAGTGTGAGGCTTCCTGACATTACTGGTATCAATTCAACCTTTTCAAAAGCCCACAGAAGTCACCAATCCTCAAAGTATTTACTAGCCTGTCAAGAAGTCAGTAGCTTGCATTTCCATGCTGGCCACAAAGAAAAGAAGCTAGCTCCTTCACAACCAGCATGGAAATTCAAGCTCCTGGGCTCTTAACAGGTAAAAAAAAAAAAAAGGTGCCTTCTGACATTGGGAGCTGGCAGGGATGTGATGACCTGTCCCTCCTCTACCTGCCAGCACTCTCATTTTCATGGTATTCCTGGTCACCTATGGTCACAAAGTTGTTTATGGCTACCTGGCAAATTGTATCTTGGGAATTGAGAAAATGGTCCTTAATTTTAAAAAGTTAGAAGTTTAACATATTTAGACTATGTGAGAGGGGTGGGATAGACATGTGTCAAAAAGAGGTTCAAAGATTCTCTCAAGGCAAATCTTAAAAAAAGGTAGTATAAATACCCACAACTGGGAAACACTGGCCTGCGAGCGCTCCAATTGGAGAACAGCCTTTACCAAAGCTGTCATGGGTTTTGAAGATGCCTGAACTCAGGACGAAAGGGAGAAACACACTAAGATGAAGGCACACTTGGCAAATCCTCACCATGATCAACTCCTGTCCAGAAACCTATGTCTCCACTGTGGAAGGACGCGTGGATCCAGAATCAGCCTTCACAGTCACTTAGGGACTCATTGTTAAAACCGTGCTTATGGAAGACAATATTCCTTGGCAAAGAAGAAGAAGAGACATGTGCCCAGTATAATGATGTTCTTCGAACCTTTGCTGGATAGGTTTTTCTTGATGCTCACCATGTTTGGGATCTGAAAAAATTGTCTTTCGCACTCCAAAATCAGTTCCTATGTGTTTGTGTTGTGTCATTGCCTGAACCCCGCTACAGCATGTGGCTTGACTCTGTTGTTGGGGTTGTGCACCTGCTTCTGACTTGTGGTGCTCTGTGGATCAGGATGGAGCAAATTGATGTCTGGATTCTATTAGTTTGAGTTGGAGGTTGAACATAGATGACCCCTGTGTACCTTCTGGTTTGGTGATTCTCCAGAATGCACTGGAACAAAAGTATGCTAGTAGCCTGTTTATATCTTCTTCAGTAGTCCTTGCTTTTTACCTTCCACCATGTCTCCAAAATGGTACAGTAATCAGGCCTTTAATTCTGAAGCCAGATGGGCAATGTACTATATAGACTTCAGCACAGTAGTATGCTTATACCAAACTCTTACATATTTATATATATTTAATTACCAAAGGTCAATGCTCCTCGGATGGATATGACTCTAGCTGAATTGCAGGAAATGGCATCACGTCAACAGCAACAAATAGAGGCCCAACAGCAAATGCTGGCTAACAAGGTTTGTTGAAATAGGTTTCCCCCCCTGTAAAAATTACCTATGAATAAAAAAGTATGAGAAAAGCAGCTTCTAAAAAATGTGAATTTTGTAAAGCGCTAAATATTAAAAGTGGCATCCTTGGATTTCTTAAAACAGACTGTTTTGGGGGCAAACAAGTTAGTTACTGTGGACTGAGAGCTGTGCCTTAATTTGGCCATGACCACCTTCAGTGCCAAATGTTATGTGTTCTTTTTGAATATAACATATATGTGTTAGGAAATCCTGTGGTTTCCTGAAAAGTTGCTAGAGTTCTGAACTGGGAAGATCAGTTATTGAAGGCATGCGTTTCTAAAAGAGGGTTTGCTCACCAAATTGAGGGCCAAATAAAATGTTGCTGGGGGATTTAAGTTGAAGACCTAAGCTCTTTTTAAAAA
This sequence comes from Podarcis gaigeae, assembly GCF_964106915.1. NCBI lineage: Eukaryota > Metazoa > Chordata > Lepidosauria > Squamata > Lacertidae > Podarcis > Podarcis gaigeae. The sequence continues at coordinate 91,760,595 of NC_139680.1, forward strand.
GAGAATTGCAGTGTTTTTGTCTCCAGCCTTTTCCTTGGAAGCCATTTTTAATGATATAAATTGCTGTGGCTGGAGGAAGATATGGAAACCCTAAACTATTTGTTTAGCTTTGTACACTCATCTTCCTTTAGTTTAGTTGGGTTTTTAAATATTTTTAGTAATTATGTGAACTGCAGTGCTTATTATTGTAATGCACAATGCATAAGGGGAAGTAGGTTTTCTCTGCTCTAGAAATCATATGTCATTAGTATAACACCATTAAATAGCTTAATCACAATGAGCATAATGCTTGTTCTGTTGACTTGTAGGAGCAGCGGTTAAAATTTCTGAAACAGCAGGACCAACGGCAGCAACAACAGGCTGCAGAGCAGGAAAAACTCAAAAGATTAAAAGAAATTGCTGAGAATCAGGAAGCCAAGTTGAAGAAAGTGAGAGCTCTCAAAGGTCACGTGGAACAAAAACGGCTCAGTAATGGGAAGCTAGGTGAGTTGCTAGAGGTTTTTTGGATAACTGGTTTATAACGTCTGTTTCAAGTTAGTGTTCAGATGTTCCTACATAGAATTGTTTAGCTATTGGCTGTATTCTCATATAATGTTGGGTCATGGTTTATTCAACAATTGAGTTGTCTCACAGACAAGCAAACAAGCCATGGCATGTTTCTCCAAAGCATGGTTTGTTTTCCAGCTACTCTTGCCTCATGCCTCTGTAGCTTGGTGGGTATCTAGAGTGGGGTGGGCAAACAAACCATGGTTAAGCAAGGCTTTGTATTGAGGCATAATGCTAAAACACAGTTAAAACAAGCCATGGTTTTTTAAACCAACAACAAACTTTCAGTGTGGCAGACCTTGCCTTGTAGAACTGCCTACCTCTAGAGGTTTGGCCTGCCTATCTTTAGACATAATCTGAAAACTCTTGTCTAGACAGTTCAGTGTGATTCCCACATTTTAACCAACCAGTATCCACTGATGTTTTCTCGGTGTTTTTAAATGACATTTTCATTGATACTTCGACTGATTTTACTATATTTGTATGTAGTAAGCCACCTTAATAAAATTTTTGAAAGTGAAGATGATAAATATTTCAATAAACAGACAAATAATATTGATACTGATATTCTCCCTTGCTTTGATATGGTACATTTTGCAAGTGTATCTTCCCAACTCTGAATTTTTCTTGTTCCTCCCCAGGCTGTTTCAATGCAGCAAAAAGTGCACTGTAAATGAATTCAGAGGCATACAGTCAAATATCATTTTATATCTCCCTTACCTAACAGAAAATTGCTTCAATTCAAACTCTGTGTGGCACTACCTTCTTCAGATCCTAGAACAAAATCTCTCAAATTTGTTCAGGGCTTAAATAATGCACATCTACCTGTCTTCTCCCCCCCCCCCCCCACCCACAAAAGAGTGAAAAAAATTTTTGATGAAAAAATAGTGTCCAGAAGACCTTTCTTCTGATAAATAAACTATATAAATTCTGAAGCTGATAACTTGATAGCTTGATCAGCTGTCTAGCTTCTGATTGGTGTAACCTTCTTTGAGCTTCTGGTCATATCTTCCCCATTAGCAGCTGCCTTGGAAGCAGCCAACATTTGGTCATCTCTCAGCAACAGCCATTGTGTTCTGTCTTCTTCCTCTACAGTGGAGGAGATTGAGCAGATGAACAGTTTGTTCCAGCAAAAACAACGAGAGCTGGTACTGGCTGTGTCAAAGGTAGAGGAACTTACTAGGCAGTTGGAGATGCTGAAGAATGGCCGGATTGATGGTTACCATGACAACCAGTCAGCTGTCGCTGAGCTTGACCGTCTGTACAAGGAGCTTCAGGTAACTGCAAGTCTGTTCTACAGACCTGGAGTAAGGGAGGCGGGCAGGTCACACATTGCATTGCGAAGGAATTTGCTTTCACCTCTTGTCTCTGACAAAGCCAGAATTGTCCAACCTGCTTAACAGTCAGCATAGTTTGTGTCTTCTGTATTATTCTCAGTGTCGATTATTGTCTACCTGACGCACTTGTGTACAGAAGCAAAGCCCACCCAGAACTTCCATGCGGGCTCCTACCCTTTCAGAACTGTTTTTTTTTTAAATATAAAAAAATAGTTTCGTGCATCACGGCAACCACCCTGGAAGTTATTTATTTTGCATTCCTAATTTCCCCTCCTGAATGCATTCAGCTGAGGAACAAACTGAACCAGGAGCAGAATGCCAAGCTGCAGCAACAGAGGGACTCTTTAAACAAACGCAACTCAGAGGTGGCAGTTATGGATAAGCGTGTTAATGAGCTGAGGGAACGGCTGTGGAAGAAGAAGGCTGCGCTGCAGCAAAAGGAGAATGTCCCGGTGAGTGCCAGGCACCCCCCCAACCCCCACAAAAATGCTACTCTTAACACTGAAATATTTGCCGAGAAGTATTTGCCGAGAAGTTGCTGAGAAGCTTTGTGTCTGCCATATCCCTAACATTTTCATTGTAGCATGAAAACCGCTTTAAATAATACATTAGCATTAACCTATTTAGTCCTTTATAAAGGGAAGAGCGGTTCCCACACCTTTAGTGCTTTCTTTCCACGAAAGAAAATATATTGTGTATACAGAGCCTATACAGTGTGTGTGTGTGTGTGTGTGTGTGTGTGTGTGTTTGTTTGTTTGTTCCTGGCCGGGGGGGGGGGGAGATTCCCCAAAAGATGGATTGTATGGATTGCTTAATTATTTCTTAAATCTTGATGCATCTTGTGTAGGTGTCTCCAGATGGGAATCAGCCACAGCCAGTGGTATCTACTCCAAGTAGAGTGGCAGCTGTTGGACCTTACATCCAGTCTTCCACTATGCCACGCATTGCCTCAAGGAATGAACTTTTAGTCAAACCAGTCTACCCTGATGGGACTTCAGCCTTGCAAGCCCCTGATGGTCCATTGAAAACGCAGACTCTCCCAAACATGAGAGCTGGGATTCTTTCACAAGTGAAAGCTCCTGGAGGTAACTATATATATATATATATCATTATTATTTTCTTCCGGTTTTTATTAATGCAAAGTGTGCTGGTGTTTCCTGTTGTTGCCTGGTCCATATTTTTTTAATCCTTTTGATGCAGAACTTGCTAAGTATAGCATTTAGCCATCTATGTTTAATTTAGCTGTTTGGAAGGAACATTTTTCTTGAAGTAACTAATCTTTTCTCTCTCTGTTTCCTCTAATCACCTTAACTAGGTGAGGGGCAGTGCATTCTATATGGTAGTTTCAAGAATAAATGAAATCATAAATGCTAAACAGTGATCATTTAGACATATATTCAAAACACTCACTGCTCAACAAGATTCTTTTTAATCTCAGCATTAATTCCATTTATATCATATGGCAATATCCCATGTTTCTGGAGTTAGTGTTTAAGCATAATCCTGAAAATAAGGATTTTATTGGATAATGCTGTATTTGTAAATTGTAAATATTAGAAGCAAGTTGGTTATCCAGAAGAAGAGGCACTGTATAGTTAATTCTTCTTTGTATGGTATTCTTGTTTTGTCTTCAGTGAGCAAGAGTGTTTATGGATTTCAATCTTGCTATTAAAAACACTTTGAGAACCTATTTTTTTGTGAGGTGCTTATGAAAGTTGTACAAAATACTCATGTCCCAATATGTACAACTGTTAAAAGAAGACTGTACATGTCTTTGAAATCTTATTTTTGGTGAGCTTGAGCTGATTGGTGTTTTATATTAGTTTTAAAGTTACATATTTTAATTATAGCATAGAAATAGGATGCATTAATTTTAAATTGTGCATTCTCTCCCTGCCTCTCTCTCAGTAGTCCATTTGCTCAAGCAGTGCTAAGTGTTCTGTGAAAACTGCCTTGTTATTAAGCCTGTGAGATTTGTGAATGTTAGGCTTGCGTTAGGCGAGATTTAATTCACATTCCTCTCTATCTATGAATTCATGTGAGTGGTCTTCAGTGAATTAAGCCTGTTTTAGCGTTCTCCATCTGCAAGAAAAAGGAATTACGACTTTCACTTAGTTATTGTTACAAGGTTGATAGATAGCTACTGAGTGTTGTAACGCAATGCATTTTTGTATAAAGGCTACAGTTGCTGCTCCAGAAATTAAGAGATCACATGGAGGCGCCAGATTTGTTGATAGCCGATTATAAATATCAGTTATCAACAGAGTTCTTGTTATGAATTTGTACTGATTTTTAAAAGCAAGTTGTGCTTACCAATACGTAAACTGAGTTTCCATTTCCGTAAGTTAATTCCTTTATCTGGGTACTTGTGGGCAGTATCCCTACAAGCTGTGTAATGCTACCAGACCTCACAATCAGTGTAGTCCTTGGTGTTTTCACAGTTCTTTGGATATTGGAAATAATCCCCTGATTGTACACCACTGTGCCTGAATTGCTTCTAATAATGATACTCCTTTCAACAGCAGAGCCCAGTTAACACCAGAGAATCCTGATTTGTCATAATCAGCTAAGCTCAGTCTATATCTTTTGTATCTGGAACATAAATGTGATTCTTCTGTTCTTGAACTAGCATTATTTATTTTCCTCTACTGTCACTGTTTCTGGGGAAAATGCTAACTCAAATTGTGCTAATAATTTAATACTGTAACCGTAATTAACAAATGGGCAAAAGCTAATAGGTCCAGTGAAACATGTCTCCAGCCACACCTATTCCTGACTCCTTTTTTTGCCTGAGTAGAATGGGTCATTGATATGTGATAATGCCTCTCGCTTGCCTGGATGAAGAGATAATGTGCATGTATGTGTAGTGTGCCTTATATTCTGGAGAAGGGGTCCCGTCCCCCCATTTTCCTTCTCCTTATTTTCTCTGTTTCCTTTTACTCCAGGTACTACACCTGCTGGTTCAAAACCTCCACTTGCTGTCAGTGACTGGAATAATGCGAGCGCTGGCCATGTTATCAGCCAAGGACTAACTTCCATGGTGACCAAAGCCAACAGTAGCAACGAAGTGCAAGGTAGGTCCGTTTTTATGGGTGTTTCTGCCTCTTTCCTAATTAAGCAAAGTATATCTTTGTAACCCTAATGTTACATAGTGTACTTTAGAGATGATTAACTGCCTGTCACAAAGGTTATTTGCTCTTATTCTGGGTTGGGGTGGCTTCTCTCCCAGAATCTTGCTGGTGTGCTTAGTCCAGGGGTCAGCAAACTTTTTCACAAATAACCCAGAGATGCATTTTAAATAAAAGCACACATTCTACTCACGTAAAAACACACTGATTCCTGGACTGTCTGCAGGCCAGATTTAGAAGGCAATTGGGCCAGATCCGGCCCCTGGGCCTTAGTTTGCCTACCCATGAGTCAGCTCAGATGCTTCTCTTCATTTCAGTAGCTCAGGTGGTGGAATGGTTAACCTAATTTCCTAATGGAGCTGTGACAGTTCTCTGTTGATCCCTCTTCAGCTTAATGTTTTGACCCTTAAAGTTGTAAGAAGGCTGCTTGCACAGATGGCACCGGCTTCCAACTGGTCTGCTTTATTCGTGGCTGATATTATTATATGACACACACCTGGTCCATTTCTTATGAGAAGACAAGTGTTACTTCATGCAGAATCTTTTTAGCTGAGAAGTGTGCTTTTTTAAAAAAAAGGTTTTAGTTTTTTCAAAAGTATTACAAATGCTTACTTCAAATCTAACCTTCCTTTTGTCTTTTTAGTTGGTGAGGGAGATGTTCCTCTTAGAGAAAGGGAGAAAAAAGTACGCCCCTTTTCCATGTTTGATTCGGTTGACTCCAATGGAGCTGTTGGAGTGCCTACAACAGGTACACTGAGAAAAAACCAGAGCAGCGAAGACCTCCTGCGAGATGGCCAGGTATTTGGACGTATAGTGCCTTTTGAGTTGCAATCTGAATGTGCTCTCCAAGCATGCTTGAGAAGCCTCTAAAGCCATGTGCTACTGTGAACAGCGGTCATGAATTTATGCTAAACGTCTCAGTCACTTGTTAAGCTAGTATGATCTGCTGGGCATAATTAAAAACTTGATTTTAGATGAGCCAAAGATTCAGTGGCATATAATAACCACTCCCTTCTGTTCTCAACCTGTAAAAACTAGGATTGATAACAACAACAAAAAAGGCTCCTTTACAGGCTGGTGGTTCCTTACATGATTGAGAAAGGAAATTGTACCACCTGTCTACAGGGGCAAGGGAGGGAAAGTAAATATTTAAAAGAAGATTGTAGAAATATGAGAGAACCCCAGTAGTGCAGTTAGGTAATTTTAGTCTCTGGACTTAATGGTCTTCACTGGGTGTATCACTTTTTATGGCAACGTGCATTTATTTTAATTAACAAATACCCCATAACACAGTTCTCCAGGCAGTGTGTTATCTGACCTGCTTCAAAATGAAGCAGGTCATTTGAGGGGGGTTGCTCCTGGTTTTTTTGTTTTGTTTTGTTTTTTTACTGTTCATTAAGGCCCTGGACATTTGCTAAAAGATCTTCCCTGATGGCGATTTGGTGCATCTCATTTTAGTCTTTGGGTGGAGCCGATGTCAGATGCTGCCTCTTACATATCTGCTACCAATATCAGAACTGAGAAATAATTGGAAAGTTATCAAAAGTTATGTTGGAAATGGGAAAGTTATACTGTGAAAGTGTACCTTCTTAGGCTATACAATTCATGTTCAGGATTAGAAGTTGGTAATCTTAATAATTATTCATAAAGGAAACAGTTTATAAGAAGTAAATAAGGAGGCCAGATACAGAAAGGAAGTCTTTTATATTGTTGTTTGTATTGTTGTATGTTATGTTCACGTTTAACAAAGGTGGATTTGTGTATTGGGGGTGGGGGGCTTGTGTTGTAAATAAAATTCCAATAAAAATTTAAAAATAAAAAGGAGGTAGTAATAACTTGGCATAAGTAAAGGTAAAGTTACTCCTGACAGTTAGGTCCAGTCTCAGACGACTCTGGGGTTGTGCGCTCATTTCGCTCTATAGGCCGAGGGAGCTGGCGTTTGTCCACAGTTTCCAGGTCATGTGGCCAGCATGACTAAGCCGCTTCTAGCATGACTAAGCCGCTTCTGGCGAAGCGCACGGAAATGCCGTTTACCTTCCCGCCGGAGCGGTACCTATTGACGTGCTTTCGAACTGCTAGGTGGGCAGGAGCTGGGACCGAACAACAGGAGCTCACCTTGTCATGGGGATCCTGATCGGCAGGCCCTAGGCTCAGTGGTTTAGACCACAGCGCCACCCATGCAAACTCGTGTGTCTTTGATTTGCTGTTCTACAGCAGTTTGGCTTCTCCTTTGACCCCATCACTCTTTGAATAGATTTTCTATTTTCCTGACAATTTTTTTCTCTTACAGACTGGCGCTAAAAATGTGGCAAAAGTGCCGCCACCTGTTCCCACCAAACCAAAACAGATAAACTTACCTTACTTTGGCCAAGCTGGTCAGCTGCCTTCTCCAGATGTTAAGCCTGATGGTAATATCCAGAAGCTGCCTCTGGCAATTGCTGCTGCAGGAAACAAGCAGAAGCCACCAACCCAGCTAACTCCACCAGCATCTCAGCAGGCCCAGCAAAAGATCTGTGTGTCTCCAAGTGGCCTTCCTGCTAATCCGGACCTGACTCTTCTCAAGCAAGAGAGTCCTCCTGCGGCAGCTGTGAGGCCTTTCACCCCTCAGCCAGCCAAAGAGGCTCCCCTGCCACCTTTCCGAAAGCCGCAGACGGTTGCCGCAAGTTCAATCTATAGCATGTACACAAAGCAGCAGACTCCTGGGAAGAACTTCCAACAGGCAGTGCAGAGTGCACTGACAAGGGCACAGACCAGAGGACCCCATTTTCCAAGTGGTGAGCATTTGGTTTCACTTTGCTTTTCCAAAGCATGTCCGGCATGAGCGAGGAAATTTAGATTCTCTAAAGGGGTGTTGGGCCGGGGGGGGGGGGGAAGAGGCCACAGGATGAGAAGTCACTGCGAACCCAAGTGAGAATTCAAAGAGCCAGTATGTCTTTAAATAACCTGTTCTAGTTACACCAGCTTGCTCATATTTTCGGTGGGATCTAGAACAAGTTAGTGGTGCTTAAGCTCCTGGGAAGATCAGTATGGAAAGCTAGTAAAGTGGTAACGTAACATTTCCTTGCTGAAGGGTTTACTCCCCCTCCCCAATAACTATACAAATAAAATGTCCAAATTAAACTTATAACGTACGGCGCTTTCATATATGTTCATTCTGCTACAATGAAGTAATCAATATTGATGTGTTGCTTTTCATTTCATATTGATTACACAATATATAAAAAAAATGTCATTCCCTCTTAATACTCAAGTGGGGGTGGTTTGCTGGTTTGTTTGAAAGATGTGTGCTGTCAGGTGCAGATCTGAGTGACCCCCGTTTCTCCTAGAACTCTGCCGTGTAGCTCAGTGGGGGAGAAATAACTGCCCTTCCTACACTTGTATTGCTCAGATTCAGGGATTCCTGCCTTTTGAGCCTCTGTCAAAGAGCATTCTATAGTACTCTGTAGTGTTCTATAGTGTTACATTGCTTCTCTTTAGGCCTAACACGACTCCAGCTGGAATTGGAACGCTGTTGCCCAGTGCTAGGTTTAGGACTGACCAAATAGTGATGCCTCAGAGTACAACGCTTAGGCTGGGAGAGCACCATATTTTTGTTGCAGGTCCCCTACTTCTACATGCTTTTAATCATATTTATATGAAAAACTTTTTGGTCATATTAGCAATTTTGATACAAAACACGCTGGATTTGTGTTGATAAGTCTCATGTTGAAAAGTCTCACCTGTGTAATGTTTGTGCTCGTAGGTTTTGCATTTCCCTGTTCTTGCTGCCAAACTATTTACGGCTTCCTTTTTCTGATTTGTTCCTCAGTGTATGGAAAGCCAGTTATTGCTGGAGCCGGTCCCCCAAATCAACAGCAGCAGGCTGAGAATATTTATTCAACTACTCAAGGCAAGCCAGGCAGTCCAGAACCTGAAATGGAGACTACAGCTTCAGCCAGTGAAAACAATGAAACGGAGCGTATTCCTCGTCCACTCAGCCCAACAAAGCTGTTGCCTTTCTTGTCAAATCCTTACAGAAATCAAAGTGATGCAGATCTGGAAGCCCTTCGGAAGAAGCTATCCAACGCCCCAAGACCACTGAAGAAGCGTAGTTCTATTACTGAGCCAGAGGGTCCTAATGGCCCCAATATTCAAAAGCTCTTGTACCAGAGAACAACTCTGGCTGCTATGGAGACTATCTCTGCCCCATCCTACCCATCGAAGCAAACTTCCGTAGCTGCCGCTGAAAACTCAGCGGAAATCCCAAACCCTTATTTAAGCACAGAAGTGGCCAAAGAGTTAGTTCCTCCTTCACCTGAGCCAACTATTGCAGAAGAGGCAGAAACGCCAAATGCCGACCAGAACGCAGGGCCTCTTCCTCCGTCAGGCCTAGAGAGCGTTCCTGAGGGGATTTCTGACGACGTCGCCCTCGCTCCCCCTGAAATGGAAGAACCGAGTCTGGACGTTCCCTTGCCCATAGACATGTACATGGAGGAGTACCCGCCCTACCCACCGCCTCCCTACCCTTCAGGAGAACCAGAGAGTTTGGGAGAGGACTCGTTCAGCATGCAACCTCCCGAAGTCACGGGGCAGTTCTCTTTGCCACCTGTAAGTAAAAACAGTTCATCTTGGTCGTTTTAGGCACTTAACACTGAGGTGGTATATTGTGATGCTTCTCTGTAGACCAGGTGACGCAGGTCTGATGATTGCCCACCACACATTGCCGTGATGCATTATCTTTTAATTTCATTTGGTGGAAGCCCTGTTCCAACTCAGGTAAGGGAAAGATGTGCTTCGCTGTGTCCAGCGAATTGCTCTTCTTATTGCAGAACAAGTTTTAATTGTGATTCTTCGATACACCCACGGTAGACGCTGCTTTATGTAGCATCTCCTCTTGAAGCAGGTGCTGGGTTAATAATATTGGATATCCTCAGTGATGTTTCTGGGTTATCTTGTTGGAAATGCAAGCTACTAGGGAATAGTAAAGGTGAGAACCCGAAAGCATGCAAATGAGCTTCTTCATTCCTGCCCCTTTTCTTGCCAGCTTGCAGATGGCAAGACCGTTTGCTCCCTCAGAACCTTATTTGCTCCTGCATCCCACAATTATTTTTGCCACCTTTGTCTCTTTGGCTGAATATTTGACTATGTTCTGTTTGAGATTCGTTCTGGTATAGTCTTGTTAATGGCGTCCCTTCGTGTGTTACAAGAAGGTTGAAGCACAAAAATTTGTCATAGACCATTAGTTTGGAATGGGACGCGGCTGGTGCTGTGGGTTAAGCCACTTTGCCTAGGACTTGCTGATCAGAAGGTCGGAGGTTCAAATCCCCGCAGCGGGGTGAGCTCCCGTTGCTTGGTCCCTGCTCCTTCCCACCTAGCAGTTTGAAAGCACGTCAAAGTGCAAGTAGATAAATAGGGAAGGTAAACAGCATTTCTGTGCGCTGCTCTGGTTCGCCAGAAGCGGCTTAGTCATGCTGGCCACATGACCCGGAAGCTGTATGCCGGCTCCCTCGGCCATTAAAGCGAGATGAGTGCCGCAACCCCAGAGTCGGTCACGACTGGACCTAATGGTCAGGGGTCCCTTTACGTTTTATTAGTTTGGAATAGAGGGGAAAGATCTCCAAATTCCACCATGCTACACAGTTTTCATAGTCTAGGCTAGTTTGTTACCAGGGCCTGGACATACTGGACATTAATAATGCACTCCCAGAACGTGTTTTGCTTTGTGCCAGTTTTGAGTTGGTTGCCTGTGCAACTAGTATCTTGTGAAAGGATTCATGGGTTGTTGGAATTCTATCCATTAGGATGTTTCAAAGTTTGGCATTCTGTTGATTCTAGAGTAGTTGAAGAGAAGACGACATTGTGAGTCACGTCCTCCTCCCTTTTCACTATGTGCTGATGTCAGATTTGTAATGTATTCAGGTGGCACATGCAGTGCTCATTGGCAGCTGTTGCCCCACCCTTTTCACACAATGGGCCTTTGTCACATATCCTGTCTGTGTGCGTCGTGCTCATACACCAAGTCTCCGTTTCTTCTTTTTTACCCCACTTGGCATCTCCCACACTTTTGGGCCAGCTTCAACATTCATTCCTCCCACAGTTTTTGCCCTGCTGCTTTAAATCATCTAGCATGTTTTGGGACTGGATATAACTGCCCCTTGGAACTGCTATTTGAGCTGTGCCAGCATTATGTTAATAAGTAACCCCAGTCTAGCAACGTTGGTATTGACTGGTATTAATTGTGTACTTACACACACACACACACACACCAGTTTTTGCAAGAAAGTAGATTCTGCAAATAAGAGAAGAGTCACCCCACTCTCTCCTGTGGTGTGAATTGAACAAAAATAAACATGGTTCTTTTTTATCTTGACATTTAATAAAATTTACATATGCCTCTGAATAGTGTTTATTGCTGCTTCTCAACCAGCTGGGGATATCTGGTTACGAAATAAGTACTAAACACAGAAATCCTGAGTCCCTTCCAACTTTTTGGTTCTGTGATAGCGTGGCAGGATCTGAGCTGTATTTCAAGCAGCCAGGTCCCAATGGGCACAGGGTCTAAATCAGGGGTCAGCAAACTTTTTCAGCAGGGGGCCGGTCCACTGTCCCTCAGACCTTGTGGGAGGCTGGACTATATTTTGAAAAAAAATATGAATGAATTCCTATGCCCCACAAATAACCCAGAGACGCATTTTAAATAAAAGGACACATTCTACTCATGTAAAAACACGCTGATTCCTGGACCATCTGTGGGCCGGATTTAGAAGGTGATTGGGCCGGATCCAGCCCCCGGGCCTTAGGTTGCCTACCCATCGTCTAAATGGATCCCTTGACTCTTCCCTTTCCACCTCAAACCACAGTCATTCTTCTTGGCCCCACCCCTTCAAACTAAAAGACATTTTGATGAATATGGCAAACTCCCTTTGGCAAAGAAAAACATACATGGTAACTTTTTATTTGGCTTTGTTTGATTGTGTGTATTTACCTCTTTATCCCTCTGCTTCTTCTCGGCACCCTTTGTACCTTGCCTCTGCTTTCCTCATTCCAGCCATAATCTGGCATATATCGGTTAGTAGAGCATGAGACTCCTCATCTCATGGTTGTGGGTTCATGCCCCACGTTGGGCAAAAGATTCCTTCATTTGCAGGGGGTTGGACCCTCATGGTCCCTTCCAGGTCTACAATTCGATGATTATGGCAGCGACTCCCTATTGCTCACATTGCTGTGCTCCTCCCTTTCTCGAAACCGCTTGTGTCTAGGACTCTAGGAGCCCTGTTTGGACGTGGTTTACGGATAACAATGATTACATTTGGGAAATATTTCTGAGGGTGGAGTATGCAAACTTCTTTTTATCCAATTGAGGCGTTTCCTTTTATCAAATTGAGATTTTCAGCACAATACTATTATTGTTTATTGTAAATCAAAGCTTTTAGATTCCCAAGGAGATGGAATTGTGCTAATTGTATCAGTTGTTAATCATTTTGCATTTTTTCCCCCATTGCAAAAAGCCCCTACAAACTATTTTGCCGTCTTTTCCTCTCCAGGGCAAGAGGACCAATTTGCGCAAAGTTGGCTCAGACAGGATTGCCCATGGAATGCGGGTGAAATTCAACCCCCTTGCTTTGCTTCTGGATTCCTCCCTTGAAGGAGAATTTGACCTTGTTCAGCGGATCATCTACGAGGTATGAATTCCATGTCTCCCCATATTGAGGGCTAAAGCTGCATGAATTCTTGGTTACAGCCATTCAAGAAACGGTATAGGAGAGCTCCACGTTTGAACACTTTCAGATGGTAGTAGAGTTACACCAACAAACTGGGAAGTATGAAAAGGCACTGGGATTAATGGAAATCTTAAACTTAGCACCCAGTGTCTCTTTTTCTCTCTCTACAGGTTGAAGATCCCAGCTTGCCCAATGATGAGGGCATCACTGCACTTCACAATGCTGTGTGTGCTGGCCATACAGAGATCGTGAAATTCCTGGTCCAGTTTGGTGTCAACGTAAATGCTGCAGATAGTGATGGATGGTAAGGACAATTTTTGGCTTCTTAACAGAGCATTCCAACCTGACGGTTCTTACGCTGTTCAGGTTAGCATTCAGATATGACAATCCCACTAATATTGCTGCTTTTCTTGTGTTTTTTGTTCCGTTTCCTGGAGGGGAGGAGTGGGCACCAGTCGAACAGAATAGTTGGTGGTCTGAACAGCTCTGGAATGAAGCTCTGGGTCAGACTTTTGTCTTCTGTCTGAACCGGTGTTTCCCCAATCCTTGGGTCTCTAGCTGTTTTTTCAGACTGCAATTCCCATCATCCCTGACTGCTGGTCTTGCTAGCCAGGGCTGATGGGAGTTGTAGTCCCAAAACAGCTGGAGACCCAATGTTGGGGAAACACTGAAGGGATGTTTGGGATTATAGATGGCAAAAGTGTGTCTCTTCAAGTTGAAATTGGATATTATAGAATGAATGCATGAAAGTGGGTGCCCATTTTGGACACTTGAAGTAGTTGTTGGTAAGAGGAAGTGATGAAGCTCATTGGTAGAGCATCTGCTTTGCATGTAGAAGGTTCGAGGCTCAATCCCTGGCATCTCCAGGTAGAGAGAGAGAGAGAGAGAGAGAGAGAGAGAGAGAGAGAGATTTGAAGCCCTGGAGAGCCTCTGCCTGTCAACATATAGAACACTGAGCTGTCCTAAGAATCAGAAATTCCTCCCCCGCCACCAAGCTTTAATTTCCCTATTTTTTCACATTTTAATAGTCGAAGGCAGTCAGAACATTCTGTCACTTTTGCTTCCTCCTTGCAATCCCCAGGACGCCACTGCACTGTGCAGCATCTTGCAATAACGTCCAAGTGTGCAAATTCTTGGTGGAATCGGGTGCTGCTGTTTTTGCCACAACCTACAGTGACCTGCAGACTGCGGCAGACAAGTGTGAAGAAATGGAAGAAGGCTACACGCAGTGCTCCCAGTTTCTTTATGGTATGTACTAATGCGGTGTTCTGTTTAAGACTGTTGGATTAGAACCACAGAGACCAGGGTTCAAAGCTACACTCAGCTGTGGAGTTGACTGGCTTAGGGAAGGTCAAGATAAACAGAGGGATCTTCCTACTGTTGGTGAAAGCAATCCAAAGTAGGTGCATGGCTTTTTTCTTATTTCTTATGGAGAACGTTCCATAATAGTGGACATCACAACAGAAAAGTCCTTTCTCCAGATTCCCACTAATCTGGAATTGCTTTTATGTGGTTTTCCTCCATGGGTTTAGAAGCCAAAGAATAAGGATTGCTTCTGTTCCGATTTCTGGATCGATCAAGCATGCCAAGTCCCTGGCCTCTAGTAATGTAGTTTACCAAATATAACCTTAGTTGGTTAAAAACAAAAAAAACATTATTTGGTCCTCTTTTGTTTTCTCATAACTTCTTCATGGACAACAATTATTGGTCTCTTCTTTATTTTTTTAAGGTTACTACGTTTACTTTGGACAGTTTTTGGACACAATTTTTTACTTTGTAGAAGCAACAACAACACAGATGGTGTGCTAATTGTTGCTGTTTTAGGAAGTCTTTTCACATGCTTTCCAGATAGGAGATTTCACCCCCCCCCCCCCGCACTTTGTGTTTCTTTCTAGTTAGTGTATTGCTCCATTAATTGGTTGGAAACTCCCTACAGCCTTTTGGAAAAGCTCTATTAGGTTTACAACTAGCACAAAGATTAGAATGGTCTTACCTCTGTTTACAGTTAATGGAAAGACCACAGCAAACTACAGTTCCCATAAAAAAGGTACCCCTGCCCATACGGGCCAGTTTTGACAGACTCTAGGGTTGTGCGCTCATCTCACTCTAGAGGCCGGGAGCCAGTGCTGTCCGCGGACACTTCTAGGTCACGTGGCCAGCGTGATGAAGCTGCGCTGGAGAACCGGCACCAGAACAGCACACGGAAACGCCGTTTACCTTCCCGCTATAAAGCGGTACCTATTTATCTACTTGCACTTAAGGGTGCTTTCGAACTGCTAGGTGGGCAGGAGCTGGAACCGAACGACGGGAGCTCACCCCGCTGCGGGGATTCAAACCGCCAACCATGCGATCGGCAAGTCCTAGGCACTGAGGTTTTACCCACAGCGCCACCCGGGTCCCTATTGGACGCAGTTCCCATATTGGAGTATTAAAATGAAGAAATGTTTTGTTACGAATCAGTTGCTTAGTACTCTTTCTGCATTGCAGGAGTGCAAGAGAAAATGGGAATAATGAACAAAGGAGTTGTGTATGCTCTCTGGGATTATGAAGCTCAGAACGATGACGAACTGTCCATGAAAGGAGGAGACTGCATGATGGTTCTTCGCCGGGAAGATGAAGAAGAAATAGAGTGGTGGTGGGCACAGCTGAACGACAAAGAAGGATATGTGCCACGTAATTTACTTGGGGTAAGTAAAAATTAGCATCAGAACCATTGCAAAGCATTTGTAACCATTACTTGCACCATTTGGCTTTATAACTCGTCTGCCTCTGTTTGTGTCCACATAATAACCCTGTGAAGTAGGTTAGGATGTATCCCATAATGGCAGCAATGCACTTGAATTATGATCTTCCAAGTTTCAGGACTTCAATACTGATGGACTCTTGATATCTTTTCACTAGGGTGTTATAGGCTGAGGGTATACTTCTCCATCTTTTTGAGCAAATGTCTGTTTCTTCTTGTGGTGCAAAAGTGCTCTGTAATTAGCCAGTAAAAGAAACAGGGCTTTTGGGAGGCTTCCTAGTCATGTGATCTTACCTAGAAAGTTTCCTTCCTGCTTCTTCTGCTTAAATCTTGACATGCTTGCAGATTGAGGAGAGTTTTGCTTATGTGTTTATACGGGTTTTTTTTTTTTTTTTTTTTTTAAAAAGTGGCTTCCTTGTATTTTCTAATCATTTTGAGGACAAGTAAAAGTTTCATAACAAGTTACAAGCCATTCTTTACAGGGAGAACTGTGTTTTGAGCTCTTTTCTTCCCTTTTCTTTTCTTCAATTTGCTGTCCTTGCAGCAATGTGGCAAATCTCTTTGGACTATATTTTCCATTTATATCATTCTGTGCCTCCACAATACAGTAAGACAGTAGCAGATGGACTTTGGCATCACTTTATTTCTAAGTCCTCTCTTTGTTAATCTTTTTATACATGTCTAGTATCTCTGGTCTGGCAGATAATCCGTCAGTGCTGGTAGGGTCTTAACTTGTCTTGGTTTCAGCTGATTGATATTTGATTCCTGGCAGAGCTACATCCTCAAAACAGATAATTCATGTGTTCACAAACCTGAACATTTTCAAAAGCCAGCTTTGAAGGATTGGAATCCTTGTTCTTTCAAAATCAGCTTTATAATTGAATCTCTTCTCATCCTTGTATTTGTCAGAAATATTGCTCTGCTGGTGCTTATCTGTGCTTAAAATGACTTTCACCAAACGTATCTTTAGAACTCTTAAGAACAGTCTCCCCCCTTCAAACAACTATTGCTAATATTGTGCAGATAACATGTTAGTATTTTTATAAAATATTTTGACATTCTTGTTTTTCCAACCCATAGTCCTCCCTGGTTAAGCCTTTTGCCTCATTACTGATTGATAATTTAGGGAAGCAAACACTCCATAAAGCGTCGTAATAATGAATTATGGCTGCTGGATGAAGGCCATTGAAGTAGAGGTGTATTTATAGCAGTGTTGCCCCTGGGCAGAAGAGACCTGCTGCTCCCACCATTTTTCACCATGCCAAGACAGGTGAGGGAGGAGGCTCAGGTGAGGGAAGGTTTGCTGTATATTGCAGGGCTGCCTCCTGATTCTGTGGCTGTCTCTTCAGTAGCTGCTGCCCAGGCATCTTGCTCACATCCAAGCCAGTCTACCAGCCATCCCTGCACTGCTGGTTGCAGCCTTTTTCTCTCCCCGGTTCAGGGCAAGGAAGGAGATCCTACCACCCTAGACTCTATCTATCCTAATGGTGGCAGTGGGGCGACTCAAAGTAAAATAAACCAAACATGGCAAGGAGACTGGAGCTCACATGTCAACCTGCCCAGACTGGAGCCCTATTGCATGCTCACTGGCCAGAAAAACACTGCCAACCAGCCAATCGGATGGGGATTCTGTTCACCATCATCACCACACCTCCTTCTCCCCATACAGTTTTATTCCCTTTTCTGTGCCAGCAAAAAAAGCAAAAGTCCTCTTGCACCATCTGAAAGGAGGCTACTAATCCCCACAGTGCCCCAGAATGCTTGCTGCTGCCTGTCCCCATTGGCTGCCCTGGGGAGCTGCCCAGTTTGCCCTCCTGTTAATACATCTCTGCATAGCAGCACTGCTGTTTTTTGTGCTATAGCAATAGACCAAAACAAAGTAAGGCACAAGGAACCCCTGCAAAAAGCCAAACAAGCTTTAAAATAAGAAATGGGTTATGCCCATTTTAATGCACTGTCTACTAAAGCAGTGGTTGACAGCTGAAAGTGGCCTGCAAATGAGTCTCTTGCTGTTGTATCAGTTTATGCTTCTAGAATGATTGTCCAGGGCTAAAAGTCTGAAAACACTTCGCTTAAGATCTCTGCAGATAAGTGGAAGTGCCAGGCTGTACCAATCGTGTTTTTTTAAATGAGCGCGCTGCCGCTAAGTTTTCGGGTCTTACAGTTAGCACATGATCTGCTCTTAGAGGGCTTGCCAGCCAAGCTACTTGTCCATCACAGCGTTAAGGTGGGATTTTGCTCTGAGATCACAATACATTTGCTACTCCCAGCCCAACCGTGTAACATTTTGGTTCCTGCCGTAGAGCTCCAAGATACTAAACTAGTTTGGTATTTGAATGTCAGCTTTGCTTTAGTGCTTCCACTTACTGTTGAGCATTCTTAGTGAAATGCTCTAGCCATTTTCATGAAATGTTGAGATGTTGAGTGACATTCACTTCAAGATACTTAGCCAACAGGAGGATAGCAGTTTTATTGTATCTTCTTGGGATTTCTCATAACTACTTTCCCATTTGATGCTGATATGCATTTCCGGAGTCCAGGTAAGCATGCCCTACAATCAGAGCAACTTAATAGACATGCCTGGAAATGCCCTTCTCTGCAAATGGAGGGTAAAAGGTAATTGCATCTAATTGGTTTTGCCTGTGGCGTTTCTCCTGTGATTTCAGCAGACCTCAGCTCCTGAGGAAGAAACTTTTTTTCTGCATGGAGAATATGCGGGAAGCAAAGGAGATGTGGTTTCTTAAATTTCCCTTTGGGCTTGTGTCAAAGACATCAGCTTTCACCTTTTACAAAAACCTGTCACAAGGCAAAAACATACTCCAGACTCCCAGATTCTCTGCAGATGAAGTGCTTAGCTCCTAAGGCAACCCAAAATTGTGCACTTCTGAGTGTGTTCAAGGAGTCTGTCCCATGTACCAAGGACCAAAACAGGGGGGTAAGCAGCCAATTTTGGACAGCATCTAACTTACACATCCTGTCAGCACAAGGATTTGCGCTTCTGCAATGTACCCTTCCCCTCTGTTTTAGGGGTTTCTCCAACTGTCTGGAGCAGATTTGGGGCGGCATGCATGTGGGAAATTTGGCTGCGCAAATGTAAATCCGTGTGCTGATGGGACATGTTATTTGGATACTGTTCATTGTTGTTAGTATGGACTGTTCAACCCCACTTGGATCAGTTGGCTCCAAGGTGGTCCAAATGAAATAAAAGGGACTGTGTGCAAGAGAACTTGATGTACAGTGGTACCTCGGGTTAAGTACTTAATTTGTTCTGAAGGTCCATTCTTAACCTGAAACTGTTCTTAACCTGAAGCACCACTTTAGCTAATGGGGCCTCCTGCTGCCGCTGTGCCGCCGGAGCATGACTTCTGTTCTCATCCTGAAGCAAAGTTCTTAACCCGAGGTAATATTTCTGGGTTAGCGGAGTCTGTAACCTGAAGCGTATGCAACCCGAGGTACCACTGTATAACTATTTATTGCATCATCAGTACTCATAGTGCTTTGCAGAGTACAGGGTCAAGAAGAAGAGGAGTGCATAAACAAGAAAAGGGTATGCAGTTTCCCACTAGCAGAGCACCTCTTGCCTTGAGGTGGTTTAATAAAGAATTTTTTTAAGGGAAGGGCAAGCCCTGCTATGTAAAGAGGCTGGTCAGATCAAGGCATGACACATGGCAAACTAACACCCACTTCCCTTCAAAGAACAAGAAAGTGGGCAAAGCCCAAGGTGGTCGTGGGAGAATGCATGTTGCCTTGCCTTGTACCTGCCACCCTGTTCCATTCAGAGCAGTTTCAAAAGTCAGTATGGCAACTTTTTTAGTATGCAGCCCTGCAGCAAAGAGGATTTCCCTCTCCTTCCTCCTGTGGAGGAATATAAATAGCTAGGAGTGCTGCCAAGCCCAGCTGCTCCCTTCTTTTCCTTCTGTCACTAAAGAAGGTGGTCGAGAGGTAGCAGGCCTAATATGTAGACATGGTTGCCAAGGGCTGCCCCAAAAGGCCTCACGGGCCGCATACAGCCCTTGAGTTGTGTGTTGGACCACCCTGATATGAAGCATTGCTTCTGCTATTCATACCCACTTGGCTGCGGCTAGCAATTGATGCTGGCCTGTAGGATGTGAAGGTTCCCTGGAGTTGGCAGCAATTTTAAAAAAGTGAATTGGTAGATCAGTAGGAATTGCTATGGCAACGTATGTTTTTTTACAAAATATAAATTGCACAGTAAAATAGGCACAGATCCTGTTGATCTATTCCTTTTCATACAGGTAACTCACGAGTTAACGTGCATTTAACTTGTATGCATTCATCTTTATATGCTTGGCAATGAGAAATAAAAAGGGGCTGGGAAGCGTTTGTAGCAGGAAAGACTTTGGCAATCCCACCCACCATTGAGCTCCATGTGTTTTGACTCTATGTGATGTTGGCTTTATGTGCTATCCCTGGAATGTAACCCCAGCATAAGTTGAGAGTCACCTGTATTCAGGATTTGTTAAGCACGTCTTACGTACCTTGAATTGCTTATTTTATTCTCTTTCTCCCTCCCCAGCTCTACCCAAGGATTAAGCCAAGGCAAAGAAGCTTGGCGTGAAAACATTTTGAACCGATTTTATGAAGTACCAGCCGCAGGACGAGTTTATCCTTCTTACGGAAGAGAATGCATTCTTTGTGGGTTTGCGCCAATCTCGGGAGACATTTCTATTTACAGTGTGATATGAAAGCAATACTGAGTGTGCTTTGAAAACAGATGAAGGATAGAGTGCATTCACAAGTGGCGGGAGACATTCCCCAATCTGGAATGCGACTTTCAAGCAAATGGATTTAGCTCCATTTAGGTAAACTAAGCCCTATTGGTCAGTCGCTGCCCTTTTTGCCTCTGCAGGTGGCTCCCCCCTAATGCTAATGTACCAGCAAGAACCAATCATTGCTCATCTAGACAGGTGTTCTCTTGCTCCTCTGGTTCCCTTCTCTAAAAAAGGGCCCAGTGCAAGTTAACCAAGCTTTTCATACAGAAACAAATAATGAACATTCTGCTTACGGAATGTATTTTAGTAGCCGAGTTAATGGTGTGAAAATGACATAATGCATCTTAATAAATAAGGAACCTAAATTCAGTTTTGAGCAATAACTTTCAAGGGCAGTAGCATTTTAGGATTTCCAAAGTATTTGAAATGTGTTATACTGCAAGTAATGTAGTTTCTATAGTGTTTTTTAAAATAAATCTTGTCTGTGTTTTGTAACTTGAGCGTTCGATATAGAAAACCTGTGTACTCTACATCTCACAAATTTTGTTATAACTATCTTTTTATTCTTAACTGTGATTAAATTTTTGCTTCAGAAATACCAATTTGTCTGGTGTCAGCTTTTAACACTCTGCTTCACAAGGCTTCTGTCATTGAGCTGCCCTCCATGTGCTGACAGGGGCACATGAAAGAGAGACTACAGTTCGTGACCCCTTATACAGTCAGCATTCTGTGGTTATTAGGTTTGGAAGATGTTCTCTCTGACCTGCAATTTCTATAAATTGCACTGCGCCTCGTATCTAAGCCATGTTGGTTTATCCCAAATTGATTAGTTTACACTGCTAACATTGAGATTTTTTAAAATATGTTTACAAAGAAAACCCCTTGTATCAAAATTGTTTACTTGTATTGGCAATAACCTGCCTGCTTGAATGATGATCTTCCAAGCTTCAGGACTCGATAACTACAATATTGATGGCCTCTTGATAGCTTTTCACTAGGGTGTTATATAGGCTGTGAGGGTATTGTGCTGACTCCTCAGTCTTGTTTAGCAAACTTCTACTTCTTCTTGGTGTTCAAAAGTGCTCAGTTAATTAGCCAGTAAAAGAAACCAGGTTTTTGGAAGGCTTCCTAGTCATGTGATCTTACCCAGAAAGTTTTCTTCCTGCTTCTTCTGCTTAAATCTTGGCATGCCTGCAGATTGAGGATTTTTAAAGTGATTTTATCTTCTGGAGCACAAATTACTTTAGAAATTATTTGATTTACAAATTGGAAAACCAAACACGTTCTTGCATGTCATTTCAAAACTGATTGTGGCGTGTTAACAATTTTGTTAGCGGAACAACATATTGGATTAACAGCAAATTGAACAGGTCAGCTGCCCTCTGTAAATCCATACCTTGGATATGGCCTTTGCCTTGGTATGTGATGTGTGAACCCTCTAGCATTTGTAAGAACGCTATCAAATCTTGAAAATATCATGCGCCATACTTTTCTGAAATGGCTGATTTATCACTGTCTACACATTACAGCAGTAGACACCCTGATGCTATGTAATCCTAAGGAATTTACACAATTCTCAGCAGTTTAAATGTTGCTAGTGGACTTTATAATTACCTTTTAAAATTCCCATGTATTAGGGGAATGTAAGCATCTTTCAGTCAATAGTTCATTTAGTTGTAGTATGCATAAGGGAAGCATACATTTTATAATGATGATTTTCTGAATGGCTGCTGATATGGATCCAACTGGTAGCAAATTTGCTCATGGTGATCAAGTGCAGACTTCTTGATTTCATTAAAGCTATGAAGATGTCTTGCTGATCAAACGAAGAATATTGTTACTTCACTTAAGAACCATCATTCCACATTTTCTTTTTTTAAAAAAGTTTGGGATTTAAATATCATCTGGTGAAAACTAAAGTTGGTATAATGCATGTAATATTTGGCACGAAACTGATTTTAGTTGCTTAGTTCAAGTAGCATTCTTAAATACTGTACTTGGGCTTGGAAAGTGAAGTTGATGGTGTAAGTTTATTGCTCAGCATCTTGAGGATGCATCTTCAGATGTTTAGGTTCTTATAATTCTGAATAATTGTAGGCTGAATGACAAATGCTCCATGTTGCCATTTAAAAGAAGACTGCTACTCATCAGCTTTCATTTAAAACTAACTTCTTGAAATTAGCAAACATAAGCAAATTAGCTCAAGCAAATAAAATAGAATTACATAAAAAGTTAAAAGCTTGTATAAGTAACTTCCACGGTGTGCTCATTTTGCTTTTTCAGTATTCTCTTGCTTAGCAGCTTCATTCATAAATATAAGATATGCAGTAGCTTTTTTCTGCTAACGCTCCATTTTGGTCTTGGATTGATGTTCACGTTCCTAGGAGAATCTTCAGCTGAGGCTCATGGCTTCTTCATATGATAGTAAAACACACCCACTATGGGACAGAAAGAAAAACATGTTACAAACAAGTGTCCCTCCGCCCTCTTGGAATATATTCCGTGAAGCTAGACCAAATTTAGTATGTGTTTCGTAAAAGGAAGTTATCTATCCGCAAAAAGCACTTGAGGCTAAAAGAGGAAGTGAAATTCACTCTATAGAAAAAGTTGTTGGCAGCTTCGCTTCTGAGAATGAAAGAATGAAAGAAAAGAATGAACACTAACCCCTCTTGGTGTTTTATTCCTATGTAATGAGGACTTTACAATATATCAGATGACACTGGCTGTGGTGTTATCCTGCCAAAAGGCTACATGTTGCTCAGTTCACACACAGTTTTGGAATTGTTAGCCTGCTCCCAGATATAGTGGATAATGAAAAATATATCAGGAGTAGGAAATGTACTACTGCACCCCTAAAATGATTAATAAATGAGCTGCAAATCTGCCAGCATATGAGTGACTTCTACCATTAGGTTGCTTGTTCAGACACAGAGAAAGCATTAAATTTGGCTGAGGCAGCTCTGCAATGGACTCAGTAATTTTATGTATCTGGTCCATGTATGTTCACATGCTGCTTCCATATGATCCAAGGGAAAACACAAGATGGAGAACGTTTGCATGTAAGCTATATACTGCTGTTTCTGCCTGTGTGAGTCGGCTGAAGTCCCGAATTGTTTTTCCCTTGGTGCATCTGCAGAAGTACAATCAGGAAGCGCTTGTAAAAGCCAGTTCACATGCTTTTGTCTTCAGAGATGCAGGGGCACCATTTTTCATCTGCCACATTATGTTTCAGGAGGAAGTACATATAAAGCAGCAGTACACAAATTCCACCAGTGTACTTATTCTACATACATCTGACCAAGGGTGATGGTGTGTTAGTGCTTCATAAATCACTTCAAACCTGCAAGGGTGTCCTGTATGCAAAACGAGGTTGAAGGAGTGTGTACCCTGGCCCAAGGCTCATTGGTGCCTGTTCATGTCCCTGATTATATTGAACCAGCAGTTCAATAGTTGCAGGGAAATCTTAAACCTTGTGCAAAATCTACTGCCCTGTGCTTTTGAGAACACAAACATCATTTTCTTTCCAAGTGATCATTAGCTCTGGGTGAAAATGTGTTCCTCTCTGCTGGATGTTCCTGGAAATTTGGTAAAAAAGAAATAAAAAGTATCTAGTGTCTAGCCTGTATGCCAAATACTGTACATATCTAGATTGCAAATTGCAAACAAAAGCTTTGCAGTTCTTCCTCTGAAGTGACTCTAGCCTCTGCTAGAATTGTGCTTTTGGATCTTGATAGGAGGAATAACTTACAGTGACAAGATTCATCTGTATCATTCCTGTTTTCTCAGTATCCAGTTTCTTAAATATCTCTGCATAGAGAGGAGAGAGAAAGAAGAGCAGAGTATTAATAACAAAGTGGAGGCTTCCCGGAAAAGACAAAGCAGCAGTGAAAGTTTTCAGCATGAGAAATAAGGGTGAGAGCTGCAAGTTCATCATCCTCATCATAAAAAAGACTTAAATTATTTCATACTAAAAAGCATTCATTGTCAGAGGATCACAATATATACTTGAAGGCTGACTACTGTAGCTTTGCATTTTTCTTTTTTTAAATGAAGAGCCATATGGTTTTTAGTGAAGGATTGATATTTTTTTTTTGCTTTTCTCGTTCCTACCATTGGCATATGGATTATTTCATCTTGAACTCGTTCTCACACCTTAAGGTGCAATTAAATTGTCTGAGCAGCCCATTCATCTGGCTTCCCTGCAGTGAGAAGGGTAATGATGGTACCTCTCCTCCTGCTTGTGCCTCTGCACTACAGCAAACAACTGGGAACATAATTTGGCCATGTGGAAGACGACCTACTTCTTTCCACGACAACAACCCCCCTCCCAAAAGCCAGCCATGTGGCTGGAAGAAGCTCCTCCCATGTGGGCCCATATCATCTGTCATTATTGAAGCCGTGTTGGGCAAGCATTTATTCTATTTATTTTTTCATTGCTAATGTTTTTGTTAAATCACTTTGAGACGTTTCATAGGAAGTGACTCATAACGGAAGAAAATAAAACAAGTGCCTTGTGTGCTGCCAAAAATACATTCAGAAGGTGACTAATTTAGCTTTTCCTGCAGGGGAGTGTTGTAATGGCAGACATTACAACAGCATCATAGAGCTGCCAGCACAGGTGAGGTCTTTTGTTTTGTTTTGGCAGCCGCTGCTTTGCCAATGGTATTTGAACTACATCTTCAACCTGCATGTATAAGTTGATATGGGAAGAGCTCAATCTTGCACTAGGACTGTGAAAAAAATGTCTAAGCTGCCTGACATGGACTCTGCACTGAATGAAATTGCAGCCAACCTGATGCATGCTACTATAGGTAACGTACAAAAACCTTACTGCACCCATAAGAAGCATTATGCTATCAGGCATAGATTATTATTAAACACGTACAGCACTATACAGATATTTAAAGATAGAACTGTCCACAGGCTCAAAGTGAATAGACTACAGCGAAGGAAGAAGAAACCACAGGAACTTGCTGTGTAGAAACACAGGACAACCCCCCCCCCCCCGCTGAACCTCTGGAAATACAGCAAGTTTTTTTTATAAAAAAATCCATAACATGGTTTTAGGATGGAGATCTTAATATAAATGGATGCTGCGGCTGTGAGATACTCACTGAACAAAGTTTCCAGTCGAATCAGGCATCGAACGAAATTGTCGAAATCGATTATCAGCTGCTCATCAGCAAAACGAGCCACAATGACTTGGTGCAATTGGCAATCCAGCTTAAAACCTACAGCACAAGGAAGCAGAATCTCATTGGCACAGGTGCATTCTCGGGTAGTGTGACCAAACACATGGTAGGGGTTGCCAACCATTTTGTATTTTAGAAAACCCTGATCAAATAAGCATAAGGTTTGTGCACTGGAAGCTACATATCTTAGCTGGTTGTTGTTGGTTTTTAAATTGGCTATGCTGTCTCCAGGATGATGAGCAGAAATGTGTGCCTGCTCCCTGAATAAGGCCAATTTTCTGTTAATAAGCCTATCGCTGTATAAAGCCCAAGCTGCCTTTGTTTAAGATGACTGTACAAGAAGGAAAACATGACTCATGATTTGTTAGCCTGCCTCTTATACATACAAACAAGCAAGCAGGCACACCCCAGCAGAAATGGTTTGGTTTCTTTCATGTGACAATAATAGCTTTTTAGCACACCGTGTGTCCCTCTATGCACAGGTTGCAAGAAAAAAGAAATTGAATAAAATTGCTAGAAATTGGTGATTCGGAGCTTTAATCTGAACTCAAGCTGGATTTGAGTTTGTTGGAATCTCTGCTAACTTCTCTCTCTTACATAAGGATGTCGGCAAACTGGATTTTAAAAGGGCAAAATCGAGCTGTCAGAGATGCGCAAGGGAAACCGTTTCAATTCTCAGGAACTTGGCAACGTCTTTGCAGATTTTTCTATTACGGTTACATGTTTTGTATTATCTTAGTCATACTGTTGCTTAATGTACGTTTGTTATGGCCTTTGGATAGAACAATAAACTTATGAACTTTACTGTAACTGTATAAGAGCTACCTGCTGCTTCTAAGGCTTTCCGCATCTCATAGGAGTTCATGGTTCCAGAGCGATCAACATCCATGTCCCTATAAATTTTCTGCAGAACACAAAACCCAGAGTTAGAGGGCCTGACAGCACTTCAAAGCAGAGCAATCTTTCTACAAAACAATATCTGTGCTTCGCAATGATGCCATAAAATTCTCCTTCCATTGCTTTAATCTATTCCCATTTTTTGCGGGCGTTTTTCTGGGATGAATTTAAAGAGCTATGCCTGTCTTTCTTAAAGTTACTCTTGCGCTCCATAAACGTGACCTAATAATAGTGTCATAACTGAGCACTGCTACTGCTAATGGTGCATTCATACGCCCTGATCGCAGTAACCACTACAAGGCCACTGTTCATACATATCTGCGCTAACAGGTCCCAGGAAGGTTAACACACTTCCACAGTCTTAGATGCCAAAGTCAAAACAAAAAATTCCTTCCAGTAGCACCTTAAAGACCAACTAAGTTAGTTCTAGGTATGAGCTTTCGTGTGCATGCACACTTCTTCAGATACACTGAAACAGAAGTCACCAGACCCTTCTTAGATGCCAAAGTGTGTTTTAGGTAACAGAAGTCTCCCACACGTCTTCATTTAAAGATGTCTTCTTACCTGGTATTTCTGAATCTTTGTCCAAAGTACATTAAATTCCTTCAGTCCCAGCTTACCGCTACCATCAGTCTGTTTTTAGTTAGGGATATTTTGATTTCACAAAGCAGACCTAATTGCTCCCCCCCCTTTTTAAAAACAGTGGTTATTTTTGAAAATCAGAGTAGATAACAATGCCAGTCCCATTCTAGATTCCTTTTCCTATGTACTGGTAAACTCCCTGGTGTATTTTACATGTTTAAAAAGCAACCAGCATCAAAAGTTGATTAGAACTCCAAATTTCCTGACACCTACCAGATTATCAGGCATGTTGTGAATACCCAGGTTGCCTCCATGGCAGAGAGTGTTTATGATCGGCTTCAGCTGGTGAGTCAACGGTGCAGTTTCCTGGACAAGGATAGCTTTGCCACTGTGACTCACATGTGGGTAACTTCATGCTTATAAAATACTGCAATGTGCTCTGTGTGGGGCTTCCCTTATAGCTGGTTCAGAGGCTGCAGCTGGAGCAGAATGCCATGGGCACAGTAGTGCCCCTTAGTTGGTACATATCACACCAGTACTGAGGGACCTGTACTGGCTGCTTATTAGTTACTGAGCCAGTTTTAAGGCATTCTAGCTTTCATATGAAGCCCTAAGCTACTCTGGGCCCAGGTTACCCAGCGAGGACATTGACCTCAACAAATGGAACTCTTGCCACAGTACGGTGATTATTGACTTATGGTGATATGGCGGTGGGCTTTTTCACTAGCAGCACCAGTGACATGGAACACATTCCCTGTTGAAATGTAAGAGGCTCTTTTGTATTGGCATCCTGCCTTTGAAGGTGTGCACATTTACAGAGGGACATCTCTGTCATTATTTCTCAACCAGAGTCTCCTGCTTTTATCACTTTATTGTTTTAATGGCACTGTCTTATTGTGTATAAGGCTATTTATATTTTAACAGTTTGTATATCTTGTGTTATATATGCATACATATAGAAAGAAAGAACCTATTTTGGCATGTAGCAGTATATAAATTAATAACTGATTATGACACTATGTATACGGGCTACTTCATATCAACGCTACACCTAGGTCAATATTGTCTCTTCTGACCAGCAGTGCATCTTCAAGGTATCAGCTGAAGGTATGATGTTAACTCTGGTACAAGTGTATTGCTTGCATACAAAACTCGTGTCCCAGCACTGATTCATATAAAGCCCCTTCAGATATTAGATATCTGCTAAATGCTGCAGTTGTGAATGAATCAGATTCTCCCCCCCCCCCCCAATAAAGCATTTCCGATTTTCTCCCTTAGGTGGGTGGGAACATGTATCTCATAACTACAAGGTGTTTCATCAAATCAAAGGGAATGTTGACAAAGTATGTCACAGTTAGGTCTTAAAAAACCAAAAACCACTCCCTTCCCTATTATGTTGGCCCTGTAAGCAGAAAGCCTGTAGATTTGGAAGAAGAAGGATACATCTAATAGATCAACCATTATTTTGCATGTTTCAATGCTGAAGCCATCTGATTTAATATCTTGGCCTGCAAAGAAAAACAACACACTTATTACACACAAACAATGTACTCTTTCTGTTTTCAGCATTCACTTTTGATTTTGTGGGGAACTGTGGATGTTCACAGGACTGCGAGAGAAGAACTTACGTTTTGCCATGACTTTTTTCAGAATGTTGCACAATTCAAAAGCGGAGATCTCAGCATCCTGTGGGCAATGAAGGAACAACCACAATGGCTTACTTTAAATGATCACCTCTACTATCACTGTGAATCAGCATGTTTTCCCAGATCTAGTTCTGCATTTTCAAATTCTGGCTCTTGGAGATGGTGCATTTTGTAAAAGAGCCCCAACCTGATGGAAAACTAAGCTACTCACCTCTCCAGCTAATTGCCTAAATAGTTTCTTAAAACTGGGTTCAATTTCATCTTCTGTGAGTTCTTTCTAGAAAAATGAATGGCAGGGGAAACATCAGCAGAGGTCTTTGACCCAGTAACCGTCAAATATTTAAGCAAACATTCCTCTTCTAGGGCTATATTAAATATATACATAGATATGTGTATATATACATATCCTTTTGCTAGGGCAACAAATTAAAATTTAATTTTCACTCTCAATGACTGGTTCGAATTCTGTTCAGATTGAATAATGCATAAACCCTCCAGAGAATCTCAGGTTGCTTTTTTTCATACCGCAGCGTTAAAGATGACAAACTGTTCAAGATAAGAAACCCATTTTACTATTTGCAATGAAGTACAGAAAAGCCTATCAAATCCAATGTCAGAAATGTGTGCATAGAGGGCAATGTTCCATTATGGTTTTTTTTTAAAAAAGATGTTGTTAACATTTTAACGTCAGTACTGAAAAATAAAAGTATAAGAATGAAGCCCTAATTGTGATAAAATGTACGGACAGCCTCAATAATGGAGGGAGAGGACCAAAGCCGTTGGTACATTAAACCTGTGAATCAGGACTGGCAACACAGTGTGTATCTCTCTGTGTAGGCAGGATTAACCCTTTCTCCCAGCTCTGCTGTTCTAGCCAAAAACAGACACTCCACCCCACCGGCAACCCTGCAGACCTGGGTTTCTTTGTAAGTTAGCAAGCTCCAAAATTCAGCCCCTTCAACAGCAACAACTGTCTTCTATGAGTCAATAGGTTAATGATGGCATAATCACTCCCAAAAGCCTTGTGCATCTTCTACAATCGCTCAGAACCCCCCCCCCCAGCAACCCTGGAAAGCAAGCTCATGTTCTCTCTTTTGCCTGTAGCACTTTGCCGTCAGCAAAAACAAGTTTTCATATTAGGCAGCATACCTCTTCAATATTGGCTTCAATTTCATCATCAACAACTCTAAAAATGAGCAGAGGAATGGCTGTTAGTTTTATTTCATGCAAGCAGACTTAGATTGACATTTGAACTTCTAAAGAAGGGTTGGGGGGAATCTAGGAGTTGGAATTCAGCAACATCCAGAGACCCCACAGTTTTCCTACCCTATTCTAAAGGTTCCCTGGGTATTTAATATTTGGAAAAGTTTCTCTCTGCAGCTGCTACAGGTTTTGTAACATTCAGGTATACCCAAATGAAGCAGATCATTGGAAACTTCGGGGTCATTTTTTGTGCACATTACACAGAATTAATTTTTTTGAGTGAGGGCCTAAGGCAGAGGCAAGGAACCTGTGGCCCACCAGAGATTGCTGAACTACAACTCCCATCATTCCTCACCACTGGCTATGCTGGCTGCGGCTGATGGGAGTTTGAGGCCAACAACATCTGAGAAGGCCTCATCCCTGGCCTAGGTGGGCAGTAGGTATTTTACCTTCACCTTCACTGAGTAGCATTTTAAGTGAAATCATTTACAATGTGCACACCTCTTCTTGGCACTGACAGCGATGGGAAGGGGAAGGGGAAAGCGAATGGGGTGATGGAGGGTTGTGAAGGCAACAACACGCACCAAACTTTCCATGAGTTCCTGATGCATTGAAGTAGGCCCAAGAGGCAAGAAAAACAACTTGAGAATTATCCACAGACGAAATGCATATAACACAGCCACTCTTATGACTTGTCTGGACAGATGTTTGAAAAAAACTCTAAAAAGACTGAAAGACAAACTCCAAAATCTTATGCTGTGCAACTATGATAAAACATGGTTTTAAGGTTCTTTCACATATGCCTGTGGATTTGTAGCCCTCTGTTCCCAGAAACATGGTCTGATGAAAGAGAGGGCGTACTAGGGAGCTTACTCCAAATCACACACTCACATGGTGGGTTCAAGTTCTGCCTCTCTCTGTTTAACATTATTCAGGAGTAATTATATACCACTCAAAATAATTATGGGTGGTTTATAGAAAACCCTCACTAATTTCCTGTAATGGCAGATAAAAAATTAGGATGTCGCAACAGTCCTTGAAACCTGACTGGTTAGGTCCCATGGAACCAAGGATTAAGTATACCTTACTAGGTTGGGATGCGGGTGGCGCTGTGGGTTAAACTACACAGCCTAAACCACACTGCCGATCAGAAGGACGGCAGTTCAAATCCCTGCAATGGGGTGAGCTCCCGTTGCTCAGTCCCTGCTCCTGCCAACCTAGCAGTTTGAAAGCACATCAAAGTGCAAGTAGATAAATAGGTACCGGCGGGAAGGTAAACCGCATTTCTGTGCGCTGCTCTGGTTCTCCAGAAGCGGCTTAGTCATGCTGGCCACATGACCCAGAAGCTGTACGCCAGCTCCCTCGGCCAATAAAGTGAGATGAGCGCCGCAACCCCAGAGTCGGTCACGGAGTCCCTTTACCTTAATAGGTTGTTCAAGTCCTTTGGTCCAGCCTTTCCCAATCTGGTGCTCTCCAGATGTTGTCGGACTACAACTCCCATTAACCATTGGCCATGCTGGCTGGGATTGACAGGCGTTGTAGTCCAAAACACCTGGGGAGTACCAATCTGGGGGGAAAACACCATCACACAACAGCCCTCTTTCCTTTTAACTTTCACCAGATAGACTGTCTAACTGAATGGGATGCACAACATGATCCTGAAGCAATATGGTTCCTCCAGTGCTTTGAGATTCATAAAACCATTCAAGATAGGGAGAAACAAAGAAAAATAGAGTAGAGGCAGTGACATACTGTGAATCTGCATTCTTTTCTGAGAAGACTCGGAGGCAGAAATCCCCGTTCTTGTTGGGTTCAAAAGTGGATGGCACAATGATGTACTCTCCTGGGGGAAGCTTGAACCGATTTAACACCTCTCGGAGGTTGATGAATGTGTTTGATCGTTCTCTCGCTCTGTTCGTTAGAAAGTAGTTTTTGCTCAGGTGGACATTTGTTTGGCCGGAAGACTTCATTGGAGAAAACAAAAAAAGCAACGGTATTATTCCAGTTCAGAATGTAACTGAAGAAGGGCCATGAGGACACTACACAGTTCTAAACAGCTGAGTTAATGATTACAAATATAAGAATGTTACATGGGAAGAGAAATACATTGAAGCATAGAAAATTAGTTCTATTGGCTTGAAAAGAACCTTCAGCTCAGCCAGAAAGAGGTGTCCCTCAGAACATGTGCCACAGATCAAAAGCTGAAACAGCCATGTGGGTGGAGCAGGGATGGTAGTGGGAGGGGTAAATTGAGAGCAAACCATACAACTGGAACCAGACATCAGAATTGAGGTATCACAGAAGGATTAAAAGGTGCTGGAGGAAAATTTGCATTTTAAGGGCTTTAGAGTCCAGGGAAAGAAAAGCAGACCTTTGGCAAATAAAGTCAACACGTGGCTGTAAAAATGTGCTTACATGGCCCATGGTGAAAGACAAAACTTGCATGTTAAACAACATACATTTCTGGAAGTTTAAACATCTGGTTTAAAATAGTTCTTTAAATGCTGATTGGAAGTTCCCCATCCTCAGGACATTCTTAGACCAGGAACACACGTTCCATTGCACAGAAGTTGCACATACCTGTGGAGGTACCTGTGGGAAAGCAAGAAGAAAAAAAAAGGTGTACATTAAATCAAC
This sequence comes from Podarcis gaigeae, assembly GCF_964106915.1. Taxonomy (NCBI): domain Eukaryota; kingdom Metazoa; phylum Chordata; class Lepidosauria; order Squamata; family Lacertidae; genus Podarcis; species Podarcis gaigeae. Next base: position 91,792,939 of record NC_139680.1, read on the forward strand.
AACACTCAACAATGCTTCATTTGCCACTTCTGCACAACTCCTTTAACTGGGAAAATCTTTGCCTGCTCTTGCCCTTGCAAGTATGTATTATTCTAGAATCTAGATCAGCCTTTCCCAACATCTGTGCCCTCCAGATGTTTTGGGCTCCAACTCCCATCATCCCTGACCAGTGACTATGCAACAGGCACTGATGAGAGAGTTTTAGTCCAAAACATCTGGAAGGTAACAGGTTGGAGAATGCTGGCCCAGGTATTATCATTCAACAAGACAACCCATTTTTCTATTATAGTAGTCTTCAACATCTATGACCTTCCTAAAGGGCTGCAGTAGACCAGATAAATGTTTTGTCTGTTTTTGACTTTGGGGCTGATTCATGCATGCATGTTAATTGCTTGATGCCTTTCTGCCAAGGGTGTGATCCATCTCCACCGAAAAAGCATTTCGAATCGGATGGTGTGCATGTTTTAGCTGCCATGTCTATGATGGCTAATGCAGAAATGCAAACTGTCACTTGATGCTACACACAAATAAGTGACGAAAGTGCATTTGGTGAACCATTTTTTAATGGTAAAGGGAGATTTGCGTTTTTCAATAAGCCACCATCAATCTATGGATTATGCAACCCATGCACTATGCATTTCTGAACATGTCAGCGTTGACCCTGAAAAGTAATTACTCCCTCTCAGTTTGCAAAGAAGAAAGGAAAGCAGCAACAAGAAGCTTGCCTCATAGATGGCAAATCCAATGGTGTGCATATCCTCCCCCATCTTCCGCTGCTTCCGACGGTGTTTCTGAATCAGGCCAACAAGGAAGGTGCAGCCTCTCTCGGGGTCATCGGGATCTTCATCTTCTTGCTCAAGTTTGATCAAATATTGCGGATTCATCCAGAATGTATCTGATGAAAGAAGGGAGGTTACTTGAAACCATATTCAGCTTACAGCGACTCAGCTTGTGCTGATGGCACAAAGCCGTCTTCCTGGTTTGGGAAGATACAGCCCCTTCCACTTCAGATTTCCACGCTCATTTTAAGGATGTTAAACATGTAGTTCTTTAAAGAAGCTTCAGAATTATTTTCACATGGGGTGAAGCTGCTTGCAGCTCCTTTTTTGAATCTCTGCATTCCAGTAAAGGTCAGGTTCCAGAATCGGTGGACCATTTTTGACAGTATGTGACAGGCCTATTTTCCCACAAAGGTCAGTGGTATCAAAACGCCTGGTAGTTGATATTGCAGACTGAACAGGAGGCATTGTGCAGAGACCTCACTTACTTTGGCCAAACAGACTTTGACTAAACTGAAGAGGATGTTTTGCAAAGTAAAGCTTGTAGATTCACAGACTTTGTAGGCCTTTCTAGGTGATTTTTGAAAAAATTACCATGCCATGCAGCTTTCATATAAATTTTCTTTCGAATAGGATCTTAAACATTGAGATCCAGGATTATTCCCCCCCCCCCCAATCAAGCTGTTTTCACCATGCCAACTCACTATGCTCAATAAATCTGCCTTCTACCTCTGCAACCTCCGCTGCTCTCTGGGGAAACAAAGCTTTCTGTTTTCCTTCATGACTCCTCACCACACAGATTCCACTTTCCACTGCCTCCCCTCTGCTGTTTATAGAGCAGTTGCTGTGGCTTGGGTGTGCTGCTCATCCCTGGGCCAAGACCAAGTTGAAATCCAGACACATATAAAAACTGTTCTGAAAATGCTTCTTAAAAACAGAATGAATTTTCCATAAGGCTCACCATTGCCATCTAGTGTCACATTGTATATTGCACTTAAAACACACTTAAAACGTTTTATTTGCAGCTGTATAGCTGAGTCCCAAGAGGGCAGTGGTGATGGTGGGGGTTCAGAAGCTTTGTGGGTACCCGAGTGAACATGTGCCTAAACACTGAAGTCTTGGTGTAGAAGGGCTCTATATAATTTTGTTTGGATGTTGTTAGGAAATTCCAGAAAAAAACTGCAACTGGTGTGGACTACAACTCCCATCAGCCCCGACTATTGGCTGTGCTGGTTGTGAGTGATAGGAACTGGAGTACAGCATCTGGATGGCACCAGGCCGGCTACTTCTATGCCAAAGACTGACTTACCAGGGTAATTTCTGCATCCGCCAGCGGTGGATCCTCTCCTCCAGTTCCCATCCAACAAATTCAGGCTCCACTTCTTGAACTTGTCACTGGCCAGTGTATCTGGAGTCAAGTTGCAGATCTCAAGGCGGGAGTAATGCCTCAGGAAATCAGTAAACGACATCCTATCGGATAGTGGCAGGGGAGAAAAAAAGCCTACTAAGAAAAGACGATCCCAATATGCATCAATTGTATTATAGGATTGGAGGATGGCTCAGCTGGTAGAGCGTGAGACTGTTAATCTCAGGGTCGTGGGTTCGAGTTCCACCTTGGGCAAAAGATTCCTGCACTGCAGCAGAGTGGACTAGATAAGCCTCTTGGTCCCTTCCAACTCTACAACTCTACGATTCTACCAAATCAATCGCCCCCAGAACAATCTCTGGACAGCATGATGGCAAGCTCCATTGGCAAGCTGCAACATCAGTTGGCTATTATGCCTTTAGGATAAGAAATGCTTTTTTTTAAAAAAAGATCACCCACTTGAAATCTTTCTCCTACAGACCATTTACTCAAGTTAGAAAAACTCTGTATTTTCCACCAGCCATCCAGGTGTTTTAGGTATTATTATTCATTTTTATTATAAGAGAAACAAAACTAAATATAGCAAAGCAAAGACAATGTTTTGGGTGTTCTATACTGGGTCTGTGTGTATTCCGATCAGAACTGGTTCCAGAGATCCATTTACAATTTGATGGCTGCAAGTATGTCAGCTTTCTGTATACTAGAATAGTATTCATAATGTCTTCCCCTCCATTTGGAAAGTTAGGGAAGGGCTGTAGTTCAATCGCTGGCATCTCCAAGTGGGGCAGGGGCATCCTGGACAGCTGTTGTCAGTCAGTTGGTGGAGACAATATTGAGCGAGATGAACTCCATGTAAAGCTGCTTCATTATGTTTCAACCTTACCAAAATTCTCCATCTTCATGTTTCTGTGTGAGCCTCTCTCTTACTTTAGGATCAACTCCGTTCCAGCTTGGACAGCTAAAAACATAAAGCCAGTTTAATGTCCATCTTTAGAACAGCAGGTGGCCTCTCCAGAATTCCTCGTCGTCCCCCCCAACCACCGCTAATGCTTGCTGGGACAGATGCAGCAGCATTTAAAGCAAGAAAAGCATAACTTACATGCAGAGGGAATGCACTTAACTGAAGCAGGGAAAGATTCCCAAAAGGCTCATTAAAGTGCTAGAAAATGCATCTGTGATCTAGGTCTTACAGTTGCCAGACTGCTTTCAAGAAGTCATTGCAGTGACACTGCTTTAGAGTTTGGCAACCTGTAATGTGAAACTTTACGCCCAAATGTGGTTTATTGGAAATGCACAGCTCTGGCCTCCAGGCTTGAAACTCACTTGTCGTTCCATTTTCCAGTCCATTCTACTTCCCCCCAGGGGTTCCGGATTCTGATCAATTTCTGCAGGCTGCCTCGGAAATTCACCTGGCAGGATTAGAAAAATGTTAAGTTCACTATCAGACGGGAACTGGGGAAAGAAATCAGGTGCTCTCCATTTTCTTTAGGCCGAGAAACCAGCTGCTTATATTGAATAAGCCTGCACTGTTGCCAGGTTGTTATTGTTTGTTAAATGTCTTTTGCATCAAGACTTGTTATTTCCTGTGGAATATGGGGTGGTTTTTTTGTCCGACCAATAGTCACATCATGCAAAAAAAAAAAAAAGCAGCAATGGTTTTCCCAAACTCTTCCATGTTATTCTCTGGCCTTCTTGCCTTCGCCTTCAGCATTGACTTCTGAACTCCCAATGAAACTGCAGCAACAGCAATGTAAGCGACTTGCTGGACAATATTGTGTGAACTTACTCAAACATAAGTGGCACTCAGGTCAGTGGGGTTTGCTTCCAGGTATGTGGGAGTAAGCCCCATTGAATTCAACAATTACATTTGTGTAGACATGTACAGGATTGCACGGTTAGCTGCCCTTCATACTTCCTCTTCCACAATGGCAGGGGAGCTGCTTCCCCGGGGCATAATCTCATTTGCTTGGCGGATGTGGGAATATTCCAATTGGAATGTTGTGTAGGTCTTTTTCACCCAATGGGCTGTGTGAAGTGGGGCAACACAGAAAATCTAATATACTATGTATAGGAATGTCCATTATATGAATCCAAAGAAATATGACATGATAGGTTAGGTAAATGATAAAAAATGTGAGCCGTGGTGGAAGGGAGGGGCACGTTAACCCTTTTGCCCCCCCCCAATGGCCCTGATCTTAAGCAGCCCCCTCCACATTGGCTATTTTGATTGGAACTGGCACTAATGGGAGCCTTCTTCCCAGTGGAAATACTAAGTGTGTGTGTCTGATTCCCAAAGCCCCTCTGTGTGTCATGGATCCACTCTGGCTTCCTCACCCCCCCCAACTACCGTATTAACTACCGTATTTTTTGCTCTATAAGACTCACTTTTTCCTTCTTAGAAAGTAAGGGGAAATGTGTGTGCATCTTATGGAGCGAATGCAGGCTGCGCAGCTATCCCAGAAGCCAGAACAGCAAGAGGGATTGCAGCTTTCACTGCGCAATGTTCCAAGGGGCTTCTTTTATTCCAGGCCACTAGCCAAGCACTGTGGCTGCCCTTGATAACTGCTATTCCAACAACTGCTGCCATAGTGCATATGATGCATAGGTCTTTGCAATCTGTTCCCCACCCAATTCATCCTCATAGCAGTGCTGTGAGCTACGCTCTATTAAGGCAAATTTGATGCAATGTGTGTTATGCAGTTTGGCACTACAGAGCTGTTTTTTAAAAAAATTAATTAAAAATAGGTACCGTATTTTTTGCTCTATAAGACGCATCAGACCACAAGATGTTGCTGTTCTGGCTTCTGAGATTCAGATTTTTTTTTTCTTGTTTTCCTCCTCCAAAAACTAGGTGCGTCTTGTGGTCTGATGCGTCTTATAGCACAAAATATACGGTACCTATTTTTAATTAATTTTTTAAAAAACAGCTCTGCTATGAGGATGAATTGGGTGGGGAACAGATTGCAAAGACCTATGCATCATATGCACTATGGCAGCAGTTGTTGGAATAGCAGTTATCAAGGGCAGCCACAGTGCTTGGCTAGTGGCCTGGAATAAAAGAAGCCCCTTGGAACATCCTGGAGAAGCTTCAGAGGCAGTTCCCTTCTCAATCGGAGCAGCATATTCCCCCTGACTGTTGATATTGGGAAATGCTGAAGCCAAAGCATCCAAGGCCAGCTGCAATCAGAAGTCTGCCAACTGCTCATTATCATACCCACCCTTTGTACAGCCTGCCAGAGAATCATCTTTAGACAACATTTTAATCAGAAGGGCAGGGATGCTTCCAGCATAATCACTCTGGGTGTCTTCCAAAGATCAATGAAGTTATTAGCGAGAGAGAGAGGGCTGAGATTATTATATATTATCTCCCTTTCCCCTTTCTCATTCTACCATACCTGCTATCCATCATAAATTTAACCCTTTCCAAACTGTGATCTGTCTTTTACAGCAGGCCATTGAGCTGGCAGAGAGAGGTGGTGAACAATGAATTTCAGTGCTTGGATCTGCACCACTTTGCTTTGGGGTAAGTGCAGGTGATGACATGGGGTGCTCCTAGCTGGTGGGGCAACAGTTAATTGCACTAGAAGCCTCCAAGGTAACACGAGTGCAGGAGCTGTCTAAAAGCCCTTTGCAAAAGTGCTTTTTGAAGCAGTCCTGCATGTCTCCTCTAAGTGAGCGGGGCTGGAGAAGAGGAGGCACCTCTCCCACCTCAGTTTAAAGGATAAGCATAGTGCTGCTTCAAAGAGTGCTTTTGCAGTGAACTTTAACAGCTGCTCATATTATGTGCAGATTAAATCCTGATGCTTTGGTTGCTTAATCCTGTTCCCTTCTGCAGGATTAAACCGTCTCCTTCCACCTACCAGTGATATCAGCTGGTGGACGAGTGTGGTTTGGGTGAAATGGCCTCATGGACCAAACTGGATCTCTTGGTGGGCATGGACTGAAGATTCCCCATCTTGGCTATAAGATGTACCCTGTGATGGAGCCAGGGGGAAACACAGTTCCCCACTATGCTTGTGTGCACCTCGTATGTTATGTGATTTCCCGGAAAAACGAAACTTAAGCACATTGTGGGTTCACTAACTGGCAGCATGTGATACAGCTCACAGTAAATATTTCTTAGCATTTCAAGAGGGCTAATAAGGCAAAATTTGGCTGGTGGGAGACTTCATAGCCACAAGAGGGCAGTACATTCAAACATTTCACAGATAATATCTCAGATGCCTAGGAAATAATACTGGCCCAAAATGATATCATATCCTTAGCGCACTACATTTTGCCATTTCCCAAGATGGAGAGCTTACCTCTTCTGCACCTGTAACAGAGTATGCATGCCCTTTGACCAGCTTCTGTGTGGTGACAGCCTCCGTCTCAGCAGCGCTTGTGATCTGCAAACACACACGGAAATATCACTGCTCCTGTGGTGACACAATCCCTCACTGAAGCACCAGTGCCATGCTGAATGCTACAGCGGCAATTGCTCCTGCAGGGGGCTTGACAGCTCCATGAGCTCCTCTCGTTTTTTTCCTTCATACTCTGTCTTTGACAAGAGGAATTGGCCAATACGAACCAGCACTGCCCCTTGCCCCAAATTGTTGACTTCTGCTTGTGTCAGCTGAGGTGCTGGGGCTTGCCAAATTTCTCACTGCCTCTGAGAAACAATTGATTGCATTCTCACTCTATGAAGACTCTCTTCCATCTCGTATAAACAGTATTATTGTATGCATCTTTGGCTCTCAGGCCTATTTACAGTTCAAACCTTAAGAATGGGCAACCTGACAAAACAACACAATTTTGAGTGCAATTTCTTTAAAAAATTGCTCTCCTAGTTGCATACATGTTTAATGCAAATTTCTTAATATACACATTTTTTTCAAGCAATTTCCGCCTTCTGTATGCTACTTTTCACTAGTATATGCATTTGTACGCAGCTTCTCCTTACACACACAACTTTGCCCATGTTTTGTGCTGCATCACAGCCTTTGGAGAAGTGTGGATTTTTAAGGCTAGATGTGTTTTCATGTATTGTTCTTCTGGGAAGTGCAAATTAAAGTCAGTTGACTCTGCTACAGTTAGGATTTAGATATCACAGAGAATGAATCAGGGCATCAGAGCCTGGAGGACGTTGGGGGGGGAATGCAGTTTTGTCCTCAGATGGAAGAAGTTTTCTTGTGAAGGCTGAGAATGAGAAGCCAGCAGAGGCAGGAATTTCTGGGAACTATAAGGTTGTATTACTTAATTTTTGACTGGGCTGTTTGCCCTGCTATGTGCTACTATGAAAGTGAATTCTAAACAACTTGCCCCTCCTTCTCTGAAAAATAACAAAAATAGCATCCCCACACCCCAGGGAGCTACTTGCAGCCTGTTACCATACTGATAATACTTCGCCTTTGCTGTGTGTCTTCCAAATATATTTTATCTATTAAAGATTTGCATTCTTGGCCTTGAGTTCCTGTCCTTGGGTCTTATTACACTGTCTTTTTATTTTATCTTGAAACCAAGAGATTATAGTCAAGCCCCCTTAAGCCTCCGGCAGAAGCTCCTTCCTGGAGTGATAGCCCTTTGTTTACAGAAATACTGTTTACATTATCAAGCGTCTGCCCACCTGAATACTTATCCAAACTGGCCCTTTTCCAGCAAGGCTTTCTCAGTTTTGAGCCTGAAATGCATGCAACCTCTAAGACCGGGTTCTGCAGCTGTAAGACAAAGGGGGCTCTGCACCACTCATGTCTGGCCATCTGCTATCTGATGCTTTGGTTGCAGATTTGAAAGAACTAGATCTGCCACAATCCAGAAATTCTGAAGCCAGAGTAGTGTTAGGGATAGAATGTTGCACGTGGAAAATACTGGACCCCATTACGTTTGTTTAAAAAAGGGCTATCTAAAGTATCTAACTGTTGGAGATGCAACTGGGATAATGTTTCTCTAAAACAAATGTTTTTTCATTGTCCTGTATTGAAAGATTTTTGGCAGAAGGTAACTGAAACGATTGGATTGAAGACCTATACAAACTCACAACCTATGAACAACTTGCATATAAATGCAGACTTGCCATGGACAAATTCAGTGACATTTGGAATCCATTCTTACAAATACTGTAATAGGTTAAGATCTGGTGAAGTACAATAACAACTTTGTAAAGTATAAAGTTTCGGGGTCCCCCCTCCCCCCTTTACTTTCCCTTCTACACGGGTGCTGTTTCTTTTTCTCTCTCTTTTATTTACATTTCACCATGTTTAGTGCACGTATAATTTTGTACTTTTCAACTTTCAATAAAGATGTCTGGGAAAAAGAAAGAAAGAAAGAATGCTGGGCGTGGGCTAGAGAAAACTAGTCGGTTTTGCAGCCAGGGTGAAATGACATGTGAAGGCAGATGCCCTGTGGTTTTCGAAAGATCGCCCCATAATCACTCACAGAAGGGCAAGCGATTTAAAGCACAAAGCAGATTTATGGGTAAGGAGGCGCAGATCCCTGCCCTGCTTGCCACTCCCCACTCCACAGTCTGTGCCCTGTCATCAGGCTGTTTTCTTCAGGGCTTCAGTAATGGAAGCAAACTTGGCCATGAGAAAAAGCTGCTGGGGCAGTGGAGTGACAGGAAGCAAAAGCAGGAAGAAGGTGGCAAAAGTTCAGCACTCCCCATACTTGCACTATAGATTCAATCCCTCACCCTCCACTTTCAAGGTTATTGAGAAGACAGATCAGATCCAAAAAAAGCTCACCAGATGATTGAAGGCTAGCCATCATCTCTCAGTCTAACTTACTTCATTAGGGGCAGGGTGGAGTATCCCAAAACGTAGATGATGATTATGGTTCCTTGGCATTATCCCTTAAGTTATTATTGCATGTGGGAGTTCTGATTCACATTCACAGCTCTCTCGCTTGCAAATGCTTCTTCATTCATTACAATGCTGGAAACAACTTATAGGGATGCATGTTCAGAGTTAATAACTGTACTGAAGTGAGTGAGGAAACCTAATTCCACAGGACAGCAATGTACATGCAACATAACCAGGCAGAGGGCCTTCTCAGTAGTGGCGCCCACCCTGTGGAACACCCTCCCTTCAGATGTAAAGGAAATAAGCAGCTATCCTATCTTTAAAGACATCTGAAGGCAGCCCTGTTTAGGGAAGTTTTTAATATTTAATGCTGTACCGTTTTTAACATTTGATTGGGAGCCGCCCAGAGTGGCTGGGGAAACCCAGCCAGATGGGCAGGGTACAAATAATAAATTTTTTATTATTATTATTATTATTATTATTATTATTATTATTATTATTATTACATGCCTCAATGATGAGGAATCACTGGCTTCTAGATGTTGCTGGACTACAACTCCCATCATCCCTGACCATTAGCTATGCTTGCCATTACTGAAGGGAGCTGGAGTCCAACAACATCTGGAGGGGGGCAGGTTCTCCATCCCTGGTGTACACAGAACTTGGAATCAGATGTGTTGTCTGCAGCTACATGGTGGAGGTCTCCAAAGAGACCCTTCTTTTCTTAGAGTCACACATTTGGGGATTTATTTCAGACAGGGAAATTAAAGATGTGTGCAGGTATATTCTTAAAAAGGGTAGCCAGAGCAGTCTTATTTATTTTTTAATCTTTTAAAAAGCAATCTGATTTAGAAGCGTCTAATGAAGTGGAACCCTAGTCCATGAAAGCTTGTGCCCTACTAGAATTTGTTAGCATTTCAGATGCTACAAGACCCTTTGTGTACTGAGGCAGGATTCTCGGGACCCAGCAAAGAATTGCTCAAATGCAACTATGAGGTGAAAATACACCCAGCCACTGAAGAGCATACACAATGGAAGAGGTAAGGAGAATTCTTCTTTTGGGGCCCTTTCCCCCACTAAAGTCTCATTCAAATTAACACCAGCCATTCTTATAGGAGGGGAAGGGCTCAGGTTTTTCCAGTCCCTGTGCACTACCTGGAGGTTTGGAATTCTGTACTACCTCACAGTCCCCTAACTAAAGCAACCTTCCAGTTGCTGCATGCACAAAAGAACGTGGGACAGCTGGAAAGAAAACAACACTAACTCACATCAATAGAGCATCCCAGGAGAGAGCCCTTCTGAAGAGCCTTCTGGATGATTTTGAACAGGTTCGGCGGTGGCTTTTGCAGCTCGTACCACTCTGCAATTCCTCCAGTGAAGTCCTCAAAGCCCTCAGTGGTGCTTCCTCCAGAGAGAGCCTCATACGATCCATTCACCCTGTGTAAGAGGCAAACATGACATTTCAACTTTCTTTTCTCGGCCTTTGAAATTAAAGTGTAGCATAGCTAAAGCCTCACAATCAGGTGTCTGCACTACTACTTCTTTTTCATTCACGAAAAGCCCAAGGTCAACATGGGATACATCAAAATGTTTGACACACAGATCTGATCATGTACCTTAGCTATATGTATATTAAATAATTACACTATTAATCCATATGGACTAGGGCCCCTGATGCTACAAAGAGGAATGATCCCTTCCTAATGCAAACCATTGTGATTCCAGTGTAGTCAACACACTTGATAAAGTGAAAGGTGTGGCAAGAGAAGGCTTGCCCTGAACAGAGTCCCAAGGGCCAAGCAGAGGGGCTTGGAGTGCTCAGCCCCTGGGCCTGAGATTCCCCACCTCTGATGCTGTGCTTTACTTACTTGGCGTAAGCCTTCTCCAGCAGAGCGCTCCAGAACTCACTCCTTTGGGCTGAATGAACAAAGAGGAGCTCTCCATCTTTGGTAGGTAGCTTGTCATCAACAACAACATCCACCCACTCTCCATACTGCCAGAACTGAAAACAAATCATCATCATCATCATCATCATCACAATGTGTTAGAAGGCATGCTCTTGACCACAGCTGAAAACAGCTTGGGACCAGGTTAGCTGAAGGAGCTTCTCCCCTTACACAATGGTCCAGACCTCAAGATAAGTTTCAGCAACGCTTCTCTGGGTGCCCTCAGTGAGGAAAGGGACTTCTTGGCGATGGCAGCTAAGTTATGGGATGCCCTCTGCAGAGTGTACTGCCAGGTGCCAGCTCGCTTCACCAAACATTTCACTTAAGTTTTGAGAAAGAGCTTTTTGAAGCTCTAAAAGCTTGCCACCTTATCTGCAGTGTAAGAGTAGATTAAATATCTTCTAATAAAATATATAACCAATACCAGCCCCTTTCCTCAACCAGGTGCATTCCAGATCTTGTTGGACTATAACTCCCATCATCCATGATCACTGGCCAAGTTTGCTGGGGAGTCAGACCCCAACATTAACCTGAGGGCACCAGGCTGATGAAGGGTGACTGATACCACTATTCATCCCAGAAAAATCCCTATAGCTCAGGTGTACAAAAAGGTACTTGTATCAGGAGAGCATTACCTCCAGACAAGCATGCAGCTTTAAAGTTGTTATAGGCAAAAGAATCAATCACTGCCTTGAGCAACATCCAAAGGGTAATTGTACAATGTGCACATTCTTCCGGGAGGGGTGGATCAGGTCAGTTCACACCTGATTCTGCAAAAACCAAATTCCTGAAGCTTCCCTACCCTCCATTGCATGCATACCAGGGTATCAGTTGATCTGGCAAATACAGTGCTAATAAAGCAGCATAACCCTTCCAGGGAAAAGGCAGAAATCAGTATCTGTGGTACCTGGAAGTGGAATATTCCTGCATATCTGTCTTTGAAGCTTTGATCGCTGGGCACAACTCTAGCCAAAACTTCTTCATTCAACGTGAGAGAAGCAATGGCTGCCAGGAGCCAACAGTCTCCTGTGAAAGCAAAACAAAAGTATTTCCCATTAGTCTCCATGCTCTTAAATAAATAAAGGGGGGTGGGGGGAGAAGCAAAAGTAAGGCACTTTAAGTCCTATTGATCTTACCAGGAGAGATTAACATAAGAGCAGGACAGAGTACTGTACTTCTATACTCTAATTATGGTGGGGTGGGTGGGTGTGGAGCATGTATTGTGCTGTTGTGGTGATGTGAGGAGGGCAATTTTTAATTGCCTGCTCCCCTTAAAATCAACTGGGGAGTTGATCTGCAACAGGTCCAGGTGTCAAGTTGCACCACCAACAGGGGCACGGGCATGGTCTTGGAAGACCAGTGATATTTGGCATAGAATAGTTGGGAAGCCTTCCTTAAAAAATTGGGAACAGTAATAAGCTTTTCCCAAGACGGATGAATACAGAATTACCAGCATGTTTGGACTTTCACATGTTTTTAAAGAGCTGATTTCAGTCTCTGCAGAATCTTGCTTTGAGAATTCTGGATTAATCTGATCCATCTAAATGATATTAACAAACAAGGTTCTCCCCAACACGTGTGGAAATTCACTGATGCCCCTCTGTTCCAGCAGACTTTTCCATCTTTTATAGTTTTGCCACCTGTGAGTCAGAGAAGCTCTGTAGACTGGCTCTGCCTTTCAGAATCGGATGGTTAGCTGCTAACCAGTGCTGCTGGATGAGAGCCAATGTACACTCGCCTCCTCACCTTTGCTGCCTCCAGTGGCACTGCAGTTCACCAAACACACAAACAAAACACAAATTACTGAATAAAGAAGTCAATGGAGGGGAAGGGGGAAATAACTTCAGCATTTTCAAACTGAATAAACAGAACTCTACTGTCAAGATCAACTGTCTGTGATGACTGTTCAATGCTAATGAACTCTACTGGCGCATCAAAGCATCTCGAGATCTCTTATCATCCAAAGGCTAGATAGGTCCTGAGAATCTTTGCCATAAGCCAATGAAGAACTTGATTTTGCAACCGTAGAGTGGCTGTGCTTGCATCATGCACTCCTTCTCTTTAGTAACTGCTCATCAACAGTGATGCTTGGCAAGTAAAAAGGTAAAGGTAAAGTACCCTGGATGGTTAAGTCCAGTCAAAGGTGACTATGGGGTTGCGGCGCTCATCTCGCTTTCAGGCCGAGGGAGCCGGCGTTTGTCCACAGACAGCTTTCCGGGTCATGTGGCCAGCATGACTAAACCGCTTCTGGCACAATGGAACACCATGACAAAAGCCAGAACACACGGAAACGCCATTTACCTTCCTGCCCCAGCAGTATCTATTTACAGTGGTACCTCAGGTTAAGAACTTAATTTGTTCTGGAGGTCTGTTCTTAACCTGAAACTGTTCTTAACCTGGAGCACCACTTTAGCTAATGGGGCCTCCCGCTGTCGCCACACGATTTCTGTTCTCATCGTGAAGCAAAGTTCTTAACCTGAGGCAATATTTCTGGGTTAGTGGAGTCTGTAACCTGAAGCGTATGTAACCTGAGGTACCACTGTATCTACTTGCACTGGTGTGCTTTCAAACTGCTAGGTTGGCAGGAGCTGGGACAGAGCAATGGGAGCTCACTCCATTGCAGGGATTCAAACCGTCAACCTTCTGATCAGCAAGCCCAAGAGACTCAGTGGTTTAGACCACAGTGCCACACATGTCCCTGCTTGGGCAGGTACTTAGCAGCAGACATACAGAAAATGACAATTACGAAAACAGGCTGGGCCCCTTTGAACAAAGGGGAGGTGCCTCTCATGGAAACCCAAGAGAGCTATCCAGAAAGAGTTGCAACTTCTATTTAAGGCTCATTTTTGTGACATTTTTGGATTCCCCGTAATAGTACATGGTGGGAAAGTGCTTCGTTTTTAACAAAGCTGATTTGGATCCCAAACAAGAGGTGAACCAGACATACCAGAAACCAGAATGAACTGATAGATACAGATCAGAACCAAATATTGTGGGAAGTGCATTAATTAGTGCACAGTTTCGGACAAGTGTGTCCCCCTATATAAGCTACCGTATCTTCTTAAAAAGTTGATGGTTTTGCCTCTGTTCTTCCTGCATGCTGCTTTGGCACAAGAATTTCCTTCCCTTCTATAGTGGTTTCACTTACTGTGAGATTTCCAGAAGAGAATCTTCTGGTTATGGTAAAAAAAAAAAAAAAGTAGATACATGAGAAATGGGCAGTAAAAGATGCACTTGAAAAAGAATACATAATCAGCAGAAGCAACTGGGAAAGCTCAACTGCTTCAATCTGTGCACATATTAAACTGTTCCACCTCAAAGCCCACAGCAGGATAGGGTGAGTATGAATATATGTATTGCAAGCAATGATGATGGTGCTGTCAACAGCACCTCCCCAGTTGAAAATATTAGAACTGTACACCGCTCTAGTGAGTAAAATAGGAGATCCTCATGGCACAACAACACAGTATTGTAGAAAAATGCATACATGAATTTTTACAATGTAAATGCGGTTTTAATTTCTGGGGAAGATATATCTGCTACTGAAATCAGAGGGGAAACACTAGCCTATTTATAGGTCATTGCTGTGATACTATGGCAACATCCTTTGAAAAAACAAAACCATAAATATTGAGCATGCTTCCTTTATGCAAAAACCATTCTGCTAAAATGACTCACTGTGCGCAGCGAGCTTTGCAGTAATATGCAACTATGCAACAATACAAGATACACATAAACATAAAAAATACTAGAACCTGAGAAAACTCATCTAAAAATTCCTAAAAGATTAATTAATTAATTCAAAGGAAGGGCTTTTTTAAACCCACAAAGCTTTATAAATTTTACAGTGCAGTAAGTTTGCTAGAGTCTGTAATGTTCAGTGGCCCGATTTCGACATCACATTAAGTCACAGTTAAAAACAAGCTATTGTTTTATGTGTAAGTGAACCACGCCAATGTATGCTGCTGAAAACGTCTCACTCTGCTCCAGCTATGCCACTGGGTAACATGTCTGGCTTGTTGTGACATCCAAATCTGGACTCGTGAATCTTTTCCTGTGTATGGATGTCACAACAAACTGCACTTTCTTGCTTTTTGGCAGCACACATATAGCAGCAATGTGCATACTGCATACTCAGATTAAACCACACAGTTTGCTTCAAACTAAGGTTTAATGTTTGCTTTAAACTATGGTTGAATGTGATGTGCAAACCAGGTCATTATGTACCGTAAGTCTCAAATTAGCATGGACTGCCTGTTTTGCACACTCACTTGCAAGCCATACAATTTGAAGAATATAATGAATGCTACATTCTTCTTAGTTAAAACAAGCTTCATTTTTAAAAGGGAGAAAGGTATTGTAAGTGCTAAATGACTGATTGCTACACCTAACTTTCTCTCCATGTCACAATGCCAGAGTGCCTTTCATCTGGACAGGGATAGCCTAACTACTGTTGTCTATGCTCCGGTAACCTCAAGGTTAGATTACTGCAATGTGTAGGGCTGCCTCTGAAGACGGTTTGGAAACTTCAGCTGGTGCAGAATTCAGTGGCCAGGTTGCTCACCGGAGCCAAACGGTTTGTGCATATTGCACCGATCCTGGTCCGACTGCACTGGCTACCAGTTAGTTTCCAAGTCCAATTCAAAGTGCTGGTTTTGACCTATAAAGCCTTAAACAGCTCAGAATTTGCCAACCAGTGCCACAGTGCACACTACTTTGAAAATGGCAGGTTAGAGGAATGTTGCAGACTGGTGAATGACACAGTTTCTTCACACACGAATCTGCTTAATCCCTGAAGTTTCTAAGTGGTGTACATAAAAATTACAAAAAGTGGATAAAATCAATTAAAGTTAATAATAATAGAGACAGAAAACTTCCTTAAAATGCTTGTTGGAATAGTAAGGTCTTGCTGCGACTACTTGAGGTGTGTGACAACATGAAATCCAGAACAAAGGTGCAGTATGGCTCTGCGTCCAAGAAAAATGCAACATTAAATAGGGTTTAAGGTGTGGTTTGTGACACTGCAAGGGCAAAAAGAAAGGAAACCTTACAAAAGAACATCGTAGTTTGCGGCTATGAAGTAATGCCAATGTCATGGTTTTATTTGTCCCTGGATTCAGCCTGTTGAAATCAATGCATACCTGCCCTGAAGCACAAACAACATTCTTTTCTTGGAATGAAGTGCAATTTGCATGAAGGATGAAAAAAAGGAGTCTCTTATCTGGAAGTTAAAGTCAAATGCCACAAGCCAGCGTTATCTCATGGATACGGAGCACACACAACACTCTGGAGGGAAAATGATTCAGGAAGAGGCTAAACTGTGTTGGAACTGAAGGGTGCTAAAATCAGAATTCTGATGCAATGATAAAAGAACCCAAGGTGGAATAAGATGTGGTGGTAGTCTGATCTTTGTCTAATCACACAACAAAGAGAAAATATGATGATTTTCAAAATATGATGGCTGAGAGGAAGCTACGTTTCCCTCCGAAAGGTGAAGAGAAAAATAGCCTGGTTTAGTTTGAGGCCGACATGATGAAAAGCAGGTTTATACATTTTTAAAATAAAGTAAATATATCTAAAACAAGGTAGGCATCATGTTAAGAGTGCTTCAACAGGAAGTTAAGCGAAGTCTCTGTCTTACCTAAAGCTCCTTGGCAGATATCAGTTCTGGTGGCACCTCCAACAATAAACTGAGGATTGGAACACAACTCCTGGCAAAGCAAGTAGTAAGAAGAAATATGTAAGAAAATAAATTTATTTAAAGTTATGGACATTCCAGGCTGATCTCCAGTAGCAACCCTGGTATCTTTACATGCATGTCTATGGAGTGTTGGGATTATGTTTCCCATCAGCTGCAATCCTGCACATGGTTAGGCTGGCTAAATCTCTTTGAAGTCATTGGGCTCTAAGCAGACCAACTATGTACATGACTAAAATCCAAAAGAGGCACTAAGTCAGCAAAGGCTGGGTATAATGAAAAGCCAAAACCTCTAAAATATTTGTTCTAGACAATGTTTTAACCACTTCAGAATCTCGGAGGCAGGCATCCAAAAAGGAGTTCTTAGTGGCAATTTGTGCTATTACCCTAACCCATGGTCTCCCAAACTTGGGTGTTTGGACTACAACTTCCATCATCCCTAGCTAGCAAGACCAAAGGTCAGGGAAGATGGAAACTATAGTCTAAAAACAGCGGGAGACCCAAGTTTGGGAAAACCTGCCCTAACCCCTTTCTCTAGTTCAGAATTGTGGGCAACTTTTTGATGCACTCAGAGACAGAAACAGTACGGAAGATATTTCTTACCTTTTGATCTGGTAACTGTTGGGAGCCGAAGTGGGGCGAGTAAGCCCCACTGAACACATTGGGACTTGCTTTGGAGTAAAAACCGATAGGGTTGTGCTGTGCTGATACTTTCTGAGGTTTCCCTCTCTACATGGACGTTAATATATTCCTTACTTCTGGTTTAATATGACTGATGCTATTTTTCTGTCAATTTTGTTAACGGTTAAACTCAAGGAGATTTTCTTCTGGATTTACTAAGCTGAAATCTGAGATTCTCTGCCCTTATGCAAAGCATGCAGCCATGGAAACATCATCCTTGAATACACAGAGGCCTCCACTTTCCTCAGCTGACTTCTCCTTCTTCAAAGAGCATAATGCTAAGACTTATGGAGGTCTGGTTGGCTCGTACCCTCAAGGAAAAATATTTATTTTCATGTGTTCCTGGTGCTGCTTAAAAGCTTCTGGACATGTTGAGCAAGAAAATCCCCTTTATTCAAAAGAAAACCACATAGCCTTTGAAACACAGAGGGGTCTTTCTTCACAGTATGTTTTGGTACAGAGCAGTTTGCAACTATACACACCTTCACGAGATAACATCACCTAAAGTGGGTTTCCCAAACTTGAGTCTCCAGCTGTTGTGAGACTACAACTCCCATCATCCCCTGTAGTCAGGGATGATGGGATTTGTACTCCAAAAACAGCTGGAGACCCAAGTTTGGGAAACCCTGATCTAAAGTGGCAGCTAATATCCATTTGTTCATACACACAGATGGGCATGTTTTCAAATTAGTGCTGAATGGTGTTCTCTGTTCCCCTCCCCTCAATTAGTGCTTCCACAGACCTTAGTCTTTTTTTAAAATGAAAAAAATCCTAGTCTTCCAAAAGGGAGGGTATGGAAACTGGTGTGTTGATATACTGATATACAGAGGATATACTGAAATACAGAGGATATATATCAGTATATAGAGGTGGCTAAGCTACTGCACCACTTCCAATTTTACCTACTTCATCCATAGAGAAGTTAATCATGGTGATGGGGAGTAGCACACCCCTGCAACCTCAGTAGGCCTGCCCCAATAGAAGATGACCTGAGAAAAAAGGTGTTGTGCCAAGAATGCGCTTGAGAAGTACATTCTTGGCACGAAACAGATTGTAACTGTTCCAGCAGAATGTACTTTAGACTGACAAGTAGTGTGGGGCAGGGATGAAACAGAGTGATGTCATGTGTACAGCACCCCAAAAAAAGAGCCTGAATGCACATCATCACGCAGTGTGAATGCGCCACATATTATAAGCAAAATTTGCTCTTTCAGCATTGTAAATAAAGGATGCAAGCATGTAAATAATTGCATTCAAATCTGACTCTGAAAAGTACAGGCACTAGATGGACAGAAGGCAGATGCATCAATAAATGCATCTATGGAAATGAGTGGCTGCCAAGATAAGAAAAGGACAGGCAAGTAAATGAAGGGTGGAGAGGTGACTTAAACACAGAGTTCGAAGCCATCAAACCCAGCCTCTTGCTGGAAATCCACTCATGTAGCATCCCCGATCAGTGGGCATCCAGCTACTGCTTACAAACTTTTAATGAAGGACTATCCTCCACCTTTTGAAGCCTAGTATATGGCCTAATATAAAAGGAAAGCAGAAGGAAGTGAAACAACAGGTGAGGGCATACAATCTATTGTCCCTCCTGAAAACATAAAACAGGAATATTTCACAATGTAGGGTTGGGTGTGGTGCACAGGGTGGGTACAGTGCATGAATAGGACTGCTGAATGAGCATAAGAATGTAAAAAGAGCCTGCTGGATCAGGCCAAAGGCCCATCAAGGCTAACATCCCGTTTTCACAGTAGCCAACTAGATGCCTGCAAGAAACCTGCAAGCAGGAAATGAGCACAAAAGTATTCTCCCCTCCTGCAGTTTCCAGCACCTGGTATTCAGAAGCATTGCTAGCCATCATGGCTAGTTGACAATGTAAAACTACTTTGCGAGGTTACTGCTAAATGAGAATCCAGGATTTGCGTACACTTGGGCATATTCACCAAAAACAGCCTCCCCAGTCAGTGGTTGTCTCTGCTTCAGCCATAACATTTAGAAGACCTCTTCACAATGATCACTACCATGGGTAGGTAAACTAAGGCCTGGGGGCTGGATCTGGCCCAATTGCCTTCTAAATCTGGCCCGCAGATGGTCTAGGAATCAGCGTGTTTTTACATGAGTAGAATGTGTGCTTTTATTTAAAGTGCATTTCTGGGTTATTTGTGGGGAATAGGAATTCATTATTATTATTTTCCAAAATATAGTCTGGTCCCCCACAAGGTCTGAGGGACAGTGGACCGGCCCCCCTATCCTATGAGGTTAAGGGGTGATATGATAGCCATGTTCAAATATATAAAAGGATGTCACATAGAGGAGGGAGAAAGGTTGTTTTCTGCTGCTCCAGAGAAGCGGACACGGAGCAATGGTTCCAAACTACAAGAAAGAAGATTCCACCTAAACATTAGGAAGAACTTCCTGACAGTAAGAGCTGTTTGACAGTGGAATTTGCTGCCAAGGAGTGTGGTGGAGTCTCCTTCTTTGGAGGTCTTTAAGCAGAGGCTTGACAACCATATGTCAGGAGTGCTCTCATGGTGTTTCCTGCTTGGCAGGGGGTTGGACTCGATGGCCCTTGTGGTCTCTTCCAACTCTATGATTCTATGATTCTATGGATAATGACTGCATACAGGCATCCTATGGAGCTGCAGAGACTCTCAACATGAACGATGTGGCATCCCCATGGCAAGTGAAAGATGTATTTTGGCCGTATGAACAGGCCTTATGATTATGAGTGTGGTTCATGAAGCATAGGGCAAAAAAGGTAAGCATGAAAGCATCCATGATTTGAGTAAAGATGGAACTTTGGCGTTCTAACTACTATTTATCCATTTCACCTCATTTCACCTGTGCCTTGGTATTTTCAGACTTGGCATACTTCCTAAATGCCTACAACCTTCCTAGCCCACATGAGATAGAGGGCTCGTGGCCTGCTTGGAGGTGTTATTCCCATAGGCAACTGGTTGGTCACTGTAACCACAGGATATTGGATTAGCTGGGCCCTTGGTCTGATCCAGAAGGGCTCTTATGTTCACACGAAACAAAGATAGTGAGTGAGCTTAAACAATCAAAACTAGATTTTTGAATCCTCCATATTAGTCTCTCAGAAATCCTCTTAATTACCACTGTGTTTGGATTGATGGGCTCTTCCTCTCACAGAATATGGGAACTTTCCCTGTAGAAAGCGACAAGTGCATTTTGATATTGCCTCTGTGCCTTAAACACACTTGCTGCAGTGTGTAGATGAATCCCCATGAAAGAAAGTGGTACTTACTTCTGAGTAAACAGGCCTAGGATCCCACTAGCTTACAGGAAATTATATTGTATCTGGAGAAGTGTGCACGCACCCGAAAGCTTATACCCAGAACAAACTTAGTTGGTCTCTAAGGTGCTACTGGACAATTTTTTAATTTTTTTCGACTGTGTCAGACCAAGCCGGCTACCTACCTGAATCAGGAAATTATATATTAGCTCTGTAACATCCTACGGGAACTAGTATTCCTATCAGGCAATAGTTTGTATAGAAGCAAACGGACATGCTGCCAATCTCAGTCCCACCCTACTCTGCCTCCCTATACAAAGGAAACATTTTTTCTAACTTACTCATAACTTCTGCTGCATACTCAACAAGCACACCATCCTATGCTGCATCAACTAAACCACAATGATCATCACCTCCCATGCTCCCTACAACCAACCCAAATTAGAATCCCTACTTCTAGTATAAAAATGCATTGAAATGATAAGCACAAGCAAACTCTGTTGGCACTCTAGTAAATATCCTAAATGGATGCATACCCAATTGGCAAAAGGATGACTACGAGACTTGGAGTGATTCTGAGTATCAGAAGTTGATCTTTTCTTTTCCTCCCTTCCACTGTGATGGGCCACAGCCAAGAAAGCCAGATCCCGCACAATTCAGGCAGGGGTGGGCCGATTCCAAGAGTACAGTGGTACCTCGGGTTAAGTACTTAATTCGTTCCGGAGGTCTGTTCTTAACCTGAAACTGTTCTTAACCTGAAGCACCACATTAGCTAATGGGGCCTCCTGCTGCCGCTGCGCTGCCGGAGCCCGATTTCTGTTCTTATCCTGAAGCAAAGTTCTTAACCTGAAGCACTATTTCTGGCTTAGTGGAGTGTGTAACCTGAAGTGTATGTAACCCGAGGTACCACTGTATATGCAATGCAAGGGATCCCATAGGATGTTTAATTTAGGAATCCGGGCCTTCTGAACAGAAAGTTCCACCCACAGTCCCAGTTGCTAGTTACACTCAAACTCCCAAAGAACTAAATTCAGATTCAATTCCCCGCCCCCGTTTCCACCTCTCTTATTCTCTCTCCCCAAACCGAATGCAGAATCCCGTTCTCAAAACCGCCTCGTAACTATTTCCCTCTTTAACTTAAGTCTTTGTTATGTACTGAGTTGAATAGGACCCAAAATGCAGCAGTCTGATTGGTCCTAGAGCAACACTTCGCCCCCATTGCACCAAGGGTCCCGCGTGAACACACGAGCACGTCTGAACGCCTACCGTCGGCCTCTTCCACACGATGCCCCTCGTTTTGTAGGAGTTCGGTCCCAGCTCCTTGTAGCCCAGGGAAGAGGCGGCCGCGGGGAAGGAGGGGTCCTGGAAGAGCTTCCCCGCCTCGAGGCACTCGTCCCGCAGCGCATGGAAGTCCTGGTTTAAGTACTTCACGGCCTTGGCATTGGAGCCTAAGCCTCGGGCGACCTCCCTGTCTTTTGCTAATTTAGCTGCGAGACCAGACATGATGGCTCTTCCCTTTTGTTGCCGCCGCCGCCGCCAACTACGGAGCTGGTCATAAAAATGCGAATCTCCTCCACGCAAATGACGGCGGCGAAGCGGGCTGCCGATGATTCATGCAACGGGAGGAAAACTCTCCTCACTGCGCTCGGGGTGTGGCCGGGTCGGCCTTCGAGATCCAGGCGGTGCAAGCGGGCCTGTCGCCCACCAGTTCTCGCTGCAGCTCGGCCGAGGGCCGCTGTAGGCGAAAGGGGCAGCATTTCCCGCGCTTTTTATCACTATTGCAAAGAGAAGAGCAAATGTCCTGCGGGGTGGGGTGGGGTGGGGGAGGGGACTGACGCCTTTCCACACACAAAGCTGTTTTGCCAAATTGTCACACGCGCCGTTATAAGGGCACGCGCCTTATGAACTTTTAGCATTTCACCGATGAATATGGAAAGACTCTCACAGCAGCCTTATTTTTACATTCTCCCCATCTCTTTGAGGCTGCGCGCCTCGAGGGGAAACGAGTGCGCGCGCGCTAAGCAATCAAGCAACACCCCCCGCCCCGCAACTTCCCTCTGCCTCTCTCCTACCCTCGCCAATTGCTGGATCCTTGCGAAAATTATTATGACTGAATAATTGCCTAGGTAATCCTGAAACCTGAAGCGTGCTTGCTTGACAGTTAGGTCCACTGGGGAGGCAAAGCAAGTAGTTCTGACTTCAACAGAGAGAGAAAGTTTGGAATGGAATTCTTCTCATTCTGAAGTTTAACTCATGGGACCAAGTTTGCCCTTCAGGCGGAAATCCAGTTTCCCCCTTCCGTGTTCATACAGAGACACAATGTGCTGCCACTGGTCTTTAATTATTTATTTCCCCAGTATTTGGCATGTCAATTTTCAGGACTGAGACCTCCCTAGACAACTCACAGAAACAAGACAATTCCACTGCGATTACAATTTTAAAAAACACAATTTAAAAACTGTGTAGAACAGCTTCGCCATTCCACACTATTTCTTTGTTAATTTATCTTAGCACGGCAAACCTATCAGAAGTAAATCCCACTAAGTTCAATGGGACTTACTCCTACTATGTGGCAAGTACACACAAGAGCCTCATAACGCCTCCAGAGGGCTATTGAGGTCAACATGGCACTGGATATTTACTGGATAAAGCAGAGGACTCTTGTTTAAAGAGACTTATTAAATCTTACTGGACCTCTGGATCCAGGATTCTTGGGCAGGAAAGATATAGGTACTTTAAATGCATGGTGTGTTTGCGGGTTCAGTCTTTGATGAGGGACTTCATCAAAAGGTTTTTAGAAGTTCAAGGATCCCAAGGAATGGTTTGAAGGCACACAAGACCATCACCTTGTTGAAGCTAAGCAGATCTGCTTAGTACAAGCCTGGTGACTGCCTAGGAAACACATATATGCACAATGAAATGAAATTAGTAGGAGATCAACCCTATTTGGTCACTCTCAGATGACTCCAAAGTGTTGGTGAGGCAAGGCCTCCTCAGCAAGATTTATTCATTCTGTGTTTAATAATTATTACTTTAATTATGCTTTCCAGAGAGGCAGTTGCAAAAGTGTTTGTTACCCCCTCTCCCCACTTCCTATTATTATTATTTATTAAATTTATATACCACAATTCACCTGAAGATCACAGGGTGGGCTACAATATAAAAACACAAAATTGCATAACATAGTAACAAACAAAAACAATATCACTGCCCCACAGTTTAAAAGGCCATAGATTGTTTAATTAGCCAAAGGCCTGGGAGAAGTGGCATGTTTTTGCCTGGTGCCTAAAGATATGTAATAAAGGCACCAGGCAAGCCTCTCTGGGGACAGCATTTCATATTAAAAAAACCAAAAACTCCATATTTTAAAAATTCGAATAAGTATCTACATAACTACTGTGGTAGCCTCCTATGAGAGGTCTGTACCACCTCTGCTTAGCCTGCTAATGTTTGAACTGGCTTTAAATATTAAAATTGGGAGCTTCGGGAAAGGGCTGGAGGGGAGGGAAGCTTTAAAACAATCTACCCTAACCTCTTCCCCTTCACTTTTCTGAGTGACATCCACTTTTCCCTGCATAAAAGCTGTCATGCACAGGCCCAGTTTTGAAGCATGGTATGTAGGCTAATTACTGGCGAACTCAATATAATACATCAGAATGTCAAACCTTGTAAATAAAAAAGCATAACTAAACAAACAAAATGTAAAATATTTTCTAAAAGCAGGAATGTAGGAAATTGCCTGAGAGCATACCTACCATTTACTTTTTCTCAGGCACACAAATTCCCACCAAGCCTAATTATTTTGTTTTGTTTTCTTTCTTCTCACTTCCTTTGATTTCAGCTGTTCCAAGTGTCCCTGCATACCAGCAAAAATCCCTATGTTAATCACCATCCCAGTGCTGTCCCATGGAGATGTTAGGGTTATCTTGTTAATGGTTTGTTGTTGTGAGTTGCTGGAGCTGTCATTCTGCAGGTTTCTGCCTACTCCCTCAGATCTCTAAAGGTTAAACATTTGAGTCTGCAATCCTAGGCCCCATGGGTAGCAGATATGGTGCCCTCCATGCTCTCCTTTGCTGGACTATCATTCTCTTAACTCCTGACAATTGGTCGTGCTGCCTGGGGCTGATGGGAGCTGCAGTTAAAGCACACATGGAGAGTGCTACATTACCTAGCTCTGCTATACCTGGTAGTAAGCATTCCTGAACTCAATGTGGGGCATATTTCTGCGTGGACATGTACAGGATTGCATTATGGGTGAGTGCATGAAGAGTGTCATCATATGCCTCAATCATTAGGTTGCACTGGACCGAGTTGCATCTGGGTGGGGTCAGGAACTTCCCTTTGCTGTTTTGTTATTAAGGAAAACAATAACATTATTGTCTGGCTTCCTGACCGGAATATCCTCTAAGTCTAAGCAACCTGAGGGCAATCTATGACCTGCATGCAGTCCTCAAAAGCTTTTTGTGTGTCTCACACAGGTGCCCATCGCCCTCTACTGACAAATCCCATTCCTGCCAAATCTTGCTGTCTCTCCAACATGTGAAGTCTGCTGCTCCAGCCTTGCCCAGAAGCTGTTTGACAGACTAGGAGGAATGAAACTGTGATGGGGAGGATGATGTAAGGGGAGCAGTTAACCAACCACGTGCATGCATGAATACCCCCAACTCACCACTACCTTCAACCACACTCAGTGGGCACACAGCACCCAATTGCCTGCCCACCCACAGTGACATGTGCTCCCTGAGGGCAAAAAGATTGCTTACCCCTCCTTTGAGCTTTGGAGGCTGAGTATATTGTGACTCTATAATGCATGTGTGCAAATCCACCTTTTGCAGACATTAATGTTTCATGGGATTCACCACCTGCCATTTCATACACTGCAGAAGGTGAGGTTTGTCTAATTTTTAAAGCCTTCTAAGTTGGTGGCCATCACTGCCTCTTGTGGGAGTGAGTTCCCTAGATGAACAGCATTGCATGAAGGAGTACGGTACTTTATGTCTGTCCTGAGTTTTCCAACATTCAGCTTCATAGGATGTCTATGAGTTCTAATGTTATGCCATACATAATTTTATAAACTTCTGTTGTGACACCTCTTGCTTGCCTTTTCTCTAAACTAAAAAACCTCAAACACTGCAATCTTTCCCCACAGAGGAGTGGCTCCATCATCACGATCATTTTGGTTGCCCTTTTCTGAACCCTTTCCCACTCTACAATATCCTTTTTGAGGTGAGGCAACCAGAACTGCACAGAGTATTCTAAGTGCAGTCACTGCATAGATTTTTATAATGGCATTATGATATCAGCAGTTTTACTTTTGTTTCCAAATGTGTTTTATTTTCAAGCCCTTTCTAAATCATTGGTCCATCTACCTCAGTTCTGTCTGGGTGTCCTCCAGGTTTCTGGATCATAACCTTTCTTGATTATTGGTTATGATTTAACATGTTTCCCTCGGAGGTAGTGAGGGGAAGATACTTAGCTATCCCAGAATCAGATTATTGGTTATTCTGGCTGGAGCTGATGGGAGTTGTAGTCCAAAGGCCTATAAAGGGGGCCTCTTCTTCTCACTCCCACCAGAATCTTCCACCAGACATTTCCATATAATGTTTAAGGAAGTTTAAGAAGGTTGTACAGGCCAGGTTGTTTGTTTTGCATCCAAATCCTGTGCAGCTTTCCTAGACTAGAGCCTTTTCTGACATTAGAAAGAAGGCAGAAGTGTTTGTGCAGGAAAGTGACAGTGCTTGTTTGTGATGTCTAAAGCTTTTCTATGACTTGGCCCAGCTAGCCTCTTCCGCTCATTTGCAGAATTAGGATTTCTCAAACCAAAGGAAATACAGTACAGAGTTACGATGCTGGGCTTTTATTTGATGACAACTCACTCTGTGAAGCCATGAGAATCAGATCTCTTTTTCATTATTTCAGTCCCCCACTCTCCTCTTCATAAAAACTGCAGTTTCTCATCTGCCTGTAGTGCTATTCTGCAGCTTCTTTCTGCTGCTCTGGAACAGCCAGGCCCACTGTTCGGGTAAAACCTGGCAGCTGAAATTGCCAGGAATGTTGCAATCACATGGAAAAAATGACTTGGAAGAACTTCATGAGCACAAAAAATAACACTGGAATTCTGTGACCCCTCCTGTCTCTCCCACTTCACTGAGTTTGGCTCAAACTGCCAGAGGGTGTGGGCAACACTTACGTGTTTGCTCCTCCACAGCTGCAGGGTTCAGTCTTGTTAGTAAAGCTGCAAAGCAGTTCTGCAAACACATTAAGAGAATCCGGCAAGCACTACAAACAGAGCTCTCTCTCTTTCTCTCTGTAAAACCTGGTAGTAATATCAGGGATGAATTTCGAATCCCTCCAGACCTTCTCCCCCAAATCTAACAGAAGTGGATCTGAAAAGTCGCTGCTGGATGATTTATTTATTTCCATCTATGAATCACTCCCTGTGAAACACCTCAAAGTTATTTAACAATAACAACATCGACAATGAAAACAATGTCATATATAATGAATACAATTTCATATATGAAAATGATTTCAAACTCTTGGAACTATTGCTCTGTGAGGGGAGAAGGGATCTTCTAACAGCTCTCAGCATCCTTTACAAACGACAGTTCCCAGGATTCGGGGGGGGGGGGGGAAAGAAGCCATGATTGTTTTAAACAGTAAAATAGTGCTTTAACCAGTGCTTTTTTCTGGGGGGACTCAGGGCTACGCATACCCCTAAACATTTTGTGAATCTTTGTGTTTTTGTCCATTTACTGTATTCATTTTTCCTCATTTGAACTATAAAATGGTGATTTTCTCGAGTCAAAATGAGAGTACCCCTAAACATTTTTTAAAGGGGAAAAAAGCACTGGCTTTGACTATGGTAAAGGTAAAGGTACCCCTGACTGTTAGGTCTAGTCGCGCACGACTCTGGGGTTGCGGTGCTCATCGGCTTTACTGGCCGAGGGAGCCGCCGTTTGCCCGCAGACAGCTTTTGGGTCATGTGGCCAGCATGACTAAGCCGCTTCTGGCGAACCAAAGCAGCACATGGAAACGCTGTTTACCTTCCCGCTGCAGCGGTACCTATTTATCTACTCGCACTTTGATGTGCTTTCAAACTTCTAGATTGGCAGGAGCCGGGACTGAACAACAGGAGCTCACCCCGTTGCGGGGATTCAAACTGCTGACCTTCTTATCAGCAAGCCCTAGGCTCAGTGGTTTAGACCACAGCGCCACCCGTGTCCCTATTAACTGTATGGCAGGGAAGACTAAAGCATAATTTACCAATACAGCCAGCCCTACTATGTGCAGGGTAAGGTGACTTGTTTCAGGTGATACCATGAGGGGAGCAGGTGAACATAAAGGTAGGAAATGGTTGTTGGCATCCGTCTGTCTCTAGAGACAATGGGGTAGACCTCCAGAGAATCACAGCGCCTGCTGTGGCTGCAGAGCCCAGTAACTCATAACTGCCACTTCCCACAGTGTGTTTGCTGTGTTAGTAAGCGCTGAACTGCCTCTCTGGGGTGCAAACCTGGGCAGTGTGTATGGAGGTCCTGAGCTGACCAGACAAGTTCGGCCTCACTAATATGGTCAAAAGGACAGCAGAGCAATGCATTTGGCACGAGATTGGCTGCAGGAGTTTCTGGAAGGAGGCATACAAGATGCCATCCAATCATCTATTTGTGTAGTGTTTACTTCTTAGCCTTCTCTTCTCCTGCAAATGTCCCACAAGGCAGCGGGCACAGTTCTTTCCTCAGGTTTTACTCCTGAAGCCTTTCTCATGAATGAGTATATAATGCATCAAAAAATACATACACTGGGGAAACATTTGCATGAAAATGTTGATATTACTGAAAATAACATACAAAAATGTATTAGGGAAAATTTCCTACGAGCGTGTATAATAAGAGAGGTTTGCATTAAAATGCTGACAAATTTTCAATAGGACTTAAAAAAAATATGCAATCAGGTGTATGTGGGTGGGGGTTGGGGGAGATATACAACACAATGAAACAAAACTACTAGAATATAATTAAATGAAAGAACAGAAATACCCAAGGTCAAAGAGAGAGAGTTACAAAATACCTTTTTCCTGTAATAGCCCTTTACTATCCATTATGCAAGTACTTTTTTTGATTTACAATTTGCTTTGGGCTGAGAATGAATACATAAAACTGGTGTTCGTGATTGCAATGAAACATGTACAGGCAACTCCCAATTTACGCGTGTCCGATTGATGTGTGATTGCACTCGCATGCATGTTGCAGAACCCAGAAGTGGCCCGAAAATGTCAATAAAATGTCACTAAAAGGGCGGAACGGGGCAGAACGCATTACGTATGCCCCACCAAAGCACGTGGGCTTACGCAATGTAACTCCCGCACAAAATGAGGATTGCTTGTATAGCTGCTCTAAGTTAAGATTTGCATCTTCGTTGGTTTCCCATAACCCCTCATCCTTCTACTTTTCACCATTCCTCGTGTTTCTGCATTGAAACCAAAAGGAAGCAGTTGATTTGAATGCAAGCCAGATTTCAGCCAGGCCTATTTTCTCCCATATCTAATGCCTCATGTTTTTGCAAAACTCTTTCCTTATTTTGATCATTTCCTAAAGCATCGTTTCTGTCCGCTCTTGTCATGTTGCACAGCCAGACTCCTGAGTGCTGCAAGCAAAGTGCAGAAGAGATGCTCTTGAAGCCTGGACATGCTAATCCGTTTGCTCCAGTCCCCTTTGTTCATCCTTAAACCACAAGCTGCTAATTTGCTGCCATCTCGCTTCTCAGTGTGCCTGCTCTGCTGAAGACACTTCTTTCAGTTCTGTGATGTTCTGCTCCCAGAAACTGCTGAAGCACAACTGCTGCCAATTTAATATTATGTTGCACTGACAGGAAATTTAAACCAATTGTTTGCATAGTTGTTGCTGAGTCGGGAAGTCCTTGGAGCCAACCTTGGCTCCTTCTCCTGCACAGAGTGCTTTTGAATATTCCATGCTGCATAAACAAATGTTTAAGAGCCATCTGTCCTTCATTTATACAGGGTGTGCCCATATGGATCAGTCTGATATCAGCAGCGTGCTGGTGAATAGCTGCCCCCACCTAGCCATCCATACTGTTGTGCAATTGGTTATCCACTATCCCTGGTCTTCTAGGGAATGGGTAGAGAATCTGTAGCCCTCCAGATGTTGTTGGACTCCAGCACCCATCAGCTTTGGCCATCACAACCAATTATTGGGAATGATGGGATTTGTAGTCCAACAACTTCTAGAGCAGCCTTTCTTAGCTTTGGTTCCCCAGATGTTATTGGACTACAACACCCATCATCCCTAGATAGCAGGACCAGTGATAATAGATAATGGGGGTTCTAATCTAACAACATATGGCTGAGAAAGACTGTTTTCTACAGGGTCACAGGTTTGCCACTCCTGTTCTAGGGGGCATAGCTGAAGGGGGCATGCGGATCCCATATAGCTTTGATTCACATTGCACAAAAGGCCTATCATGTGCTACTATTATGAATCAAAATTCTTGTTTAGAAAGGCCCAGAGAAAATATAACTTCTGGGAAGAAAAGAATCAGGAGGCTCACTTCCAGTCCAGTGCTGCTGTGGATTACCCTGTTGGGTTATACTAAGGGCAGGGGTACTGCCCTCTCTTCTTCTTTTTTGTGAGGGGGAAGAATTATTGTGGGTGCTCCTGGGTGATAGCAGGAAACTCCAGGAGTAGGGAGCATGTCATTTTGTTCCACCTTTATTGGGAATCTCAGATGAGATACTCACACAATGGAAGTTGCTCCCAGTACAGTCACAACATGGAAGCAGAGAAAGGTTCAGATAGTTTACTGCTGCAGAAGATAAGGCTCAGTAAAACAGTTCTGGACATAGATATTTACAGCTTGTAGACTTTTGCAGATACAGCTACATACAAGTACAAAGTACCACTGTTGCTCTAAATAAGTTTAGCAACTCAAGACATAGCACTGGGCAAGTAACACTGACACTACTGAGATGACATGCATTAATCACAGATACAGTCAGGTCACTGGGCTGTTACCATAGCAACTGGCTTGGCTGATGATGCACCTGTGATTAGCTCATCCATGGGGTGATTTACGCTCATGAAGGAAGTTATCCCCTTATCAGGCCCAGTTATTCCAACAACCTTTTACTGCTATCTCAAATTGGGGGAGGGGGGCAACAGCAGAAGTGAAAGTGCTGCTTTTACCTAGAAATACAGAGAACATGACCGTCTTTGCTGTATTTCTGTATTTTGGATCTGCTAGGAGTTATTATGGTTCCCATATGCTACTTGTTTCATTTATATTATCTAATTGTTTTCTGCTGCTTTAAAATGTTCATTTTTTATGTGTGTGTGTTTATATTACAAACTGCTCAGATATTTCTTATAAATATGGAGCAGTTTATAAGTTACTTAAATAAAGAAAATCATTTAAAAAAGGGTGGTGTTATTATTATTTAAAATGTTGTTGTTTAAAATTTTCTGTCCTGTCCTTCCTTCTAAAAACAGTGACAGATAACAAAATGGTAAAAATGCAATTAAAATAAAATAAAAGGGTGGCATTCAACTAAGTTTTGCTTAGAGTAGACCATTGACATGAATGGCATGTTCATTAATTTCAGTGCATCCGTTCTGAGTAAAATGTAGTTGAATACCACCCAAAATGTCTAAACAGAGTCCCACACCCTGTCAGTTAATAACGTCAAGGCTGAAGTAGAGCCCATATTAAAACTGAGCTAAAGGTTCAGTCAATACACATTTAAGCCTTTGTCATGGGAGGAGTTACAGCTCATAGCTCCGGCTGGCAATTAGTTTTGATAGCAAGTCAGCTTGAGTAGGATGCTGCAAAGCTCTCCCCAAATTGCATTCTGGCAAATTCAGCCAGTATTCTCATGCCCCCCATCCTCATTTTCCTCTCTGCCTTCTGCATTGCTTGGAGTGCTTTCGGGGGGGAGCGAGAGACAGGAAGATGCAAGCAGGTGATGGAGGAAGCCTGACCCACCTCATGACTTGAAAGGTTAAACTTGACAGTCATTAACCGAGCCTTAATTCCCCTGACAACTCTTAATGAACATGAAAATTTCAATCCCTTGTCACAGATATATGACCAAGCAGATCATCCACCCTTGATTGGGAATTAATTATCTCCTTCAAGCACTCCCTGTTGCCTCTAGGTGGTGCTTGTGCATCAATTTTCGCTTTTAATTGTTACTATTAGCAACAGTCCTTGAGAATACAGGTCAGAAGCAGTGAAGCTAAGGATCACGTCACATATGAACATTGGGCTTGCACACAGATAAAACTCCATGTACGGGAAATTGTGTACACCGCCACTTGTGAATAGAATTTTAAGTATATAACTTGCTACAAATAATGGCTAGGAGGCCGCTGTGTGCATTTGAGAAGCATTGTGCCTTTAGAGGCCTTCCAAATAACAGCTTTCTTTCTCAAAATGAAATAACACAAAGAGAAAATTCAGTTAAAGACTCTTTTCTGAATGTATTGATCTAGGCAGGATGTTCTGACCTGTGTCTTTGGAAGGCAGGGGCAAATGAAAGCAAGGACTTAAACGAGAGCCTAGAGGAAAGTAAACACTGAGTGCTGGACTATGACTTGGATTCAAATCCCCACTCAGACATAAAGCTTTCTGGGTAATCTTGGATGATTCACTCTCTCAAGATGGGCCAGCCCAAGACATTTTGGCACCTGAGGTAAACCGCAAAGCGGTATCTCCACACACTATGGAAGAAGGAATGAGTGAAGATCAACACTAGGAACAAGCGTGGAATAAAGATCTACATCAGGAACAAGCATGGGTGGGTTGAAGTGGGAATTAAAGACTGTTGTCGGGCAGAAAGGGGCCTGCTCTGAATCCTGCTTAGAAGGTGAAGAGCCCAGGAGACCCCACCTGCCATTTCCTCCTTAGGACTGGGAGGAGACCAGCAGTGCCTCCTATTTGCCAAGAGGCCACTAGAGGCAGCATTGTGGGTGCTGCTTGAAGCAGCAGCTTCTGGCCTCCAAGGAGCTCACCACAGCTGTTGTAGCCCTGTGAATTCTGCTGCCTGAGGTGGTTGCCTCACCTTGCCTCACAGGTGGGACAGCCCTGCTCTCAAACTAACACCACAGGGTGGTTGTAAGGAGAAGGATGGATGACCTTTGGCCCTCCAGATGTTGTGGTTGGACTACAGTTCCCATCCTCTGGAGCGGATAGAAGTTGATGTCCAACAATGTACGGAGGGCCACAGTTTCCTCATCTCTGCTGCAAGGTTAATCTTGGGTGGAGGGTATAGAGAGAAATCTTGCACAATGCCTCAAGTTCCTTGGAAGACAGGCAGGATAGATGTGGACAGGGAAGGAGAGTAGGGGCATATAGGATGTAAACTGGGTGTGCTTTTGTAGAGAAGATTCTATCCACTTCATCTGAAGCCTGAAACAAACTGAAAAGACAGCTGGTTAAGACACAGAGGTACCCTGGCTGATAAAGTATGTTGAAAAGATAAGATCTCTGTCATTCCAACCCACATGGAGGTGAAAAATTCACCTCTTTCAGAAGCCCTTTTCCTTGGAAGCAGTGCCTTGGTGCAGTATTTACACTTCTTTACAGCCTACGTTCTTACAGCCTGCTTAAACTTCATTGGAAATGACAAATCTCCCTGCTTTCGACCAGTAACAGGCCTGTGATTTGCAGAGGATTTGATCACTGTGCTCATGTTTTGAGCCTGTAGGTTTGGGGAGAGAAAATGAGCTTTTAATGGTGGGAAACTTCCCCATGAGATAAGGAAACACGACAAAATCCAATAAAGCTCACAGAGACTATAAAAGCAATATAAACAGCTAGGAGTGGGCGTATGGTTTGGAGTGGGTAGTCCGCTTAGGCAGTGCTCAGAGTAATAATGTCTTTGTGCTCATAATGACAGAAACCATAACAAATTGGGATTATTAGGATCCCTTCAGAGGTTATGGAAAACACATGGGGGAGGGGAACCATGAACTCAGTGCTCCTGGTTGCTGGTCAAGTAGGAGGAAAATAAGCTCTGAGGAAACCTCTAATGCTGCAGTCCTACACCTCATGGTGTAAGGTTGTTGAACTCCAGCTTCTGTTATCTTCAACCATTGGCCATGCTGCCTGGAGCTTATGGGAGCTAGGTTTCCTCCAAAGTGGTGTTTCATTTTTGCAGGTGCATTTAGTGGTGGTTTTATACTGGACTGTCCATTCATCACCATTTTATTAGTTGTTCTGCAATGCTTTCCCCAATTACGAGGTGGAGGGGCATGTTTGTGTTAGAGTGCATCAAAAGCATGATGAGTGTGTGTTTGTGTGTGTGTGCACGCACACACACACACACATTTGTATTATGGAAAGTTAGAGGATTTAAGTAGCAAACTACAGGTTATGCACTGATTGAAAATGAAGCAGCCTGTCTGCCCTGAATCTTTTACAGGCACAAACAGCATTGCAAGCTGGATTGTGTATACCACCGTGAGCACAAATCAGTATGCATGCACAACACAAAGGATATATGGAGGGGTCCTTGTTGTCCAACATTGGGTGGGTCACAGGTGCCCCATCTCTGCTGAGTAAGTCCCATTGAACTCAATGTACAGGATGGCACTGTATGAAATTAAGTAACTAAGATCCTTCCCCCAACCACCACCATCAACAAGGCCACCACAACATCTTCTTGCAACTGCCACTTTCATCAGTCTCTGGGCTGCTCAAAGGCAGATTTTCCCCAGAAGGCTGCTCTGTCTACTGAAGGCCCCATGCATGCTTTTAAAGAAATCAGGACTTTCTTTTCTTTTCTTTTTTTAAAGGTAAAGGTCCATTTGCAATTGAGTGCCCATACCAAAGACCTTGTTTTGAGAGCACTTCCTTCGAAAACTGAGGTTTGGGGCTTTGATAGTTCTATTGTTCTGTATGTTGTATAACTGGCAACGGTAGCAATTCAACAAATTGCAGGGAAAAGCTAATTGTGTGAATCATTTCTCAAGAGCATTATAGGATCATAATGCCAAGGTTGACTGTCTGAGAATTCAATTTCACAGACTTATTTCCTGCTTTTAACTTCAATCGTTAAGTGTGTTTTCCTCACAATACAGGATTTAGTTGAAGGTGAGTCTGAACAAGGTACATTTGGGTGTTTCAACAAGAGACTCAACCTTTGCAGCTTATTTGCTTCTCTCTGAGATGCAGTCCTGGAGATAAATATCCCAAGTCTTTGGGAGTGGGAGAGATTGTTTCTGTGCCCATAAGGGCTGGGTGGAAAACTTAGACCAGGGTAGCCAACGTGGTGTCCTCCAGATGCAGCTAGTCTTCAACTCCCAGCAGCTGTAGCCAGCTTGGCTAGGGGTCACAGATCTGAAAGGTGCTATGTTGACTATCCCTTAGATCTTCTCCTTTAGACAATGATCATCTAAAACCCTTAATGATTTAGGTTATCCAAAGGACAGCCTTTATCCATGCCAGCCTACCAATATTTTGAGTTCAGCTCTGGTTGTGTGCTGCTCACTGATGTGATCAATTAGGTTGGCAAGTATGAATGACAGGGCCTTCTTAGCACTGATTCCACGCTTGTAGAATTCTGTTCCAACTGAGGTATATGCAGCCTCATCACTACAGGCCTTCAGACAGACTCTAAATGCACATCTGTTTATAACCATTTTTTTAAAAAAAGAAGTTATTGTGTTGCTGATCTGAATTGGTGCTAAAATAGTTCAAACTATCTGATTTAATCCTACTATTTCAGATTCCCTGAATGGGTGGACAAACTACCCCAAAGGAGCATGACATGTCCCCCACCAGAGGTACTACCTCTCCCTTAACACCCCTAACGCCCCAAGGTTGTGTCTGACATGACTAAACCAGGTGAGGGTAGCCTATGGGTCTCAAAGTCTTGGAGGGTTAGGGACTTCCCCTGCATGCAAAGACAGGCTCTGGCAGATGAAGCCAGTAGTAGGCTGAATGGTAAAGAAGGCGGTTTCTGCATGTGCTGTAGAGGGAAGTGAGGGGCAGGTGGGGCTCATCAGCCTGGGAAGGTAGCCCATGATCTAGGAGAAGGAAAACTCTGATCCTAAACCTCTGCTGCTTTGCAGGATATCTTTGGGAGAATAGAAGGCTAAGGAGTAAACCCTACACAAATCCAGCATGGAGTCCCTAAGATGGTTGAATGGTGTCTTGTGTGCCTCCTTCTGGCAACTCCTGCAGCTAAACTGGTGCGAAACATATTGCTCTGCTTTCCTTTGGACCACATCAGCAAGGCAGTCTTGTCATTTGGGCAGCCCATACACACTGCCCAGGCTTGCACCTTATTCTCCATGAATTGGTCTGATCTTCTTCTAAAGCCACCCAGGTTTGCCACCGCAACTCCTTCTTTGAGTGAGAACATTCCACAGTTTAACTATGTGCTTTGTGAAGGAGCACTTTCTATGGGCTGTCCTGAATCGTCCAGCAAGCTTTACTCCCCTTCACCTTGTCTGGCTTGTTTCCCTACCTGCAAAAGTCTCAGTTCTCCTATACACATCTTAAAATTCAACAGTTGACTAGAAAGCTAGTATCTGCTCCTCGTACAAAGGGAGGATACTGAATAAATGCTACAGCCACTGGAATATTCCCTTTCTCTGCCTTTCGCTTCCATCGTCGTGACCCTTTCCCTCTTGTGTACATATTTACCTTTGAATGTTTCCTCCTTCTTTGAGGGTGTTGCACTGCGTAATGTGCTTGCTCATTCCACCCTCACCTGGCCACACTTCCCACCTTGCATTTAGGCTTTAAGACCTGCTGTGTCCTTCTGCCTCGCTATGGCAAACGTGGCGATTAAATTGGCCAGGGAGAAGGAAGCCCTGAAAGGCCTGGGCTCCAACCAGAATGCCGTGAAATACTTAAAACAGGATTTTGAAGCTCTGAAGAGGCAGTGCTTGCAGTCTGGCACTCTCTTCAAAGACGAGGAATTCCCCGCCTGCCCTTCTGTTCTTGGCTACAGGGATCTGGGGCCTTATTCACCCAAAACTCAGGGCATTATCTGGAAACGACCTCCGGTAAGATTTTTACATTGTGTTCATAATCAGTCAGGTTCAGATAACATTTCATTCATCCAAGTGTCATCTTCAGACTCACAAGGATTGTAATAGTATGCAAAAAAGCAAAGAAGAAATCCAAATTATTATATAGTCATTTTACTTTGAACCCTAGATAGAGTTTCTTTTAATGTTTCTCTAGTGGCCATCACCTTGATCTTGCAGATGTAAACAAGAATAGAAATGCTGAAGTTTCTTCTCCAATGGTTTGTCCTTTCAGGACTGATAAGGTTGTCAACCAGAGCATCTAAAATCAGGGATGCTTTTGAGGTGGCAATATCTGGATTAAGGGACATTTAACATATTGCATGGAAATATAGTGGGTGAAAATTAGAGCCATTTATTATGTTCTTGAGATTGTGGTGGTCTGGAATAAGGGACATCTGGCAACATTCAGTGTTGAGAATGCCTGGAAACATATTCTTTGGCGATTTCCTTCTGCTAATTTCTGAGGTTTTAATAAGCTTAAACTTCGCTGTGCTATTAGAGATACTGTTTCAAAGGCACATTGATGGCACATTAACTGTCAAAACGGGGAGGGAAAACCTTTCTGTGTGTGTATCATTTTTGCAGGTTTTTAGATGTAATTCCATTCTGCTCTGTTTCTACATTAGTCTTCAAATCCTCTGAAAATACTGTTTAAATATGTATTTAATGCATTTCCCTCTTGTTAAATTAGTATTTTCTCTCAAAATATTTATCCCCTTTTTCTTTCAAAGCATGTATTTAGACTGCAATCCTTTACCTATTTTATTGAGAGTAAGTTCCATTGAACTCAGTGAGGCATCTTTCTGAGTGGGCTTATCATCTTGTCCCACTGATTTCTCCCACCCCCAAGGAAAGCCATACATTAGCACTCAGAGCACATGACAATCGGGTTTTTTTGTGGATTGCCATTTGTTAAAGAGCTGGTTTTCCCCGGGAAAGGAGTGGCGCAAGGGGGCAACAGCTCAGACCCGAACTTTCTAGGCACGGGGCAAGCTTAAGTGTGGACAAGCCCTGTATCACAACTACTGAGAACTGCACCCCAACCTTGGGAGGAATGCAAAATCTGGTGGACAGCAAAGTTCTGATCCCATTAGTCCACGAGCTGCAGATCAGGCCATTTTGTTTGCGCATTTGCAAGACCGCATACTATTCCTATTTCAAAGCCAGATTGCAAAAGAAATGAAAGTAGCTTAAAAAACCAAACTCTCTTTAATAATACAGTGGTACCTTGGGTTACATACGCTTCAGGTTACATACGCTTCAGGTTACATATGCTTCAGGTTACAGACTCCGCTAACCCAGAAATAGTGCTTCAGGTTAAGAACTTTGCTTCAGGATGAGAACAGAAGTCACAGCAGCAGCAGGAGGCCCCATTAGCTAAAGTGGTGATTTGGTTAAGAACAGTTTCAGGTTAAGTATGGACCTCCGGAACGAATTAAGTACTTAACCTGAGGTACCACTGTATTTACCTTTTTTTTTTTTGCCAAGTACATTCCCCCCCCAATGTTCTTTTCAATCGCTTTCCTTTGACTTCAATTTCATTGTCTTTTCCTTCTCTTGATTCTCTCGCACAGTTTCGTAGATCACATAAACATAGGAAGCTGCCTTTTACTGAGTCAGACCATCGATCCATCTTGCTCAGTATATACTAACTGGCAGTACTACATTTCAGATGAAGGAGAGTCACTGTTCTTCCTGGACCAATGCTGAGAATTGGGCCTGGGAACTTTTGCATGCAAAGCCACTGAGCCCTTCTTCTAAGTTTCTTTATGTGTGCACGGCAATGTGAAATGTCATGAGGTCTGGCTGAAAGCCATTCCTAATCTTCTCTTTCGTTTTGGAAGCATTTTCAGATAGTGCAGAGGTCTCTTGTCAACAGCAGGGTGGATGGAATGGGGTGTGTGTGTCTTCAGTTGCCTTCATAAAGTTTACTGTTCAGTGAAATTGCATATGCAGTTTTTACTACATTTTTTAATGAAACAATCAAGGAACAAACACCTCCTTAGAAAGGCTTTTACTCTCCAGGCACTTAAGAAAGATTTGAATGCAATGTGAATGAAGAACAGAACAATAAAAAACATGCGACTGTTTCTCAGGAAAGCAGTTGCAGCTTATTTTCTGTATTGTTGTGTGCCTCCCCAATCTCTGAGCTGTATGGGGTTCCAAGCATTTATCCAGGCTTCGGAATTCCTTCTGGAAATGAGGCACAGTGGAAATGGGGGTGTCTTTGTGATACATAGGTTATTTACACATATATACAACCTGAGCCTACGATGGAGGGGGTCATGGCATGAACACCCCAAGACGGCCTTGTTTTTCTCACAGCTGCAGCCCTGCAGATGACCCTGACCACTGGGCTGTTATCAGCGTAATCAGTATTCTAATGCTGGTTCTTACTGTGTTATGTTGTATTTTAACTACAGCGGTACCTTGGGTTACATACGCTTCAGGTTACAGACGCTTCAGGTTACAGACTCTGCTAATCCAGAAATATTGCTTCAGGTTAAGAACTTTGCTTCAGGATAAGAACAGAATTTGGGCTCCAGCAGCGTGGCAGCAGCAGGAGGCCCCATTAGCTAAAGTGGTGCTTCAGGTACTCTTTCTGGTTTAGTGGAGTCTGTAACCTGAAGCGTATGCAACCCGAGGTACTACTGTAGTGGTGGTGACAGTCCTGGGAGCGAGGACCTTCAGAATTGTAGTGCAGAGAAATAGTCATTATTTTGCAACACTGCTGAGGATTCCAAATTTCAGTTTCGATATCATTTTTTAGAATAAGACAGAATGTCACATCAAAAGAAATATTTTCATGAGCCCTTTGTTTCTTAGAAAGTAAAATAATGAGAACTTACGCACCTGCCTACAATTATGTGAACCATTATGCTGAATAGACAAAGAATGCAAGCTTATGCATGTTTCCTCAAATGTAATACCCACTGTGTACAGTGGAGCTGACTCCTAGGTAAGTATGCATAGAATTGCAATTTTAAGAATGTGTGCTGATCATTATTTTTAACCTCAACAAATCAACCAGAGCTTAATTTTTCAATTATCTTGATGTTTTAAGCGGTGTCATCAATGATGCTCTGGTCTTTTTGTTAGAGTGGCTCAGCTGAATTCCTGATCTGGAACTTATGTAGAAATAATTGAGCTTTCCACCCCAATAATGAATCTGAAAGCATTACTGCAGAACAGTCTTAAAACTAGTTACAATTAAATATTACAAAGTAACAAAGTAACACATTGCACTCAAGTAGCAAGCAATCAGTTCAGTCCAAGAACTTCTGTCTTTGATACCAGATTCCATTAGGTTGGAAGCTCCTTCTCCCAACCAACATGCTATAGAAGCCAACTTCTAGGGGTTGTGGGGACTTCAGCCCCCACAATAAAATATTTGAGGGGGCCAGGCCCCCACAAAGTTGATGTGCATTGCCATTCAAATAGTGTGTGTGTCATGTGATCGCTTATGCAGAGCGGGGCTTACCTGGGCCCCCACAATATTTTATTCCAGTTGGTACCCCTGCAACATGCTGATTAGGTAGGTTCACATTTAAATGCAAAACCAGAATGGAATTTCTCTCCCAATCTTAGCAGAGGTAATTGTGATAACCATTTAGTGCATTTGAGCAGCACTGAATTTGTAGGAAGAGCTCAGTTTCAGTGGAAATCTGCAGGTGACGAAGATGCTAAAGCATCACAAGTTAGGTACAGGATTTTGAGAAATGGTGTGCATGCAAATGTAATATTTAATTCATTTTTGTTTTCAGGAGCTAGTCCCCAACCCTCAGTTCATTGTGGGAGGAGCCACTCGTACAGATATTTGTCAAGGGGAACTGGGTAAGTAACTGAATAGCACTCCCCCTTGCTGTCTTCTGTGGTGTTAGGGGAAGGAGGGAACCATCACAAACACCAAACCATACATGTTTTAATTAGATGTACAAAGGTGAGTGCAAAGCTCCAGATAAGTCGAGCAAATAAATATCAAAGAAACAATATGAATCTAGGACGTAAAACATGTCACTTGAACCCGAACTTTATTGCTTCTTTTGCACATGCCCCCCAATGACTAGTCTAGGAAGCTGAGGCAGGTTTCACCCTCATTTTCATCTTCTGTCAGGCTTTTTCTTTTTTCATTCATTCAAAATTAGACGCCCTGTCTAATTTAGAGGAATAAGAGACAGGCTGTCTCTAAGGGTTTCTTTCATTAAACTTTGTCTCTTTGTCAATAACAAAAATTAGTGGAAATATCAGCCTGGCAACTCTCAAGAGAACTTGAAAGACTCAGGATGCTTTCCATATATTGTACAAACAACCTGCTTTTTATTATTATTATTATTATAAAAAAAAACAACAGAACACACCAGCAAAAGAAAAGCTTAGCCTTAAAAGCTTTGCCTTAAATGCAGAATCACATCCATAATCTTTCAGAATAACATGGTTTAAAGTGGATCTTCAAAGGCTGTTTGCCTCTGTACACATAGGTTAATACTCCTGCTAAAGCTTTCAAATGCCAAGGGCCCTTTTAAAAAACATTATTTTACAGCGCATGCCATTTAAAATAAGTTTAAATTTCTGTATCCTTGCCACATGTACTTGTTGAATGCCTTAAAGTGTAACAAATCAGCAAGCCCATTTGAAACACAGGGCAAGTTCCTTATGGCGGTGACAGAAATGAGACGTTTCCATAATTTGACAGCAACAAAAGCATTAATAGGTTCATATGCTACAATGTCCAATTCTCCCATTGAATCTGATTCTTCCAGGAGACTGCTGGCTTTTGGCAGCTATCGCATCTCTCACATTGGATCAAGAAATTTTAAGCCGAGTTGTTCCCAAAGATCAGAGCTTCCAGAAGAACTACGCTGGGATTTTTCACTTCCAGGTATCTCTTCCATATTATTTATAGAGTAGGAGACACTTAAGCAAAAGTAGTCAACAATGTAAAACCAGAATCATGTCCTGGAAAAGGCAGAAGGACTTTGCCCATCATGTGTTTGCATACTTTTCTGTGTGTATAGTATAGGCAAGATATAAACCAAGCAGAAACTGTTTCTTCTCTCCAACCTCAGCCAGATATTCCAGCTCTCTATATGACTTCACTCAGCAAACTTAAACATTATTTGTACAAGAAAAGATAAAGCATTGTGTAAAAAGTGGTTAGCTATGCCTCATGATTTTATATGTTGAATCCAGCTTGAAGCGCCTTTGATGGCCTGATATTCAATACGTGAGCTTTCCATCTCCCCCCTTTTTTTGGTCAGTTCTGGCAGTACGGAGAGTGGGTGGACGTTGTTGTGGATGACCGGCTCCCCACCAAAAATGGGCAGCTCCTTTTCCTGCACTCTGAAGAAGGCAGTGAGTTCTGGAGTGCCCTGTTGGAGAAGGCCTATGCCAAGTAAGCAAATGATTCTTAGATTTTGCTCAATGGAGGCAGCTGTCATGAGGCCTATCAGTCACAGTCTACCTTCTGCACAGTGCCTAATGCTACCAGTGAATTTTTCACTGGGTGAAATATAGGGCTGTAGTCAACAGTGTTGCTCAGCTGATGGTAAGGTTTTCATCACTTGAATGTCAGTTTTCATTTCTTAATGCAGAAAGTATTGATTTGATGTGTAGAGGTCTTTCCTGTTCTAATTAATTCAAGAAGTTTCCAGAAGCTTCTCTGTGTGAAAGCAACTAGCAGAAAGGTTCATGATGTTTGGGTTATACCTTCAGAGAAGCTGTCTTAAACTGGTTCTGTTATCTCTTCTGTCAAGGTCATGCTGACTATAATAAGAGGCCAGAGGAGCCTGGGTTTCACTTTCACTTTCTATCTCTCTTCCTTCTGGTGTGGTGTTCTGCACATAGCATTAAGGTTTAGTCTTATTATAAGTTATTGTAAGTTTAAGTTAAGACTGCTGGAACTGGATTTCTTATGGACAGTGCCAATCATGAACGTATTGGATTTGTAACCATTATGCTCATTTGCCTTCAGTAGCTCTGGATGAAATACAACTGCCTCTGGTCTATTTTTGGGGGGTCTTGCAAAATGTTTAAGTTTTTAC
The DNA here is from genome assembly GCF_964106915.1 of Podarcis gaigeae. Taxonomy (NCBI): domain Eukaryota; kingdom Metazoa; phylum Chordata; class Lepidosauria; order Squamata; family Lacertidae; genus Podarcis; species Podarcis gaigeae. Next base: position 91,835,540 of record NC_139680.1, read on the forward strand.
TCTGCTAACTATACATTGGAACCTGCTCTGGATCAATATTGAGTAGAATTCCATGACATTGTATAGGTAGGGAAGCGATTTCTATTCCCCATCCCTCTGCAATCCCTGTGTCTCCTCTAAATCTGCCCTGAGGGGTCCCTTCACCCCCTGCGGCAGATTTAGGGAATGTGGTGGGAGGCAGAGAAATTGTCTTATTTAATCTGTATGATGTGTGCATGTGTGGAGATTGCCCTCATGCTTTTTTCTGCACCGTAGGTTAGTAATTGGCAAGGCTGTTAGTTTTGGCTTGTTTTAGGTTCTCATTTTTCCAGTCCTAAATGCAGTTTGCTCCATTTCCACATACTGTACATTGCAAGTTCGTTGTTGTTGTTTTTGACCCAGTTTGCGTTAATATTTCCAAACATATTTCTCCTAATATACACAAAATTTGCCTAGGATATGGGTTTTTGCAATGAATGTTCATCTAATAGAATTCATTTTTGCGTGTTATCTCCTTTCATGTACACTTTTTTTTTGCACATTTCCCCCCACTAATGTGCACATTCTTGTACACATATTTTGATTGGAGAGCCGCATTTCAAAATTTAGAGAAGTGCAAAGTTTCAAAAACAGAGAAGTGTGGATAGACAAATTTCTTCACCATCCATACTGCAGGCTGAATGGCTCATATGAGGCTCTCGCTGGAGGATCTACTGTAGAAGGTTTTGAAGATTTCACTGGTGGCATCTCTGAATCATATGATCTGAGAAAAGCTCCATCCGACCTATATCAAATCATCCAGAAGGCCCTGCAAGCCGGTTCGCTGCTGGGTTGCTCCATTGATGTGAGTTACTGGCATCATCATCATCGTTTTTCTGTGTTCCAACCTATGTTGTGGTGAAGTGACAGAACGCTAGCAGCAGATATTTGTGTTAGGAACTTGGAACAGCAATTGTCCCACTTTAGGGAAGCAGCATCGAGTCCCACAGCTAGAAAAATGCACTTGGTGTTTTGAGAAAAGTTGCATCCACAGTTGGTCTTTAGTCAAGGGTTTGGAAAACAAGTCCCATGAGGAGAGAATGTTTAGCATGGAGATGACTGATGGGCTTACATAGAAGAGGACAAAGACTTGTTCTCTCTGTTCCTGGGTTGGTGAGGGGGCAGCAGTCAGGACTAGAGCTAAAGAGTTTAAGTTATAGGATGGTAGAGCCTGGCTGAATATGAGAAGAAATCTATCGATGGAAATAGAAGTTTGATAATGGAGCCAATTATCTAAAGGGGCAGTGGGTTTTCCCTCGTTGGAGGCATTCAAGCAAAGGCCAGACAGACATCTGTTGTAGATGTTCCAGCATGTACATTTGATTTCCTGCACTGAGCAGGAAGTGGGACTAGATACAACTATATGATTCAGAAGGAGCTCACCAGGTGGAGTCAGTGTGCTAGCTTCCTGGCTGGTGGGCTGGTGTTGCTTACTGGGAAAGGCAAATGCACTAGTGGGGCAGGTGTGTTTGCACTGTGCAAACCTCCACAGCTCCTGACCCCTCCTGGTAAGCAGCAGAGACCCACCTCCTGGTAAGTTAGCAAAGTAGCTCTGCCCCACCCCAGCGAATCACTTCTAGGATTTTAAAGCACTGTGTTGTGTTTTTACAATAATTTTATACACCCTAGATAACCAGTGCAGCTGAAACAGAAGCAATCACAAGTCTGAAGCTGGTCAAAGGTCATGCTTACTCTCTTACTGGAGCGGAAGAGGTAAAAATATAGTGTGTGTGTGTGTGTGTGTGTGTCTGGCTCTGTGTGTGAGCTTTAACAAACTGAACTGTCATGAAATTAATTCTGTTGCACAGCACCCCAAGTGTCTGAGCAGTGCAAGGTTCCAGGGTATTTGTTTTCTTTTGGAAAATGAGGCACAGTGGAGACTGAGGCATCTTTATGATATATGGTTTATTTACCTTTACCTTTACAACCTGAGTCTATGATGGAGGAGTTCACTCCAAGAGGTCTTGCTCCTTCCATAGATCCAAACAGACACCAGCTATGGCTCTCTGCCTGCCTGCAGCTTTTCTCCAGCTTCTGGCTCATATAACTCCTCACTCTAACCTATCTAAGCTCTGGGCTTATCTTCTAACTAACTCTGAGCGGAGTCTTAATTGCTCATCCCCCAGGCTATAACCTCATGAGGAATTTAGCTTTGCTTAATTAGCTTTCAACACTTGTTGATTCCAGGGGATTAGAATTGTCTAGCACACAGTTGAAGCCACACACAGATTGGGCTTAATCTGGCACCCAAATCTTAACATGCCAATAACTGATTAATTCTAACCTTTGGTTGATCTGGAGGTTATAGTGGTCTGGCACTCACAAACTCCTAACAATACTAAATGGCAGAAGTAGTTTGTGAAAGTGCACTCCTTTTAACCCCCCCTCTAAAAAACTTACAGCACACTTTAAGACTGAAGGTTGCAAAGCGGTTTCAAAAACAGAACATAACAATAAAACCCATAACTTATCAGTAGAAATGCAATGAAGGAGGAAAACCAGCATTTTAGGGCAGATCTTTTGGACAAAAGTTCCATCTACCCAATGGATGAGCTGGCTACATTTAAAAAGAGCTGGTTAATGGAACAGGTTTCTGGGGACTGTGTGGAAGTCCCTGGAGGTTTTTCAGAAAATTTGTGTCCGGGGAAAACTTGCTGTTTCAGGGATTGTATAGCGTGTCCCATAAAATCCAATTCATGAGTTCTTGAGTTTTGTGGTAGCATTAAGAAACTTGCCATAGGCCGCGGCTTTTGCACCTATTGCATTGCTTTTGTTCTTAATGAAATTATTTGTTTATTTATTATATTTATATACCACCTTTTCCTCCAAGTCACTTAAGCTGGGGCACACATGGATCTCCTCCCTCTCTCGATTTTATCCTCACAACAACCCTGTGAGGTAGGTGGGGCTGAGAGGTGATGACTGTGAGCTTCAGGGCCTGAGGGGGGATTTTAACCTCTGTCTCTAAGGTTCCACACTCTAACCATTACACCACACTGGCTCTCACAGGATGTTTTCTAAACAGGACTGTCATCTAACAGGATGGCAACACTGAGGGGGATTATAAAGTCCTGATGTTCTGTTTGTGGTGCTTCCCACAGGTTAACTACCGCGGCCGTCCAGAGAAATTAGTCAGGTTGAGAAATCCATGGGGCGAAGTGGAATGGACTGGGGCCTGGAGTGATAAGTACGGTATATTATTATCAGTATATATCAGTATTCACTGTTGCTATCAGTATGATATGCAGTTTGATTCTGTTTCCCCCATTTCCATTATGCATCCTTTGCACTGAATGGGGTAGAATAATGTAAATGCAATGTTACTTGTCTGGTTTTGCCACAGCAGACAGTGAGATGAATAATGTATTTTGGGGCAGAAGATGAACTGCAGCAGAATGGAAACAGCGCTGGTTGAGACAAACACAGGATGGGATGGAAAGCAATGCTTTCTTACATCCTTAGTTCCGGGTCATCTTCAGATTGTCACACCCCCACCCCACCCCCAATGCTTGTATAGTAACTCCTGAAATGCCATTTATTCATCTACATCAGTTATGGGGAATCTGTGGTTGTCCAGATCTTGCTGGATTCAAACCCCCATCAGTCCCAGACATCATGGCTAGTTCTGCTGGATGATAGGAGTTTTGGTCTGGAGGGCCACACGTTCCCTGTCCTTGATTTATTTATTTTTTTTGAATATGTAGCCCACCCTTCTCCAAGGAGTTCAGGAGATAATCCCATGTTAGTTCCATAGCAGCTCCATGAGGTAAATTAGAATGAGATATGGTGGTTGATCCAAAGTCACTCAGAGGGCTTCAAGGCAGGGAATTAAAACCCAAGTCTCCTTAGCACAATCACCACACACTAGCTGAATTCTGTCCTCCACCTGTAAGATTCACACATTCTATAAGCATTTGTAGTGTGGGCATCTGACTGGGAAGATGTTCGTGCTGATTCTTTGAACGTTGCCCTGGAAATGAGTTGAAAAAAAAGGAGCCATCAATCTCTTTTACATTGTCACTGGCTCTGCTGTATAACATATGAAGTTCCTCTAAAATTACATCTGGCAAAGTTAATATATCAAATGACAGCCGAAAGGAAGAAAGTAATATTAATAAGTTAGGAGGGCTATCTATTAACTCACACCCATGGCTTTTCATGCCTGGATAGTAGAGCAGAAACATATAGGAAAAAGAGTACTTCTAAGAGGATTCTTGAGTTCGGCTGAACATGGGGCCGAGCTAGACACAACGGCTAGCTGCACCTTTGCATTTTACGCGCATACTGAAATAATGGCTGTCAACTTTTACCTTTTCTTGTGAGGAATCCTATTCGGAATAAGGGCATTTCCCTTAAAAAAAGGGAAAAGTTGACAGCTATGACTGAAATAAATGTAAGCACCAGGTAAATGGTGGGGGGTGGGGGCTGATAATTATCAGGATTATTGGAAGAGTTTAACCCTTGCAGTGATCCCAATGAAAATTGTTCCCCTGGAGCCACTTATGTTGAGATGTCCCCCTATTTTGTATTCTAAAAAAAATCTGCACATTAAATGCAGTTCTATACATGTGCAATTCTATATATGTATATTCAGAAGTTCAATAGGGCTTTCTTCCTGGTAGGCATGTACAGTATAGGATTGCACTCTTAACACCATATGCTTATTTATTTGAATGACTGATTGATTGATTTGTATACTGCTCTTGCTCCCATCATTCATCGTTACAAAATATTTCATACCACCATTAAAAATCTAAACACAAACTTCCAGAGCTGCAGTCTTCGCATTTCCATCTGTTGGGTCCCTGGGGACTAAACTCCCAAAGGCCTGGGCAGATCAATAGGTCTTTAACTGGCATCTAAAGGCCAGCAGTGAGCAGGAGGAGACTTATTTCCCCAGGGAGAGACTTCTAGAGGTCAGCTCACCTGGCAAAGAAACAGTTCCTACTCTGAAACAGAATTAACTGTACGTTAAACCATCTCTGGAAGTTTATTTTCATTATTTACAGAAATGTAAAATGTTTTCCTTTGAGAGGCATGTGATCAGGATCTCCCTGGAGCAGTGGAGATTCCAAGAATATTTCTTTTCTTTTCAGCAGAGCGTTCCTTCTATCCCCAGAGTAAATAAGGAATTGTTTCTGCTTTATCCCCAACTCCAGATTTAATTTACTACTGTATCTCATGAATAATGCCATATCAGTAGATAAATAATCGTATAAAAAACAGCCAAACAGCAGGCACATAAACAAGGATTAGATTTCAGGTATTAAACTCACATCAAAAAAGGCTCGGTTTTAAAAATAAATCGTACAATAAAAATGATTTGAGTCAGAAATTATAAAACGTTTAACACTTCTTTTCTATCACTTTATGTGACTTTTAATCCAGCAGCGTGGAACCTGTGGTTCCCTAGATGTTGTGAGATTCTAACTCCCATCAGCTCCAGCCAGCATGGTCGATGGCGAGGACCGATGGGAGTTGTAGCCAGTGCTTTTTTCCTGTTAGGTGATCACTCGTAGCCGAGTAAGATTGTCTTCCATGAACATGGTCTTAATACTGTAGTGAGTCCATAAGAGACTGTGGAGGCCATTTCTGGGCACGTCCTTCCACAATGGGGACACAGGTTTCTGGGTGGGAGCTGTTGATGGTGAGGGTTTGCCAAACGTGCCTTCCTCTTAGCAGGTTTCTCCCTTTCGCCCTGAGTTTGAGTGTCTTCAAAGCCCATGACACCTTTGGTAAAAGCTGTTCTCTAGTTGGAGCGCTCTCAGGCCAGTGTTTCCCAGTTGTCAGTATTTATACTACAATTTATTTAGATTTGCCTTGAGAGAGTCTTTAAACCTCTTTTGTTGACCACCAGCATTACGCTTTCCATTTTCCATTTTCTGGCAGTACTCACTGGTATGCAGTACTGGCATCCCCCCCTCCCACGGCTAAATCGGGCCCTGTCTGGCCTTCTCACAGCCGTGGCAGCCCTCCCAGCCTCCTCTGGTTGCGTGACGTCATGCATTCGCACCCCCACCTCTGAGTTGGGCAGAACCCAGCACCTGTAGTGGTAGCACCCTTGAGGTCCCTCAGGGCTCAGAGATAGGACTGCGTTCGTACACATATGCAACTATTTCATGCTTAATTTGTAGTGGCAAAATGTTTGGTTTGTAATGCTCTCCTATCCCTGCAGTGCTCCACAGTGGAATTATATTGACCCCAAGCAGAAAGCAGCTCTGGATAAGCAGGCAGATGATGGTGAATTTTGGTAAGAACCTTTGAATCAATAGCAGAATGTAGATAAACATGCTGCAGTGCATGGGTGACGCTAGATGTGGTGTTAAATGCATCACTTGTGCTGTGTCATTTGCCTTCTAAATGCTAACAGCGGATGAAGGAAGGCCAGATTTTTGTCAGGACTTTGGCACATAAGGAGAGAGGTTTTCATGTTTTCCCTCCTTGCATAGTCCTGATGAAAATCTCCCCCTTGCAATAATAATTTATAATAATAATAATTTATTATTTATCCCCTGCCCATCTGGCTGGGCTTCCCCAGCCACTCTGGGCGGCTTCCAACAAAATATGTAAATACCGTAATGCATCAATGATGCCTTGCGGCTACAATTGGCTAATAGCAGTTGTGGTGGTGAAGATTTTTGTTGGACTTGCATCGGGGGGAGAAAGGGATGAACACCCACAACACACTCCTGGCAAAAAACCTCATAGGAGCATAAGAAGCTGAGTCAGACAACTGCAGCTTAGCGGTAAAATAAAAACACTCTGCATGTGTTCAGAGACTGCTATGCAGCATCTTCCTTCACTGGCAGCAGAAATATATGTGTGGAGTAGACCAGGCTATTAGGCTGCTGTTCTTTACAGTCATTTGGCAGTGCAGTTGGCTCTTCTCTGTCATGACAACTGTTGGTAAGAGAGGGACTTTTATCATTTATTGCCCTGGGATCCCCAGCAACTTGGACCTGCCCCTTGAAATGTAATATGGGAATGGCAAGTCCTAGACTCTAATTTGGTATGAGCTAAGGATAGCATGGCTGACTGGACTCAAGAAGACTAATCACTGAGAATTTGTAGGCCTTCCATTATTGATGGGGATTCCTAGAAGTTTCAGAGCTTTGTAACGCCAAATAATTCCCTCGTGCTATTGCTGCCTGCTGTCTCGGTAGAAGATAAATCAATGGCAAGTGGATAATGGCTTTCTTCCAGACTCACTAAGCACTCTCGTCTGCTCTGCTCCTATGGCAGGATGTCCTTCTCAGATTTTCAAAGGAACTTCACAAGGCTTGAGATCTGCAACTTGACTCCTGACACCCTGACAAGCAACCATTTCCACAAATGGGGTATGACTTTGTTCAACGGAAACTGGAGACGGGGCTCCACAGCCGGTGGGTGCCAAAATTACCCAGGTAATGTCACCGTGGAGAAACCAATCACTAGCCATAGCTATTGTTGATAGGGGAAGTTTTTGTACTGTAGGACTGCCTGCAGATTATTTCAGTGGTCTCACTATTTGAGCCAATGGGGGCAATTGTAGATCAGGCTCTTTCCCAAGTGCCTGTTGGAAGTGCAACAGCAGGGATCGTTCAGTTTGCAACTTAAGAGTTATTTCTGTTGTTGGTGAGTCAGCTAACCGAGGTGGTGGTGGTGGAGGAGGTGTCGCGTAGCAACCAGGCAGATTGGCATGATCTCTAGTGAGGTAGCACCTGCTGTGTAGTTCTGAGGGAGTTTTCCTCTGTATGTTTAGTTGTATGTCTCCCTGCTATGTACAAGGCCTGATGGGAGAAAGACAAAAGCTCTCTGATCTTGTCATCTCAAATTATACACTGTTTTCGTTCAGTTTCCCTCAGCAAAATGCTGTCAGGGTTTCTTGCATTGTGGTGGATATAGGTTAGATTCAAACCGAGCTGTGATGCATGATGCGCACATTTCCATCTGGTCAAAGTACAAGAGGTGGGACATTGCTGCTGTGCCGTCCTACATTCTGTGGCAGTGCGGCTGTTTGCGAAGATTGGGATGGAGCATGGCAGAGCATCTGCAAGGGTGGGGGTTGCACCCAGGTGGCGGCAGGCACACCTCTACCTGCCACTGCTGACTTCCTGCTCCCCACTGCTCACTGCCGCTCTGCTCCACTCCATCCTACTCCTGCTGAGATCCAATATTGCTGCTGCTGGGAAAACAGCATGGCAGGCACATCAAAATTCAAGTGTTAAACTCTGCTTTGCAGTGTTCATGTTATTATTTTCATTGCTTTTCATTTTTGTTTTCATACATTACTGTTGTGTGTGTGTGTGTGTTTTAAGTTCTAGTTATACATCTCATTCATTTTTCAGTATGGCACTGAAACTGTGATAAAAAGGACCAAACTGCAATATTTACCATAAAATTGCATATATTAATAGTCTAGAAATAACTGTTTTGTTTTTATGTGTCGAATGCTAAATTAATTCCTAAACCCATTGCTGTTTGGGGCTCCAGCCTGAATATGTAATTAAAACGAATAGCAGTATGGCGTGCGTTAATTAAGCATTTAAAAAAATGTCTTCAAGTGGGAAAACATTTTTCTGCAGAATTAAAAAAACATGTGATTTTACTTGTAAGAGCCATTCCTTGGTAGGTTCAGTGCTGTAATCTGGGTATAATAATGAAAGCATTCAAACTCAAACATTACAGATCACGAACAGTTGTTTGAATAGAAGCGATGCCACATTTCACTGTGGGCTGGTGTCAGTGGAATGCCGCTTTGAAATGGTTTGGGAAAGAGCTGAAGAGAAGAGAAAAATATCAGCATGTTATAAAATCTCTCTTAACTGGGAAATTAATGGCTTCAGACATACTCAGACACCAACCATAACACAAACATGCCATAGTGGGCCTTAGGATCACCACTCCCCCACTTCACATTATTTTGAAGCTGCTTTTTCTCCTTTCATTTTTGGAAACAAAACATCTTTTTCTGTTTTGTCTAAATGCAGGAAATGATTTGTGCAGACCATAGTTAAGAAACTGGGATACCCTGGTTTGATACCCTGTTTCGTTACCTAACAATGGTTTGCACAAACCACAATCTTCTCCATGTGGACAAGACAGGAAACAGGTTTGTTTTAAACTGTGAGTGAAGGTTTCACCTTTCTTCCCCTCATATGTGAAGAAGGGAAGGCTGCACAATCCCAAGTCCCACCACGGTGTGTTTTCTTATCACAACAAGGTTGTGGTTTGCTGTTATGTCTGAATGCAGTCTGTTCTCATTATATCACAGGGTATGTGTCATTCCGAGTTTTTGGGTCACCAATCAAACCCAGTCATTTCTCAGTCTCAGTTATTTCTAGAGACGCTGAGGTTTTAGAGAAGAAAGTGAGAAAGAAAGGTGGCCACCTTAAAAAGTGGGAGTGAAAGAGACCCAGGATGCAATTTTGGGATAATTTTATTGATAGGATACATCTTCCTTAACATTTTGGTCTAAGATACGGGGAAGGGCCATAACTCATTAGAATTAAGCTTAGTACCTTTTAAATCATTGTGTACTTAAAAGTAGTATGGGAACATGCAGAAGCATCAATGTAATGGCCTGAATATACTTGCAACTGAATAACTCATACCTGTTTTTTTTAATTTTAAAATATTCATTTTCAAGCCAAACCTGAGAGTTGTATCTTATATCAAATGGCCCAGTAACAGTCTCCTGAGGATAAATAATGGGTTTGTGTTAATGACTGCAGTCTCTTTGAGCTGGTCACCGCTCCCCCGAGGGAATGTCTCTTAGTAGCTTGATTCATTATAACTGCAATAAATATATAGCATACTTGGGCAGGGGTGGCGAAGGAAGCATAGAATATATAAACATAATGGGAAAGCCAGGCTGGAAGCCAAAGTACAGTTCATTCTTAAGGACAATTCCCTGCAGCTCAACTTGGTTGCATTAGCAGCAAAGAAACCCCTCTCTCGTTTCTCTGGTGATTCTTACATATATTTCTACCTTTGCCTTTACAGCAACATACTGGACCAACCCCCAGTTTAAAATTAGGCTGGATGAGCCAGATGACGACCACACAGGAAGTGGGAGTGAACCATGTTGCAGCATCCTGGTGGGCTTGATGCAGAAGAACCGTAGGAGGCAGAAGAGGATGGGGGAAGGGCTGCTCAGTATTGGCTACTCCCTTTATCAGGTATATTACTCATTGCTCCTTGATACTTTCTGCCCTGCTCCACTTTCCATCAACCTCAGACAGCATGGCCTGTGACTAGGTGAATGGGAGATGGAGTCCATCAACAGCTGGTGTTCCATCAGTTCTCCACACCTGCCTGAGTGCCGATCAATAACAGCATTGCTTCTCTCTGTGCATTTATTCTGTGGCGCCACAAAATAGCGGTGGAACACATGCTGTGCTCAAACAAGGTTCCAGATTCAACCCATAGTAGCTGGTTGGAAATACTGCTCCTGGTCTGAATAAATAGCATTCAGCTACCTGGATAGATGCCTTGCCATAAAGCAGCTTTCTGCATTCAGCAAGATTCTTCAGAGTTCCGTCCTGAAAGCTCAGCTGTGAAATACCTTGAAAAGGCTCAAATCTTGTGAATGCAAAGCCAAAGCAGGCTGATGTACATGAATCCATCCCTGGTGGGGGAGACTAGTGCAGTGCACAACCAGATTGTATAACAAAAAATCTCTTAAGATGCTCTGAAATTGGCATTGGCCTCAGATTACCAAACCAGGCAAAAATGACGGAATGTTTAAGTTGGAGCAGAGATATTGCTGAGAAAGGTTCATCTTTGGCTGAGTGTGCAGGAAAGAGTGGTCACCAGGCATAACAGACCAGCTGTTGGTTGACTTTTCATCCAGCTGCTTGTGAAAAATATAGAGCCACCATCTTTCACCAGGCCTTTATGTCTCTTCCCCTTTATATGTCTCTTGCAGGTGCCAAAAGAGGTACATAAACTGTTCTGGAAATATGCATCCTCCAAAATAAAAAGATCATCTACTGCTTCTTGAAGGCTGATGTGCCCCAAACTGACAATTGCCCTGCTGACATATGAGGGACATTTGGTTTCTAAGGGTGTATGCTGACTATTTTTGGAAGGAAGGAAAGAAAACTTTTAACTTAAGGGCTTATTTGCGGGGAAAGTGGTCCTAAGATGGCAGTTCAGAGGTGTTTAATGTGCTTTTCATCTCCCATTACATTGCTTCTTTGAAAGGAGGCTTTTCTGAATGTCAGATTTGTTGGTTCAGCACACCACACCTCAAGCATATGTGGACTGACCACGGGGGAGGGTTATATGTAACCCAAACAATTGCTCATAAAGGATTTATTTATTTAAGTTTGCTGGGTGTGGGGCAGGGGGAGAAAAGAACACTAAAGTTTAAAAACAAATAAATCGTGTGATACAGAAATAGGGATTGGGAGAGAATTTCCACATTTTATCAGAATATTAGAAGTCAAGGTCACCCAATTAAATTGGCTTGTCCTAGATCCAGGATGGATAAAAGAAGTACTTCCCACAACACACTTATGATGCTTAACTGCTGCAAGTGATGGCTATGAGTTTAGACCAGCCATAGGCAAACTTGACCCTCTGGATGTTTTTGGACTACAGATCCCATCATTTCTGACCACTGGTCCTGTTAGCTAGGGATGATGGGAGTTGTAGTCCCAAAACATCTGGAGGGCTGAGTTTGCCTATGCCTGGTTTAGACAAAGAAAATAAAAATGGAGAAGGCCTATCAGTGGCTATTAGCCATGGTGGTTGAATAGAACCTCCCCCCGCCATTTTCCCTAAGCCAGTATACCTCCAGATACTAACCCCCCCCCCCCCCCGCAGAGGGCTATTGCTTTTATTTTCTGTGCTTGTGGGCTTCTTGAAGGCACCTGGTTGGCCATTGTCAGAAACAGGATGGTAGGCTAGGTAGACATTTGGTCTGGTCCAGCAAGGAACTTCTTTCGGAGTGGTGGTTGTATAAAACCATGCATGCCACGCTGCTGCTGCTGCTGCTGCTGCTACTGCTACTACTGCTACTGCTACTACTGTGTGTGTGTGTGTGTGTGTGTGTTTAGAAGTAGTAGTGCTTCGCCACACTTCCAGTTTGCTACTGTATTGCACAAACCACATCGCAGGAAGAGAAGCTTAGAGCTAAGTGAGCAAGTTAAGGGAAAGGTGACAGCCTCCTGTTGGAACCCAGATGCTCTAAACAAATTAAGCTGTTGCTTTCCACAACAATGCCTAAGAATGCATATGCATATTGTAAAGATATTCTAGGCTATAATTCTGCATCAGACCAGCATGGGAAGTTGCACCTGATTCCAGTTGCTAATGTATGTTTGCTGTTTGACATTTCTAGTTAAGAGATATATGCTATCAGTAGACAATGGAGTACACCCTGTTTCAAACAAACTCCACCTTGCCTTAATGAGTCACATTTTGAAATGCAAGCTCACGCTGCAAAGGCACTGTTTAAACATTTATTGTTTTGCTTTTGTGCTTTTGTTCAATTTAAGGCACCCAATTTCCTCTTATAACTCATGCAGAGCTTTGGAACAGATTTGTATTATCAGTTATAATATAAAGATGCTTGTGTGTTGCAAGCTCGGATAGTAGATTAGCATTTGGTGGAAGGTGCAGAAGAAAATGAGCTGTGGAAAAGCTGCTTTCTTGAGATTTATACAGGCTGAAGGTACGTCTACACTCTGTGGAAAGCACCTCATGTTTTTGATAAACTTAATATGCCAACTCATCAGTTTGTAGGGAAAACGTTGTAGGAAGAAGATTATGGAGATGGCAGGGGGATGGCAAGAGACTGGTGAAGCAAAGATTAAATCTCATTTAGAGAGCAAATGTGTGCCACATGCTAGTTATGGCTGTCTCAAAACAGCAGACCCAGTTATTTGAAACACTTAACTTAGGCTGTGTGCACACCATAAATGAAAAGTGTATTTAAAGCACATAGCTTCCTTCAAAGAATCCTGGGTGTAGTTTAACCCTCATAGAGCTACAGTTTCCAGCACCCTCAACAAAAAACAGTTCCCAGGATTATTTGGGGGAAGCCACATGCTGTAAAGGGACGCAGGTGGCGCTGTGGGTTAAACCACAGAGCCTAGGACTTGCCAATTGGAAGGTCGGCGGTTCGAATCCCCACAAAGGGGTGAGCTCCTGTTGCTCGGTCCCAGCTCCTGCCAACCTAGCAGTTTGAAAGCACGTCAAAGTGCAAGTAGATAAATAGGTACCGCTCCAGCTGGAAGGTAAACGGCATTTCCGTGTGCTGCTCTGGTTCACCAGAAGCGGCTTAGTCACATGACCCGGAAGCTGTATGCTGGCTCCCTCGGCAATAAAGTGAGATAAGCGCGCAACCCCAGAGTCGATCACGGCGGGACCTAATGGTCAGGGGTCCCTTTACCTTTGCCTTTACATGCTGTAAATGCTCTGCTGGATCACATCAGAGACTTATCTAGTTCAGTATCCTGTTCTCACAATGGCCATCCAGATGCCCATGGAAAGCCCATAAGCAGGACATGAACACAGCAGCAGCATCTTCCTTGTGTTCCCTGGTAACTGACATTCTGAGCTCTAAATGCCTCTAGAACTGGAGGCAATATATAGTCATCCTAGTTAGTGGCCATTGATATACTTCTCCACTAATTTGTCTAATTTATTGGTTTGTTTTAGTGTTTGTTTTATGCGTTTTGTGTTCTCATTTAGTATTTTTATGTTGTAAACCACCCTGTGATTTTCAGATGAAGGGCGGTTGTCAGGGGTTCAGGAGCAGAGGCACAGGGAAGAGAGGAGATGGAGAGCGAGGGGGAGGAATCCGAGGGGAGCGTAGGAGATGACAGTGGTCCGAGGGATTCCATGAGCCTCTCCAGCGAATCGGAAGATTCACAGAAGGGGGCGCCAGTGGCCAAGGGTAGGGGGTTCCCAAGGGGAACGCCCCAGGAGCAAGGGGGCAGCAGGGACTCCCAGAGCAGTAGTTGGAAATCAGGACCAGCTTCCCCACCAGAGCGGAGTGGGGGGGAAGAGTCCCAAGCATCGGGGCCAGTGCATTCCCCACCAGGGAGAGAAGACGAGACAGGGCTGACCACGCCTCCATCGGAGAGTCTGACAACGGGGGGGAGGTCAGATCCGGCCAGTGTCCCGGAAGGGGGAAGCAGTGACACAAGTAGTGTGATGGTTAGGAGAAAGGTCACTGGGTTGGCGCGAGAGGCAAGTTCAAATGTACAGGAGCGCGGGACAGCAGAGAATGAGGATTGGGAACCGGGTCCTAAGGCCCGCCGGAGGCAGGGGGAGTTGCTAAGCGACTCAGCGTTGGAAGAGTCCAGAAAGGGCAATGCCCCAGCGGGCAGGAGGACCCAGAGGAGGAGAGAGCAGCGCAAGAGGTGGAGCAGGGCTAGGATCTTAAACTGGTGTCAGAGGGGAGGAGACTCAGACGGGACTTCGCCGATCTAGAGTTCAAGACGTAGTGCTGCACGCTGTGGCTTTGAAATGGAAATTGGACTTTAATAAAGACTTTTGTACATTACCACAGCCTAGCGTTGGTCCTCTGTGAGCTGGGACCTAGCGGCAGCTCTGACAGCGGTATATAAAATTTAATGATAACATAAACAAATAACAAATGAATAATCCTGTTTTGCTGTTGGCGGCCATCACAACATCCTAGCAGGTGAACCTTGGTGTCCAGCAAGGAATATGTGCAGGACAAAGGTTGAGAGGAGACCCAGTATGTTGACTGGGGAAAGGTTACCTGGTTTATGCTCCCACTTGGATGGGAATTGTTTCTTGTATCCTATGTCTTGCAAGCTGTTTTATCCTGATTTTTCATTCTCACTGTTCTCACTAGCTGGGAAATCAAACTGATGTTCATCTAAGCAGAGATTTCTTCTTGACGAACCGACCTGTTGCTCGCACCGACACATACGTCAACCTGCGTGAAGTCTCAAACCGCTTCCACCTAGCTCAGGGAGAATACCTCATTGTACCTTCTACATTTGAGCCTTTCAAAGATGGAGACTTCTGCCTTAGAGTCTTCACAGAGAAACAGGCTAAAGCTCAGTATGTATCTTGTACCCCAATGTGCCAAAAGGCATTGTCCCTTTGCACTCAGTGCATCAAAGCTGTGGCTTGATCAGGTGTCTAATCAGGCTTATAGCTCATGACCCCCCCTTTTTTTTGCTCTCTAAGTTCTCATTAGGGAGTAATGACTATTCAACCATGTTCCATTATACCTCTGCTAGCATAGTGACTGAAGTGATATAATAAAAGACGAATGAAAAGATAGTTGGGATGGATCTTGGAGTTTGGTGAAGAAAACTTTCAACTTATATGCATAGACATTTTGTTTGTTTGTTTGTTTGCTACCCTTGATCATAAAGTCCAGGGTGGATTACAGCATTAAACACCACATTAAAAACAGTTTAAAACAACTTGCAATCATAGCAACAAACAGGTTACAAGAAAAGTGGTGTTGGTGAGAACACCTCCACTCACCGATTTCCCCATTCCTTTTCAAATCCCCTTTCCTTCACCAGAACCTATTTAGCATGTTTTTCTTTGGACGACAATCAAATCTTCAATTAGTTTGAAAATATTCCTTTTATGGACCAGGGTAGAAGTTAAGTCCATGTCAGATGAAAACAGCAAAAGCAAGTGTACACAATTTGGTTCTGGAGTATTAAGGTGAATGAACCATTTTGTCCCTAGTAGATAAAGGATCTTGCATGGTTACCTTAAGGCTGAGATAGCCAATGCTGTCCCCTTCAGATATTACTAGAATTCCATGAGTTTGTGTCTAATGATAATGGGTGGTGGGAGTTGTAGTCCAGCGATGTCTGGAGGGTGCTACATGGGCTAGCCCTCATCTGCTCCCAATCTCAGGCTTTAAGGTCTGCCTCAGGCCCGCCACTCTCTATACCTTCATCTTGGATCATCAGGCAAGTAAGCATGAGTATCAGGGCCTTCTCAGTGGTGGTACTGCACCTCTGGAGTAACCTTCCACTAGAGATGCATCAGAATATCTCTTTACTGTCTTTTTAGAGAGACACCAAAAACATTTCTGTTTCAACAGGGATTTAATGTTTGATCGTGTTACTGTTTTAAACAGTTCTTAAAACAAACAAAACTATTGTAAGATTGTTATCATTTTAAGTTGCGGCATTTTTAAGCTTTTATCTTAGTAGTTTGATTTTACTTAATTGTATTGGGTTGCAATTTATTTTAATGGGCCTATTCTAAGCATGACTAAACCAAGATTCAGCACACTGAATTTTTTGGTGTAAGCTATTTCTGAGTGTTTCTATGATAAGAAGAACAGGATATTTAATTATATTCTTCTTCTTATTTTTTCCTCACAGGGAAATGGGTGATACTGTGGCTGCAAATCCATATGAGGTAAGCAAATCAAGTGGGGTCAAATTCACAGATTCAGCTTTGGGATACAGAGCCTTATTACTGCAAAAGCTGAGGACCTCTTTGTTGCAGCCCAGAAAGTGTTGTACGCTAAAGAAAATAGTTCTTTCTTTGCATCCATAAGGCTTAATTCACTGACTTCTTTGCACAACTCATTTCTGGAGAAGCAAAATTCTGCACCATAAAGCTGTAAGATCAATCACAATGTTTGACAAACGTAGCAGAGATGACAGACTTCCGCTTAGCAAAAGCAACCTTTTAAGTTTCTGCGCTTCCTGAGCCAGCTTCTCAGGTTTCTGTTCCCTTCAGAGCTTATTTTGACTCAGGAGCCCTTTGGAGGAAGCCTCAGACCTCGGTGTAAAATGTAACATTATTCATGATTTCTTTTAGCCTCATGTTGCAGGCAAGGACATAGACAGCGAGTTCAAGAGCCTGTTTCAAAAACTTTCTGGGGAGGTAAGAGGGTTTCTGTGCTATGATAAATGTTCAGAATTAGGCAAATGCTTCAAAGATTTCCCAGTGCATTGGCTGCTTCTTTTTACTAACACAGTTGGCAGTAGACTCCTGGAGAGCCGCTTTTCTTGTTCTCAGTCTTTTTATTCCTGCACCATGTTCACCATCACTTGATGGGGGAACTGACAGAGAGGAAACTGGTCCTTTAAGCATACCCCTCCCCAGGAAAGAGGAAGGACCTGAGAGAGGTGTTCTGGGCTGAGAAGCACAAAAGGCCTTATTTGAACTTTAGACGTCATTGGACCAAATTGGCCACGTGGAGCTCTCTCAGGTCCTGAAGTCTGATCTTATCTGTCCCCTGGCAACTTAATATGCCCCTGCTCAAGAACAGGACAATGAGGAAACAGCGCCTTGTAGACCCCAATTGCCTTCTTTTTAACCTATTCTACATATCAATGTGCCACAGAGGAAAATCGGGATGCGGGTCTTTTGGGGCCGCGCTCCTACACGAGTCACGTGATTCACGGAAGAATGTGGCCCTGCCCAAAAACCCCACATATCTTTCAGAGCCGTGCTCTTGTGGCACCCAGGTGACTTCCGCGATAGAACGGTTCCCCCCAAAAGGCATATTTTGGGGCTGCGCTCTTTCAGGAGCCAAAACAGGACATCTTAGAATCCAGGCAAAAGGCAGAGGGCCTTTTTGGTAGTGGCACCTGCCCTGTCAAGGAAATAAACAACTATTTGACTTTTAGAAGACATCTGAAGGCAGCCCTGATTATGGAAGTTTTTAATGTTTAATGTTTTATTCTGTTTTTAATATCCTGTTGAAAGCCACCCCGAGTGGCTGGGGATGCCCAGGGTATACGTATGATTATGATTATGATTATTCCAGGATGTCCCACTTAAAGTAGGACAGTTGATAGACATGATTCTAAACACTGCCCTCCAAATCCAGTAGCTGCAACGTGCATATAGGACATCACTGTGGATACCAATCTACAGTAAGCCAGGGCCTTGTCCCATTTACTTCTATGGGAGAGAGAGCCCTTCCCTGGAATGGGAGTGTGCTTATGGAGCTATTCTGACATTTGAAGAGAATAGGGTTACCAGCCCTATATACAAGGGATGCGGAACTTGTGGTCCTTCAGATTTTGCTAGATTCTGACCCCCATCAACTCCAGACAGCATGGTCACTGGCCAAAGATGATGGGATTTATAGTCCAGCAACATTTGGAGTGCCACAAGTTCATCATCTCTACTATATACTATGCACCAGCTTCATTTTGTAGTTACATTCCTTATCAACAGTGTGAGCATCCCTTTGTCTTCTTAGAGCTCTGTTTACTTCTTGTGGAAGCCTTTGTCCCTGGCCTTTTATCATTAACTAACACACCCAACAGCTATCATCCACTAAAAATAAATTTAAATTGAATTTGGAGAGCTGGGGCAGAGAAGTCTCTCTTGGTTTTTGTTTGACATTAGATCTAGGATAGAGGCTAGGTTTAGCCAGAAGGGAAGGGTTTGGTTGCCACGGTTGTTAAATCTTGGATTTGACTCCTTTTCTGCAGAACAGTGAAATGACTGCTGATGAACTTCAGACTGTTCTGAACAGAGTTGTGTCAAAGAGTAAGTTGCAGTCACTGCTTCATAATTGTGGGGGGAGACTCAAATACACACTCAAATACGTATATCCAGAATCATAGAATCATAGAGTTGGAAGAGACCACAAGGGCCATTGAGTCCAACTCCCTGCCAAGCAGGAAACACCATCAGAGCACTCCTGACATATGGTTGTCAAGCCTCTGCTTAAAGACCTCCAAAGAAGGAGACTCCACCACACTCCTTGGCAGCAAATTCCACTGTCGAACAGCTCTTACTGTCAGGAAGTTCTTCCTAATGTTTAGGTGGAATCTTCTTTCTTGTAGTTTGGAACCATTGCTCCATGTCCGCTTCTCTGGAGCAGCAGAAAACAACCTTTCTCCCTCCTCTATGTGACATCCTTTTATATATTTGAACATGGCTATCATATCACCCCTTAACCTCCTCTTCTCCACGCTAAACATGCCCAGCTCCCTTAGCCGTTCCTCATAAGGCATCGTTTCCAGGCCTTTGACCATTTTGGTTGCCCTCCTCTGGACACGTTCCAGATTTTCAGTGTCCTTCTTGAACTGTGATGCCCAGAACTGGACACAGTACTCCAGGTGAGGTCTGACCAGAGCAGAATACAGTGGCACTATTACTTCCCTTGATCTAGATGCTATACTCCTATTGATGCAGCCCAGAATTGCATAGGCTTTTTTAGCTGCCGCATCACACTGTTGGCTCATGTCAAGTTTGTGGTCAACCAAGACTCCTAGATCCTTTTCACATGTAAGATCCTTTTCACATGTTTCACAGAATTATATTCAAAACCAGTCTGAATAATTCCAAACCGTAGCTGCCATTATGCTTTTCTTAAATTGCCTGTTATAGTTGCAACTGATTGCTATACAACTTTCAGAATGATAGCTATATTATTTTGCGTAATAAAGCCAGAAATACAAAATAATAATAATGCATATTTCTGCAGTTCCTCAGAGTATGCATGAGAATTTTGCATTTATTTAAGTTCATTTCTACTACGAATTCCAGGGTTGTAGTGTGGGTTTAGGTGAAGCATTGATCCAGCTTAGATTAGTTTGTGCATGTTTATATTTTCTTTTTGAAAATGTTTTAAATAAAGTTGTTGTTTTTTTGGGGGGGCACCACAAAGAGAACTGATTTGCCACAGAATCAGCTCTTGCCTTGTAATCACATCTTTCTGCTGATGTTCTTGTGAAATAGCACTAGAATCTTCCCTCTGTGAGATGTTCAGCTGTCTTCAAAATGATCTAGCATATTTTTCCTTAACTGCAAAGGCTAACCATGCACAAAGATAACTCCCTAGTGTTTCCAGGGAATGCAGATAAATATTTGTCTAACATATTTTTTGCCTTTTTCATTGTATAGGAAGAGACATTAACAGTGATGGATTCAGCATAAACACCTGCAGGGAGATGATCAGCCTCTTAGATGTATCCTTTAAATGTCACTCTTCTCTACTGGATTTCCCTTGCGAACCTTTTGACTAGATAAGGCAGGGCTTAACGTGTCTCATTTTCCTGGCACATCTGTCTTCACTTGCTGTAGGCATAAAGTGCAGAGTGTCGATCTAAACAGCTTAGTATAGCAAGGTTATTAACCCTTTGTTTCTGGTTGCGTGCTTGGTTTCCCATTGTATTGTGTTCAAGTTCTCCTGGGATGTATGAGAATTTGTCAACGATCCCTGCCTGGATTTAGCCGTGGTTGTGTTGTTATGAACCACCTGGCTGCGATTCTAGTCCAATCATCAGATCATAGGTTGCTCTCCTTTTATACACAAGGAAGGTGTACAATGAGATTTGGAGAGCTGTGGGGAGAGTGGGCCAAATGGTTGAACCGGCCCCTCCTATCCACATGGCTCGGCAAATATGGAGGAAATAAAAGCTGGAGAAACTGCCAATCTTCACAGCATGCCCTTTTCTCATAGGAGAGTAATTAACAATGCAAATGATTTAACATGCAAGAATGAATTTAATATAGCTGTGTAGCCAGGTGGCTGGCAGAGAGCCACAGGGAGGGCTGGTAGAGAAGACAAGCTGTAATCTAGAGGGATGAGCTGTGCTGCTTCAGCAGAAAGTCTGCATAGGGAAAATAATGGTCGAACTGGACTCAGGTGCACCTAGGGCCTTCAGAACCGTGCACTTAGAAAGAAGCCTTTGGTATCTCAGTCTCCACACCTACATGATGGCTGAAGTCCTCTGTTCTATTTTATTTGTCTTCTTCTGTGCTGGTCTACACTTGCAGCTGAATGTGGGGAAAGGGAGTAAAGACAGGAGAATAGACTCAGCCCACTTCAAGATGCAGATGGGAGAAAAGCAGTGCTCCTTTCCTTCCTCAAAACAAACAAACAAATGCCACAGAAACCTCCAAAGTAGGAAACTGGCACGGCAGAGAGAGGGGCCTGTTCTATTCCATGTGGCAGCCTCTGCAATGCAGGGGTTCTGACCCCAGACAAAAGTTAAGGTTTCAGCAACAGAACAAGGTAAGCCAAAGTCGGATAAGGTCTAGGTCAGGCAGTGCAGTGAAATTTTTTGTAGGGGAGTAGTTAGGGCCAGATGTTCCAGCTTGCGAGGGCATGCGGGGGTGAAGGCTTCCACCGGGATTTCCTGATGTTGCATGTGTGAGCATCGCGCTTCCTTCCCTAAGCTGTACAGAAGCTTCCTGGGCTTTGGGAAGAAGGCACTAGGGTTTAATACTTTAATACTCTTAATTTACTTAATTTAGGGGACTAGCCTAGTTCCTCAAGTCCACTGACTGCACACCACTGAGGTCAGGTGTGGTGAACCACTAGTCTTCCAGATGTTTCTGAACCACAAAGTTTCCCACACCTGGTTTAGATTTCGGTGAGGCAAGATGAGGCCAGAATTTAGTGGTGCCATATCTAGTTCAGGCTGGAGAGTCCATAAGATCAGAACTTGAATGTTGTTGCCTATTTCAGGCTCAAAATGAGGTTTAAAGAGGAGCTGTTGCTCTAGCTCCACCTTCAGTGAAAGGAGCCTCCTCACTCAAGGGGCCCAGCCTATTTTAGAGTCATCACTCTCATACAGTGAGGAGCAAATGGAGCTTCTGAGTGTGAGTTCTCAGAGTCAGAGGTGGGCAGTGTGACCTTCTTCAGCCAGAGAGCCAGTGTGGTGTAGTGGTTAAGAGCGGTGGGCTTGTAATCTGGGGAACCGGGTTCGTGTCTCCGCTTCTCCACATGCAGCTGCTGGGTGACCTTGGGGTAGTCACACTTCTCTGAAGTCGCTCAGCCCCACTCACCTCACAGAGTGTTTGTTGTGGTGGAGGAAGGGAAAGGAGAATGTTAGCTGCTTTGAGACTCCTTCGGATAGTGATAAGGCGGGATATCAAATCCAAACTCTTCTTCTCTTCTACCATGGAATCCTCTTGTGTTAGGGCTTCCAGGTTGGTATAAGCATCAGGCTCTGACTCTGAAGGCAGTTCCCTCTCCTACTCTGAATCCCTAGCCTGACCCTCCAAAGATGAGGATTCTTGCATTAGCATCATGATAGGGTCAACCAGGGAGTTTTCTCATTCAGAAATAGGTAACCTCCACCTACAGCCTCACGTGGTATGGTTTATTCTGCACTAGGGAGTCTACTACATCAGTCAATGCCTGTGGAGACCAAGCCTCAGTCTCTCCTTTTGTCAAGCCCTTCCCCTCCTCAATCCCTTCTCACTCCTTACACTCTGCACAAACAGCCTATTGTCTTCTCCTTCATATTTTTCTCTGGCCTTCATTTCATTCTGTTCTGCCTGCATATCTCCCATTATCTGTTCATCTAGCCATGAACTCTCTCCACTTTCAAATCTCTCTTTAAATTTATTTCATGCCAGAGACAGAGAGTGGATTTTAATAACTACTGAAAGTGGTTAAGATGGTGGGGGACCTTTTGCCCTCTGGTTTGAAAACACATTTCTTTGTCGCTCGTGGTCTTCTCTGGAACAACACAAGTACCTCTCACTAGACCAAATAATGGGGTGACTACACACCAAAGTCAAACATGCTTTTCTTGTACATTTTCTCTACATTTGGAAACAGTAATTCACGAAGCAAATAAAATCTTTCCTCAGGCACCTTGGCCTCACTTTACCTGCTCTTCCACTGTCTCTGACCCCCCCCCCCATCTCTGTTTGATGTACATTATAACCCTCTGGCCACAGATCAGATCATGCCCCTAGCAGAACTGCCTTGTGGGTAAGAAGGACCATGGGCAGTTGTATGGATAAAGGTAAAGGTAAAGGGACCCCTGACCATTAGGTCCAGTCGTGACCAACTCTGGGGTTGTGGCGCTCATCTCGCTTTATTGGCCGAGGGAGCCGGCGTACAGCTTCCGGGTCATGTGGCCAGCATGACTAAGCCACTTCTAGGGAACGAGAGCAGCGCACGGAAACGCCGTTTACCTTCCCGCCACAGCAGTACCTATTTATCTACTTGCACTTTGATGTGCTTTCGAACTGCTAGGTTGGCAGGAGCAGGGACCAAGCAACAGGAGCTCACCCTGTTGCAAGGATTCGAACCGCCGACCTTCTGATTGGCAAGTCCTAGGTTCTGTGGTTTAACCCACGGCGCCACCTACGTCCTGTTGTATGGATACCTCATCTCTAAACAGAGAAAACTAGCTTCATGGCTAGGTTGTGAGAATAAGCACGGGGACCACAAAGTTCTTTGCGCAATTAAAGAGTTGTAGACTTAAGAAACATTTCTCTGGAGTAATGGAGTGCTTCATCACTTACCTCTGCTGCCAGCTCCCCTTTGCTCATTGTGAAGTGAGGCAAAAGCCTGCTTTTAGCAAGATGGCTGTGAGGTCAGTTCTTTGCTCTAATGATGGTTCTAAGAGGCAATGGGTCATTTGCTGGCTTTTGTGATGCCAGAACTGGACACAATGTTTTGCTTATTATGCCAGATCGTTCAACGCAATTTCTTTCAGCAAAAAGGGAAAAGAGAGATGAGGTGCTTGGGACAGACCTGCCACTTCTGTCTAGAAGGTCACGGGTACCAGATGCAACTCAGCTTTGCTGCAATCACTGGGGTCTGGATTGTACCTATGTAGCCTGCTCCTGTGCAAGCTGACTCATAAATAAGCATACATGCAGAACTGGCACCTTTTTACAAGTGCCATATCATGTTCATTTTGTACTTGCAAGGAATTGATCTCTCAGTGTGACAGCACAAAAGCTCTAGAACTCCCTGCAGGTCGCTATCTTGTTTTCAGCACCTGCAAAACTTTTTTTTATTTAAGCAAGTCTGAGTAGATGTACAATTTTGACAGGCATTTTAATGTGCAGGTTTATTTTATTATGTGTTTTGGGGTGGAGAAAGTCTGGCCCATCGGATATAGTTAGTCTCCAACTCCCATCAGCCCCAGCAAACATAATTAAGCAGAAAGAGAGTTGGGAGTTGAACAGCATCTGAAGGGCCACAGCTTCCTCATCTCTGGTTTTACTTACATTTTGATTTATTTATTTTTTTGGATGTTGATTTAATCAGTATTTTAAATGTCTATTTTATACAAACCACTTGGAGGTCTTGACGATTAAGTGGCATATAAATATCTTGTTAAATATAAATATAAATAAATAAATGTCTTACTCACAGGTAAGTGTGCATATAATCACAGCCTAACAGTGGAGGACTTGGACTTTAAAATTTCAGCGGTGCCTTGTGTGGTGCCAAAATTTGGTGTCCAACCCCACCTTCAGTTGTTCATCACTGTTGTGGTACCCCCTGCGGTGCCCTCTCAGCTGAACCGGTCACACTCCCTATAATCCGCCTCTGAGCCCAATTTGTATTTCAGCAGTAAATATTCTGGGAGCACCTGATATTGTGGCAATGTTAAAGTTAAGAAGGTGTGGTCCTTATCTGTGCTTTGATGAGATAACAGGAGGAGTTGCAGAGGAGTTGCTGATAAGTCATTGTGTTCTTTCTAAAGGAAGAATGCAGCAGAATTGTAGCAAATGGAACTTAGGCTGCTTGAAATGTGTGCAGGTTTTTAAAACAAAAGTATTTCCTAAAAAGGACTTCAAGCAGGTGTCTAATTCTTGTAGTCCAAAGCATGTTCTATGTGGCCCTATGAAAATATAATAAATCACTCTGTAAAAGAGAGCGCAGGAATCTTCATCATACCCTTATCTAAGCAAACCGAAAACAGCAGGTGTGCCTCCTCTGGGTGGGTTGAAAGTGCAGGTTCATGCATCAGGTAAAGTGGCACATTTTAATGAGTCATTCATTTTTATCTAGGCCTTACTGGCTAAGGGGGGGGGGGGAGAATTATTTGCTTCCACAGATTAGACCTTAACTTTCTGCAGAACCATGGAACTGGTACGTTGGATCTTTTGGAATTCAAGATACTTTGGATGAAGATTCAGAAATATCTGGTAAAACAGCTCTTTTCTAAATGTATTCTTTCTCTTTGATCCATAAATGGATGAGAAATGGAGCCCTGAATGCCAAAAATACAGTTGTTGGGTGGTTTTTTTTGGGGGGGGGGGAAGTATGGAATGTACATGTAATGGTCCCAAGGGTAGGAAATAGTCTTGTATCCCATGGACAGCTAAGGATGTGGGTGGTGCTGTGGGTTAAACCACAGAGCCTAGGGCTTGCCGATCAGAAGGTCGGCGGTTCAAATCCCCGCAACGGGGTGAGCTCCCGTTGTTCGGTCCCAGCTCCTGCCCACCCACCTAGCAGTTCGAAAGCATGCCAGTGCAAGTAGATAAATAGGTACCGCTCTGGCGGGAAGGTAAATTGTGTTTCCGTGCGCTGCTCTGGTTCGCCAGAAGCGGCTTAGTCATGCTGGCCACATGACCCGGAAGCTGTACGCCGGCTCCCTTGGCCAATAAAGTGAGATGAGCGCCGCAACCCCAGAGTTGGTCACGACTGGACCTAATGGTCAGGGGTCCCTTTACCTTTTACCCATGGACAGCTACCCATATTTTTAAATGCCTCCTCCCTAATTAAGCATGGGCATCCACTGGCATTTTTATGGGTGTTTTTATGTGAAAAATGAAAAACACTAAAAGCATAGAGCAGGCTAGTTTTTCGTAAAGAGTGAGAAGAATCGGCTCTGTACATTTTGCCTTGTATCTCAGGTTCTACAAATGCTAAAAAGCTAAAGGTCACATCTGCACTATACATTTAAAACATGACTAAGGATTCATGGGGTATCTTGGGAATTGTAGTTTGTTAAAGATGCTGGGAATTGTAGCTGTGTGAGTTTAGCACCCTTAATGAACTACAGTCATGTGACCCGATTTCTTTTTTTTAATGGAAGCTGGGAGTCATGGGAATAACAACAATATTAATAATTTTATTTGTACCCTGCCCATCTGACTGACTTGCCCCAGCCACTTTGAGCGGCTTCCAACATATATAAAACATAACAAAAACCTCCCTATACAGGGCTGCCTTCAAGTGTCTTCTAAAGACTGTATAGTTACATATCTCCTTGATGGGAAGGCATTCCACAGGACGGGTGCCACTACCGAGAAGGCCCCCTGCCTGGTTCTCTGTGTCTGCAGGCTACCTCACTTGTCAGAGGCAGATTGCTTCTGAAAACCAGTTGCTGGCCAACAAAAGTAGGAGAAATGCTGTTGCCTCTGGGTTCGAAATGCACACTTCCTTCCCCTAGGCCTCTGATTGGTCACTCTGAGAAGAGGATACTGGACTCAATTAGGCCTTGGGCCTAATTCCTCACATCCTTAATAATTGAGAGTAGGATGGGAGAATGCTAAATGTCTTCCGACTGTTAGTTTGGCACCTGCCACACACATGAAAATGACATGAAAATTATGCTACTTATATGCAACTATATTTCCTATCGGGCCCTCGGTACTCAACATTTTGATTACTTTTGCAGTAGTGGATGAAAGTGTGAAAGAACAACTGTGGCAGAACTTCCTACTGAGTTACAGGCCAGAATAGCTTCTAATTACACAGCTAGAGCTGGATAAGAAGCCATTTGGCACCGAGAACTGTCTGTTGTTCTTTTAAAGTATTAATCTCAATAGAGTTTTATATTACAGCCTTTGCCAGAGGAAGGGGGTTATTTCTCAAAGGCCCGTTTGCCATGTGGGTGGGCAAGTTGCCAGCCCTGTGGGAGCCATTTCCCAGGGCACACAGCTTGCCATTAGTTAATTGAATTCCTCCCTCTCCTTCAGTCATTAACGCTTTCAGAGAGAGGAGGCTCCCTTGCCAGGCATGAGCAGCAGCGAATATCCTAGCCAAACTGATAGGTCTTCTAAAATTAGCCTAAAATGACAACCAACAGCCTTCCCTATTTCTTTGGCTTAGGAAATCTATAAGAAAGTGGATACTGACTTTTCCGGGACCATAGATGCACATGAAATGAGAAATGCTCTCACGGAAGCAGGTCAGTATCCAAAATGTAGAGATGTGGGAGAAATCCAACTTTTTTTTGAATTGGAACAAGAAGCCACCTAATGTGCATTTCTTGAATCAATATATGGTGCAGAAAACAGTTCTCCTGTGAACTTTGCACTTCTCTGAATTTTGCAATGCAGTCGTCGAACCAATCACTGGGTACAAAATGCATATTTTCAGGGAAAATGTGCATAAATATGCATACCTTAATGAAAACAACATAGAAAGGTGTATTATATTAGGGGAAATTGCTTGCAAAAATGTGTATACAATCATACCTTGGGTTACAGATGCTTCAGGTGGCGTTTTTTTGGGTTATGGACCGCCGAAACCTGGAAGTACCGGAACGGTCACACATGCACAGAAGCGCCAAATCGCAACCTGCGCGTGCGCAGACACACCGCTGCGGATTGCGAACATGCATCCCGCATGGATCACGTTCGCAACCCAAGTGTCCACTGTATTAGTTAAAACTATATACAAGAATGCAGTAGCACCCAGGGTGGGGCAAGTTTTCCACCCCCTGGTGGGCTGGGCAGCTGAGGTGTGGGTGCACCTCAGCCTCCTTGCCCATTGCCCCCATCTACCTGTCCACTAGTCCAACCCACCTGCCACTGTTCCTCAGCTGCCAGGGCACAGTGCGTGTCGTGGGCCCCCCTGATTGCTCTCCCTCAAAAATGTGTGCCTGGGGCCACCCCCCTGCCTCGCATACTACGACTCTGCAAGTAGGTGTATATGCGGAGAAATTTGCATTAACATGCATTTCCATGATTTTGTTTTTTTAAAGACTCAAATAGGGGAATTTGGATAAATAAATTTAAGATGGGAAACACAAAAATTGAAACTGACTGATTTGTCCATCCCTACTGTGTGTCAGTGGTCTTTTGTGTGACCTCTAAGGTACCCAATCCTCCATGTCAAGGAATCTTTTACATCTGCCATAGAGCTCAAGTGTATTGCAAATGATTCTGGGACATGTTCTTAGATGCCCATTCATATGAGGCACAGACTGGGCTTGTTGGGCCTCATAATTATCCTGCTTGAATTGAGAATATGACTCAGAACATCCCCAGCAGCAGACTCATGCAGCTGTGCTTCGACAGAGATGGCGGACAGCGTGCTGGTGATGGCGAGTCTATATTCCAGGGAAACTTTCAGGAATTAGGGCCTTGCAACAAAATGTTGCCACATGGAATGCTTCTGTTTGGCACTCCTGACACTCTATTCCACCCCCATTCTTTTCCTTGATTCTCTCTCCAGCCATTGGTCACCTTTCTATGCACCCTGCGCATGCTCAGCCCTCATTGGACCCCACTTGGGATATTTACCCTCCATTTCTGGGTTTTTGGAAGGGGGAGAAGACATGCAGGTGCCAATCCCAGCTACGTTAAAAATTTTCTCTATTGATCTCTATGGGCATCTCTCATTTAAGTCCCTGAGGACATATGAAAATGTGAACCATTGCGTGGCCTATCTAAACAGTGGCATAGCTGTCTCTAACTTTTTTATGTCCAGCTGTTTCTTCCTCCATCCTCTTTTCCCAGCCACGACATTGCCAGCACAAAGACTGCAGTGGTTTCTGCAGGGGGTGAGAAGGAGGCATCAGATCACCCTCTCCAAGCTTGTACTTCTCCCTGTGCCCTTGGAGAGGAAAATTCCATGTTTCATGTGACAGCTGGGCATCCTCCCAGGGCCCATAGTGGGACCAGTGTCTCTTCTCATGCAGGTCATATGCATCAGCTTCACTTGGCTCCAATCCTCCCTTCTCACCTCACAATACCCTCTGCAAACTGAGGATAATATTTCAAGCATTTGATGAAGTGGACTGTAGTCTACAAAAGCTTATGCTACAAAGCATCTATTAATCTTTAAAGTGCCGCAAGGATCTTTGTTGTTTCTATAGGGGGTGGATGGGGATCATCTGGTCTTTGGGGGGGAGGGCAGATTATCGCCACAATATGGGAAATTGCTGACTTTCCAGCAAATGTGTTCCTCCATTCTGGCCAGCAAACTGTGACTTCAGCCTCGGCTTAAATGAAGCTTTAGGAAATGGATAGGAAGTATATCCTGTGCACGAAACTGACTCCCTGCAATGGATTTCGTTTGGCTGGAACCCCAGGAGTGCATTAAGGCTTCACTAATTAGGTGCTTCTCTTCTGAATATAGGTCAAGGGAATTCCCGTGAATTGGCATTAAAATGAGTCATTTTAGAAAACATTATGAGGGAGTGTTAGGTCTTGAGAACAATGGGGACTGGAAAGGAAAACATAATAATAGACCAACAAACCTGCCAGGATGGAATAGCTAATAATACTTCATCACTGCCTGTCTGCAGCTGTTTTGTTGTTGTTGTTGTTGCTATTGTTGTTGTTATTCATTTCATTTCTATACTGCTTTATATTTTAAAGAAAAAGATCTCAAAGCGGTTTACAACACATCTAAACATTGTATAAAACAATCCAGAATGAAACAAATGCAAGCTTCAGGAAAATATTTCAATTCCTTCTCCAAGTGAAATTTTGCTTCTGCCACATTTATTTACCTACTTAATTTATATAGCTGCCCCATAGCAGAAGTACTATAAACTGCACAAAACAGGTGCAATGAAACAGCGGTGTAGATCAACACCAAACATTGTGTTACTCATGCCTGGCTTTCCTTTCCACATAGGCTTCACTCTTAACAACAAAATCCAGCACAGTATAGCTCTCCGTTATGCTGGCAGCAAGATGACCATTGACTTTGATGGCTTCGTGGCCTGCATGATTCGCCTAGAGACTCTCTTCAGTAAGTCTTCCTGAAGTAAAAGGAGGTAGAGTGATAGAAAATACTCTGGAGTGTCTCCCTTACCACCACCCCGGCTTTTCTCTAACAAGCAAAAGAGCTATCCCTATTTTTAACCTGAGCACAAACAACTGTGTGTCAAGGAAAAAGGGACCAAAATGTCTGTAATTTGCCAAATTAGATAAGTAACCAACTACTCCCAAGCTAGTGTAAGATCCCAAAGCTTGTCAGACTCTGCTTTTGACAAAACAAATACAGGGACTCAGATGCAGAAGACATTCTATCCCCCACAAGGTCTAATAGGATCTGCCAAAGGGAATGATTTGCAAACCTCACCCAGTGTGTGACTGCCATCTTGCTATACAGAGAATGGTGTAGCTGCCCAAATATGCCAGTTTAGATGCTTTCCAGACAAGGATTGCACAAGAATATACAATGACCAGATCATCTTAATTGCATTCCTCCCCATGCCCCATCTAGTGTCTCTGCTACAGGGAAACCACTTTTCCAATCTCATTTTCATTCAAGATAGTGCAGGTGCTCCATTGTGAATGGAATAGGCAATGTGACTGTGAGACTCTATAGGCATCTGCTGGATGCTATCTGTGACATCCCCAGTGACCAGCAGCTCAATTCTTCCAACTTTCATGCCTTTGCTGTTTTGCCATTTTATAAGTATTTAAAATACTTTTTAAAAAACACAAAAAACCAGTCTTTGGAAGCTGAGCAGTCGCTTATATACCACCACAGCTGGAAGTACTAAGTCAACCCTTTAAAGTCACCAACACCATAGGAAGATGTCTGATACCAGACCACTGGCCCATCTAGCTTAGTGTTGTCTACACTGACTGGCAGTGGACCTCCAGGGTTTCAGGTGGGACATTTTCTCTACTACCTGAGGACAGTAGAGATTCAGTCTGAGATCTGGGACAAAGCAAACCCTTTGCACTGAAGTAACCTGATTTGAAGAAGCCAGGTTTTCGGAATTATGCCCCCTCCTCAGGTTTTGTATTTCTCATGTACCAAATGCTACTGTTTAACTATAACACCTGCTCTTTTTTTGCCACTCAGAAATGTTTCAGATGCTAGACAAGGATAAGCACGGAGTTGTCCAGCTCTCTCTGGCTGAGGTAATGATGACTGAATTAAGCTTCTGCACAGTTGCATTATGACAGATTGGTGGTAATAAGATGCCCAAATAAAAGCACCACTGCTTTTAAATCACACCTATTTATTATTATTTCTAGTAGTACTGATGCAGCTAGGATACCTGTTAAAACCACAGCTCAGCATGTTAAGATGGAGAGCACATCTTAGTGGATAAGCTCACACATTATAATTCACTGACTGGAATATATTTGGATGCATGAGGTAGAATCCTGGGTAGTCTTTAGCCCCAGTAGATAGTAAGATCAAGGTGGCAATAAAGAGCCAAGTTCTAGCCCTTTTAACCATGCATTCATCTGCTTTCTGCTTTGGGAGCAATGTGTGCTCTCATTGCCACTCAACTGGCAGGCGCTAGCAGCACACATTCATATACTTTGTACTAATGAAGCAAGCCTCATCGAAGGGACACTTCCACCACCAGCCAGCTGATTGGAGCTGGGAGTGCATCTTCAGTGGAGATTATTGTAACAACCCACCAGCTGATTGGCAGTCACACCAATCCCTTTGAAATTTGATGGGTTACATGACGTCAGGTGATTGACAGGGGGGTCTGTCCCACCCACCTGGCAAAGTTGGGCTGTACTGGTCGGCTCCATCTGCTGGCTCAAAGATAGGGAATCTTCTTCTGCATTCCCTTGGGGATAATTTGCCTGGGCTTCATGTAACTGGTGGGCAGGCCCCAAACCATAAATGGACAGAACAACTATTTTCTTCCATTTTTTTGTCTCTCCCTTTTCCTTTCCACCCAACGGGCTGCCAGAGTTGGGACATCCTTGCCAGAGCCCAGAACTGATTGTTTGCAAGAGTTTTCTCCTCTTAGCCTTCCATTGCTTGATCTGTTCCAGCTTCTCCATCTCCTGCCCTCCTTTCTCTCTCCATTTCCCCCTTTCCTGGCTTGAAATGAGGTCAAAGGCTGCAGGTTGCCCACACCTGTACTGGCCTAGGACCCTCGTACCTACGGGACCGCCTCTCCCAGTATGCCCCACGGAAGACCTTAAGGTCCATAAATAGCAACACCCTAGATGTCCCGGGCCCTAAGGAAGTTAGATTAGCTTCAACCAGAGCCAGGGCCTTTTCAATACTGGCTCCGGCCTGGTGGAATGCTCTGCCTCATGAGACCAGGGCCCTGTGGGATCTGATTTCTTTCTGCAGGGCCTGTAAGACAGAGTTGTTCTGCCTGGCCTTTGGCTTAGAATCAATTTGATTCCCCCCCTTTCTTTTTTCCTTTCTCTTCCTGTGAAGAAGCTGCATTTTAATGCTTTAATGTTGTAATTTAATCTTGTTTTTATTATTGGTTGTTAGCCCCCCTGCGCCTGGTCTTGGCTGGGGAGGGCGGGGTATAAATAAATAAATTATTATTATTATTATTATTATACAAGCCAGGTGCTGTAAACAAGGATGAGTAGGTGAGCAATGGTCGCAGCAACAGCAATGAGAGTCTGGAATGGGATTCTCTGGCTTCAGCAGCTGACAAAACCCAAAACTGGAGGTCTTCATAACCTTCAGCATGAATTTCTGCTTTCTTCTGAGCAAAAATGGCTAGATTTGGGCACCGAGTTTTTAAAGCCAAAAACAATAATGCTGTCAGAGCTAGTATTGTCAAATTCATCAGGAAAACGTAGGCTATATATGGACAGCAATCCATTTTGTCACATAGGGAGCAGGATATAAATATATTTCTGTTATGATCACTCTGTGTTCATCTTTGTTATCCACCTTCAAAGGGAATGAGACAAAACAACTGAAAACGTGCATGAGGGAAGCAGTTCTTGCCCAGAATGAGGTGAAAATAAGTGACCTGATAGGTCTTAGCAATGATCTAGATGTTATGAGTGATGATTCTTTTTTTCTCTCCTTATTTTGGCTAGAATACAAAAGATGTCAGGGCCTGCTGTAGTCAGAGAAAGGAACCTTGCTGTGAAACTATAATGAAAGCCACATCCATCAGAGATGTTAGGAGCATTCAGTTTTATTTAATGGCATTTGGGAAGCAGACTCTGACCTACCTTTTCTTCTGTCAGCCAGCAAGAAATTTGATGTGTTTTCATGCGACATGTCTCCTACCCAGCTCCCAATCTAGTGGGATTATTCACCCTAGGTGAAATGCCAACAACTGTCACTGTTCTGTAGCTCAGAAATTTCCAGGCTTGCTAATCTATTTTGGACCCTCACTGCCACTGCCACCCCGTTCCTGTAATTTCCTGGGTCTGCGGGTGTGCAGAAGGTTGATTCTGGCCAGAAAAATGTAGAATGAGGCTTTGGGTGATCCTTCCAAGTGCCGTGCATCTGGTGTGGCAGGGCATGCGCACCATGCACTTCAAGTGAGTAACATGAAGCTTGGGGGAATTGTGGAAAAGATCTAAGCTACACTGGCAGGAGGCTGAATCACATGGGTCTCTAGGTACCAATGAGGCCTCTTACATGCCTCCCAATATGGACTCAACTGCTCAGATGATCATAGGAACATAAGAAGTTCCCATATATCAAACCAGACCTGTTCCATCTAGCTCAATATTGTCTCCATTGACTGGTAGCAGTTTCCCCAGAGTTTTGGACAGAGGGATTTACCTGCCCTACCTGGAGATCCTAGGGATTGAACTTGGGCCCTTCTGTATGCAAAGCATTGTGTTCTAATGGAGGCTGATTCATCGGGGCAAATGGGGAAATGCCCCCCCGCACCTCAGTTTGCCTGTAGCCAGCCCACTCCTGCCTGCCTTCTTACTTAAAACCAGTCTAGGGCAGGGCTGGATTAAGGTTTGATGAGGCCCTAAGCTACCGAAGGTAATGGGGCCCTTTATATGTCTAGCTGTCCTTTGTCAACAACAAATTGTCGTTGTTTTTTGTGTTGAATATATGCTATATGGTAATTTTAGGGAGCAGGCTAGCAGGCAGGGTCCATTACTTACATCATAGGAGCCTACACAACACAAAACACTGTTGTTTTATGTAGGTTTTATTTTATTTGTTTTTTATCTTATATTTTGAAAATCTACATCCAGGTTTTTTCCTTTAATTTTTTTGGGGCCCCCCAAGAGAGTGGGGCCCTAAGCTATAGCTTGTCTAGCTTATACGTAAATCTGGCACTGGTCTAGGGGCTGGCACTGGATGCCAGCTTCTTCTTCCTTAGTCTGAGTTTTGCCATTGCAGAACTCAGTAGGGAGGAAGACGGGGTAAAAACCAGAATTAGTTGGCTGTACTTGTCCTTGGCTCTTACTCCACCTGCTGTTGTCTCCCTGCCTTACACATCACCACCAGTCCAGATGGCCACCAGTGAGTATTCATCTGCTTTGTTCCTGAGCGATGACCTTTCCACAGATTAAGTGGTAAAGCCAAAATGGTTCCCTTCAGAATCAGGACTACTGACTCTTGCTTGCAGACTCTTAGATCCCATGATGCAGCAGCAGCAGCAGCTCTACCAAGATGGAAACAAAGAAAACTTTGGGGAAACTTTGAACATGTCCAAACAGATTCCCTAAGTAGGTTCTAACAGTTATGTTCTCTCTTTCTCTCCCAGTGGCTGTGTTGCACATTGGTTTAAGACGGCGTTTTGCAAGTCATTTGAGAGCTCCACAACTAGCACTTCTGCAGATAAGCTCCTACAAAGCAGTTGAAAGATATGAAGAAGGAAATCAATTTCTGCGCCCGCCAATACGTTTTAACGTAAACAGGTCATTCAGAAAAATAAACACATCTATTTGGAAACAATGACTTGCTATCATTCCCTCTGTTTCTGATGTTCAGATTGTGGGTACCGTTGCTTAGGTAGCCAAAATGGCAGCACCCTCACACAAGAGGGAGTTAGCCTAATGAACAGAAGGGCTGACTTACGATAAGTAACTGAATACATGCACATGACCCATTTAAGGAACCCCTATCATAAGACCTGAGTCTGAAATTACCTTACTTCTCCACAGCTTGGGAAAGTTTGTAGAAGTAAAAAGAATCTTTTGGGGATAAGCTCTAATTCCGCCCCCCCAAACCCCCCACACATCTCAATGAGGATTGAGTATATGCAACACATCAGGCTCTAACTTTTGGGCTGCAGGTCCCATTTGAAACGAAAGTATCATCATATTGTAGCATTCTCAAGCTTCAAAACAGTGATTTGATTCCAAATACATAGCATGGAAGGAAGTAAACAAATGTGAGTTCAGTCAGGATCCTTTCTTTCTGTCAGAACAGTCAGAAACATGCGTCTTGCAAGGCTCTTCTTTACAGTTCATGCATTTCATACTTTTGTTTGTAGGTTCTGATATTACAACTGACCCCTTTTTGAGACATGACTCTACATGTTTTCAAAAGGTGAAAAAACGCAGCATCTATATCAAGCAGCTCTGAGACACGCCATAAAGCAAAATGGGCCAAAAGCAAAATGGGGCAGTGAGAGATGAACTTGCAGTTCATGCAAGGCAGGAGATGGCTGGAGAAAAACTTTGCAGAAAAAAACCCCAAGACATTCAGGAGGGATTGACAGACAATGGCCAGATGGTGGTCTGCTTCTTGGCACCAGCACCCTCAGAAGCAACAGACACCAAGTCTTGGAGCTTTGAACAGCCAACAAACCCTGGACAAGTGTGTGGTCTCCAGCTCCATACAGCAAAATCATTTTGCTTCCTAGAGTGCCCTCTAGCCTGTTAGTCCAGTAGAAAGACTGGGATGGACCAGCTCAACCTCATACTGTATTGGGGTCTTCTGCAATCCTGACCAGAATCAAGGAACGGATCCATCCTATGCACCACATATGGATAGCTCCTTTTAGAACAGGAAATTAAAAGTTATATATGGAAGTGTTGCACTGTAGGAAGGATGCATGACTTGACTGTCCCAGCTTCACTTCTCCTTCTCGGTTGATTAAAAAAATGCTGCAAGTTCACATTGTTTGTTTCCTTCATTTGTTGAGGAATGAGGACATTGTCATGCCTCCTTTCATCATAAATATTTCAGGGCACTATGCACATCAAATTTCCTTAACAACATAAAGTGCAATAAAATACAATCAGCACAAAAGCATCAATCACAGGGAAATAATAAAACTGATACACCATTTGGATCAGATTCTCAAGCTTTCGTTTAGTTCTTGGACTTTGGTTCAACGTTATTGCTAACCCATTAAACAGCCTGGTGCGCTCTGTTTTACTTACATATTCACAATCTTACATTCTCAATCATCCCTTTGCACCCTTGTCACCTTCCATCTTAAAAATAAATATGACTGAAAAACCCAATCAGGATGCGGTGGATCTTCCTCAAAGGGGCTGTGCAATCAGCTTGTTTGATTTGTGGCTGTTGTATTTGGGTAAGGATGACGTAACGGGAAAGATGATAAAATGTGACAGCAATCTGCAAGCAAATATGGACTGGTGCAATCTAATCAAAAGAAACAAGAACTTGTTCAATGCGAATCTGTTAATTAAATGCTGAGGAGGCGGTGCAAGAACAAGCACAGGGAGTTTAATCATACATCAACATTGCTGACAGGTCAGGACAGTGCTCCTCCAGCACACCTGAGAGTGGCAAATCTAGCTTAGGAGGCCAAGCTATGCAGCACAAACAACTCTGTCCTCCACACCTTACCAACACCCCCAGCACCTGCCTCCTGGTGCAGCTGCCTCACTTTGCCTAATGCACACATGCACACAGGGTACGCTGTAAACGGTGATATCAGAAGGAAATGAGACAGAATCTACCTGATTTGTGCTTCCCCAAACAATAAGTGACCCAAAACATAGCTAGCCTTCAAAATTTCCTCTTCTCTAAATTTGCAATGCAGTTTTCCAACCAAATAATGCTTACAAAAATGAATATATCAGGGGAAAGTGTGCATAAAGGCATTTTTGGTGAAAATAAGATACAGAAATACACTGTATTGCATATGAAATTTGGGCAAGATTGCATACAAATATTTGTAGAGACTAGGGTGATGTCTGTTCTTTCTAGGAACTCTTCTCATTGGGAGACTTTTATGGGTGTGCTGAGAGTTTGTTTGGACGCTGGGTAAGAACCTAGAGGCTGGGAGGGAGGGTGTGTCAGAAGGAAAATGAATTGATACTGATTTTTATATATTAGTAATTGTGTTTTAATGTAACATATTTATATGCTGTGTATTTTTGTAATATTTTAGGT
This sequence comes from Podarcis gaigeae, assembly GCF_964106915.1. NCBI lineage: Eukaryota > Metazoa > Chordata > Lepidosauria > Squamata > Lacertidae > Podarcis > Podarcis gaigeae. Next base: position 91,872,465 of record NC_139680.1, read on the forward strand.
TGTTGCTTCCTTTTCGTACACTGCTTAGAGATGTTTTTTAACATATTAAGAGGTATAGAAATTAAATAATCCACAATCAATCCATCCAATCTGCAGCCTGACGCTGACTGACTCAAGCTATTGACCTTCAGGTTACTCCCTGCCTGTCTGGCTTTGTGTGCCTTGGATAAACAGTTTTGCCTGATTAAGAGAGGACACTGGCATACGGCTGAGTTGGATTTCATGATGACTGGGTGATAATCGCACTGCCCCAAGCACCTTATCATTGTTACCTCCACAAAGCAGGTATACAGTAGTACCTTGGGTTACAGATGCTTCAGGTTACAGACGCTTCAGGTTACAGACTCTGCTAACCCAGAAATAGTATCTTGGGTTAAGAATTTTGCTTCAGGATAAGAACAGAAATCGTGCTCCGGCAGCGCAGCGGCAGCAGGAGGCCCCATTAGCTAAAGTGGTACCTCAGGTCAGTGGCGTAGCGTGGGTTGTCAGCACCCGGGGCAAGGCAAGTAATTTGCGCCCCCTAACCCGGGGCAAGGCAAGTAATTTGCGCCCCCTAACCCCTAACCTGCCGCCGCTGCCAGCTTCTTCTTGCTGCTTCCTGGTCAGGTCTGGTGTGGTTCTCTCCCACGCTCAGCGCTGCGCTGGGCGGCCGCTGCACTGTCCCTCCCCCAGATAGTCCCTCGCTCTCTCTCTGCACCGCATGCCTGGCACCCCCCCCTCCACAGTGGGCGGCGACCTGGCGGCTCGGATCGGATTCGCACAGCCAGCACTGCAGTGAGAGAGAGTGAGTGAGCCAGGTAGGGGCAGAGAGCTGTGAGTGCGAGCGCGCCCCCCCAGATGTTGCGCCCGGTGCGGCCGGCCCCCCCATGCTACGCCACTGCCTCAGGTTAAAAATAGTTTCAGGTTACGAACGGACCTCCAGAGCGAATTAAGTTCTTAACCCGAGGCACCACTGTACAAGGTTAATGGGACTAAGTGTCTGTTTTAGGCTGAGAAAACCGCAACGCCTTCACAACTTAAATCCAGGAATGTGTCATCGGCGGATGAGAGGAGCTCAACTCCAAAGGGGCCTGCAATTCCCCCATCAAGCCCTGTTTACCCCAGGAGTCTAATGATCTCCTTCCAGCTTTGCGCCAGCTCCAGGAATTTCCTTGCCTCCCTCCCCCAACTCTGTAGCATAGTGAGCCACCAGCAGGCAGTTCCACATTCTTTTTCTCCCTACACCTGCTGTTTGTAAAAGCTTATTCTCAGTCATGAAGGCAGCTCATAGCAGGTGTGAGAAGAGTCAAGCACATGCAAAATGGATGTTCCTATTCCTTTTCTCTTCATCAGGCAAGATATCCTAATTGCATTATTGCTTACACCCATCTCAGTAGCATCCTCTCCCCCACCTATTCCGGCAGAGCATCATGTTGTACTCCATTGTCCTTTATCTTTGGAGGACAGGCCCTTCTGGAGGAAGCACGGCTCCCTTTGTTTGTGCTTTGAGCACAGAACTCAGGTAGCTTGTGTCAGACAGCCTCTGAAAAGCAAGGACTCTTCATGGCATCTGCTTTCCCTTTCCTCTCGAGGCTGCATCTGCGAGAAGCTGATTGAGGCTGTCGTGCGTCTCTTCATCACACTACGAACTGAACAAGTCGGTGCTCATCAATCCCTCTTCTCTTTATAGTATTAATAACTTGCTTCCCCAAATGCCCTGCAAGCCACTTCAACACGACACCCAACAGAATGGGACAAGCTTGGGTGAAGGAGCCAAGGATCTCCTAGGCCAGAGGTGGGGAATTTAAGCCTGAGGGCCAAATGTGGTTGTAGAAAACTCTGCTGTTTGCATATCTGAAACGTGGCCTACTGTACAAAGGTAAGAAGCGCATCCATTGCCCAACTCACTTTTGCCTCTGGCGACGCCCACCACTCCAGCCTCCAGTGAGAGCTGGACCATAAAGAAGGCTGATCGCTGAAGAATTGATGCTTTTGAATTATGGTGCTGGAGGAGACTCTTGAGAGTCCCCTGGACTGCAAGAAGATCAAACCTCTCCATTCTTAAGGAAATCAGCCCTGAGTGCTCACTGGAAGGACAGATCGTGAAGCTGAGGCTCCAGTAGTTTGGCCACCTCATGAGAAGAGAAGACTCCCTGGAAAAGAACCTGATGTTGGGAAGATGGAGGGCACAAGGAGAAGGGGACGACAAAGGACGAGATGGTTGGACAGTGTTCTCGAAGCTACGAACATGAGTTTGACCAAACTGCGGGAGGCAGTGGGAGACAGGAGTGCCTGGCGTGCTCTGATCCATGGGGTCACGAAGAGTCAGACACGACTAAATGACTAAACAACAACAACACCCACCACTGGCATGTGGCTCCCAGAAGGTTGCCTTTGAGGCTTTAAAGCCCTCAGGCTTTAAAAAGGACTCCACCTCTTGATTCTTCTTCTATCATTGGGCAGGGAACTACCAGCCGGGGGATTCAGCTGGGCCCCCAAGATCTTCCTACAGCCCATACTCTACTCATTATTATGCCACTTATGGCAACTTAGCCAATCCAAGATGGTCTCTGTTTTCTGTTGCTCCAGAGGGTAGGACTGAACCTGTTGGTTCAAATTACAAGACGGGATTTCGACTAAACCATTGTAGGAACTTCCTGGTGGTACAACCATTGATAGTAAAACCAAACTGCTTTGGAAGAGAGTGGACTCTCCTTCCCTAGAGGTTTAAAAGCAGAGGTTGGCTGGCCACCAGCCTGGGATGCTATAGCAGCCGATTTCCTGCAGTGGCAGCAAGTTGGACTAGACCTTTGAGGTACCTCCCAACCGTATGATTGTAAGGTAAACAGCATGATCAACAAAGGCTTTAGCATTAAGTTCTCCCTTGGTGACCTCAATTGCTCTCCTTTGGTGGTAGTGTTAACTCTCTGATGTTATTTCCTTAGTGGGATTTTAAGAGCCCTGGGTCTCCATGTTGCTGCATCACAAAGGAGTGAGTCAGAAGGCAGAACCAATGCGGCAGGCCTTCCTTTCAGCCTTACTTCACTCAAAATAATGGTTAGTAGTGGCTCACCAAGTACTTGAGAATTTGGCCTAATTTTTAAGGATACATAATAGCTAGGTATTCCTTTGAATTTCTATTTGATTCTTCTCTCCAGTATCTCTTTGCTAGCTTCTCATTGGTTCAGTCCAACATAATACAGGATTATCTGCTTGAGTGAGGTCTTCTGGCTGTTGCATGCCTCACTAAAGCACATAATTATACATTGTCAAAAACTAAGGCATGATTCTGGGATTGCACAAATGTTGCACTGGCATTACAAGCAGAAAAACCAGCATGACTGTTTAGGATAAGGGATTATCCTAGGGATAAAAGAGTTGCTGATGAGACACAAGGTTAACTCGCCATGCTGTGGTAAGGCCTTAAAACGCGCGCACACACACCTTTAGATTCCACTGTTTTGGTTTATTATTGTGTAGTCCATATGCCAGCAGTACTCTTAAACTGCTAATCTGATTCTTCAATGTGTATGTAGCCCTGTCCAAAAATTTACCCACTGAGGAATCAGGTTAGCAGTTTGAGAGCACTTCTGAGTAGCTATAGCCCAGAGTATTCTTGCTCATCTTAGACTGATGCTACCTGTGCCCTTTCCTGGAGAAAGCGAATCTGGCCACTGTCACTCATACCTTAGATCAGGGGTCAGCAACCTTTTCCAGCCACTGTCCCTCAGACCATGTGGTGGGCTGGACTATATTTTTTTGGGGGGGATGAACAAATTCCTGTGCCCCACAAATAGCCCAGAGATGCATTTTAAATAAAAGCACACATTCTACTCATGTAAAAACACCAGGCAGGCCCCACAAATAACCCAGAGATGCATTTTAAATCAAAGGATACATTCTACTCATGTAAAAACATGCTGATTCTGGGACCATCTGCAGGCTGGATTGAGAAGGCGGCTGGGCTGGATCCAGCCCCCAGGCCTTAGGTTGCCTACGCCTGCCTTAGATACACCCAGAACGAATTACTGCAATGCACTCTTCATGGGCCTCCATTTCAGATGTTTTGAAAATGCTTGAAAATTCAGCTGGGGCAAAATGAAGCTATGAGATTTCTAACCAGATTAAGTCTTTTAGATTACTTGACCACTGCTGCACCAGCTTAGTTGGTTTATGTTCATTTCTAAGTCCATATCAAAGTGTTGGTTATTACCTTCAAAGCCATAAATTAGCCACCTCCAACCTGGTGTCCTCCTGATGTTTTGAAGTTCAACTTTGGTAAACAAGTCCCCATCCCTTGTGCAGAGGAAGCTGCAGCCCATTGTGGCTTCCTGTAGTATGTTTCTGTAGCGCACATTGGGTGGATAAATGCTTCAACCTCCCACAGTATGGCACATGAATGGGTATCTGTTCTGTGTTTGATGTATACCTGCTAAATCTGTAATGTGTGAAGCATCTCTGCCCCATCTTGATGTCCTTTGAAATTGTAGTTATGACACAACAACTAGAGGGCAAATCAGCCAGAGAGAGATCTCTCTCTCTACTCTGCTTGCTTTACTTATTCCATTTTCAAGAATTAATTCCTTATCTGCAGCAATTGGAGAGAATAGGGTGGTACACTGGCAACAGAGCTGTTCGTGGGGGATTAAAGATATGGCAACAAGCTGTGCACAGTGTTGCTCACAGCACATTCCCTTTTGGTTATTATTTAATTACACATAATACTTGCATTCTACTTCTTTGCAGCTCTTAATTTTCAGGGGAGCCAAGCAAGAGTGATTAGAATTAAAGCTTGGGGATTATTCAGGCGAGAGTGTTATGCTGTGCTTTTATTTAGCTTTACATAATTGTGCACCAGCCCTGAAGCCACTCATTGAATTTTTACACATGCCCTCACTAGAGGGCAGTGATAACAATTCAGTTCAACCAAGTGGACCAGCTGTTACGCTCTATGTCTTGTAGGGTGAATACTAGCACAGGGCCCTTCAGATATTGCACTGTTCATGAGGTGACACATTTTGGCTGCTCAGAGAGAATCAAAGTGTCAATGCAAATGGAGGAGATTGATGGGGAAATGTCTCTTTTAGAAGGAACCGGACTAGAGTAGATTAAGCCAAGAAAAGGAGATGAAAAGAGAAGAACTTGAGGAAATGATAAAGTACCAGCTTTCACTTTAATTTGTAAACACCATCCATCAAAGTATCTTTGAGCAGGTGTCCCAGGGAGATGTGCCCAAGAAACAGAACATGGGCACACCATTTAAATTAATAGCGTGAATTCAGGAAGCCTGAATATTTAATTAAGCAGTTGCTTTCCTAAAATGCAGTTTTCAAAAGCAGCTGGTTTCCTTGGGCATTAACTCTTGCCTTCCTTGCTGAATTGTTAGAATTCGGCTGAAATTCTAGCCATGCTTATGCCAAAAAATGTCCCAGGTAAGTGGGGATAGGTAAATTGGGATATGCATGCATGATAACTCACCTCGGGGATAAAAAAGTAAAACAACAACAACAGCATCTTAGCTTGCTTTCCTCATTTTTCATCAGTGGCACCAGTGCTATTTTTCTACAAAAAAGGTGCCGAAACTCACCACGAACACCTCCCTTGTTCTCTTATAATGGCAATGGCGCACACCTGAGAGGTGCCAGAACTGAAGTCCAGTGACTTTCTGATGAAAAAATGCCCTGAGTAGAACTAATTTTATTTGGAGCTTGCTCCTGAGCAGAACAGAAGCCCAAACACAGAGGTTTAGTGCTTGCCACATGCACCTCATATAGGCACAGCTTAACCCTCATATACTTGTTTTTACATTTTGCTTATTTTTATTTGTATATTCTTGGTAAATTTTCTGTTTTGTTTACACTACTTAGAGATTTTTGGATCAACTGAGTTATACACCTTCTCCAATAAAATAAAATAAATGCCTGTCACTCTGAATTCCAGGTGTACCTGCTGTAACAGTTTTTATTCAACTCCTTACTGCCCTAGACACCCAGGTGCATCTTGCATTGGAGTAAAACACTCAGTTCAAGCCAATTTAAGAATGCATTTCTTTGCACAAAAGCTAATTTTGCACCACTAGATTCAATGGGTGATATCCAACATTGGTCATACTCAGACCTACTGCATCAGTAGGCACATGTGCTTGGAAAACCCGCACCCTTGTTTATCATAGTGGTAATTGCTCCTGTGTACAACACAGAGAGGACTGTGCTGGCATTCAGTTGGTATGGGCTATTATTTTAAGTCCATAGCAGCAGTCGCTATTGGCACTCTGGGCATCAAAATAAACACAAACTGTAGGGGGGAAACAGCTGTGAAGATGAAGACATTCCTGTGTGTCCTAACCAAGATTCCTGTCTGGATTAACTACATAAGACTGAACTGTAGGTGGGTTCCCACAAGGCAAGACACAGTGATGACAGCACGAACCTTTATTGAACTAAGAGAACTGGACAACAGAGGCAAAGCAACTGCTTATATACATATCTGAAGGCCTAGGCCACTCCCACTCCCAATGTGATTGGTTGTTTAAACTTCCAAGCTGCAAATCATGTCTCAGAGTTTAAGGGCCAATGGCAGAGGCCCAAATCCTGAAATGTTTTGTGATTGGATATCATGTATCGAATCAGAACACAGGGGCTCAGAATCCTTAGTCTCAGACTCAAGCTCAGGCAAGCAGACCACTGAATACATAACAAAGACCTTGCAGGATCAGGCCAAATGCCCATCTAGTCCAGCATCCTCGTCTCACAGAGGCTAAGCAGATGCCTATGGGAAATCCACAAGCAGGAAAACATTCTCCTCTCTTGGGACCCCAAGCAACTGGTACTCAGAGGCATGCTGCCTTTGATACTTAAGGTAAACTAGCCATTAATGGCTAGCAGCCAGTGCAATGGACCTGTCCTCCTGGCAGCAGCACTGCTACCGTATACTGGGACAGTGTGGGGCAGGGACAGGAAAGTGCTGCCACAACAGCAGAGTCCATCTGATATTCTTGCCAGTATGCCCACACTGCTCCAACCTCTTTGCTGCCCTGCCTCAACCCCACACCATCCCGGTGAATGGTATCAACACTGCTGCCAGGAGGCCAGCTCTGTGGCGCCCCCACCTCTGTTGGCCGCTCTTTGATGTCTAGCTGTCAGGCTTCAGGGAATCCGCCCCCATTCCCTCATGGCTGGCAATCAGAAATGGGAAAACAAGACGTTCTTACCGTGGTCTTTTATTAAATATTCACAGAGAGAGACGCATGATGCCGTCTCTCTTAGATAATGGCATTGCTCCAAGTAAAGTCGCACCCCCTCCATCGCACCCCCTCCTACTCTATGTCATCCCTGTGCTGACTGATCTGAGCTTTCTGCCTCTGAGCTTTCACTTCTACTACTCTCAATGCACGCCTGGTCCCAGGAGAAGGGGTGGTGGTCGGGAATGCTTTCCAAGGGCACTGAGTCTGTTAGTGCTTCTTCTTCCTGCTGCTCCTCTCCCAATATATCCCAGCTTCTCCCCTCTGCAGCCTCTGAACTATGACCTTCTGCAAACCGCTGTTGTAAATCTATACTGTCCTCCTCTTCTCGGGAAGGTTCAGGATGAGGGGGTACGCAGCCCCCACCATTCCCCCTCGGTCCAGTCCCCGACACAAGTAGACATTCGTAGAGCTATCCTCAATGAATTTATCCAACCCCCCTTTAAAGAGATTCTAGTTGGTGACCAGGGACACAGGTGGCGCTGTGGGTTAAACCACAGAACCTAGGACTTACCGATCAAAAGCTCGGCAGTTCGAATCCCCGCGACGGGGTGAGCTCCCGTTGCTCGGTCCCAGCTCCTGCCAACCTAGCAGTTTGAAAGCACATCAAAGTGCAAGTAAATAAATAGGTACCACTCCAGCGGGAAGGTAAACGGAGTTTCCGTGCGCTGCTCTGGTTTGCCAGAAGCGGCTTAGTCATGCTGGCCACATGACCCAGAAGCTGTATGCCAGCTCCCTCGGCCAATAAAGCGAATTGAGCACTGCAACCCCAGAGTCGTTCGTGACTGGACTTAACTATCAGGGGTGCTTTACCTGTTTAGTTGGTGACCACTGCTACATTGAAGGCACCAATCCTCTACACACATTCCGGGAAACAAGCTCCATTTTACAGAGGAACATATGAACCTAAGAGGAGCATGCTGGATCAGTAAAATGGCCCATCTAGTCCAGCATCCTAGTCTCGCAGCAGCTAACCAGATGCCTGCAAGCTGGGCATGAGCACAACAGCATCCTGCTCACCTGTGCTTCTCAGCAATTGGGATTCAGAAGCAGGATGTCTCTGACAGTGGCAGCAATACACAGCCATGATGGATACAGCCATTGATAGTTTTGTCCTTCACGAATTCGTCTAATCCTCTTTTAAAGCAACTCAAGCTGGTTCATCACTGCCTTCTGTGGGAGTGAGTTCCATACTTGAATGATAGGCAGCGTGAGGAAGTGCTTTCTTTTACCTGCCCTGAATGTTCCAACAGCAATTATACTAAATAAACTGCACAGATCTTTTCTTCTGAATATACCTTACATAGCATAGGATTGGGTTTCTCATTTAGTTAAACATTGACAAACCATTTCTTAACAAAAGTTTCTGAAGGAATACACAAGAAAATTACAAGAAAACAAAATCTGTGGTAGAAATGAACGTATGCAGAGCAATTTAAAAATATGCCTTTAGAAAACATTAAATTACACCAATTCAGTATATTTTACAATATACTGAATTGGTGTAATTTAATGTTTTCAAGGCATGCTTTTAAATTGCTCTGTATTTATACCATAGATTTTGTTTTCTGGTATTTTACAGCCGAGTCTTACTTCAGGGAAGGCCCACTTGAAAATGCAAGCTTTCAGTAGCATCCTAAAAGCAAGAATGATAGGCATGTGCCCTTTTTCAATCAGAAAATGATTCCAGAGAGCTGATTCTACTGACTATAAAGGCATAGGATTGGGGTTTAGCAGTGCAATCCTATATGTGCATAGTGAGAAGTTAGTCCCATCGTAAGTCCCAGTTAAGTGAGGATAGGCCTTGAATTACTAATCCTATTGATGAAGGCTATTTTTATTTTCCAAGAAGAGCTGCATCTTGGCTATATACCTTCTCAGGAATTCATAGGTCTGGTCCAAACTCACATGCATTCCTGCTGCTTTGAGTCCAACCGATGCTGCCAAGAATAGATTGTGAGGTTGGAAAGCAATTCTCAGTTGAGTGCATGTCTTGCATTCTTGGATATCTGCTGCATCAAAGTGCAAAATGAGAAGTGGTAACTGATGGCGGGGGTGGGGGGAGGGAGTGAAGGAGATGGCAGACAAGATTGCATTGTAGTATGACTTTAGCATCTACTCCCTAAATGTTCTATTAACTGATTTCCTTAATTATACCACAATGCCCTTGCTAATTACAAGGAAAATCACTCTAGTCTATTAAAAGGTCTTTATCTGCGATATGTATTACCACATACCTTTTAGTAGTAGATATTGCTGGCTCTATCCTAATACCATCCACACTGTGGTTTTTCAAAATTCTATCTGTAAAGATATGTGGATGGAAAACTTGATTCAAGCAGTGCTGCTATGAATAGCAACAGAGACGCAGACACCTTCCTCCATATGCCTAGAACTGGCCCAAGCCAGCCCAAGCTAAAGTCCAGTCCGATATTAATTTTAATGTGTATTATGTATACTTCCATGAACTTTCCTAGGCAAGAGCCTACTGAGTGGATGGTTCATCCCAGGGTGATTCCTCGCAGTCAATCCCAACTTTTGCCCACGTGTTTATAGAATGCACAAAGCACTACCCTTAGGCGTGTCCTGTTGGGTTACCCTGGAATAAATTTTGATGTTTCAAAGTTTCCTCTGTCTGATCACTTGTTTTTCATAAGCACATTTTTTCAATCAAGCTCCCTTTCAAAATGGTTGACTCCATGATTCTCCTTTAGCATCCATCACAATGTAGCTGCTGCCCATTTAGAGATGCCTGGATGGTCTAATCCAATGCTTATTTTTCTGGGAGTACTTAAGGGTATGCAGTACCGGCATCTTTTTTTCCTAGAAGAAAAGCACTGGTCTCATTTGAGTTTTTGATTTCCTGGTTTTCTTTGGCATTCATCTGTGTACTGCATGGTTAGTTAATCAGCAATTTTAAATCGTGCATATTTAAATGAATGAACATATACAAATGAGGAACACTCTGGGGCAATTGGAGAGGAGGCCATTCATTTTTCCATTTTGGAAATTTCAAGCCACTTAAATTCATCTCTGCTTTGATAATATCAAGGTAAGATAATGGAATTGCCATGCAGCACTGGGTGCTACTTACTATGGCAAGCGGAACTAATTTTATTGAATCCCAATATTCAAAGCAGCCCAGTTACAGCTCAGTTAATATTAAATCATCCAGATCTTGCTGTCTGGAGAAAAAAGCCTAATTGGTGTTGAGAAGAGTAAATATAGAATGAAAGATACAGAGGGTCAGTTCAGACATTTGCCCTAACTACACTTTAGAACTGAGAACTGAAATGTACAAACCATAGTTTAGAACTTCTAGTCTACTTCCATTTTCATCTGCTTGGCACTCTAGCTGCTAGAGACACAGCAACAGCCTTATGTTTATAATAATAACTATAATAGTAGTAATAATTTATCGCAATACAGATATGATGCCAAATCAGTCACCACAAACTGGTTTGCAGGCCTGGTTCAAAGCTGTTGTTTGTGATTCCAGTTTGGTGACCAATCATGAAACATGGCCTGGCAATACAGGCATCACACTGAACCATACGTAAGATTCCTTAACCATTGTTTGGTATGAAACTATGGTCTTTTAGCTGCTTTAGACATCACAGTAAACCATAGTTCATCATGACAAACATGAACCACATTGAACCTCAAGCTCAATGAGTTTCCCCCTCTCTATGCTACATCCAGACCTTTAATCTTAACTGGTTTGTTGAAACAATACAGCTTCATAGCCCATGGTTTGAAGTTGGCAGGTTCCAGTAAATCATAGTTAGGTTTAATCACAGTTTAGTGCCATGCATAAACCAAGACAACTTAAACATGGTTTACTGGAACACCAGCCTCAAACCATAGGTTATGAAGTTGACTCATTTCAACAAACCATAGTTAAGATAAATTGCAACTTGACTGGTTTCAAACATACTGTAATGCTAAACTGCTGCAGTTAGTTAAAAACAGAAGCCAAAGCTTCCAATCATCTCATTGTGGCTGTGCCAGAAGGTCTGTGTGTGGCGGTAAGTGGGGGAGCACATGAACTCAAGGCTCATTCACACAATAATAAACCAATATCATTGCATCAGAGTGCAGTTTGTTACTTGCCTTGGGCATCTTTCTGCACAGGAAAGGGAGAATATAGAACAATATTAACAGTCACCCAGTGAAATTTCCAGCCCCCTCCCCTGCATAGTATTCCTATATTAGCATAATATATTAGCATAATATTCCTATATTAGCAAGGCTAATTTGTCTCTGTTCTGATTATCCAAACACCTCGACTATCTCCAAGCCGTTTGTATAAAGGATATTGCACTAGAGGATCATTACAGATTACACATCTGTTGCTGTCTAAAATCTCCTCCTCTGGCATGACGTTTTCTGCAATAAAATTTAATTGTTTGGGAAATGGTCTAAATTTGAAGAGCTAATGCCAAGTCCTGATGTATGCTTGCATGCAGTTGGGATCGCTAAAATACATTTTCTGATATCATCAAGGGATCAGTCATAGCCAATATAGCAAGCACCCTTTCTTAATCTAGTGCCCTCCAGACGTTGTTGAACTACATCTTCCATCAGCCCCAGGCAGCATGGCTGGTGGTCGGGGATGATGAGAATTGTAGTCCAACAGCACCACATTGGCTACCCCTTTCCTAGAGGCTCTACAGCAAAAGAGCAATACCTGAATCACATAGCTAAGTGACTAGGAGGGAGCTCAGTGCTGCTGAAGCTTAACTGGCTGAGTTGTTAACATGTTATTTGTGTACAGTGGTACCTCGGGTTACATACGCTTCAGGTTACATACACTTCAGGTTACAGACTCTGCTAACCCAGAAATACTACCTCAGGTTAAGAACTTTGCTTCAGGATGAGAACAGAAATCGTGCAGCGGCGGCGCAGTGGCAGTAGGAAACCCCATTAGCTAAAGTGGTGCTTCAGGTTAAGAACAGTTTCAGGTTAAGAACAGACCTCCAGAACGAATTAAGTTCTTAACCCGAGGTACCACTTTAGTTACATATATATTCCATCCCTCCTTGAAGGAACACAGGGTGGACAAACAATTCTCTTCACCTTCTTTAGTCCTCACAACTACCCTGTGAGGTTGGCTGAGGAAGACTGATTGGCCCAGGTTTATCCACTGAGCTTCATAACTGAGACGGGATTTAAACCCTAGCCTCCCTGGTCTTAGTCTGGCGCAGTAGCCATTGTACCACACTGGTTTTAATGTTAGGTAGTTTGTTGTGTCTCCATTTAGTAATCCTCTTGTCTCCACCACTGCTGCCTGATCTAAAGGAAAGACCATAGCATCAAAAAAGGGGGGAAGTATATAAGTATTCCAAACTGAAATAGATTTCCAGGGCAAAGCTTGGGAGCAGGAAAGGACGCTAGCAATGTGATGATATGGCTCACATTATTTCTACCTCTTCAAGTGGTGAAGAGTCTTTCTTGAGGGCTTTTCTTCCGACATGCCCTCAGAGTGTCCGGCTCAGCAAGGTTCCTTCTATTTAAGCACAAAGCCTCCTGATGATAATGATGCCTAAAGCCTTTGGCTTGTTCAAACACTACCAGAGTAATTTTTCTTCTGCTAGAGAGAAATGCCTTAAAACTTCTGAGGTGAATAGATAGATAGATGGTGTGTGTGTGTGTGTGTGTGTGTGAGAGAGAGAGAGAGAGAGAGAGAGAGAGAGAGAGAAAGAGAGAGAATGAATGAGTGTGCTGTGTTTAACAAAAAGGTCCTCTGGGATTTCATCGTATGCTGCAGTCTTAGTGCAGAAGACTGAAATGTGTGCTTGAGCCAGGCTTGAGGGAGCACTTGCCAAAAGTACCAACTGGTGCCCTCGGTCCTTGGAATGAGGTAGCTCAGTTGAACCAAACTCACGGAACTAGTTCAGAAATCCCAGGACTACACATGGAATCTGTTCCTGTAACTGCCCTTCCCACAGCTTCAAAATCTGCTCCAGAGGGTGGAATGGGAACTTCCATTGTATAAACTGCTGTCTGTTTCATGAATGGAACTGCAGCATTAGCCACAACCCACTGTGGCTCATCTGTTGCATTATAGTGTTGTTGTTGTTTTTATATTATAGCGATGTCCTCCCATTTTCCAGATATGACTTCTTTATTTTTACCAGTTCTTTAAAAACAGAAATTGCAGTGAAAGCTTTCCCAGTGTGGACTCACAAGCACTACTGTGCCTGTAATTAGGAGCTTATGTCTCTAATTTCTTCCTCCTCATTAAGAGCCCTCAGCTGGTCAGCTTCTAGTTTCTTCCATTTTTCTTTTCTTTTGAATTTGTGAAATAATGCTAACTGGATAAATAAAAAGGCGGCAATTAAAGCTGTCACACATCCTTCCCCCTGTAGGGTATAGAAGCAAAATCTAATTGTCTTCTCGTGAGAGTCAGAGGTGTCTTTGTTGAATGGGACTTACTTCTAAGTAAACTTTATAGAGGCATCATTCCTTACCATGGCTTTGAGCACCGCTGGATAATACAGCAATGAAATGAACTCTGCGGCCACTTGACTGCATACCACATGGAACCTCTTCCCCCTCACCTTTGCAGTTCCAGGAAATTGATGACAAACTAAAGAGCTCTTTTCCAAGACACTTTGGGTCTTGGTGAATGTTAATGCTAACTGGCTTATGCAGCTGGACCGGGGGATGGGACTGTATCGAACTGTATTTCACAAATTCAAAAGAAATAGTGGCTGCTGAAATTAAACCCCTATTAATACTGTACACAGCTGGGAATGAGTGACTACGCCCTGACCTTTGATCATCAGGAGGATTCCCCTCTCCACCCGCCATTGTACGTGCTTGAAATCATGTAAGCCGAAGAGCTGGGTGTGGAGTTTGTGTGGAGACTATTAATACGCATACACATATGCGCATGGCATACACAGACTTGCAATGTAACTACAGCCCTCTTCTGCATCACACCCTCAGGCAGCGTAAAATTAATGGACCTGTCATCTAGTGAGATAACACAACACTGATCATTTACAATTCTACTAAATAAGCCATTCTGGAAATTTAATTATACAGCCTTCTAGTAAGATTAGCTCTGGTGCATTCTCTTTAACTCAGATTATCATGTCAGGGTGGGGCATATTTCATCAGGAGATCTTTTATTTAGTTTCCCCCAATTTTTGTCCTACCTTTTGTCTGTAAGTTCTAGGTGGCATACAGTAAAATCACTCTGATCATAACACTTCATTTAAGAATAATTGTCAATTATTAAAAACAATGGCTAAGACTTTTCAGCTAACTTAAAGTATGCTTGTCAGAATAATTTGTAATAATTTATAATCATCTGTTTTTATAAAGTTTTATATGAGTATCGGAAAGAGAAAGAGAAAGAAAGAGGGGGAAAGAAAAAGAAAGAAAGAAAGAAAGAAAGAAAGAGTTGTGTCTGCCCTGATGTTGATACTTTCAAGGCCTTTGTTTTCACAATATCTATGCATCTAGACACCTGCATGCATGAACCCAATGTTCCATTTATCCAGTCTATCGATCTATATGGGAAGATCCATGGGTCCGGGTGTCTGTGGGTAGGCTCTGTGTATTTATTTATTAAAAGGACTGTGAACTTGCCTTTGCTTATATAATTCCCTCAATTGGTCGGTATGTAAGGCTCCTGAACATGTGGAGATCAGTGTGTGTGTGTGATCAGAAGGAGTCTTGACCACGACCCTGCCTTCAACATCTACTCTTTCTGCATGGATGAATGGGGCAGTCTTCTAGATGTCTCTGAAGATAGTTGAGGAAGAAGTGACCACTACACTACCGTTCATAAGTTCATAAAGTTCTGGGCCTCTTAGCCACACTCCATGAGATCATTAGGGACATAGTATGCTGAGTGAGACCACAGGTCCATCTAGCTCAGTGTTTCCCAACCTTGTGCCTCCAGATGTTTTTGGCCTACAACTCCCATCATCCCTGACCACTGGTCTTGCTAGCTAGGGATGATGGGAGTTGTAGGCCAAAAACATCTGGAGGCACAAGGTTGGGAAACACTGATCTAGCTCAGTATTTCAGAGAAGCTTCTCTCGTAGCCCTACATGAAGATGCTGGGGATAGAACCTGGAACCTTCTGCATGTTCTGTCACTGAGCTATTGCCCTTCCCTTGAGAATAAAGAAAGGATTGTATTTTCCCAGAAGCCCCTCCCATGAGCTTGTGTAACACATCATACTGGACCTTCAAGATCACTTAGCAAAACCTGCAAGAGCTAGGGACGTATGCATTCCTTTATGTGGCACGCAATGAAACGGACTTTTAAAATATTTCCTTTCCGCATCACCATGACAGCGTTCTTGGTTGATGTTAAAGGTGGTTGCAGTGATGGAATAAAGATGCTCTGTGGTATTTGGTGCTGAGCTGTTATGGCTTCGCAAGTCAAGGCCAATACCTCAGAATGTCTCCGGAAAGCAACATGATGCCATTAGGCCAACAACACGCCACAGTTCCTTCTTCATCTGCAAGGTTTTTGAGGGGCAGACCAATAGTAAAGTATAGCTTTTATCCATACTCACCTAACTTAGCTCAGCCCAGCTGCCTTGTTTCTTCTTCTTGCCTCGCCTTGTGTCTCTTCCTTCTCAGTGACATGCCAATATTGTATATAGCATCAAAACAATCCATTGCAACTGCTTTCTGGGCTACGCAATTGTGTAAAGTTGTGGCTGGTCAGCAATGTCCATCATCCCTGACCATTGGCCATGCTGACTCAAGGCTTGATGGGGTTGTAGTCTAACAGTGCCTGGAGGACAATAGGTTGTGGAAGGTCTGTTTTAGTTGCTGATTACAGGATTGTATTTCTCTCTGCCCCCAGGCTATATATAATATGCAAGTGTGGCGAGTAATGCTGCTCTATTGAAGTTGCTGCTTCAAGGTTTTCTGCACACTGCACAGGACACCTTGTAGCTGTTAAAAACCGGAGCAGGAAATACCTTAAGGGCTTCAGCTTCCATTCTTCACTTTCCTTTAAGAGAAGGAAACATTTTTTCTTTAGGGGATTTCGTTGGGAATTTGATGTGCCTCACTGAGACTTGCTTCTTGTTACTTTTAATTTTTCAAAATACAAGTGCAGGAGGGTTAAGAAATAAATTAATCCCACTTCTCAAAACAGGGAATGCTCTTTAGGCAAGGCTGTTCTTGCAGAGCTCCTTTTCAAATTCGAGAAATTGACAAATTTGTCCATCTCTACCTCCAGACATCTGTGTAGCTTTCCAAAATACTATTCACTGCACAATAACATCCTTAGATCTTTTCATTTTGAAATTAAGCATATTAATTCATCACTTAACTTAAATAAAATCCTAAGCCAATTTAAAATCCTAAGCCAAGTTAAACTTTATAAGGGCTGCGATTTGGAAAACCGTTAAAAGGACATGCAATGAAATTCAACCAAGGGGAAGCGAGGAAGACACTTAACAATGTTAATAAGTAGTGTAATTTTTAATAAGGGTATGATTTATGTTTGCTTGTTTTATGTGTTTGTTTGTTTATAATTTTGTGAAAAACAATAAAAAAATTTGAAAATTCTATTCACTGCATTTCCACAAGAGTTTGCATTTTTTAAATAAAAAATGTGTACCTGTTTCTCATGCACATTTGACCAGATATACATACCTTTGTACGCGGTTTTGCCAAATGTATGCATTTTTGCAAGCAATCCTTCCAAATGTAATAAATTTGTATATGTTATTCTCACTAATTTGCACATCTTTGTGTATATTTAATTCATGTGGCTTTGTAGACTAGGTTTGCCTCTAGTCTCTGGATAGTTAATTGCTATGCTGTCTTCATAAAGTGAGTGACAGAATAAGAAGATTCCAAGGAAGAGTTTAAGATTACCCTGGCTTGCCTCACTGAGGCAAATGTTAGACTGTCAAATAAGTTCTACAAGGAAACATTGAACATTATCTTCAGTGTAAACAAGTTAGTGCAATGGACCATGGTGTTTTTTGAAAAATGGATGTAGAATTTTCAGTCATCTTAGGAAAACATGGCTGTAAGGGAGAAGATGTTAAAGTTTTTGAAGCTTCTTAAATCTGCTACTTGCCTTGCAGAAACAGGGTGTGTGTTTCTCCTTAAACCTTGAGGGATATGCATAGAACAAACACTTCCACCTCAACCTGACTATTTGGATATAGGTGGGAAATGTTGGTTGCAGATGCCTCTTTCTTGCCAGCTTATCTGTTTACAAGAGAGGTGGGGAACCAGATGTGAGACTCCAATTCACCTCAGTCCCCCTCACCCAACATGGCCAATGGCTGGGGATAATGGGAGTTGTAGTCCAACAACATCTCAAGGGCCACAGGGTTCCCACCTCAGGTCTAATACATTTAATCCAAACACTTTATTTAATATGCTACAGTTCTAAAAACTCTCCAATTAGCTTGCTATACGGCATTTTGGGAGACTATTAACTCTTAGCGACTATGTGGCCAAAATTAGTGTCCGAACTAACAATCTGCAATGCTTTACACCACATGTAACAATTTTAGAAGGCAAGGTCACAAATGCCTAGAGATTTGGGGTTTCTTCCTGTTTGCAAGATTTATTTTTTAACTTAAGGATTATCTTCAGGGATGAGGCCAAAGCTCATCTAAACCAGCATTCTGTTCCAACAGCAACTGACTAGTTGCTGTGATGTTAACATATGAGAGTGCTGGAGGTGAAATAGTTGAACAGGTTACCCAGTCAGAACCCAGGGGGTGGAGTCAGAGGGACTATAAAACCAGCTTTGGGGGGCGGCGAAAGGAGGAGTTCATTGGGAGTTGGGTGGTTGGTTGGAGTGGGAGTGAATTGGGATAGAGTCGGTGGGTAGGTTGAGTTAGTGTATCGAAATAAGCTGAGTCAGGAACAGTTAGGGGCTAGGAAGACAAGTAAATATCTGAAGAGGTGGTTTAGTGAGTGAGAGCAGGTAGCGGAAGTTATAGGTCTGGATAGGCACCCCATGATTGTAATTGACCAATACTGTTTATGAAACCACATGCTTGTTAAACTACAATAAATAAAGAGAAGTTTATGTTCCAATTTAACCCTGACTGGACTCAGTATTGTACCAGGTAGGACCTGGGTGGTGGCAGCAAGAAATAAAGTGGTGGCACAGGGATCAATAGACGGTGAAACGTCCGGGGACCCAGTGTGATCGCCACAGTTGCCTCTCAGAAGAGGGTCATGAGACCCCTGTTTCTGGCCTTCACCTGTTTTTCAGAGGTATCCTCCTTCAGACTGTGGATGCTCCATTTAGCTATCAAACCTAATAGCCATTGATAGAAAACATGCCAAGAACTGCCTTGCTGGATGAGGGTCCAACTACAGTGGTGCCTCACAAGACGAAAATAATCCGTTCCGCGAGTCTCTTCGTCTAGCGGTTTTTTCGTCTTGCGAAGCAACCCTATTAGCGACTTAGCGGATTAGCGCTATTAGCGGCTTAGCGGCTATTAAAGGCTTAGCGGCTAAAAGGCTATTAGCGGCTTAGCGGCTTAGAAAAAGGGGGGGAAAGCAAAAAAAATTGCAAGACTCGCAAGACGTTTTCGTCTTGCGAAGCCAGCCCATAGGGAAATTCGTCTTGCGAAGCGCATCGAAAAACGGAAAACCCTTTTGTCTAGCGGGTTTTTCGTCTTGCGAGGCATTCGTCTTCCGGGGCACCACTGTACTCCAACATTCTGTCTTGAATAATAGCCAAGGGAATGTCTCTAGATCAGTGTTTCCCAACCTTGTGCCTCCAGATGTTTTTGGCCTACAACTCCCATCATCCCTGACCACTGGTCTTGCTAGCTAGGGATGATGGGAGTTGTAGGCCAAAAACATCTGGAGGCACAAGGTTGGGAAACACTGCTCTAGATGACCACTTCCTCTTTGTCTCCCTGCCCCCAGCAACTTGTAAACATGAGGGGAAAATGTGTTTTTATATTGCGGTGCCTACTCCGGTTGAATCAGCATACTGAGATTTATGTCTGCGATGCTCTGGTATTAAAATAAGGAAATTTATGACCAAAGAACTTGTCCTACCGAGGGCAATGATCTTTGCTGCCGGGTAATACATAATCTTGACGCTGCTGGACAGCAAGTTCTAGTCAGGCAGTCTCTTTGGAACCTGAGGGCTTGAGCTTAAAATAAAGGGCTCAAGTGATGGAATGAAGACAGTTGCGCCTGGAAGAAAGGAACATAGTGGGAGCCTGAGAGTTACATAATGATCTGAAGAAATGTAGGGCATGTCAAAACTCTTCAGTGGATGAGTTTAGCTTCACTTTCAGGGTCTAATTGACCTGGGCTAGGAAGGAATTTCTCCCCTGGGATTTCTGCCCATACACTTTCTTTGTAGCAAGATTTGTAGACCGATCTCTCTGTCTTTGAACCAATGTGCCTCATGGCAACGCAGGACCCAGGGGCATTTTACCCATAGACCAGGGCGCCAGATTTTGGAGGGCGCCACAGGCTGAGTGTCCGCGAAGGAGAGTCAGGGCACGCTCCCTGCCCCGCTCTGGGGCAGCCCACTCCTTTCCTCTCAGCTGCCCCAGAGCGAGCTGCGTTGGGCTCAGGGAAGCCCCTTTGCGTCCCCTCCCACCGGGTGCAATCGGGGGCGGGCATGTCTTTCCTGCCCCTCTCTGGCCGGGCTGCTTCCTGCATGCCACCCTGCGGAGTCTACGAGCGGAGCAGGGAAGCACCCTGTGCAATCCTGGCGCCGAGTGAAGATGGCACAGCCGGTGAGCCACCTGATCTGCTTGCTGGCCCTCCTGTCATGCGCACTTCCCTGGACTGGGGCAGGTAAGGGGCGCTGGGCATTTAGAGGGAGGTGCCGGGCTGAAGTCCCTCCCCTTAAAAAAGGTCGACAACTCTGGGAAATACGGGGGGGGGGCGCACCAAAGAGATATTTGCACCCTGTGCCGGATATGCTTAAGACGGCCCTGGCAGTACCTAGCCAGCATTGGGGGCAGAATATGTCTCTGAATAGCAGTTGCTGAGAATCGCAACTGGGGAGAATGTCAATGTGCTCAGGTTCTGCTTGCAGGCATGTGGTTGGCCACTGCGAGAACAGGATGCCAGACAAGATGGACCTTTGGTCTGATCCAGCAGAGTTCTTCTTATGTTCTCAACTTTCTTTGCATGCAAAGCCTCAGCATGAACCTCCCAAAGTTCCACACTTCAAACTAACTGGTGAATGATATGCTCAGATAGCACATGCACATCAGTGGGACTTAAAATTGCTTAATTTTGATTAATAATCGTTAGATTGTGTATGTCCTCTTTAATGCCTTTTCCATCTTTCTCTCTCTCTTTCTCTTTGAGTTCTATATATAATTTTTATTAAGTTTTCTGTTTTACAATTTAAAATACTCATTTTACACCCTTAAGATATCAAAAACTTCCCTTCTCTTTCCATGGTTCATTTTACATATCATAAATCCCTGCATATTTCACAAAAACTATACCATTCAGTATTCCATTATTGCTCCATCAAAACTTGTTTACACTGCTGAATTTATCCTAATGCTGCCAACGGTTTCAGCTGTATTCAGTAAACGTTTTCCAATCTTCTTTAAACGTATGTTCTTCTTGTTCTCTTATTCTATATGTTAAGTCTGCAAGTTGTGCATATTCTGTCAACTTAAGCTGCCATTCTTCTTTTGTTGGCACCTTGCTCGTTTTCCATTTTTGGGCTCTCTTTCTAGAGTTCTATGTGCTTGCATCAGCCTATCATCTATATTATGACTATATCTTTCTCACTTTAGTTCTCCCTTAGCTGATGGTACTGCAGAATGGAAGATGGCAGGATGCCCAAGGACGTGCTCTATAAGCACCAGATCAATTGGCAGACCAACTCTGCAGCACAAAGATTTCCGCAATTGTGACATGAAGGCTAGCAGACCTGCCATGTGGGAATCCCTTGCAGATGACCACAGTCAGGTCATGCATCTATAGCAGTGACCAGAGAAGAAATGATGGTTCGGAGGAGTGCAGAGAGAAGAAATGCCATGGTGCATCTGCAACAGCACAACTGGACGCCTTCATCTGGCCCAACTGCAACAAAACATGTCTCTACAGCCACAGCAAGAACTGTAACCTCACCTCCAAAGGCTCCTCAGTTGTCTCCTGAGACAGACGGATGCCAATTTCAGGCCTTTTGAGCAATCTGAATATGTTATGTACTGAAGTTCTCACCCTGGACCAGCAGGGGATACTGTGGATAGTTTTCACTCAGGTCCACATATGCAAATAAGGGATTGAAAGTGACGTTCAGTGATTGGATAGTTACAGAAAGTGGTTGCTGTTGCGTTGTAGTGGAGCTCTATATAAGCAGGCTGGCTGAACCCTTCAGTTCAGTTCTGTTCTGGCCTGTGAATGAACAAGAGAAGGAGGAGGAGGAGGAGGAGGAGGAGGAGGAGGAGGAATTTGGATTTGATATCCCGCCTTTCACTCCCTTTAAGGAGTCTCAAAGCGGCTCACATTCTCCTTTCCCTTCCTCCCCCACAACAAACACTCTGTGAGGTGAGTGGGACTGAGAGACTTCAGAGAAGTGTGACTGGCCCAAGGTCACCCAGCAGCTGCATGTGGAGGAGCGGAGACGCGAACCCGGTTCCCCAGATTACGAGACTACCGCTCTTAACCACTACACCACACTACACCACAGAGCGGTTTGAAGAATCGCTGTGTCGTCTGATATGTTCACCCACAACTTAACAGCATATATCTCAGTACTTAAGACAATGGTACTTTTCTGGCCCATTACTGAATATTGCCCATAATTTTATTTTGTTATTTTGTCAGCAATTGTTTTCCGGTTTCTGTTCCCACTCCTTGATGCTAGCTAGCAAAACTTGCTGGTTGGAAATGTTGGGGTGTCTTTTTTCAGTGCCGTAACAGTTGTGCTCTAGGAACAACTGGCTTTCTTCAGACTGAGCAATCAGACCTCTGCTAGCTTTACTCTGAGCTAATTAAATCATTTCCTGGAAGAATTCCCAGCCCAGCTGATCACCTCCAGAGCGTGTTTAAATACTGCGCTTGTTGCTGTTGAGATGATGCATGAAATCTCCATCTTGAGGCTTCTCACCAAACACATCTTGCAAAAAAGAGAACATGTAAGACACTGGGCAAAACAATATGGAGATGTGATCCCTTACCTCCTCTCCCACGCTCTGAATTAAAATTCTGACTCATTTCATTTGGAGACATACTTCCAGGTACTTGGATATAGCATCTGAAAAATAGATCCCATTGAAAGCAATTATTTCACAGTTACTTTGCTGTAAACATTGGTAGGATTGGGCTGCAGGAGCCCAATTGATGGGATGCAGAACAATTACATTTCAGTTATAATGCATAATAATAATAATAATAATAATAATAATAATAATTTATTTATACCCTGCCCATCTGGCTGAGTTTCCCCAGCCACTCTGGGTGGCTTCCAAAAAAAGATTAAAAATGCATTACAACATCAGTCATTAAAAACTTCTCTAAACAGGGCTGCCTTCATAAAGAGTTTTGGTGGGAGAAGTATATGGTCTCTGGGCCCATGTTCTCTATCTAAAGTTAAAGGTACAGTAGAAATCTTGTTGCTGCCCTGCTCTGATGGATCTGAATTAATTGTGCTGTATGTAAGCTATGTGTATCCTGAGATGAGCCCATGATGCTCTTCCACCTTTCTTGAAAACAAGCGCAGCACAGATTATTCTGTCTGCATAACTGAAAGTACAGCATTATCACAAGGTCTTCCATAGTGAATCACATCTTCCCATTGGGAAAATTATTCTTGTATTTCTGATTTGGGCTAAATGAGAAAATTTCCAGACACAATTGCTCACTGTATACAAAACTGTACTGGCTCTAGTTTTGAGCTATGTCTGCCTGTGTGACTCCTGGGGTTGCCTTTGGAAGTAGACAAATATAATTAGGTTAGTTTTACGTTTTTAACACCTGATGCAGGGTGCTAAGACCTCATAGGATCAGGCTGACAGTGTGGAAGAGAAGCCTGAAATTAGCCATCCTATTAGTTAAAACTTTCTTCCGGAACTTAGACTTGAGTTCATGTGAAGCCCAACAAATTAGTCTTGCCTCTGTTTGTGCTGTAATTAGGGAAAATGTCCACTCTGGCCCATTTATCTTCTCCTCTGGTGTCCGTGATGTGTTCATGCTACTTGAATGCAAAAGATTTCTATATTCATTTTGTCATACTTGTCAACCTTTGCCCGGGGAGACCTGATCTATGGCAAAGGCCTACAATAATGAGATTCCTGGCTGTTGGCATCTAAAATCATTATGATTCAGCACCACCGGCTCAGTGAAGCTTTATGGAGACTGAACGCTACTTCATTACACAAGTGTGAAGTAAAAATCTGTGACTGACTGATGTGGCTTCTTCCCGTAATGGAAAGAAATTAAAACATCATTGCACCGTCCTCTGCTATACTCCGCTAGTTGCCAAGCTGGGAAATTTGGAGCTTTGCTAATAGGGGGTAGAATTCTTCCCCTCCAATTTTCTTCAGGGTAAGGGATGGTCACTCTGTCATGCTGTGGTGTAGCACTGGGCCTCACCAAGGCAGCAGCAGAAAAGACCCTCACCTTTGCCACAGCCAAATGTGGGTTTGTGAATAGCGGGACGCAGGTGGTGCTGTGGTCTAAACCACTGAGCCTCTTGGGCTTGCTGAACGGAAGGTTGGTGGTTCGAATTCCCATGACGGGGTGAGCTCCTGTTGTTCTGTCCCAGCTCCTGCCAACCTAGCAGTTCGAAAGCACGCCAGTACAAGTAGATAAATAGGTACCACTGTGGCGGGAAGGTAAACGGTGTTTCTGTGCACTCTGGTTTCCATCACAGTGTTCTGTTGCACTAGAAACAGTTTAGTCATGATGGCTAAATGACCCGGAAAGCTGTCTATGGACAAACCCTGGCTCCCTTGGCCTGGAAGCGAGATGAGTGCCACAACCCCACAGTCACCTTTGACTGTACTTAACCATCCAGGGGTATTTTACCTTTTACCTTTTTTACCTTTTGTGAATAACAAATAGGACCTCTGTAGATTACCTTCATAAACTAGCAGCTGGTCCAGTCCTTCTTTAAGGCAAACTAAGGCAACTGCCTCAGGCAGCGGGGGTGGTAATGTTGCAGGATTGAGCCCCCGCTGCCTTGACCTGCCAGCCAGCCCACTTACCCCTTGCTGTCACCATCTGCTCAGCTCTTGCGCCCTTCCTTAGAGTGAGACTATCAGGGAGAGACAGCCTGGGAGAAGGCATGCCGTGTTGCCCCTTTCCCACAGTAGTAGAAATCAAAGAAAGCAACAGTGGCGTAGGTCCTCTCCTGGGCCACCTTGCCCAGAATGCCTTGCTTTGGTCCAACATTCTCAGGGTGAAACAGGGGGAAAAGGAAGCGACTGCCAGCTCTGCTGCTACATTAGCAGCAGCTAAACACTTCAACCAGGGAGAAAGGAAAAGAAGTGGTAGAGCCTTCCACCTTGGGCAAATCGGTTTACCGCGGAGAAAACAGGCCATCATATGCTCTGGCCCTAAACCATATACCGTACTTTTCTGTGTATTAGACGAGGGTTTTTTTTACTCCAAAATACAGTGGTACCTCTGGTTGCGAACGGGATTCGTTCCGGAGGCCCGTTCACAACATGAAAAGCCCGCAACCTGAAGTGCCGTATCTGTGCAGGTGCACAGCGCAATTTAGCGCTACTGCGCATGCGCGAGCAGCGAAACCTGGAAGTAACCCTTTAGGGTACTTCCAGGTCGCTGCGGGAAGCAACCTGAAAAAACGTAACATGAAGCAAATGTCAAATAAGGTATGACTGTAAAGTAAAAAATGGGGGGGGGGTCGCCTTATACATGGGTAGTGCAGACGGGGGACGGGTGATTGGTTTCATCCGTGAGCAGGATCTAGCGATTGGGTGGGTGAATGGTGTCTGCTGTGAGGCTGCTTTGTATTGCCTGCTGCTTTGCGTGTTAAGATCCCAAGATCTCCCCCAATAAATAAAGACACAATTGACATGGAATTTAGTTTCAGGTTATTGGCATAATTTTGGCCACAACTTTATTGATTACCGATTGTGAGCGGGTTGCTTAGGCATTGGTTCCCGACTAGCTGCACCTGACCTTGGCAGGGCAGCACTGACGCCTGGACCCCAGCAGACGTCAGTAAGGGAAAACATCCTGGGGAAGCATTGGACCACGTTCAGGCTCGAGCTCACCGCAAATGCTCCCAGGGACTCTGGAGTGGCCCTAACCCCTGGAAGGGGATCGGACAAAAGCAAGGCGAGCCCCTTGATTCCTTTAACGGAATACCCTTTGCACAAGGGAGGGGCAGGTGCTCCAACCTCCCCCCCCCCCCCGCCCACCACACCTTGAACCACCAAACCTTACAAAGTTGTGACGATTTGCTACGCAGCAGGCGAAACCCAAGTGGCACTGACCAATCAGCCAAATGGGAAAATCCCTACCGGGCCCCTGTCCCAAGAACAGAGGACCCACGACAGTATAGCAAGGTCATAATGAACCCTAAATATAGGGAGGGTGGGCGGGTGATCCGGTGCACAAGGCGAAAAAGAGGAAGCTCAACGCAACATGCAGTGGTATATATGGGTCCCTCGGTTAATGTATGAAACAATCCCATTGGCCAGATTTACCCCAGCAACTGAGGGACCACCAATCGGGTTATTGGGGCTATCCAATCGC
Organism: Podarcis gaigeae; assembly: GCF_964106915.1. Taxonomy (NCBI): domain Eukaryota; kingdom Metazoa; phylum Chordata; class Lepidosauria; order Squamata; family Lacertidae; genus Podarcis; species Podarcis gaigeae. Next base: position 91,898,370 of record NC_139680.1, read on the forward strand.
TCCTACCCACAACAGCAGTGAGGTCAGTCTTAATGATCGCATGCTGTCTTGGAAGAGATCATGATTTGGGTGGATTATTTGTGGATGCGGCAAGGACTGCTTTGGATTGGCTGCCACTCGGCAATTTGGCTTGCGTCACGTGCTATTGTTAGCATTTTCCAGCTGGGTGAGTTATATTCGGTTCAGCATCCCCCCGAAAAATTACTCAACAACTCTGTGCCATCTCCCCCCATTTTCTTCAATTTGAGCCCCCCAAAATAGGGGGCACCTTATACACAGGGGTATCTTATAGACGAAAAAGTACGGTATGTATTTAAAGGTCATAGCTAGCATCTGGGATGGGGAAACAGGAAACCACTGTTTCAGTAATAAGGTCTGCGTCACCTGTCCCCAGTCAATAAGATGGCTATTGCAGTTTGAAGAAGCTGAAGGTTCTGGGCCTTTTGCACAGGCAGCCCCACATAGAGCGCATTGCAGCAGTCCAGTTGTGATGTAACAAGGCAATGTGTCACCGGAGCCAGTTCCTCACAGCAGTCCTAGGGAAAAAATAATTAATATTGCCTTATCACAGTGAACTACAGGGATGGGCGGGGGCAGATATTTGCTTTAGGCCATCCCATAACTTAGTGATGGAACATGAGACTCTTGGCTCTGGGACTCTTGGCTGCAGGTCTACCATGCTTGTTCTGGGCTCATACTAACATTTGTGCTGATTTTATGTTCCACCAGGTAGATTCATCTCTCTTCCATCACAGGACAAAAAAGCAATGGCAGATCTTATTTGAGCAGCTTGGAATGTATATTTCCTAAGTTTAAAATAGTTTTTTTTTTCTACATGGGATTGTGGCGGAATTGGGTTGAAAAAAAACTTTGAAAATAGTTAAGAGCTAAAATAATGCATTGATTAATGGACTGATTGCAGATGAAATGTAGAGCTGCCATTAATCAGATCCAGCCATCTGGCCTCTCACTGCCAGCACCAGGAAGCAGAAGGTTCGTCAGTGATGTGAAGAGCCCCATATATCCCTCCCTGTTGACAGATACGTCTGCCAAAAGATAACTGTGTGGCTGAATCTGATTGGTTCTCTGGGACAAGGAGAGATGCCAGGAACTGAGGAGAAATGCAAAGGAAAATTGCCAGAGTGATTCTCTTCCATGCAGCTGAGGCCGGTCCGTTTGGGCGAATGGGGCACTGACCCACCAAATTGTCTGTCCTCAGCTCACACCCCCTGCTGCCTCCCTTACTCTTATAAACAACCCAGGGGGCAGAAGAAGAAGAAGAAGAAGAGTTTGGATTTGATATCCCGCTTTATCACTACCCGAAGGAGTCTCAAAGCGGCTAACATTCTCCTTTCCCTTCCTCCCCCACAACAAACACTCTGTGAGGTGAGTGGGGCTGAGAGACTTCAAAGAAGTGTGACTGGCCCAAGGTCACCCAGCAGCTGCATGTGGAGGAGTGGGGAATCCAACCCGGTTCACCAGATTACGAGTCCACCACTCTAACCACTACACCACACTGGCTCTCCAATGGCAGCAATGCTGGTCAGTATCCTTAGTCTCAGTGTTGCCCTTGCAGAACTCAGCAGAGAGGAGGATGGAGAGAGGAGACTAAACTAGAATTATTTGGCTCTTTCTCAACAGTCACTGTGACCTAATCACTCAGGACTGATAACAACAATCATTTCTTATTTCTTTCTCACTCTTCTACTTTGGTGCTCGAAACAGCTTACAACAAACACATAAAACCAAATCAGTGATTAGAAAATGCAACGTGAAAAGCCGGAATAATCAACAGCAGTTATCTAGAACACCAAACACAGCTAATAATAGCTAGTGTAAAAATAAATAAATAGCTAAAGTCATCAGTTAATATATATATGTTAAAAGCCTATAGAAATAAAAGAGTTAGCCATTTCTGGCAGGGGGAAAAAAAAAGACACTCAAAGAGTGACCTGCTACATTTAGAATAGAAGGATGTTGCAAAATGGTAGCAAAGTAAAAGAAAAAAGATAAAGGATTCCTTGATAGTTAAGTCCAGTTACAGGTGACTATGGGGTGTGGCGCTCATCTCGCTTTTCAGGCCAAGGGAGCCAGTGTTTGTTCACCGACAGCTTTCCAGGTCATGTGGCCAGCATGACTAAACTGTTGCTGGCGCATGGAGGATGTGATGAGTTCCAGAGTACATGGAAACACCATTTACCTTCCCGCTGCAGTAGTACCTATTTATCTACTCACACTGGCATGCTTTAAACTGCTAGGTTGCCAGAAGCTGGGACACAGCAACTGGAGTTCACCCTGTTGCATGGATTCGATCTGCCAACCTTCCGATTGGCAAGCCAAAGAGGCTCAGTGGTTTGGACCACAGCGCCACCCGCATCCCTAAAATAGTGGCACCACTACAGAAAAGACTGTTTCCTGTGCTCACCTATCAAACATCTCAAGCTGCCACTAAGAGCAGGATTGCTGCAGCCAATCTTAATGTCTAGACAGGTCTATATGGGAGTAAGCAGTCCCTAAGGCAATCAGATCTGAGGCCATTTCATACTGTAAAGAATGAGTAACCTGGGTAACTGTCATGTGGCCTGATCTGACTCTGCAACTTTGGGGCAATATTTATCACAGATTGCCTGTAACTCTTTGTTCAAGCTCAATGCACAATAGGACATCAGGATCTCCTTCATGTGCCTAACCTCCCTCTAGTTGGAACTAATGCTTGGAAAAGAGCTTACATGTGCAGAGAGCACACTGTAAAGGTAAAGGGACCCCTGACCATTAGGTCCAGTCGTGGCCGACTCTGGGGTTGCGGCACTCATCTCGCTTTATTGGCGAGGGAGCCGGCGTACAGCTTCCGGGTCATGTGGCCAGCATGACTAAGCTGCTTCTGGCAAACCAGAGCAGCACAGGGAAATGCCATTTAACCTTCCTGCTGGAGCAGTACCTATTTATCTACTTGCACTTTGACGTGCTTTCAAACTGCTAGGTTGGCAGGAGCAGGGACCGAGCAATGGGAGCTCACCCCGTTGCAGGGATTTGAACCGCCAACCTTCTGATCGGCAAGTCCTAGGCTCGGTGGTTTAACCCATAGAGAGCACACTGAGTGGATGCCAAATTTGTGCAAAGCAAATTCAAGGTGTGCAGAAAGCATGACTTAGGCATCTGTGCTACGGGCTCTAGCACATAGGACACCTTGAGGATGAGTGAAGCCCAGGAGGGGGGCAAAATCCTGACCCTTCACTGCATGTAGCAGTGCCAGGAACCTTTTTTAATTTGTTTGAACACTTTATGAAAATTCTTGCTCTCGGTCACTATTGCAATGCATCGAAGAGCAGCTTTTCAGTGGCAACAGAACTGGGCTTTGTGACTGCCTGCCATCTGTAAAATGGAGAGTGGTACTGACTTAGCTAATGGCTGGATGATGCTTGTAAGATGCTTAAGAGCAAGTTGTTATGCAAATGCTGATATCATGCTGCAGCAAAAATTGAAACCAGCCGCGCCACAGGAAGGGGAGCACTGCACATCCCTTTTATGACCTTGACCAATTCTGTCGCTCCTAGAACAGATTCTTCAAAGGGGAGTGAAACCTCCACTGGTCCTCAGGGGGTCGTATGCTTCCCCCTAAATATTCACAATGAGGCTTCTGCTAATCTCAGATGTGAAAATGAATCCATATGTCTCTTTAATAACATTGCCCGGTGGGGAGGGAGGAGCCAGAGGACAGCTGCTGGAGCACATAATTCATACTTGTGTGTTTTGTTTTGCTTTTACATTCTATGCTCCTTCCCCTCACATTTATCTTAAGTAAATCACTGCTATAGTACATTTCTTTTCTATCTGCACAGCAAAGCTCATCCCTAGATTTATTGATGAAAGGAACCTCCAATGGCATGCCTAAGATAGGGCACTCTTGCCAGGGTGTTCCTCAGACACCAGCAAGCTCACAGCCAGACTGTGCTTAGGCAGAAACACTGTGTGCACAAACCTGCGCATACTTTTGTTATGGTTTTAGTCAGTGCTTTTTTCTGGGGGGATGCAGTGGTACACATACCCCTAAACATTTTGTGAATCTAAGTTTGTCCTCATTGAGGGGCATTATTTCACTATGAGTAGGGAAATGAGAGTATCTCTAAACATTTTTGTAGGGGAAAAAGCACTGGTTTTAGTTATTTGATTTGAAATGCTGCATGCACAAACCTGCACATACTTTTGTTATGGTTTTTAGTTACGTGTGTCAGAGAAGAATACACAATAATATAATATATTTTGGAATCCCTATGTCTATACAGAAACAGGATGTACAACCATCTTGAAGCCTGCAAAATCAGACTGCTACCCACCAGAAGCAGCTTTCTGCTTCCTAAGAAGTTCTCCTTTATTCAAAACAAATTATTTCCATCTATCTAACAAAATTTGCCTACAAGCGGGCATATTCATTCTGTCTCTGAGCACTTTGTTTGCTGTATTTAAAAAAACTGATCCTCATCCCTGCTGCTCAGAGAACTGCTTCCTTTGCTTTCTTCTCATAAGTTTCTTTTCCTATACAATAGGACTGACAATTAAGTTAAGCTTTCTCGTCACTGAACTTGCCAGATCAAAGCAAAACTATGCTGGAAGACAACTCAGCCCCTGTAAAAATTCGGCCATGTAGCTTAGATGATCTACAATCTTTGCAAGAACTCTAATCCTGTGCAGATTACTGAAGGTGATTGAACTATAGAAGCAACAACAACAACAATAACAATAACAGAGAGAGAGAGTTTTCCAGCTTGCAGTCTTAAAATGTTGCACTATTTAATTATTTCATATACTGTATATCACTTAATACCAAAATAGGCTCTACATGGTTTTGAAGCATCACAGTACTGCTACAAGGAGTGATCTGGATGAATGTAGACACTGATATATTTATTTCGGCTTTCCTGGTGTCACTTGCAGCCTCCTATATGAACCTTCCCAGATACCTACTTCATTTTAGGAAATCCTTCTCCAGATGCTACAGTTCCTGAGAACTGGTGCACTTCTAGATCATTGCTATTTTGGGGTGGGATTCAATCACATACTGGCAACTCATGGCAACGCATGGCCATAGTTTGATCCCTCCTGGGGACTGGGGGAGATGGTTCTCACTGAGATTTCTCTATCTCCTTGCTAGAAAAGCTGTAATTTGGAACATTGTGTGTTCATTTTCTAGGCATAATGAAGGCCAGATTTTGCCACAAAACCTACTGCTGTGCTAGAAATCCTATACAGGCTGTACTAGAAAGGTCTGGACAAAAGCTATTCTGATTCTCAGGAATGGCCCAAGACGTTTTGGCACCTGAGGCGGACCCTGAAATGGGGTGAGGGAATGTCTACATCAGGATCAATGGGAGAAGAAAGATTGACATCAGGATTTGCTGTCCTGGTGAATTCTGCCACGAGGCAGTCACCTCACCTTGTCTCATGGGTGAGCTGGCCCTGCTGGTCCTCCCAATGTGGAAGGAATTTTAATCCAACATTTTAGAACATGCTTAAAAATAGGGCTTTTTTCAGCTGGAACTTGCTGGAATTCAGTTCTGGCACCTCTCTGGTGGGTGCCATAGCCACTTTAAGAGTACAAGGGAGGTGTTTGTGACGAGCTCCAGCACCTCTTCTCCTAGGAAAATAGCACTGCTTAAAAATATATGTTTCCAGGTGAAACAGGATATTTATTTTTTTGTAAATAAATGGGTTTAAATGGTGCCGTAAAACTATATGTCCTTTCTGATCCCCCCACTCCCATTGCTAAGAACCAGAACAATTATTAAAGGTTTTATGTGCAATGGTACTAGTCTCAATGTGAGTTTTTTGGGGGGAAAGCTAATACATGTGAATAAATTTACATCACTCACCATTGTGCTCTGTTTCTCCTGAAATCTTTTCAAATGCTAATCTTTGATTTTGTAAGCCATACCTTTTGACTATAAAGGAATAAAGGTAGTTCATTGGCGTGTCATACCATTTTGAAGCTGATATGGATAGGAATTAATTACTGAGGCTCAGTAGTTATGAAAAAAGTAAAAAGGGCGGGGGGATGGATGATTTAATGAAGTTATTCCTCTGATTTACATTCATGGGTACTCTGCATGCAGAAAATATAAGATACAGAAAATTAAAATAGAGTGTGGTACAATAATTACCAGTGTTGCCATTCTGCCTGAGGAGTTTGCACTAAAGTACTTTAGTTTGCCAAATAAATCAAACTGCCAGAGGATAAATTTATCTTCTATATTAAGATGATTTATAAAGCTTTTGAAGGCTGTTGATCTTCCTTTTAGTGAAAGACTACACCATGATTTAAACTATGTAGTCTAGATCAGCCTTGTCCAACCTGGAGCTCCCCAGTACTTTGACTACAATTCCCATCAGTCACAGCACCTGATGGGAACTGTATTCTGAAACATCTGAAGGTCACCAGGTTGGAAAAGCTGAATACCTTAAATAAAATGATCTACAGTCAATCTTCTAGGCCTATACTTTCATTAAAATTATTTTGTAGTACAGGTCAGGGTTACCAATGTGGTTTCCTCCAGATTCTGCACTAAAGTTCCCCTGGGCTGCGGGGAGTTGCACTTCAACAACAGCTGGATGACACCATGTTCACAACCCCTGGCCTAGATCTTGCCACCCACCATCCAAACATCTAAACCACAACATGTTGTTTGAGATTCGGAACCAAACTTTGGATAACTAGATTTCTAGAAATACAGTATTTTGGATGTTCTGGGTTATAGCAAATTAATTGTTTGGGGGGAGGGGGAACAGTTTTGAGGCTTCCGGTCCCGCCTGCCTTAATTGAGGCAGCCACCATGACAGCGGGGGATCGTTGGTGAACGAAAAACAAGGATGACATAGGGTAAATCATCCTTATAAATTCCCCCCAGGGACAGGGGGAATGGGCTGCACAGTTCATCAGTTCATCTTGGGCTGCACTCACAGTTCATCTTGATAGCCATGTTCAAATATATAAAAGGATGTCACATAGAGGAGGGAGAAATGTTGTTTTCTGCTGCTCCAGAGAAGCGGACACGGAGCAATGGATCCAAACTACAAGAAAGAAGATTCCACCTAAACATTAGGAAGAACTTCCTGACAGTAAGAGCTGTTCGACAGTGGAATTTGCTGCCAAGGAGTGTGGTAGAGTCTCCTTCTTTGGAGGCTTGACAACCATAGGTCAGGAGTGCTCTGATGGTGTTTCCTGCTTGGCAGGGGGTTGGACTCGATGGCCCTTGTGGTCTCTTCCAACTCTATGATTCTATGATTCTATGGTACTTGACTCTTGCTCCAGCATGGAATGTGAGAGGCAGGGAGGCGCTGAGTGCAAAAGCACTTCGCCTGGAGAAAACCCTCCTATGCTGCCATTAAGAAGCAGAGGTTCTCCATTTAATTGGGTCTTTAACTGGCTTTAAAGTACTGTTGTGTGATGGAAAAGAGATGCAACAGCATACTGTGGAATATACCAGCTACATGGATCAAAGGTTTGAATTGAGATAAGATTTTCTTTGACGTCAGAGTCAGTTGGGGAGAGGGATGCCCACGGTTTGTTTATTCTAAGCTTCTTTTATATATTTATGATTCGGCAACCTTCTCTGGACTATAAGATAAAAAGATATTTACAAGTGAGGAAGGGATGTTGGAGTAATAGTGATATTAACAAGCAAAAATGGAAACTGCATGTGATCTGAAATGAATAAAGGAGGGGGGGGGACCCCACTATGACTGTGTTGGAAAGACAGAGTTTAAAAACAAAGACCCCCATTTAAAAACAACAGACAAGGAAAAAGGGACTGAGATTTGTGTGTGCTCCTGACGGAATGTAATCTAAGATAAAGTTTAATTGGGCCATAAATCTCTTGTTGGAAGGAAAAGAACTGTGATATGAACACTGCAGAGATTCTGGGAGTTCTTAAGGAGTATTAAATCTTCAGTGCATTCAAAAACTGCCCACCTTTTCCTAGGCTGAGGGGGAAATGCAACATGTTTTACTAATGAGACAGAATGGTTTCTAGCAGACAGTTGCCTGTTCAGAGACATCAAAGCAAGGGATGGAGAGATAAGACCTCTGAGAAACTTTGAGATTCAGTTCCGCCCCAAGTCACGATGGGAGAAAACAACATCTAGGAAGTGAAAGAGACAACACCATGTATGGACAGAAGGAATCTCCATGGCTATAACAGTTTTCACGCACAGGGCAAAACAAAGATAATAGTTTGAGTTCCTCACTTGAATCTTTATAAATTTATATATTGTAACATCACGAATGGAAATCATTACTTATGTAGCTGTTGGACTAAGGGATTATTATTACAACTGAAATGTAACTGACCTTAATTAAGGTTATAGAACACAGTGATATAAGATTGGAAATGCAGGGAGCCACTTTAACTAAAATGTATTAATTGGCAGTTGATTGGCACTTTGATAATTGTATAATTTGGGAATTAATTGTTATTGTTATAATTTGGCTATTATTTGGGGTATATTGGAAAAGTAATAAAAAATATAACAAAGAAAAAATGTTTTGAGAAATGCAAATTTTTGAACTTAAAATCAAATATGTGGAGGATTTATAGATGAAAAAGTAAAATTCTACAACATTGGCCAAAAACGCATCCCAAAGTATGTTACTGCATATTCCAGGATTTGCCAAATTATTATTCGGTGTAGAGCAATTTGTCACAGCCCTAACCTCAGGCTCATCTGTTCAAAGAAAACAATTTGCTTTGTGTTGCAAGCACACACAGTCCTATGAGGAGACATATAAAAGTGAAAAGAAAAATTGGCTTAATTTTGTTTCCTTCTTCGGTGATTGAATTCTTTCATTTAAAAGAAGATTCCATTTTCAGTGTAATATAAATATTTCACTCCTGACCACTAATTGTGAAGGGAAAGAATGGGCCTTTTATAAAAAGAAATGAACTGCATAGCAAGAGAAGCCTCTTTTTGACAGTAATATGAAGCATTTCAGCTAGGACTGGAGGGACTTGCTTTTATGCTAGAAAGCCCAGGGAACTTGTGAATTTCTCTTCTTAAAAGACCGACGCTTTGAGAAACATTGGAAAGGGCTGATTTCATGCCTATGGAGGTTCAAGTGAAATGTGTCTCTTTCCTCCTTAATGGACATGACATGATGAAATACTCTTCTATTTTATAATAGTAGTAGTAGTAGTAGTAATAATAATAATAATAATAATAATAATAATAATAACAATATTTTATTTATATATTTCCTTCCTTAGCTGAAGCCGGGCTCAGAGAGGCTAACAATAGTAAAATAATACCGCATTCTAAAATTAATTCATTATAAAATCAGTTCAAATCAAATTAATGGCAACCATTGGGCTGGAGTTCTGTGAGGATTACCAAAGGCTGTGCCCTGGCCAAAGGCCTGGTGGAACAGCTACGTCTTGAGGTCCCTGTAGAAAGATGTCAAGTCCCGCAAGGCCCTAGTCTCTTGTGACAGAGCATTCCACCAGATCGGAGCCACAGCTGAAAAAGCCCTGGCTCTGGTTGAGGCCAGCCTAACCTCTCTGTGGCCTGGGACCTCCAAGATGTTTTTGTTTGAAGACTGTAAGGTCCTCCGTGGGACATACCAAGAGAGGCGGTCCCATAGGTATGAGGGTCCTAGGCCGTATAGGGCTTTAAAGGTTAAAACCAGCCCCTTAAACCTGATCCTGTACTCCACCAGGTGCCAGTGCAGCTGGTATAGCACTGGGTGAATGTGACCCCGCAGCGAGGACCCCGTAAGGAATCTCACCGCAGCATTCTGCACCCGCTGGAGTTTCTGGGTCAGTCTCAAGGGCAGTCCCACGTAGAGTGAGTTAGAATAATACAGTCTGGAGGTGACCGTTGCATGGATCACAGTGGCGAGGTCAGGGTGAGAGAGTTGAGTCTTATGTTGGGTCTCAGGTCTGAGACCAAAATCTACTCCCTAAACAAATCCAGAGGTTCACTCCCTTCTGTCCTTTTTGCCACTTCTGGTGTCCCTTTTGTTTTCTTCATTTTGGAAGATTTCTATGGCATGTTTCAATCCCCAAAGTGGCTTCCAGATTCTAAGGTCAGTGCTGCATAGTGCTTTATGCCTCCGATTACACTGTGCATGCATTTGCATGTGCTACTGGAGAAAACAAATTATGCATGGAAACAAAACATGGCAAAGCTCTCCACACCTGCACAGATCAGTTTCAAACATAGGCCTGTAGAATCTCTTGAAAAGCACTGAGAACCTCAAGGTCCTTGAGGTATTAAATAAGAATTTGAGAGAGCTGCCAGAAATTAGAGGTATAAAGACTGGTGTAAAAGAGTACAAATTAATAGCCTTTGCAGATGATTTGGTCTTAACAGCAGAAGATCCACAATCTAGTGTACAAGAAGCACTGGGGAAAATTGATGAATTTGGGCAAGTAGCAGGATTCAAGCTTAATAAAAGTAAAACTAAAATGCTAGTAAAGAATATGATTAGAGAAGAGACAGATGAATTGAAAAGCACTGAGAACAAAAGAAGGATGGTTGATGAAGGCATCAGTAAAAAAGGGCTGGGTTCCTAAATGTTGAATTAGCCCTGAATACTCACAAAGGTGTCATTAGAGACCCAAAAACAAATAGTAGCTCTAGTGCTCTGCCCTACCAGTTAACACTTTCTCACTTATAAGGTAAGAAAGCTAGGCCCTGAATTTCAGCTAAATAATTTGCCTAAAGGCCTGGCATATATCTATACCCCAAAATATTTCATACACATGAAAGCGTTTGATGACTTCTCCAGGTGTAGTCTTGAAATCACCATACTTACCATACACCTTACGTGAAATATGATTGATTATGGCTATGGATCAGTTTCCACACTGCCTGCCTGTGCAGGCTGGCAGTGCATGGATTTTACTTGTAGTGGCATTTTTCAGGCTGCTGAGAACCCTCAGCAAGCTCAGTGGAGAGCTCAAACAATGTGTGGGGTTCTGAACATGTCAATGGTCAGCATAGTGCACATCTCTGCACATAGCACCTGCGTCTGGAAGTCAGAGCAGGCAGCAGCTATCATATACCGGGCAATTGTGACCAATGGGCCCATACTGGTCAGCGAGCAAGAAGCAGTTCTTGAGACATGGGAGACCATTGTTATAGGGAAACAATGGTTTGGGTTGAGGAATTGCCTATAATGCCTTAGTTTAATTTTTGAGAGAATGAAGAATTGAGAAAAAAAGCAATAACTGGAAACAAGTTGGGCTGAGAAAAATGAAGAAACATGGTGGCCAAACATTGTGGGCATTGTTATTTTAATTGCAAACATAGACACTTAAAAAAAATGCAGGACAGATCTTCCAAAAAAAAAAATCACATTTAATAATAATAATAATGAAATATACCCGGAGTCGCATAGTGATTTCATGCTCTTTATTGCAGCTTGTCAAAACAGTGAATGAATTTCCCCCAAAACCACTGGCTTTATATACATTATTTATACAATAGGTCTCGTGTGATTGGCTGCTTCTGCTTCCCTCCTGGAGCCTGATTGGACTGCTTCTGGAGGCCAATCAGGTTGTTGCATTCCAGGCTCCTACCTGCCTATTGTTCTAGGATCCAAGCTCAGTACATAACAAATATTTTCACCTCAAAAGTTAAAGATTTGATATTTTAGATGATATTCCGCCCTTTTTTATTGACTTAAGAAAATTATACAGACAGCAAAACGAAGAAGCCTAAATTAACATTGCCTTCTACCGATAAGAAATAATAATAACTATTACAGTAATGAAAAGACTAAAAATACATTTACTTCCCCCTTTGAACTTCTATTCTGGTTACAATATATTACTATTCTATAAGAATCTATTATATCCTTTGCTGTCCCATATATTATTTTATTGGGAGATATTTTAGATGATATTATTTGGAAAACAATGTGTTCAGATGGGGCTGAAGATAAATTCATTTTGCATAATACCGTATTTCTCTCTCTCAACACTCTGAACTTAGTAACCAATTTCAGAAAGTGTGAGCAGGAAAAGCAGCATGCAAGTGAAAGGCACCGTATCCTATTTTATATCATCTGAAATACAATATCCCCTATGACTTCTGCCTTGCCCTAGAAACTTTAATCATAAACTCATACATGTTGCTCATGGCTTTCTTGTTCAGATAGGTGTTAAAAATCAATACAGAATACCAAAGAGCTTAATTATTGCTCAAGTAATCTGTTTTTCCTCCTCTGAGACTATATAAGAAGAAAGTATTGGGCAACTATTCTTAGATATAATGTAGAGCACTGCTTGAAATTGGTAAAAATGAGGCTTCATTGTTGAGTGCACTGTGAACATTTTCTGTAGGAAATAGGGGCCTAAAGAGAGATTTTCATTTACTTACCTAAGTAAGGTTTCATTTTTTGCCCAGAAGCGTCCGGTTTGCCACTTTGGGGGTGCTAAATAATATGGTCTTTTGGTCTGGGCTAGCAGGCTCTTTTGTGTTCTTATAGCACATCTACAGTATGTATATAATGCTTTAAATAGTAACCTGAGCAAAAACACAAGTCAAGGAGTGTACAGTCTAAATTTTGATGGGGAAGAAGTAGACAATGGAGACAATTGGTGGATGGAGGCCATGCAAGCTATGCTTTGTGTTCTTATGCTTTGTTTTTGTTGTTTTGAGTGTGGTGGAGCTGCTTGATCAGGGAGACACAAGGAACAAATCCACAATGCCGAATGGGTGATCTTGGGCCAGTAACCTTTCCTCACTGAAATATACTCAGAGTCGCAAAGTGATTTCATGCTCTTTATTCAGCTCATAGTGGTGAGGAGGAATGAATCAAAGTCCCCTCGAAGTATCTGCTTTATATACATTATTTACACAATGGGCTGCACATGATTGGCTAATTCTGGAATTCTACTGTAAGCCAATCAGGTTGTGGATTCACTTCTATCTGGAGCATGATTGGGTGGTTCCTGCCAACCAATCATACTGCTGCATTGTTCTAAGACCAATCAGACTGCTGCATTCTGAATCCTATTGTTCTAGGACCAATCAGACTGCTGCAGTTTGGATCCTATTCAATTCAGTACATAACACTCACCTTCACCTAACTCATATGGGATGGAGCAGAAAATTCTGTACAGCCCCTTGATGTCCTTGGAGGAATTGTAGAATAGAAACGTAATTAAACCAAACACTTGAAGGAGAGGTACATTCTGAAATTACCGGTATACACTATAGTTTTGCTCTCAGACTGCAGAACAGAACAGAACAAGGGAAGCACACTTTGACCACATCTATGAGCCAGAACTTTCAAGAACTGGCACATAAATTTGCCTGCACTCCTGAAATCATCCATACCCCTGCAGGAACGGGAATGGACACCGTGACAGTTGAAAAAGCATGGGAGTGGACCACAGAAAACACTGGAATGTAGTTTGGATGCTCTGTGCAAAATGAGCGAACCAGAGGAAAGGGCAAGTGTCAAAGCAAACTAGGATATCTTTGATGGTGCTAGGCTTGATGTATCAGTTGGCTTGGTATAAGCTTTATATGTTTGCAGAATACTTTTTTAAAAAACAGTTTCCCGAAGCTGATTTTGGCATCAACATATTTGAAACCAGCTTTTAAAAGTCAAATAATTTATATAGGTCACATTAGCCGAAGGGATGTGCAGGGTCAATCAGAGTTCTTCCTCTGCCTGCAGCCTTTTTAATAACGCTTAATTAGCAGTAATTGGTAAAACTATAATAACTACATTTTACACTTGTGCTTGGAAGATCTGTTATGATTGTGCTCTTGCCTTTAAGTGATAATGAATCCCCCTTCCTGATTTCATTCCTTTGATTCAACAAGCAAAAAGAAGGCAAAATACATATCCATTGTACAAGCAACACTATCTTCAGCCCGGGAGATGACACCGCTAAAAGCACGGTCTGCAAAACTTCATTTCTTTTATTCATTTGTACCCTGCTTTCCCCATGGCTGCAAGGCAGCTTAGGAGGACACTGCCTAAAAATAGTCCAGAGTATCTGTGGGAAACCAGGGGCAGGATTCAGTTAATGAATCCTGTGAGTGGAAACCCTGCACAAGGACTTTGGCTTTCACAACAGGGCTCCCTGCCCCCCCTGCCCCTATGTCCCCCATGGCCCCTGAAATTAGCTTGGGGGTCAGAACCCCCAAACAGCACAAGGGGGAAGAAAGGGGGTTGTTCTGCCTGAAAAACTAAACACCTGCCCTGATGGAATGATCGCCATAGCAGGCCGTTGCGTTGAAATGCTTCCCTGGTTGGAGAAGGCAGTCTTCATCTCTATGTTGTTGTTGTTTAGTCGTGTCCGACTCTTCGTGACCCCATGGACCAGAGAACGCAAGGCACTCCTGTCTTCCACTGCCTCCCGCAGTTTGGTCAAACTCATGCTGGTAACCTCGAAAACACTATCCAACCATCTTGTCCTCTGTCGCCCCCTTCTCCTTGTGCCCTCCATCTTTCCCAACATCAGGGTCTTTTCCAGGGAGTCTTCTCTTCTCATCAGGTGGCCAAAGTACTGGAGCCTCAGCTTCACGATCTGTCCTTCCAGTGAGCACTCAGGGCTGATTTCCTTCAGAATGGAGAGGTTTGATCTTCTTGCAGTCCATGGGACTCTCAAGAGTCTCCTCCAGCACCATAATTCAAAACTTCATCTCTATACATGCTCTCATTTGGATTTTGTTCCACTCTGTTATCCTAACCTATTTGAGTGAATCTGACTCTAGATCTAAAAACTGGTAAAAGTCCCACAGCACAAGTCAACTGCCTACAATTTTGAATCCCTTGCAGTGGTATTATCCTCGTGGAACTGTGTGACTTGTTTGGAGAGATAAATATTCCTGAAGTCCTTCCAGTTGTGGAAACTACAATCATGGCCTTGAAACATTTCTGAGGTGTTACCAATGTGGCAGGGAAATGGATATGCATTCACTCCCCCTTGCTGCTTTTAGCTAGCCTCTCTGTAAAGCAGTTTAAAATAAAGTAAAATAAAGAGTGTCATGCTACCCTCAGGTGAACCTGAAATACATTTTTGAGCAACTTGGAGTTAGAAGGAGATACAGATGGAACAAATACAGAAAAACCTTCTTCAAAGGCAACCTGCAGCTTGCATCAGGCATGCAGAATCCCAGATCATCTATCTTTGATAGCACTTTCCTAGCAGAGTCTCATTCTGAGGTTGTAGTTCCAGAGCAAAAGAGCCAGAGGGGTGCAAAAAGAGGCTAAGGCTGGAATGTTGCTCACCCTGCACGAATGTGTTTGAGCCAAACCCCCTTTCTCAATTAATATGGTTGCATGCCACCCCAATCTCTGAGCAGTGCAAGGTTCCAGGTGTTTACTCAGGGTCACTGTGTTTCTCTGAGAAATTATGAACTCCAATATTGGGGAGTGGGGTACTCACACATGCTTGTGCAATCTCTTAGGTCCAAGCTACATGTAGTGCAGTTGTTTATTTTTGTAATGCTATAGTGCAGTATGTGCGTGGGGGGATGACCTTAGGCCTATGGGACAAAGATGTCCCTCCAGGCCACTCTGTCTGGACCTTGTGGAAATCCCCAGGCCACAGTACCTCCATAATCACACCCTCTGTCCCTGAGTCACACCTCTCACCAGCCTTGCTTCACACCCCCATTGAACGTTAATTTGCCTGGCTAGAATGTGTTTTTAAACTCTAATAATGACTTGTGCTTATCTTGATGATGATAGAGAAAGGTGTGCGTGCACATAAACAAACCTACTGTACAAAAGTAAAATTTATATCCATTGCTCTGTTTGTTTTTGTTTCTGGCCTTGCCCACTACTAGAATGTAGGCCCCAGAAGGTTGTCTTGAAGGGGATGCAGCCCTCATGCTAAAAAATGTTCCCCACTCCTACTGTGGTGTGTCTAACAGTGCCGTGGGAGGATGGTTGCTGTTGGACTCTTGCTATTGGACTCTTGTCAGCCCCAGAGAGCATGGCCAATGATAGAAGTTGCAGCATCTGGAGAGCTGCAGCTGCACCCTTCACTGCACGTTCCCTTTTTCACAACGTCTGAAGAGTTCGCACCAGAATGTAATTGAGTATCAGCTGACATTTCAGGAAATATTGACACCTTCAACTTGAGAGATACAGCTGGTGCTGCTAGTGGTAATTGTATTATCCTTCTGCAACTTGGCAGACTTGCTGTGGCTTGGCAGTGACTGATCTATTATGGGAGCATATTGATCTAAGCTGGACAGTTTAGCTGGATGCTGCACAAATGAAATGCCCATTCCATGGAATAAGTCTTTGGAAGTTGTGGTCAGTGTTTCCCACCACAGCTGTGAGAACATGTGGCACACAAACTGCATACATTCTTGGTTGGGCATGCGTAGGAAAAACTATATTGTGTTGGCTGTGTTCACAAATAGAGTTAGGAAGACAAACAAGTAAATATGACTTCTCTTATGACATTTTCAAACACCAGGAGCACATCTCATCCCTGAGATCTGATCCTGAGACTAGCAATGGCTACAATCAGGCTATATGTAATAATGTTGTTGACACTTAATCATTTGAAACAAGCTTTGTACATTTTGGAGAGACTTAAAAACAGGAGATGGGTCATCTACCATATATTTTGGAAAGTGATTTGCCTGTTAGTTATGTACTTGGACACCTCTTAAGATATTGTAACCAAATTTTGTATGATGGTTCACAAGAACAAGGAGCAGGTTTTCCTTTATGTTTGGATACAACTGGACAGCATTTTGAATCAAGATGGCAGGCTGAACCTTTCAAAATAGCACTGCTTGTTTTGTTTCTTAGAATCCCTGAGCAATGCCAGGTACAAGGCTGTTAACAGCTCATAATTCAGTGGTGAAACACATAATTTACTTACAGCAGGTCACAGGTTCAATCCCTGCCATTTCCAGGTAGGGTCTAGAAAGATTCCTGCCTGCCTAGGGGTGTACTTGACCTCCAAAAATTTGAATTTGTTTAAAGATAATTATGAGAAATGCTGGTCAGAAATCAAAAGAGACTTGGATATATGGTCAAGACTGAAACTTTCCTTGTTAGGCCGAATAGCTGCTGTAAAGATGAATGTATTGCCGAAAATGTTATTTTTGTTTCAGGCCCTACAGATCGTGGACAAGGTGGAATGTTTTGGAAAGTGGCAGAAGGATATTTCTAAGTTTGTTTGGCAGGGCAAAAAGCCCCGAATAAAGTTTAAAATATTAACTGATGCGAAAGAAAGAGGGGGATTTGCCCTGCCAGACTTGAGGCTATATTATGAATCTGCAGCCTTCTGCTGGTTGAAAGACTGGATTTTATTGGAGAACACTGATGTCCTGGATCTGGAAGGGTTTGACAATGCGTTTGGGTGGCATGCATATTTGTGGTATGACAAGGCCAAAGTGCACAAATTGTTTAAAAACCATATTGTCAGAAGAGCAATTTGGAGGGTCTGGATAAAATACAAAGACTTATTGGAGAGTAAAACTCCGAGGTGGCTCTCACCGGTGGAGGCCAAGGCACGTAAGAGACCCAACATGGAGGCCCACTGGCCTAAATATTGGGAAATAATTGAAAAAACTGGAGACAATTGGAGGTTGCTAAGTTTGGAGAAATTGAAAACTAAGGTACGAGATTGGTTGCACTATGCGCAAATTCAAGAGGTATTTAAAATAGATAAAAAAGTTGGATTCCAGGTGGAAAAATCGAAACTAGAGACTGAATTGTTAGAGCCAAAAAGTAAACTACTTTCGAGAATGTATAACTTGCTGCTTAAGTGGAATACACAGGATGAGACAGTCAAATCCGCTATGATAAAATGGGCTCAGGATGTGGGGCATAACATTATGTTTGCAGACTGGGAAAGGTTATGGAACACTGGTTTGAAATTCACGGCATGTACTGCCTTGAAGGAAAATATTATGAAAATGGTATACCGGTGGTACATGACCCCAGTCAAGTTAGCCAAGATATATCATCTGTCTGACAACAAATGTTGGAAATGTGGAGAGGCGGAAGGGACATTCTTTCATCTCTGGTGGACCTGCCCGAAAGTGAAGGCCTTCTGGGAAATGATCCATAACGAACTAAAAAAGGTATTGAGATTTACCTTACCTAAAAAACCAGAGGCCTTCCTTCTGGGCATGGTGGACCAGAGAGTGCTTAAGAAGGACAGAACCTTTTTTATGTATGCTACCACAGCAGCAAGGATCCTGATTGCAAAATACTGGAAGATACAAGATTTACCCACGCTGGAGGAATGGCAATCGCAGTTGATGGACTATATGGAACTGGCTGAAATGACTGGCAGAATCCGAGACGCGGGAGAAGAAACAACTGAGGAGGATTGGGAAAAGTTTAAGGACTATTTGAAAAAACACTATAAGTTGTATGAATGTTAAAAAAAATGCACCTTTCAGGAAATTCTAGCTTCAGCAAATGTAAGTTATTGGAATGAAAATTAAGACACAAGAATTCAGAGGTAAAATAATGAAATAACTTTATTGTGTTTAATATAAAACATATAAGAATTGAGCGACAGTAAAATTGAAAATAGGGAACATGATAAAATGGAAGTTACAATAAGTTTTGAAATAAGTTAACAAATTGCTGATGCTTTATAAGACAGAGAACGCAGGGTTCGGAGGATGTGGGGAAGTCCTATAGGTTAGATGGAAAAAGAATATGGAAATTTGTTATTTATATTTCTCTTTTTTATAACCACTCTTTATTCTTTTTTCTGTATTTTTGTACTTTTAAAAAAAGCAATAAAAAAATGTTTTAAAAAAAAATAGAAAGATTCCTGCCTGGAACGCTCAGTCAGATAATTGAATTTTAATTTTACTGAGCTTTGAAGTTTTTGTTTTGTTTTGCTTCTTTTAACAAATTGCCCACGCAGGCCACATAACTGCAATGCTATTATCACTGCATGGCTAATCTCTTACAGTTACATGAGCAACGTGCTTGATTTCCTTTGCTGTGGATGCCATGTTGATTTGTGAATGACATTTGCCTACTCGTTGAAACCACACATTTTAATTACAAACCTAAAATTGTAAAGCAATTAACAAACTTAATAAACATAGCTTGGAAACCAAGCACTTCAGAATGAATAGGGTATGATTAACATGCAATAAATCTTATTACTAAAGCTGCTCACAAGGAGGACCGGCCTGATGTCAATGTGTTCTCAGGAGCCAAAACACTATGGTCGAGCCAAATTTCCACAAACCCTCCTAGTGACAAATTAATCTGCCACCTGCCACATCTGGGAGATTCAGTCCCTAAATCAGTCCTTGTGTTAATTAACTATACAAGGCCCGTGGCTTGGCGAACACTTTTGGGAGTCAGGGGATGGGGCTTGTAGGTTTGCAAATGGAGCTGGTTTCGTTTATGAAATTGCACTTTGTTTCCACAGAGCCAAACCAGCGTTTTTATTATGTTCAACTATATTTATGGGCGGTGGGGTTTTTTTTAGACGTAGCAGCCGACCACAGGCCAAAATCTCTGAACTTCCAACCACGGGCGCGCGAGCCTAGATATACTATGCCGAAGCAAAGGTTGCAAACAGCGCCCCCAGCGGCCCCCTCCTGCAAATTGAAAATGGAGGCGAAATCGCATCCAGTTTACAATGTTAAAGCAAGTTATTAAATGCCAACCGCCTCCTTCGGCTTCCTTCTCCACCTCTCCGGGTGTCAGTTTTGGAAAATGGCCGCCACTTCAAAAGAGAGAGCTGCCACATAGGAGTTAGCTGCATGCCCCTTTAGTGTCGGTGGCGATCCATAAGGGGTCGCGACCAACGTGCCCCTCGCCCCCAAGCACCCCCCTCGCGCTTCGGCTCCAAAGGCGCGCTTCCCCTTCCTGAAGGGCGGGAGGGAAGCCCGGCAGCCCAGGGGCCTCCTTCTCCGAAATGCTCGCAGCTCTTGCAGCAGTCCCAGAGCAGGCTTGGTGACAGCCTCGGGAGCCACCGTAGTACCGAGGATGGCTTCCACAGTTGTTGTTGCTGCTGCTGCTGCTGCCTCCTTCTCGCCCTCCTCCGCTCGCGCTCCTGGCGCCCGTCGTTCGTCACCGGGAAAACGCAGCGAGGGCCGCCGGCTCGGCGCGCCAGCCGGAGGGCCCCCCTCCCGGGAGCAGCAGCAGCGTGGCAGGCGGCTCGTGCACTAAAGCAGGTGCACGCTCAGCCTCCTCATTGGCAGCAGCTGCGGCAGCCGGCGCCTCGCGGGTGTTTCTCTGCTCTTGCCTCCTTCTCCCTCGCTCCCCTCCTCCTCCTCCTCCCCTGCAGACAGGTAGGATGAGCGCGAGCAGCGGCGCGCGCCGTGTGTCTCTCTCCGTCCTCCTCCGCTAGCAACTGAGGGGAGTGCGGACTCGGAGGCAGCAGCGGCGGCGAAGGGTCGCGTGCCCTGCAGCGATAGAGCTTGGCTAGGGGGGAAGGCAGCAAAGAGGCTCCCTCATGCAGGCGGGCAGCTCTCAGGTAAGGAAAGGGCGCACTGCGCAGCGGAGGAGGTGGGAAAGCCGAGAGGGGCTGGTGGCCACCGAGGGAGGGTTGCGGCGGTGGGGGAAGGTGAGAGACCCGAGGAGGTGAGAGAACTTCGCAGCTCGCTCTCTCCCTTTCGGCATCTGGCCAAAAAACCGCGCGGGGGACTCCGGCGCGCGCCTCCCAAAGTGACCGGGAGCTCCCGAGAAGGGGCGGGCGGGTCGGTCAGAGGAAGACCCCCAGCGGCGGGACTTTAGAAGGGAATGGAGCCGAGGAACGGCGTATTCGTCGTCGGCGAGGGACCGGGGTGAGGGGAGAAGGGAGGGGACAGGAGTTCCCGCCGCCGGAGCGGGGCTTTTTTCTGGGTTCGGCTAAGGTGACGTTGGTAGGAGTGGGTGGCCGCCCCCCGGCGCCAAACCTGGGGAGGGCAGGCCGGCTCTTGCATGCAAAAGCACCACTGCCATCCTGCCGCCAGGGAGCGCGCGGGGGGCGACCCGGCGTGGAATAGGTTTTCCTTTTTTGCAGGCGGAGGGCCCGAAAGTGCCTGAGTGAGGGGCGCCTCCTCCGGGAGGGGGCGGGAAGGTGTGCGGAGGGAACTGCCCGTGTGCTGCTGAAGCAAAGCTGCCTGTTCCTGTCGTTGCAGACCGTTGCAATCCCGATGCCCTTTGCGGATGAAAGATGTATCATGGAATGAACCCGAGCAGCGGGGATCCGTTCCTAGAGAAGCGGCGGCGGCAGGAGCAGCCACGGCCGCCGCCACCCCCACCAGCTCCACCGCCCCCGCTGCTTCAGCGCTCGCAGTCCAGACTCTCCCTGGTGGTCCTGTGGTTCCAGCTGGCTCTGTGCTTTGGCCCCGCGCAGATCACAGGCGGTGAGTGAGCGGCGAACTCATGTGACAGGCAGAACCGGGAGGGAGGGAGGGAGCGAGCGAGGCTGACAAGCTGCTGACGGGCAGGTTCCCCCTTCACGTAGGAGGAGACAGCCTCCGGCTATTGATCTCCTATGCACAAATGCTAAAAGGGGGGAAATTATCATTCCACGGTCTTGCCCCGGCTGCTTCTTAAACCAGCCAATTCAAAAAAGGGGAAAACCCCAGCCATCCCATCTTGAAGGCGAAGTGGCCACCCCCCTCCCCTCATTGCAAATGCTTAGGGGAATGACCTCTTAAATGACTGCTTCCTACTGAAATTGAGGATTGCTTGTAAAGAGCAGAAGAATCCGATTCTTCCTCTAAAGATGCTTCTGTCACCCTAGATACATGGAAGGACCTTCTCCCACCCCGCTCAAACACAGAAGGTTCTTCTTCAGGAAAGCACATAGTCATCAATCTGTTCATGCTCTACTTCATGCTAAAGGGAGAACCACTGTGTTCCGCCTTCCAAGAAAAAGAGATATTAATCAGAGGAAGTCCAAGCACCCTTGCACTCCCAAATGTACATGAGGAAAGGCTGCACACAGATGCTCAGTGGGGAAAAGACTTCCTCTCGGCCCTGATGATAAAAAAATTAAAATCCTCCTACAGTGATATGAGGCATCCACTCACATGGTTAGAAATCCCCCTGGGATACGCCAGGCATATATAAACAATGATCTGAACAAATCAGTCCTTAAATATTGGGGAGTCTTGCACCCCCCTCTTCAGAGTAACAGACTGAGGTAAAACAATAGCTATTTGGGATCAGCATTTGGAGGCTGATCCGATACAGGCAGAAACCCCATGCCCAGTGGCTAACCCCGAGTCAAGACTGGCAGTGAGGGATTGGTATAGCAGTGAGACTTCTTATGTAGCCAGAAAGGGCCAGTGAGATGAGGCGAAGATCTTAGTCCACCAACCCCAACTGGCTTTTCACAGTGACCCTTCTATGAAACTATTAGCTGTCCAGAGTACTAACTGAGCTAAATGCTGCTGTTAGAGCAAATTTGCATGTGTCATTTTTGCAAATCCCCTCCCCTTCTAAAGAGAAATTTGTCTTCTTTTCAACTTTTGGGGCCAGCACCAGAAGAAAGTCCTTGCAGTGCTTTCGGATGAGTACTGTTCCATTTGGGGATAATACTGGAAACTTTCAGATCTTTGTTTATTCCATCAACTTTGAAAACTCTTTAGGATTTAAGGTTTTGGTTATTATTTCCAAACCAGCACTTAGTTTGTTTCTCCCTAATATTCTATGATTGTGATGTGTTTGGAGCAAGACAAACTTATTACCACCAGTTCAAATAGGCTCTCCAGTTAATGTTGGACTTCAGCTTCAGCTGTCCCTGACTGTTGGCCATGCTGGCTGGGGCTGATGGGAGTTGGTGTCCAACAACATCTGGGGAGCCTACATCCTTGGTTTATGTAAAAGTGCTGTGTCCAGATGTGGCCATCAAATCCCTCACATTTACTGAAGGGAAGTCTGTATGTGAAATAACTGCTTGGATTTCTCATGTAGAGGTGGTTAAAAATGAGATGCCTTTCAAGGTTAGGTGCCAAGCTGGGAATCAAATAGTATGTAATGCCTCTTGGTTTTAACTGGAGTCTGAAGGTTTTTGGTGGCCATGAAGACGGTCATCATTGGTATGCACTCAGCTTAAGTTTGTATCTGTGGTCAGATGTTTTGTGCTATGCTTCTGTGTATGTTTACTAGGTTGGAGCTGCTTAATAGAGGAGATCCCATGGGAATGATCCAGGCACAATTCAACATAGGATTTAAGCTCATTGAAACCAATGGGTTTATACACATTTAACTCTGCTAACTCTGTTTAACTCTCTCTGCCTGAGAGTTTGCAGGAAGCTGTATGGGTATTTTGGCAGGAGATCCAAGGACACAAACAAGCTGATGTTTAAAAAATAAATAAATGAGGGTGTGTCATATAGAAAATAAAAACTAGAGGGATATACTAATGTTTTGAAGTGCTGTGAAATGTGTGATAGTGTCACTGAGTGTATCTGAAGAAGTGTGCATGCACACGAAAGCTCATACCAAGAACTAACTTAGTTGGTCTTTAAGGTGCTACTGGAAGGAATTTTTTTTGTTTTGACTCAGTTTTCTGTGGGCCAGCCAATGGCAGACAAACGAGGCAGCTCTTTCTGCAGATAGGGCTTTCCACAAAACCTGGCAGTGCAGGCTTGTGCATGCAATTCCCATATTGTCCCCATTTCTCCGATTTCAGTAGGTGGGGCTACTACCTGACCTGTGCACTATGGCATGATGTTAAGTGCTGTGCCAGACGGCCAAGATTTGAAACAGCTTTGTAACCACTGATGTTTTTACATATTTTCATCCCACTGTGGGCATTGCTTAATTACAAGAAAGCATCATTACTGCTGCTAGATTGCATTGTTTCTTTTGGTTTTGTTGAGGCTGCAGTCTTTCTTACCCAGGGCATCTCTCCTGTGCTTGCAATATTCAAACCAGAAAATGGAGTTCATTTTTTTAAAAAAACTTACCCTCAGGTTGTAATGACTGCCTTTGCAGGTGAACCATGGCAGCTATCCTTCTGACCTTTGTCAGGATTCATGCCCTGAGAATGAGTGAATTTCCCTGCTAATTTTAATCTAATTCTGCCACCAAATGAAATAGTTATAAATACTTCCTTATAAAAAAGAACATGCAAGGTTGACGTTACCCACAATAAAAGTCCCTGGACCTATATATGTTTGTAAATCGGCAGGCTTTATCCACTCTGGAGGGGCTAGTGTGCAATTTCATCAAGTTATTTCAGAAGGAATAAAAGTTAAAAAAATTTTTTTTTAAATTCCAATGGTGAATATGTAACAAACAGAGATAAATGGAGTAAATTTGGGTAGTCCCTGAGCAGAATCAGGCAGCCTGCAAAGCTTGAGGTTGGTTGTTTTCTCAAGTGCCAAATTGGGATCTGAACTGAATCTTGTGGTCATTGCACCCCCTCAACATCTGTACTAATATAAGTGTTCTCTAGGTCTAATGGTATTAAAGTGTACATAATAAAGCTAAATGTGAATAACTGAGCTTTTATAGAAATAAGCCTAGTTCAATTAAGTTTTATTGCTGTCAGCCACAGGCCACCATAGAATAGATGGAGAAAAGTACATAATTAACTCAATACGAAGTCAATACAATGCAAACCTTACAAACAACTGTAGCAGACATTTAACAGCAAGACACTATATATATATATATATATTCTGCCAAAGAGCAAAATAAAATATCAATAAAACAAATACAACCTGCACAAGATATTATTCCTGCAGAGAAAAGAAACAGATTCATTTTTTAAAATGAAAGAATTGTGTTGAAAGCTGACCTCTCTCTCTACTCTAAAATGCTGAGAATAAAGTAAGCAACGGCAAACTGTTCCATGTAATAATGAAGTGCTGGCTGTTTTAATGTTTGGTTCTGTAATGGATTCAATTAATGGTTGCCTGAGGACAGAATTTAACTTCTAAACTCCTTTTATTTTATATCTTCCTGCTCTGAAGGCTCTGTTGACAGCAAGGCTCTGCTGTTTTACCCCAAATCAATATAACATGCAAACGTTTTCTTTTTCTTGTCAGTAACTCTGTAAAGAATAATTCCACTTCCATATTATTTTTGCTCCCAAAAACACAAACCTGAAAAGGATGCAGAATAAAATTATTTCCATAAGTAAATCTAAATGAAAAGCACCTAGGAAAGTTATACAGTACATTCTTTCCAGATCTTTATGTTCAGCCAATGATACACTATTAAGGGTAACACATGATGTTTGCCTTGCTTCAGCAATAAATGAGGCAGTTGGTGTGTCTGTGCCTTGCTTGTGGAACTCTTTGTCCTTTAATATTAAGCATGCACCATCAGTACGGTAGTTTGTTTCAAACACCTGCTTAAGACTCTTCTGTTTACACAGATCTTTTCTGATGCATTGCTCAGCAATCAGCTATTGTGTATCCCTGTCTAGATGTTGACTAAGCATTTTTATCCTATTTTATGCATGTGTTATGTTCATCGCTGATATACTTTGTTTATTGTGCAGTATATAAGCCTACATACCAGACCAGATTCAAAGTGCTTACCCTTGTGTTTAAAGCTCTGAATAACCAGGTTCCTAAGTATCTGAGAGAATGCCTTCAACCACACAGACCTGCCTGCGCCTTGAGATCTTGGAGAAGTACATAGCGTAGTAGGGACTCAGGGAAGGGCCTTTTTGAAGGTGACTCTGTGTTTTGTAATTCACTCTCTGCTGACATGTTCCTGGCCTCTTCATTACACTGTTGTAGAAAACGAGTCAAGATATACCTCTTTCTGTATTTTCTTTTTGGAGGAGGGGTGGGGTGAAAAATTTATAGATTCAGAGTAATTGAATGCTGCTGTCTTTCTTCCCTGTGTTGGGACTTAATATAATTGTTTTTATTATATTTCGTTGTAGGCTATTGTATATTTTTCTTGATGTAAACCAGGGTCTACCGGTGAAGGATGTAATTGTTGTTTAGTTGTGTCCGACTCTTCGTGACCCCCTGGACCAGAGCATGCCAGGCACTTCTGTCTTCCACTGCCTCCCGCAGTTTGGTCAAACTCATGCTGGTAGCTTCGAGAACACTATCCAACCATCTCGTCCTCTGTCGTCCCCTTCTCCTTGTGCCCTCCATCTTTCCCAACATCAAGGTCTTTTCCAGGGAGTCTTCTCTTCGCATGAGGTGGCCAAAGTACTGGAGCCTCAGCTTCACGATCTGTCCTTCCAGTGAGCACTCTGGGCTGATTTCCTTAAGAATGGATAGGTTTGATCTTCTTGCAGTCCATGGGACTGTAATACAAAACACTTAAATACATGGGGGGGGAGGATTAAGAAAGTGATAAAACCTGTTACCTATCTCTGATAGGAAAACGATTAAGGGAATTTTAATTTGTGTTTGTGGTGAATAACATACTTTGTTCGGTGCAACTGTTAATGTATTTTGTTCTGTCTATGAAACACTGGAGTGATGGAACTTGCCAACTGACGTGGGAAAGTTTAACGCTGAAGAAACCACAGAGACCATTTCTTCTAATAATCATGCCAATCTGAAATTATCTATGTTACTTTTCAATGTGTTTAGAGAGCCTGTTGCCTAATTTGTCCATAAATGATTCACAGCTACACCTACACTCATAATAAAATAGCACATTTTATTGGGGAAGTTTGATGGTGGTGGATATGTTAATAAGTTACATATAAACTTGGACTTCTAAAAGAAAAGTATAGAGCTTATAAAACTCTGGATTTTCACGTTTAAGTTCCTTATTGGACTTTGCCACCTATGCTCAGTTAAGAACATTGCAAAACTTAGTAGCAACAGCTTCTTAAGGCATAATGTAGTCCAAGTTGAGCATTTTCTCCCTGTCATGCCTCCACTGGAGGAATCCTTTTCAGAGGATGACCTAGAGCAGGCATAGGCAAACTCGGCCCTCCAGATGTTTTGGGACTACAACTCCCATCATCCCTAGCTAACAGGACCAGTGGTCAGGGATGATGGGAGTTGTAGTCCCAAAACATCTGGAGGGCTGAGTTTGCCTATGCTTGACCTAGAGCTTCCCAAAGCAAACATCACAATGCAGCATCCCTCATCAAAGGACCGTGAGGCAGAGCAGAAGGATTCAGGGCCATCAGGGTCACAGTAACATAACTACCTCAAGACACAGAATATGAGGTGGAAACAGAGTGGCCACTAAGTCCTAAGGAGCACTCCATAAGTCAGAAAGCTTGCCAGAGGAAGAAGGATCCCTTGGGACTCATGAGTTAGCTATTCCTTAGAAGTAATGGGTGCCACGCCCCCGCAGGCAGTGTGCCATGCCCCCAGGATGCACGCCATACCCCTGCGGGCGGCGCGCCACGCCCCCGGGATGTGCACCTGCTGAAACCCATGTCATGTTGTCTTATTTTATATGGAATGACTTGGCACATTACATGGATATTTCCCCCCAGAAATAGGCATGTATATAAATCTTTCCCACCTAAGCACAGCAAAGACATGCAGGTTTGCTCCTGTGACTTAAATGTATAATTAGGAAAACCGATTTAAGCTTGCACACCAGAGAGAAAATTCAGACATATTAATGTTAGGTTTCTCCCACCCCCTGCAAACTCCAACTCCAACAACTAATTGAATCAAGTTCTGATCTCTGGAGTTCTGACTGAATACTACTTAATTGAACCAATAGATTAATTTTTCTGTATGGGAAATGGTTTATATGAAATGGGTTGCACTTGTACAGGACTAGTTGTGTGAGATGGCTCTTCAAAGTGTACCCCAGCCTCAAACAGGGTTGTTTCTAAGGTAGAAGTGGACCCATTGAAAGTAATGTCATATCCATTAATTTCAATGTCTGCTCTGAGTAGGTTGCTCTTTTTTTTTTGCAATCTTCAGTAAGCCTCTATTTCTTAAAAATGTTTTATTAATTGTACACCAAATGGTTCCAAGGTGGATTGCAAAAATTCTCACAATTAAAGCAAGTGAATTTTGCATACTACTACTACTACTACTAATAATAATAATAATAAATCATGAAAGTAACCAATGGCAAAGTTAACAACACAGCGGCAATGCACAGCAATGCTGTGTTTATGGAGCTTTGCCAAGTTGACCTGTGCTATGTATGGAAAGCTGAGAAATGAAATTGACAAGATGTTCTTGTGCTCATGGGAGACATGTCCTGCATTGCAGAAGGGGGTGTGGAGTTTCCCTGATAATAATAATAATAATAATAATAATAATAATAATAATAATAATAATTTAATAAAGAAACCAGAAGGCCTGAAATAATTCTGGAGTTGCTGCAAAGGAGATAATTCTGCTGATGCTTGCTATTTCAGTTTAATGAGTCTTGTGGCAAGTGTTTGTGCACTCAAGCTAATTTATATATTAAAGCCATTAAAAAGGTATACCAAATAATGGGAGATGGAAAGGTGGGGTGGGGTGGGCAAGAGAGATTGCGCTACTTCTCATGGGCACTGTCCAAGGTACCCAATTAACTTGTGGAAAAATTGCAGTCCACTTAAAATTTAACAATTGCAAAGAAAGCAGTGAGTGGGTTTCTGCCACCAGACTATTGTGGTTTGGGTGCTGGCATCATGCGACTTTTGCTAGTTTGAGTGCTAGTTTGAGAAAAAGCACCTGCATCTCCTGCAGCAAGTGCACTGGCTTCAGAAGACAGAGCACAATTAAGGTCCTCATCTAAACTGCATTTATATCCCACCTTTTTCTTCAGGGAACTAAAGGTGGCATACAATGTTTTCGTCCTCATTTAATCCCCACAACAAGTGTAGGTTAGGCTGAGAGGCAGTGACTGACCCAAGGTCACCCAGTGAGCTTCAGGCCTAACTAAGTGAGGATTTGAACCCTGGTCTTCCAGGCCCTACAATAACCACTGCACCACACTGGCTAATACAGTAGATCAAAACAATATGTGTAAGGATCTTCAATACAGAGCCATAGTGTGTTGTGACAGAGGACTGGTGCTTCTGCAAAGGGCCATGAACAATGAGACAACAAGGTAGAGTTTAGAGTACTCCTATATGTGGTTTGTTCAAAAAATAAGAACCTAGAAAGAACTGGGAAGAATGTGGTTAAATCTACAGAGGAGTTAATATACTGGGAACATAAGAACGTAGGAAATTGTCTTATGCTGGCCTATCTAGCTAAGTATTGTCCGCACTGACTGGCAGTGGCTCTTTGGGATTTCAGACAAGGGCCTCTCCCAGCCCAACGTGGAGATGTGCGGAGCTGATGGTCTACCACTGTGTCACAGGCACCCTAACAGCAGCATAAGAAAGCTAAGAAAGGGAAATATAATGTCAAATAGGACATAAGAAGGTGATAGGCACACAGGAATCTAAAGCAGGGTAAAAGAGGAGAACAAAATGAAAGCATCAGCATGCTTAATTTGTCATGGATAACTACTTGGAAAGTTGGGAATAAGGAAACAGGGAGAGAGGGGAGATCAGAGTTGGAATAGCTTTCTGAAAATGAATGGAGTAGAGGGAGACACTCCCCCAGGTTTCTCCTGGGAACCAGGAGGTTTCCTTTTTGCACTGGAGAGACCAGGGTTACATGGGCTGCGCTTTTATATTCATCATGCTATTCAATGTGTACTTGTGCTCCCCTACCCATTGTGACTAGTCCTGTGCTAGCTTACCCTTCCAGACAAAATGGAAGCTTTTTGAGGAAAGGTGGCTCTAACAATGGCAGGGAATGGTGCTTCCTTAGCAACAATGGGGTATGCATTTTCTCTCCCCCCACCCCCACTAAAATTATTGTCCGGAATGGCAATCATTGATACACAGTTGGCCAGTGCAGACAAAAAGCTTTGTGCATGTGTTGATTTCAAGTCTTATTGCCCAGCTGGTGCTGACACACTCATCGTTGTACTATTTTGCATGTCAGTACACAACTGCACTCGGAGGTGGCATGGCTCCTGTCCAGTGTGCTGGCCAGGGGCTAGGTAAAGGTAAAAGGTACCCATGCCTGTACGGGCCAGTCGTGATTGACTCTAGGGTTGCACGCTCATCTCGCTCTAGAGGCCGGGAGCCGGCGCCGTCCGAAGACACTTCCGGGTCACGTGGCCAGTGTGATGAAGCTGCAACTGGCGAGCCAGCACCAGTGCCGCACACGGAAATGCCGTTTACCTTCCCGCTATAAAGCGGTACCTATTTATCTACTTGCACTTAGGGGTGCTTTCGAACTGCTAGGTGGGCAGGAGCTGGGACCGAACGATGGGAGCTCACCCAGCCGCGGGGATTCAAACCGCCGACCTTACGATCAGCAAGTCCTAGGCACTGAGGTTTTACCCACAGCGCCACCCGCGTCCCTGGCCAGGGGCTACTGCCCATAAATTGCTAGGAACCAGTGGATGACAAACTGTGAGAACAGCAATTGGCACCATTGGGTTTGGCTTGGGTGATGTTGACAGTTTGATGATTGGGGTTTGTAGTGGAGCTAAATCCACCAGTTAATGAAATGAGGCATTAACTCAAAATAAAGAAGTAGGATCGCACTATTTTGTCTACTTATTGGCATGCAGTGTATGAAGCAATGTGTTAGATGCCAATATAAAACATTCTCGTAACACTAATAATTAGTATTCAAGCAGCATAAGTACTTATGAAAGAGACAGACATTTTTCTCTGCATCACATCACACAAACAATGCTGCAATATTTTAAGACCCTGTGTGCACAATGTAAAACTGAAAAGACTCAGCCCACTCCAAAAGACAAATAAATAATGTAGTAATTAGGGGTGTTTTGGTTTGGGGTTTTTTGCTAGCATAGCTTGAAATTCTAAGTGCCCTTTACGAACAGCATAATTGGGACTAATTTGCTTATTAACCTTAACCACAACAACCTGGGAACCAAATGACAAGGGAGGCAAAAGAATGGCTTATCATTGTAGGCGAAATGTGCACGTGGGTGAAGTCTACAAAGTCACTTCCGCTCTTCTTGTTCTGTGGGCAGTGTTGCACTATATAAGGTAATTCAGCGGAAGAAACTTCTTTGCAGATGACTAAAAACACCCGCTTATGGGGCATGTGGGGACAGGAAAAGGTATGCCAAATGGCACTTAATTGTAGGGAAAGGTCTGACTAAAGAGAAACACCAAAAGGAGAAATGGAAGCAATCTGTTGAGAGACACCTCTCTCTATGCTAGGCTTGAAGCAACTTGCAGAAATGTTTGAGCCTGAAGTCCATTATCGTCTCCTGGTGGCATCTCAAGTGGACACCCTTTGGACACCCTTCCCAAAATTTTACCATTGTTTAAACTGAGGGTTGGTTGTTGTTTTTTTGCAAGGGGTGATTATTTGGAGGAAATGTCCTATTTTTGTGGGGAGAGTGTTTCTGCTTCTTTGTGTTTTATTTGCTGTGTCTCTATGTATTTTGCCTGTTTGCTGGAGGGTTCTGGACATCACACTTTTTTAATTATTCTGTGAAATGTGTGTTTTGTGGTGCCCACAACAGTTCCTTCAGTTTCCAAATGTGCCCCTAGGCCCCAAAACACTGGGGACCTTGGATCCATACTCCGTATGTGGGACAAAAAATGTTCACTGAAAGGAGAAGGAGGTGAATACTGATGGTACAAAAAGACTTGGGGGTAAGATAGATGTGAGCTGGAACTGGAAGTACAGTAAGCAATAGGGACTCTGGCAACACAGGAGAGCAAGTGGATGCAAAATAACTACCCATTACCCTCCACTGCTCTGTTTTGGCTTGCATTAGAACTCCAGTGTGGATTCTCTCTCATTTTCTGGCTGCAAAAGGAAAAAAAACAAGGAGGAGTGCATGAGCAGGAGGCCCAGGGGTTCACTGTGTTTTTGATCTAGGGTGTGAAGGATCATCCATAGCTGTTGCTGGTATCTGTGTGCACTCTCTCTTAAAGGAGGATCAGTAATGGCACAAGCAGGTAGGTGGCAGTAGAAGAACAGGTGAGCAGGCTAATGAGTCTTGCAATGTGATTTCCAAGAGCTATGGGTAGATTCCTTGCCCCAGGAGAGCATAGTCATGCCTTCTAGCTCACGACTGATGAACATCATAGGGAGTTGACCTAGTTTTCAAGCATGTTTGCTGTGGTGACCTGATATTTGAGCTTGGGCTACATTGGGGTGGGCAATATGGTGTCCTTCGGATGTTGCTGGGCTACAACTCCCATCCATTAGCCGTTGAGCATGACCAGTTGGAGTTGGAAGTCCAACAACATCTGGAGGGTGCCACGGCAGCTTTCCCTGTGTTACACGGTATGGGATAATCCAGTTGTGTATACATTGGGGTGGTTTTCTTCTTCCTTGATTTGGTTCAGCCACTGACTGAAGAGGTTAATTAATCCACCTATGAACATGTTGGAGACTGTAATGGATGATGTATTTCAACAGCTGCTAGTCACAGCAACTGTATGAGCTCCCCAGGTTCAGAAGCAGCATGCGGCTGAATAGCAGTTGATGAGAAATGAGAGTTGGGATGGTTATTGCTATCTTATTCTGCTCTTGTGTTTCACAGAGGCATTTGGTTAGCTACAGGAAAAAATTGGATGCAGGGCTGGATGATCCAGCAGGGCTGTAGTTATGCGCTTAATGAATTGGCCAATTTTTCAAGGACAGCTAGTCTTGTGAATGGGGTCAGAGTTGGCATTTTAGCTTGAGTTTGAATGGATTTGAAAAGCAAACCTCTCCCTCCCCACTTCAGTCTTGTTGAAATTCCTGCAGTTCCTTTGTAGGCCAGGACTCACCTGTGAATTACTGAAGCATCATGGCTGCTCTGCTGCCAGAAGTTTGTGTCTTCCAAGCACTTTGACTCATATGCAAGACGGAGAAGCTCAGAATTTATTATTATTGGCAGCCAAGTTGGGTTCTCCTCACCCCCTGCTGTGGGAGTGCATATGAATAAAATTATATTCTAATTTATTATCACATTACAAGAGACACTTTAAATAATTTCCTTGATGCTTTCAATAGCAGGTATGCATGGCAGCAGACTCTAGTGTATAGAATCTTCCGCATATACTTGTATATACAGCCTTTTGGAGAAAACATTGCATATAAAGTGGTTGTCTTAAGGGAGACCCAGCAAATTTAACTAGATTTTTATTTAATTTTTTATGACCATTCAAATACCAATAGATAAGTAGGTCCCCCCACTTGTTATCCTGTCTACTACCATCACAAGCTTTCAACTAAACTGTCAATCAACTTATATAGCAAGAGATAAAAAGAGAGGTGAGAAGTGCTACAGACATGAATATTCAGGAATCTGCATGTCAAGTAGCCCCAGGAACTGTGACCAAATATTGTTAAAATCTACTCTTAATACACCTGTTAAATTCTACCCACTCTTGGCAGCCAACTTAATATAAGAATAAATCTTGGCATGAGGAATATTTTCATTCCTTCATAAAAATAACAAAAATTGAGGGCTATTCCCCAAACAACATGCAAAATAAACAACTAACTTAGTTGTACCTCCAAGCTGAAAAAGCAGTACCAAGATCAACAAGTCTGCCTTTTGGATGTGAATTTAAAGTAATATGCCAAGACAGAATAAACAAAGGAGGGGAGAGACGTCTGCTTAAAGGTGTTCTAAATGTACAGAGTTTTCTTTTCCTTTTGGCAATGAGAGAGATTTTTCAGGGTCATCATTTTCTAAAGGGTTTATTTGTATTTCAGACAAGACTAAAATTATAATACTAACTCAGCCAAGCTTTTGGGTTTTACTGCATCTAAATATATAATGTTTTTTTTTTTAAAAAAAAAGTAGGACAGATTAAATGATGCATTCCAGTCATCTGGTTCCTGTTCTTACTGATGGTATATAGTTCACAGGGCAGTGGCGGTGGCGATGCCCCGTGTCTAAATTCTAACATGTTTTCTGAGCAAAAGTTTTGATACCTTTAATCTGGGCTTGAAATGCTCCTGGTCATTTCATGCCGAGCCACACACTTAATGGATGTAGATACTTAATGATAGAACCATGACAAAATAATAGTAAAAAGAAATAGCATTTTTTGTGTGTTTGCTTATAAAGGTTTTTTATGCATGCTCTCCCCACCCCCTAAAAATTGAAAACAGCAGAAGAGATTTGGAACACAAGAAGGCTAATAAATTGCACACGCTTTTAAAGGACAGAGTCGTGTCTTATTTCCTCCAAAGCTTGGCTTGTTATCCAGCTGCTCTTTCATCTGGAGTGGAGTGGCCAAACAAATCACAGTTAAATATGGCTGCTGGGTGCAGACATGGTGCCAAAACAAGCCATGGGTCATAGGCCAACAACAAACATAGCTTCACATCATAGTTAGTTATTGGAAAACAAACCATGATTGGTCTTCAGGGCTGGGTTTGAACATCCAAACAAGCCGCACTTATGATTTAGTGCTATATGTGAACCAGGCCAATGTTTCTTTCTGTTAACCATTTTTTATGTTGTCTGTGTGTCCATTTATCCATTTGTGTACAGACTAGTCTATCCTGACATATTGGGAACCACCCCAGAATCGTCATTATGTAAGGCAGCCTATTTGACCCACAGAAATGGTGTTATGGCATTGCTGGCAGATTGTGGCTTGTATCACTCTAGAAAATGTGTGTGAAGCTTCTGAAGGCGTTGTTCCAGTAGATATGGGGGACAGATGTGGTTTGCCCAGTGAGGCAGAGCCACAAAGAAAGCATCTTTTGAGGTATGCCACTGTGCTTACCAGGATGGGAAGGGACAGTATGGTGGGAAGGTTGGCATAGTGTGAGTACAGCAGCAAGAGTACCAGATTGACTCAGCCACTGCGTCATGCCAACCACCCCACTCCCTCACCTCTCTCCCTCCTGGTAGGCACCAAACAAGACACTTCTGATGGAGACAGAATTGGCACTGTAGCTGGTTGTTGTGGTTTTTTAATTGGGTCTGTGTTGTGATCATAGAAGTCTATATACATACAAAAGGCATCTGGAAAAGGCCAATACCATTGGGTGTTGGGCTAGAGACCTCTGTTTTAGAAAGTAGTGGGCAAAACAATAAATAAGAGAACTTGTAGAGGATGAGGACTGAGGAAAGTGCAATGTGTGAACTAGAAACTTCACTTTTAAGAGAGCAAGTGCTGGTATTAGGACATTTCATTGAATTCTTTCCTTCTGTCTGTCTCAACTTAACTCAGCCTTGTAATGGCTGATAACCTAAATCAGTGCTGACCTTGGCATTTGAAGAAGACGACAGCAACCTATTCTTGACAGTTTCTACTGCAGAAACTGTTTGGCATTCTTTCAACATTGACTGTGGCAATCTTATTTTCAAGCAAAGACAGTTTCTGTAAACAATAGCTGGGTATAGTGTTTGTTCTTCAGCTCTGCTGCTTAAAACCCTAGGGTATTGTGCATTAGGGCACCTCATCTTTCATATTTTTAAAAATAGAGCTAATGATATAACATTTTGCTTTGCATTCACATGGTATTCTGTCTTGTGGCTGTGCATATATTTGCTCCTTGTCCTGCAGCATAAATCTCTGTTGATGCACACCTGTTTATTGTTTTTAAACTTGTACATCCACACTTCTTCTTGTCCCACTGCTTTCCCTCAGGGAAAGCCGGTCTTTAGCACTCAATCGGAGCAAATAACAAATCGGATTTCCTCTGGATTGATGGTTGTTCCAATTCAGCACTAAAGAGCAGGTTTTCCCTGAGAAAGGAGTGGGGCAAGGGGAAACCCACTCAGACCAATGCTTTCTAGGCATGGTACAAGCAGAAGTGTGACAAGTCCTGATTGTGGGCACACATCTTTTACATACATGAGCAGTTTTCCAAGATTGGAAGTGGCAGCTTCAATTGCATCAGCACTGGGAAGCAAAGCTGAAGCAATCCAACTGCAACAGTGCTATTTTGAAGCCGCCTCAGCATGGAGGGACCCTGCTTAATAGTGAGTGTTACAATGATTCAGCAGCTAAATATTCCAGGGTCTGTGGGTGTACTTTGTTGCCTCCTTGCTGCCTCAGTGTAGTAGGTCTGCTTTGTTGTTGTTGTTTGTAGTTTAGCCTCAAGGAAAAGCAACATTGTGGGAGTTGAACTTGCATAAACTCTCTGCAGAAGGATCACAATATCATCTAATTGCAGAGGAGTTCAGAAGTGATATTTGAGATCATATTTCACATCGAATACATCCCACAATAATGTAAATTATGGATTATTTACTGGATAAAATAATTTTAGAATTTGTGGAGTGGTGGTAGGTTTCTTTAGGCTATCAATAGTATTAATATTTAATTCCTCTGCTATGTATCTAATCTATAAGATTTGTAGGATGTTGCATTAGATATAGCTTTGGCATGCATGCATGCCAATTTGTCCATCTGTTCTTTCATCCCCACAGGGCAAAACTAGCATGGCATTTACTCATAATCTCTTCTGTTTTAGTACCTTGTTTTCTGAGCTGTAGTGAAACATTGACATTATGAAAGTGCTTCAGTGTGTTTGTGTGTGAAGTCCATTCAAAGAGCTGCAATTTTAAAGTTCTTGAGTAAAACTTATCTTATAAATAAACTGTAATGTTGGCAGGAAAAGGAAAAGTGAAGTGTTCGTTTTGGATCTATTAAAGAGATGGTTCAATTTTAAAACTCCTCATTGTACAGAAGGGCACACACATGCCAAATGGCTAGGGACACAGGAAGCTGCTGAAAACTATATCAGACTAGTTGTCCATTTAGCCCAATATTTTCTACTCATGCTGGCAGCAGTTCACCAAGGTCTCAAACAGAGATATTTTCCCATTAACCTTTTAATTGGCGATTGAACTTGGGACCTTGTAAATGTGACATGTGTGCCCTCCCTCTTAGGTTCAGGTCTTCCTCTGTTATGACTCTGACCCTGAGCAGCAGCCAGGACTCTGAATCGGCTGGTTTAGGAAGATAAGTGGTGCTCATTTCAGGTCCTAGCACTGATCTGGAGCTTGTCAGCTAAGAGCTTATTGAACTGGAACCCCTAGAGAAAGTACCCTGAGCCATATTCCTCTGAGGAAATGGTCCCCCTTTGTACTCATTAGTGCCTGTTTATTGCTGCCCAGTGACTAGCTCAGACAACTTAACAAGGCAGGAGCAGATTGAGAAGTGACAGAGTTCTATTCTCTAGGCTAGAAGACTATTCCTTTAAGACTCCCCTCTGTTCAAGAAGGAAGTGGAGCTTGAGAGTCTCTCATCTGTGAAGATCCAGTTGAAACCAATTGTCTGCTTGGAGCTGTCCAAGGTCCTGCAACTACTACCAGGTCCTACCTGCCCGTTCTAAGGTATACTTAGGCATCCATTGTCTATGGGCTCCTGCTCATGTTCAGAACAGGATACCCTTGTAATTCTTGGCCTGGCTTTCAATAGCCTTTTAAAATGATTACAAGGCAGCTGAATTACACAAAAATCTCATGGCACATACAACTTTCTGTCATGTCTGATAGATTATAATCAAAGAGTTGGTGTTGGGGAGGCAGATGAAGCAAATGGATGCTTATGTTGTACTGCTCAATATACTGCTTATTTATTATGTTGGTTCTTAGCTTATTCCAAAATAATATATCCAGGGATATCTCATGGAGATGTCTGTATGCTATATGCAGTATTCATATTGGGCAAGTCCTTTATATTGACTGAGAAGAGACAAGTTACTCTGTACCCTTGGGAAATCTCTAGAGATATCTTAACAGTGAAAAAGAATGGATTATTGAACTATTAACCTTCTCACAGTGTCTACTGGAACAGTGAATAATCTAATGGCCTGGGTGCACACACAGACTCAAGAAATCTATTTTTGGATTAGATTAATAAGTTTTGCTATTGCTCTTTCCCCATGTTAATTGGAGTTGTCACAGGAGGACTACACAGCAAGGCTCTAATCTGACCTGCCCAGTGCAATCCTTTGTCCCCAACAAGAGCCTCAAGAATCCTGGACCCTCATATCTTAACAGGTTTTTTTAGCCCAGGTTTCTTTTTAAAGTGGGTCATGTTTTATCACACTTAGACCAGGGGGGTTCATGGAAATCTTGTCATGATTGTAATCATTCAAAAGTTCTGTCATTAAGATTAAGAGGAAATCCTTAATTCTCAAAAGATTTAAGTTTAATGGACAAATAGTACTTGGAAATAACAGAGTTAATGAAGTCTAAGCATTGCTAAGTTCTGCTATGCAGCAAGGCCATCTGTATAGCAGGCCCCACAGACTGAGCACAGGTAGAGAGCAACTGTATTAAAGAAAGTGCTTGCAGAGGAAATAGCTTAAGAAGCCAGCCTTGATGTGCTTGCACTCTGTGCAGCAAGGAGAGAGCTAAACTGCTCTTTGTATTTACAACAAGGGTCTGTGGTGACTGCCAGTCTATTTTCTCCACCAGAAGAGAATGTGAAAGGCACAGCGAGAGTGCATATGCATACATCAGCGTATGACCATAATGTTTGCTCATCTGTAACCACATCCATGCAGTATTTTGCTACTATTGTAAGTGATGCTCCATGGTGGTGGTGCATGTAGTGCTCATGGTCTGTTTTGATACAGTACAAGGTTGTTGATAAATTAACCATGCAAATTGTTCAAGCAACAAGATTCAAAGGGCAAGTAATGAGTCCTTATGATACACACACACACACACACACACACACACACACTAAATAGGAAGTGTGTGCTAAAAATGAATTGTTTGTGGCTGCAGATTCTCCCCAG
This sequence comes from Podarcis gaigeae, assembly GCF_964106915.1. Taxonomy (NCBI): domain Eukaryota; kingdom Metazoa; phylum Chordata; class Lepidosauria; order Squamata; family Lacertidae; genus Podarcis; species Podarcis gaigeae. Next base: position 91,936,941 of record NC_139680.1, read on the forward strand.
TATTTCTTGTTGGTTAGCTCAGTCTCAGGGTCATGAGCCCCACGTTGGGTGAAATATTCCTGCATGGCAGGGAGTTGGACTATGATTATGGTGGCCACTTCCAACGCTTCTGTGATTTTAAAAATGATTCTCCCCCCAAAATAAAAAAATGTTTCCTATTTAGATATCCATCTAATGACCATCTCATTAGTCAAAAGCAGGCCCATACTACCCATTGAAATACTTATAAGTTTATGTTGATTAAAATGGTTCTTCATTTGTGCACCACAAATAAAATATGTACAGTGTGCATAGGAATTTGTTCATATTTTTTTCAAACTATAGTCCGGACTCAACAGTGTCTGAGGGACAGTGAACCGGCCCCCTGTTTAAAAAGTTTGAGGACCCCTGCCATAAGGAAACTGTTATGTTTCAGTGCAAAATATGGGGTCCAATTTCCCTAAATAAATAATTGGACTCTCTAGTCTTTGCACTTGGGGTATGACCTTGAGTGACAAGCTTCAGCTCGTGGCATGTGTTCAACGGTAGTTTAAAACATACTGAAAATAAGAATGACCTCCTCCTTCAGGGAGTGGTTCAAGCAGCCAACTGATCACACAAGCTAGCAATTGAAAAGCAACACTAAGGAGACTTAAAAGCTTATCTCTTTATGTTTTGATGTTCCAGTGCTGGATGTTTTAAGTTTGCATGCAATGAGTTCAGATAGGGGAGATATTGGCTTATTGCTACATAAAGAGCATTCAGCAGAAAAGCATACTTTTGTAAAAGGCTGGCGACTTTAAATTATAAGCAAACCAAGAAATCAGGTTAAATGTTTTATAATATCATGTTTGCCCATAATCCCTTTCAACTTCTCTCAGAGTAATTACATCCAATTCTGGTGTAATTACTCTGGAGGAATTCAGATGTAATTACTTTGCCATCTTATCTGTGCCAACTTTAGTGCTTACTACTTTGTGTTCATTTTTTACGTATCGTCTTTTGTTTTGTGTCTGCCTTGCTCCAGGAGTGATGTAGTGAGCAAGCTAACAGCAGAAAGGGGCATTCTTTACCATTCAACGGTTTGCCCAGGGTCAACAAATGTATACTTAATGGTTGCCCCCACCCTAGATGACCAGACAAGGCAAAATGCATGCCTGAATTATAGATGCCTGTTGGAACTATTTGCAACACTGCAATACCAAAATGGGAATTTAAGAAACCAATCTTATGCTAAATATAGTGTAGGGCAGAAAGAATTATGGAAGGTTGACCTGCTCCATGAGATAAAAACTACATCTGGATTTAGTAATGGAAATATTCCTACAGAAATTTGAAACTCCAGACCATAGTAGATTGGCATTTAAATACATAGCAGGCAGCTATGTGGATTATCCTTAATCCTGATATTTAACCATGCTGGCATCACCTTTGGCTTGTTTGTATTTAGGTGTCTATACTGTCTAAGCTTCATAGACAAGCTAACTTAGCATGACTAGGAGACTGAAGGTAATGCACAGGCCAGCAACCAGCCATTTAAGATTGGACACAAGTGAGACTGTTTGTTCCAGAGAAATGCAAGTATTCAAGGGAAATTGGTTCAGGGCAATGCAACCTCTCAATCTTCAAGTGCAGCTTGCACTCACGAACCAACCAGGTGGATACGTCAGCTTGTATAGGCTCACTGGTTTTGCAGCTAATGTGGGTTCTGGTACCTAGCAGTCAAAACTGATACAATAATCCAGAAACAGATTTACTGCCTCTTCTGCTTCTTTGAGAACTGAGTCCTAGTCTATATCAAAGGGAGATAAGCTGGATGATGGATCAGTTCTAAGATTGACATATCACTATTGAAAGCTGCAGAACTTTACTGAGCCCTATATTGATGTTCTGTCCTGGGCTGAAAGGTCCTGCACCCCCAAGCCTTGCTTCTCAGCTCAGCTCAATGCATAATGCAAGAATACACAGGGGAGTGTAGGGTTTGGATAATTGATGAGTAAATCTCCTGGAAGGCTTGAGCTGTTCACTCAAGGAAAGGAATGGAGAAGAAATTCGTTTGGTTTGTTAACCTACCTAATTTGCGCTTCCTGAACCAATGGATTAACCAAAACAAAGGTATCATTTTGAAATCCACACTTCTTAAAATTCTCCAATCTAGAATAGATAAGGAAATGGGGAGAAGTATTGGAAAAACGAGAGGAAATGAAATTGAGAGATTTGTCTAACTCTAAGCCAGTGGACGGCATTACTGATTTCAGTATCTGGATTTGATAGCATTTTGTCTTTCATGAACTCCTTCTCTACTAGAACTACACCTTTCCCTCAAGACATGTGAGTTCCTAGTTCCTCTGAATCATGGGCAGACATCGCTGTTTCTATAAAATGATATAGTACCACCAATGGGAAGTGTAGGTGGGGTTTACAGGGAAGGAATATGCTGCTATTTCAGTTACATGTACTTAGGCCTGGTCCCAGGCTTGGTTACCATAAGACAGCCTTTGCCAATCTAATGCCCTTCATATGTTTTGGACAACAACTCCCATAAGCCACAGTCAACAAAGGCTGCAGTAGGGCATGGGAACAGGCACAAACGTAATAAATATATATTTACATTGCAACAACAAAGGAATTGTATCTACACATACTTAGCAGCCATTTTCCTTTAGAAAAGCATTCTTAAAAAGTGATCTAAATTTAATATAGTTGCTGCAGAGACAAACTCAGTGGCTTGCTGATCAGTTTAAAGTGGTCAAGTGTGTTGATCCTAATTATGAGAAATTTAAGCTGTTGAAGAAGGAACATTTTAATGTGTCTTTATTTTTGCTTTAGTCACTGACTTGAGCAAATAGCATAGTAAGTTTCCTTTTACCAAAAACCTCTGTTAAAGTCAAATGTATTCTGAATTAGCAAGTGCTTTCATGTTTGGCTGCAATCCTTATTTTCTCCCTGTCACTTAAATGATTGATCTTTCTATCAGACTCCATGGATTCTCTGTTGTGATTCCACCAATCATTAGTGCCTTAGTGCCTAATGCAGATAGATAGATTAGATAGATAGATAATGGAGGGAATCTGTGATGGCCGAAAGTTCAGAATCAGAATAAAATATCTGGGTTAGGGGTAGAAGAATGTCACATGGCAGAAAAAGTGATGGCACCCAGGAATCTGTAGAATGCACAAAAGGTATCTACCTTTCCATGGATTTTCAGTGGATTTTGCTTTCTTTGCATCATGAGTTATGGATCTTACAAATGGAGGAGTTCAGGCAAGATAAGATTGCATGAGAGGTGTTTTTTCTGGTTTCCCTCTCCCACCTTCAACCCTCTGAGGCCCTGAACCTCCAGAACAGTGTGGAAGGTGGCAGCAAGGATAGCAGGAGTCTGTTTTCCCACCTATGTGAGCATCCAGTTCTCATAACAAGAGCCTCTGCTGCATCTGGCACACTCCTGCAAACTGAAGGGGTCTGTCTAATTATGGAACAACAGATCTGTATCCAACCCATAGATTTTAACTTTTTCAGTCCCTGGAAGTTGTATGGAAGGGAGTCGCCAAAAGGGATGCAGTGCATAGTTCCTTCTGATATTGCCAATCTTTTTGCAACCTGCTAAAAATAGTTTGCTAGAAACATAGTATCTGGTTGTGTTCATGCATTTGCCCCTTTCAGTTTGTACAGTTCCATTGTGACTGTGCTGTGGTGGTTGGGTTGCATAAATTAATTCATAATAAGAGAAATGTGGTCATTTGAATCCCCTTAATTTGCGGCAAACTGTCATTTCAAAATCCTGCTACTCTCTTGCCTTTTTTTTTTAACTTGGCATATGAAAGTCATTATCTCTAGAGCTGAAAAATTGCCTGTGACTGGTTGCCCAGGTCATATAGCTTCTGTGCTATTACCTAATAATTTGTTTTGCTCTGTTTTCGCAGTATTGTTTGTGTAGGGCTATCAGCAAATCATTGGATTTTGGCTTACAAAAGTTTGTTGTTGGTGCCTAGGAATTGGAAACTTGAGCTACATTAATTAGCAACTAGGAATTGGAAACTTGAGCTACATTAATTAGCAACAACTGTTACTTCTAAAACACGTACGGTCCACCCTATTCTTATGCCTCTCCTTTGTAGAAGGTTCCCTTAACTTGTGCCCTGGATATGTTATTTGTTAAAAACTATGCCGCCTTTCATAATATCAGATTTCAGGATGATGGAAAGTATAATACACCCCCCGCAACAAAACCCAAGAGAACAGAAGATAAAACCAGCAGACAAAATCTTACAAAAGACTAAAAGTACAATTATATGCATGCCTATATGAAAAGACATGGGTGGCGCTGTGGGTTAAACCACAGAGCCTAGGACTTGCCGATCAGAAGGTTGGCGGTTCGAATCCCCATGACGGGGTGAGCTCCCGTTGTTTGGTCCCAGCTCCTGCCAACCTAGCAGTTCGAAAGCATGTCAAAGTGCAAGTAGATAAATAGGTACCGCTCCGGCGGGAAGGTAAACGGCATTTCCGTGCGCTGCTCTGGTTTCTCCAGAAGCGGCTTAATCATGCTGGCCACATGACCTGCTGTACGCCGGCTCCCTCGGCCAATAAAGCAAGATGAGTGCCGCAACCCCAGAGTCGGTCACAAGTGGACCTAATGGTCAGGGGTCCCCTTTATCTTTTATATGAAAAGAAGATAGGTATGGGCTCGTCCACTTCCTTTTCTACTGTGAGTTCTAGGTTGGAGAGGCTTTTCTTTTGTCTCACCACTTTCCCCAGGAAAACCCGCTGTTTACCACTGAATCAATCAAGTTTTCTGGGGATTAACGTTTGTTCTGATTCAGCAGTAAACAGTGGGTGATTTCCTGGGGAAAGTGGTGAGACAAAAAAAACCCCCTCTTGGGCACATGCGTAGAAAACATGGGACAAACGGAAGTAAACATAGGACAAACAGAAATGTGGACAAGTCATAAATGTATAGGACTGCAGCTTAAAACTTGTTATAGTAAATCAATACAGTACTTTACAGTGTTTGGGTAAACAAAAATGCATTTGCCTGACAGTTAAATGATAGCAGCCCAAAACCTGCTTGATTAAATCAATAAAATAGTTTAAAATGCCTGGGTTAACAAAAGCATCTTTGCCTGGAGGCTGGGCGAGACATTCCATAATCAGAACATAGCCGCTGAGAAAGCTGTCTCCTGTGTAGGTGATCTTCATGCTTCATATGAAGGCAGTACATAGAGAAGGCTCTTGGGAGTAGTTCTTAAAGAACAGGCAAATTCATACAGATGCTCCTTCAGTTATTTGGGTCCCAAGTTGCTCAGGGTTTAGTATCACCAGAAATTGTGCCTGAAATGGCCAATGAAACTATGATGATGATGATTCACAACATCAAATTACAACATAAAAGCACAAAATACAAGATTAAAAACAAGAACAAAAAAACCCACAAACCAATCACTGTCCTCCCCGCCCATATAGATGAACCATATATGAATGAATCAGGCTGGTTTGTTGGGACCATTTTGGGATGATTTTGAAGCATTCATGGATAACACTATCAATTAGATTTCATTATGGAGCCTATTAGTTGGTGCCACGCTCTGTACTTCCCTCAATTTCTTCTTCTGCTTTTCACTGATGGGTTGGGGGTTCTTTGAGCCAAACCGATGGGGATCTGTGCACTTTTCTACATAGACAATAGGTTGGTAAGCCAGCTTTATCTCCCCTTTGCATTATAAATGAACTGTAATGTTTTCCCAGCATTTAGACAAGGCATTGAGAGTAACAAGAGATTTGAATTTGCCTGGAGTAAACAAGCAAAGAAAATACATTTCCCCTGGCCAGCAAAAACTGGCTGCCCTGAAGTTCCTTCTTCATCTTAACTGGCACAATTAATTTGTAATAATGGTCCCTTTAAACACAAGATCCAGAGTGTTAGAAAAAGGGGATGTGCTGGAACAGCTATGACAGAATTCTGACTTGCCTGCGAAGCTCATTGTGAGATCTGCTCAGATTCTGCATTTAAAGCTAAGATCTGCTTCAAATGTAATGAATTCTCCTGTATGGGAAGCATTTCCATGTAGAAAAGAATAATGAAATGTGTGCATTTTGTTGCACAAAGCTGCAATAGGTAGCAATGATTAACTGCGGCCTCCTAGTAGCTTTTCTTTTACTGATCAGTCATTTAATGATTGCATTATACTGTTTTTATTGATGTTTTACATTTTACTGCTGTACACCACCCTGATTCTGCAGTATAAATGGCAGCATATTAATACTTTTGTAAGTATACTAAATAAATAAATGTGAGTAAGCACAGCCAAAGGGGGAATGTGTGTGCCTGTGATTGATAGATGTGACACATTTCCATGCATTTTTTTTTTATTTTTACTCAAAAATGTCTGCATAGGAAATGCATAACATTTCATCTTGTTCTAGGTCTCTGGGAGAGAGGACTCTTAATATCAGTCCCACTGGCACCTTTGTCCTTCAAGAACTAGGCACTGAAGCTCCTCCTTTAGCATTCAGTCCTTTGCAGACTAGATTAATTAAGTCATAACCAGACCCTGCTGCCCCAATCCTTGGCCAGACATGACTACAATTCATTGTGATGAGCTCTAATTATGTGTCCTCTTCCTTCCACTTTGGATGGAGGGATGCATGCTTTTAACTGGGATTCAAAAAGTGCACATCCATTCTGTCCTAATTCTGAGAATTTTTCAACCAGCAAACCACAGACAGGGTGATTCATTGTGTAGCAGAGAATTGATAATGTAGAATTTCAGTAATGTGGTGATTTCGTTGTGACAAGAATAGTTCATTATCTCAAGAGAGATCCTGGATTCTTTTCTGTTCCCTCTCTTTCTGTTTTGTCAATCACAGAAGCAAGCAGGAGGTTTCTCTAGTACCTGTTCTTAAAAATTTTGCCAAGGAAAGGAGACTGCAGTAGGATATGTCTTATATCTATGATAGCACATTTATTTTGTGCATTTCTTAATGAACCAGAATAATTATAGTGTGCAGTATTATGAAGAGTACAATATTATGTCTGTTGGGTTTTAAAAATAAATACACACACACAGTCCCAGAACCCTGCAGCCCGTCTTTTTCCATAGAGAAGGTTGGCACATGGAGGGAGGAGAAAGAGCTGGAGCTTCCCCAAGAGATTCTCTTGATATCAGCTTTGTCATTTTGGTGCCAGAAAAAGACCCTTTTAATTTGCACAGCATGTGCTGTTAACTTTCCTTGATTCCTTGATTGTGGTTTCACCAGTAATACTGAAATATATGGCTTTCTTTTAAATGTTGGTTTTATTCCTACAGTATTAGATATATATTTACTGAGCACCTGATGGGTTTTTACTAAAGGGTGATAACGAAAGGCTTTGGAGTTGGGAGAAATAAACAAAACTGAGAGACGTTTCTTGGGCACAGGTTGTTCCTGCTCTCAGTTCAGATGCTTGGTTTCATTTTGGTCATTCCATCTCAGAGGAGTGTTTAGCTGAAAAGAAAAGCTCTAGCACATCTCTAAAGAGCAACTATAAAGGTTGGGGCAAGATTTCTCATGTGACTAATGAAAGGGGGCTTGCCAGAAGTATAGAAAACAAGGAGCAGCATAAATCAAATGGATGTTATTGTAATATAAAACCAGATGAAAACCTTTAGAAATTTAAATGACAGCAAAGATAAATTTGATGGAAACTAGGAACTCTGCACAAATCAAAATTGTAGTGTTATAAGAAATATTACTGAAGCAAAAAAGTAAATAATATCTTGCTTAGATGGCAAGGAAGGAAGGCAGAATACCTGGTTTGGGGCCTCTTAGTACTCTCAATAAACCTTGAAGTGAGGCATAGTCACAATGCTGACCTTGTGGATTTGTTTGACACCTTGCTAGCAACTGAAGCCAAATAGTAATGGTCTCTTTGCTGAGCACCGGGAACCTGTGTGGCTTTCCCTGAATGAGCCCAGAGTGGTAGCATCCTCTGTTGCATGCCCAGAAATCTCACAAACTATCTACCAAGACTATATTTTCAGTTACCTGCAAATGTAACTAGGGATAGAGAAAAAGTGGAATTCTTGTTAGCTGCTCTAAAACTGGTATACTACTTCCTGGAAGTCTCCCACAATTTGAGCATCAGCATTTTCAAGCAATGCGAAGTCCCCCTCGCACCCTTGAACTACCTGATTGCTCCTTTAAAAATCAATCAATCAATCAATCAATCAATCAATCAATCACCTTTTCATATTGCCATTCAAGACATGTTGCTGCCTGAGGCAAAGAACAAGACAGCAACACTCACCCTCCAGTTTTCTTGGACTGGTAGCTTAATCTTACTTGAACACTGGTGGCTGTCTCCACTGCAGCTGAGAGCAGATGGGTAGTTTAGAGGGTACAGTGCAGGCCACATGGTGCCCACAACTGTGGGCATCAACAGCTCCCCATCAGTCCTCACCCCTGCACTTGTGTACCTGAGACAGCCATCTCATTCTGCCTAATGTAAGGACTGGCCTTGCACGTTAGTTCACACTAACATATGCCTGTATGGGGGAGTTATGACAATGATTTGGGACTGCTTTCATGTAGAGAACATGACAACATGGACTTGCTGTATAATGAATTATAAAACGGGGTATGCAGTAAAGGTAATCCAAAATCTTGAAAAGGTCAGGTAGCTGCCTCGCAGGATGTTAGCTGCAAAAAGGTACTACAGGAGGTCCTGTCCTTGTTAAGTTGTCAGTTCTTTCTGATTGTTCAGAAACAGCAAGAAGACCTGAGTATGTTGAATCTGACCCAAACCATAATTTGCTTGTGGAAAGATATTCTTAATGTGGGATGATGCAGAATTTCTGGAAGTTCTCGTAGATATGCAAAATTGCTATTATGCCCCAAACAAAAAGAGAACAGTCAATTATGTACAACGGAGCTTTATAATAGTTACACTTTAATGCTGTAACTTCAAGTGACACCTGTGTTTGATTCTAGAGCCTTGAAGAAACCAGGCCCTCTATTGAATGGAGTAAGTGCCATTTAATTACTCTGCGTTTTCTTTAATGTATACTTGTGCTATTGGCCTAGAAATAAAAACATATGAGTGGGGTCCACCTAACCAGCCCCATCAGCTGAAGCCATACACAAAGACTATTGCAATGGGACTTCCTCTCCCTCTCCCTCTCCCTCTCCCACACTGCCTGCAAATTGGATTTGGGGATTGAGAGCCCTGAGACCAGAGCATGCTGGGGGAAGGGGAAGGGGGGAACCTTTCGTCTGCCTAGCAGGAATGCTTACACAGAATAAATGATTAGAATAGTGTGATGTTGAATTCCAACACACACACACAAAACCACAAACACACACTTCATTTCTGATGCTGCTTTGCTACATTTCCTAAGGGATACATGTGCAGTATAAAATTATTCAGACTAATGAATGGCAATAGTAATTAATTTTACCCCCTCCAGACTGCTCCAAAATGTGACAGATAAACTACAAGTGCTTCAGCACTATAGTACTTCAAATGAACGCTAAATGCATTTTCTAAAATCAACACCCAGAAGTAACAATGCTGTTGATGTTATAATTCTGTTTCTTTCTTCATTAATTTTTAAGTTACATTTATTTTTATTGGTGGCATAACCAATAAAACTCATTTCGAGACTTGCAGGCCTGTTCCCTCCTGTCTGAAATTTTAAAAATTCCCTTGAGGGGAGGAAGTAGTATACACATATAGTAAACCATTTTTGACAGTTATAGCAATCTTTTCATAGAGAAACAAAAGTTATGCTAGTAAGAGCTAAATGCTCTGAAAGAAGTTTTGGCAGATTTGCTTTGTAAATTTTTTGCCTTTTGTTTAAGAACTAAATCCAGGGAATTGCTGAATAGTACATAACACCTATTTAACAAGCAATCATAAATTATGCAGTTGGCCTTGTCATGTTGTTTTCCTTTAAATGGCTGGAAGCATTAAAATCTGCCTTGTGTATATGAATAGCTCAATCCAAATCTCAGTTTTGAGTACTGCTGCTGCCTGGAGTCATTTTCCATCTTTTTATTCAAACTAAATGTTGTTGTTTATATACAACTTTTGATTTCTAGAAATACACCAAGGTGGTTCAGAAACAAATACAAGCCAATAGAAAAATAAGTAGTGTGAAACCAATTATAAAAATGTTGCTACTCATAAAACTATTTTAGGGTTGCTATATTTCAAAAAGTAAAAACCAGGACACCCCAAAAATTGTTGAGCTTTTATTAGTTGTTGTTGTTTAGTTGTCTTAGTCGTGTTCGACTCTCCGTGACCCCATGAACCAGAGCATGCCTTGGAAACTCTCACTTTCTTCTCAAAGCTTCTCCCTTTTTTATGTCCATGGAGTTTTCTTGCTAAAATACTGGAGTGGTTTGCCAGTTCCTTCTCTACGTGGATCACATTTAGTCTAAACTCTCAGCTATGACCTGTCCGTCTTGGGTGGCCCTGCATGGCATAGCTCATAGCTTTTTGGGGTTATTGAAGCCCCTTTGCCACAACAAGGCAGTGATCCATGAAGGGGGAGCTTTTATAGGAAAGCCCAAAAGTTGAGCTTTTTTAAGACAAACCCCAAAGTTACACACACAAAAAAAAGTCCAAGAAAACACAATTTTTCAGTTTACTTGCTGAAAATCCAGGAAAAGCTGTCATGGACATCACTTCCACCTTTGAAATCCCAGTAATGTCTGGAAAATCCCAGGCATATGGCAGCCCTATTTCATAAAAAAGAAAAGAAATTATGATGCCCTCCAGATACTGTTGGACTACAACTTCCATTACTCCCCAGCTGACATGGCCAATGGTCAAGGAGGATGGGAGTTTTAGTTCCACAGCTACATGGAGGGTGTAATGTTGGTTACTTCTGATGTATCTAGTTATTAAGCCATCACCAAACAGAAGTTTAACAATATGAAAGTAACATAAGGTAACATCAACAGAAGTTAACTCAGAGCCAATTAAATTACAGTATAAACTTAAAATGCTGACTATCTCTGGCAGTTCACAACATACCCCTTTAAAAAAGAAATGGTCCTCTTGTAACAAATATTAAAATAAAATTGAATAAAATAAAATAAAACATCACAAATCTGAATAAAGTTATATAAAACCTAAGTGAATAAGGGCATGAAGCAAACTTTGAATTCTGAATCTCCCAGTCAAGACACAGCATTCTTTATTAAGACTTTTCTCCTCCCATCAGTTATTACAGTTGTACAAAAAATGTGCAGTTTCCACAGTTGTATATTTATCTTGCCCACCAGAAGATTAATTACTGAGTCATGGTCAGACCTCACCTCCCCATCTCTCCCTACAATATGACCCAAGTATTGCCTTTGCAACACATTATATAAAGGACGGCATATGTACAAGGTGTCTTCAGTTGTGGGTAAATATAAAGTGGTCGGTTTTGGAAGCTAGATATGTTGTATCAGGGATGATATGCCTGATGGCTTATAGGGGGGTGTTGATTAAAGAGCCGCAACATCCATGGTCACTATGGTGGTATATTCTGGCAGACTGTCAATGTGCTGTAGTTTCATCAGGAAATCAGTAGTGTTCCACAAGTAACTTGGAGTATTGGTGGCATGTGGTTCAAAAATGGAGTTAATATAACCAGATGGTGATAACATGAATACACACCAATAGTTGCTGGCTTCTTTATTTTGGGTAGTAGATCCCCTGGCCAAGGCTCTCTGGATGTGTCAGTATAGGATTGCTTTGGCATATCTGTAGCAAGTTCCTTCATCAGGATATGTGATTCTTTCTGGTCTTCTTCACTAGAGCCTGTAAAATATGGCTGTGTTCTAGTCTGCTGCTGGATCCCATGGAGAAGGCAGCAAGGCAGGTCAGGAGTTGCAGGACCATGGATAGCTCTGAGTGAGCAATTTGCTCCTGCAGAGGTTGAGAGCTCTTAAACCTCAGCCTCCAGACAACCTCCGCCTGGCTGAGAACTTCAGTTTCTTAAAGGGCCAACTCTCTGGGCCTGAAATTGAGCACTCCTCTGTTCCCTAGCTCTCCCTCCTGGTGTGTGTCCTGCTCTGCTGGACTAGTTTGGTACTGAGAGAGGCATTTGCTTCCTCAAGCTCAGCAGAAGGCACCTGTGAGGATCGTGATTATTCTGGGGGATCCTCTCGAACAGTCTCAGGCACAGTGATCTGATCTGCAGCAGCTGGTTGTGAGCCCTGAACTGGGTCTGTTATCTTACATGTCACGACAAATACGGTGCTGGATAATTGCCTCTCAGTCTTTTGTAATGTATTCCAACTTTTTCATGATGACAACAGCTTCTCCTTTTCCAGACTCTTTCATTAAGATGTCAGGACTGTTTCTGAGGCTGTGGATGACATCGCATTCTGCTCTCCTGTGATTGTGTGGCAAATGATGCCGTTTGTTGATTGCCTCAGCTTGGGTTGATGCAGAGTGACTGGCTCAAGGTCACCCTGTAAGCTTCTCAGCTGAGGCAGGAATCTAAGCCCAGGTCCTATTTGACACTCATTCTGATGCATGGCTCTGGGGGCTCACAGTTTTTGACTCCCTGGCTAAGGGAGATGCCAGCTCCTTCCTTAAACCTCCTGAGCCTTTTTTCCTTTCTTGCTGGAGTGGTGGCAGGATTAAAAGAAGCCACTGGCATTCTATTCAATGGCTCTTGCCTACATTTCTCTAATAATAACCGACACCAAGCTTTGCAGCCTTATTCTTATTCCTTTGTTTCTCTTTGTTTATTCCCTGTTATTCACACTACCCTATAAACAGCCCTGTAGTTGTCCCAATCTTGCTGGATGGCTCATCCCACCTCAGTCTTGGTTTTCCTAACCGTAATATAGCCAAGGCTATCCTCCTTGTGCTTGCTAATGCCAGACCCATCCCAGAAATTCATCTGACAAAAGAGGTAAGCAAGCTGCATCTTAAACAGGGTTATTGTATGCCTGCATCTTAAACAGGAAACAGTAGGTAACTGAAGCCCCTAAGGAATAGGTGTGGAAGACACACACACACATGTGCAATTGCAGAAGTTGCTTCTCTGAATAAATGGTAAGTGTGGCATTCAGTACCTAAGGAAAAGCTTGCTAATCTGTGCACGTCTGTCCTTTTTCTTGTCATAGCTGTAAGTGGGCACTTCAGCTAATGTCCCTAATGAGGGAGAAAACCACCCAGAGGCAGAGAGCTCTGCATCTGCATGCTTAAAAGAAGGGGCTCTTAGTGCTTGCGATTGTTCAGGTTGCTCTAATGGCTTCTTTCTCTTTTAGTGTGACACACGGCACATTTGTGCCCCTTCTGCTGTAGTCCCTCTGCAGCATTTTGTTCCAAGTTGATCTGAGGTAACCCTGCAGCTGCAGTGTACACTGAGTGAATATGAGAAGCATGAGCAGAAGATCATGTCCTGCTGTCAGCAGCAAAGCCTATGCTTCCTGACACAGCAGAGCAACAGAGAAAAAAGGCCAGGTGAATTTGGAAGCCCAAGAAATAAAATTGAATTGGTTTCAGAGAAAACTTGCTTGTGAAAAGTAGGTTCAATCAAGGCAAACCCTTGGCAAGTAGAAAGATGGACAGTGCTCAGATCTACACAATTTTGTTCTTAAGGATGACAGAATTGCCTTGGATACATGTCTTTGCTTCCCATCTTTTTTTGAAAATGAGGATTGTCTCTTGGGGCTCTGACTATGACATCATAGCAGTCTCACAATTCCTCTGTAGTCAGTCTCTAGAGACTTAAAGCTAATGTTACTCAACCCTCAAGCTTCTGTTTGGGCTGTCAAGAAAAGTGAGTTTCACTCTTGATAAAGCCTTCACAAATATTTTTTACCACAAACACACTTAAATGTAGTCACCTTGTGGCTATATCTCATACATTGAGAGAAATATTATTTTTATATGTATTTGGATAAAATACATATTTAGATCTGCATTTTCATACAGCTTTTTAAAAACATTCACAGAGTAATATGGACATGGGATGGAACGGATTAATGAATGAATGAATGTGAAAATGACAAACACAGACATTCATGAGAAAGTTACTGGTGTGGACTGTACTCCCCCACCTTGTCTAACTTTAAGCCATTATTTTCCATCCTTTGCTGGGAGGGAAATGCTGTCAAGATGCTGCTTTGTGGCTGCTGGATCTGATATAGTCTTTGGACATTGTTCAACTGTCGCTTTTTGTGGTTACATAGGGGTGGCGCTGTGTTCTAAACTACAGAGCCTAGGGCTTGCCAATTGGAAGGTCAGTGGTTCAAATCCATGTGGTGGGGTGAGCTCCCATTGCTCTGTCCCAGCTCCTGCCAACCTAGCAGTCTGAAAGCACGTCAAAGTACAAGTAGATAAATAGGTACCGCTCCAGCAGGAAGGTAAATGGTGTTTCTGTGTGCTGCTTTGGTTTCACCAGAAGCGACTTAGTCATGCTGGCCATATGACCTGGAAAAACTGTCTGCAGACAAATGTCGGCTCCCTCGGCCAGTAAAGCGAGATGAGCACCGCAACCCCAGAGTTGTTCAGGACTGGATTTAACTGTCCAGAGTCCTTTACCTTTACCTTTTAAGGAAGAAAACTACTGCTCTTATTTAATTTTGCTGATTTTATATTTATTATCCTTAAGGGTTTTTGACATTACTTTTAACCTCTTTAGATTACAAGCATTGTAGCAGTAGATAAACAAACAGCAACCCAGTTCTAAGTTTATAATATTGTGAGGGCTTTTACAGTTGATATTGTGGGTTTTTATTCTGTTGGTAGGTCATGGGCTGTTCTGTACAGCAACAAGAAGGGTTCCGGAAAATAGAATAAAAACTTGTATTATTTCTCTATCAGTTTACAGAGAAATGGATTCAGACCTGGTTCTAAAGCAATTCTTGCCTAGCTGGATATAACCTTCCCTGCAAGATAAGGCTTTTCAGCTGGAACCAGCTCAATTAGTTTTCATGCTTACAACATTTCCATGGTTCTTTTCAAAGGCTTATCTCTGAAAATTCTCTTGGCTGGTTTAAAAATGTTCTATAGTGACCAGGGCAACAGATGTCAAGGCCTTTACACTAACACTGGAGTTAATTTAATATGTTTAATGTGAAAGAGCTGCTCAAACTTTAACTCTTCTGAATTTGCTGATGAGCAATAGTAGGAGGCTTTTGAATAGTCAGTGAAAAGCGCTAAATGTCATAACATTATATAAACTGATTACTGGCAGCACATTTTTTTCTGTTATGATTGGATAGAAAGAAGGTTATTGAGATGGTAAAAATGTGCTATTAAATAAAATGGAAGCCTGATATCTTGATACTATCATCATTCCAGGATATCTTTAGTAATAGGATGCCTGATATGTTGAAAAATTCTATCTTTCATCACACATGATAACTAGCTGCACCAGATAAATGCAGTAAGCAGTATGGGTGGGAAGCTAGTTTCTAATCCTCTATTTCACACCCAATGCTTCACATTATATTTTTCCTATGTAGTGGTAATCTCTGCATACAGATAAAATATCTCATATATTCTGAAGTGCATCATTAGTGTTATTTTCACCAGTGCCGGTCCTACCCTTAGGCAGAGGGAGGTATCTGATTTTGGGTCTTATGAAAGGGCAGTCCATTTGCAACCATTTATTATTTTTTTGTTTTCACCCCCAGGGAAAAGTTATTCTGCCCCAGATGCCAGAATAATTTGGTCAGCTGTGGGTACTATGCACCTTGATTTGCAGGTGAGAGGGGACCATTTGCTTGTCTACTTGAGGCGGCATAACATCTTGGGCTGGCCTGCTTTCATAGCAAGTATGTGGGTGTGTCATTCTTGCAAAATGGCCCTCGGTGTACACAGGAGCAGGTGCTTATGCTTTCACTGTGGGAGGCGTATCTAGGGTGGAATTTTGAAAAGAATACAAGACCTTCAGACCCTCTGCCAGTGAACTCTTTTATGTAAAAGCTAGCAAAGTAGCTAGGAATTCCATTTGGTGAGTGAGTGGACTGGTGGGGGAATGATAGAATCATATGGTTTCTGTTCTGGCTGTGAATGAAGGAAACATCCCTCAGCTCTTCCCTTTTCCACCGGCCTATTTGGTAGAGGGTTTTTTTCTATATCACAATCTTGGTAAGATGCTATTATAGGGGAGAGAGCTTCCTCTTCTTTGAGGCCAGCATAAAATACAGGCTACTAGCCTCTGAGTGGGCTAGGGTTTGGGTCCCCCCCCCCAGGTTAGTAACTTTTCTGAGATTATTTGCAAAGCTGCTTTAAAGAGGCATCTGATTGTGTTTTTCTCTGGATTAAGTTGGAGCAAAATGCACAAATCCTTTGGGTGCCTCATTTGAAAATTAAATATGCACCAAGTTAGATTGTTTAAGAATTTCCAGGAGTGTAGTCATGCTACTTATGCACCACAAGTACTAATACATTTATTATGGCATAAGCTTTCAGTGGGGGGACGCAGGTGGCGCTGTGGGGTTTAAGCCTCAGCGCCTAGGACTTGCTGATCGAAAGGTCGGCGGTTCGAATCCCTGCGGCGGGGTGCGCTCCCGCTGCTCGGTCCCAGCGCCTGCCAACCTAGCAGTTCGAAAGCACCTCCGGGTGCAAGTAGATAAATAGGGACCACTTACCAGCGGGAAGGTAAACGGCGTTTCCGTGTGCGGCTCTGGCTCGCCAGAGCAGCGATGTCACGCTGGCCACGTGACCCGGAAGTGTCTCCGGACAGCGCTGGCCCCTGGCCTCTTGAGTGAGATGGGCGCACAACCCCAGAGTCTGTCAAGACTGGCCCGTACGGGCAGGGGTACCTTTACCTTTACCTTTAAGCTTTCAGTGACTAGAGTCTGCTTCAGCAGATACACAAAGTGTTATTTTGAGTTGGCAGGTAGAGCCGCATGGTTGTAGAGTGATAGGCAAATTGTAAGCAGTGATATTAGAAGCAAAAAGTACAGATACTGATAATTATATTAAAACTTAAAATATTGAGCGGGGGGGGGGTTTAAACCAAAGTGACTACTCACAATGTTGTATTCTGCTAGAAGCACACTATCTCTTTCCTGAGCAGACTTCTAAGAATTGCAGCAGCCCATTTTATGTTACATTTCTTTAATGTAGAGCATGTTTAGTGGCCTTTAAGGGTTTGTTATGATAACTGACTTTAACGTTGGGACTACTTAGCAGCTTTAAAAGCATTTATATTTACATTTTATCTATACTTTTTTTGGTGAATTGCCTAACAGAACAGGGAGGCTTTATGTTTCAGAGGGAGAAAGAGGAGTAAGAAACACCCACGAGTGGATAACCTATCCAGGCAGTTTTAATGAAAGCTCCCCTTTTCTTTCCATTTAAAAATGTATTTCAAGATTGCTGCAGGCAACTTTCTCTTCTGAATAGTAACTGGCCTTGCTAATACTGTTTCTTGGCAAGCTGAGGTTCTTTGAGTTTTAACTACTTTGTAAACTGTAAAAAATATCTATGCTGATATTTCCTTTATTCAAGTTCTATGAAGTCCAGCGTGGTCATATTTTGAATTTGGTTCAGAGGAGTCTACATATGAAAAACATTACAACATATACATACACAGCTATATGTTATTGGCCACTTCTTCCTAAGGCTGACCTTTATATAAATGTGACACTATCTGCATTAATAAACTATGACTTTGGATTATGAATTCACAAATAGGTTCTATCCCAGGGATGTGGAACCTGTGGCTCTTCAAATGATGTTGAATTCCAGTTTTATACACCAGAGAATTTATGTGCCTAGGGCTAGGAAACATTATATCCTCATCCTGGTTAAAGTTAATTGTTTCAGCATCATTTGCACTTGGAGACATTGGGGGACCCATGTTCCTCTCTAAGCTGTTAGCCTGGTGTGGTGGTGGGATTTTCTGTTGTTGTTGATACTTGTACCATGCAATACAGACTTTTGTGGGGGTGGGGTGTCTGGGAGAAAATTGTTCTCTGTGTTGAGCCACTATGATATTTTTCTCCCTTGGTGTCTCTTGATGCTTAATGTTCAGAAAATAGCGAGCCCCTAAGATACATCTCATTCAAAATCAAAGCATTAAAAGTCAGAAGTTGGTAGCTTTCAAACTTTCCAGGTCTCTCCCCCACTGGCATTAATTGCCCTCCTGCTGTGCCAGTTGCGAAGCTGTTTAACATTCAGCACCTGCTTAGTTTGACTGTCTCATTTTCTGGGGGTTTATTCATTTCCTGTAAAACTTCTTTGTAAACCTCCACTGTGTATGTTGAAATAAGCTTCATAAAGCAGTTGTCACCTTATACTTTACAAAAGGTCGTCCCTTAGTAATTCATCTTAACATGTAAGTGGAAAACGAAGCCTAGCACTGAATCATGTTGCTGACCCTACCACACTACAGATATCACTCCCCTGATTGGTCTGCCACATACCGGTATCTTGCTTCCCTTTCCTTCTCACACGTAGTGCAGCTGCCTCATCTCTGAGGCCACTTGATGTCCATGCAGAGGAGTGACACTTGGAAAGAGGTTATATGAATGTGCATGAAATCCAGCATCTAAACCTGAGCAGCATGATCACTCTCCCAGCTTAAATCGGGGAATTTCCTATCTGATATGGGCATAGACACATTGGGATTTTCACACACAGAGAGAATATTAATGGAATCTAGAATTGTAGAGTTGGAAGGGACTCTGAGGGTCATCTAGCCCAACCCCCCGCAATGCAAGAATCTCAACTAGAATCATAGAATTGTCAACTTTGTAGGCAGTGGTCAGAGAGGCTACTGCAGAGGTATGTAGTTTCAGGCATTGGTGGGTCAATGTTGTTGTTTAGTCGTTTAGTCGTGTCCGACTCTTCGTGACCCCATGGACCAGAGCACGCTAGGCACTCCTGTCTTCCACTGCCTCCCACAGTTTGGTCAGACTCATGTTTGTAGCTTCGAGAACACTATCCAACCATCTCGTCCTCTGTCGTCCCCTTCTCCTTGTGCCCTCCATCTTTCCCAACGTCAGGGTCTTTTCCAAGGAGTCTTCTTTTCTCATTAGGTGGCCAAAGTATTGGAGCCTCTGCCATCAAGGTTGTGTCATCTGCATATCTGAGATTGTTGATATTTCTTCCGGCGATCTTAATTCCGGCTTAGGATTCATCCAGCCCAGCCTTTCGCATGATGAATTCTGCATATAAGTTAAATAAGTTAAATAAGTCAATCTTGGAGGCAAAACACATGCATCACACAATGCGCTGCAATCAGCTCCTTTTTGAATCACAGGGATTTAGTCTCTGTCACAACATTATATTTTGTGCATGAAATATGGGCCCACATGCAGGTCTTCTGACCTTTTTAGTTAAATAATTGAATTGCCAGTTTAACAATAGACAGGTTGGTAGCTGTGTCAAATGGCTCTTTCTGCACCTTTAACCTTTAACTGAGTTTTCCTCCCACAAAGGAAGTCGTTTTTCCTTTTTCTTTTTTTTCTTTTTTTTTAAAATCATATTTATTGAAATTTCCAAAAAGTCCAAAAGATGAAAGAAAAAAGAAAAAAGAAAAAAAAGCATTTGCATTTAAGGCCTTACTTTCATTAACATCTTTCCAGGACTTCCCCACCCCTCCCCCTCTTGTATTCCATTTCCATTAGATTAGTTCCACAAGTTCTTACCCCAAATTTTAAACTTATTATAATTAGCCCATTATTCAATTTAATTCATCTTATATAACCACTTTCCCTTTATATTCCACCGTCTTTCAACTTAAAAAAAGCCTCCTCTTTCTCTCACATCTGTTAATAACTTAAATTGAATTCTCGGCTTTTTGCCTTGCCAAATGCAATTGGTTTTAAGCCTTCGAAGAAGCTGCTGTAACTCCAGCCGTCTTGCCTTGATATAGTTGTTCCTTACCTCCGGAGTTTAACATGTCAACATACTGTTTTTATGGTTGTTTTTCTCACTTTCCTAATATTACATTAGGTTTCACAAATACAATTTTTTGTTGTTTGCTTTTTCTTTGCTCAAAAACTCAGCCTGCCAGAGCCTGGAGTATTTCCAGCCCAGGTTTTAAAAAAAGCTCAGGTAGCTGTAGAAACTAGGCTCTGAGACAGCTTAGCGGAGAGATCTCTGGTGAGCTGAGGATGGTGCCACATTTGCCCTAATGGACCAGCTTCCATTGCAGCTTGGTAGAAGTCAGGCAGAAATCTGCTGTTGACAGGAAACCAAAACTGTATGTACTGTAGAACAAAACACTTGGTTGAAATCAGGGTACCAGGATAAGTATGTAGGTAACAGTGTCTGCAGGATCCTATATGATGATAATTGCTGCTACTCTAAGATGTACATGGGAAGTCCACAAGCATTGCACACTGCTACCTCTGCTGTGTGTGGGGGGGTTGTACATGTGTGCAAAGGTGGGGAGACTTCTAAAATGTAACTTTGGTGTTAAAAGCGATGTGGCAGAAGACAAAAAGTTAGGTCAGAATGGGGGTGGGTGCAGTAGAAACATGGAGTTGGAAACCTGGGAGAGAGTTCAAGGGAGGGGTTATTGAGGTCAGGGGTTCAATGTCTGCGGATGAGAAAAAGCCTTTGAAAGGCAGTCATCAAAGAGAGGGGTCAGAGGGAAAGTTGCTGCAGTGAAAGAGCATATTCTTCCATAAGAGCCTTAGCCTGCTCATGTTTTAAGATCATTGAGGGACACTCCTTTTTCTCTTCCACCAAAAGCTGAGGTTCATTTGTTGGAAACTCAAGAGAAATACTGTACCTTTTTTATAGCTGCATCTACAGGCAACTTACCACAGAAGACCCACCTAACCTCTTCTTTGATGAGCTTCCACTAGCAGAGATAGTCTTAGTCAGACAGGGTTTTGATTACCGTAAGTTGTTACAGCCGGTGTAAATGTGTTGCAATTTGTTAAACTGGCTGTTGTCTCCATTAGTTTCATTGATGCATTTTATTTGCTTTTTTTAAAAAAACCCTGTTAATCTTTATTTTACTGCTGTTGACTGCATTGAACACCATTTTTGAAAAGATGTAATTTTAGCAAACAAAGGCTGGAAGCTGGGAATAGGATTAAAATGGCCTGACAGTGGAGAGGAATTGTATATTGGCAAAACAAAGTTAACACATAGAGTAACCTGGGAATTAGCCGCGGTATTTTATTGCAGACCCCACTTGTAACTTTATGAAACTAGTATGACTGTAACATTGCATTGGAATCTCAGTTTGGCAGATGTTGGAGATGAGAAGAACACTGTCTACATTTCTGACCAAACATCAAATATTTTGCCTCTTTGTTGACGTAGGTTTTGATGAACTCCATGCCTGTGCTGATCCTGGATTCCCTGAATATGGATATAAGATGCCTGGCGCAGGTGTTTTCTTTGAAAGTTCAGTAGTCCGGTTCCATTGCCAAGAAGGATACAGGCTTAAGGGCCCATCCAAAAAGCTTTGTGAGAGACATTTCAATGGCTCCCTAAGCTGGAAGCCAAGCGAGAAACCCGTGTGCCTCCAAGAAGGTAAGTCTATTTACTGCCGACAAACTTTGCTTGTGAAAACTCCATATTTCTATCATATCTCTGCTTCCAGCTCACAGGATCATGCTCATTTTTTCTTTCTTTCTGAGAAGACTTTTTTACAACAAGTGGAAACTGGAGACCTAGCTGAATCCAGGCAATAAATGCAATATCATTTTCATTCTGACCAGTAGTATTCCAGGTTATCCTGAGTTCCCCAGGCAAAACCTTCAATTCCTCTTGAGCAAACAATCACTAGAGTTAAAATATTTATAAAGAATGTTGTGTGCTGACAAATTTGGTACATTCTTATCCCTGTGTGTTTGGTGGGCTCTGAATTGGGGCAGAAGATTCAGGAGTCTCTTGATACATCTTAATGAACAGATGAAAAGTTCATCTGATGTTATTAGTTGTATTTAATTACTATTCTGACAAATGAATGCTCTTTGTAAAATTTTAATGTTATGTTTTACTGGGCATTATGGTTAAATTTATAATGATGATAAGGGTATGTGTTAAATGGAGTATTAAATCAGTTATGTATTGCGGGGGATGTTGTAAATTATTCATTTGGGTTCGGAAAAGAATGGCAGCCAGATTATAAAATGCAGTAATAATGCAATTTTACTTCTATATTTAGGAACACATCTGTGGGAATAAAAGAACTTGTTTTCTTTTGTATGTAATTAGTTCAATTTTCTTATGTTCATTTGACAATTTTTGCTGGTCTAACTCTGGCTCTTGCCAGCAGCAGTTTTGGAAAAAATCTTTTCCGTGGAAAAGCTTCACCATTTATTAAACAACATGCACTAAAACTCCAGCTCTTTGATTTATTGGGTGCTTGTCAGTAATAATGTTGTGATCAAGAAATTATAAAATATGGGCTGTCTTTAGTGTGTTTGTGCATGAATGTGCAAACATGGATAAACACACCACTAAAAATGTTCAGATACCATTTTGCTGGAAGAATCAGCTTGCTATGTATTTTAATAGTGTTGATCAAGCACTTGTCATGAGCAATACATGCATTTGCAGCAAATTAGATCAACTGAACATTGGGGGTGGGCGTGGGGCAAAGAGGTGGGGAACCTGTTTTTCCTCCTCTGTGACACTTCAAGTATTGTCATGTTTTAAGTCTTCTCCTTGTGTTGCAGCTGCCAACAAGGTGGTATTGGCCTAACTGGAGGTGTGAACTGTTTATTTCATAAGTTGCCATTGGCTAAAGCAAAATTGGCATAGATATTTTGTACATTTGTGATGGTTCAAAAGAGGGGAATGACAAGGTATTGTCATGAGTAGCATGGAGTCCCAAACAATAGTGTATTATGAGAATAGTGAAATAATGAGGAGCACCAGCTCTTCAAAGAAGTCAATCAGAATCAGAAGCCTTCCTTGTTTCTGTCAGCTAAATAATGTGTAGAACCCAATGATTTTGGGCTTGCAGGTGGTTCTATTTTCTTTGGGCCATGATCATTAGCTGCATGGCAGTGACACTATATTTGAGATTCTTTACCACACTTTACGCTTCATCTTTCTTGCTTCAGTTTAGCAAGCTTTGTGTGCATACTAAGTTTGTTTTCCACATTATTATATTCTGAAGGCAAAACAAAAAGGCATAAATTTGAAGCTTCTAGGACAACAGAATCAAATTTTCTTAGGCCTAGAAAGACAATTTTTCTTTAGGATGATGGTTGTGCATTTTATGCTTTGGTAGTAATCTCATGAAAGGTATTTATTTATGTTTTGCTTTGCACTTGTGCACTGTTCTTCGTCCATGCCCACACACCTTTGCAGACACTGGCACTGAAGTCATATAGTATCAAGGTAAAGGATGAAGCGACATACAGTATATGCAGAAGCCTTAAATGGTTGGGGGCGGGGGCGGCAAATGATGTATCTGCATATTCACAATGTAAGATTGCATATTACAGCCTTGTAATTATGTTCTCGTTATTTTTAACAAGTAAAAAAAAACTGCTTCCAGCCTTCTAGGCGCCTAGATGTGGCCCCACTTGCTCTCAGTGTGAGCATGTGCTGCCCCCTCCTGGCCTCCCACCAATGCTCTGATGTGATCTGGAATTGCTGTCAATGAGGAAACGTAAACATTTGCTTATTTGCAGCGCCAAAAACACTGAACCACATCCTCTGCCCAGACTGATAAGACAGATTTGTATATCATATTGGTGGCAAAACCCACAGCAGCATTTTTAAACAATCTGATATAATAATAATAATAATTATTATTATTATTATTATTATTATTATTATTATTATTATTATTATTATATATATATACCCGCCCATCTGGCTGGGTTTCCACAGCCACTCTGGGCGGCTTTCAACAGAATATTAAAATACAATAGTCTATTAAACATTAAACATTAAAAGCTTCCCTAAACAGGGCTGCCTTCAGATGTCTTCTAAAGGTCTGGTAGTTGTTTTTCTCTTTGACATCTGGTGGGGGGGTGTTCCACTGGGCGGGTGCCACTACCGAGAAGGCCCTTTGCCTGGTTCCCTGTGACTTGGCTTCTCGCAGCGAGGGAACCGCCAGAAAGCCCTTGGCACTGGACCTCAGTGTCCGGGCAGAACGATGGGGGTGGAGACGCTCCTTCAGGTATACTGGACCAAGGCTGTTTAGGGCTTTAAAGGTCAGCACCAACACTTTGAATTGTGCTCAGAAATGTACTGAGAGCCAGTGTAGGTCTTTCAAGACTAGTGTTAGGTGGTCTCGGCGGCCACTCCCAATCACCAGTCTAGCTGCCACATTCTCGATTAGTTGTAGTTGTCTGGATTAGATAACACATACAGGTCACGAGGTCTTACTCTTGGCTTGTAAATTTTTGATCAAACCATATCCGCGGTTCATTGGTAGAAGAATACCTAAAAAAACAAGCTGAGTTGCATTGATAGATTGCTAATAGATTTTAACGCTAACTATCAACCGAGGTATCTATATCAGGAATAAACACTTTTGAGCTTAACTCCTCCTTTTAGGAATAATCCTGCCAAACATTTTCAGGGTGCATGGGTGTTAGGGGAGGGGCATTACTTTTGGCGGGGGTCACATTGTTCTTCTTCTGGGGTAGTTTGTACACCTTTGGTCCCCATCCTGCACTCAGTTCTCACCTGTGGCTCTTAGAATCTCTCAGCATGCAGCAGCAGCCACACCTTGGGAAATTGCTTTGACTGGCCAGCTAAACCAGGTGAGGGTAGCCGCTGGGTCTCAAACCCTCGGTGAGTTAGGGACTTTCCCCTGCATGTGAAAATGCAGCCTCCAAAATGTCTTGGACCAACCCGTGTCAATCTACCCTTGGGATGATTTGTGTGACTGTTCCATTACAGTATTCTTTTAAAAGTTGGATTTTCTTCTGTCGGGGGGTGGGGGGCAGAGTATGGAATGAGCATAGGGGAAACATCAGTACGTCATATAGATGCCCTGTAAAAAGTGAGTGAACAAAGTGTGGAAACTGTGCACTAAATTCTTATTGTGGAAACAGTTCTGGTACTTGATATGTCAAGGCTAGGTGGGACAACATTAGCTTTGCTACAATCCTTTCCATATACAAAGAACCCATTCTAGGAAGGCAATTGCACTGCACAAGCTCAGAAGCTTTTTTTTTACATTCTTAGCCAGAGAAAAATACTCCCAGAAAAGGAACTCAGTTTGGTATGCTGTCTCAAATTACAAACTGGAGCCAAAACCAGGCAAATAGGTGATTTGACAACATAGCAAACTAGCATATGCTACTGCTTTTCGAGTCACAAACTTGGCTGTGCTCCTGTTAAGACTAAAAGAAGCTGGGGATTTAGACTGCTTTTATTCACTGACAGAGAAACACACCTTTCTGAGCAGTTTCAAATGTAGAGGGGACAGGAGGTACAAGCATCTGTGTTGTGTAAATAGTTCAAGTGTGACCAATCTACAGGGAAACAGAAAACACAATATATTTGCACTTACTACTCTCGCAGCACTCATGTCCTGACTCAACTTATTATTTAGAGGGAGCAGAATGTGAATGTTTTGCTTTGCTTATGCCTCTCCTCTTCACTAACCCTATACATTGTGATGCTCTCTTTGCTGTTGCTTCCTCCCCCTTCTCTGGTTTTTGTGTGTATGCATGTTATGGAACACAAGTAACTTGCATGAGGCAGCAGAGGATGGCTGAGTGGGCATATGAATGATGCACACAGACCTCTTATTCCCTAACAACCCTTGTGTTACTTATGTGCATAAGTGGGAGAAGGGGGCACAAACAGGGCGCTGTGCATGGCCACCATGGCCACAGTGGACTAGGTCATGTGCAAAATGTAATGTGCAAAGTACCTCTCAGGCTCGTTAACGTTGGATGTCTTATTGCTATACTTCTGTCATAATAGAATATTACACTTGGGATTTCAGAGCTTGCATTTTCTCTGTTTATCTTTGTTAAAAGGTAAGCACCACATTGATCTGCTAAAGCTGGGTTTGCTTTGTTTTGCTTCTTGCATATCTTAAGGCACAGATATAATAGTTAAAAGAAATAGTCTAGAGAAACGCATGTTAATATTCATTTCCATTGCCGCTTAGAGATTGTGCTTTGGGCTTTCAACAGTGTGTTTACCGAGAAAATAGAGGGGCTAAGCATCTTTTCAGCAAATGAGGAGTTTTAAATTTTCTGTTTTAACTTTGAGCTGTTCCATATAGAATATGTACTGTATTTTTCGCTCTATAACACGCACCAGACCATAACACGCACATAGTTTTTAGAGGAGGAAAACAAGAAAAAAAACATTCTAAACGAAATAGTGGATATATGATTTTTGTGGTTCATGCTGTGGCCACAGACATGTGATCTGACAGTGAGTTTGGAGTAGCCCAATGCAAAAATCCTGAGGATCCATGTGGATCCATGCTTTGTAACCACGGAGGAGGGAAGGAAGGGGAACCATGGATCCTCTGCTCACGACTGCAGCAGATTTCCCCCCCCCCGCCCGCCACCCGCAGGCATTCGCTCCATAACACGCACAGACATTTCCCCTTACTTTCTAGGAGGAAAAAAGTGAGTGTTATGGTGCAAAAAATACGGTATTTACTTACCCCAGTTGCTAAAGTGGGAGCTAGTAGTTACAGGTTTCCCCCCCAAATATTTTAGAGTCTTGGGTAAAAAACAAACTGTACAGTTTCATCCTTTGTACATAAGTGTTCAGCAGACTTTCCTCCTTGAACAAGTCTCCTCTGGCTGAAGCTTTGAAGTTGGTTTAATAGCAGAAGCTATTTGCAGGGATGGCAGTCCACTAACAGCTCAGTGAAAGAAGCAGTGTTTCTGGCCAGCATCCACACAATTAGAATGGTGCAATCTACAAGCCATCATCTGAAATAAATGAGAGTGAAGTCATTGTATAACAGGATCAATGTTTCTTGCTTTTGAAAATGAAAATCTCATATTTCACCTCAGTTATGTTCCGTGTCTATTTGTGGAACAGCAAGACCCCAAGACAACAGGAAGCCACAAGTCAATGATGTATTCATTGATGTTTTTGCTCACAGTTGGTCTGTATATGTCACTCTTGAGATCAAAGATGCTGTGCTTTCTTCCGCTCTTAGTTTTGCTTCTTCTCCCCACTGCTTGCTGTGGATAGAGTCCATGCCCTATATCCTCCCCACACTGCCTAATGCAGTGGGGTAGAGTGCTGGCATTGTTCGTGAGGAAATTGTGCTTCACAGTTTCCACTTGCCTAAGAAAACCGCTGAGTGGCCTTGGGCAAATTGTGTTACCTCTCAGTCCACATAACCTTACTTGACTATCGTAGTTCTCAAAGGCTGATTTGGAGAAAGGAAAGCAATAGAAATGTAACGTATAAAAAGAAATTGATTAAAAAAAATAGGCACAGTTCTGTAAGAGCCGACATAGAACACCTAGTATCCTTTATAACACTTGACATGCTGCAAGCCCTTCTTAAGTGGTTGTGTTATTATCTACTGTATTTAAAAATATTAGAGTACAAGCAAGTGGTGCTCTGCAACAAAATGTTGCTGTGTACTCCTGGTGTGTATGTGTCACCTGAGCCTAGGGAGGCTGAAAACAAAAGTTAGCAGAAAAGATAGGAATCTTTGCTCTTCCTTGGTTTTCTTTCTGAAGAAAAAAAAATATTTGATTTCTTTTTAAGAGTTCTGGAACATTTCAAAGGACCAGCCTTCATGCAAGTCAATGGAACCTGAGGCTTATGTGTGCTTGATTTGGCCTAGGAAGAGGTCTGAGGGGGAGCAATTTAAATAAATTGACCTTTTTGCCACCTGAAAGGTATGGGGAATTCTAAACTGGGAATCCCAACCAAATTCAGCCTCAGCATTGACCTGCACCGTGGAACAGGATTCTCACACCCACAATTCAGTATTGATTCGTTCCGTTTATAGACAGCTCTGTACTATGATTGCAAGGCAGTCCGCAATAAATCAATGAAACTATAAAATGCAAATCAGTACAAACAGCACTCAGTACAATACCAAAATAAATTAATAAATCCATAAAATTTGTAACTGATTATTTCAGCAGACCGCTCACGTCACCCAGCACAAACCAAACATCAGCATATCACAGATTTCCCTTGGTTTCCCAAAAAGGGAATTAGGAGGCCAACCAGAGTGCTGTCGGATGCAGTGCTGGGGGCTGCTGCTGAGATGGGAATCTGTGAAAATTGCCCCCCCCCCGCCGCCCCTTTTCCAGCTAAGAATGCAGGAGCCTCTGCTGCTGCTATTAATCAACTGATACATACACGCTTTATGACTAATCTATAGGATAGATATAGAGCTGAGGTGGGGGGGGGGGTTGAGCTCCTGACCTTAAATGTCCTTTTGTGCTGCAGCTTGTAATAGACTCTTGTGCAAATCACAAAGGGGGGAAAAGGGAATGAGTAAGCTAATCCATAATAATGTGGAGCAGAAGGAAACTAAAGTATAAATATGCAAACACTCCTTTTAATGCCACTTGTGATGCAAAGAAGTAAATAGGGATTTGAAATAATCTGATGCTGTGGAGGCGCTCTGAGGTTTGAAGATGACTGAGGATGGGGATGGATGTGACTGACGCATTATAAATTTATACATCATTTAAAAATACATTTCATAAAAGGGAAGACATATTACTAGCTTTCAGTTAGTCTAATACTGTAGCAGATAAGTTTGGTATGTAAGCAGTGCTTTTTTTCAGCTGGAGTGCAGTTCTGGCACCTCTCAGGTAGGCACCATTGCTCCCCCCGGTAAATAATAATAATAATAATAATAATAATAATAATAATAATAATAAATGATTTCAAACTCTTCTTCATATACCTCCAGTTGTGTTTTTTTTACTCTTTATAGTAATATTGTTGATGGAGTGGTTGTATTTTTATTTTGCTGTAAAGGTAGTTTAACTATACATACAATATTAAAGATTGTTGAGAACTTGCCTATAATTCACAGGATGTAATATCCTATAATAGTCTTGATGCTAATGGAAGTGTGGTGTTAAATCAGCTTAGGCACAAAAGTTTGCAGATTCTTCTAAGAATAACTGCTATTGTGGGTTGACTTTGTGTAAGAGTGTTTTCACATAGCTGGTCAACATTTGACGTTTAAGTTAATAATATATAATTTCTTTATGAAGCCACAGATTGCCTTGCACCTGTTGTTGAAGATGCAGAGGTTCATAACAAGACATACGGGACTGGAGATAAATTAATAATCAGCTGTCATGAAGGATTCCAGATCCGTTACCCTGATTTAGACAACATGGTTTCAGTGTGTCAAGACGATGGAACGTGGGATAATCTGCCCATTTGTCAAGGTTTAGTACACCAGAACATCCTCTTTTATAGACCTTACGCCTTGTCTCAGTGTAACATGCCTATTTATCTTTCTTATTTCTTCTTTCTTTTACTGCTGAAAGAGATAATGGTTACCTATAGTTCTTACTACAGTAATACAGTACCTTTTGCCAAATGACTTTTTTTTCAATGAACATGGGCAAAAAACATATTTGCATGCCGCTTGGTTTAGTACAAAGGTAGGGAACCTCAGCTCAGCACTCTGGCCAGTCTTCAGGACTCTGCCCAGGCTATGCTCAGTCCCAAGGCCCTACCTCTCTCCCTACACACTGTACTGGGCATTCCTCAAATACTCTTGCCTGGCTGCAAGGTGTCCTTGAACTGTGGCAGTGTCTTCTGCTTCCTGGATGAAGGGAGCGGGGCAGTGTATGGATAGAAACCTCTGGCTTTTGAGTGGCTGAAATGTAGCTTTCCTATACAAAGCAAAAAGTAACATCCATTACTTTGTCCATTTATGTCTCTGGCCACATCCATTTTTATGTTTTGCACCAACCACAGGTGTGGGGAAAAAAATTCAACTTCTGTTTTAGGATGACCACTTGCACATCACCGCAGAAGATAAAATGCCCCCTAAAGAGTGGGTGGAAGATGATAGATTTGTATAAAGTTTGCATATGCCTACTGTACACTGAAGGGACGCGGGTGGCGCTGTGGGTTAAACCACAGAGCCTAGGGCTTGCTGATCAGAAGGTTGGCGGTTCGAATCCCCGCAACGGGGTGAGCTCCCGTTGCTCGGTCCCAGCTCCTGCCAACCTAGCAGTTCAAAAGCACATCAAAGTGCTAGTAGATAAATAGGTATTGCTCCGACGGGAAGGTAAACGGCGTTTCCGTGTGCTGCACTGGTTCGCCAGAAGCGGCTTAGTCATGCTGGCCACATGACCTGGAAGCTGTACTCCGGCTCCCTCGGCCAATAAAGTGAGATGAGCACCGCAACCCCAGAGTCATCCGTGACTGGACCTAATGGTCAGGGGTCCCTTTACCTTTACTGTACACTGAATAACTTTTCTGCATATATATTTAGAGAATAGTTCTAGCTACATTTTAGTTGCCCCTGTTGCTAGACAGGGAAAGCTTTATTTTAAGGTGTGCACTGCTTTGTTTTAGGTTTTAAACTTTTTAAAAAGGTTTCAGATTTTACTTTTGGTGGAGTAATAATAATAATAATAATAATAATAATAATTTTTTATTTATACCCCGCCCTCCCCAGCCAAGGCCGGGCTCAGAGCGGCTTACAAGCAATATTAAAAACAAGATGAATGATTACAACTTAAAAACAAAAATAAAATACAACATTAAAATTATGGAACATTAAGATATTAAAATGTAGCCTCATCGCAGGAGGAGAAGGAAAAGAAAGGGGGGGGGAAAGAGAGGGAGGGAATCAAATTGGCTCCAAGCCAAAGGCCAGGAGGAACAACTCTGTCTTAAAGGCCCTGCGGAAAGAAATCAGATCCTGCAGGGCCCTGGTCTCATGAGGCAGAGCGTTCCACCAGGCCGGAGCCAGAGTTGAAAAGGCCCTGGCTCTGGTTGAAGCCAATCTAACTTCCTTAGGGCCTGGGACCACTAGGGTGTTGTTATTTATGGACCTTGAGGCTCTCCGTGGGGCATACCAGGAGAGGCGGTCCCGTAGGTACGAGGGTCCTAGGCCGTGAAGGGCTTTAAAGGTCAAAAGCAGCACCTTAAATCTGACCCTGTACTCCACCGGGAGCCAGTGCAGCTTGAAAAGCACTGGGTGAATATGCTCCCATGGCAGAGACCCCGTGAGGAGTCTCGCTGCAGCATTCTGTACCCGCTGGAGTTTCTGGGACAGCTTCAAGGGCAGCCCCGCATAGAGCGAAGTAGTCAAGCCTGGAGATGACCGTCGCATGGATCACTGTGGCCAGGTCGGGGCGGGAAAGGTAAGGGACCAACTCCTTGATGCAGCAAAGGTGGAGAAATGTCGCCTTGGCTGTTGCTGTAACTTGCGCCTCCATGGAAAGGGAGGCGTCAAGGATTACACCCAAACTCTTAACGGAAGGCAATGGCACTAATTGGGCCCCCGCAAGAGAAGGGAGTTGGTCCCTCATCCCCATGCCATCCCGACCTAGCCATAGGACCTCTGTCTTCGAAGGATTTAGTTTCAATCGGCTCCCACGAAACCATCCAGCCACAGCTTCCAAACATCTGGTCAGTGTGTTCGGGGCCGAGTCAGTGTGGCCATCCATCAGCAGATAGAGCTGAGTGTCATCAGCATATTGGTGACAGCCCAGCCCAAAGCTCCGGATAATCTGGGCAAGGGGGCGCATAAAGATGTTAAAAAGCATTGGGGAGAGAATTGCGCCCTGCGGCACTCCACACACCAAGGAGTGGCGCGACGACATTTCCCTCCCCAGTGCCACCCTCTGTCCCCGACCAGAGATAAAAGAGCACAACCAGTTACGGGCTATGCCCTGTATCCCCACGTCTGCGAGGCGGTGGTCCAGAAGATCATGATCGACCATGTCAAAGGCTGCTGACAAATCTAAAAGGATCAGCAGTCCTGACCCGCCTCGATCCAATTGTCTACGGAGATCATCTGTTAGGGCAACCAGAGCCGTCTCCGTCCCAAAACCAGGACGGAAACCGGACTGAAATGGATCTAATGCCGATGTTTCCTCCAGAAACCTACCAAGCTGTTCAGCAACCGCTCTCTCAATTACCTTACCCAGGTATGGAAGATTTGAAACTGGGCGGTAATTGGATAGGTCTAAGGGATCTAATGAAGTTTTTTTTAAGAGTGGACACACCACTGCTTCCTTCAGTTCCCCTGGGAATGTCCCCGTGTCAAGGGACAAATTGATAATTTCAACCAGGGGGGTCCGCGCAACATCTGGACACTCCCTAATCAGCCAAGACGGGCACGGATCAAGGAGGCAGGTGGTGGGCCTACCAACTTGGAGGAATCTATCCACATCAGTAGGGAGTATCCGATCGAAATGGTCCAACACTGGACCTGAAGTCAGTTGAGGGGCCTCCAGTTCAGTCACTGTATCTAAATTGGCAGGGAGGTCACGGCGGAGCAACAGGACTTTCTCCGCAAAAAAACTCGCGAATGCCTCACAGCTGTGGGTCGAATTTGTGCTTAAATTTGGTTGTCCTCCTAAGGACGTTATTGACCTAATTATTTTAAAAAGTTGAGCCGGGTGAGAGCTAGCGGATGCAATGGAAGCTGCAAAGTAAGATTTCTTAGCAGCTTTCATTGCCATCTCATAGGCTTTCATAAGTGTCCTATAAGATGTTCTTGAGGCTCTGTCACCAGTCCGTCGCCATACTCGCTCTAGCCGTTTGAGATCCCGCTTCATTTTCCGGAGCTCCTCAGTAACCCAGTTATGCAGTGTCTATTATGCTTTCCTGCCATAAGTGAAAACGAGCAGATATATTTTATTTTAAAAGTATTGGAGAGCAGGTAAGGGAAAAGTGAGCCCTAAGGCATGCTCCCATTCTCTTGTTCTTTTCCTAGAAGGGAGAGGTGTTTCTATTTTTGCTTATAAAATCTATTTATAGACTGCCTTTTTAGGTATAGCCCACTCAAGGCACCCTATGTATCATAAAAACACAATACAGTTTTAAAACACAGCTATATAATTAAAATGGCAACTGTACAAACTTTTTAAAACACAGTTCGATTAAAAATAAATAGCTGTGCAGATTCTCGCTGCTAAAGAGCTATACTTCTTAAAGTAGCTTTCTATTTTAAGCTTATAAAAGAAAAACTTAAAAGAGGGGGGAAAGCTGCCTGAAATAAACCCTCCTATATATTTGAGAAGTTGAGGCACTCTCCATTTCCACGGGGAGAGTGCTCCATAAACTGGGGCAACCACAAATAAGGCCTTCTCTCCCATGGCACTGACCAAGGAAACAAAATGAGCAAATATTCATGCTTGGGAAAGACCCATTTGAGTGTACGTCCTTCCAATAACTTGGTCCCCAATTGTACTTTAGGTCAAAACCTACACTTTCAGTTGGTCCTGGAAACACAAAGCTGATGAAGAACAGGTTTTACATACTCTGATCACCAACACCAAGGTGGCAGCATTCCTTTGCAGTTAAGTTTCTGTACTTTAAATGTCCAGAAAAAGAAAGTTGCATATTTCTGAAGCGGCCTGCAAGAATACCTTAGTGTCAGTTATAAGCATCTGCACAGTCGGGGTGATGGTAAAAATGTATTCTTGGTGTCTAGAAAAATTTTGTAGCATAAGGAGAAGAGGCGGTTTCTGAGGTAAATCTGGAGCTTGTCTCATGCTGTGGAATTGGATGCCAGTGCAGATAGATGACTGACATTCCCATCCATGTCAGGTGGGGATCTGCCATGCCCTGTTAGCTAAAGTTTCCAAGCAGGGCAAATTACAATAAATGGGCTACGCTTGGCTGAGAGGGCACAAATTGCACTACGACTAGATGCAAAATAATAGACAAAGCCATGGTGCCTTTTGACACTGTAAGCAAACTTAAACCAAGTGTACTCCTCAAAACAGATAATACACTGTTGTGTGTGTTTAATGGCAAAGTCACAAAAGTCACAGAATTAAGTACCTTTTTGGTATGTTCACATAGGGTTGTACTGGATTAATTTCTACTCATAGTAGATCCACTGAAATGAATTGTCTATTAACTTCAGTGGAAATACTTTGACTATGATGGCTAACACTGGGTTCAACCTATAAGTTCCTATTTGAAATATCCTCATTGGGGATCTTTTGTTGCCAGCTAAAAATATGTTGGTGTATGGCTGCAAGAGTACATTACATTTATTATATTAAATGAAGCTCAGAATAGGAGGCCCACAAAATGCACGTGGTGCTCGTTGAGATCGTTTTACGAATTTTTGAGCCTGTTTTGATTGATGGAGAAAGTAAGAATAAAGTTTGCTGCCCACTACAAAGTTCTCCTTTCAAGCAGCATCCATTTGCTTGCCTAAATATTTTTGCAGCTAGTGGGTAACTGTGGAAGCTTCTTAGTGTGGATGTTCAGACCCATTGCAACTAGTTGGAACTAGCCAGTATTCCTTTCTTAACTGCATTTCACCGATTACAATACATATAAGATGCTGAGTATCCCACTTTGAAGTGAACAAGCAATTGTTTTGATAAGTATCAGTCTGAAAATGAAGGATTCCATGTGAAAAAGAATAATTATTAAACTAGAAACTGAAGGGGAGGGGCAGAATGTATAAAAAGAAAAAATACTGCCATTTTTAATTAAACCTATGCTGATTTTGCAGACAGTATATTATAATTTGCTGCAGCTGTACACTAAACAATTAGGAGTAGTGATCTGGCACATTGCGGGGTGAATCTGAGAGTCGAGTCAGATGAGCAGGAGTAACATTCGCTGTGGGGAGAGAAGGGGAAATATATTTTAGCCTGATAGCTGTAATTGGGATGTTTTAAAAATAAGCGTCTCATAATAAGATACCTCCTTCTTCTTAATTTGCAGGTTGCCTGAGGCCATTGGTTCTTCCTCATAGTTACATTAACATATCTGAGTTCGAGTCCTCCTTCCCAGTAGGAACTATGATATATTTTCAGTGCTTTCCTGGATATAAACTAGAGGGGACAGAGTTCCTTGAGTGCATGTATAACCTTATCTGGTCAGATAGCCCACCTAGGTGCCTTGATGTGGAAGGTAAAACATCTTATATCTTTTTAAAACATTTATTACTTGTCAGATAATATCTGGTATATTTTTTACTTCATTTAATGACTTTCTACTTCACCTTCCTCTAGAGCCAAACTTAGATGTTCTATTCACACAATTAACTATTATGTGGAAGGTTTTTTAAATAAATAAATTGCAGGTGTTGGGGTGAGGGATCCAAAAGTGGGCCCAGTCTGACATGGGAGGAAAAAAGCCCCTTAACCCTCTCCCTGCTGCTGCAGTGCCAATTCAGGTCACACACACACCCTCCATGCCTTCTATTTGCAGCAGCGGGAGGCCCCATTAGCTAAAGTGGTGCTTCAGGTTAAGTACATTTTCAGATTAAGAACGGACCTCCGGAACAAATTAAGTACTTAACCCGAGGTACCACTGTATTTTCATTCTGAAGTGGTACAATTCCAAGGGGACTGGACACCACTTGATTCTTCTGAATATGACCCCCGCCCCGCGATAACTATCCTGAATGTATTTATTGTCTCTATTCCCCCCACCCTGCCCGCATTTGTTCTCACCTGTTTTTTTTAATCAAAATGTGTGCCCATGACCACCTCACATTCTTTGCAGTGCCTCACTGAAAACATGCCCATGAGAACAGACTGTTTCTGCTTTTCCTCTGTCCTTCGGTCTTTCCACCAATTGGCATTTCTTGACAAGTCCAGCAAATATGAGTCCTTGTCTGAATACTAATAACATTAATGTAGTTTATTCTGAAGTACAAACAAATGCCCTTAAAATACACTGCTTTTTTTGAAATTTAAATGTGAATGTATAAAAAAGAATGCTTCCATTTAAACTTTGCTGAGAATATGTCCTCCTCAGTCATGGCATCTGAAATAGTACTCCTGGTTTTCAGGATCATTTCTCAAGCCTATTCCAAGAATTTGTAGTGCATTATCTACTTCCTAACCTTCCAGTACATAGGCCAATGGGAGGGGGGGGGTGTAGAGATTGCATATCACTTCCAATCATTCAACAATTTCATACATCTAAGTTTCTTCAAAACCCTGGATGAAACAGTATCTGATCCTGGTGAATCATTGCTGTTGGACCTATTGATTTGCTCTGAAACCTTTTTCTGCAGGAACTTCTATTAGTGATAGTGTTCAGCACAACTAACCAACTGAAAAGAATTGCCCTATGTAGGTGCTCACTTTTGTGTGAAGATGGAGGGATCATGTTCATTGGCACTGTGTTGAACTGTATCACCTTCAGTCCTATAGAATGAGCATGACAGTCTTACAATGTAATATTTTGGCAATATGTCTTCAGTGTTGCTTTTCCTTGGTTTGTTGTCCTTCAGTTGTCCAAAGCCCCCATTGATTCTCTCACATCTTTCCTTCCTCTTCTTTCAAAACTGTATTTTATTGGTTTTCAGAGAGTTTACAAAAAGCAAACAGTATAAACAACTCTGGAGTTCTACAGATAATGATAATACAAGTAGTAAAAAAAACTTGTCTTAAACTTATGCATTGTCGAATAGAAAAATGAGTACCTGTGACTGATTTTCTGTGTCCCAGTTGTCAAGCTTCGCCAAAAGATTTGACCAAGCAGGGTGTGGAAATTAAAACTCTATTGATACTTCTTTCTAACTTAATACCCATGCAGTTTATTCTTGTTTGTGCACATAATACTAAGTTACAGTTTAGTGTGCTGTACAAACAACACACCTGTGAAATTTGTTCAGTGCCCCTGCTTGGCTTCTAAAAACGAATAGTGCATCTGTGACAGAGGGGTGGGGTTGTTCTTTTCCTTTAGCCCCTGGCTCCAGAAATTACATTTGTTATTTCCTTGTTATGTTCCTAAATATGGACAGATGGGGGAAAGTTGCTTCCTGTGGTTAGTGGTGAGAAGGGAGGATACAGGCAGCAGGTTTAAATTGGAAGATGGATCAATTAAGGGTTTAATAACCAGGAAGAATTGTCTATCAAGAATGGTTTGGCAGAGGAACAAATATTCATGTGAACATGTAGATTTTCAACACTGGAGGCTTTTAAAAAAGGATAATTAGATGATCTGTCAGGAATGATTTGGATATAATTGGTATTGCTGAAGGTCAGGAAAATTGGTTTAGTTGGCCTTTACCGTGTCAATTTTTATCTTGATCTGTGCATTAACACTGGTGCAAATATTTATGGAATTACACCTGTATTGTATTTTGCTTGTAGCTTGTATATACATACACAAATGTTCAGTATTAACAGATAAGTGCAAAGTATTTTGTATGTGGAATAAAAACACTAGAGATAAGAAGAATTTTCAAAATCTGCCTAGTTTATGTAGGATTCTTTCTTACTCTATAATACGTTTGCAAGGTTTGCGTTTTTCTTCTTTCGGAGACAGTTTTTTCGCATTTCAACTGGTAATAAACCTAAATAAAATAATACTGTGTTAGTGTCACATGAATAAAATGAAATTATATTATCAATTTTTGAAGGCTGTCATATCTGTGCATATAAACACCCGATTTGATTGCCCCCCCACTCCATTATGGCATCCAGGAAAGCATATTACTGCTGAAATAATAGAAGTGTTTTGAAATATGCCATACTGTAGTAAGTTTGCAAACACATTTTTTCCCCCATCTGTGGACATTGTAGTTTTGTATAGGCAGGGGGCAGAGGCTGCAAAGTGACTCATTCCTGTTGCATATCCTTCTCCCCCTTCCCACCTCTCCATTGCTGAAT
Organism: Podarcis gaigeae; assembly: GCF_964106915.1. NCBI lineage: Eukaryota > Metazoa > Chordata > Lepidosauria > Squamata > Lacertidae > Podarcis > Podarcis gaigeae. The sequence continues at coordinate 91,974,567 of NC_139680.1, forward strand.
GTTTATAATCTTGAAGCCATGCACACAATACAGTGCTAAGAGAACAAAATATTGGCTTGTTATCTGCGTCTCCTTTTTATGGCTTCTATTCCAGTTTGATAATAGGGTTGTCAAACTAAATCACTACTTTATTCCTACTGTCACCTGTGTGTTCTGTGTAGAAACCCCTTGGTACAGTTTCTAGTTAATCAAATCTCTAAGCATCATTTTTTTTTTTTTAAGCTGCATTTTCTTCCCCAAAGTGTTGCAACATATATCTTTTGAAAAATCCATTTCCCCTCCTCCTTGGACTATCAAATTGTGCTAAAGGGTTAGGCAATAAGAGAGAAGAGCTGGTTACTCCCTGAGGCCTGCCTTTTAATATTGAACTTACATTTTATGTAAGGATAAGCATGCTTGCTTTTTGTCATGGAGGGAGAGCTGTATTACCGTTTTGTATCTTGGACCATATTGATTGATTGAGCACGAGGTCAGTGGATAAACCTTCTTTGCTTTATTCCCACTAAAGGTTTTGTACGTATTAGAACATGGGTAGGCAAACTAAGACCCAGGGCCCGGATCCAGTCCAATTGCCTTCTAAATCCAGCTCGCGGGTGGTCTAGGAATCAGCGTGTTTTTACATGAATAAAATGTGTCCTTTTATTTAAAATGCATCTCTGTGGGGCCTGCCTGGTGTTTTTACATGAGGAGAATTTGTACTTTTATTTAAAACGTATCTCTGGGTTATTTGTGGGGCATAGGAATTGGTTCATTCTTTTTTCAGAATATAGTCCGCCCCCCATAAGGTCTGAGGGACAGTGGACTGACCCTTCTTGAAAAAGTTTGCTAACCCCTGTATTAGAAGCTATACTGTCAGTCAAAGCTTCAAACTCAGCTAACACAGAGATTTAAAAGTCAATATTATGCCGTTTATAGTTACTTTTGAATGATACTCAGATTATTTCATTTTCCAGACTGCTGCTGCTGCTGTTACTACAGTGGCACCTCGGGTTAAGTACTTAATTCATTCCAGAGGTCCGTTCTTAACCTGAAACTGTTCTTAACCTGAAGCACCACTTTAGCTAATGGGGCCTCCTGCTACCGCTGCACCGCTGGAACATGATTTTTGTTCTCATCCTGAAGCAAAGTTCTTAACCTGAAGCACCATTTCTGGATTAGCAGAGTCTGTAACCTGAAGTGTATGTAAGCCAAGATACCACTGTACTTTATTTATTGCCTTATACTATGGGATCTGAAGGCATTTTATATCATAGAACAGAAAACATAAGAATTGGTTCAATTAAATAAAACAACAAACTAAAAGTGATCATATATAAATCCAAAGCAATTTTAAACCTCCAACTGCCATTACAGATATTTGTATAATTAGCATTTTTTAAAAAACAGCTATTAAAAGAGCCATCAAGCCATGGAACATAAAAATTAACAGTAGGTGGTGGTAGCCTGAATTCACTCAGTTTGGAGGTTATGATGGAGAGCGTGCCTGTCATAATCACCCACTTGGATAAATAATTGTTCTCAAGCTTCCCTGCACCAACCCCATTTTACAGCTTTCTCTGTAGTTTTAGGTGTGTGGTTTGGTTTTTAATTATATTAAATGTTGCAAATGCTAGCAATAAATAAGGCACAAAATCTAGTCAGATTAGCCTTCTCCCAGTCAGAGGTTTGAGAGACTAATCTTGGTACTTTGAAATCTCTATGGAAAGCTGAAGGGGAAATGTCTACTGTCCTTATATAACTTGTCTGTCAACATTAGCAATAGATCCCCTAATCAACTTTGATGCGATATCTTTCCTTTCTATTTCCTTTCCCCTTCGTGCCCATTCTTTGAGAGAAATAGTGAGCCCCATCTAGTCTATATTTCAACAGGGCTATGATTTTGCTCACATAAATGTTGACAACATTGCTGTAAAAGAATAGTTTAGTACTGTATCTTTTGCTGCAGGATGCTTGCTTATTTTTAGAAGATTGGATTAAGTTCCACTTTATTTGGTATTACTGGATAAATTACATTATTGTTGTTTCAATGCCTACACAGGAATCTGCATTTCTTCTAACTCCCAAAGCCTCAACATTTTGGACTACTCTGCTGCTTACAAAGCCCATGGACCTAGAGAAACATAGATACCTATTTAAACAAAGTTATATGGCACAGAAAATTATTGTTACATGCCACCCCAGTCTCCATAGCAGGGTGAGATTCCAGGGGGTCCAGGGGCATCCTCAGAGTTATAAATGATGTCCTTTGGAAATTTCTGGGTCCAGAGGGTAAAAGGTCTGTCACCCACAAATTCACAACAGTATACAAGTACAGCAACGAGTCTCTCCCTCCCTCCCTCCCTCCCTCCCTCTCTCTCTCTCTTTGTGTGTGTGTGTGTGTGTATGTAGGGAGTACTGACATCACATTTAGACTTGGTAGAGATTACTGAATCTGCCTTATTCATCTTATTTATTCAGCTCACACACAGCCAGTACAGACTCTTATACCTCTATACAGTTGGTTAGTACTTCGTCAAATAACAGAAAAGACCAAACCCCATAACCGGCATCTTCAAGAAATTTTTGAAGAGAGAGATAGCGAGGAACAAGAGTTCATAGGGTTCGGTCCTTCAGAAACAGAGGAGAGCGAGGAGGAGGAAGGGGGGCTTAGGGGAGGGGGTGATGTCAGGGAAGAGTTAGAAGTTTCCAGTTTATCAGAGGGAGAAAGCATTCCCCAAGGGACTCTGAGGAAGAATAGTTAAGAACTGTTTATAAGATTATTTTGTTAATACACAATAAAAAGTTATAAAAGAACAAGAAGCGTTTGTGTGGTGATCTGAAGAGGACAACGACCAGGCCTGACAAGTAGTTTAGATTTTGCTACTGTTATTATGTTTGTGCTAGAGGCAATTAAATATGGCAATGCAGTCATATCAATTCTTTAATTAGGGATGTTGTATTTCTTAGGACAGTCTGTGGAATAATATCTCTCTCCCACTCAGAGCATCAGTCTCACATGCAAGGATATTCCAACTTGCCTTGGCTCACCTGAATGAGTATTCAGATGCAAATCTTGTACCCAGGTTGCTTGGAATATAAATTGAGATTTTAAATTGAGATTCCCATTTCATGGCTCTGGTAGCACTTTTAAATACAGAGATGTACAATTTTTTTTTAACTGTTCTGCTTTATTTCTTAATGAATAACAGCTTGCATGAATAACATTCTGCACTGCTTAGAAAGATAGAAAAAACTGATTAGAACACATTTTGACTTTATATACAGTACTTACGTTTTAAAAAATGAATCTTCTTTATTTTAGAGACAAATATATATTTAATTTTATTATGAAGTTCTGCTGCGTAAAGCTTTTTGTCCAGAAAACCATTATTTTAGATTATGATCAAAATACATCATTTGATGTTTTACATTTGTTGTCCACTCCTGGGTATATTTGATTCAGTCTGACAGGTGTCAAGTACCACCATCAACAAAACTTAGTGTTTGATGTGGGACATTTTGCCACATCCAGGCTGTGTACACACCATATATACAAAGCACATGAATAATGGGAACCTGTAGTTTACCCACCGCACTACAGAGCTACAATTCCCAACACTCTTAACAAACTACAGTTCCCAAAAGTCTTTGAGGAAGTCATGTGCTTTAAATATATATAGTTTGTACATAGCCCCAATTCCATACATCATTTGAAATAACAAGGTTCATGTTTTGAACCCATGTTTTGATATGTATTAATGGAAATATCACAGCAATTAATAATTCCATACA